>NC_090934.1:1411518975-1412739981 GCF_040938575.1 Ambystoma mexicanum | reverse complement strand
TAGAGCCCCTAAAGTCCAGAAAATGTTGGTGGCCTAAACACTGTGTCAGAGAGCTCTGAATGTCCCAAAAACATTTGCAGCCTGAAAAGGGCATTAAACCTGCATCCTAGACCACTGAAATTCCCCCAAAAAATGTTGACATGAAAAATGCATCCTACACCCCTGAAAGTTCAGAATATGTTAGCAGCCCAAAAACGGCTTTAAAATGCATCTTAGCCTGCAAAAATGTTGAAAGCTTTGGAGGGCCAAAAAAGGGATTTACAGGCATCCTAGACCCCCTAAAGTCCAGAAAATGTTGGTGGCCTAAAAACTGTGTCAGAGAGCTCTGAATGTCCCAAAAACATTTGCAGCCTGAAAAGGGCATTAACCTGCATCCTAGACCACTGAAATTCCCAATAATTATTTTGACAAGAAAAATGCATCCTACACCCCTGAAAGTTCAGAATATGTTAGCAGCCCAAAAACGGCCTTAAAAAGCATTTTAGGCTTGCAAAAATGTTGAAAGCTTTGGAGGGCCAAAAAAGGGGTTCATAGGCATCCTAGACCCCCTAAAGTCCAGAAAATGTTGGTGGCTTTAAAAATGTGCCAGAGTGCTCTGAATGTCCCAAAATCATTTGTAGCCTGAAAGGGGCATTAACTCACATCCTAGACCACTGAAATTCCCAAAACTATTTTGGCACAAAAATGCATCCTACACCCCTGAAAGTTCAGAATATGTTAGCAGCTCAAAAAAGGCCTTAAAATGCATCTTAGGCCTGCAAGAATGTTGAAAACTTTGGAGGCCCAAAAAAAGGGTTTACAGGCATCCTAGACACCCTAAAGTCCAGAAAATGGTGGTGGCGTAAAAACTGCGCCAGAGAGCTCTGAATGTCCCAAAATCAAGTGTAGCCTGAAAGGGCATTAACCCACATCCTAGACCACTGAAATTCACAAAAATAGTTTTGGCAAGAAAAATGCATCCTACACACCTGACAGTTCAGAATATGTTAGCAGCCCAAAAAAGGCTTAAAATGCATCTTAGGCCTGCAAGAATGTTGAAAACGTTGGAGGCCAAAAAAGGGGTTTACAGGCATCCTAGAGCCCCTAAAGTCCAGAAAATGTTGGTGGCCCAAAAACTGTCCAGAGAGCTCTGAATGTCCCAAAAACATTTGCAGCCTGAAAGGGGCATTAAACCGCACCCTAGATGCCTAAAATTCCCAAAAATATTTTTGGCACAAAAAATGCATACTACACCCCTGAAAGTTCAGAATATGTTAGCAGCGCACCCAAAAAAGTCATTAAAATGCCTCGTATGTCTGCAAAAATGTTGAACACTTTGGAGCCTAGAAAAGGGGTATACAGGCATCCTAGATCCCCTAAAGTCCAGAAAATGTTGGAGGCCAAAAATTGTGCCAGAGAGCTCTGAATATCGAAAAACATTTGCAGCCTGAAAAGGGCATTAACCGGCATCCTAGACCACTGAAATTCCCAAAAATAATCTTGACATGAAAAATGCATCCTACACCCCTGGAAATTCAGAATATGTTAGCATCCCACCCAAAAAAGTCCTTAAAATGCATCTTAGGCCTTAAAAAATGTTGAAAACTTTGGAGGCCCAAAAAGGGGTTTACAGGCATCCTAGACCCCCTAAAGTCAGAAAATGTTGGTGGCTTTAAAAATATGCCAGAGTACTATGAATGTCCCAAAATCATTTGTAGCCTGAAAGGGGCATTAACTCACATCCTAGACCACTGAAATTCCCAAAAATATTTTTGGCACAAAAAGTGCATCCTACACACCTGACAGTTCAGAATATGTTAGCAGCCCAAAAAAGGCCTTAAAATGCATTTTAGGCCTGCAAAATGTTGAAAACTTTGGAAGCCCAAAAAAAGGGTTTATAGGCATCCTACGGCCCCTAAAGTCCAGAAAATGTTGGTGGCCTAAAACTGCGTCAGAGAGCTCTGAATGCCCAAAAAAAAAAACATTTGCAGCCTGAAAGAGGCATTATCCTGCATCCCTAGACCACTGAAATTCCCAAAAAATATTTTGACATGAAAAATGCATCCTACACCCCTGAAAGTTCAGAATATGTTAGCAGCCCAAAAAAAGGCCTTAAAATGCATCTTAGGCCTGCAAAAATGTTGAAAACTTTGGAGGACCAAAAAAGGGGTTTACAGGCATCCTGGAGCCCCAAAAGTCCAGAAAATGTTGGTGGCGCAAAAACTGTGCCAGAGAGCTCTGAATGTCCCAAAAACATTTGCAGCCCTGAAAAGGGCATTAACCTGCATCCTAGACCACTGAAATTCCCCCAAAAAATGTTGACATGAAAAATGCATCCTACACCCCTGAAAGTTCAGAATATGTTAGCAGCCCAAAAAACGGCTTTAAAATGCATCTTAGGCCTGCAAAAATGTTGAAAGCTTTGGAGGGCCAAAAAAGGGATTTACAGGCATCCTAGACCCCCTAAAGTCCAGAAAATGTTGGTGGCCTAAAAACTGTGTCAGAGAGCTCTGAATGTCCCAAAAACATTTGCAGCCTGAAAAGGGCATTAACCTGCATCCTAGACCACTGAAATTCCCCCAAAAACTTTTTACATGAAAAATGCATCCTACACCCCTGAAAGTTCAGAATATGTTAGCAGCCCAAAAAAGGCCTTAAAATGCATCTTAGGCCTGCAAAAATATTGAAAAGTTTGGAGGTCAAAAAAAGGGGTTTATAGGCATCCTAGAGCCCCTAAAGTCGAGAAAATGTTGGTGGCCCAAAAACTGTGCCAGAGAGCTCTGAATGTCTCAAAATCATGTGCAGCCTGAAAGGGGCATTACCCTGCACCTTAGACCACTGAAATTCCCTAAAATAATTTTGACACGAAAAATGCATCCTACACCCCTGAAAGTTCAGAACATGTTAGCAGACCAAATAAGGCCTTAAAATGCATCTTAATATGGCAAAAAGGTTGAAAACTTTGGAGGCCCAAAAAAGGGGTTTACAGGCAACCTAGATCCCCTAAAGTTCAGAAACGGCTGGTTCCCTAAAAACTGTGTCAGAGAACTCTGAATGTCCCAAAATCATGTGCAGCCTGAAAAGGGCATTAACCAGCATCCTAGACCACTGAAATTCCCCAAAAATATTTTAACATGAAAAATGCATCCTACAACCCTGAAAGTTCAGAATATGTTAGCATCCCAAAAAAGGCCTTAAAATGCATCTTAGGCTTGCAAAAATGTTGAAAACTTTGGAGGTCAAAAAAAGGGGTTTACAGGCATCCTAGAGCCCCTAAATTCGAGAAAATGTTGGTGGCCCAAAAACTGTGCCAGAAAACTCTGAATGTCCCAAAAACATTTGCAGCCTGAAAGGGGCATTAACCTGCACCCTAGACACCTGAAATTCCCAAAAATAATTTTGACTCGAAAAATGCATCCTACACCCCTGAAAGTTCAGAATATGTTAGCAGCCCAAAAAAGGCCTTAAAATGCATCTTAGGCCTGCAAAAATGTTGAAAACTTTGGAGGCCTAGAAAAGGGGTTTACAGGCATCCTAGATCCCCTAAAGTCCAGAAAATGTTGGTGGCCAAAAATTGTGCCAGAGAGCTCTGAATATCGAAAAACATTTGCAGCCTGAAAAGGGCATTAACCTGCATCCTAGACCACTGAAATTCCCAAAAATAATCTTGACATGAAAAATGCATCCTACACCCCTGAAAGTTCAGAATATGTTAGCAGCCCAAAAACGGCCTTAAAATGCATCTTAAGCCTGCAACAATGTTGAAAGCTTTGGAGGGCCAAAAAAGGGGTTTATAGGCATCCTAGACTCCCTAAAGTCCAGAAAATGTTGGTGGCTTTAAAAATGTGCCAGAGTGCTATGAATGTCCCAAAATCATTTGTAGCCTGAAAGGGGCATTAACTCACATCCTAGACCACTGAAATTCCCAAAAATAATCTTGACATGAAAAATGCATCCTACACCCCTGGAAATTCAGAATATGTTAGCATCCCACCCAAAAAAGTCCTTAAAATGCATCTTAGGCCTTCAAAAATGTTGAAAACTTTGGAGGTCCAAAAAAGGGGTTTACAGGCATCCTAGAGCCCCTAATGTCCAGAAAATGTTGGTGGCCCAAAAACTGTCCAGAGAGCTCTGAATGTCCCAAAACCATTTGTAGCCTGAAAGGGGCATTAACTCACATCCTAGACCACTGAAATTCCCAAAAATATTTTTGGGACAAAAATGCATCCTACACCCCTGAAAGTTCAGAATATGTTAGCAGCCCAAAAAAGGCCTTAAAATGCCTCTTATGTCAGCAAAAATGTTGAACACTTTGGAGGCCTAAAAAAGGGGTTTATAGGCATCCTAGACCCCCTAAAGTCCAGAAAATGTTGGTGGCCTAAACACTGTGTCAGAGAGCTCTGAATGTCCCAAAAACATTTGCAGCCTGAAAAGGGCATTAACCTGCATCCTAGACCACTGAAATTCCCCCAAAAAATGTTGACATGAAGAATGCATCCTACACCCCTGAAAGTTCAGAATATGTTAGCAGCCCAAAAAAGGCCTTAAAATGCATCTTAGGCCTGCAAAAATGTTGAAAACTTTGGAGGTCAAAAAAAGGGGTTTATAGGCATCCTAGAGCCCCTAAAGTCGAGAAAATGTTGGTGGCCCAAAAACTGTGTCAGAGAGCTCTGAATGTCCCAAAAACATTTGCAGCCTGAAAAGGGCATTAACCTGCATCCTAGACCACTGAAATTCCCCCAAAAACTTTTTACATGAAAAATGCATCCTACACCCCTGAAAGTTCAGAATATGTTAGCAGCCCAAAAAAGACCTTAAAATGCATCTTAGGCCTGCAAAAATGTTGAAAACTTTGGAGGTCAAAAAAAGGGGTTTATAGGCATCCTAGAGCCCCTAAAGTCGAGAAAATGTTGGTGGCCCAAAAACTGTGCCAGAGAGCTCTGAATGTCTCAAAATCATGTGCAGCCTGAAAGGGGCATTACCCTGCACCTTAGACCACTGAAATTCCCTAAAATAATTTTGACACGAAAAATGCATCCTACACCCCTGAAAGTTCAGAACATGTTAGCAGACTAAAGAAGGCCTTAAAATGCATTTTAAGATGGCAAAAAGGTTGAAAACTTTGGAGGCCCAAAAAAGGGGTTTACAGGCAACCTAGATCCCCTAAAGTACAGAAACGGTTGGTTCCCTAAAAACTGTGTCAGAGAGCTCTGAATGTCCCAAAATCATGTGCAGCCTGAAAAGGGCATTAACCAGCATCCTAGACCACTGAAATTCCCCAAAAATATTTTGACATGAAAAATGCATCCTACACCCCTGAAAGTTCAGAATATGTTAGCAGCCCAAAAAAGGCCTTAAAATGCATCTTAGGCCTGCAAAAATGTTGAAAACTTTGGAGGACCAAAAAAGGGGTTTACAGGCATCCTAGAGCCCCAAAAGTCCAGAAAATGTTGGTGGCGCAAAAACTGTGCCAGAGAGCTCTGAATGTCCCAAAAACTTTGCAGCCTGAAAGGGGCATTAACCCGCACCCTAGCCGCCTGAAATTCCCAAAAATATTTTTTGGCACAAAAAGTGCATCCTACACCCCTGAAAGTTAAGAATATGTTAGCAGCCCAAAAAAGGCCTTCAAATGCATCTTAGGCCTGCAAAAATGTTGAAAACTTTGGAGGTCAAAAAAAGGGGTTTACAGGCATCCTAGACCCCCTAAAGTCCAGAAATTCTTGGTGGCACAAAAACTGTGCCAGAGAGCTCTGAATGTCTCAAAATCATTTGTAGCCTGAAAGGGGCATTAACTCACATCCTAGACCACTGAAATTCCCAAAAATATTTTTGGCACAAAAGGTGCATCCTACACACCTGACAGTTCAGAATATGTTAGCAGCCCAAAAAAGGCCTTAAAATGCATCTTAGGCCTGCAAAAATGTTGAAAACTTTGGAGGCCCAAAAAAGGGGTTTACAGGCATCCTAGAGCCCCTAAAGTCCAGAAAGTGTTGGTGGCCTAAAAAATGTGTCAGAGAGCTCTGAATGTCCCAAAAACATTTGCAGCCTGAAAAGGGCATTAACCTGCATCCTAGACCACTGAAATTCCCAATAATTATTTTGACAAGAAAAATGCATCGTACACCCCTGAAAGTTCAGAATATGTTAGCAGCCCAAAAACGGCCTTAAAAAGCATTTTAGGCTTGCAAAAATGTTGAAAGCTTTGGAGGGCCAAAAAAGGGGTTCATAGGCATCTTAGACCCCCTAAAGTCCAGAAAATGTTGGTGGCTTTAAAAATGTGCCAGAGTGCGCTGAATGTCCCAAAATCATTTGTAGCCTGAAAGGGGCATTAACTCACATCCTAGACCACTGAAATTCCCAAAAATATTTTGGCACAAAAAATGCATTCTACACCCCTGAAAGTTCAGAATATGTTAGCAGCCCAAAAAAGGCCTTAAAATGCATCTTAGACCTGCAAAAATGTTGAAAACTTTGGAGGCCCAAAAAAAGGGTTTACATGCATCCTAGACCCCCTAAAGTCCAGAAAATGGTGGTGGCGTAAAAACTGCGCCAGAGAGCTCTGAATGTCCCAAAATCAAGTGTAGCCTGAAAGGGGCATTAACCCACATCCTAGACCACTGAAATTCACAAAAATAGTTTTGGCAAGAAAAATGGATCCTACACACCTGACAGTTCAGAATATGTTAGCAGCCCAAAAAAGGCCTTAAAATGCATCTTAGGCCTGCAAGAATGTTGAAAACGTTGGAGGCCAAAAAAGGGGTTTACAGGCATCCTAGAGCCCCTAAAGTCCAGAAAATGTTGGTGGCCCAAAAACTGTCCAGAGAGCTCTGAATGTCCCAAAAACATTTGCAGCCTGAAAGGGGCATTAAACCGCACCCTAGATGCCTAAAATTCCCAAAAAATATTTTTGGCACAAAAAATGCATACTACACCCCTGAAAGTTCAGAATATGTTAGCAGCGCACCCAAAAAAGTCGTTAAAATGCCTCTTATGTCTGCAAAAATGTTGAACACTTTGGAGGCCTAGAAAAGGGGTATACAGGCATCCTAGATCCCCTAAAGTCCAGAAAATGTTGGAGGCCAAAAATTGTGCCAGAGAGCTCTGAATATCGAAAAACATTTGCAGCCGTAAAAGGGCATTAACCGGCATCCTAGACCACTGAAATTCCCAAAAATAATCTTGACATGAAAAATGCATCCTACACCCCTGGAAATTCAGAATATGTTAGCATCCCACCCAAAAAAGTCCTTAAAATGCATCTTAGGCCTTAAAAAATGTTGAAAACTTTGGAGGCCCAAAAAAGGGGTTTACAGGCATCCTAGACCCCCTAAAGTCCAGAAAATGTTGGTGGCTTTAAAAATATGCCAGAGTGCTATGAATGTCCCAAAATCATTTGTAGCCTGAAAGGGACATTAACTCACATCCTAGACCACTGAAATTCCCAAAAATATTTTTGGCACAAAAAGTGCATCCTACACACCTGACAGTTCAGAATATGTTAGCAGCCCAAAAAAGGCCTTAAAATGCATCTTAGGCCTGCAAAATGTTGAAAACTTTGGAAGCCCAAAAAAAGGGTTTACAGGCATCCTAGAGCTCCTAAAGTCCAGAAAATGTTGGTGGCCTAAAAACTGCGTCAGAGAGCTCTGAATGCCCCAAAAACATTTGCAGCCTGAAAGAGGCATTATCCTGCATCCTAGACCACTGAAATTCCCAAAAGCTTCTTGGCACAAAAATACATCCTACACCCCTGAAAGTTCAGAATATGTTAGCAGCCCAAAAAAGGCCTTAATATGCATCTAAGGCCTGCAAGAATGTTGAAAACTTTGGAGGCCCAAAAAAGGGGTCTACAGGCATCCTAGAGCCCCTAAAGTCCAGAAAATGTTGGTGGCCTAAACACTGTGTCAGAGAGCTCTGAATGTCCCAAAAACATTTGCAGCCTGAAAAGGGCATTAACCTGCATCCTAGACCACTGAAATTCCCCCAAAAAATGTTGACATGAAAAATGCATCCTACACCCCTGAAAGTTCAGAATATGTTAGCAGCCCAAAAACGGCTTTAAAATGCATCTTAGGCCTGCAAAAATGTTGAAAGCTTTGGAGGGCCAAAAAAGGGATTTACAGGCATCCTAGACCCCCTAAAGTCCAGAAAATGTTGGTGGCCTAAAAACTGTGTCAGAGAGCTCTGAATGTCCCAAAAACATTTGCAGCCTGAAAAGGGCATTAACCTGCATCCTAGACCACTGAAATTCCCAATAATTATTCTGACAACAAAAATGCATCCTACACCCCTGAAAGATCAGAATATGTTAGCAGCCCAAAAACGGCCTTAAAAAGCATTTTAGGCTTGCAAAAATGTTGAAAGCTTTGGAGGGCCAAAAAAGGGGTTCATAGGCATCCTAGACCCCCTAAAGTCCAGAAAATGTTGGTGGCTTTAAAAATGTGCCAGAGTGCTCTGAATGTCCCAAAATCATTTGTAGCCTGAAAGGGGCATTAACTCACATCCTAGACCACTGAAATTCCCAAAACTATTTTGGCCCAAAAAATGCATCCTACACCCCTGAAAGTTCAGAATATGTTAGCAGCTCAAAAAAGGCCTTAAAATGCATCTTAGGCCTGCAAGAATGTTGAAAACTTTGGAGGCCCAAAAAAAGGGTTTACAGGCATCCTAGACCCCCTAAAGTCCAGAAAATGGTGGTGGCGTAAAAACTGCGCCAGAGAGCTCTGAATGTCCCAAAATCAAGTGTAGCCTGAAAGGGGCATTAACCCACATCCTAGACCACTGAAATTCACAAAAATAGTTTTGGCAAGAAAAATGCATCCTACACACCTGACAGTTCAGAATATGTTAGCAGCCCAAAAAAGGCCTTAAAATGCATCTTAGGCCTGCAAGAATGTTGAAAACGTTGGAGGCCAAAAAAGGGGTTTACAGGCATCCTAGAGCCCCTAAAGTCCAGAAAATGTTGGTGGCCCAAAAACTGTCCAGAGAGCTCTGAATGTCCCAAAAACATTTGCAGCCTGAAAGGGGCATTAAACCGCACCCTAGATGCCTAAAATTCCCAAAAAATATTTTTGGCACAAAAAATGCATACAACACCCCTGAAAGTTCAGAATATGTTAGCAGCGCACCCAAAAAAGTCATTAAAATGCCTCGTATGTCTGCAAAAATGTTGAACACTTTGGAGGCCTAGAAAAGGGGTATACAGGCATCCTAGATCCCCTAAAGTCCAGAAAATGTTGGAGGCCAAAAATTGTGCCAGAGAGCTCTGAATATCGAAAAACATTTGCAGCCTGAAAAGGGCATTAACCGGCATCCTAGACCACTGAAATTCCCAAAAATAATCTTGACATGAAAAATGCATCCTACACCCCTGGAAATTCAGAATATGTTAGCATCCCACCCAAAAAAGTCCTTAAAATGCATCTTAGGCCTTAAAAAATGTTGAAAACTTTGGAGGCCCAAAAAAGGGGTTTACAGGCATCCTAGACCCCCTAAAGTCCAGAAAATGTTGGTGGCTTTAAAAATATGCCAGAGTACTATGAATGTCCCAAAATCATTTGTAGCCTGAAAGGGGCATTAACTCACATCCTAGACCACTGAAATTCCCAAAAATATTTTTGGCACAAAAAGTGCATCCTACACACCTGACAGTTCAGAATATGTTAGCAGCCCAAAAAAGGCCTTAAAATGCATTTTAGGCCTGCAAAATGTTGAAAACTTTGGAAGCCCAAAAAAAGGGTTTATAGGCATCCTACGGCCCCTAAAGTCCAGAAAATGTTGGTGGCCTAAAAACTGCGTCAGAGAGCTCTGAATGCCCAAAAAAAAAACATTTGCAGCCTGAAAGAGGCATTATCCTGCATCCTAGACCACTGAAATTCCCCAAAAATATTTTGACATGAAAAATGCATCCTACACCCCTGAAAGTTCAGAATATGTTAGCAGCCCAAAAAAGGCCTTAAAATGCATCTTAGGCCTGCAAAAATGTTGAAAACTTTGGAGGACCAAAAAAGGGGTTTACAGGCATCCTGGAGCCCCAAAAGTCCAGAAAATGTTGGTGGCGCAAAAACTGTGCCAGAGAGCTCTGAATGTCCCAAAAACATTTGCAGCCTGAAAAGGGCATTAACCTGCATCCTAGACCACTGAAATTCCCCCAAAAAATGTTGACATGAAAAATGCATCCTACACCCCTGAAAGTTCAGAATATGTTAGCAGCCCAAAAACGGCTTTAAAATGCATCTTAGGCCTGCAAAAATGTTGAAAGCTTTGGAGGGCCAAAAAAGGGATTTACAGGCATCCTAGACCCCCTAAAGTCCAGAAAATGTTGGTGGCCTAAAAACTGTGTCAGAGAGCTCTGAATGTCCCAAAAACATTTGCAGCCTGAAAAGGGCATTAACCTGCATCCTAGACCACTGAAATTCCCCCAAAAACTTTTTACATGAAAAATGCATCCTACACCCCTGAAAGTTCAGAATATGTTAGCAGCCCAAAAAAGGCCTTAAAATGCATCTTAGGCCTGCAAAAATATTGAAAAGTTTGGAGGTCAAAAAAAGGGGTTTATAGGCATCCTAGAGCCCCTAAAGTCGAGAAAATGTTGGTGGCCCAAAAACTGTGCCAGAGAGCTCTGAATGTCTCAAAATCATGTGCAGCCTGAAAGGGGCATTACCCTGCACCTTAGACCACTGAAATTCCCTAAAATAATTTTGACACGAAAAATGCATCCTACACCCCTGAAAGTTCAGAACATGTTAGCAGACCAAATAAGGCCTTAAAATGCATCTTAATATGGCAAAAAGGTTGAAAACTTTGGAGGCCCAAAAAAGGGGTTTACAGGCAACCTAGATCCCCTAAAGTTCAGAAACGGCTGGTTCCCTAAAAACTGTGTCAGAGAACTCTGAATGTCCCAAAATCATGTGCAGCCTGAAAAGGGCATTAACCAGCATCCTAGACCACTGAAATTCCCCAAAAATATTTTAACATGAAAAATGCATCCTACAACCCTGAAAGTTCAGAATATGTTAGCATCCCAAAAAAGGCCTTAAAATGCATCTTAGGCTTGCAAAAATGTTGAAAACTTTGGAGGTCAAAAAAAGGGGTTTACAGGCATCCTAGAGCCCCTAAATTCGAGAAAATGTTGGTGGCCCAAAAACTGTGCCAGAAAACTCTGAATGTCCCAAAAACATTTGCAGCCTGAAAGGGGCATTAACCTGCACCCTAGACACCTGAAATTCCCAAAAATAATTTTGACACGAAAAATGCATCCTACACCCCTGAAAGTTCAGAATATGTTAGCAGCCCAAAAAAGGCCTTAAAATGCATCTTAGGCCTGCAAAAATGTTGAAAACTTTGGAGGCCTAGAAAAGGGGTTTACAGGCATCCTAGATCCCCTAAAGTCCAGAAAATGTTGGTGGCCAAAAATTGTGCCAGAGAGCTCTGAATATCGAAAAACATTTGCAGCCTGAAAAGGGCATTAACCTGCATCCTAGACCACTGAAATTCCCAAAAATAATCTTGACATGAAAAATGCATCCTACACCCCTGAAAGTTCAGAATATGTTAGCAGCCCAAAAACGGCCTTAAAATGCATCTTAAGCCTGCAACAATGTTGAAAGCTTTGGAGGGCCAAAAAAGGGGTTTATAGGCATCCTAGACTCCCTAAAGTCCAGAAAATGTTGGTGGCTTTAAAAATGTGCCAGAGTGCTATGAATGTCCCAAAATCATTTGTAGCCTGAAAGGGGCATTAACTCACATCCTAGACCACTGAAATTCCCAAAAATAATCTTGACATGAAAAATGCATCCTACACCCCTGGAAATTCAGAATATGTTAGCATCCCACCCAAAAAAGTCCTTAAAATGCATCTTAGGCCTTCAAAAATGTTGAAAACTTTGGAGGTCCAAAAAAGGGGTTTACAGGCATCCTAGAGCCCCTAATGTCCAGAAAATGTTGGTGGCCCAAAAACTGTCCAGAGAGCTCTGAATGTCCCAAAACCATTTGTAGCCTGAAAGGGGCATTAACTCACATCCTAGACCACTGAAATTCCCAAAAATATTTTTGGGACAAAAATGCATCCTACACCCCTGAAAGTTCAGAATATGTTAGCAGCCCAAAAAAGGCCTTAAAATGCCTCTTATGTCAGCAAAAATGTTGAACACTTTGGAGGCCTAAAAAAGGGGTTTATAGGCATCCTAGACCCCCTAAAGTCCAGAAAATGTTGGTGGCCTAAACACTGTGTCAGAGAGCTCTGAATGTCCCAAAAACATTTGCAGCCTGAAAAGGGCATTAACCTGCATCCTAGACCACTGAAATTCCCCCAAAAAATGTTGACATGAAGAATGCATCCTACACCCCTGAAAGTTCAGAATATGTTAGCAGCCCAAAAAAGGCCTTAAAATGCATCTTAGGCCTGCAAAAATGTTGAAAACTTTGGAGGTCAAAAAAAGGGGTTTATAGGCATCCTAGAGCCCCTAAAGTCGAGAAAATGTTGGTGGCCCAAAAACTGTATCAGAGAGCTCTGAATGTCCCAAAAACATTTGCAGCCTGAAAAGGGCATTAACCTGCATCCTAGACCACTGAAATTCCCCCAAAAACTTTTTACATGAAAAATGCATCCTACACCCCTGAAAGTTCAGAATATGTTAGCAGCCCAAAAAAGGCCTTAAAATGCATCTTAGGCCTGCAAAAATGTTGAAAACTTTGGAGGTCAAAAAAAGGGGTTTATAGGCATCCTAGAGCCCCTAAAGTCGAGAAAATGTTGGTGGCCCAAAAACTGTGCCAGAGAGCTCTGAATGTCTCAAAATCATGTGCAGCCTGAAAGGGGCATTACCCTGCACCTTAGACCACTGAAATTCCCTAAAATAATTTTGACACGAAAAATGCATCCTACACCCCTGAAAGTTCAGAACATGTTAGCAGACTAAAGAAGGCCTTAAAATGCATTTTAAGATGGCAAAAAGGTTGAAAACTTTGGAGGCCCAAAAAAGGGGTTTACAGGCAACCTAGATCCCCTAAAGTACAGAAACGGTTGGTTCCCTAAAAACTGTGTCAGAGAGCTCTGAATGTCCCAAAATCATGTGCAGCCTGAAAAGGGCATTAACCAGCATCCTAGACCACTGAAATTCCCCAAAAATATTTTGACATGAAAAATGCATCCTACACCCCTGAAAGTTCAGAATATGTTAGCAGCCCAAAAAAGGCCTTAAAATGCATCTTAGGCCTGCAAAAATGTTGAAAACTTTGGAGGACCAAAAAAGGGGTTTACAGGCATCCTAGAGCCCCAAAAGTCCAGAAAATGTTGGTGGCGCAAAAACTGTGCCAGAGAGCTCTGAATGTCCCAAAAACTTTGCAGCCTGAAAGGGGCATTAACCCGCACCCTAGCCGCCTGAAATTCCCAAAAATATTTTTTGGCACAAAAAGTGCATCCTACACCCCTGAAAGTTAAGAATATGTTAGCAGCCCAAAAAAGGCCTTCAAATGCATCTTAGGCCTGCAAAAATGTTGAAAACTTTGGAGGTCAAAAAAAGGGGTTTACAGGCATCCTAGACCCCCTAAAGTCCAGAAATTCTTGGTGGCACAAAAACTGTGCCAGAGAGCTCTGAATGTCTCAAAATCATTTGTAGCCTGAAAGGGGCATTAACTCACATCCTAGACCACTGAAATTCCCAAAAATATTTTTGGCACAAAAGGTGCATCCTACACACCTGACAGTTCAGAATATGTTAGCAGCCCAAAAAAGGCCTTAAAATGCATCTTAGGCCTGCAAAAATGTTGAAAACTTTGGAGGCCCAAAAAAGGGGTTTACAGGCATCCTAGAGCCCCTAAAGTCCAGAAAGTGTTGGTGGCCTAAAAAATGTGTCAGAGAGCTCTGAATGTCCCAAAAACATTTGCAGCCTGAAAAGGGCATTAACCTGCATCCTAGACCACTGAAATTCCCAATAATTATTTTGACAAGAAAAATGCATCGTACACCCCTGAAAGTTCAGAATATGTTAGCAGCCCAAAAACGGCCTTAAAAAGCATTTTAGGCTTGCAAAAATGTTGAAAGCTTTGGAGGGCCAAAAAAGGGGTTCATAGGCATCTTAGACCCCCTAAAGTCCAGAAAATGTTGGTGGCTTTAAAAATGTGCCAGAGTGCGCTGAATGTCCCAAAATCATTTGTAGCCTGAAAGGGGCATTAACTCACATCCTAGACCACTGAAATTCCCAAAAATATTTTGGCACAAAAAATGCATTCTACACCCCTGAAAGTTCAGAATATGTTAGCAGCCCAAAAAAGGCCTTAAAATGCATCTTAGACCTGCAAAAATGTTGAAAACTTTGGAGGCCCAAAAAAAGGGTTTACATGCATCCTAGACCCCCTAAAGTCCAGAAAATGGTGGTGGCGTAAAAACTGCGCCAGAGAGCTCTGAATGTCCCAAAATCAAGTGTAGCCTGAAAGGGGCATTAACCCACATCCTAGACCACTGAAATTCACAAAAATAGTTTTGGCAAGAAAAATGGATCCTACACACCTGACAGTTCAGAATATGTTAGCAGCCCAAAAAAGGCCTTAAAATGCATCTTAGGCCTGCAAGAATGTTGAAAACGTTGGAGGCCAAAAAAGGGGTTTACAGGCATCCTAGAGCCCCTAAAGTCCAGAAAATGTTGGTGGCCCAAAAACTGTCCAGAGAGCTCTGAATGTCCCAACAACATTTGCAGCCTGAAAGGGGCATTAAACCGCACCCTAGATGCCTAAAATTCCCAAAAAATATTTTTGGCACAAAAAATGCATACTACACCCCTGAAAGTTCAGAATATGTTAGCAGCGCACCCAAAAAAGTCGTTAAAATGCCTCTTATGTCTGCAAAAATGTTGAACACTTTGGAGGCCTAGAAAAGGGGTATACAGGCATCCTAGATCCCCTAAAGTCCAGAAAATGTTGGAGGCCAAAAATTGTGCCAGAGAGCTCTGAATATCGAAAAACATTTGCAGCCGTAAAAGGGCATTAACCGGCATCCTAGACCACTGAAATTCCCAAAAATAATCTTGACATGAAAAATGCATCCTACACCCCTGGAAATTCAGAATATGTTAGCATCCCACCCAAAAAAGTCCTTAAAATGCATCTTAGGCCTTAAAAAATGTTGAAAACTTTGGAGGCCCAAAAAAGGGGTTTACAGGCATCCTAGACCCCCTAAAGTCCAGAAAATGTTGGTGGCTTTAAAAATATGCCAGAGTGCTATGAATGTCCCAAAATCATTTGTAGCCTGAAAGGGACATTAACTCACATCCTAGACCACTGAAATTCCCAAAAATATTTTTGGCACAAAAAGTGCATCCTACACACCTGACAGTTCAGAATATGTTAGCAGCCCAAAAAAGGCCTTAAAATGCATCTTAGGCCTGCAAAATGTTGAAAACTTTGGAAGCCCAAAAAAAGGGTTTACAGGCATCCTAGAGCTCCTAAAGTCCAGAAAATGTTGGTGGCCTAAAAACTGCGTCAGAGAGCTCTGAATGCCCCAAAAACATTTGCAGCCTGAAAGAGGCATTATCCTGCATCCTAGACCACTGAAATTCCCAAAAGCTTCTTGGCACAAAAATACATCCTACACCCCTGAAAGTTCAGAATATGTTAGCAGCCCAAAAAAGGCCTTAATATGCATCTAAGGCCTGCAAGAATGTTGAAAACTTTGGAGGCCCAAAAAAGGGGTCTACAGGCATCCTAGAGCCCCTAAAGTCCAGAAAATGTTGGTGGCCTAAACACTGTGTCAGAGAGCTCTGAATGTCCCAAAAACATTTGCAGCCTGAAAAGGGCATTAACCTGCATCCTAGACCACTGAAATTCCCCCAAAAAATGTTGACATGAAAAATGCATCCTACACCCCTGAAAGTTCAGAATATGTTAGCAGCCCAAAAACGGCTTTAAAATGCATCTTAGGCCTGCAAAAATGTTGAAAGCTTTGGAGGGCCAAAAAAGGGATTTACAGGCATCCTAGACCCCCTAAAGTCCAGAAAATGTTGGTGGCCTAAAAACTGTGTCAGAGAGCTCTGAATGTCCCAAAAACATTTGCAGCCTGAAAAGGGCATTAACCTGCATCCTAGACCACTGAAATTCCCAATAATTATTTTGACAAGAAAAATGCATCCTACACCCCTGAAAGTTCAGAATATGTTAGCAGCCCAAAAACGGCCTTAAAAAGCATTTTAGGCTTGCAAAAATGTTGAAAGCTTTGGAGGGCCAAAAAAGGGGTTCATAGGCATCCTAGACCCCCTAAAGTCCAGAAAATGTTGGTGGCTTTAAAAATGTGCCAGAGTGCTCTGAATGTCCCAAAATCATTTGTAGCCTGAAAGGGGCATTAACTCACATCCTAGACCACTGAAATTCCCAAAACTATTTTGGCACAAAAAATGCATCCTACACCCCTGAAAGTTCAGAATATGTTAGCAGCTCAAAAAAGGCCTTAAAATGCATCTTAGGCCTGCAAGAATGTTGAAAACTTTGGAGGCCCAAAAAAAGGGTTTACAGGCATCCTAGACCCCCTAAAGTCCAGAAAATGGTGGTGGCGTAAAAACTGCGCCAGAGAGCTCTGAATGTCCCAAAATCAAGTGTAGCCTGAAAGGGGCATTAACCCACATCCTAGACCACTGAAATTCACAAAAATAGTTTTGGCAAGAAAAATGCATCCTACACACCTGACAGTTCAGAATATGTTAGCAGCCCAAAAAAGGCCTTAAAATGCATCTTAGGCCTGCAAGAATGTTGAAAACGTTGGAGGCCAAAAAAGGGGTTTACAGGCATCCTAGAGCCCCTAAAGTCCAGAAAATGTTGGTGGCCCAAAAACTGTCCAGAGAGCTCTGAATGTCCCAAAAACATTTGCAGCCTGAAAGGGGCATTAAACCGCACCCTAGATGCCTAAAATTCCCAAAAAATATTTTTGGCACAAAAAATGCATACAACACCCCTGAAAGTTCAGAATATGTTAGCAGCGCACCCAAAAAAGTCATTAAAATGCCTCGTATGTCTGCAAAAATGTTGAACACTTTGGAGGCCTAGAAAAGGGGTATACAGGCATCCTAGATCCCCTAAAGTCCAGAAAATGTTGGAGGCCAAAAATTGTGCCAGAGAGCTCTGAATATCGAAAAACATTTGCAGCCTGAAAAGGGCATTAACCGGCATCCTAGACCACTGAAATTCCCAAAAATAATCTTGACATGAAAAATGCATCCTACACCCCTGGAAATTCAGAATATGTTAGCATCCCACCCAAAAAAGTCCTTAAAATGCATCTTAGGCCTTAAAAAATGTTGAAAACTTTGGAGGCCCAAAAAAGGGGTTTACAGGCATCCTAGACCCCCTAAAGTCCAGAAAATGTTGGTGGCTTTAAAAATATGCCAGAGTACTATGAATGTCCCAAAATCATTTGTAGCCTGAAAGGGGCATTAACTCACATCCTAGACCACTGAAATTCCCAAAAATATTTTTGGCACAAAAAGTGCATCCTACACACCTGACAGTTCAGAATATGTTAGCAGCCCAAAAAAGGCCTTAAAATGCATTTTAGGCCTGCAAAATGTTGAAAACTTTGGAAGCCCAAAAAAAGGGTTTATAGGCATCCTACGGCCCCTAAAGTCCAGAAAATGTTGGTGGCCTAAAAACTGCGTCAGAGAGCTCTGAATGCCCAAAAAAAAAACATTTGCAGCCTGAAAGAGGCATTATCCTGCATCCTAGACCACTGAAATTCCCAAAAAATATTTTGACATGAAAAATGCATCCTACACCCCTGAAAGTTCAGAATATGTTAGCAGCCCAAAAAAGGCCTTAAAATGCATCTTAGGCCTGCAAAAATGTTGAAAACTTTGGAGGACCAAAAAAGGGGTTTACAGGCATCCTGGAGCCCCAAAAGTCCAGAAAATGTTGGTGGCGCAAAAACTGTGCCAGAGAGCTCTGAATGTCCCAAAAACATTTGCAGCCTGAAAAGGGCATTAACCTGCATCCTAGACCACTGAAATTCCCCCAAAAAATGTTGACATGAAAAATGCATCCTACACCCCTGAAAGTTCAGAATATGTTAGCAGCCCAAAAACGGCTTTAAAATGCATCTTAGGCCTGCAAAAATGTTGAAAGCTTTGGAGGGCCAAAAAAGGGATTTACAGGCATCCTAGACCCCCTAAAGTCCAGAAAATGTTGGTGGCCTAAAAACTGTGTCAGAGAGCTCTGAATGTCCCAAAAACATTTGCAGCCTGAAAAGGGCATTAACCTGCATCCTAGACCACTGAAATTCCCCCAAAAACTTTTTACATGAAAAATGCATCCTACACCCCTGAAAGTTCAGAATATGTTAGCAGCCCAAAAAAGGCCTTAAAATGCATCTTAGGCCTGCAAAAATATTGAAAAGTTTGGAGGTCAAAAAAAGGGGTTTATAGGCATCCTAGAGCCCCTAAAGTCGAGAAAATGTTGGTGGCCCAAAAACTGTGCCAGAGAGCTCTGAATGTCTCAAAATCATGTGCAGCCTGAAAGGGGCATTACCCTGCACCTTAGACCACTGAAATTCCCTAAAATAATTTTGACACGAAAAATGCATCCTACACCCCTGAAAGTTCAGAACATGTTAGCAGACCAAATAAGGCCTTAAAATGCATCTTAATATGGCAAAAAGGTTGAAAACTTTGGAGGCCCAAAAAAGGGGTTTACAGGCAACCTAGATCCCCTAAAGTTCAGAAACGGCTGGTTCCCTAAAAACTGTGTCAGAGAACTCTGAATGTCCCAAAATCATGTGCAGCCTGAAAAGGGCATTAACCAGCATCCTAGACCACTGAAATTCCCCAAAAATATTTTAACATGAAAAATGCATCCTACAACCCTGAAAGTTCAGAATATGTTAGCATCCCAAAAAAGGCCTTAAAATGCATCTTAGGCTTGCAAAAATGTTGAAAACTTTGGAGGTCAAAAAAAGGGGTTTACAGGCATCCTAGAGCCCCTAAATTCGAGAAAATGTTGGTGGCCCAAAAACTGTGCCAGAAAACTCTGAATGTCCCAAAAACATTTGCAGCCTGAAAGGGGCATTAACCTGCACCCTAGACACCTGAAATTCCCAAAAATAATTTTGACTCGAAAAATGCATCCTACACCCCTGAAAGTTCAGAATATGTTAGCAGCCCAAAAAAGGCCTTAAAATGCATCTTAGGCCTGCAAAAATGTTGAAAACTTTGGAGGCCTAGAAAAGGGGTTTACAGGCATCCTAGATCCCCTAAAGTCCAGAAAATGTTGGTGGCCAAAAATTGTGCCAGAGAGCTCTGAATATCGAAAAACATTTGCAGCCTGAAAAGGGCATTAACCTGCATCCTAGACCACTGAAATTCCCAAAAATAATCTTGACATGAAAAATGCATCCTACACCCCTGAAAGTTCAGAATATGTTAGCAGCCCAAAAACGGCCTTAAAATGCATCTTAAGCCTGCAACAATGTTGAAAGCTTTGGAGGGCCAAAAAAGGGGTTTATAGGCATCCTAGACTCCCTAAAGTCCAGAAAATGTTGGTGGCTTTAAAAATGTGCCAGAGTGCTATGAATGTCCCAAAATCATTTGTAGCCTGAAAGGGGCATTAACTCACATCCTAGACCACTGAAATTCCCAAAAATAATCTTGACATGAAAAATGCATCCTACACCCCTGGAAATTCAGAATATGTTAGCATCCCACCCAAAAAAGTCCTTAAAATGCATCTTAGGCCTTCAAAAATGTTGAAAACTTTGGAGGTCCAAAAAAGGGGTTTACAGGCATCCTAGAGCCCCTAATGTCCAGAAAATGTTGGTGGCCCAAAAACTGTCCAGAGAGCTCTGAATGTCCCAAAACCATTTGTAGCCTGAAAGGGGCATTAACTCACATCCTAGACCACTGAAATTCCCAAAAATATTTTTGGGACAAAAATGCATCCTACACCCCTGAAAGTTCAGAATATGTTAGCAGCCCAAAAAAGGCCTTAAAATGCCTCTTATGTCAGCAAAAATGTTGAACACTTTGGAGGCCTAAAAAAGGGGTTTATAGGCATCCTAGACCCCCTAAAGTCCAGAAAATGTTGGTGGCCTAAACACTGTGTCAGAGAGCTCTGAATGTCCCAAAAACATTTGCAGCCTGAAAAGGGCATTAACCTGCATCCTAGACCACTGAAATTCCCCCAAAAAATGTTGACATGAAGAATGCATCCTACACCCCTGAAAGTTCAGAATATGTTAGCAGCCCAAAAAAGGCCTTAAAATGCATCTTAGGCCTGCAAAAATGTTGAAAACTTTGGAGGTCAAAAAAAGGGGTTTATAGGCATCCTAGAGCCCCTAAAGTCGAGAAAATGTTGGTGGCCCAAAAACTGTGTCAGAGAGCTCTGAATGTCCCAAAAACATTTGCAGCCTGAAAAGGGCATTAACCTGCATCCTAGACCACTGAAATTCCCCCAAAAACTTTTTACATGAAAAATGCATCCTACACCCCTGAAAGTTCAGAATATGTTAGCAGCCCAAAAAAGACCTTAAAATGCATCTTAGGCCTGCAAAAATGTTGAAAACTTTGGAGGTCAAAAAAAGGGGTTTATAGGCATCCTAGAGCCCCTAAAGTCGAGAAAATGTTGGTGGCCCAAAAACTGTGCCAGAGAGCTCTGAATGTCTCAAAATCATGTGCAGCCTGAAAGGGGCATTACCCTGCACCTTAGACCACTGAAATTCCCTAAAATAATTTTGACACGAAAAATGCATCCTACACCCCTGAAAGTTCAGAACATGTTAGCAGACTAAAGAAGGCCTTAAAATGCATTTTAAGATGGCAAAAAGGTTGAAAACTTTGGAGGCCCAAAAAAGGGGTTTACAGGCAACCTAGATCCCCTAAAGTACAGAAACGGTTGGTTCCCTAAAAACTGTGTCAGAGAGCTCTGAATGTCCCAAAATCATGTGCAGCCTGAAAAGGGCATTAACCAGCATCCTAGACCACTGAAATTCCCCAAAAATATTTTGACATGAAAAATGCATCCTACACCCCTGAAAGTTCAGAATATGTTAGCAGCCCAAAAAAGGCCTTAAAATGCATCTTAGGCCTGCAAAAATGTTGAAAACTTTGGAGGACCAAAAAAGGGGTTTACAGGCATCCTAGAGCCCCAAAAGTCCAGAAAATGTTGGTGGCGCAAAAACTGTGCCAGAGAGCTCTGAATGTCCCAAAAACTTTGCAGCCTGAAAGGGGCATTAACCCGCACCCTAGCCGCCTGAAATTCCCAAAAATATTTTTTGGCACAAAAAGTGCATCCTACACCCCTGAAAGTTAAGAATATGTTAGCAGCCCAAAAAAGGCCTTCAAATGCATCTTAGGCCTGCAAAAATGTTGAAAACTTTGGAGGTCAAAAAAAGGGGTTTACAGGCATCCTAGACCCCCTAAAGTCCAGAAATTCTTGGTGGCACAAAAACTGTGCCAGAGAGCTCTGAATGTCTCAAAATCATTTGTAGCCTGAAAGGGGCATTAACTCACATCCTAGACCACTGAAATTCCCAAAAATATTTTTGGCACAAAAGGTGCATCCTACACACCTGACAGTTCAGAATATGTTAGCAGCCCAAAAAAGGCCTTAAAATGCATCTTAGGCCTGCAAAAATGTTGAAAACTTTGGAGGCCCAAAAAAGGGGTTTACAGGCATCCTAGAGCCCCTAAAGTCCAGAAAGTGTTGGTGGCCTAAAAAATGTGTCAGAGAGCTCTGAATGTCCCAAAAACATTTGCAGCCTGAAAAGGGCATTAACCTGCATCCTAGACCACTGAAATTCCCAATAATTATTTTGACAAGAAAAATGCATCGTACACCCCTGAAAGTTCAGAATATGTTAGCAGCCCAAAAACGGCCTTAAAAAGCATTTTAGGCTTGCAAAAATGTTGAAAGCTTTGGAGGGCCAAAAAAGGGGTTCATAGGCATCTTAGACCCCCTAAAGTCCAGAAAATGTTGGTGGCTTTAAAAATGTGCCAGAGTGCGCTGAATGTCCCAAAATCATTTGTAGCCTGAAAGGGGCATTAACTCACATCCTAGACCACTGAAATTCCCAAAAATATTTTGGCACAAAAAATGCATTCTACACCCCTGAAAGTTCAGAATATGTTAGCAGCCCAAAAAAGGCCTTAAAATGCATCTTAGACCTGCAAAAATGTTGAAAACTTTGGAGGCCCAAAAAAAGGGTTTACATGCATCCTAGACCCCCTAAAGTCCAGAAAATGGTGGTGGCGTAAAAACTGCGCCAGAGAGCTCTGAATGTCCCAAAATCAAGTGTAGCCTGAAAGGGGCATTAACCCACATCCTAGACCACTGAAATTCACAAAAATAGTTTTGGCAAGAAAAATGGATCCTACACACCTGACAGTTCAGAATATGTTAGCAGCCCAAAAAAGGCCTTAAAATGCATCTTAGGCCTGCAAGAATGTTGAAAACGTTGGAGGCCAAAAAAGGGGTTTACAGGCATCCTAGAGCCCCTAAAGTCCAGAAAATGTTGGTGGCCCAAAAACTGTCCAGAGAGCTCTGAATGTCCCAAAAACATTTGCAGCCTGAAAGGGGCATTAAACCGCACCCTAGATGCCTAAAATTCCCAAAAAATATTTTTGGCACAAAAAATGCATACTACACCCCTGAAAGTTCAGAATATGTTAGCAGCGCACCCAAAAAAGTCGTTAAAATGCCTCTTATGTCTGCAAAAATGTTGAACACTTTGGAGGCCTAGAAAAGGGGTATACAGGCATCCTAGATCCCCTAAAGTCCAGAAAATGTTGGAGGCCAAAAATTGTGCCAGAGAGCTCTGAATATCGAAAAACATTTGCAGCCGTAAAAGGGCATTAACCGGCATCCTAGACCACTGAAATTCCCAAAAATAATCTTGACATGAAAAATGCATCCTACACCCCTGGAAATTCAGAATATGTTTGTTTGTTTGTTTGTTTATTTATTTATTGTGCGCACCAGACCCTAGGGTAACAGGGCGCAATAGAACAAGGAGGTTTACAGCTTAGTTAACGTTTACAGGTTACAGATTAGTTAACGTTACAGGTTACAGGCATAGTGGACATTTCGAGTCTGCAGGGTAGGGCAAGTGCAAGTGCAGATAAGGCGTAGCTAAACAGTCAAATCTATGGCGATCAAACAGTAAAAGCAGGTTGGTACAAACATAATAAGAAGACGTTACGTATAAAGTGACATACGCTATGTCGCATTCTCAATAAGCCATTTTATGGTGTTCTTTCTGAAGTTATTGAAGGTTTGGTCAGATCTGAGTGCAAGGGGTAGGGAGTTCCATAACTGTGCTGCCTTAACTGGGAAGCTGGAACCTCCAATGGTGGCTAGTTTGAATCTGGGCACTAGGAGGCAGTTGGGGCTGGCTGTCCTTGTGAGTCTCGTTGGATTTTTCCTGTTGAAGCGTTCTGAGAGGTATCGGGGAGCTTTGTTGTTTAGGCATTTGTGGATAAGGGACGCAGATTTAAGGTTGATTTTTTCTTGGGTGGAAAGCCATTTGTGTCTTCGACTTATTTCTGAAATGTGTGCACTTCTGGGGATACTTAAGGCCGCTCTAAGTGCATTGTTTTGGAGTACTTGGATTCTGTGGATGATATGTTTGGTAGTCCCTATGTAGAGGGCGTTACAATAATCTAATTTCGATAAGATGAGGGCTCTAGCTAGAATAAGACAACTGTCCTCTGAGAGGAATGGTTTCCCAGCTCGTATTAACTTGCATGTATAGGCAGTGGATGATGACAATGAGTTCACCTGTTTGGTGAAAGATAGTGTCGCATCAAGGTAAAAACCTAGGGTTTTTACTTCTCTGGCGACCTTGATAGTGTTGCCATCTATGATGAAGGCGGAGTAGTTTTGGTTAAGTTTGGAGATACGGGCTGCCGTGCCCAGGATGATGAGCTCTGTTTTGTCATCGTTCAAGCATAGGCCATGTTTGGCCATCCATGCCTGAACGATGCTGTAGACTCTATTCACCAGAGCCAGGTCTTCGACGTAATCCCCAGTAAGTGGTAAGAGAATCTGAGTATCATCCGCATAGTTAGTGTAGGTGATACCCAGATTATCAAGATCGTCAAAGAGTGGCTTGGTGAAGATGTTATAGAGTGTCGGCGAGACACAGGATCCCTGGGGCACTCCGCAAGTGATTGGGATAGGGTCTGCTGCCGCTGCAGGGGAGAACACCCTCATAGTCCTGTCACTAAGAAATGATTGAATCCAGACTATAGCCTCCTCTGAGAAGTGGGCAGCCGAGTCCAAGTGATTACATAGGACTTTATGGTCCACAAGATCGAAGGCGGCTGAGAGGTCTAGAAGGAGGAGGAGAGCTAATTTTCCCTCGTCTCTGAGTGAATCTATTTGGGCTTTTAGGTCGATAAGGGCAGTCTCTGTGCCGTGTTGCGGCCGGAAACCGGATTGGCGGGTGCCGAGGAGATGGTTCATCTCAAGGAAGTTCTGGATCTGGGTGTATGCTACCTTGTCTAATATTTTTAGTAGGAAGGGAACCGTGGTGATGGGCCTGTAGTTAGTAGGAATGTTGGGGTCCAATGTTTGCTTTTTTAGGAGGGGGAGTACCCAAGATTCCTTTAGGTTGCGGGGGATGGTGCCCGTAGTAAAGGAGGCATTGATAAGTTTTGTGATAAAGGGGGCTAAATCCCTAGCCGCGTCCTTGATCAGTTGTGCGGGGCATTGGTCGCCTTTGCAATTAGAAGGTACATGTTAGCATCCCACCCAAAAAAGTCCTTAAAATGCATCTTAGGCCTTAAAAAATGTTGAAAACTTTGGAGGCCCAAAAAAGGGGTTTACAGGCATCCTAGACCCCCTAAAGTCCAGAAAATGTTGGTGGCTTTAAAAATATGCCAGAGTGCTATGAATGTCCCAAAATCATTTGTAGCCAGAAAGGGACATTAACTCACATCCTAGACCACTGAAATTCCCAAAAATATTTTTGGCACAAAAAGTGCATCCTACACACCTGACAGTTCAGAATATGTTAGCAGCCCAAAAAAGGCCTTAAAATGCATCTTAGGCCTGCAAAATGTTGAAAACTTTGGAAGCCCAAAAAAAGGGTTTACAGGCATCCTAGAGCTCCTAAAGTCCAGAAAATGTTGGTGGCCTAAAAACTGCGTCAGAGAGCTCTGAATGCCCCAAAAACATTTGCAGCCTGAAAGAGGCATTATCCTGCATCCTAGACCACTGAAATTCCCAAAAACTTCTTGGCACAAAAATACATCCTACACCCCTGAAAGTTCAGAATATGTTAGCAGCCCAAAAAAGGCCTTAATATGCATCTAAGGCCTGCAAGAATGTTGAAAACTTTGGAGGCCCAAAAAAGGGGTCTACAGGCATCCTAGAGCCCCTAAAGTCCAGAAAATGTTGGTGGCCTAAACACTGTGTCAGAGAGCTCTGAATGTCCCAAAAACATTTGCAGCCTGAAAAGGGCATTAACCTGCATCCTAGACCACTGAAATTCCCCCAAAAAATGTTGACATGAAAAATGCATCCTACACCCCTGAAAGTTCAGAATATGTTAGCAGCCCAAAAACGGCTTTAAAATGCATTTTAGGCCTGCAAAAATGTTGAAAGCTTTGGAGGGCCAAAAAAGGGATTTACAGGCATCCTAGACCCCCTAAAGTCCAGAAAATGTTGGTGGCCTAAAAACTGTGTCAGAGAGCTCTGAATGTCCCAAAAACATTTGCAGCCTGAAAAGGGCATTAACCTGCATCCTAGACCACTGAAATTCCCAATAATTATTTTGACAAGAAAAATGCATCCTACACCCCTGAAAGTTCAGAATATGTTAGCAGCCCAAAAACGGCCTTAAAAAGCATTTTAGGCTTGCAAAAATGTTGAAAGCTTTGGAGGGCCAAAAAAGGGGTTCATAGGCATCCTAGACCCCCTAAAGTCCAGAAAATGTTGGTGGCTTTAAAAATGTGCCAGAGTGCTCTGAATGTCCCAAAATCATTTGTAGCCTGAAAGGGGCATTAACTCACATCCTAGACCACTGAAATTCCCAAAACTATTTTGGCACAAAAAATGCATCCTACACCCCTGAAAGTTCAGAATATGTTAGCAGCTCAAAAAAGGCCTTAAAATGCATCTTAGGCCTGCAAGAATGTTGAAAACTTTGGAGGCCCAAAAAAAGGGTTTACAGGCATCCTA
Source organism: Ambystoma mexicanum (assembly GCF_040938575.1). Classification (NCBI taxonomy): domain Eukaryota; kingdom Metazoa; phylum Chordata; class Amphibia; order Caudata; family Ambystomatidae; genus Ambystoma; species Ambystoma mexicanum. The sequence continues at coordinate 1,412,713,857 of NC_090934.1, read as the reverse complement.
GACCCCCTAAAGTCCAGAAAATGGTGGTGGCGTAAAAACTGCGCCAGAGAGCTCTGAATGTCCCAAAATCAAGTGTAGCCTGAAAGGGGCATTAACCCACATCCTAGACCACTGAAATTCACAAAAATAGTTTTGGCAAGAAAAATGCATCCTACACACCTGACAGTTCAGAATATGTTAGCAGCCCAAAAAAGGCCTTAAAATGCATCTTAGGCCTGCAAGAATGTTGAAAACGTTGGAGGCCAAAAAAGGGGTTTACAGGCATCCTAGAGCCCCTAAAGTCCAGAAAATGTTGGTGGCCCAAAAACTGTCCAGAGAGCTCTGAATGTCCCAAAAACATTTGCAGCCTGAAAGGGGCATTAAACCGCACCCTAGATGCCTAAAATTCCCAAAAAATATTTTTGGCACAAAAAATGCATACAACACCCCTGAAAGTTCAGAATATGTTAGCAGCGCACCCAAAAAAGTCGTTAAAATGCCTCGTATGTCTGCAAAAATGTTGAACACTTTGGAGGCCTAGAAAAGGGGTATACAGGCATCCTAGATCCCCTAAAGTCCAGAAAATGTTGGAGGCCAAAAATTGTGCCAGAGAGCTCTGAATATCGAAAAACATTTGCAGCCTGAAAAGGGCATTAACCGGCATCCTAGACCACTGAAATTCCCAAAAAATATTTTGACATGAAAAATGCATCCTACACCCCTGAAAGTTCAGAATATGTTAGCAGCCCAAAAAAGGCCTTAAAATGCATCTTAGGCCTGCAAAAATGTTGAAAACTTTGGAGGACCAAAAAAGGGGTTTACAGGCATCCTGGAGCCCCAAAAGTCCAGAAAATGTTGGTGGCGCAAAAACTGTGCCAGAGAGCTCTGAATGTCCCAAAAACATTTGCAGCCTGAAAAGGGCATTAACCTGCATCCTAGACCACTGAAATTCCCCCAAAAAATGTTGACATGAAAAATGCATCCTACACCCCTGAAAGTTCAGAATATGTTAGCAGCCCAAAAACGGCTTTAAAATGCATCTTAGGCCTGCAAAAATGTTGAAAGCTTTGGAGGGCCAAAAAAGGGATTTACAGGCATCCTAGACCCCCTAAAGTCCAGAAAATGTTGGTGGCCTAAAAACTGTGTCAGAGAGCTCTGAATGTCCCAAAAACATTTGCAGCCTGAAAAGGGCATTAACCTGCATCCTAGACCACTGAAATTCCCCCAAAAACTTTTTACATGAAAAATGCATCCTACACCCCTGAAAGTTCAGAATATGTTAGCAGCCCAAAAAAGGCCTTAAAATGCATCTTAGGCCTGCAAAAATATTGAAAAGTTTGGAGGTCAAAAAAAGGGGTTTATAGGCATCCTAGAGCCCCTAAAGTCGAGAAAATGTTGGTGGCCCAAAAACTGTGCCAGAGAGCTCTGAATGTCTCAAAATCATGTGCAGCCTGAAAGGGGCATTACCCTGCACCTTAGACCACTGAAATTCCCTAAAATAATTTTGACACGAAAAATGCATCCTACACCCCTGAAAGTTCAGAACATGTTAGCAGACCAAATAAGGCCTTAAAATGCATCTTAATATGGCAAAAAGGTTGAAAACTTTGGAGGCCCAAAAAAGGGGTTTACAGGCAACCTAGATCCCCTAAAGTTCAGAAACGGCTGGTTCCCTAAAAACTGTGTCAGAGAACTCTGAATGTCCCAAAATCATGTGCAGCCTGAAAAGGGCATTAACCAGCATCCTAGACCACTGAAATTCCCCAAAAATATTTTAACATGAAAAATGCATCCTACAACCCTGAAAGTTCAGAATATGTTAGCATCCCAAAAAAGGCCTTAAAATGCATCTTAGGCTTGCAAAAATGTTGAAAACTTTGGAGGTCAAAAAAAGGGGTTTACAGGCATCCTAGAGCCCCTAAATTCGAGAAAATGTTGGTGGCCCAAAAACTGTGCCAGAAAACTCTGAATGTCCCAAAAACATTTGCAGCCTGAAAGGGGCATTAACCTGCACCCTAGACACCTGAAATTCCCAAAAATAATTTTGACACGAAAAATGCATCCTACACCCCTGAAAGTTCAGAATATGTTAGCAGCCCAAAAAAGGCCTTAAAATGCATCTTAGGCCTGCAAAAATGTTGAAAACTTTGGAGGCCTAGAAAAGGGGTTTACAGGCATCCTAGATCCCCTAAAGTCCAGAAAATGTTGGTGGCCAAAAATTGTGCCAGAGAGCTCTGAATATCGAAAAACATTTGCAGCCTGAAAAGGGCATTAACCTGCATCCTAGACCACTGAAATTCCCAAAAATAATCTTGACATGAAAAATGCATCCTACACCCCTGAAAGTTCAGAATATGTTAGCAGCCCAAAAACGGCCTTAAAATGCATCTTAAGCCTGCAACAATGTTGAAAGCTTTGGAGGGCCAAAAAAGGGGTTTATAGGCATCCTAGACTCCCTAAAGTCCAGAAAATGTTGGTGGCTTTAAAAATGTGCCAGAGTGCCATGAATGTCCCAAAATCATTTGTAGCCTGAAAGGGGCATTAACTCACATCCTAGACCACTGAAATTCCCAAAAATAATCTTGACATGAAAAATGCATCCTACACCCCTGGAAATTCAGAATATGTTAGCATCCCACCCAAAAAAGTCCTTAAAATGCATCTTAGGCCTTCAAAAATGTTGAAAACTTTGGAGGTCCAAAAAAGGGGTTTACAGGCATCCTAGAGCCCCTAATGTCCAGAAAATGTTGGTGGCCCAAAAACTGTCCAGAGAGCTCTGAATGTCCCAAAAACATTTGCAGCCTGAAAGGGGCATTAAACCGCACCCTAGACGCCTAAAATTCCCCAAAAATATTTTTTGCACAATAAATGCATCCTACACCCCTGAAAGTTCAGAATATGTTAGCAGACCAAAAACGGCCTTAAAATGCATCTTAAGCCTGCAACAATGTTGAAAGCTTTGGAGGGCCAAAAAAGGGGTTCATAGGCATCCTAGACCCCCTAAAGTCTAGAAAATGTTGGTGGCTTTAAAAATGTGCCAGAGTGCTATGAATGTCCCAAAATCATTTGTAGCCTGAAAGGGGCATTAACTCACATCCTAGACCACTGAAATTCCCAAAAATAATCTTGACATGAAAAATGCATCCTAAACCCCTGGAAATTCAGAATATGTTAGCATCCCACCCAAAAAAGTCCTTAAAATGCATCTTAGGCCTGCAAAAATATTGAAAACTTTGGAGGTCAAAAAAAGGGGTTTATAGGCATCCTAGAGCCCCTAATGTCCAGAAAATGTTGGTGGCCCAAAAACTGTCCAGAGAGCTCTGAATGTCTCAAAATCATGTGCAGCCTGAAAGGGGCATTACCCTGCACCTTAGACCACTGAAATTCCCTAAAATAGTTTTGACACGAAAATGCATCCTACACCCCTGAAAGTTCAGAATATGTTAACAGCCCAAAGAAGGCCTTAAAATGCCTCTTATGTCTGCAAAAATGTTGAACACTTTGGAGGTCAAATAAAGGGGTATTCAGGCATCCTAGACCCCCTAAAGTCCAGAAAATGTTGGTGGCCCAAAAACTGTCCAGAAGCTCTGAATGTCCCAAAAACATTTGCAGCCTGAAAGGGGCATTAACCCGCACCCTAGACGCCTAAAATTCCCAAAAATATTTTTGGCACAAAAAATGCATCCTACACCCCTGAAAGTTCAGAACATGTTAGCAGACCAAAGAAGGCCTTAAAATGCATCTTAAGCTGGCAAAAAGGTTGAAAACTTTGGAGACCCAAAAAAGAGGTTTACAGGCATCCTAGAACCCCTAAAGTCCAGAAAATGTTGGTGGCCCAAAAACTGTCCAGAGAGCTCTGAATGTCTCAAAATCATGTGCAGCCTGAAAGGGGCATTACCCTGCACCTTAGACCACTGAAATTCCCTAAAATAATTTTGACACGAAAATGCATCCTACACCCCTGAAAGTTCAGAATATGTTAACAGCCCAAAGAAGGCCTTAAAATGCCTCTTATGTCTGCAAAAATGTTGAACACTTTGGAGGTGAAATAAAGGGGTATTCAGGCATCCTAGACCCCCTAAAGTCCAGAAAATGTTGGTGGCCCAAAAACTGTCCAGAGAGCTCTGAATGTCCCAAAAACATTTGCAGCCTGAAAGGGGCATTAAACCGCACCCTAGACGGCTAAAATTCCCCAAAAATATTTTTGGCACAATAAATGCATCCTACACCCCTGAAAGTTCAGAATATGTTAGCAGCCCAAAAACGGCCTTAAAATGCATCTTAAGCCTGCAACAATGTTGAAAGCTTTGGATGGCCAAAAAAGGGGTTTATAGGCATCCTAGACTCCCTAAAGTCCAGAAAATGTTGGTGGCTTTAAAAATGTGCCAGAGTGCTATGAATGTCCCAAAATCATTTGTAGCCTGAAAGGGGCATTAACTCACATCCTAGACCACTGAAATTCCCAAAAATAATCTTGACATGAAAAATGCATCCTACACCCCTGGAAATTCAGAATATGTTAGCATCCCACCCAAAAAAGTCCTTAAAATGCATCTTAGGCCTTCAAAAATGTTGAAAACTTTGGAGGACCAAAAAAGGGGTTTACAGGCATCCTAGAGCCCCTAATGTCCAGAAAATGTTGGTGGCCCAAAAACTGTCCAGAGAGCTCTGAATGTCCCAAAATCATTTGTAGCCTGAAAGGGGCATTAACTCACATCCTAGACCACTGAAATTCCCAAAAATATTTTTGGTACAAAAAAATGCATCCTATACCGCTGAAAGTTCTGAATATGTTAGCAGCCCAAAACTGGCCTTAAAATGCATCTTATGCCTGCAAAAATGTTGAAAACTTTGGAGGTCAAAAAAGGGGTTTACAGGCATCCTAGAGCCCCTAAAGTCCAGAAAATGTTGGTGGCCTAAAAACTGTGCCAGAGAGCTCTGAATGTCCCAAAACCATTTGCAGCCTGAAAGGGGCATTAACCTGCAACCTAGAGACCTGAAATTCCCAAAAATAATTTTGACACGAAAAAATACATCCTGCACCCCTGAAAGTTCAGAATATGTTAGCAGCCCAAAAAAGGCCTTAAAATGCATCTTAGGCCTGCAAAAATGATGAAAACTTTGGAGGTCAAAAAAAGGGGTTTACAGGCATCCTAGACCCCCTAAAGTCCAGAACATGTTGGTGGCTTTAAAAATGTGCCAGAGTGCTATGAATGTCCCAAAATCATTTGAAGCCTGAAAGGGGCATTAACTCACATCCTAGACCACTGAAATTCCCAAAAATATTTTTGGCACAAAAATGCATCCTACACCCCTGAAAGTTCAGAATATGTTAGCAGCCCAAAAAAGGCCTTAAAATGCCTCTTATGTCAGCAAAAATGTTGAACACTTTGGAGGCCTAAAAAAGGGGTTTATAGGCATCCTATACCCCCTAAAGTCCAGAAAATGTTGGTGGCTCAAAAACTGTGCCAGAGAGCTCTGAATATCCCAAAATCATTTGTAGCCTGAAAGGGGCATTAACCAACACACTAGACGCCTGAAATTCCCAAAAATAATTTTCGCACGAAAAATTCATCCTACACCCCTGAAAGTTCAGAATATGTTAACAGCCCAAAGAAGGCCTTAAAATGCATCTTAGGCCTGCAAAAATGTTGAAAACTTTGGAGGTCAAAAAAAGGGGTTTAAAGGCATCCTAGACCCCATAAAGTCCAGAAAATGTTGGTGGCCCAAAAACTGTCCAGAGAGCTCTGAATGTCCCAAAAACATTTGCAGCCTGAAAGGGGCATTAAACCGCACCCTAGACGCCTAAAATTCCCCAAAAATATTTTTGGTACAAAAAATGCATCCTACACCCCTGAAAGTTCAGAATATGTTAGCAGCCCATAAAAGGCCTTAAAATACATTTTAGGCCTGCAAAAATGTTGAAATCTTTGGAGGTCAAAAAAAGGGGTTTACAGGCATCCTAGAGCCCCTAAAGTCCAGAAAATGTTGGTGGCCCAAAAACTGTGCCAGAGAGCTCTGAATGTCCCAAAATCATTCGTAGCCTGAAAGGGGCATTAACCCACACCCTAGATGCCTGAAATTCCCAAAAATATTTTTGGCACAAAATGCATCCTACACCCCTGAAAGTTCAGAATATGCTAGCAGCCCAAAAAAGGCCTTAAAATGTCTCTTATGTCAGCAAAAATGTTGAACACTTTGGAGGCCTAAAAATGGGGTTTATAGGCATCCTAGACCCGCTAAAGTCCAGGAAATGTTGGTGGCCAAAAATTGTGCCAGAGAGCTCTGAATGTCCCAGAAACATTTGGAGCCTGAAAGGAGCATTAACCCGCATCCTAGACCACCGAAATTCCCAAAAATAATTTTCGCACGAAAAATTCATCCTACACCCCTGAAAGTTCAGAATATGTTAGCAGCCCATAAAAGGCCTTAAAATACATTTTAGGCCTGCAAAAATGTTGAAATCTTTGGAGGTCAAAAAAAGGGGTTTACAGGCATCCTAGAGCCCCTAAAGTCCAGAAAATGTTGGTGGCCCAAAAACTGTGCCAGAGAGCTCTGAATGTCCCAGAAACATTTGGAGCCTGAAAGGAGCATTAACCCGCATCCTAGACCACCGAAATTCCCAAAAGTAATTTTCGCACGAAAAATTCATCCTACACCCCTGATAGTTCAGAATATGTTAACAGCCCAAAGAAAGCCTTAAAATGCATTTTAGGACTGCAAAAATGTTGAAAACTTTGGAGGTAAAAAAAGGGGATTTAAAGGCATCCTAGACCCCCTAAAGTCCAGAAAATGTTGGTGGCTTTAAAAATGTGCCAGAGTGCTATGAATGTCCCAAAATCATGTGTAGCCTGAAAGGGGCATTAACTCACATCCTAGACCACTGAAATTCCCAAAAATATTTTTGGCACAAAAATGCATCCTACACCCCTGAAAGTTCAGAATATGTTAGCAGCCCAAAAAAGGCCTTAATATGCATCTTAGGCCTGCAAGAATGTTGAAAACTTTGGAGGCCCAAAAAAGGGGTTTACAGGCATCCTAGAGCCCCTAAAGTCCAGAAAATGTTGGTGGCCCAAAAACTGTCCAGAGGGCTCTGAATGTCCCAAAAACATTTGCAGCCTGAAAGGGGCAGTAAACCGTACCCTAGACGCCTAAAATTCCCCAAAAATATTTTTGGTACAAAAAATGCATCCTACACCGCTGAAAGTTCAGAATATGTTAGCAGCCCAAAAATGGCCTTAAAATGCATCTTATGCCTGCAAAAATGGTGAAAACTTTGGAGGTCAAAAAAAGGGGTTTACAGGCATCCTAGACCCCCTAAAGTCCAGAAAATGGTGGTGGCTTTAAAAATGTGCCAGAGTGCTCTGAATGTCCCAAAGTCATTTGTAGCCTGAAAGGGGCATTGACTCACATCCTAGACCACTGAAAGTCCCACAAATGTTTTTGGCACAAATAGTGCTTCCTACACACCTGACAGTTCAGAATATGGTAGCAGCCCAAAAAAGGCCTTAAAATGCATCTTAGGCCTGCAAAAATGTTGAAAACTTTGGATTCCCAAAAAAAGGGTTTACAGGCATCCTAGAGCCCCTGAGGTCCAGAAAATGTTGATGGCCTAGAAACTGTGTCAGAGAGCTCTGAATGTCCCAAAAACATTTGCAGCCTGAAAAGGGCATTAACCTGCATCCTAGACCACTGAAATTCCCCCAAAAAATGTTGACATGAAAAATGCATCCTATACCCCTGAAAGTTCAGAATATGTTAGCAGCCCAAAAACGGCCTTAAAATGCATCTTAAGCCTGCAAAAATGTTGAAAGCTTTGGAGGGCCAAAAAAGGGGTTTACAGGCATCCTAGAGCCCCTAAAGTCGAGAAAATGTTGGTGGCCCAAAAACTGTGCCAGAGAGCTCTGAATGTCTCAAAATCATTTGCAGCCTGAAAGGGGCATTAACCCACATCCTAGACCACTGAAATTCCCAAAAATATTTTGGCACAAAAAAAGCATCCTACACCCCTAAAAGTTCAGAATATGTTCGCAGCCCAAAAAAGGCCTTAGAATACATTTTACGACTGCAAATACTTAGAAAACTTTGGAGGTCCAAAATAGAGATTTACAGGTATGCTAGACCCCCTAAAGTCCAGAAAATGTTGGTGGCCCAAAATCTGTGCCAGAGAGCTCTGATTGTCCCAAAATCATTTGCAGCCTGAAAGGGGCATTAACCCACATCCTAGACCACTGAAATTCACAAAAATAGTTTTGGCACGACAAATGCATCCTACACACCTGACAGTTCAGAATATGTTAGCAGCCCAAAAAAGGCCTTAAAATGCGTCTTAGGCCTGCAAAAATGTTGAAAACTTTGGAGGTCAAAAAAAGGGGTTTACAGGCATCCTAGAGCCCCTAAAGTCGAGAAAGTGTTGGTGGCCCAAAAACTGTGCCAGAGAGCTCTGAATGTCTCAAAATCCTTTGCAGCCTGAAAGGGGCATTACCCTGCACCATAGACCACTGAAATTCCCAAAAACAATTTTGACACGAAAAATACATCCTACACCCCTGAAAGTTTACAATATGTTAGCAGCCCAAAAAAGGCCTTAAAATGTATGTTAGGCCTGCAAGAATGTTGAAAACTTTGGAGGCCCAAAAAAGTGGTTTACAGGCATCCTACAGCCCCTAAAGTCCAGAAAATGTTGGTTGCGCAAAAACTGTGCCAGAGAGCTCTGAATGTCCCATAAACTTTTGCAGCCTGAACGGGGCATTAACCCATATCCTAGACCACTGAAATTCCCAAAAATAATTTTGGCACAAAAAATGCATCCTACACCCCAGACAGTTCAGAATATGTTAGCAGCCCAAAAAAGCCCTTAAAATGCATCTTAGGCCTGCAAAAATGTAAAAAACTTTGGAGGTCGAAAAAAGGGGTTTACAGGCATCCTAGACCCCCTAAAGTGCAGAAAATGGTGGTGACGCAAAAACTGTGCCAGAGAGCTCTGAATGTCCCAAAATCATCTGTAGCCTGAAAGGGGCATTAACCCACATCCTAGACCACTGAAATTCACAAAAATAGTTTTGGCACGAAAAATGCATCCTACACACCTGACAGTTCAGAATATGTTAGCAGCCAAAAGAAGGCCTTAAAATGCATTTTAAGCCTGCAAAAATGTTGAAAACTTTGGAGGCCCAAAAAAGGGTTTTACAGGCATCCTAGACCCTCTAAAGTCCAGTAAATGTTGGTGGCCCAAAAACTGTGCCAGAGAGCTCTGAATGTCCCAAAAACATTTGCAGCCGGAAAGGGCCATTAACCCACACCATAGACCCCTGAAATTCCCAATAATATTTTTGGCACGAAAAATGCATCCTACACCCCTGAAAGTTCTGAATATGTTAGCAGCCCAAAAAAGGCCTTAAAATGCATTTAGGCCTGCAAAAATGTTGAAAACTTTGGAGGTCCAAAAAAGTCGTTTACAATTATGCTAGACCCCCTAAAGTCCAGAAAATGTTGGTGGCACAAAAACTGTGCCAGAGAGCTCTGAATGTCCCAAAATCATCTGTAGCCTGAAAGGGGCATTAACCCACATCCTAGACCACTGAAATTCACAAAAATAGTTTTGGCACGAAAAATGCATCCTACACCCCAGACAGTTCAGAATATGTTAGCAGCCCAAAAAAGGCCTTAAAATGCATCTTAGGCCTGCAAAAATGTAGAAAACTTTGGAGGTCAAATAAAAGGGGTTTACACGCATCCTAGACCCCCTAAAGTACAGAAAATAGTGGTGGCGCAAAAACTGTGCCAGAGAGCTCTGAATGTCCCAAAAACTTTTGCAGCCTGAAAGGGGCATTAACCCACATCCTAGACCACTGAAATTCCCCAAAATAATTTTGGCACAAAAAATGCATCCTACACCCCAGACAGTTCAGAATATGTTAGCAGCCCAAAAAAGGCCTTAAAATGCATTTTAGGCCTGCAAAAATGTAGAAAACTTTGGAGGTCAAAAAAAGGGGTTTACACGCATCCTAGACCCCCTAAAGTGCAGAAAATGGTGGTGGCGCAAAAACTGTGCTAGAGAGCTCTGAATGTCCCAAAATCATTTGTAGCCTGAAAGGGGCATTAACCCACATCCTAGACCACTGAAATTCACAAAAATAGTTTTGGCACGAAAAATGCATCCTACACACCTGACAGTTCAGAATATGTTAGCAGCCAAAAGAAGGCCTTAAAATGCATTTTAGGCCTGCAAAAATGTTGAAAACTTTGGAGGCCCCAAAAAAGGGGTTTACAGGCATCCTAGCCCCTCTAAAGTCCAGAAAATGTTGGTGGCCCAAAACCTGTGCCAGATAGCTCTGAATGTCCCAAAAACATTTGCAGCCTGAAGAGGGCATTAACCAGCATCCTAGACCACTGAAATTCCCAAAAATAGTTTTGGCATGAAAAATGCATCCTACACACCTGACAATTCAGAATATGTTAGCAACCCAAAAAAGGCCTTAAAATCCTTCTTAGGCCTGCAAAAATGTAAAAAACTTTGGAGGTCAAAAAAAGGGGTTTACAGGCATCCTAGACCCCCTAAAGTGCAGAAAATGGTGGTGACACAAAAACTGTGCCAGAGAGCTCTGAATGTCCCAAAATCATTTGTAGCCTGAAAGGGGCATTAACCCACATCCTAGACCACTGAAATTCACAAAAATAGTTTTGGCACGAAAAATGCATCCTACACCCCTGAAAGTTCTGAATATGTTAGCAGCCCAAAAAAGGCCTTAAAATGCATTTTAGGCCTGCAAAATTGTTGAAAACTTTGGAGGTCCAAAAAAGGGGTTTATAGGCATCCTAGATCCCCTAAAGTCCAGAAAATGTTGGTGGCTTTACAAATGTGCCAGAGTGCTATGAATGTCCCAAAATCAATTGTAGCCTGAAAGGGGCATTAACTCACATCCTGGACCACTGAAATTCCCAAAAATATTTTTGGCACAAAAATGCATCCTACACCCCTGAAAGTTCAGAATATGTTAGCAGCCCAATAATGGCCTTAAAATGCATCTTATGCCTGCAAGAATGTTGAAAACTTTGGAGGCCCAAAAAAGGGGTTTACATGCATCTTAGCGCCCCTAAAGTCCAGAAAATGTTGGTGGCCCAAAAACTGTCCAGGGGGCTCTGAATGTCCCAAAAACATTTGCAGCCTGAAAGGGGCATTAAACCGCACCCTAGACGCCTAAAATTCCCCAAAACATTTTTGGTACAAAAAATGCATCCTACACCGCTGAAAGTTCAGAATATGTTAGCAGCCCAAAAATGGCCTTAAAATGCATTTTATGCCTGCAAAAATGTTGAAAACTTTGGAGGTCAAAAAAAGGGGTTTACAGGCATCCTAGACCCCCTAAAGTCCAGAAAATGGTGGTGGCGCACAAACTGCGCCAGAGAGCTCTGAATGTCCCAAAATTATTTGCAGCCTGAAAGGGGCATTACCCTGCACCCTAGACCACTGAAATTCCCACAAATAATTTTGACACGAAAAATGCATCCTACACCCCTGAAAGTTCAGAATATGTTAGCAGCCCAAAAAAGGCCTTCAAATGACTCTTAGGCCTGCAAAAATGTTGAAAACTTTGGAGGTCAAAATAAGGGGTTTACAGGCATCCTAGACCCCCTAAAGTCCAGAACATGTTGGTGGCTTTAAAAATGTGCCAGAGTGCTCTGAATGTCCCAAAGTCATTTGTAGCCTGAAAGGGGCATTGACTCACATCCTAGACCACTGAAATTCCCAAAAATATTTTTGGCACAAAAAGTGCTTCCTACACACCTGACAGTTCAGAATATGTTAGCAGCCCAAAAAAGGCCTTAAAATGCATCTTAAGCCTGCAAAAATGTTGAAAGCTTTGGAGGGCCAAAAAAGGGGTTTACAGGCATCCTAGAGCCCCTAAAGTCGAGAAAATGTTGGTGGCCCAAAAACTGTGCCAGAGAGCTCTGAATGTCTCAAAATCATTTGCAGCCTGAAAGGGGCATTACCCTGCACCCTAGACCACTAAAATTCCCTAAAATAATTTTGACACGAAAAATGCATCCTCCACCCCTGAAAGTTCAGAATATGTTAGCAGCCCAAAAAAGGCCTTAAAATGCATTTTAGGCCTGCAAAAATGTTGAAAACCTTGGAGGTCAAAAAAAGGGGTTTGCAGGCATCCTAGAGCCCCTAAAGTCGAGAAAGTGTTGGTGGCCCAAAAACTGTGGCAGAGAGCTCTGAATGTCTCAAAATCCTTTGCAGCCTGAAAGGGGCATTAACCTGCATCTTAGACCACTGAAATTCCCCCCAAAAAATTTGACATGAAAAATGCATCATACACCCCTGAAAGTTCAGAATATGTTAGCAGCCCAAAACAGGCCTTAAAATGCATTTTAGGCCTGCAAAAATGTTGAAAACTTTGGAGGTCAAAAAAAGGGGTTTACAGGCATCCTAGACCCCCTAAAGTCCAGAAAATGGTGGTGGCGCAAAAACTGTGCCAGAGAGCTCTGAATGTCCCAAAAACTTTTGCAGCCTGAAAGGGGCATTAACCCACATCCTAGACCACTGAAATTCCCAAAAATATTTTTGGCACAAAAAGTGCTTCCTACGCACCTGACAGTTCAGAATATGTTAGCAGCCCAAAAAAGGCCTTAAAATGCATCTTAAGCCTGCAAAAATGTTGAAAGCTTTGGAGGGCCAAAAAAGGGGTTTACAGGCATCCTAGAGCCCCTAAAGTAGAGAAAATGTTGGTGGCCCAAAAACTGTGCCAGAGAGCTCTGAATGTCTCAAAATCATTTGCAGCCCGAAAGGGGCATTACCCTGCACCCTAGACCACTAAAATTCCCTAAAATAATTTTGACACGAAAAATGCATCCTACACCCCTGAAAGTTCAGAATATGTTAGCAGCCCAAAAAAGGCCTTAAAATGCATCTTAGGCCTGCAAAAATGTTGAAAACCTTGGAGGTCAAAAAAAGGGGTTTGCAGGCATCCTAGAGCCCCTAAAGTCGAGAAAGTGTTGGTGGCCCAAAAACTGTGCCAGAGAGCTCTGAATGTCTCAAAATCCTTTGCAGCCTGAAAGGGGCATTAACCTGCATCTTAGACCACTGAAATTCCCCCCAAACAATTTGACATGAAAAATGCATCCTACACCCCTGAAAGTTCAGAATATGTTAGCAGCCCAAAAAAGGCCTTAAAATGCATTTTAGGCCTGCAAAAATGTTGAAAACTTTGGAGGTCAAAAAAAGGGGTTTACAGGCATCCTAGACCCCCTAAAGTCCAGAAAATGTTGGTGGCTTTAAAAATGTGCCAGAGTGCTCTGAATGTCCCAAAGTCATTTGTAGCCTGAAAGGGGCATTGACTCACATCCTAGACCACTGAAATTCCCAAAAATATTTTGGCACAAAAAATGCGTCCTACACCCCTGAAAGTTCAGAATATGTTCACAGCCCCAAAAAGGCCTTAGAATACATTTTACGACTGCAAATACTTTAAAAACTTTGGAGGTCCAAAATAGAGGTTTACAGGTATGCTAGACCCCCTAAATTCGGGAAAATGTTGGTTGCCCAAAATCTGTGCCAGAGAGCTCTGATTGTCCCAAAATCATGTGCAGCCTGAAAGGGGCATTTACCTGCATCCTAGACCAATGAAATTCCCAAAAATAGTTTTGGCATGAAAAATGCATCCTACACACCTGACAATTCAGAATATGTTAGCAACCCAAAAAAGGCCTTACAATGCATCTAAGCCTGCAAAAATGTTGAAAACTTTGGAGGCCCAAAAAAGTGGTTTACAGGCATCCTACAGCCCCTAAAGTCCAGAAAATGTTGGCGGCGCAAAAACTGTGCCAGAGAGCTCTGAATGTCCCAAAATCATTTTCAGCCTGAAAGGGGCATTACCCTGCACCATAGACCACTGAAATTCCCAAAAACAATTTTGACACGAAAAATACATCCTACACCCCTGAAAGTTCACAATATGTTAGCAGCCCAAAAAAGGCCTTAAAATGTATGTTAAGCCTGCAAGAATGTTGAAAACTTTGGAGGTCGAAGAAACGGATTTACAGGCATCCCAGACCCTTAAAGTCCAGAAAATGTTGGTGGCCCAAAAACTGTGCCAGAGAGCTCTGAATGTCCCAAAATCATGTGTAGCCTGAAAGGGGCACTAACCCACATCCTAGACCACTGAAATTCCCAAAAATAATTATGGCACAAAAAATGCATCCTACACCCCAGACAGTTCAGAATATGTTAGCAGCCCAAAAAAGGCCTTAAAATGCATCTTAGGCCTGCAAAAATGTAAACAACTTTGGAGGTCAAAAAAAGGGGTTTACAGGCATCCTAGACCCCCTAAAGTGCAGAAAATGGTGGTGACGCAAAAACTGTGCCAGAGAGCTCTGAATGTCCCAAAAACATTTGCAGCCGGAAAGGGCCATTAACCCACACCATAGACCCCTGAAATTCCCAATAATATTTTTGGCACGGAAAATGCATCCTACACCCCTGAAAGTTCTGAATATGTTAGCAGCCCAAAAAAGGCCTTAAAATGCATCTTAGGCCTGCAAGAATGTTGAAAACTTTGGAGGTCAAAAAATGGGGATTACAGGCATCCTAGACCCCCTAAAGTCCAAAAACTGTTGGTGGCCCAAAAAATGTGACAGAGAGCTCTGAATGTCCCAAAATCATTTGCATCCTGAAAGGGGCATTAACCCGAACCATAGACGCCTGAAATTCCCAAAAATAATTTTGACACGAAAAATGCATCCTACACCCCTGAAAGTTCAGAATATGTTAGCCGCCCAAAAAAGGCCTTAAAATGCATTTAGGCCTGCAAAAATGTTGAAAACTTTGGAGGTCCAAAAAAGTCGTTTACAGTTATGCTAGACCCCCTAAAGTCCAGAAAATGTTGGTGGCACAAAAACTGTGCCAGAGAGCTTGAATATCCCAAAATCATTTTCAGCCTGAAAGGGGCATCACCTTGCACCATAGACCAGTGAAATTCCGAAAAACAATTTTGACACGAAAAATGCATCCTACACCCCTGAAAGTTCACAATATGTTAGCAGCCCAAAAAAGGCCTTAAAATGTATGTTAGGCCTGCAAGAATGTTGAAAACTTTGGAGGTCAAAGAAACGGATTTACAGGCATCCCAGACCCTTAAAGTCCAGAAAATGTTGGTGGCCCAAAAACTGTGCCAGAGAGCTCTGAATGTCCCAAAATCATGTGCATCCTGAAAGGGGCATTAACCCACATCCTAGACCACCGAAATTCCCAAAAATAGTTTTGCATGAAAAATGCATCCTACACCCCTGAAAGTTCTGAATATGTTAGCAGCCCAAAAAAGGCCTTAAAATGTATGTTAGGCCTGCAAGAATGTTGAAAACTTTGGAGGTAAAAAAAAGGGATTTATAGGCATCCCACAATTAAAGTCCAGAAAATGTTGGTGGCCCAAAAACTGTGCCGGAGAGCTCTGAATGTCCCAAAATCATGTGTAGCCTGAAAGGGTCACTAACCCACATCCTAGACCACTGAAATTCCCAAAAATAGTTTTGCATGAAAAATGCATCCTACGCCCCTGAAAGTTCAGAATATGTTAGCAGCCCAAAAAAGGCCTTAAAATCCATTTTAGGACTGCAAAAATGTTGAAAACTTTGGAGGCCCAAAAAAGTGGTTTACAGGCATCCTACAGCCCCTAAAGTCCAGAAAATGTTGGTGGCGCAAAAACTGTGCCAGAGAGCTCTGAATGTCCCAAAATCATCTGTAGCCTGAAAGGGGCATTAACCCACATCCTAGACCACTGAAATTCACAAAAATAGTTTTGGCACGAAAAATGCATCCTACACACCTGACAGTTCAGAATATCTTAGCAGCCAAACGAAGGCCTTAAAATGCATTTTAGGCCTGCAAAAATGTTGAAAACTTTGGAGGCCCAAAAAAGGGGTTTACAGGCATCCTAGACCCTCTAAAGTCCAGTAAATGTTGGTGGCCCAAAAACTGTGCCAGAGAGCTCTGAATGTCCCAAAAACATTTGCAGCCGGAAAGGGCCATTAACCCACACCATAGACCCCTGAAATTCCCAATAATATTTTTGGCACGAAAAATACATCCTACACCCCTGAAAGTTCACAATATGTTAGCAGCCCAAAAAAGGCCTTAAAATGTATGTTAAGCCTGCAAGAATGTTGAAAACTTTCGAGGTCAAAGAAATGGATTTACAGGCATCCCAGACCCTTAAAGTCCAGAAAATGTTGGTGGCCCAAAAACTGTGCCAGAGAGCTCTGAATGTCCCAAAATCATGTGTAGCCTGAAAGGGGCACTAACCCACATCCTAGACCACTGAAATTCCCAAAAATAGTTTTGCATGAAAAATGCATCCTACGCCCCTGAAAGTTCAGAATATGTTAGCAGCCCAAAAAAGGCCTTAAAATCCATTTTAGGACTGCAAAAATGTTGAAAACTTTGGAGGCCCAAAAAAGTGGTTTACAGGCATCCTACAGCCCCTAAAGTCCAGAAAATGTTGGTGGCGCAAAAACTGTGCCAGAAAGCTATGAATGTCCCATAAACTTTTGCAGCCTGAAAGGGGCATTAACCCACATCCTAGACCACTGAAATTCCCAAAAATAATTTTGGCACAAAAAATGCATCCTACACCCCAGACAGTTCAGAATATGTTAGCAGCCCAAAAAAGGCCTTAAAATGCATTTTAGGCCTGCAAAAATGTAAACAACTTTGGAGGTCAAAAAAAGGGGTTTACAGGCATCGTAGACCCCCTAAAGTGCAGAAAATGGTGGTGACGCAAAAACTGTGCCAGAGAGCTCTGAATGTCCCAAAAACATTTGCAGCCGGAAAGGGCCATTAACCCACACCATAGACCCCTGAAATTCCCAATAATATTTTTGGCACGAAAAATGCATCCTACACCCCTGAAAGTTCTGAATATGTTAGCAGCCCAAAAAAGGCCTTAAAATGCATCTTAGGCCTGCAAGAATGTTGAAAACTTTGGAGGTCAAAAAAGGGGTTTACAGGCATCCTAGACCGCCTAAAGTCCAGAAAATGTTGGTGGCCCAAAAACTGTGACAGAGAGCTCTGAATGTCCCAAAATCATTTGCAGCCTGAAAGGGGCATTAACCCGAACCATAGACGCCTGAAATTCCCAAAAATAAATTTGACACGAAAAATGCATCCTACACCCCAGACAGTTCAGAATATGTCAGCAGCCCAAAAAAGGCCTTAAAATGCATTTTAGGCCTGCAAAAATGTAGAAAACTTTGGAGGTCAAAAAAAGGGGTTTACACGCATCCTAGACCCCCTAAAGTACAGAAAATGGTGGTGGCGCAAAAACTGTGCCAGAGAGCTCTGAATGTCCCAAAAACTTTTGCAGCCTGAAAGGGGCATTAACCCACATCCTAGACCACTGAAATTCCCCAAAATAATTTTGGCACAAAAAATGCATCCTACACCCCAGACAGTTCAGAATATGTTAGCAGCCCAAAAAAAGGCCTTAAAATGCATTTTAGGCCTGCAAAAATGTAGAAAACTTTGGAGGTCAAAAAAAGGGGTTTACACGCATCCTAGCCCCTCTAAAGTCCAGAAAATGTTGGTGGCCCAAAACCTGTGCCAGAGAGCTCTGAATGTCCCTAAAACATTTGCAGCTGGAAAGGGCCATTAACCCACATCCTAGACCACTGAATTTCCAAAAAATTATTTTGATACGAAAAATGCATCCTACAGCCCTGAAAGTTCAGAATATGTTAGCAGCCCAAAAAAGGCCTTAAAATGCATCTTAGGCCTGCAAAAATGTTGAAAACTTTGGAGGCCCAAAAAAGGGGTTTACAGGCATCCCAGAGCTCCTAAAGTCGAGAAAATGTTGGTGGCCTAAAAACTGTGTCAGAGAGCTCTGAATGTCCCAAAAACATTTGCAGCCTGAAGAGGGCATTAACCAGCATCCTAGACCACTGAAATTCCCAAAAAGAGTTTTGGCATGAAAAATGCATCCTACACACCTGACAATTCAGAATATGTTAGCAACCCAAAAAAGGCCTTAAAATCCATCTTAGGCCTGCAAAAATGTAAAAAACTTTGGAGGTCAATAAAAGGGGTTTACAGGCATCCTAGACCCCCTAAAGTGCAGAAAATGGTGGTGACACAAAAACTGTGCCAGAGAGCTCTGAATGTCCCAAAATCATTTGTAGCCTGAAAGGGGAATTAACCCACATCCTAGACCACTGAAATTCACAAAAATAGTTTTGGCACGAAAAATGCATCCTACACCCCAGACAGTTCAGAATATGTTAGCAGCCCAAAAAAGGCCTTAAAATGCATTTTAGGCCTGCAGAAATGTAGAAAACTTTGGAGGTCAAAAAAAGGGGTTTACACGCATCCTAGACCCCCTAAAGTACAGAAAATAGTGGTGGCGCAAAAACTGTGCCAGAGAGCTCTGAATGTCCCAAAAACTTTTGCAGCCTGAAAGGGGCATTAACCCACATCCTAGACCACTGAAATTCCCCAAAATAATTTTGGCACAAAAAATGCATCCTACACCCCAGACAGTTCAGAATATGTTAGCAGCCCAAAAAAAGGCCTTAAAATGCATTTTAGGCCTGCAAAAATGTAGAAAACTTTGGAGGTCAAAAAAAGGGGTTTACACGCATCCTAGCCCCTCTAAAGTCCAGAAAATGTTGGTGGCACAAAACCTGTGCCAGAGAGCTCTGAATGTCCCTAAAACATTTGCATCTGGAAAGGGCCATTAACCCACATCCTAGACCACTGAATTTCCAAAAAATAATTTTGATACGAAAAATGCATCCTACAGCCCTGAAAGTTCAGAATATGTTAGCAGCCCAAAAAAGGCCTTAAAATGCATCTTAGGCCTGCAAAAATGTTGAAAACTTTGGAGGCCCAAAAAAGGGGTTTACAGGCATCCCAGAGCTCCTAAAGTCGAGAAAATGTTGGTGGCCTAAAAACTGTGTCAGAGAGCTCTGAATGTCCCAAAAACATTTGCAGCCTGAAGAGGGCATTAACCAGCATCCTAGACCACTGAAATTCCCAAAAATAGTTTTGGCATGAAAAATGCATCCTACACACCTGACAATTCAGAATATGTTAGCAGCCCAAAAAAAGGCCTTAAAATGCATTTTAGGCCTGCAAAAATGTAGAAAACTTTGGAGGTCAAAAAAAGGGGTTTACACGCATCCTAGCCCCTCTAAAGTCCAGAAAATGTTGGTGGCACAAAACCTGTGCCAGAGAGCTCTGAATGTCCCTAAAACATTTGCATCTGGAAAGGGCCATTAACCCACATCCTAGACCACTGAATTTCCAAAAAATAATTTTGATACGAAAAATGCATCCTACAGCCCTGAAAGTTCAGAATATGTTAGCAACCCAAAAAAGGCCTTAAAATCCATCTTAGGCCTGCAAAAATGTAAAAAACTTTGGAGGTCAAAAAAAGGGGTTTACAGGCATCCTAGACCCCCTAAAGTGCAGAAAATGGTGGTGACACAAAAACTGTGCCAGAGAGCTCTGAATGTCCCGAAATCATTTGTAGCCTGAAAGGGGCATTAACCCACATCCTAGACCACTGAAATTCACAAAAATAGTTTTGGCACGAAAAATGCATCCTACACCCCTGAAAGTTCTGAATATGTTAGCAGCCCAAAAAAGGCCTTAAAATGCATTTTAGGCCTGCAAAAATGTTGAAAACTTTGGAGGTCCAAAAAAGGGGTTTATAGGCATCCTAGACCCCCTAAAGTCCAGAAAATGTTGGTGGCTTTACAAATGTGCCTGACTGCTATGAATGTCCCAAAATCATGTGTAGCCTGAAAGGGGCATTAACTCACATCCTGGACCACAGAAATTCCCAAAAATATTTTTGGCACAAAAATGCATCCTACACCCCTGAAAGTTCAGAATATGTTAGCAGCCCAAAAAAGGCCTTAAAATGCATCTTAGGCCAGCAAGAATGTTGAAAACTTTGGAGGCCCAAAAAAGGGGTTTACATGCATCCTAGAGCCCCTAAAGTCCAGAAAATGTTGGTGGCCCAAAAACTGTCCAGAGGCCTCTGAATGTCCCAAAAACATTTGCAGGCTGAAAGGGGCATTAAACCGCACCCTAGACGCCTAAAATTCCCCAAAACATTTTTGGTACAAAAAATGCATCCTACACCGCTGAAAGTTCAGAATATGTTAGCAGCCCAAAAATGGCCTTAAAATGCATCTTATGCCTGCAAAAATGTTGAAAACTTTGGAGGTAAAAAAAAACGGGTTTACAGGCATCCTAGACCCCCTAAAGTCCAGAAAATGGTGGTGGCGCACAAACTGCGCCAGAGAGCTCTGAATGTCCCAAAATCATTTGCAGCCTGAAAGGGGCATTACCCTACACCCTAGACCACTGAAATTCCCACAAATAATTTTGACACGAAAAATGCATCCTACACCCCTGAAAGTTCAGAATATGTTAGCAGCCCAAAAAAGGCCTTCAAATGCATTTTAGGCCTGCAAAAATGTTGAAAACTTTGGAGGTCAAAATAAGGGGTTTACAGGCATCCTAGACCCCCTAAAGTCCAGAACATGTTGGTGGCTTTAAAAATGTGCCAAAGTGCTCTGAATGTCCCAAAGTCATTTGTAGCCTGAAAGGGGCATTGACTCACATCCTAGACCACTGAAATTCCCAAAAATATTTTTGGCACAAAAAGTGCTTCCTACACACCTGACAGTTCAGAATATGTTAGCAGCCCAAAAAAGGCCTTAAAATGCATCTTAAGCCTGCAAAAATGTTGAAAGCTTTGGAGGGCCAAAAAAGGGGTTTACAGGCATCCTAAAGCCCCTAAAGTCGAGAAAATGTTGGTCGCCCAAAAACTGTGCCAGAGAGCTCTGAATGTCTCAAAATCATTTGCAGCCTGAAAGGGGCATTACCCTGCACCCTAGACCACTAAAATTCCCTAAAATAATTTTGACACGAAAAATGCATCCTACACCCCTGAAAGTTCAGAATATGTTAGCAGCCCAAAAAAGGCCTTAAAATGCATCTTAGGCCTGCAAAAATGTTGAAAACCTTGGAGGTCAAAAAAAGGGGTTTGCAGGCATCCTAGAGCCCCTAAAGTCGAGAAAGTGTTGGTGGCCCAAAAACTGTGCCAGAGAGCTCTGAATGTCTCAAAATCCTTTGCAGCCTGAAAGGGGCATTAACCTGCATCTTAGACCACTGAAATTCCCCCCAAAAAATTTGATATGAAAAATGCATCCTACACCCCTGAAAGTTCAGAATATGTTAGCAGCCCAAAAAAGGCCTTAAAATGCATTTTAGGCCTGCAAAAATGTTGAAAACTTTGGAGGTCAAAAAAAGGGGTTTACAGGCATCCTAGACCCCCTAAAGTCCAGAAAATGTTGGTGGCTTTAAAAATGTGCCAGAGTGCTCTGAATGTCCCAAAGTCATTTGTAGCCTGAAAGGGGCATTGACTCACATCCTAGACCACTGAAATTCCCAAAAATATTTTGGCACAAAAAATGCGTCCTACACCCCTGAAAGTTCAGAATATGTTCACAGCCCAAAAAAGGCCTTAGAATACATTTTACGACTGCAAATACTTTGAAAACTTTGGAGGTCCAAAATAGAGGTTTACAGGTATGCTAGACCCCCTAAATTCGGGAAAATGTTGGTTGCCCAAAATCTGTGCCAGAGAGCTCTGATTGTCCCAAAATCATGTGCAGCCTGAAAGGGGCATTTACCTGCATCCTAGAGCAATGAAATTCCCAAAAATAGTTTTGGCATGAAAAATGCATCCTACACACCTGACAATTCAGAATATGTTAGCAACCCAAAAAAGGCCTTACAATGCATCTAAGCCTGCAAAAATGTTGAAAACTTTGGAGGCCCAAAAAAGTGGTTTACAGGCATCCTACAGCCCCTAAAGTCCAGAAAATGTTGGCGGCGCAAAAACTGTGCCAGAGAGCTCTGAATGTCCCAAAATCATTTTCAGCCTGAAAGGGGCATTAAACTGCACCATAGACCACTGAAATTCCCAAAAACAATTTTGACACGAAAAATACATCCTACACCCCTGAAAGTTCACAATATGTTAGCAGCCCAAAAAAGGCCTTAAAATGTATGTTAAGCCTGCAAGAATGTTGAAAACTTTGGAGGTCAAAGAAACGGATTTACAGGCATCCCAGACCCTTAAAGTCCAGAAAATGTTGGTGGCCCAAAAACTGTGCCAGAGAGCTCTGAATGTCCCAAAATCACGTGTAGCCTGATAGGGGCACTAACCCACATCCTAGACCACTGAAATTCCCAAAAATAATTTTGGCACAAAAAATGCATCCTACACCCCAGACAGTTCAGAATATGTTAGCAGCCCAAAAAAGGCCTTAAAATGCATCTTAGGCCTGCAAAAATGTAAACAACTTTGTAGTTCAAAAAAAGGGGTTTACAGGCATCCTAGACCCCCTAAAGTGCAGTAAATGTTGGTGGCCCAAAAACTGTGCCAGAGAGCTCTGAATGTCCCAAAATCATCTGTAGCCTGAAAGGGGCATTAACCCACATCCTAGACCACTGAAATTCACAAAAATAGTTTTGGCACGAAAAATGCATCCTACACCCCTGAAAGTTCTGAATATGTTAGCAGCCCAAAAAAGGCCTTAAAATGCATCTTAGGCCTGCAAGAATGTTGAAAACTTTGGAGGTCAAAAAAAGGGGATTACAGGCATCCTAGACCCCCTAAAGTCCAAAAACTCTTGGTGGCCCAAAAACTGTGACAGAGAGCTCTGAATGTCCCAAAATCATTTGCATCCTGAAAGGGGCATCACCTTGCACCATAGACCACTGAAATTCCGAAAAACAATTTTGACACGAAAAATGCATCCTACACCCCTGAAAGTTCACAATATGTTAGCAGCCCAAAAAAGGCCTTAAAATGTATGTTAGGCCTGCAAGAATGTTGAAAACTTTGGAGGTCAAAGAAACGGATTTACAGGCATCCCAGACCCTTAAAGTCCAGAAAATGTTGGTGGCCCAAAAACTGTGCCAGAGAGCTCTGAATGTCCCAAAATCATGTGCATCCTGAAAGGGGCATTAACCCACATCCTAGACCACTGAAATTCCCAAAAATAGTTTTGCATGAAAAATGCATCCTACACCCCTGAAAGTTCTGAATATGTTAGCAGCCCAAAAAAGGCCTTAAAATGTATGTTAGGCCTGCAAGAATGTTGAAAACTTTGGAGGTAAAAAAAAGGGATTTATAGGCATCCCACAATTAAAGTCCAGAAAATGTTGGTGGCCCAAAAACTGTGCCGGAGAGCTCTGAATGTCCCAAAATCATGTGTAGCGTGAAAGGGTCACTAACCCACATCCTAGACCACTGAAATTCCCAAAAATAGTTTTGCATTAAAAATGCATCCTACGCCCCTGAAAGTTCAGAATATGTTAGCAGCCCAAAGAAGGCCTTAAAATCCATTTTAGGACTGCAAAAATGTTGAAAACTTTGGAGGCCCAAAAAAGTGGTTTACAGGCATCCTACAGCCCCTAAAGTCCAGAAAATGTTGGTGGCGCAAAAACTGTGCCAGAGAGCTCTGAATGTCCCAAAATCATCTGTAGCCTGAAAGGGGCATTAACCCACATCCTAGACCACTGAAATTCACAAAAATAGTTTTGGCACGAAAAATGCTTCCTACACACCTGACAGTTCAGAATATGTTAGCAGCCAAAAGAAGGCCTTAAAATGCATTTTAGGCCTGCAAAAATGTTGAAAACTTTGGAGGCCCAAAAAAGGGGTTTACAGGCATCCTAGACCCTCTAAAGTCCAGTAAATGTTGGTGGCCCAAAAACTGTGCCAGAGAGCTCTGAATGTCCCAAAAACATTTGCAGCCGGAAAGGGCCATTAACCCACACCATAGACCCCTGAAATTCGCAATAATATTTTTGGCACGAAAAATACATCCTACACCCCTGAAAGTTCACAATATGTTAGCAGCCCAAAAAAGGCCTTAAAATGTATGTTAAGCCTGCAAGAATGTTGAAAACTTTGGAGGTCAAAGAAACGGATTTACAGGCATCCCAGACCCTTAAAGTCCAGAAAATGTTGGTGGCCCAAAAACTGTGCCAGAGAGGTCTGAATGTCCCAAAATCATGTGTAGCCTGAAAGGGGCACTAACCCACATCCTAGACCACTGAAATTCCCAAAAATAGTTTTGCATGAAAAATGCATCCTACACCCCTGAAAGTTCTGAATATGTTAGCAGCCCAAAAAAGGCCTTAAAATGCATCTTAGGCCTGCAAGAATGTTGAAAACTTTGGAGGTCAAAAAAGGGGTTTACAGGCATCCTAGACCGGCTAAAGTCCAGAAAATGTTGGTGGCCCAAAAACTGTGACAGAGAGCTCTGAATGTCCCAAAATCATTTGCAGCCTGAAAGGGGCATTAACCCGAACCATAGACGCCTGAAATTCCCAAAAAAATTTTGACACGAAAAATGCATCCTACACCCCTGAAAGTTCAGAATATGTTAGCCGCCCAAAAAAGGCCTTAAAATGCATTTAGGCCTGCAAAAATGTTGAAAACTTTGGAGGTCCAAAAAAGTCGTTTACAGTTATGCTAGACCCCCTAAAGTCCAGAAAATGTTGGTGGCTTTAAAAATGTGCCAGAGTGCTCTGAATGTCCCAAAGTCATTTGTAGCCTGAAAGGGGCATTGACTCACATCCTAGACCACTGAAATTCCCAAAAATATTTTTGGCACAAAAAGTGCTTCCTACACACCTGACAGTTCAGAATATGTTAGCAGCCCAAAAAAGGCCTTAAAATGCATCTTAAGCCTGCAAAAATGTTGAAAGCTTTGGAGGGCCAAAAAAGGGGTTTACAGGCATCCTAGAGCCTCTAAAGTCGAGAAAATGTTGGTGGCCCAAAAACTGTGCCAGAGAGCTCTGAATGTCTCAAAATCATTTGCAGCCTGAAAGGGGCATTACCCTGCACCCTAGACCACTAAAATTCCCTAAAATAATTTTGACACGAAAAATGCATCCTACACCCCTGAAAGTTCAGAATATGTTAGCAGCCCAAAAAAGGCCTTAAAATGCATTTTAGGCCTGCAAAAATGTTGAAAACTTTGGAGGTCAAAAAAAGGGGTTTACAGGCATCCTAGACCCCCTAAAGTCCAGAAAATGTTGGTGGCTTTAAAAATGTGCCAGAGTGCTCTGAATGTCCCAAAGTCATTTGTAGCCTGAAAGGGGCATTGACTCACAGCCTAGACCACTGAAATTCCCAAAAATATCTTGGCACAAAAAATGCGTCCTACACCCCTGAAAGTTCAGAATATGTTCACAGCCCAAAAAAGGCCTAAGAATACATTTTACGACTGCAAATACTTTGAAAACTTTGGAGGTCCAAAATAGAGGTTTACAGGTATGCTAGACCCCCTAAATTCGGGAAAATGTTGGTTGCCCAAAATCTGTGCCAGAGAGCTCTGATTGTCCCAAAATCATGTGCAGCCTGAAAGGGGCATTTACCTGCATCCTAGACCAATGAAATTCCCAAAAATAGTTTTGGCATGAAAAATGCATCCTACACACCTGACAATTCAGAATATGTTAGCAACCCAAAAAAGGCCTTACAATGCATCTTAGGCCTGCAAAAATGTTGAAAACTTTGGAGGCCCAAAAAAGTGGTTTACAGGCATCCTACAGCCCCTAAAGTCCAGAAAATGTTGGCGGCGCAAAAACTGTGCCAGAGAGCTCTGAATGTCCCAAAATCATTTTCAGCCTGAAGAGGGCATTAACCAGCATCCTAGACCACTGAATTTCCAAAAAATAATTTTGATACGAAAAATGCATCCTACAGCCCTGAAAGTTCAGAATATGTTAGCAGCCCAAAAAAGGCCTTAAAATGCATCTTAGGCCTGCAAAAATGTTGAAAACTTTGGAGGCCCAAAAAAGGGGTTTACAGGCATCCCAGAGCTCCTAAAGTCGAGAAAATGTTGGTGGCCTAAAAACTGTGTCAGAGAGCTCTGAATGTCCCAAAAACATTTGCAGCCTGAAGAGGGCATTAACCAGCATCCTAGACCACTGAAATTCCCAAAAATAGTTTTGGCATGAAAAATGCATCCTACACACCTGACAATTCAGAATATGTTAGCAACCCAAAAAAGGCCTTAAAATCCATCTTAGGCCTGCAAAAATGTAAAAAACTTTGGAGGTCAAAAAAAGGGGTTTACAGGCATCCTAGACCCCCTAAAGTGCAGAAAATGGTGGTGACACAAAAACTCTGCCAGAGAGCTCTGAATGTCCCAAAATCATTTGTAGCCTGAAAGGGGCATTAACCCACATCCTAGACCACTGAAATTCACAAAAATAGTTTTGGCACGAAAAATGCATCCTACACCCCTGAAAGTTCTGAATATGTTAGCAGCCCAAAAAAGGCCTTAAAATGCATTTTAGGCCTGCAAAAATGTTGAAAACTTTGGAGGTCCAAAAAAGGGGTTTATAGGCATCCTAAACCCCCTAAAGTCCAGAAAATGTTGGTGGCTTTACAAATGTGCCAGAGTGCTATGAATGTCCCAAAATCATGTGTAGCCTGAAAGGGGCATTAACTCACATCCTGGACCACTGAAATTCCCAAAAATATTTTTGGCACAAAAATGCATCCTACACCCCTGAAAGTTCAGAATATGTTAGCAGCCCAAAAAAGGCCTTAAAATGCATCTTAGGCCAGCAAGAATGTTGAAAACTTTGGAGGCCCAAAAAAGGGGTTTACATGCATCCTAGAGCCCCTAAAGTCCAGAAAATGTTGGTGGCCCAAAAACTGTCCAGAGGGCTCTGAATGTCCCAAAAACATTTGCAGCCTGAAAGGGGCATTAAACCGCACCCTAGACGCCTAAAATTCCCCAAAACTTTTTTGGTACAAAAAATGCATCCTACACCGCTGAAAGTTCAGAATATGTTAGCAGCCCAAAAATGGCCTTAAAATGCATCTTATGCCTGCAAAAATGTTGAAAACTTTGGAGGTCAAAAAAAAGGGGTTTACAGGCATCCTAGACCCCCTAAAGTCCAGAAAATGATGGTGGCGCACAAACTGCGCCAGAGAGCTCTGAATGTCCCAAAATCAATTGCAGCCTGAAAGGGGCATTACCCTGCACCCTAGACCACTGAAATTCCCACAAATAATTTTGACAGGAAAAATGCATCCTACACCCCTGAAAGTTCAGAATATGTTAGCAGCCCAAAAAAGGCCTTCAAATGCATCTTAGGCCTGCAAAAATGTTGAAAACTTTGGAGGTCAAAATAAGGGGTTTACAGGCATCCTAGACCCCCTAAAGTCCAGAACATGTTGGTGGCTTTAAAAATGTGCCAGAGTGCTCTGAATGTCCCAAAGTCATTTGTAGCCTGAAAGGGGCATTGACTCACATCCTAGACCACTGAAATTCCCAAAAATATTTTTGGCACAAAAAGTGCTTCCTACACACCTGACAGTTCAGAATATGTTAGCAGCCCAAAAAAGGCCTTAAAATGCATCTTAAGCCTGCAAAAATGTTGAAAGCTGTGGAGGGCCAAAAAAGGGGTTTACAGGCATCCTAGAGCCCCTAAAGTCGAGAAAATGTTGGTGGCCCAAAAACTGTGCCAGAGAGCTCTGAATGTCTCAAAATCATTTGCAGCCTGAAAGGGGCATTACCCTGCACCCTAGACCACTAAAATTCCCTAAAATAATTTTGACACGAAAAATGCATCCTACACCCCTGAAAGTTCAGAATATGTTAGCAGCCCAAAAAAGGCCTTAAAATGCATCTTAGGCCTGCAAAAATGTTGAAAACCTTGGAGGTCAAAAAAAGGGGTTTGCAGGCATCCTAGAGCCCCTAAAGTCGAGAAAGTGTTGGTGGCCCAAAAACTGTGCCAGAGAGCTCTGAATGTCCCAAAATCATGTGCATCCTGAAAGGGGCATTAACCCACATCCTAGACCACTGAAATTCCCAAAAATAGTTTTGCATGAAAAATGCATCCTACACCCCTGAAAGTTCTGAATATGTTAGCAGCCCAAAAAAGGCCTTAAAATGTATGTTAGGCCTGCAAGAATGTTGAAAACTTTGGAGGTAAAAAAAAGGGATTTATAGGCATCCCACAATTAAAGTCCAGAAAATGTTGGTGGCCCAAAAACTGTGCCGGAGAGCTCTGAATGTCCCAAAATCATGTGTAGCCTGAAAGGGTCACTAACCCACATCCTAGACCACTGAAATTCCCAAAAATAGATTTGCATGAAAAATGCATCCTACGCCCCTGAAAGTTCAGAATATGTTAGCAGCCCAAAAAAGGCCTTAAAATCCATTTTAGGACTGCAAAAATGTTGAAAACTTTGGAGGCCCAAAAAAGTGGTTTACAGGCATCCTACAGCCCCTAAAGTCCAGAAAATGTTGGTGGCGCAAAAACTGTGCCAGAGAGCTCTGAATGTCCCAAAAACTTTTGCAGCCTGAAAGGTGCATTAACCCACATCCTAGACCACTGAAATTCCCAAAAATAATTTTGGCACAGAAAATGCATCCTACACCCCAGACAGTTCAGAATATGTTAGCAGCCCAAAAAAGGCCTTAAAATGCATCTTAGGCCTGCAAAAATGTAAAAAACTTTGGAGGTCAAAAAAAGGGGTTTACAGGCATCCTAGACCCTCTAAAGTCCAGTAAATGTTGGTGGCCCAAAAACTGTGCCAGAGAGCTCTGAATGTCCAAAAAACATTTGCAGCCGGAAAGGGGCATTGACTCACATCCTAGACCACTGAAATTCCCAAAAATATTTTTGGCACAAAAAGTGCTTCCTACACACCTGACAGTTCAGAATATGTTAGCAGCCCAAAAAAGGCCTTAAAATGCATCTTAAGCCTGCAAAAATGTTGAAAGCTGTGGAGGCCCAAAAAAGTGGTTTACAGGCATCCTACAGCCCCTAAAGTCCAGAAAATGTTGGTGGCGCAAAAACTGTGCCAGAGAGCTCTGAATGTCCCAAAAACTTTTGCAGCCTGAAAGGTGCATTAACCCACATCCTAGACCACTGAAATTCCCAAAAATAATTTTGGCACAGAAAATGCATCCTACACCCCAGACAGTTCAGAATATGTTAGCAGCCCAAAAAAGGCCTTAAAATGCATCTTAGGCCTGCAAAAATGTAAAAAACTTTGGAGGTCAAAAAAAGGGGTTTACAGGCATCCTAGACCCTCTAAAGTCCAGTAAATGTTGGTGGCCCAAAAAATGTGCCAGAGTGCTCTGAATGTCCCAAAGTCATTTGTAGCCTGAAAGGGGCATTGACTCACATCCTAGACCACTGAAATTCCCAAAAATATTTTTGGCACAAAAAGTGCTTCCTACACACCTGACAGTTCAGAATATGTTAGCAGCCCAAAAAAGGCCTTAAAATGCATCTTAAGCCTGCAAAAATGTTGAAAGCTGTGGAGGGCCAAAAAAGGGGTTTACAGGCATCCTAGAGCCCCTAAAGTCGAGAAAATGTTGGTGGCCCAAAAACTGTGCCAGAGAGCTCTGAATGTCCCAAAATCATGTGTAGCCTGAAAGGGGCACTAACCCACATCCTAGACCACTGAAATTCCCAAAAATAGTTTTGCATGAAAAATGCATCCTATGCCCCTGAAAGTTCAGAATATGTTAGCAGCCCAAAAAAGGCCTTAAAATCCATTTTAGGACTGCAAAAATGTTGAAAACTTTGGAGCCCCAAAAAAGTGGTTTACAGGCATCCTACAGCCCCTAAAGTCCAGAAAATGTTGGTGGCGCAAAAACTGTGCCAGAAAGCTATGAATGTCCCATAAACTTTTGCAGCCTGAAAGGGGCATTAACCCACATCCTAGACCACTGAAATTCCCAAAAATAATTGTGGCACAAAAAATGCATCCTACACCCCAGACAGTTCAGAATATGTTAGCAGCCCAAAAAAGGCCTTAAAATGCATTTTAGGCCTGCAAAAATGTTGAAAACTTTGGAGGTCAAAAAAAGGGGTTTACAGGCATCCTAGACCCCCTAAAGTCCAGAAAATGTTGGTGGCTTTAAAAATGTGCCAGAGTGCTCTGAATGTCCCAAAGTCATTTGTAGCCTGAAAGGGGCATTGACTCACAGCCTAGACCACTGAAATTCCCAAAAATATCTTGGCACAAAAAATGCGTCCTACACCCCTGAAAGTTCAGAATATGTTCACAGCCCAAAAAAGGCCTTAGAATACATTTTACGACTGCAAATACTTTGAAAACTTTGGAGGTCCAAAATAGAGGTTTACAGGTATGCTAGACCCCCTAAATTCGGGAAAATGTTGGTTGCCCAAAATCTGTGCCAGAGAGCTCTGATTGTCCCAAAATCATGTGCAGCCTGAAAGGGGCATTTACCTGCATCCTAGACCAATGAAATTCCCAAAAATAGTTTTGGCATGAAAAATGCATCCTACACACCTGACAATTCAGAATATGTTAGCAACCCAAAAAAGGCCTTACAATGCATCTTAGGCCTGCAAAAATGTTGAAAACTTTGGAGGCCCAAAAAAGTGGTTTACAGGCATCCTACAGCCCCTAAAGTCCAGAAAATGTTGGCGGCGCAAAAACTGTGCCAGAGAGCTCTGAATGTCCCAAAATCATTTTCAGCCTGAAAGGGGCATTACCCTGCACCATAGACCACTGAAATTCCCAAAAACAATTTTGACACGAAAAATACATCCTACACCCCAGACAGTTCAGAATATGTTAGCAGCCCAAAAAAGGCCTTAAAATGCATTTTAGGCCTGCAAAAATGTTGAAAACTTTGGAGGTCAAAAAAAGGGGTTTACAGGCATCCTAGACCCCCTAAAGTCCAGAAAATGTTGGTGGCTTTAAAAATGTGCCAGAGTGCTCTGAATGTCCCAAAGTCATTTGTAGCCTGAAAGGGGCATTGACTCACAGCCTAGACCACTGAAATTCCCAAAAATATCTTGGCACAAAAAATGCGTCCTACACCCCTGAAAGTTCAGAATATGTTCACAGCCCAAAAAAGGCCTTAGAATACATTTTACGACTGCAAATACTTTGAAAACTTTGGAGGTCCAAAATAGAGGTTTACAGGTATGCTAGACCCCCTAAATTCGGGAAAATGTTGGTTGCCCAAAATCTGTGCCAGAGAGCTCTGATTGTCCCAAAATCATGTGCAGCCTGAAAGGGGCATTTACCTGCATCCTAGACCAATGAAATTCCCAAAAATAGTTTTGGCATGAAAAATGCATCCTACACACCTGACAATTCAGAATATGTTAGCAACCCAAAAAAGGCCTTACAATGCATCTTAGGCCTGCAAAAATGTTGAAAACTTTGGAGGCCCAAAAAAGTGGTTTACAGGCATCCTACAGCCCCTAAAGTCCAGAAAATGTTGGCGGCGCAAAAACTGTGCCAGAGAGCTCTGAATGTCCCAAAATCATTTTCAGCCTGAAAGGGGCATTACCCTGCACCATAGACCACTGAAATTCCCAAAAACAATTTTGACACGAAAAATACATCCTACACCCCAGACAGTTCAGAATATGTTAGCAGCCCAAAAAAGGCCTTAAAATGTATGTTAAGCCTGCAAGAATGTTGAAAACTTTGGAGGTCAAAGAAACGGATTTACAGGCATCCCAGACCCTTAAAGTCCAGAAAATGTTGGTGGCCCAAAAACTGTGCCAGAGAGCTCTGAATGTCCCAAAATCATGTGTAGCCTGAAAGGGGCACTAACCCATATCCTAGACCACTGAAATTCCCAAAAATATTTTTGCATGAAAAATGCATCCTACGCCCCTGAAAGTTCAGAATATGTTAGCAGCCCAAAAAAGGCCTTAAAATCCATTTTAGGACTGCAAAAATGTTGAAAACTTTGGAGGCCCAAAAAAGTGGTTTACAGGCATCCTACAGCCCCTAAAGTCCAGAAAATGTTGGTGGCGCAAAAACTGTGCCAGAAAGCTATGAATGTCCCATAAACTTTTGCAGCCTGAAAGGGGCATTAACCCACATCCTAGACCACTGAAATTCCCAAAAATAATTTTGGCACAAAAAATGCATCCTACACCCCAGACAGTTCAGAATATGTTAGCAGCCCAAAAAAGGCCTTAAAATGCATCTTAGGCCTGCAAAAATGTAAACAACTTTGGAGGTCAAAAAAAGGGGTTTACAGGCATCCTAGACCCCCTAAAGTGCAGAAAATGGTGGTGACGCAAAAACTGTGCCAGAGAGCTCTGAATGTCCCAAAATCATCTGTAGCCTGAAAGGGGCATTAACCCACATCCTAGACCACTGAAATTCACAAAAATAGTTTTGGCACGAAAAATGCATCCTACACCCCTGAAAGTTCTGAATATGTTAGCAGCCCAAAAAAGGCCTTAAAATGCATCTTAGGCCTGCAAGAATGTTGAAAACTTTGGAGGACAAAAAAAGGGGATTACAGGCATCCTAGACCCCCTAAAGTCCAAAAAATGTTGGTGGCCCAAAAACTGTGACAGAGAGCTCTGAATGTCCCAAAATCATTTTCAGCCTAAAAGGGGCATCACCTTGCACCATAGACCACTGAAATTCCGAAAAACAATTTTGACATGAAAAATGCATCCTACACCCCTGAAAGTTCACAATATGTTAGCAGCCCAAAAAAGGCCTTAAAATGTATGTTAGGCCTGCAAGAATGTTGAAAACTTTGGAGGTCAAAGAAACAGATTTACAGGCATCCCAGACCCTTAAAGTCCAGAAAATGTTGGTGGCCCAAAAACTGTGCCAGAGAGCTCTGAATGTCCCAAAATCATGTGCATCCTGAAAGGGGCATTAACCCACATCCTAGACCACTGAAATTCCCAAAAATAGTTTTGCATGAAAAATGCATCCTACACCCCTGAAAGTTCTGAATATGTTAGCAGCCCAAAAAAGGCCTTAAAATGTATGTTAGGCCTGCAAGAATGTTGAAAACTTTGGAGGTAAAAAAAAGGGATTTATAGGCATCCCACAATTAAAGTCCAGAAAATGTTGGTGGCCCAAAAACTGTGCCGGAGAGCTCTGAATGTCCCAAAATCATGTGTAGCCTGAAAGGGTCACTAACCCACATCCTAGACCACTGAAATTCCCAAAAATAGTTTTGCATGAAAAATGCATCCTACGCCCCTGAAAGTTCAGAATATGTTAGCAGCCCAAAAAAGGCCTTAAAATCCATTTTAGGACTGCAAAAATGTTGAAAACTTTGGAGGCCCAAAAAAGTGGTTTACAGGCATCCTACAGCCCCTAAAGTCCAGAAAATGTTGGTGGCGCAAAAACTGTGCCAGAGAGCTCTGAATGTCCCAAAAACTTTTGCAGCCTGAAAGGTGCATTAACCCACATCCTAGACCACTGAAATTCCCAAAAATAATTTTGGCACAGAAAATGCATCCTACACCCCAGACAGTTCAGAATATGTTAGCAGCCCAAAAAAGGCCTTAAAATGCATCTTAGGCCTGCAAAAATGTAAAAACCTTTGGAGGTCAAAAAAAGGGGTTTACAGGCATCCTAGACCCTCTAAAGTCCAGTAAATGTTGGTGGCCCAAAAACTGTACCAGAGAGCTCTGAATGTCCAAAAAACATTTGCAGCCGGAAAGGGCCATTAACCTACACGATAGACCCCTGAAATTCTTATTATATTATATTTTTGGCACAAAAATGCATCCTACACCCCTGAAAGTTCTGAATATGTTAGCAACCCAAAAAAAGGCCTTAAAATGCATCTTAGGCCTGCAAGAATGTTGAAAACTTTGGAGGTCAAAAAAAGGGGTTTACAGGCATCCTAGACCCCCTAAAGTCCAGAAAATGTTGGTGGCCCAAAAACTGTGACAGAGAGCTCTGAATGTCCCAAAACCATTTGCAGCCTGAAAGGGGCATTAACCCGAACCATAGACGCCTGAAATTCCCAAAAATAATTTTGACACGAAAAATGCATCCTACACCCCTGAAAGTTCATAATATGTTAGCCGCCCAAAAAAGGACTTAAAATGCATTTAGGCCTGCAAAAATGTTGAAAACTTTGGAGGTCCAAAAAAGTCGTTTACAGTTATGCTAGACCCCCTAAAGTCCAGAAAATGTTGGTGGCCCAAAAACTGTGCCAGAGAGCTCTGAATGTCCCAAAATCATGTGCAGCCTGAAAGGGGCATTAACCCATATCCTAGACCACTGAAATTCCCAAAAATAGTTTTGCATGAAAAATGCATCCTACACCCCAGACAATTCAGAATATGTTAGCAGCCCAAAAAAGGCCTTAAAATGCATTTTAGGCCTGCAAAAATGTTGAAAACTTTGGAGGTCAAAAAAAGGGGTTTACAGGCATCCTAGACCCCCTAAAGTCCAGAAAATGTTGGTGGCTTTAAAAATGTGCCAGAGTGCTCTGAATGTCCCAAAGTCATTTGTAGCCTGAAAGGGGCATTGACTCACAGCCTAGACCACTGAAATTCCCAAAAATATCTTGGCACAAAAAATGCGTCCTACACCCCTGAAAGTTCAGAATATGTTCACAGCCCAAAAAAGGCCTTAGAATACATTTTACGACTGCAAATACTTTGAAAACTTTGGAGGTCCAAAATAGAGGTTTACAGGTATGCTAGACCCCCTAAATTCGGGAAAATGTTGGTTGCCCAAAATCTGTGCCAGAGAGCTCTGATTGTCCCAAAATCATGTGCAGCCTGAAAGGGGCATTTACCTGCATCCTAGACCAATGAAATTCCCAAAAATAGTTTTGGCATGAAAAATGCATCCTACACACCTGACAATTCAGAATATGTTAGCAACCCAAAAAAGGCCTTACAATGCATCTTAGGCCTGCAAAAATGTTGAAAACTTTGGAGGCCCAAAAAAGTGGTTTACAGGCATCCTACAGCCCCTAAAGTCCAGAAAATGTTGGCGGCGCAAAAACTGTGCCAGAGAGCTCTGAATGTCCCAAAATCATTTTCAGCCTGAAAGGGGCATTACCCTGCACCATAGACCATTGAAATTCCCAAAAACAATTTTGACACGAAAAATACATCCTACACCCCAGACAGTTCAGAATATGTTGGCAGCCCAAAAAAGGCCTTAAAATGCATCTTAGGCCTGCAAAAATGTAAACAACTTTGGAGGTCAAAGAAACGGATTTACAGGCATCCCAGACCCTTAAAGTCCAGAAAATGTTGGTGGCCCAAAAACTGTGCCAGAGAGCTCTGAATGTCCCAAAATCATGTGTAGCCTGAAAGGGGCACTAACCCATATCCTAGACCACTGAAATTCCCAAAAATAGTTTTGCATGAAAAATGCATCCTACGCCCCTGAAAGTTCAGAATATGTTAGCAGCCCAAAAAAGGCCTTAAAATCCATTTTAGGACTGCAAAAATGTTGAAAACTTTGGAGGCCCAAAAAAGTGGTTTACAGGCATCCTACAGCCCCTAAAGTCCAGAAAATGTTGGTGGCGCAAAAACTGTGCCAGAAAGCTATGAATGTCCCATAAACTTTTGCAGCCTGAAAGGGGCATTAACCCACATCCTAGACCACTGAAATTCCCAAAAATAATTTTGGCACAAAAAATGCATCCTACACCCCAGACAGTTCAGAATATGTTGGCAGCCCAAAAAAGGCCTTAAAATGCATCTTAGGCCTGCAAAAATGTAAACAACTTTGGAGGTCAAAAAAAGGGGTTTACAGGCATCCTAGACCCCCTAAAGTGCAGAAAATGGTGGTGACGCAAAAACTGTGCCAGAGAGCTCTGAATGTCCCAAAATCATCTGTAGCCTGAAAGGGGCATTAACCCACATCCTAGACCACTGAAATTCACAAAAATAGTTTTGGCATGAAAAATGCATCCTACACCCCTGAAAGTTCTGAATATGTTAGCAGCCCAAAAAAGGCCTTAAAATGCATCTTAGGCCTGCAAGAATGTTGAAAACTTTGGAGGTCAAAAAAAGGGGATTACAGGCATCCTAGACCCCCTAAAGTCCAAAAAATGTTGGTGGCCCAAAAACTGTGACAGAGAGCTCTGAATGTCCCAAAATCATTTGCATCCTGAAAGGGGCATCACCTTGCACCATAGACCACTGAAATTCCGAAAAACAATTTTGACACGAAAAATGCATCCTACACCCCTGAAAGTTCTGAATATGTTAGCCGCCCAAAAAAGGCCTTAAAATGCATTTAGGCCTGCAAAAATGTTGAAAACTTTGGAGGTCCAAAAAAGTCGTTTACAGTTATGCTAGACCCCCTAAAGTCCAGAAAATGTTGGTGGCACAAAAACTGTGCCAGAGAGCTCTGAATGTCCCAAAACCATTTTCAGCCTGAAAGGGGCATCACCTTGCACCATAGACCATTGAAATTCCGAAAAACAATTTTGACACGAAAAATGCATCCTACACCCCTGAAAGTTCACAATATGTTAGCAGCCCAAAAAAGGCCTTAAAATGTATGTTAGGCCTGCAAGAATGTTGAAAACTTTGGAGGTCAAAGAAACAGATTTACAGGCATCCCAGACCCTTAAAGTCCAGAAAATGTTGGTGGCCCAAAAACTGTGCCAGAGAGCTCTGAATGTCCCAAAATCATGTGCATCCTGAAAGGGGCATTAACCCACATCCTAGACCACTGAAATTCCCAAAAATAGTTTTGCATGAAAAATGCATCCTACACCCCTGAAAGTTCTGAATATGTTAGCAGCCCAAAAAAGGCCTTAAAATGTATGTTAGGCCTGCAAGAATGTTGAAAACTTTGGAGGTAAAAAAAAGGGATTTATAGGCATCCCACAATTAAAGTCCAGAAAATGTTGGTGGCCCAAAAACTGTGCCAGAGAGCTCTGAATGTCCCAAAATCATGTGTAGCCTGAAAGGGTCACTAACCCACATCCTAGACCACTGAAATTCCCAAAAATAGTTTTGCATGAAAAATGCATCCTACGCCCCTGAAAGTTCAGAATATGTTAGCAGCCCAAAAAAGGCCTTAAAATCCATTTTAGGACTGCAAAAATGTTGAAAACTTTGGAGGCCCAAAAAAGTGGTTTACAGGCATCCTACAGCCCCTAAAGTCCAGAAAATGTTGGTGGCGCAAAAACTGTGCCAGAGAGCTCTGAATGTCCCAAAAACTTTTGCAGCCTGAAAGGTGCATTAACCCACATCCTAGACCACTGAAATTCCCAAAAATAATTTTGGCACAGAAAATGCATCCTACACCCCAGACAGTTCAGAATATGTTAGCAGCCCAAAAAAGGCCTTAAAATGCATCTTAGGCCTGCAAAAATGTACAAAACTTTGGAGGTCAAAAAAAGGGGTTTACAGGCATCCTAGACCCTCTAAAGTCCAGTAAATGTTGGTGGCCCAAAAACTGTGCCAGAGAGCTCTGAATGTCCAAAAAACATTTGCAGCCGGAAAGGGCCATTAACCCACACGATAGACCCCTGAAATTCCCAATAATATTTTTGGCACAAAAATGCATCCTACACCCCTGAAAGTTCTGAATATGTTAGCAACCCAAAAAAAGACCTTAAAATGCATCTTAGGCCTGCAAGAATGTTGAAAACTTTGGAGGTCAGAAAAGGGGTTTACATGCATCCTAGACCCCCTAAAGTCCAGAAAATGTTGGTGGCCCAAAAACTGTGACAGAGAGCTCTGAATGTCCCAAAACCATTTGCAGCCTGAAAGGGGCATTAACCCGAACCATAGACGCCTGAAATTCCCAAAAATAATTTTGACACGGAAAATGGATCCTACACCCCTGAAAGTTCATAATATGTTAGCCGCCCAAAAAAGGACTTAAAATGCATTTAGGCCTGC
This sequence comes from Ambystoma mexicanum, assembly GCF_040938575.1. Taxonomy (NCBI): domain Eukaryota; kingdom Metazoa; phylum Chordata; class Amphibia; order Caudata; family Ambystomatidae; genus Ambystoma; species Ambystoma mexicanum. Next base: position 1,412,676,164 of record NC_090934.1, on the reverse strand, counting down.
AAAAATGTTGAAAACTTTGGAGGTCCAAAAAAGTCGTTTACAGTTATGCTAGACCCCCTAAAGTCCAGAAAATGTTGGTGGCCCAAAAACTGTGCCAGAGAGCTCTGAATGTCCCAAAATCATGTGCACCCTGAAAGGGGCATTAACCCATATCCTAGACCACTGAAATTCCCAAAAATAGTTTTGCATGAAAAATGGATCCTACACCCCTGAAAGTTCAGAATATGTTAGCAGCTGTAAGGATATTTGGCGTGTTACAGTACACAGTACAGCAATACTGCACAAGTAGCACAATTTTTTTGCAGCACCACCACCACAAGGGTGCGGTGCATTGCTATATGGGTTAGCAGATTAACAAGGAAAGACAGACTATTCAGTAAAAAACGATTTTAACATATAAGATGCAAATCTATTTTTACAGTTAAAAGCACACGTGTTCATTTAAAAATGCACACTATTTTTCACCTGAAATGCCTATATTGCTAGAGACACATTTGAAAATTAACAGCTAACCTATTAACCATTAACCTGACTAATAAAACCTTATTTTAATATAACCCACTAATAAAATGTGTTCTCTACTGCAGAATTAGGCATACTCTGAAAACCATTTAAATAAGTGTGCAGATTTTTTCTCTTCTCTTCTCTGCCTGATTCTCCGTGTTTGTGTGCACAGTAACTGCAGGAAGGAGGAAGTCAGATTTGCAACAATTGCAAATGTATAAGCGAAGCTATTGTTGAAGAGTAGGAGGATGAGAGATGATGGATTTCATTGGGACACGTCATACAGAGGGCTGAGAGGAAAGTTTTAGTGGGCAGTATCAGGGAAAAAGACAGGCAGACATCTTTCTGCACTACTGGGGAGAAGACCTGGCTGTGGGGTCCTGACTGAATGCAGATTCCTGTGTCCTGCTGCAGTCGACATTGGGGAGAGCTGAAAGAAAAACCTGTCCACTGGCTGAGGCAGTCCTATCTGAAAAAGCTGAGAATTCCAGGCAATGACCCCGGCTTGAGAAGGCAAGCGTTCCTTTTTGCTGGAGTTAATCCAAGAGAGCCACATTCACAGAGAGAAGCCTCTGAACAGATAAGGTAATTACCTAACTGGGGGAGCTGTGTGTGTGCACGGAAATATGCAGTCAGTGTAGAAAAATGAAAGTCCCGTGCGTGTCTTAATCAAGTGCTAATGTTGCAATTTAAGTTCTGTTCTCCGCCACTATCTTTGCAGTGTGTCATAGAAAATGCTTTGATTGTTCCATTTTATTGCTGTAAAGAATGAGATCATGTCTAAATGCAACTTTTATAATACAGAAAATATTTGAAAACAGACGGGTGGTTTATTTTCTATTTACCATTACAATGCCAATGATGTGGGGAGATTTTTAAACAGTGCAATGGTCATTTTAAGACAGATGTGTGTATGTCAGAATCAGTATGAATAATTGTGAGTAACTGTAGCATAACTTGTTGGAGGTACATGAGCCAACGGGAAGAGAGACTCTCTGAACATAGCTCCCTACCGTATATAAGGTAGTGGAAATTACCACAAGACTACCACATATAGCTCTCTGTCGTAAATAAGTCAGTGAGTTTGCCCATGGTGGCGCACCAACACTATCACTGGAAATTGTGGTATCCCTAGAATGCAGGTCTGAGGTCTCTCTAGTGATCACACGAAAAATCTAAGCGAAGATAAGGGATTCTGGACATTGGGGCCACAAATAAAACAATGGAATTATGCTCACCAAAATACCACCAACCACGTATACCAAATAAGCAGGTCTGGGTGCTGAAATAATGCATGTCCATTGTATTATTGTTGCACATGGCCAAATCTGAATACAAAGAGTGATTATTGCTAAGTTATTTTTCAGCGGTAATAAAATACCGTCAGGCCCCAAATCTCCACAAAATACCCTACATATTTATGGTGCGTTGCAGGCCGGGAAAGTGATCACAGAGTACCTACTGGGCGTGGCAAGTGTGTCTCACACTGCCATTTGCACATTAAAGGGAACCCATTTTATAATAGCAGTGTGCCACTAAAAACGAATTTCAGAATGTCACAAAGGGAAACCACATTCTCAGATCTAGTGCAATATTTAGAGGCAAAGTTATTTGCACATGGGAATTGGTCTTCGAATACCACGTTAGAATGGAGTAACCGCATTCAAGGTGAGGTGCAGAAAGAAAAACTAGACAATATTTTTGCAGAAGGCAGCATAATTCAGGTCTGCCTTACAAGATTATTGAATGCAGCCGATAAAAGTGCAGAGAAAGACTGTTTAATACGGCTATGCGGCAAAATATGGTTTATTTTAAACAAGTCCCTGCGAATGCAAGAGAATGATACTCAGCTAATTAACAGGTTAAAGACTGAATTAGACGGGGCAAGTAAAAATCAGGAAATGTTGAGAGCAGAATTGGATGTATGCCAAAAAGACATGCAATTAAAATGCAAAGACTTTGATACTCAGTTATCCAAAAGCAAGAAACAATTTGAAGATAGTGAGCAAGAATTGACACACTTAAAAGCCTTAGTGGATCACATTAGGCAGGATAAAGATGAGATTGTTTCAGAAATGCAGATTTTACAAAAAGAACATTGCGAAAAAGAAGGTGATCTCCAGGGTGTAGAACAAGAAATGATTAAAATGATTCAAGAAAGAGACAAAAGAAATAAAGAGTTCAATGAATGCCAAATGCAAATGTGTGACATGCAGGAGGCGATTAATAAAATGAGCGATGAAAATAATTATTTACAGAATGAAGCAACCAGACTCCTTAAAAAGTGTAAGGACTTAGAACGGCAAATGTGCATTCCCAGGTCCCAGGAGAGGCGGCAGGGTACCACATTCAATGGAGTGGAGGTGAATTCTAGCTCTGCCCAAAGAGCTAGTGCCCCAGTGACAGGGCCGGTGACTGAACTTGGTTGCAGCGCCCTTGGGGGATTTGATACTCCCATTGGGGGCAGTCGCCAATCTCATACACCTGAAAACAGGATTGACTCACAAAATAGTGCAATTCCATGCATTGCAACAAGTAGCCCCATAAAAATAATGAAATCCATTAAAGCCCTGATCAAACCATTTAAAAAGGGAGGTGAATGCTGCATTGAGGATCACTTAGAAGCGGTGCATGACATTTTTAAAGCACTCCAGATACCTAAGGAACAGTACAGACAATATTTTCATTTAACTTTAGATGCCCCGACGGCCAGCATCATAAGGGGATTAAATGAACAGCAGAATATGACATGGCTGGAGTTTGAAAAAGAAATTAGGCGTCATTTTTCTCCTTTTCAGTCATTGCAGGAGGCAAAGAAAGTCGCGTACACTATTACTGCTGGACCTAATACATCACCTCGCCAATTTTTACAAGACTTAAAAAGAGCATTCTCTCGCTTTGATGTATCTTTTGACTCAAATTCCAATGAGTTTAAAACCGCATACTTCTATGGGCTACAGAAAGACATCATATCCCAATTGGTCCGTGAATTTGACCGTGACAAGTCCATTGAATGGATTGTACATCAAAGCACCAAGCTATATGAGGTACTCTATTGTCAGGGTAGAGAAAGTGATAAAATGAAAGATACTAGGCCTAAATCTAAAGAACCCTCAGCCACAGTAATGGAAATCAGGTCAGCCAAAATGTCCCCTGAGTCTGCTCAAAGCCAAGGTAAAAATAATGTGACACCTGAACAAAGGGGTAATCAACAAAGATCGCCATTTCCTGTACCAATGTTCCAATCACATGATCCTAGTAATAGAGAGAGCTACATCAGCCCTAGATATTTAGGAGATAGACCCCGGGTAAGATACCGGTCTGATATGGCAGGTATGAACAATAACCAGAGACAAAATCAAGATCAAAGAAATGATGGTCCCTACCAGTCATTGGGGACACAGAGCAGATTTGATCCCAGCACCATGATATATGGTAATCAGGATAGGCCCCGATATGTGGATCGATTTACTGATAATGGAAATCAATATAGGGGCCAGTACCCACAATCTGAGAGACAGGACATGAGGCAAAACGTGAACTACAGTCCACGCCAGTACAATGATTCCCCACCAGGGGACTATAATCAAAGGATGGGTGCAACCCGCTCCCCTCCACAAATGAATCAAGAGTTCAGAAACCATCCCAACCGGTATCAATCACCTGAGAGGTATCAGAATAGATCCAATCAGGGGGAAAACAACCAATATCGACCTAGGCCACAGAAAGAGGATCCTAGAGAGGTGGAAAGGTTCCAATGCCTTGAGGCCCAAGTGAAAATGTTAGCTGAGCAAATAGGAAAGCTCTATACAGCGCAAAAACAACCTTCCAAAGAGGGGGCTGATGGCCATAGCAATGACCGGGGGGCTTCCGAAAAGTGACTAAGTACTCATGATAATCGCAGTGCCAAAATGACAGATTGCTCTAATATAATTTTGCATGACAACTCTGAGGTGACTAATGGATTAAAAATGAAAGTACCAGTAAATGAAATTGTGATAGAAAGTGCAAATACTTCTAAAAAAGAGATACGGTTTAACTTAGAGCTAAATAAAACAGTAAAGATTTGCACAAATGAAAAAGAAACATTAGGAATTCCAAAAGAACAAAGGGACAGATTTAAGAAAAATGACTCATGCATGGGGAATACCAGTGAACAGGGAGTAAGTGGGGATGCCATAGCTCCTTCCCTGGGCAAGCAAAACAATGACCAAACACAGACAGAAAAAGGAAATACTCACAAGGAGGGTACAAGTCAATCACCTGAAAAATTCTTTGAGCCACATATTTTTGAAGAGGCTGAAAGGGCTGGTATTACACTAAATGATCACAAATGCACAGAATTAAAAAATGACAAATTGCTGAATGATGTTGTTACACATGTTCAGTTGGAAGGTTGTAATGTGGTCTCTGATGTTACCCAGATGGATGGGCGAACAGTGGCCACACTCCAAAAAACCTCTGAACATGGAGAAATGAATAAAATATCTCGCACAGAAATGGGTAAAAAGGAGGGAAAAATGTCTTTTCATTTACCAATGTGCTTAGCCAAAAGTGAAAAAGACCTGAGAAAGGTGAGCCCTGAAATCAGTAAGAATTCACATTTCTTATGTGTATTAGAGGAAGTTGAGGACAGATATTATGCACCCATCACTGTAGAAGAAAAATGCCACACCTTCGCTATGATTGACACTGGCGCACAGGCCACAATTATGTCCAAGGAGCTGGTAAAGAGTATCAATGAAGGGAGGCCTCCACAGAGTCAGATCACAGTGAAGGCAAATCAAGGCCCAGTGCATAACTTTAACGGGGAGGAGGTGCCCATCATAGGTGTAACTGAGGTTGACATAAAAATAGGAAAGCACAGAATGAAACAAGAGGTATTGGTCACATCTATTTGTGAAATTCCATTTCTGATGGGGACAGATTGCCTGAAAAGATTGTCTCCTCTCATAGATGGGGTGAATGGAGTGCTGTGGTCCTTAACCAAAAAACCATTGAGGCCTAAGAAACTAAAATCACAAAACAGCAATATAAAAGAATGTCACACCGTTGCCAAAACAAATGATGCTGTGGAGGTATATCTCCAGAATAGCTGCATACCTAGTGTCACTGTTATATTAATGTGTCAAGACAAAGATCAGAGCGACAATGAAAAACTACCTGTACAAATCTACTTGGACCCAAGGAAAGATTGGCAGACTGCTATAGATGAGCACACATTACGTTTTTACTTAAAAGAGAATACATGCAAACAGAATATTGTTCCTAAAACAGATTCAGAGAAACACATTACCACTCTGGCAGAGATACACATAGAAGATGAGCAACCATGGGTTCACGTTGGTATAAATGATTATCTTAAAACAATAAAAGCCACTTTAGCGCTTGAACATGAAAGGAGTTTCATTAATGAGAAATTGTTGCAAAAAATTATGGAGAGGGAAGAAATCCCGAAATTTAGGATTAAAAATCAATATGTTTCTGGGTTGGACAGTCCAGACTTTGAAAACCGAATTACAGGCAGATGCATGCTTAAAATTAGCATTGGGCAGAAAACAATTTACCATAATGTATGGATAGTGAGTGGAGCACAAAATGAATTTTACATGGGCAATGACATCATGCACAGAATGTGTATGGTGTTAGATTTCCTTAATCAAAAAATATGGTCACGCCTAGGTGGGCCGGCGCCTGAATTTGAAGACAAAAGAAGGGCTTATCATTGTGCACAACTAGTTCCTTATGCAGTCGAATTACAGATGAGGAAAAATACTATTGTTCCTGCATTTACAAAACAGTTTGCAATAACACTGAAATGCAAAAATGGACAGCAGATGAAAGGCTCTGATGCATTTGTATGCCTGAATGAATCCATAAAACAGCAAGGCCTGGATTATGAATACATTCCATTGGTAGATATTGGTGAAGGATCTGTAAAAATCATGGTAAATAATAAAGGTTGTCAGGATATTCATTTAGAGGAAAACTCCCCATTAGGAATGGCCATACAAAAATCACATTATACGGCAGATTTAAATAACATGGTGATTGGGAATATTCCTGAAAAATATGTAGATGCCAAGGGCGAGTTGCCAGAACACCTGGACTCTCAGCCCAAAGGAATATTTAAAATTCATTCTATGTATCCTTATGATTCAAATGAGACAGTGTGCTGCCATCAAGAGGATTGCATAATATTTAATTTAAATGAAAATGAAACAGGAAATCAGCCCATTGAAGTGGAAGCTGATATGCCAAAATATTTGAAAGTGGCAGCTCTACAAAAAGACACAGCCACACAGTTAGAGGAAAGCGCTGAGATTCCTTTACCAGAAGAGTTTCCAGAATTTTCCAGAATGGTAGAAGAGCAGATCTCCTTAGCGGATGCATGTGACAGCGATGAGGATCGACGCAATCTGAGGGAAATATTTATGGAGTTTAAGGATGTATTTGCAAAAGATGCTTATGATTGTGGTTTAACTGATTTACATGTGGCCACACTACCAGAAGGTTGTAGCAGAAATCCAGTGTTTGTACGCCAGTATAGACTACCGCTGGCATGTTTAGAATCATTGGCAGAGATTATTAAAAATTTGGAATCACGGGGAATAATTAGGCCCATTCATAGCACATCCAATACGCCTATTTTAGGTGTGTTAAAGCCAAATGGTCAATGGCGGCTGTGTGCAGACTTAAGAGAGTTAAATAAAAGAGTACCAGTATCTAGATGGCCACTACCATTCATTGATCAGGGCCTAGCTCAGATACATGGTTCAAATGTATTTACCACGTTAGATCTCACATCTGGATATTGGTGTGTGCCATTGGCAGAGGAGATACAACACCTATTTTCCTTTACATTTGACAGGACTCAATATGCCTGGCTTAGAGCTCCGTTCGGGTACATCAATAGTGGGAGTGAATTTGGCATATTTTTGAGAAAGGCCATGCCAGATGCAGCGGAAAGAGGAACAATAGTTTATGTGGATGATGTCTTGATAAAAAATGAAAACCTTAAAAGCCATTTTGATGAAATAAGACATGTGCTTGGCCAATTGCAGAAAGCAGGCGCCAAAGTATCTTTGCAAAAAGCACAATGGTGCAAGAAAAAAGTGAACTTTCTAGGGCATGAAGTGACTGAACATGGGCTAAATCCACAAAGGAAGAAAATAGAGGCCATACAAAGATTAAAAGATCCTAAAAATGTGAAAGGAGTAAAAAGTTTATTAGGGATGACAGGCTATAACAGAAAGTTCATTGAGAATTATGCAGAAATCACTCAACCATTGACTAAACTGCTTAAACTAAATACTCCCTGGAGATGGGAAAGAGAGCAGTCTGATGCAGTGGCTAGATTGAAGGAATGTCTTGTAAAGGCACCATGTTTAGCATACCCCATAAAGGACAGGGATTTCTTTATAGAAATAGGCTTTTCTGAACATTGTATGTCAGCAGTGTTATCACAAAAACACGATTTGAATCACAAAACCATTGCATATGCAAGTAAGGCATTTTCCCAAGTTGAAATGAAATTTAATGAATGTGAGAAGGCCCTATTAACCACTGTGTGGGCGCTACAACATTTTCGCCCCATTGTTCAGGGAGAAAAGGTGATTATTGAAACAAATCATCAACCTTTGCAATTTTTAGAGAGTAAAAGAATTAGATCAGGCAATCTAGCGCAATCCAGAATCACTTCATGGACGCTGGCATTACAAGGTTTTCCCGTAGAAGTAAGATATGGACAAAATAAAAAGAGCCCAATTGCTCAAGGGTTAGCTGACTTACATGACTGTGCAGCTGAACAAATACCAAATGAAATGGAAGTGGAAGCTAGTTTACAGGAATTTGAACAATCACCACACAAAGCTTTTGATGAAAAAACATGCAAGGATTTGCCAACTGTATATGTGGACGGTTGTGCTTTTCACATTGAAAATGACAATAATAAACAATTAGTGGCAGGAATAGGAAATGTCTGGTTGAAATGTGAAGGCATTCCTAGTATAGGGATGAGGATTGGAAATAGGAGCAGTCAGGTGGCGGAATTGGCAGCCATCTATAAAGCAATTGCTACTGCAGTTGATAAAAAGTTCAGTGAAATTGTCCTGGTGACTGATTCTGACTATGCACGGAATAGCTTTGTGGAGTATTTGCCTGGTTGGAAAGCAAGAGGCATGGTTACATACAACAAAAAGCCACTTAAACATGGAAAAATGATACAAGCCATAGACAAATTGGTGTCAGAAAATAATTTAACAATATACTGGAGAAAAATTCGTGGGCATTTAAAAACACCAGGAGAGGATAAGGAGGGAAATGATAAGGCAGACCATCTGGCTAAGATTGGGGCTGTGATGGGAGAATTGCTACCTATTGATTATTTAATGGGTGAAATACAAATTGATGCAGTCACACGTTCTAAAGCACCAAAGGAGGTAGATCAACCGGTGGTGCAGTGGAGTCATGACACGCCAGACCAAGATTTGATTGAGGCACAAAAGAATGATCAAATTTTGGGAATCTATTATAATCATTTGATAGATCCTGAACAAAATCCTTTAACAGAAAATGATTGTATGGGAAAAGAAGAGTTGAGGGTGTTATTAAAGAACAAAACACGAATTAGATTACAGGATGGGCTCATGATTAGAGAGTCCATAACAGGGCAAATACAGTGGGTAGTACCCCTTTCATTCAGAGGACTAATGCTACACCATGCACATGATGCCATAACTGCAGGCCATAGAGGTTCACAAAAGACATTAGAAATACTAAAAGATTATGCTTACTGGCCACATATGTCCCAAGATGTGGAATTATATACTAGAGGATGTCTAGTATGCGCCCAATTTAAACCTGCTTCACCAATGCATAGAGCACCATTGATGAAAAGAGGCCTAACTCTCCCATGGTCAGATTTGCAAATAGACTATGTAGGTCCTTTAAAAAGGTCGAGCAGGGGACACCGCTATATTTTGAGTGTGGTATGTTTGATGTCAAAGTGGATTGAGTGCATTCCCGCACCAGATTGTAGTGCGCAAACAGCAGCCACATTGCTGGTGAACCATGTGTTCTCAAGGTTTGGGTTGCCACAAAGAATTGAGTCAGACAGAGGAAGTCATTTCACAAGTACTCTAATGAGTAAGGTATGGCAAATACTAGGTGTGAAAAGGAAACTACATATCGCATATCGGGCGGCGTCTTCAGGTACAGTTGAAAGAAGCAATAGGTCTGTTGTGGATATTTTAAAGAAATTTGTGGCAGAAGCAGGTTCCAGCTGGGATTTGCGTTTACCATTGGTTTTGATGGCAATCAGGTCGACTCCTGCCAAAGCAACAGGTGTTAGCCCCCATGAGGTCTTAACAGGTAGGAAAATGGTGTTACCACAACACCTACTATACAGAACACATGAGCAAACTCTAGTGAGTGCATCCACAGTTCATGAATATATTGATGAACTGAGGAGGCATTTGCAACATGCATTTGCTTTTGTGCAGAGAAATCTGGAAAGAGCTGCTGAAAGTGCTAAGTCATATTATGACAAAAAGACATCAGTAAAGGAATACAATGTAGGGGATCAGGTGTACAAGTTTCATTTTGGAAAAAGTAAACAGAAAAATTCTAAATTTCTGGCAGCCTGGCAGGGGCCATTTCGAATTATAGATAAAGTCTCTCCTGTAGTGTATAAAATTTTGAAAAATGAAGGTGAAACAGCAATAGAGCAGTTTGTCCATGTAAATCAAATCAAACCATGCCATCCCAGACATGAGATCAGGCAGCTTGAGCATGTGGAAACGGATAGAGTCCCTTGAGAAAATAAATGGGTGTAATCAGGAGGCAGTGACAAAGAAGTTAAAAAAAGTTGATTGTTATGATGGCACATAAACACTGTAATATATGTAAAAATATATAATATAAATAAATAAATAAATTAATAAATAAATAAATAAATAAATAAATGCACATATAACGGAAGCTCGTGGTTGGTGTGCAGAGAGAAAGTGTATTAAATATTGAATGCTGTTTTATATGTGTTTGTTTTCTTTTAACTTGTGTTTAATTTCAGAAAAAAGAAAAGAAAAACAAAGTATTTTTACCAAGCATGTTTTATTTTTGGCAAAAGGGTGAAGTTAGTATTGTGCTATGTACTTAATTTGTTTATTTTCTATTTTGATTTAGACAATTAACATTATTTGGTCGGAGGTTCCGGGATCAGAGGCCACGGGAGACAATGGAGTCCTGGAGTCCCCTGGATGAAGACCAAAAGATGCCTGCCTCCAGGTGGAGGTGAAGACAAAATAACCGGAATGCCAAAAGAGATGACTACTGTGGATTCAAGATTGCCAAGATGAAAGAGTACTCGAATGAACCGAATAACATCGTTGGTCGGGACATACCAAAAGAGACAAAGCAAAAGTTCCGGCATATGAAGTTCCACGTATTTATTATTTTATTTATTTATTTTAACTTGTTATATTACTTATTTGTTTTAGTTAGTTGTTTTATTTCATTGTTTTTAATTGACTTGGAAAATTTAAACTTAAAGTAATGCCACTTCCACTGAGAAGGCAAATGTGGAACATTTTATGAACTGATGGACTCAGATGAAATGTTGATTGCAAATTTTCATTGATGCACATGAATATTCATTTTGTTGGATTGCTATATTGTAAAAAAAAAATAGAACAAGTTGTTTTTAGGAATTGGCTTGGATTATAGCCAAGTTCTAAAAACAAAAGGAGGGTATATGTAAGGATATTTGGCGTGTTACAGTACACAGTACAGCAATACTGCACAAGTAGCACAATTTTTTTGCAGCACCACCACCACAAGGGTGCGGTGCATTGCTATATGGGTTAGCAGATTAACAAGGAAAGACAGACTATTCAGTAAAAAACGATTTTAACATATAAGATGCAAATCTATTTTTACAGTTAAAAGCACACGTGTTCATTTAAAAATGCACACTATTTTTCACCTGAAATGCCTATATTGCTAGAGACACATTTGAAAATTAACAGCTAACCTATTAACCATTAACCTGACTAATAAAACCTTATTTTAATATAACCCACTAATAAAATGTGTTCTCTACTGCAGAATTAGGCATACTCTGAAAACCATTTAAATAAGTGTGCAGATTTTTTCTCTTCTCTTCTCTGCCTGATTCTCCGTGTTTGTGTGCACAGTAACTGCAGGAAGGAGGAAGTCAGATTTGCAACAATTGCAAATGTATAAGCGAAGCTATTGTTGAAGAGTAGGAGGATGAGAGATGATGGATTTCATTGGGACACGTCATACAGAGGGCTGAGAGGAAAGTTTTAGTGGGCAGTATCAGGGAAAAAGACAGGCAGACATCTTTCTGCACTACTGGGGAGAAGACCTGGCTGTGGGGTCCTGACTGAATGCAGATTCCTGTGTCCTGCTGCAGTCGACATTGGGGAGAGCTGAAAGAAAAACCTGTCCACTGGCTGAGGCAGTCCTATCTGAAAAAGCTGAGAATTCCAGGCAATGACCCCGGCTTGAGAAGGCAAGCGTTCCTTTTTGCTGGAGTTAATCCAAGAGAGCCACATTCACAGAGAGAAGCCTCTGAACAGATAAGGTAATTACCTAACTGGGGGAGCTGTGTGTGTGCACGGAAATATGCAGTCAGTGTAGAAAAATGAAAGTCCCGTGCGTGTCTTAATCAAGTGCTAATGTTGCAATTTAAGTTCTGTTCTCCGCCACTATCTTTGCAGTGTGTCATAGAAAATGCTTTGATTGTTCCATTTTATTGCTGTAAAGAATGAGATCATGTCTAAATGCAACTTTTATAATACAGAAAATATTTGAAAACAGACGGGTGGTTTATTTTCTATTTACCATTACAATGCCAATGATGTGGGGAGATTTTTAAACAGTGCAATGGTCATTTTAAGACAGATGTGTGTATGTCAGAATCAGTATGAATAATTGTGAGTAACTGTAGCATAACTTGTTGGAGGTACATGAGCCAACGGGAAGAGAGACTCTCTGAACATAGCTCCCTACCGTATATAAGGTAGTGTAAATTACCACAAGACTACCACATATAGCTCTCTGTCGTAAATAAGTCAGTGAGTTTGCCCATGGTGGCGCACCAACACTATCACTGGAAATTGTGGTATCCCTAGAATGCAGGTCTGAGGTCTCTCTAGTGATCACACGAAAAATCTAAGCGAAGATAAGGGATTCTGGACATTGGGGCCACAAATAAAACAATGGAATTATGCTCACCAAAATACCACCAACCACGTATACCAAATAAGCAGGTCTGGGTGCTGAAATAATGCATGTCCATTGTATTATTGTTGCACATGGCCAAATCTGAATACAAAGAGTGATTATTGCTAAGTTATTTTTCGGCGGTAATAAAATACCGTCAGGCCCCAAATCTCCACAAAATACCCTACACAGCCCAAAAAAGGCCTTAAAATGTATGTTAGGCCTGCAAGAATGTTGAAAACTTTGGATGTCAAAAAAAGGGGTTTACAGGCATCCCAGACCCTTAAAGTCCAGAAAATGTTGGTGGCCCAAAAACTGTGCCAGAGAGCTCTGAATGTCCCGAAATCATGTGTAGCCTGAAAGGGGCACTAACCCACATCCTAGACCACTGAAATTCCCAAAAATAGTTTTGCATGAAAAATGCATCCTATGCCCCTGAAAGTTCAGAATATGTTAGCAGCCCAAAAAAGGCCTTAAAATCCATTTTAGGACTGCAAAAATGTTGAAAACTTTGGAGGCCCAAAAAAGTGGTTTACAGGCATCCTACAGCCCCTAAAGTCCAGAAAATGTTGGTGGCGCAAAAACTGTGCCAGAGAGCTCGGAATGTCCCAAAATCATCTGAAGCCTGAAAGGGGCATTAACCCACATCCTAGACCACTGAAATTCACAAAAATAGTTTTGGCACGAAAAATGCATCCTACACACCTGACAGTTCAGAATATGTTAGCAGCCAAAAGAAGGCCTTAAAATGCATTTTAGGCCTGCAAAAATGTTGAAAACTTTGGAGGCCCAAAAAAGGGGTTTACAGGCATCCTAGACCCTCTAAAGTCCAGTAAATGTTGGTGGCCCAAAAACTGTGCCAGAGAGCTCGGAATGTCCCAAAATCATGTGCAGCCTGAAAGGGGCATTAACCCATATCCTAGACCACTGAAATTCCCAAAAATAGTTTTGCATGAAAAATTCATCCTACACCCCTGAAAGTTCAGAATATGTTAGCAGCCCAAAAAAGGCCTTAAAATGTATGTTAGGCCTGCAAGAATGTTGAAAACTTTGGATGTCAAAAAAAGGGGTTTACAGGCATCCCAGACCCTTAAAGTCCAGAAAATGTTGGTGGCCCAAAAACTGTGCCAGAGAGCTCTGAATGTCCCAAAATCATGTGTAGCCTGAAAGGGGCACTAACCCACATCCTAGACCACTGAAATTCCCAAAAATAGTTTTGCATGAAAAATGCATCCTATGCCCCTGAAAGTTCAGAATATGTTAGCAGCCCAAAAAAGGCCTTAAAATCCATTTTAGGACTGCAAAAATGTTGAAAACTTTGGAGCCCCAAAAAAGTGGTTTACAGGCATCCTACAGCCCCTAAAGTCCAGAAAATGTTGGTGGCGCAAAAACTGTGCCAGAAAGCTATGAATGTCCCATAAACTTTTGCAGCCTGAAAGGGGCATTAACCCACATCCTAGACCACTGAAATTCCCAAAAATAATTGTGGCACAAAAAATGCATCCTACACCCCAGACAGTTCAGAATATGTTAGCAGCCCAAAAAAGGCCTTAAAATGCATTTTAGGCCTGCAAAAATGTTGAAAACTTTGGAGGTCAAAAAAAGGGGTTTACAGGCATCCTAGACCCCCTAAAGTCCAGAAAATGTTGGTGGCTTTAAAAATGTGCCAGAGTGCTCTGAATGTCCCAAAGTCATTTGTAGCCTGAAAGGGGCATTGACTCACAGCCTAGACCACTGAAATTCCCAAAAATATCTTGGCACAAAAAATGCGTCCTACACCCCTGAAAGTTCAGAATATGTTCACAGCCCAAAAAAGGCCTTAGAATACATTTTACGACTGCAAATACTTTGAAAACTTTGGAGGTCCAAAATAGAGGTTTACAGGTATGCTAGACCCCCTAAATTCGGGAAAATGTTGGTTGCCCAAAATCTGTGCCAGAGAGCTCTGATTGTCCCAAAATCATGTGCAGCCTGAAAGGGGCATTTACCTGCATCCTAGACCAATGAAATTCCCAAAAATAGTTTTGGCATGAAAAATACATCCTACACACCTGACAATTCAGAATATGTTAGCAACCCAAAAAAGGCCTTACAATGCATCTTAGGCCTGCAAAAATGTTGAAAACTTTGGAGGCCCAAAAAAGTGGTTTACAGGCATCCTACAGCCCCTAAAGTCCAGAAAATGTTGGCGGCGCAAAAACTGTGCCAGAGAGCTCTGAATGTCCCAAAATCATTTTCAGCCTGAAAGGGGCATTACCCTGCACCATAGACCATTGAAATTCCCAAAAACAATTTTGACACGAAAAATACATCCTACACCCCAGACAGTTCAGAATATGTTAGCAGCCCAAAAAAGGCCTTAAAATGTATGTTAAGCCTGCAAGAATGTTGAAAACTTTGGAGGTCAAAGAAACGGATTTACAGGCATCCCAGACCCTTAAAGTCCAGAAAATGTTGGTGGCCCAAAAACTGTGCCAGAGAGCTCTGAATGTCCCAAAATCATGTGTACCCTGAAAGGGGCACTAACCCATATCCTAGACCACTGAAATTCCCAAAAATAGTTTTGCATGAAAAATGCATCCTACGCCCCTGAAAGTTCAGAATATGTTAGCAGCCCAAAAAAGGCCTTAAAATCCATTTTAGGACTGCAAAAATGTTGAAAACTTTGGAGGCCCAAAAAAGTGGTTTACAGGCATCCTACAGCCCCTAAAGTCCAGAAAATGTTGGTGGCGCAAAAACTGTGCCAGAAAGCTATGAATGTCCCATAAACTTTTGCAGCCTGAAAGGGGCATTAACCCACATCCTAGACCACTGAAATTCCCAAAAATAATTTTGGCACAAAAAATGCATCCTACACCCCAGACAGTTCAGAATATGTTAGCAGCCCAAAAAAGGCCTTAAAATGCATCTTAGGCCTGCAAAAATGTAAACAACTTTGGAGGTCAAAAAAAGGGGTTTACAGGCATCCTAGACCCCCTAAAGTGCAGAAAATGGTGGTGACGCAAAAACTGTGCCAGAGAGCTCTGAATGTCCCAAAATCATCTGTAGCCTGAAAGGGGCATTAACCCACATCCTAGACCACTGAAATTCACAAAAATAGTTTTGGCATGAAAAATGCATCCTACACCCCTGAAAGTTCTAAATATGTTAGCAGCCCAAAAAAGGCCTTAAAATGCATCTTAGGCCTGCAAGAATGTTGAAAACTTTGGAGGTCAAAAAAAGGGGATTACAGGCATCCTAGACCCCCTAAAGTCCAAAAAATGTTGGTGGCACAAAAAGTGTGCCAGAGAGCTCTGAATGTCCCAAAACCATTTTCATCCTGAAAGGGGCATCACCTTGCACCATAGACCACTGAAATTCCGAAAAACAATTTTGACACGAAAAATGCATCCTACACCCCTGAAAGTTCTGAATATGTTAGCCGCCCAAAAAAGGCCTTAAAATGCATTTAGGCCTGCAAAAATGTTGAAAACTTTGGAGGTCCAAAAAAGTCGTTTACAGTTATGCTAGACCCCCTAAAGTCCAGAAAATGTTGGTGGCACAAAAACTGTGCCAGAGAGCTCTGAATGTCCCAAAACCATTTTCAGCCTGAAAGGGGCATCACCTTGCACCATAGACCACTGAAATTCCGAAAAACAATTTTGACACGAAAAATGCATCCTACACCCCTGAAAGTTCACAATATGTTAGCAGCCCAAAAAAGGCCTTAAAATGTATGTTAGGCCTGCAAGAATGTTGAAAACTTTGGAGGTCAAAGAAACAGATTTACAGGCATCCCAGACCCTTAAAGTCCAGAAAATGTTGGTGGCCCAAAAACTGTGCCAGAGAGCTCTGAATGTCCCAAAATCATGTGCATCCTGAAAGGGGCATTAACCCACATCCTAGACCACTGAAATTCCCAAAAATAGTTTTGCATGAAAAATGCATCCTACACCCCTGAAAGTTCTGAATATGTTAGCAGCCCAAAAAAGGCCTTAAAATGTATGTTAGGCCTGCAAGAATGTTGAAAACTTTGGAGGTAAAAAAAAGGGATTTATAGGCATCCCACAATTAAAGTCCAGAAAATGTTGGTTGCCCAAAAACTGTGCCGGAGAGCTCTGAATTTCCCAAAATCATGTGTAGCCTGAAAGGGTCACTAACCCACATCCTAGACCACTGAAATTCCCAAAAATAGTTTTGCATGAAAAATGCATCCTACGCCCCTGAAAGTTCAGAATATGTTAGCAGCCCAAAAAAGGCCTTAAAATCCATTTTAGGACTGCAAAAATGTTGAAAACTTTGGAGGCCCAAAAAAGTGGTTTACAGGCATCCTACAGCCCCTAAAGTCCAGAAAATGTTGGTGGCGCAAAAACTGTGCCAGAGAGCTCTGAATGTCCCAAAAACTTTTGCAGCCTGAAAGGTGCATTAACCCACATCCTAGACCACTGAAATTCCCAAAAATAATTTTGGCACAGAAAATGCATCCTACACCCCAGACAGTTCAGAATATGTTAGCAGCCCAAAAAAGGCCTTAAAATGCATCTTAGGCCTGCAAAAATGTAAAAAACTTTGGAGGTCAAAAAAAGGGGTTTACAGGCATCCTAGACCCTCTAAAGTCCAGTAAATGTTGGTGGCCCAAAAACTGTGCCAGAGAGCTCTGAATGTCCAAAAAACATTTGCAGCCTGAAAGGGGCATTAACCCGAACCATAGACGCCTGAAATTCCCAAAAATAATTTTGACACGAAAAATGCATCCTACACCCCTGAAAGTTCATAATATGTTAGCCGCCCAAAAAAGGACTTCAAATGCATTTAGGCCTGCAAAAATGTTGAAAACTTTGGAGGTCCAAAAAAGTCGTTTACAGTTATGCTAGACCCCCTAAAGTCCAGAAAATGTTGGTGGCCCAAAAACTGTGCCAGAGAGCTCTGAATGTCCCAAAATCATGTGCACCCTGAAAGGGGCATTAACCCATATCCTAGACCACTGAAATTCCCAAAAATAGTTTTGCATGAAAAATGGATCCTACACCCCTGAAAGTTCAGAATATGTTAGCAGCCCAAAAAAGGCCTTAAAATGTATGTTAGGCCTGCAAGAATGTTGAAAACTTTGGATGTCAAAAAAAGGGGTTTACAGGCATCCCAGACCCTTAAAGTCCAGAAAATGTTGGTGGCCCAAAAACTGTGCCAGAGAGCTCTGAATGTCCCGAAATCATGTGTAGCCTGAAAGGGGCACTAACCCACATCCTAGACCACTGAAATTCCCAAAAATAGTTTTGCATGAAAAATGCATCCTATGCCCCTGAAAGTTCAGAATATGTTAGCAGCCCAAAAAAGGCCTTAAAATCCATTTTAGGACTGCAAAAATGTTGAAAACTTTGGAGGCCCAAAAAAGTGGTTTACAGGCATCCTACAGCCCCTAAAGTCCAGAAAATGTTGGTGGCGCAAAAACTGTGCCAGAAAGCTATGAATGTCCCATAAACTTTTGCAGCCTGAAAGGGGCATTAACCCACATCCTAGACCACTGAAATTCCCAAAAATAATTGTGGCACAAAAAATGCATCCTACACCCCAGACAGTTCAGAATATGTTAGCAGCCCAAAAAAGGCCTTAAAATGCATCTTAGGCCTGCAAAAATGTAAAAAACTTTGGAGGTCAAAAAAAGGGGTTTACAGGCATCCTAGACCCCCTAAAGTGCAGAAAATGGTGGTGACGCAAAAACTGTGCCAGAGAGCTCGGAATGTCCCAAAATCATCTGTAGCCTGAAAGGGGCATTAACCCACATCCTAGACCACTGAAATTCACAAAAATAGTTTTGGCACGAAAAATGCATCCTACACACCTGACAGTTCAGAATATGTTAGCAGCCAAAAGAAGGCCTTAAAATGCATTTTAGGCCTGCAAAAATGTTGAAAACTTTGGAGGCCCAAAAAAGGGGTTTACAGGCATCCTAGACCCTCTAAAGTCCAGTAAATGTTGGTGGCCCAAAAACTGTGCCAGAGAGCTCGGAATGTCCCAAAATCATCTGTAGCCTGAAAGGGGCATTAACCCACATCCTAGACCACTGAAATTCACAAAAATAGTTTTGGCACGAAAAATGCATCCTACACACCTGACAGTTCAGAATATGTTAGCAGCCAAAAGAAGGCCTTAAAATGCATCTTAGGCCTGCAAAAATGTAAAAAACTTTGGAGGTCAAAAAAAGGGGTTTACAGGCATCCTAGACCCCCTAAAGTCCAGAAAATGGTGGTGACGCAAAAACTGTGCCAGAGAGCTCGGAATGTCCCAAAATCATCTGTAGCCTGAAAGGGGCATTAACCCACATCCTAGACCACTGAAATTCCCAATAATATTTTTGGCATGAAAAATGCATCCTACACCCCTGAAAGTTCTGAATATGTTAGCAGCCCAAAAAAAGGCCTTAAAATGCATCTTAGGCCTGCAAGAATGTTGAAAACTTTGGAGGTCAAAAAAAGGGGATTACAGGCATCCTAGACCCCCTAAAGTCCAAAAAATGTTGGTGGCCTAAAAACTGTGACAGAGAGCTCTGAATGTCCCAAAATCATTTGCATCCTGAAAGGGGCATTAACCCGAACCATAGACGCCTGAAATTCCCAGAAATAATTTTGACACGAAAAATGCATCCTACACCCCTGAAAGTTCAGAATATGTTAGCCGCCCAAAAAAGGCCTTAAAATGCATTTAGGCCTGCAAAAATGTTGAAAACTTTGGAGGTCCAAAAAAGTTGTTTACAGTTATGCTAGACCCCCTAAAGTCCAGAAAATGTTGGTGGCACAAAAACTGTGCCAGAGAGCTCTGAATGTCCCAAAATCATGTGCATCCTGAAAGGGGCATTAACCCACATCCTAGACCACTGAAATTCCCAAAAATAGTTTTGCATGAAAAATGCATCCTACACCCCTGAAAGTTCTGAATATGTTAGCAGCCCAAAAAAGGCCTTAAAATGTATGTTAGGCCTGCAAGAATGTTGAAAACTTTGGAGGTAAAAAAAAGGGATTTATAGGCATCCCACAATTAAAGTCCAGAAAATGTTGGTGGCCCAAAAACTGTGCCGGAGAGCTCTGAATGTCCCAAAATCATGTGTAGCCTGAAAGGGTCACTAACCCACATCCTAGACCACTGAAATTCCCAAAAATAGTTTTGCATGAGAAATGCATCCTACGCCCCTGAAAGTTCAGAATATGTTAGCAGCCCAAAAAAGGCCTTAAAATCCATTTTAGGACTGCAAAAATGTTGAAAACTTTGGAGGCCCAAAAAAGTGGTTTACAGGCATCCTACAGCCCCTAAAGTCCAGAAAATGTTGGTGGCGCAAAAACTGTGCCAGAGAGCTCTGAATGTCCCAAAAACTTTTGCAGCCTGAAAGGTGCATTAACCCACATCCTAGACCACTGAAATTTCCAAAAATAATTTTGGCACAGAAAATGCATCCTACACCCCAGACAGTTCAGAATATGAGAGCAGCCCAAAAAAGGCCTTAAATGCATCTTAGGCCTGCAAAAATGTAAAAAAACTTTGGAGGTCAAAAAAAAGGGTTTACAGGCATCCTAGACCCCCTAAAGTCCAGAAAATGTTGGTGGCCCAAAAACTGTGACAGAGAGCTCTGAATGTCCCAAAATCATCTGTAGCCTGAAAGGGGCATTAACCCACATCCTAGACCACTGAAATTCACAAAAATAGTTTTGGCACGAAAAATGCATCCTTCACCCCTGAAAGTTCAGGATATGTTAGCAGCCCAAAAACACCCTAAAATGCATCTTAGGCCTGCAAAAATGTTGAAAGCTTTGGAGGGCCAAAAAAGGGGTTTACAGGCATCCTAGACCCCCTAAAGTCCAGAAAATGTTGGTGGCCTAAAAACTGTGCCAGGGAGCTCTGAATGTCCCACAACCATTTGCAGCCTGAGAGGAGCATTAGCCTCAAATCCTGGGCCACTGAAATTACCAAAAATATTTTTGTCACAAAAAATGCATCCTACACCCCTGAAAGTTCAGAACATGTTAGCAGACCAAAGAAGGCCTTAAAATGCATTTTAGGCCTGCAGAAATGTTGAAATCTTTGGAGGTCAAAAAAAGGGGTTACAGGCATCCTAGATCCCCTAAAGTACAGAAAATGTTGGTGGCCCAAAAACTGTGTTAGAGAGCTCTGAATGTCCCAAAAACATGTGCAGCCTGAAAGGGGCATTATCCCGCATCCTAGACCACTAAAATTCCCCAAAAATATTTTGACATGAAAAATGCATCCTACACCCCTGAAAGTTCAGAATATGTTAGCAGCCCTAAAAAGGCCTTAAAATGCATTTTAGGCCTGCAGAAATGTTGAAATCTTTGGAGGTCAAAAAAAGGGGTTACAGGCATCCGAGATCCCCTAAAGTACAGAAAATGTTGGTGGCCCAAAAACTGTGTTAGAGAGCTCTAAATGTCCCAAAAATATGTGCAGCCTGAAAGGGGCATTATCCCGGATCCTAGACCACTGAAATTCCCAAAAATATTTTGACATGAAAAATGCATCCTACACCCCTGAAAGTTCAAAATATGTTAGCAGCCCAAAAAAGGCCTTAAAATGCATTTTAGGCCTGCAAAAATGTTGAAATCTTTGGAGGTCAAAAAAAGGGGTTACAGGCATCCTTGAGCCCCTAAAGTCGAGAAAATGTTGGTGGCGCAAAAACTGTGCCAGAGAGCTCGGAATGTCCCATAAACCTTTGCAGCCTGAAAGGGGCATTAACCCGCACCCGAGACGCCTGAAATTCCCAAAAATATTTTTGGGCACAAAAAGTGCATCCTACACCCCTGAAAGTTAAGAATATGTTAGCTGCCCAAAAAAGGCCTTAAAATGCATCTTAGGCCTGCAAAAATGTTGAAAACTTTGGAGGTCTAAAAAGTCGTTTACATGTATGCTAGACCCCCTGAAGTCAAGAAAATGTTGGTGGCACAAAAACTGTGCCAGAGAGCTCTGAATGTCCCAAAATCATTTTCAGCCTGAAAGGGGCATTAACCCACATCCTAGACCACTGAAATTCCCAAAAATAGTTTTGCATGAAAAATGCATCCTACGCCCCTGAAAGTTCAGAATATGTTAGCAGCCCAAAAAAGGCCTTAAAATCCATTTTAGGACTGCAAAAATGTTGAAAACTTTGGAGGTCCAAAAAAGATGTTTACATGCATCCTAGACCCCCTAAAGTCCAGAAAATGGTGGTGGGCCAAAAACTGTGCCAGATAGCTCTGAATGTCCCAAAATCACTTGTAGCCCGAAAGGGGCATTAACCCACATCCTAGACCAGTGAAATTCCCAAAAATAGTTTTGGCATGAAAAATGCATCCTACACACCCTACAATTCAGAATATGTTAGCAACCCAAAAAAGGCCTTAAAATGCATCTTAGGCCTGCAAAAATGTTGAAAACTTTGGAGGTCCAAAAAAGATGTTTACATGCATCCTAGAGCCCCTAAAGTCCAGAAAAATGTTGGTGGCGCAAAAACTGTGCCAGAGAGCTCTGAATGTCCCAAAAACTTTTGCAGCCTGAAAGGGGCATTAACCCGCACCCTAGACGCCTGAAATTCCCAAAAATATTTTTGGCACAAAAAATGCATCCTACACCCCTGAAAGTTCAGAATATGTTAGTTAGCAGCCCAAAAAAGGCCTTAAAATGCATTTTAGGCCTGCAAAAATGTTGAAAGCTTTGGAGGTCAAAGAAAGGGGTTTACAGGCATCCTAGACGCCCTAATGTCCAGAAAATGGTGGTGGCACAAAAACTGCGCCAGAGAGCACTCAATGTCCCAAAATCATTTGTACCCTGAAAGGGGCATTAACCCACATCCTAGACCACTGAAATTCCCAAAAATAGTTTTGGCACGAAAAATGTATCCTTCACCCCTGAAAGTTCAGAATATGTTAGCAGCCCAAAAACGGCCTTAAAATGCATCTTAGGCCTGCAAAAATGTTAAAAGCTTTAGAGGGCCAAAAAAGGGGTTTACAGGCATCCTAGACCCCCTAAAGTCCAGAAAATGTTGGTGGCCTAAAAACTGTGCCAGGGAGCTCTGAATGTCCCAAAACCATTTGCAGCTTGAGAGGAGCATTAGCCTCAAATCCTGGGCCACTGAAATTACCAAAAATATTTTTGTCACAAAAAATGCATCCTACACCCCTGAAAGTTCACAATATGTTAAAAAAGGCCTTAAAATGCAACATAGGACCGCAAAAATGTTGAAAACTTTGGAGGCCCAAAAAAGGGGTTTACAGGCATCCTAGACCGCCTTAGGTCCAGAAAATGTTGGTGGCCTAAAAACTGTGTTAGAGAGCTTTGAATGTCCCAAAAACATGTGCAGCCTGAAAGGGGCATTATCCCGCATCCTAGACCACTGAAATTCCCAAAAATATTTTGGCACAAAAAATGCTTCCTACACCCCTGGAAGTTCAGATTATGTTAGCTGCCCAAAAAAGGCCTTAAAATGCACCTTAGTCCTGCAAAACTGTTGAAAACTTTGGAGGCCCAAAAGAAGGGTTTACAGGCATCCTAGACCCCGTAAAGTTCAGAAAATGTTGGTGGCCTAAAAATTGTGTCAGATAGCTCTGAATGTCCCAAAAACATTTGCAGCCTGTAAGGGGCATTAGCCCGCATCCTAGACCACTGAAATTTCCAAAAATATTTTGGCACAAAAAATACATCCTACACCCCTGAAAGTTCAGAATATGTTAGCAGCCCAAAAAAAGTCCTTAAAAAGCATTTTAGGCCAGCAAAAATGTTGAAAACTTTGGAGATCCAAAAAAGGGGTTTACATGCTTCCTAGACCCCCTAAAGTCCAGAAAATGTTGGTGGCCTAAAAACTGTGTCAGAGAGCTCTGAATGTCCCAAAAACATTTGCGGCCTGAAAGGGGCATTAACCCGCATCCTACACCCCTGAAAGTTGAGAATATGGTAGCAGCAGAAAAAAGGCCTTAAAAGGCATCTTAGGCCTCCAAAAATGTTGAAAACTTTGGAGGTCCAAAAAAGGGATTTACAGGCATCTTAGACCCCCTAAAGTCCAAAAAATGCTGGTGGCCTAAAAAGTGTGCTAGAGAGCTCTGAATGTCCCAAAAACATTTGCAGCCTGGAAGGGGCATTAACCTACATCATAGACCACTGAAATTCCCAAAAATATTTTGGCACAAAAAAATGCATCCTACACCCTTGAAAAGTTGAGAATATAGTAGGTGCCCAAAAAAGGCCTTAAAATGCATCCTCGGACTGCAAAAATGTTGAAAGCACTGGAGGTCCAAAAAACCGGTTTACAGGCATCTTAGACCCCTAAAGTCCAAAAAATGCTGGTGGCCTAAAAAGTGTGCTAGAGAGCTCTGAATGTCCCAAAATCATTTTCAGCCTGAAAGGGGCATTACCCTGCACCATAGACCACTGAAATTCCCAAAAACAATTTTGACACGAAAAATGCATCCTACACCCCTGAAAGTTCACAATATGTTAGCAGCCCAAAAAAGGCCTTAAAATGTATGTTAGGCCTGCAAGAATGTTGAAAACTTTGGAGGTCAAAGAAACGGATTTACAGGCATCCCAGACCCTTAAAGTCCAGAAAATGTTGGTGGCCCAAAAACTGTGCCAGAGAGCTCTGAATGTCCCAAAATCATGTGCAGCCTGAAAGGGGCATTTACCCACATCCTCGACCACTGAAATTCCCAAAAATAGTTTTGCATGAAAAATGCATCCTACACCCCTGAAAGTTCAGAATATGTTAGCAGCCCAAAAACGGCCTTAAAATGCATCTTAGGCCTGCAAAAATATTGAACACTTTGGAGGCCCAAAAAAGGGCTTTACAGGCATCCTAGACCCCCTAAAGTACAGAAAATGTTGGTGGCCTAAAAACTGTGCCAGATAGCTCTGAATGTCCCTGTCAGAAGGTGCTCAGGTCCTAGGCGCAGGAGCGACGCTGTACCAACCACCCCCTCAATGGTTTCAGTGCCTGCAAGACAGAGCTTACACAGGCCTCTTTAACCAGAGCGGGGAAGGAGGGTTAGGATCTCGATGACTGGTTAGGTAGAGGGAGGTTTAGGAATACCGGATAGAGGGATGGGAAGGAGTTATGGATAGGACTGGGGATTTTAGGGTAAACAATGTCTGCACACTTTCCTCAAACTGGCTGATGGAACTGCCGTAGCACCTCTACATGTAAAGGTGCTGCCACCCTCACCTGATCCCTGAACAGAGATGAAGGTGCTCCCTGAGCCTTACAGTAACATACTCAAATTAGCATAGCAACAAACAATTGTTGACATTAGTCCTTGTACATTTTCATGAACACAGTCACATGCACTAGCACACTTAGCTTTGCTTTGGTCTTTCAAGTCCTGTCCTGCAAGGCTGTCAAGTCCTGTGCCACGTCCTTGCAGTCCGAGATTCAGGTCCGAGTCGGATTCAAACTAAAAGAAAACAAAGGACAAGCATTAGCGATTGTCTTTCGTTCTGCTGAACACACACTCTCTCTCAATCACTCTTCGTAAAACAAACAATCCAGGAATCTTGGAGTGCGCTGCCGCACGTGGCTTAATCTAGCCCCAATGGAACTGTCAGCCCCAAAACACGGTCTTCCCTCAGACCGGGTGTCGGAACGCGGCCTTTCCCCAGACCGGGTTCCCCAAGCTAGTGCTTCTTAATCACACGCGCCCTTCCGGCGCTTTTCCCCAAAGATTAATGCACTCAAAACATGCTCTGTTAACAACACAATTTTCCCGTGAAAATCCGCCCACTTAGCTTTGCGTGGTGCGCAGGGGCTCAGGAAGGGGGTCGGGGTATGCCCCCTGCGCTTTCCCCAAGATCCCTGACTCTCCCTGGGATGAGCGGCACTTATCTTGTGTCTGCGAGGGGCCGGATCGTGGTTCCTGTGGGCGTTGGCCCCTCGCGTATAGATTCCGGGGAGCTGCTGGGCTCACGTCCTCTCTCCTCGGCGTCTCGAGCACAAGCCCCGTGCCTTGGAGCTTGCGCATGCGCATTCGCCGCGCGCCACACCCAGCGCGGCTTCCTATTGGCTCGCGGGCCCGCGAAGCCTGCTGGGAATTGTAGTTCCGGCGGGCTGAATGCTGGATCAGTCTGCAGAAAGGGCACAACAGCCCTTTAAAGTATGGAAACCCTTTGGGTCCGGGTTTCTTCATGGTCCCTGGCCCCACAGTCCCAATAGTACCGGGCCCTGGGCCAGTCTTACCCCTGACAGCACTCCCCCTCCCACGGAAGGCAGGTCCCCCAGGTTTTTCAGGGTAGTTTTTGTGGAAGGTGCGCAGCAATCGTGGGGCATGTACATGGTGTGAGGGTTCCCAGGAGCGTTCTTCAGGCCCGTACCCCACCCAGTCGATTAAGTAATAGACTTTGCCATTCATTTTTTTAGAGTTCAGAATTGCTCGGACTTCATATTCCGGCTCCCCCTGTACAAGTACCGGGGGTGTTTTTTGAGTGCGTACCTCAGGCGGGGCTGGTTTCAACAATGACGTATGGAAAGTTGGGTGGATTTTCATCTGAGGGGGCAGGGCCAGTCGGACCGCTACTGGGTTGATTACTTTTTCAATCTTAAATGGGCCTAGATAGCGAGGTTGTAACTTTTTGGGTCCCTCCAATCGTAAATTACGAGTGGACAACCATACCAAATCATTTTTATGGTATACAGGGCTAGCACGTCGATGTTTATCGGCGTAGGTTTTGTACATTTTTTTGGCTTTTACGAGATTATCCTGCACCTCCTTCCAAACCTGCTCTATTCCGATCCGTTGTCCTGCTAATGTAGGCAGTGCCGCTTCTGTTGTAGGGACGGATGTAGGTAATATCCGTGGATGTCTTCCGTACAAGCAGAAAAACGGGGATCGTTTTGTGGAAGAATGAACAGCATTATTATATGCCATTTCTGCTAGCCAAGTATGTTGAACCCATGTTGTCTCCCGTCCTGCGGCTAAGCAACGCAGGAACTGTTCAAGCCCCTGGTTCACGCGTTCGGTTTGGCCGTCCGTCTCGGGATGATATCCCGAGGATAACCGAACTTCCATACCAATGATGTTACAAAATTCACGCCAGAACCTGGAGGTGAACTGTGGACCCCTATCTGTGATTATACGGCAGGGAAGGCCATGTAGCCGAACCACGTTTTGCAGGAATAATTCAGCGATTTCTTTAGCTGTTGGAACCCCTTTACAGGGGATGAAATGGGCCATTTTTGAAAAGGCATCCACTACCACCAGTATGGAGGTAAACCCCTGCACTTGTGGAAATTCAACTATTAGGTCCATGGTTACTGTATGCCAAGGAGTAGTTGGTGTTGGCAGGGGACGTAGGAGGCCTGCCGGTTTCTGGTGATCGGCTTTGTTCCGCGCGCATACTGTACATTGTCGTACATATTGTTGGACATCAAGCCGCCACTTTGGCCACCAAAAATGTCTCCCCACTAGTTCTAGAGTTTTTGTCTTACCGGGATGACCCGCTAGGGAGGAATCGTGACACCAAGACATCGCCTGTTCTTGTAGCTGGGGCGTAGGCAAGTACAATGATTGCCCATGATATGGTAGCCCGTCCAAAATGGTGTGCTGTGGGTCTTGCTTGCACCATTGGTGAAGATCATGCACAGAAAGTTCCTTCTGAATGCTTTCAAAGATGCTGGTAGTTAAACCCAGTATGTGCATCGGAGATACTATTGGCCGAGACACGATTTTTATTTCCTCAGAGACCTTATCAGGATAGCGGGACAAAATGTCAGCTTTCCGATTGTTTGTTCCTGGTCTGTATGTGATTATAAAGTCAAATTCCGCGAAATATTGGGCCCAACGCAATTGACGTGGACTCAAGGTCTTGGCAGTCCTAATAAACTGAAGATTGCGATGGTCTGTAATAACCGTCACTGTGTGACGTGCCCCCATTAAGTAGTGCCGCCACTCGCCAAAGGCTGCCTTTATGGCCAATAGTTCCCTGTCTGCAATAATGTAATTGACTTCTGCTGGAAGCAGTTTCCTTGAATAATAGGCCACTGGGTGTAAAAGCCCCGTCTGAGGATCACGTTGGGACAGAACAGCTCCCAGCGCATGGCTGGAAGCGTCTGTTTCCACCACAAATGGTTGAGACAAGTCCGGATGTCTTAATACCGGTGCATCGGTAAAGGCCTTCTTGAGCCGTTGAAAACCCTGCTCAGCCAAGGCGTCCCAAATAAACGGGCAGCCCTTGCGAAGAAGTCTCGTGATTGGTGTTACCAACTCAGAGAAATTCTTGACGAACCGTCTGTAGAAGTTTGCAAACCCTAGAAAGGATTGTACGTCTTTGACATTGGTTGGCGGGGGCCAATCAAGAATGGCCTTCACCTTTTTTGTATCCATTTGTACGCCTGTCGGAGTAAGGTAGTACCCCAGGAATTCCACGGTAGTACGGTGCAATTCACATTTCTCGAGTTTGGCATATAGATGGTATTCCCTTAACTTTTGTAAAACAGCGCGTACATGCTGAACATGATCTTCTAGGCTATGGGAATAAATGAGGATGTCATCGATGTACACGACGGCACATACGTCTAAATATTCCCGAAGAACCTCATCTAGGAAATGCTGGAAGGCAGCAGGTGCGTTACAGAGACCAAATGGCATAACCTGATATTCATACAATCCGAATTTTGTTCGGAAGGCGGTTTTCCACTCGTCACCTTCGCGCACCCGCACAAGATGGTAAGCCCCACGAAGATCCAGCTTAGTATAGATAACCGCGTCCCTAACCTGATCTAGAAGGACGGGAATGAGTGGAAGTGGGTAACGGTTTTTGATGGTTATCCGATTCACCCCGCGGTAATCTATGCAAGTCCTGAGTTCACCGGACTTCTTCGGTACGAAGAACAAGGGAGAAGATACTGGAGAGTTAGAGTGTCTAATAAAGCCATTTTGCAAGTTGGCTGTAATATACTCTCGAAGGTGTTCGTTTTCAGCCTCGGTCAAGGCATATATACGGCTGCACGGTAACGTTGCCCCAGGCTCAAGATCGATCCGGCAATCAAATGGCCGATGTGGGGGCAGAGTTTCAGCGGCTTTCTTATTGAAAACGTCTATAAAGTCTGAATACTCTGTGGGTAGTTCTTCTAAACGCACTTCCGGCTGGGCATTAGTAATGCCTGCGAGTTGAATGGCCGCAGCCACCGGCTGTTTACAATGCTCCCGACAATAAGGAGAGGAAAAGTTTACCAAACCGGAGGTCCAGCAAACCTGAGGATCGTGCTTTCTCAACCAGGGTAACCCTAAGATAAGGCCGAACTGCGGGGCAGCAATTAAGTCAAAGGCAATGTATTCCCAATGCCCAATACCACAACTCAGGGTCACTAAATGAGTGTTATGTGTGATGGGTCCCGAGCATAGAGGTGTACCATCTACCGCGCGTACGGGCTCAGGTTTTGCCTTTTGTTGGATAGGGATACCCAACCTGGCCGCAAACTGGATATCTATAAAATTACCCGTTGCCCCCGAGTCAATCAACATGGTGACCTCTTTTGATATACCCTGAAAACCAAGACACCCCCTTATCGAAATGTGTGGGGCAAAGTTGGGACTACCTTTTATCGGGGCCCTGCAATCAGTCAGGCTCGACCGGGTGACCCCCACTACCGACGAGCCGAGGCGTTTCCCTGAGTCTTGGGCTTTGTGGGGCATTCTCAAACAAAGTGTCCGGACTTCCCACAGT
Organism: Ambystoma mexicanum; assembly: GCF_040938575.1. Lineage (NCBI taxonomy): Eukaryota > Metazoa > Chordata > Amphibia > Caudata > Ambystomatidae > Ambystoma > Ambystoma mexicanum. Next base: position 1,412,646,749 of record NC_090934.1, on the reverse strand, counting down.
ACATGCATACACCATCCTTTCTTCTCCGTTCTTTTTCTTCTTTTGATAGGGGACCGCGAACCGACCCGATTTGCATTGGCTCGTCTCCATCGGACTTGTCCATTGACCCTCGTGCCCCTTTAAATTGGTCAAACCTGGCTAACGGACGGGACTCTCCTTTTTTCCTATCCCCCCGTCGCTCAGCTTGACGATGATCCAATCGCATCGCCAAATCGATCATATCCGAGCATTCCCGGGGTTGGGGGTCAACCTGAGCTATAAGATCTTTCAAATCATCCCTCAGTCCCTGATAAAATAGGGACATGCATTTGTCGCATGGCCATTCGGCTTCGGCTATTAATCGATTGAACTGAGTGACATAGGTCACTAGTTCCTTATTTCCCTGCCTCAATGTCAGCAACTCCCGATCCTTACACAGGGTAGCAGCCCTACGATTGAATATTTTCTCAAATTCACAGAGAAACTCGTCCCAATCATAAAGAATAGTATTGTCCTTTTGGACTAGAGGATTTGCCCATGCTGCTGCATCTCCTGTGAGATAGGAGATAACAAAAGCAGTCCTAGACTGATTGGATCGGAATGCTGTTGGTTTCGTAAGGAAATGGAGACGGCATTGCGTAATGAAGGTGGTGAATTTTTGCGGGTCTCCTGTATACCGCTCAGGTGGAGCCAAAGGAATCAGGGGCTCTGGGGTGACTTGAACCTGTACTGGTGCGTGACCCGGCAAAGGTGCTGTCTGCGCGGCCAAACTCCGTACCTGCGCTGACAACGTGGCATAGTCCTGTCTGGACGCCGCTAGCTCGCTTTGCAGGTCCTGCAAAACCTTGGCAATCTCTTCCATTTTTGGTAATGGGGGGGTGGCTACACCACTCAGGCGCCTGAATATACGTGGGCTTGTGCTTCTGTCAGAAGGTGCTCAGGTCCTAGGCGCAGGAGCGACGCTGTACCAACCACCCCCTCAATGGTTTCAGTGCCTGCAAGACAGAGCTTACACAGGCCTCTTTAACCAGAGCGGGGAAGGAGGGTTAGGATCTCGATGATTGGATAGGTAGAGGGAGGTTTAGGAATACCGGATAGAGGGATGGGAAGGAGTTATGGATAGGACTGGGGATTTTAGGGTAAACGATGTCTGCACACTTTCCTCAAACTGGCTGATGGAACTGCCGTAGCACCTCTACATGTAAAGGTGCTGCCACCCTCACCTGATCCCTGAACAGAGATGAAGGTGCTCCCTGAGCCTTACAGTAACATACTCAAATTAGCATAGCAACAAACAATTGTTGACATTAGTCAACTTTCAAGTCCTGTCCTGCAAGGCTGTCAAGTCCTGTGCCACGTCCTTGCAGTCCGAGATTCAGGTCCGAGTCGGATTCAAACTAAAAGAAAACAAAGGACAAGCATTAGCGATTGTCTTTCGTTCTGCTGAACACACACTCTCTCTCAATCACTCTTCGTAAAACAAACAATCCAGGAATCTTGGAGTGCGCTGCCGCACGTGGCTTAATCTAGCCCCAATGGAACTGTCAGCCCCAAAACACGGTCTTCCCTCAGACCGGGTGTCGGAACGCGGCCTTTCCCCAGACCGGGTTCCCCAAGCTAGTGCTTCTTAATCACACGCGCCCTTCCGGCGCTTTTCCCCAAAGATTAATGCACTCAAAACATGCTCTGTTAACAACACAATTTTCCCGTGAAAATCCGCCCACTTAGCTTTGCGTGGTGCGCAGGGGCTCAGGAAGGGGGTCGGGGTATGCCCCCTGCGCTTTCCCCAAGATCCCTGACTCTCCCTGGGATGAGCGGCACTTATCTTGTGTCTGCGAGGGGCCGGATCGTGGTTCCTGTGGGCGTTGGCCCCTCGCGTATAGATTCCGGGGAGCTGCTGGGCTCACGTCCTCTCTCCTCGGCGTCTCGAGCACAAGCCCCGTGCCTTGGAGCTTGCGCATGCGCATTCGCCGCGCGCCACACCCAGCGCGGCTTCCTATTGGCTCGCGGGCCCGCGAAGCCTGCTGGGAATTGTAGTTCCGGCGGGCTGAATGCTGGATCAGTCTGCAGAAAGGGCACAACAGCCCTTTAAAGTATGGAAACCCTTTGGGTCCGGGTTTCTTCATGGTCCCTGGCCCCACAGTCCCAATAGTACCGGGCCCTGGGCCAGTCTTACCCCTGACAGTCCCAAAATCATTTGTAGCCTGAAAGGGGCATTAACCCACATCCTAGACCACTGAAATTCCCAAAAATAGTTTTGGCACGAAAAATGCATCCTACACACCTGACAGTTCAGAATATGTTAGCAGCCCAAAAAAGGCCTTAAAATGCATCTTAGGCCTGCAAAAATGTTGAAAACTTTGGAGGCCCAAAAAAGGGGTTTACAGGCATCCTAGAAGCCACCAACCAGAAAATGTTGCTTGGTGGCTTACAAACTGTGCCAGAGATCTCTGAATGTCCCAAAATCATTTGCAGCCTGAAAGGGGCATTAACCCGAACCCTAGACCACTGAAATTCCCAAAAATAGTTTTGGCATGAAAAATGCATCGTACACCCCTGAAAGTTGAGAATATGTTAGCCGCCCAAAAAAGGCCTTAAAATGCATCTTAGGCCTGCAAAAATGTTGAAAACTTTGGAGGTCCAAAAAAGTCGTTTACAGGTATGCTAGACCCTCTAAAGTCCAGAAAATGTTGGTGGCCCTAAAACTGTGCCAGCGAGCTCTGAATGTCCCAAAATCATTTGCAGCCTGAAAGGGGCATTACCCTGCACCATAGACCACTGAAATTCCCAAAAACAATTTTGACACGAAAAATGCATCCTACACCCCTGAAAGTTCACACTATGTTAGCAGCCCAAAAAAGGCCTTAAAATGCAACATAGGACCGCAAAAATGTTGAAAACTTTGGAGGCCCAAAAAAGGGGTTTACAGGCATCCTAGACCGCCTTAGGTCCAGAAAATGTTGGTGGCCTAAAAACTGTGTTAGAGAGCTTTGAATGTCCCAAAAACATGTGCAGCCTGAAAGGGGCATTATCCCGCATCCTAGACCACTGAAATTCCCAAAATTCTTTTGGCACAAAAAATGCTTCCTACACCCCTGGAAGTTCAGATTATGTTAGCTGCCCAAAAAAGGCCTTAAAATGCATCTAAGTCTTGCAAAACTGTTGAAAACTTTGGAGGTCCAAAAGAAGGGTTTACAGGCATCCTAGACCCCGTAAAGTTCAGAAAATGTTGGTGGCCTAAAAATTGTGTCAGAGAGCTCTGAATGTCCCAAAAACATTTGCAGCCTGTAAGGGGCATTAGCCCGCATCCTAGACCACTGAAATTTCCAAAAATATTTTGTCACGAAAAATGCATCCTACACCCTTGAAAGTTCAGAATATGTTAGCAGCCCAAAAAAAGTCCTTAAAAAGCATTTTAGGCCTGCAAAATGTTGAAAACTTTAGAGATCCAAAAAAGGGGTTTACATGCTTCCTAGACCCCCTAAAGTCCAGAAAATGTTGGTGGCCTAAAAACTGTGTCAGAGAGCTCTGAATGTCCCAAAAACATTTGCAGCCTGAAAGGGGCATTAACCCGCATCCTACACCCCTGAAAGTTGAGAATATGGTAGCAGCCAAAAAAAGGCCTTAAAAGGCATCTTAGGCCTCCAAAAATGTTGAAAACTTTGGAGGTCCAAAAAAGGGATTTACAGCATCTTAGACCCCCTAAAGTCCAAAAAATGCTGGTGGCCTAAAAAGTGTGCTAGAGAGCTCTGAATGTCCCAGAAACATTTGCAGCCTGGAAGGGGCATTAACCTACATCATAGACCACTGAAATTCCCAAAAATATTTTGGCACAAAAAAATGCATCCTACACCCTTGAAAAGTTGAGAATATAGTAGGTGCCCAAAAAAGGCCTTAAAATGCATCCTCGGACTGCAAAAATGTTGAAAGCATTGGCGGTCCAAAAAAGCGGTTTACAGGCATCTTAGACCCCTAAAGTCCAAAAAATGCTGGTGGCCCAAAAAGTGTGCTAGAGAGCTCTGAATGTCCCAAAAACATTTGCAGCCTGGAAGGGGCATTCACCTACATCATAGACCACTGAAATTCCCAAAAATATTTTGGCACAAAAAAATGCATCCTACACCCCTGAAAGTTCAGAATATGTTAGCAGCCCAAGAAAGGCCTTAAAATGCAACTTAGGCCTCCACAAATGTTGAAAACTTTCGAGGTCCAAAAAAGCTGTTTACAGGGATTTTAGATCTCCTAAAGTCCAGAAAATGTTGGTGGCGTAAAAAGTGTGCTAGAGAGCTTTGCATGTCCCAAAAACATTTGCAGCCTGAAAAGGGCATTCACCCGCAACCTAGACCACTGAAATTCCCAAAAATGTTTTGGCACAAAAAAATGCATCCTACACCCCTGAAAGTTGAGAATATGGTAGCAGCCCAGAAAAGGCATTAAAATGCATCTTAGGCCTGCAAATATTTTGAAACTTTTGGAGGCCCAAAAAAGGGGTTTACAGGCATCCTATACTCCCTACGGTCCAGAAAATGTTGGTAGCCTAAAAACTGTGTGACTGATTCATGGAAGGTTTTCCTATGGGATTGGGCTATTGTAAAACACTTCCATAAATCAGGCCCTGTGTCAGAGAGCTCTGAATGTCCCACAAACATTTGCAGCCTGAAAAGCGCATTCACCCGCAACCTAGACCATTGAAATTCCCAAAAATATTTTGGCACAAAAATTGCATCCTACACCCCTGAAAGTTGAGAATATGGTAGCAGCCCAAAATAGTCCTTAAAATGCGTTTTAGGCCTGCAAATATGTTGAAAACTTTGGAGGTCCAAAAAAGGGGTTTACAGCATCCTAGATCCCCTACAGTCCAGAAAATCTTGGTGGCCTAAAAACTGTGTGACTGATTCATGGAACGTTTTCCTATGGGATTGCGCCATTATAAAACACTTCCATAAATCAGGCCCTGTGCCAGAGAGCTCTGAATGTCCCAAAAACATTTACAGCCTGAAAAGCGCATTCACCCGCAACCTAGACCATTGAAATTCCCCCAAAAAATGTTGACATGAAAAATGCATCCTACACCCCTGAAACTTCAGAATATGTTAGCAGCCCAAAAAAGGCCTTAAAATGCATCTTAGGCCTGCAAAAATGTTGAAAGCTTTGGAGGCCCAAAAAAGCGGTTTACAGGCATCCTAGAGCCCCTAAAGTCCAGAAAAATGTTGGTGGCGCAAAAACTGTGCCAGAGTGCTCTGAATGTCCCAAAAACTTTTGTAGCCTGAAAGGGGCATTAACCCGCACCCTAGACGCCTGAAATTCCCAAAAATATGTTTGGCACAAAAAATGCATCCTACACCCCTGAAAGTTCAGAATATGTTAGCAGCCCAAAAAAAGGCCTTAAAATGCATCTTAGGCCTGCAAAAATGTTGAAAGCTTTGGAGGTCAAAAAAAGGGGTTTACAGGCATCCTAGACCCCCTAAAGTCCAGAAAATGGTGGTGGCGCAAAAACTGCGCCAGAGAGCACTGAATGTCCCAAAATCATTTGTACCCTGAAAGGGGCATTAACCTACATCCTAGACCACTGAAATTCCCAAAAATAGTTTTGGCACGAAAAATGCATCCTTCACCCCTGAAAGTTCAGAATATGTTAGCAGCCCAAAAACGGCCTTAAAATGCATCTTAGTCCTGCAAAAATGTTGAAAGCTTTGGAGGGCCAAAAAAGGGGTTTACAGGCATCCTAGACCCCCTAAAGTCCAGAAAATGTTGGTGGCCTAAAAACTGTGCCAGGGAGCTCTGAATGTCCCAAAACCATTCGCAGCCTGAGAGGAGCATTAGCCTCAAATCCTGGGCCACTGAAATTACCAAAAATATTTTTGTCACGAAAAATGCATCCTACACCCCTGAAAGTTCAGAATATGTTAGCAGCCCAAAAAAGGCCTTAAAATGCATTTTAGGCCTGCAGAAATCTTGAAATCTTTGGAGGTCAAAAAAAGGGGTTACAGGCATCCTAGAAGCCACCAACCAGAAAATGTTGGTTGGTGGCTTAAAAACTGGGCCAGAGAGCTCTGAATGTCCCAAAATCATTTGCAGCCTGAAAGAGGCATTAACCCGAACCCTAGACCACTGAAATTCCCAAAAATAGTTTTGTCACGAAAAATGCATCCTACACCCCTGAAAGTTGAGAATATGTTAGCCGCCCAAAAAAGGCCTTAAAATGCATCTTAGGCTTGCAAAAATGTTGAAAACTTTGGAGGTCCAAAAAAGTCATTTACAGGTATGCTAGACCCCCTAAAGTCCAGAAAATGTTGGTGGCCCTAAAACTGTGCCAGCGAGCTCTGAATGTCCCAAAATCATTAGCAGCCTGAAAGGGGCATTACCTGCACCATATGCCACTGAAATTAGCAAAAACAATTTTGACACGAAAAATGCATCCTACACCCCTGAAAGTTCACACTATGTTAGCAGCCCAAAAAAGGCCTTAAAATGCGACATAGGACCGCAAAAATGTTGAAAACTTTGGAGGCCCAAAAAAGGGGTTTACAGGCATCCTAGACCGCCTTAGGTCCAGAAAATGTTGGTGGCCTAAAAACTGTGTTAGAGAGCTTTGAATGTCCCAAAAACATGTGCAGCCTGAAAGGGGCATTATCCCGCATCCTAGACCACTGAAATTCCCAAAAATATTTTGGCACAAAAAATGCTTCCTACACCCCTGGAAGTTCAGATTCTGTTAGCTGCCCAAAAAAGGCCTTAAAATGCATCTTAGTCCTGCAAAACCGTTGAAAACTTTGGAGGCCCAAAAGAAGGTTTTTCAGGCATCCTAGACCCCGTAAAGTTCAGAAAATGTTGGTGGCCTAAAAAGTGTGTCAGAGAGCTCTGAATGTCCCAAAAACATTTGCAGCCTGTAAGGGGCATTAGCCCGCATCCTAGACCACTGAAATTTCCAAAAATATGTTGGCACAAAAAATACATCCTACACCCCTGAAAGTTCAGAATATGTTAGCAGCCCAAAAAAAGTCCTTAAAAAGCATTTTAGGCCTGCAAAAATGTTGAAAACTTTGGAGATCCAAAAAAGGGGTTTACATGCTTCCTAGACCCCCTAAAGTCCAGAAAATGTTGGTGGCCTAAAAACTGTGTCAGAGAGCTCTGAATGTCCCAAAAACATTTGCAGCCTGAAAGGGGCATTAACCCGCATCCTACACCCCTGAAAGTTGAGAATATGGTAGCAGCCGAAAAAAGGCCTTAAAAGGCATCTTAGGCCTCCAAAAATGTTGAAAACTTTGGAGGTCCAAAAAAGGGATTTACAGGCATCTTAGACCCCCTAAAGTCCAAAAAACGCTGGTGGCCTAAAAAGTGTCCAGAGAGCTCTGAATGTCCCAAAAACATTTGCAGCCTGGAAGGGGTATTAACCTACATCATAGACCACTGAAATTCCCAAAAATATTTTGGCACAAAAAAATGCATCCTACACCCTTGAAAAGTTGAGAATATAGTAGGTGCCCAAAAAAGGCCTTAAAATGCATCCTCGGACTGCAAAAATGTTGAAAGCATGGGAGGTCCAAAAAAGCGGTTTACACGCATCTTAGACCCCTAAAGTCCAAAAAATGCTGGTGGCCTAAAAAGTGTGCTAAGAGAGCTCTGAATGTCCCAAAAACATTTGCAGCCTGGAAGGGGCATTAACCTACATCATAGATCACTGAAATTCGCAAAAATATTTTGGCACAAAATAATGCATCCTACACCCCTGAAAGTTCAGAATATGTTAGCAGCCTAAAAAAGGCCTTAAAATGCAACTTAGGCCTCCACAAATGTTGAAATCTTTCGAGGTCCAAAAAAGCTGTTTACAGGGATTTTAGACCTCCTAAAGTCCAGAAAATGTTGGTGGCGTAAAAACTGTGCTAGAGAGCTTTGCATGTCCCAAAAACATTTGCAGCCTGAAAAGGGCATTCACCCGCAACCTAGACCACTGAAATTCCCAAAAATGTTTTGGCACAAAAAAATGCATCCTACACCCCTGAAAGTTGAGAATATGGTAGCAGCCCAGAAAAGGGATTAAAATGCATCTTAGGCCTGCAAATATTTTGAAACTTTTGGAGGCCCAAAAAAGGGGTTTACAGGCATCCTATACCCCCTACGGTCCAGAAAATGTTGGTGGCCTAAAAACTGTGTGACTGATTCATGGAAGGTTTTCCTATGGGATTGGGCCATTGTAAAACACTTCCATAAATCAGGCCCTTTGTCAGAGAGCTCTGAATGTCCCACAAACATTTGCAGCCTGAAAAGCGCATTCACCCGCAACCTAGACCATTGAAATTCCCAAAAATATTTTGGCACAAAAATTGCATCCTACACCCCTGAAAGTTGAGAATATGGTAGCATCCCAAAAAAGTCCTTAAAATGCATCTTAGGCCTGCAAATATGTTGAAAACCTTTGAGGTCCAAAAAAGGGGTTTACAGCATCCTAGATCCCCTACAGTCCAGAAAATCTTGGTGGCCTAAAAACTGTGTGACTGATTCATGGAACGTTTTCCTATGGGATTGCGCCATTATAAAACACTTCCATAAATCAGGCCCTGTGCCAGAGAGCTCTGAATGTCCCAAAACATTTACAGCCTGAAAAGCGCATTCACCCGCAACCTAGACCATTGAAATTCCCCCAAACAATTTTGACATGAAAAATGCATCCTACACCCCTGAAAGTTCAGAATATGTTAGCAGCCCAAAAAAGGCCTTAAAATGCATCTTAGGCCTGCAAAAATGTTGAAAACCTTTGAGGTCATATAAAGGGGTTTACAGCATCCTAGACCCCCTAAAGTCCAGAAAATGTTGGTGGCACAAAAACTGTGCCAGAGAGCTCTGGATGTCCCAAAACATTTGCAGCCTGAAAGGGGCATTACCTGCATCCTAGACCATCAAATTCCCAAAAATACTTTGCCACAAAAAATGCATTCTACACCCGTGAAAGTTGAGAATATGGTAGCAGCCAAAAAAAGGCCTTAAAATGCACCCTCGGCCTGCAAAAATGTTAAAAACTTTGGAGGTCCAAAAAAGGGGTGTACAGGCATCCGAGACCCCCTCAAGTCCACAAAATGTCCGTGGCAGAAAAACTATGCCAGAGAGCTCTGAATGTCCCAAAATCATATACAGCCTAAATGGTGCATTAACCCGTATCCTAGACCACTGAAATTCTCAAAAATAATTTTGGCACGAAAAATGCATCCTACATCCCTCAAGTTCAGAATTTGTTAGCTCCCCCAAAAAGGCCTTAAAATGCATCTTAGGCCTGCAAAACTGTTGAAAACTTTGGAGGCCCTAAAAAGGGTTTACAGGCATCCTAGACCCCCTAAAGTCCAGAAAATGTTGGTGGCCTAAAAACTGTGTCAGAGAGCTCTGAATGTCCCAAAAAGATTTGGGCCTGAAAGCAGCATTAACCCGCATCCGAGACCACTGAAATTCCCAAAAATAATGTTGGCACGAGAAATGCATCCTACACCCCTGAAAGTTGAGAATATGGTAGCAGCCCAAAAAAGGCCTTAAAAGGCATCTTAGGTCTGCAAAAATGTTGAAAACTTTGGATGTCCAAAAAAGGGGTTTACAGCTATACTAGACCCCCTAAACTCCAGAAACTGTTGGTGGCCTAAAAACTGTGTTCCTGATTCATGGAACGTTTTGCTATGGGATTGCGCCATTATAAAACACTTCCATGAATCAGGCCCTTTGTCAGGGAGCTTTGAATGTCCCAAAAATATTTGCAGCCTGAAAAGGGCATTCACCCGCAACCTAGACCACTGAAATTCCCAAAAATATGTTGCCACAAAAATTGCATCCTACACCCCTGAAAGTTGAGAATGTGGTAGCAGCCCAAAAAAGGCCTTAAAATGCACCTTAGGCCTGCAAAAATGTTGAAAACTTTGGAGGTCCAAAAAAGGGGCCTACAGGCATCGTAGATCCCCTAAAGTCCAGAATATGTTGGTGGCCCAATAACTGTGCCAGATAGCTCTGGATGTCTCAAAAACATTTGCAGTCCGAAAGGGGCATTATCCTGCATCCTAGACCACTGAAATTCCCAAAAATAGTTTGCCACAAAAAATGAATCCTACACCCCTGAAAGTTCTGAATATGTTAGCCACCCAAAAAGGCCTTAAAATGCATGTTAGACCTGCAAAAATGTTGCAACAGTTGGAGGCCCAAAAAAAGGGTTTACAGACCTCCTAGACCCCCTGAAGTCCAGAAAATGTTGGTCGCCTAAAAACTGTGTTAGAGAGCTCTGAATGTCCCAAAAACATTTGCAGCCGGAAAGGGGCATTAACCTGCATCCTAGACCACTGAAATTCCCAAAAATAATTTTGGCACGAAAAATGCATCCTACACCCTGAAGTTCAGAATATGTTAGCAGCCCAAAAAAGGCCTTAAAATGCATCTTAGGCCTGCAAAAATGCTGAAAACTTTGGAAATCCAAAAAAGGGGTTTACAGGCTTCCTAGACCCCCTAAAGTCCAGAAAATGTTGGTGGCCTAAAAACTGTGTCAGAGAGCTCTGAATGTCCCAATACCATTTGCAGCCTGAAAGGCGCATTAACCCGCATCCTACACCCCTGAAAGTTGAGAATATGTTAGCAGCCCAAAAAAGGCCTTACAATGCATCTTAGGCCTGCAAAAATGTTGAAAACTTTGGAAATCCTAAAAAGGGGGTTACAGGCATCCTAGACCGCCTAAAGTCCAGAAAATGTTGGTGTCCTAAAAACTGTGTCAGAGAGTTCTGAATGTCCCAAAAACATTTGCAGCCTGAAAGTTCAGAATATGTTAGCAGCCCAAAAAAGGCCTTAAAATGTAACTTAGGCCTCCATAAATGTTGAGATCCAAAAAAGGGGTTTAAAGGCATCCTAGACCACCTAAAGTCCAGAAAATTTTGGTGGCCTAAAAACTGTGTCAGAGAGCTCTGAATGCCCCAAAAACATTTGCAGCCTGAAAGGGGCATTATCTTGCATCCTAGACCACTGAAATTCCCAAAAATATTTTGGCACAAAAAAAAGCATCCTACACCCCTGGAAGTTGAGAATATGGTGTCGGGGTGGTTATCCCGGGGTCGGCTGAGCCGTCCGCGGACCTCCGGGTTAGGAGGCCCCAACTCCTCCCGTACTTCCCAAAAATGAGTATGAGACAAGAAGCAAGGCGGTTCTGCTGTTTATTTAAACACGCCAGGGATGGGTCTAGTATCGTACGTGTCCGTCCAGACTCTCAAAATTCGTGGGGCTCGCAGGCCCTTTTTGCCACAGTATGACGCGCTACTTGCGTCACCTTGGAAAGTTAGCGAAAAAACCTATTGCCACTCCGGATTGGTTCCTCGAGTTGTAGGGTTAGTATAGTATACATATAGAGAGCAATATTAGTGGTTAAGGATGAGTAAGGTGGTGTGCTTGGGTTGTCCCTTCTATTAGATACTTGAAAATTGTTACACGAAGACCCCTAATGATTGGCTAATGTTAGTGGCGTCAGTGATGAGTGCCCTCATGTTCTGATTGGTCCTCCCGCGAGCCCCCCAGTCTGGAATCATCGTTGTACCCAGCTTGCGGTGTACCTGTCACTAGCAACAATGTGTAACTATGTGTTTGTGCAGACAATGTGCGAGTTTGCCCATAGGCCTTAGAGCAGGCCATTACCATCGCTGTAGGTGTCCATCTAGTCATTTTACTGTTGCAACCTGTGTCCCAGACGTGGGACCCAGGCGACTTCTTCCTCGTGGCTCTGGCACCTTGTCAGGTCGGCTTGGTCACGTGTGGAGAGACCGTAGCTGGGGCGTAATTCTGCACATTTGAAAGTTGTATTTTGCTTCTGTGTGCTTGGCTTTGCTTACAGGTGTGACCTTGGCGCCAGCTGGTAGCATACGAGTTGCAACATCGCCCCCTTGGCTGTGAGCTCTCGCTGGGCTCGTTCTGCGGGATCAGCACTTGTACTCTCGTTCATTAAGTGTTCATGGTGGCTCTTGCTTGTGGCCTACTTGGGCCTGGTTCATGGGTGGGGTTGTGTAATGCACGGCACCTGTGTTGCAGTGTGACGTGGCTTCATAGGCAGTATTACGCCTTCGTTATATTCTCATCACGATGCGAGGGGTGGGAGAAGCGTCAGCAAGCGTATACGCGAGTGTTTTATGCATCTTGCGTTTCTGCATTACGGAAAACCTATGTGAAAAATAATAAAGATGAGCGTCAGTGGGTGTATCCGTCACCTACGTCATAGCACTGAATATATTCTTCGTGTAGGTTTGTGCGTGATTGACCAGTGTGCATGGTGACACGTGTGTTCTTGGCAGTTGGCTAGGTCGTTATGGCATCTCTAACGATGTGGGTGCTCGTTGTTAAGGTCTTAGTCGAGTTCATCCATGCCGTAGGTGTCGGCTTGAGTAGGACAGGCTGGTGGGCATATCCTTATGTTCTTGAACCAGGGTATTTTGTCATCTGCTAGATAGACGAACTCATCTCGTGGTGGGTGTCTGGGTGGGTGTCTGGGCCGCGATCCTCTACGCCATGGTCGTGAGGAGATTGGGGGGAGCTTTTTCTCCCATTCTCCCACTTCAGTCCCCCCTCTGGTCGACTTGTCGACCACAAACATATCCTTCTCTTTATCTCCTCTTACTCTCCATATTTTAGTTACTCCTCCCAGGTGTCCATAGTGGTTGACATGGTCTTCAAATGACCAGTACATATAAACACAGCTCCCTCCCGGTTTGCAGTATACCCATCTTCCAATATAGCTCTTCGGGTTTCTTGGGTTCTCAAGCTTTACAGATGGTGGGTCTAAGTGATTGGTGATGATCTGTTTGCGCAGTTTCTCTCTTTCCTTTATTATCACGTCGGTGTGTTGGTCATCATCAGTTGGCATCAAGGGGTGCGTGCCAACCATTTCGATCATTTCGTCTGTAGTGCGTGCCTTCCTGGCCTTCCAGAACCTTATTACAATCAATACAGCAGCATCCAACTATTACCTTCAGCCCGTCTGACAGCCATGATGGCATCCATGACCATAATAATGAAAACCAGCTATTATCCTTCTTTACTCCTTTACTTTCTTCCATCATTTTGGAGTGCATCTGGGCCAATTGTGATACTGCTTCAGTAAGTGTTCCATTATCTGCATCGTTAGCAGGAATAAATGTGCAGCATGATTGTCCTATTTTTGCACAAACTCCTCCTTCCATTGCTGTGAGAAGATCCAGTACATATCTATTCTGCAGTGCTACCATTCTTACCGCTCGCAGCTCCTCTTTTATGGCATTGAATCCGTTTACTGTTGAATTAATCGTCATCATTAGTTCCCATCGTGTGATCAGGAGCCATTTAGCGTTCGCATATGCTTGTAGTCCTGGGTGTATTATTGACGAGGAGAACATTGCAGCCCTGCTGAATAATCTATGTTCTGGTGGAATGGAAGTGAGTGCTGTTTCTGACCTTCCCCACAGGTAGTTTCCTGTCAGGGGTTCTCCTTGTCTCTTTATTCTTGTTAAGACGTTATTGTTGTTGTTATTCTCTCCCTCTTGTGATTGTACGGATCTCCTCTTCCTCTTGTTTCCTTCATCCATTTTGGGAAAATTGGCCATGTTCACATGTTTTTGGGGCACCACTAGTGATGGTACATTGATGTGTACCATTGTGCATATACCATTCCACAAAGAGGCAAGGTGTGGTATGCCTTATTTCCGCAGGCCCAATAGTGATCCATTATTACTGCCGTTCCAGCACCCCCCTCTGGTAGTTCTAACACGCTTGCGCAGTTGGTGTTATACCCCACCTCCACATCTCCTCTGTGTTGATAGCATAACTTGGGTGCGGTCAGCGGTAGTATGCTTATTGGGTCTTCATCCTTCTCCATCTATGTCAGCATGGGTACGTATTTGCCCCATGTCGTCCAGCATCTGTCGTTGTGTTCCTGTATGGTAGTAATATTTTCTCTTGTTATCATGTTGCTACCAACTACTCCTATTTCCCATTCATTGTTCATGTATACCTTCCCTGTTATTGTTATCAGTGGCCTTTCCCAACATCCTTGTATACCCGGAACTTCAGTGGCGTACCAATCACATGGCAGGTATTGTAGTGTTATCTTCTTCGTTTCTCCCTTGTCAGGGCCATCCGTCATGTATCTGAATGCTTCAGCGTGTAAGCTGCTCTTATGGTAACTCAAATATGACTTGAGGAAATTGTTTTCGTATTGGTATGTGTCTCTTGTTTCCCAATGCATTCTCACCACCGTTCCTTGAAATCGTCCTCTCGTTTGAAATAGTGCCAGATATACTATACATCGTGCCGTTTTTTCCTGTATTTCTGTGGCGACGAATGTCCGTGAAGCGCTCATGGCGTATGGAATCAATAAGCACACATAACAGCTATCTTCTGTTGTCTGCTTACCAATTTGGGTCATGTGCTGGTACCACATGTTGTTTGAGACGTGTGCTGAATCTGTTATGTAATTATCAATACCTTTGTTATCAGTATATGTGCTGCGTTTAACTCTACTTCCCTTATCCTTAGGGTTGCTAGTACCACCTGACGTCATACCTGTTGCAGCCATGGGAGGGGGCATGTTAGTTTTGGGTGCAGCCATAATATTGATAGCATAACTTTTCTGCTAGACAGGGGCAGCCAGCAGACCAGTGATGACCAATACTCCTATCATTTTTATTACAAGAGCTAGTCTCACCGGCATTTTGCTCTTACCTTGCTGCAGTCCGGCAGCTTATTCTTGCGACGTTAATGGTGCCCGCCTGAAAATCCTCAATACGCTTGGTATAATTGTTAGTCATTGTTATTAAGCTCTCCCTATCAAGTAATCGTTCAGTGCCCAGGCGAAGAGCTGTTCCCACGCTAATCTTAGTGATCTATCTTTTAGAGCCGGTAAGTGCTCATGTAGATGGGGAAATGATTGTTCTATGGCCAAAACAAATGCGGTGTAATATACGCGTACCCTTCTTCTTTTTAGGTACTTTGGCCTTCTTATATGATATACAAATTGGTGTGATAGGGCTTCAGGGGTGTTATCATCCGTGGGCAGCATCTACTCCTGGGCAGAGCACACTGTTAGATACTTATTTTCTAAACAATACAATTATATACGGTGCATGCATGTGCGAGAGAAAAATAGAGAAAACATACAAGTGTTTTATATGTGTGCAATATCCAAGTTTGTTATACAACGTCCTTCAATCAGTGGTGACCTTGGAGGGGAGGGGGCTGGGGCTTGATTGGGCAGAGGTTTGTTTACTTTGTGCTCTCGTGACCATGGGATGGGCTGTGGGCAAGCGTCCAATGTCTATGGTAGTAGTTTCTTCTGGGGAATCTGGGGGGTGATCAAGTGTAGTGACACTATTGTCATCAGCTGTGGTCGATGTCTCCTTCTCTGTAGCCGATGCTGTTGATGTCGTTGTTCTTCCAATGGCCCTGTCGTTAACGCTAGGGCAGGTCTGGAGTTTGTAGATCTTTACGTAGTGTAGGTGAATCCAAGCATGCTTATCCTGCAATTTCACCGCTCTGGTAGCTACCTCTTCTACCAAATGAGGACCGGTAAAGCGTGGGCCGTTCCACTTTCTATTAAAGTTGCGGAGTAGCACATGGTCACCTTTAGCAATAGTGCATAGTCCTTCCTTTCCCAATTCCTTGCTGGTGTCTTCTTGTTGAGAACTCTTCAACCCGCCCTGCGTGCGCTCGAGCTGTTGAGATACAAACGCTACACTAGTAATCAAAGAAGACACATATTGATACATTTCGTCACCAAGAACAGTTGCAGTGTTTTCATAGTCCGTGAATGCTCTTGATGTAGGCGTTAGAGGAAGGCGCATTTGACGTCCTGTCACCACCTCGTGGGGAGTGAGGTGGTGATCAGACCCTGGTCTATTCCTTAGCTCAAATAGAGCCAGCCGAAGACAGTAGAACCAGCTCTTCTTGGTTGTCTGCTGATTTTTGCGATTTCTTCTTTCAATAGGCCATTCAGGCGTTCACATATACCGTTGGCTTGCGGGCGGTATGCACATGCAAATTTATGTTTAATACCCAGCAAGGATGTGATGTGCTGAAACATTTCATTAGAAAAGTGTGGGCCGTTATCTGACCGCAGCACTTCACACACACCCCACCTGGGGAACACCTCTCTTACTAAAAATGTAGCTGCTCTGAACGCATCCGCGTGTGAGCAGGGTCCAGCCTCGATCCACCTGGAGAATGGACATACCACTACAATCATATACCTATGTCCTTGACATACATTGATCATATCAACGTAGTCAATATGAATGTGTAGGAAGGGTCCCTCTGGCAGGGGTATAGTACCTTTTATCACTTGCAGCGTGTGACCGGCCGTAAACTGTTGGCATGTGAGGCAATTGCTGATGAAATTGGTGACATGAGAATTTAACTCGGGGCAGAACCATCTTCCCTAATTCATGCTGCAATTACTTCCTTTCCTGTATGTGCTGGATGGTGGAGCTGGGCCAGGGTGGTGTTCAACAGGGCCAATGGCATGACCATTTTTCCGGTGTTATTTTGACGCCACAGTGCGTCAGTTGGTGACATCGTACATCCTCTTTTTACCCATAGTTCCTTTTCTGTCATTGGTGCGGCTGCCTGTAATTCCATTATCTGTGTTGCGGGGAGATGGGTGTACCCTTCTTTCATCATCATCTGTTTTGCCATTCCCCTCCCTCTCCCTCTCTCTGATTCTGGGGGGTTCCATATTTCACCAAAGTATGCTGCATGGCATGTGCGTCTGCTGTTTCATTCCCTTTCGAGATATGGTTGTTTCCATTAGTGTGTGCTGGGCATTTAACCAAAGCTATCTCTTGGGGATCATTAATTACTGCAATTAATTCTGCAAATAAAAGAGCATGTTGCACTGGGGTGCCATCAGCTCTCCTAAACCCTCTTCTCTGCCATTTTATCAGCCCCGAGTGGAAGGTTGACGTGACATATGCGCTATCAGAATATATGGTAACTTTTTTGTCAACGCTTTCCTTCAACGCCAAGATCAGTGCAACCAATTCCGCTGCTTGAGCCGAATAATGCTGTGGTAACTGCACACATTTCACCGGGACATACATCAAATCTTCTGTCATTTTTACAACTGCTGCCCCAGTTCTCCTTATCCCATCACTTTGGTCTATTGTTGATGAACCATCAATGTACAAAATCTCTCCACCTTTAAGTGCATCCTCCTCAACTTTTCTAGTGCATGAGTACGTTTCGATAGTCTGTGTACAATCGTGAGCATAGTCACCTTCCTCAAAAACTTCTGCTATAAATCTACCTGGGTTAACTGTACTGCATCTGACAATTGACAATTCGGGTCTAGACAAGATGATCTCATAACCTGACGCTCTCTGTGTGGTTAGTGTGGAATTAGGCTTATTCAATATTACAAATAGCGCATGCTCCACAAATAGAGTGGTGGGGCACCCCATTGTAATCGATGATGATTTCTCCACCGCAAATGCAGCTGCGGCGAGACTCTGTTCGCAAGGGAAATGTCCTAGCATGACAGGGTCCAAGTAGCCGCTGTAGAACGCTATTGGCTTGTGTCCCATGCTGGTTTTCTGAGTCAATACAGCTTTCATTACTGCTGAGTCGCAATGTGAAAAGATGAAGAACTGTTGTTCATAATCTGGGGTGGCTAGTACCGGAGCAGTGGATATGGCGTGTTTCAACTCATCAAACGCCTCCTTCATTTCTCTTGTCCATCCCAGTGTTTTGTCCCATTTGTGTGCTTCTCTCAATGCCTCAAGTAGGGGTCCTATGTATGAGCTGTAGTCGAAAACCCATGCTCTACAGTAGTTGCATAAGCCCAGGAACTGCTGCAGTTCCCTCACCGTTTGTGGTTGTGGTGTGTTGGATATAGCTTGTGCTATTTGTGGTGCAATCTTTCTTCCGTGCTGGGATATTAGGTGACCAATGTATAGTACCTGTTCCTGACAGTACTGTAACTTTTCCTTGTCTACCTTGTACCCCTTTTCAGCCAACACTGTCAGCATTTTCATTGAGTCCTCCCTGCACCTTTTCTCGGTTGTGCTGCAAATTATTATATCGTCAACATATTGCAGCACCGTACTTTCTAATTCAATGTTTCCCAAATCCATCTGTATTACTCTGTTGAAAATTGAGGGTGACTCGCAGTACCCTTGTGGTAACCTGGTGTGTTTCCATTTTGTGTTTCTGTATGTGAAGCTTGTCAAGTCTTGTGAATCTGGGTGCAGAGGTATTGAGAAAAGGGCATTTTTGAGGTCAATCACAATGAACCGTGAGGCCTCTGCCGGAATTCCACATAATATTGTGGCTGGGTTTGCTGCTATGGGGTATTCTGCCTCTACAATGTTATTCAAGGGTCTGAGGTCCTGGATAAAACGCCAAGACCCTCCTTTAGCTTTGCACACTGGGTACACGGCCGTGTTACATGGTGATTCTAAAGGTACCAATATGCCATTATTTATCAGGGCCGTTATGGTTTTCGTATATGCCCTCATCTGCTTCTTTTGATAGTGGGTATTGCTTCAATCTAGGTAGTAGTGCACCCTTTATCAGCTTTATTCTTACTCCTCCGATACTTTTTATGCAGCCCACGTCATAGGGACTGGTGGTCCAAAGTGATGCTGGAACCTTAGCCATATCTTCCTCGTGGAATGGTACTGGGGTACATGCGGGTGCCTCGAGTGCCATGCCCATTTTCTGTGCCACTTGCTTATACGTCACTCTTAGCCAGTTATCTACACTCATCATAAATACCATCTCTCCTTCTTCTTTGTCTTCTGAAAAGAGCTCTTCATCGGACACCTGGGTGAGCCTGCATCCCTCAGCCAGGGCTATCACTGCCCTCCATGCTCTCCCTTCCCTGTCTTGGGCATGTACTGTGATGTAATCAGCAGTTGCTATAATACTCTCGATGCTCAGCGAAATCACCTTCCCTTCTGGTTCACTTGCTGGTGTCTCAGGCCTGAACAAATATGCTGCTGGCCTCCTCCAGATCTTTCCTTCTATTCCTGGCATCCAGGCAAATGCCATGTCTGTTCCGTACTGGAACAGTTTTCCATCCACCGGCTCAGCTCGAGCTACTGTCTGGCCACAGCACGCCTGCAGTATTTGTCGTGCAGTAAGCATGTTTATTCCTGGTGTGGAACAAATTATGCCATTCTCCGTGAAGGAGATTGTCATATTTAACCTGCTCATTTTGTGCCTCCCAAGTATGTTCACTGGCGACTCCCTTGAGTGCAGGAGCGGGACAGACATGTCATAATCTCCAATAGATAAGGAGATGTTATCAGTAAAGGGAACCAACCCCCTAGCCCCAGAAAATCCTTGGGTGTTCATGGCCTCACCTGACATTTTGAATCTACCCTCCCTTATGCAAGACCTGGTTGCCCCAGTGTCAACAAGGAATGATAATTTTTTGCCACCTATCGTTACCTCAATGCGTGGTTCCTCCACACTATTAGGTGTTATCGACAGGATGGGACACACCAAGGACGTCTGTGGGCTGTCCTATTGTGGGTATAATGACTGACCGCTTACTGTGTAAGAGTTGTGTCCCAGGATAGTCACCCTTCCCAACTGTGTTTGCTGTAGCTGTGTATTGGTGGGGGTTAACTTATGGTCCTGTATTTGAGTGAGCTGTTGCACTGGCTGTACTTGGTGTTGTTGTGTTATTGCCACCTGTTGTTGCGGTAGTGAGTATGTCTGCAACTGTTGTTGTGTTGCTAATTGCTGCTGTGTGCTGCTCTGTTGTATTCCCTGTGGTTGTTGTTAACCCTGCAGCTCCCTCATAGGCCCTTGTTGTCCGTGTTCCCCCCATGCTAGTGGGGAGGGTCTCATTCTACACGTGCACGACATGTGTCCTAACATCCCGCAAACCCAACATACAGGTGGTTCCCTGGTCTGCCATGGGAAACTTCCTGCATTATCTTGGTACCCTGGTTGCCCATTGGGGTAGAAACTCCGAAATCCTCCCCCTTGCTGTTGTGCAGGTTGACCATATCCCCTCCCCCTCATCATTCCTCCCCTTCCCCTGATGTTGTTATAATATCCATTTCCTGGTACCATATACCCTCCTCCTATGTTAGCCCTGTATGGTGGGGGTGGGGGCATCTGTTGTGTTATAAGTCGTGGTGATTGTGGTAGTGGTGCTATTTGTAGTTGTGAGGGATCCTGTGCAGCCACTACTTGCGTGGGGTTTGGTGTCACTGTTGTTGGTGTAGTTATTAGTGCTCCTTCCATGGTGTACTTAGTCAGTTTTTTCTACACTAATTTAGCCTCTTCCGCTTTTCTATCTTCTTCTTTTTGTTTTATCTTTTCTTGCCACATCCTACAATGGTGTACTATTGTTAATTGTATTTCCGGACATGCCTTGGCTTCCATCCCAACTATCTTCTTCAATTGTTTTTGTACTGTCTCCGGAAGCCCTTGTATTAGTATGTGGTAAAAGATTGCTGGTGTCTTGTCCCATTGCTCTCTAGTTTCCATGCGCCACTTCTCCTGAATCTCCTGGATATAATCAACAGGATCTTCGTTCTCACGCATCTTGCGTGACGTAATTGCTCCTATATCTGAGGTATCTGGGTATTGTATCCTCAGAGCTTGCCATAATGCATGCCTGCAGTTCACAAATGGCGCCCCGTCATGTGATGTGTTCGTTATTGTAACCCCGGGGAATCCCGCCCTCTTCCAGATGTCATCTGCCGCATCCCCTAATATTGATACTAATAGGCCCTTCACGTCTCCTACTGCTAGTTTCTGTCCTGCAGTGTGCTTTTCCATCTCGTATATCCATTTTCCCGCTCCTCCACTAAGTGATGGGAGTCTGCACTTTATATTTTCCTTATCGGCATGCTTCCAAGGGACGTATTGTGGTCTAAAACCCCCTCCAATAGCGGCATTAGATTGTGCCCCACCTGTCCCTCCAGTTGTCGCAGTGTGGAGTCCGTATACCCCTCCTCTTCTTCTGTGTCAACTAGATCATCGGTCATGTCCATATTACCGCTGCTTGTTGTAGCTTCCCCTTCATTTCTCCCCCTTCTCTTATTACTTTCTTTATTTAATGCAGGTGTGTGTGTCCGTTCTTCCTGCCTACGTCCCGGGAGATCTCTAAGCCTGCCGGCGTATGGGGTGTGTTCAGGAGCGGGTGTGGGTGGGCATGTTGGGCGGAATGATGCGGGTGTGACTGCATGCGTTTGCCCTCCCGCCACTTCTCGTTCTTTCTCCTCACTTCACCCCACTTCTTCCTTCTTTCTGCATGCCCATGGTGATTCCCGGTTAGTGCGTGTGATGTACAATTTGTCTAAGCTTTCCCTACCGCCTCTTCTTCCTTCTCCCCCATTCCCTCTTTTTCGTCACTGCAGAATTCATCCAACCCCCAATCTGTCCTTTTCCCCCTAATCGTCACCGTTGTTAAGTCTATTAAATTCGTTCCTTCCTGTTCTCCTTTACCAATTGCTTCCCTTTGCGCTGATGTCGTAGCTACTTATGCATCTCGACGTACATATGTTCTTACCCCACTCCCCCTTTCCTCTCTCTTCTCTCCTCTTCCCTCTTCTCCATTATTTCACCACCTATTTCCTCTCTTTTCTTTTTCAATTCCTCCATCACCTCATTACTCACCTTCTCTAATATCCTTTCTTCCTCTCTCCTCCTTTCCCATCTCTCTTTCTTCCTTTCTAATATGCTTTCTGTTACTTTACCTTCCTCGTATTTCCTGGTGCTCTCTGAGAGTATTTTCTTCTTCCATAGTTCCATTTCCCTTCCTTTCTCTTCTTCCTCTCTTTTCCTGTCACGCTGTGCTGCTCGGGATACCCTTTCTGCTTTTGCCTTCATTCTCTCAGCCTCCCTCTTCCGTTCTTCCGTTCTTCAGTTCTTTCTCTCATTTTCTCTTACTCATCCCTACTTTCCTTCATTTCCTTCCTTCTCCCTCGTGCCTCTTTCTCGAGCTGTTTGATCAGTGCATTTTGTTCATTCCTTAATTCTTCCAATCGTTCCTCCAACATCTCCTCCTCTTCTCGTGACAGCTCCCCTTCTCTCGTTTTAGCTTCCTCCCCTCTTAGTTCAGTGCTACCCTCATCGTCCTTGTTCATTCTCCGTACTACCTCCTTTTCTTCTCCTGTTAGTGTCCCTCGCAATTTTAACAGCACCTGCGCTGCTACCCAGTCGTCGTGTCCTATGTTTGGGATGGGTTCTTCACTGTTCTTCCCTTCCTTTGTGTGCACCTTCGTACAAGTTGGGCCTACCGTACTTGTCACCTCCTCCCCCCTGTGTAGCTAACTGTGGCTGTATATGGTGGTGGGCTGTACGCAGGGTTCAAATATCCCTCAGCTGCCGTTAGTTGTTGCCTTGCTGCTTCTCGTAGTTCCGTCACAGGATACAACCCCCCTTCTTCCTTCTTCACTACTTTCGCTAGGGGCATGTCGTCGGTCTCTTCCTTCTTTACTTCTATTTCACTTGCGATGCCAAGCTTCTCGTCCCCCTTTCGGTCTCTTCCTGCGCACTGTGCGCTATCAACCTCCTGTTCCCCGTTTCCCTCTTCCTCCTTAATCTTCTTCCCCTCCTTCGTTTCCTCCACAGTGAACATCCCAGTTGGCCCTGGTCGGGACCCCTGGAACATCCTCCATAAGTTAAACACCTCCACATGATGCGCCAACTTCTTCCCTTTGTATGTGTTATGTATGTGTGTCAGTAGTGAGTGTTGGACGTACGGGTCGAAACTGCCGTTAGGCGGCTAGGGTGTCGTCATTTTGTTGTCTGTCCCTTGTGTCCATTCTATGCTGTATTTGATCAGTTTTTCCCTATGGGGCGATAGTGTTTTACAAATATGCTGGAGTGGGGTAGTCAGGGTATTCCCCCACCTCCCGATTCTACCCCTTATGAAATGGTTACACTGTGTTTTAGCTGCCTTCAGTATAGTTGTCGTTACCTGGCCCCGTAGTTCGGGGACTTGCGATCGTCCGCTAAAAGAAAACAGCCAAATATAACAATTGCAAATAAACTGTCCTTTCCTGTGTTTGTTTTCTTCCTTAATACCGTGATGGCCCCCTGCGGCCAAGGCGCACGAAGCCCCCTGCGGCTGCGTGTCCTGTGTGACGTACTTATACGGCGGTCCCACTTTATCTCCTCCCCTCCTCCTTCCACCTCACTGAGCGTGGCCGGCGTTCTCCGTGCGCGGTCACTTTCCCCTCTCCACCTATCCCGTATTTGGGGTGGCTGGCGATCTCCGTGCGCACCCCCTGCCCTCTATTCATTTCCCCACCACCCTTCAACAATGCTGTGTGGTCAAGGTGTCCTATGAAAGCCTTACGGGTGACTTCACCGACCTCTTCCAACAACTAACGGTAAGATCTTTTACACTTCAAGAGAGCGCGCAATACGTTTTAACTATTTGTCCCCGTTATCCCCACAGCTGTCCTCTTGTTATGCCTGGAACAAGGTGACCACCAATACACTTGTATAATCGGACTGCACACGCTGCGTCGCTTCGCGTTGGGCACCGGGAGGGCTTAACCAGCCAATTATCTTCCGTACTAGGCAACAATTTAGCTACCACCTACAGGAAAACGTCATCTATTTATCGAGCTTCATTGCTCGATCAATAGGGATCCTCATCTACTCATTGATCAACAACCACCAATTCGTAGGAAAGCCACACACACACCCCCTTTACAGGTGGCCACGACCTAGGCCAATCAGTGTCTACGAACAACTGCACGTGGTGCTTTCTTGCTCCACCCGCCCTTTTTCCGTGACGTTGTAGCGGACGGCTCTCGCGCCTGTCTCGCTCCTACTCACTTCACCGTCAACACTAATCGATAAAATCTTCGCCGCACACCTTAGTAACACCTCCCGCCGCCCTTATTACAACTCCTCTCCCCTCCCTCACAATCTCACATTGCTTGTTGGGTGTGTCATACTCACCAAGTTCTCTTGATGCGGGGCCGCTCGACTGCGTGCACCCCTGCAAGCGGCTCGCCACCTCCCCCGTCTGGACCACGTCTGGACACTCGCCAACCGCGGGCGGGATACTTCTCAACCAGCTTCCGAGGGCCAATATCCGGATTGCGCTGTCCGGTCTTCTCGCAGTTCCGCGATGGTCCTGTAATCCTCAAAAGGGGGCAGCGGCCGAGGGGGCCGTGCCGCCAGGCCTCCTCGCAATGAGAGGTCCTGGAAAAAGGAAAGGTAGATCGTAAAGCGATTTCAGCAGTGCCTCCAACTTGGGGTGGTTATCCCGGGGTCGGCTGAGCCGTCCGCGGACCTCCGGGTTGGGAGGCCCCAACTCCTCCCGTACTTCCCAAAAATGAGTATGAGACACACACAAGAAGCAAGGCGGTTCTGCTGTTTATTAAAACACAGCAGGGATGGGTCTAGGATCGTACGCGTCCGTCCAGACTCTCAAAATTCGTGGGGCTCGCAGGCCCTTTTTGCCGCAGTATGACGTGCTACTTGCGTCACCTGGGAAAGTTAGCGAAAAAACCTACTGCCACTCCGGATTGGTTCCTCGAGTGGTAGGGTTAGTATAGTATACATATAGAGAGCAATATTAGTGGTTAAGGATGAGTCAGGTGGTGTGCTTGGGTTGTCCCTTCTATTAGATACTTGAAAATTGTTACACAAAGACCCCTAATGATTGGCTAATGTTAGTGGCGTCAGTGATGAGTGCCCTCATGTTCTGATTGGTCCTCCCGCGAGCCCCCCAGTCTGGGATCATCGTCGTTCCCAGCTCGTGGTGTACCTGTCACTAGCAACAATGTGTAACTATGTGTTTGTGCAGACAATATGCAGGTTTGCTCATAGGCCTGACAGCAGGCCATTCCCATCGCTGTAGGTGTCCATCTAGTTATTTTACTGTTGCAACCTGTGTCCCAGACGTGGGACCCAGGCGACTTCTTCCTCGTGGCTCTGGCACCTTGTCAGGTCAGCTTGGTCACGTGTGGAGAGACCGTAGCTGGGGCGGAATTCTGCACATTTAAAGTTGTATTTTGCTTCTGTGTGCTTGGCTTTGCTTACAGGTGTGACCTTGGCGCCGGCTGGTAGCATACGAGTTGCAACATCACCCCATTGGCTGTGAGCTCTCGCTGGGCTCGTTCTTCGTGATCAGCCCTTGTACTCTCGCTCATACAGTGTTCATGGTGGTTCTTGCTTGCGGCCTACTTGGGCCTTGTTTATGGGTGGGGATGTGTAATGCACGGCACCTGTGTTGCGGTTTGACATGGCTTCATAAGCAATATTACGTCTTCTTTATATTCTCATCACGATGCGAGGGGTGGGAGAAGCGTCAGCAAGCGTATACGCGAGTGCTTTATGCGTCTTGCGTTTCTGCATTACTAAAAAAAAGGGCCTATGTGAAAAATAATAAAGATGCGCGTCAGTGGGTGTATCCGTCACCTACGTCATAGCACTGAATATATTCTTCGTGTAGGGTGGTGCGTGAGTGACCAGTGTGCATGGTGGCACGTGTGTTCTTGGCAGTTGGCTAGGTCATTATGGCATCTCTAACAATGTGGGTTCTCGTTGTTAAGGTTTAAGTTGAGTTCATCCATGCCGCAGGTGTCGGCTTGAGTAGGACAGGCTGGTGGGCATATCCTTATGTTCTTGAACCAGGGTATTTTGTGATCTGGTAGATAGAAAAACTCATCTCGTGGTGGGTGTCTGGGCTGCAATCGTCTAGGCCATGGTCACGAGGAGATTGGGGGGAGCTTTTTCTCCCATTCTCCCACTTCAATGGTAGCAGCCCAAAAAAGGCATTAAAATGCCTCTTAGGCCTGCAAAAATGTTAAAAACTTTGTAGATCCAAAAAAGGGGTTTACAGGCATCCTATACCCCCTACAGTCCAGAAACTGTTGGTGGCCTAAAAACTGTGTGCCTGATTCATGGAACATTTTCCTATGGGATTTCGCCATTATAAAACACTTCCATGAATCAGGCCCTGCGTCACAGAGCTCTGAATGTCCCAAAAACATTTGCAGCCTGAAAAGCGCATTCACCCGCAACCTAGAACACTGAAATTCCCAAAAATATTTTGGCACAAAAAATGCATCCTACATCCTTGAAAGTTCATAATATGTTAGATGCTCAAAAAAGGCCTTAAAATGCATCTTAGGCCTGCAAATTGTTGAAAACTTTGGAGGTCCAAAAATGGGGTTTACAGGCATCCTAGACTCCCAAAGTCCAAAAAATCGTGGTGTTCTAAAAACTGTGTCAGAGAGCTCTGAATGTCCCAAAAACATGTGCAGCCTGAAAGGGGCATTAACCTGCATCCTAGACCACTGAAACTCCCAAAAATAATTTTGGCACGAAAAATGCATCCGACGCCCCTGAAGTTCAGAATATGTCAGCAGCCCAGAAAAGGCCTTAAAATGCATTTTAGGCCTCCACAAATGTTGAAAATTTTGGAGACCCAAAAAAGGGGTTTACAGGCATCCTAGACTCCCAAAGTCCAGAAAATCGTGGTGTTCTAAAAACTGTGTCAGAGAGCTCTGAATGTCCCAAAAACATGTGCAGCCTGAAAGGGGCATTATCCTGCATCATAGACCACTGAAATTCCCAAGAAAATGTTGGCACAAAAAATGCATCCTACACCCCTGGAAGTTGAGAATATGGTAGCAGCCCAAAAAAAGCATTAAAATGCCTCTTAGGCCTGCAAAAATGTTGAAAATTTTGTGATCCAAAAAAGGGGTTTACAGGCATCCTATACCCCCTACAGTCCAGAAAATGTTGGTGGCCCAGAAACTGTGTCAGAGAGATCTGAATGTCCCAAAAACATTTGCAGCCTGAACGGGCGTTAACCCGCATCCTAGACCACTGAAATTCCCCAAAATAATTTTGGCACGAAAAATACATCCTACACCCCTGAAAGTTGAGAATATGTTAGCAGCCCAAAAAGGCCTTAAAATGTATCTTAAGCTTGCAAAAATGTTGCAAAAGTTGGAGGCCCAAAAAAAGGGTTTACAGGCATCCTAGACCCCCTAAAGTCCAGAAAATGTTGGTGGCCCAAAAACTGTGTCAGATAGATCTGAATGTCCCAAAAACATTTGCAGCCTGAAAGGGGCATTAGCCCATATTATAGACAAATGAAATTCCCAAAAATATTTTGGCACAAAAAATGCATCCTACACCCCTGGAAGTTGAGACTATGGTAGCAGCCCAAAAAAGGCATTAAAATGCCTCTTAGGCCTGCAAAAATGTTGAAAACTTTGTAGATTCAAAAAAGGGGTTTACAGGCATCCTATACCCCCTACAGTCCAGAAACTGTTGGTGGCCTCAAAACTGTGTGCCTGATTCATGGAACATTTTCCTATGGGATTTCACCATTATAAAACAATTCCATGAATCAGGCCCTGTGTCACAGAGCTCTGAATGTCCCAAAAAACATTTGCAGCCTGAAAAGCGCTTTCACCCGCAACCTAGACCAATGAAATTCCCAGAAATACTTTGGCACAAAAATGCATCCTACACCCTTGAAAGTTCATAATATGTTAGATGCCCAAAAAAGACCTTAAAATACATCTTAGGCCTGCAAATTGTTGAAAACTTTGGAGGTCCAAAAATGGGGTTTACAGGGATCCTAGACCTCCTAAAGTCCAGAAAATGTTGGTGGCCCAGAAACTGTGCCAGAGAGCTCTGAATGTCCCAAAAACATTTTCAGCCTGAAAGGGGCATTATCCTGCATCCTAGACCACTGAAATCCCCAAAAATATTTTGGCACAAAAAATGCATCCTACACCCCTGAAAGTTCAGAATATGTTAGCAGCCCAAAAAAGCCCTTAAAATGCATTTTAGGCCTGCAAAAATGTTGAAAACATTGGAGATCCAAAAAAGGGGTTTACAGGCTTCCTAGACCCCCTAAAGTCCAGAAAATGTTGGTGGCCTAAAGACTGTGTTCCTGATTCATGGAACGTTTTCCTATGGGATTGCGCCATTATAAAACACTTCCATTAATCGGCCCTGTGTCAGGGAGACTTGAATGTTACAAAAACATTTGCAGCCTGAAAGGGGCATTAACCTGCATCCTAGACCACTGAAATTCCCAAAAATGTTTTTGCCACGAAAAATGCATCCCACAACCCTGAATGTTCCAAATATGTTAGAAGCCCAAAAAAGGCCTTAAAATGTATCTTAGGCCTGCAAAAATGTTGGAAAAGTTGGAGGCCCAAAAAAAGGGTTTACAGGCATCCTAGATCCCCTAATGTCCAGAAAATGTTGGTGGCTTAAAACTTTTTCAGAGAGCTCTGAATGTCCCAAAAACATTTGCAGCCTGAAAGGGGCATTAACCCGCATCCTAGACCACTGAAATTCCTGAAAATATTTTGCCACAAAAAATGCATCCTACACCCCTGAAAGTTGAGAATATGGTAGCAGCCCAAAAAAGGCCTTAAAATGCATTTTAAGCCTGCAAAAATGTTAAAAACTTTGGAGGTCCAAAAACTGTGCCAGAGAGCTCTGAATGTTCCAAAATCATGTGAGGCATGAACGGGACATTATCCTGCATCCTAGACTACTGAAATCCCCAAAAATATTTTGGCACAGAAAACAAATCCTACACCGCTGAAAGTTGAGAATATGGTAGCAGCCAAGAAAGGCCTTAAAATGCCTCTTAGGCCTGCAAAAACTTTGAAAACTTTGGAGGCCCAAAAAAGGGTTTACAGGCATTCTAGACCCCCTAAGGTCCAGAAAATGTTGGTGGCCCAAAAACTGTGCCAGAGAGCTTGGAATGTCCCAAAAACATTTGCAGCCTGAAAGGGGCATTATCCTGCATCCTAGACCACTGAAATCCCCAAAAATATTTTTGCACAAAAAATAAATCCTACACCCCTGAAAGTTGAGAATATGGTAGCAGCCAAAAAAAGGCCTTAAAATGCATCCTCAGCCTGCAAAAATGTTGAAAACTTTGGAGGTCCAAAAAAGGGTTTACAGGCATTCTAGACCCCCTAAGGTCCAGAAAATGTTGGTGGCCCAAAAACTGTGTCAGAGAGCTCTGAATGTCCCAAAAACAATTGCAGCCTGAAAGGGGCATTAACCCGCATCATAAACCACTGAAATTCTGAAAAATATTTTGGAACTAAAAATGCATCCAACACCCCTGAAAGTTCAGAATATGTTAGCTGCCCAAAAAACACCTTAACATGCAACTTAGGCCTCCACAAATGTCGAAAACTTTTGAGATCCAAAAAAGGGGTTTACAGGCATCCTAGGCTGCCTAAAGTCCAGAAAATGTTAGTGGCCTAAAAACTGTGTTTGAGAGCTCTGAATGTCCCAAAAACATGTGCAGCCTGAAAGGGGCATTAACCCACATCCTAGACCACTGACATTCCTGAAAATATTTTGCTACAAAAAATGCATCCTACACCCCTGAAAGTTGAGAATATGGTAGCAGCCTAAAAAAGGCCTTAATGCATCTGCCTGCAAAAATGTTGAAAACTTTGGAGGTCCAAAAAAGGGGTTTAAAGACATCCTAGACCCCCTAAAGTCCAGAAAATGTTGGTGGCCCAAAAACTGTGCCAGAGAGCTCTGAATGTCCCAAAATCATTTGCAGCATGAAAGGGGCATTAACCCGCAACCTTAGACCACTGAAATTCCCAAAAATAATTTTGGCACGAAAAATGCATCCAACTGAAAGTTCTGAATATGTTAGCGGCCCAAAAAAGGCCTTAAAATGCATCTTAGGCCTGCAAAAATGTTGAAATCTTTGGAGGTCAAATAAAGGGGGTTACAGCCATCCTAGACCCCTTAAAGTCCAGAAAATATTGGTGGCCCAAAAACTGTGCCAGAGAGCTCTGAATGTCCAAGAATCATTTGCAGTCTGAAAGGGGCATTAACCCACACCCTTAGACCACTGAAATTCCAAACAATAATTTTGGCACGAAAAATGCATCATACACCCCTGAAAGTTCTGAATATGTTAGCAGCCCAAAAAAGGCCTTAAAATACATCTTAGGCCTGCAAAAATGTTGAAAACTTTGGAGGCCCAAAAAAAGGGTTTTCAGGCATCCTAGACCCCCTAATGTCCAGAAAATGTTGGCAGCCCAAAAAAGGCCTTAAAATACATTTTAGGCCTGCAAAAATGTGGAAAACTTTGGAGGCCCAAAACAGGGGTCATCATGCATCATAGACCCCCTAAAATCCAGAAAATGCTGGTGGTCCAAAAACTGTCAGAGAGCTCTGAATGTCCCAAAAACATGTGCAGCCTGAAAAGGGCATTAGTTTAGTTTAGTTTATTTACCTATATACCAAAAACATCAGCAGCCTGATAAAGGCCTTAAGTCGCACCTAAGACCCCTGAAATTTCCCCAAAAATGTTTCACCCCAAAAAACACATCCTAGACCCTGGTAGGACCAGAAAATGTTGGCAGCCTCATCAAGACCTTAAAATGCATTTTAGGCCTCCCAAAATCTAGAAAGCCTTGGAGCCCGAAAAAGAGAGTTTACATGCATCATAGACCACCTGAAGTCAAGAAAATGACGATGGCCTGAAAAGCGTGTAAGAGAGCCCTGAATGTCCCAAAAACATCAGCAGCATGATGAAGGCCTTAAGCCGAATCGCCAAACCCTGTAATTACCGAAAAACTATCTCACCCTAGATCATGTCCTAGACCCCTGACAACCAGAAAATGTTGGCATCCCAAAAAATGCCTTAAAATGCATCTTAGGCGTCCAAATATCTAGAAAAATTTGCAGCCTTAAAAAAAGGGGTTTACGTGCTCCCTGATATAGTTTTTGGGCCGCCAACTTTTTCTGGACTTTAGGGGGTCTAGGATGCATGTAAACCCCTTTTTCCAGGGCTTCAAGGTTTTCTAGATTTGCAAAGGCCTAAAATGCATTTTAAGCATTTTTGGGCTGCCAAATGTTCTGGTCTAGAGGTGTCTAGGACGTGTTTTTTGGCTGAAAATGTGTTCTAGAATTTCAGGGGTCTAGGTTGCGGTTTGTCAGGCTGACAATGTTTTTGGGACATTCAGAGCTCTGTGACAAGCTAATACCCCAGTAGGACCAGAAAATGTTGGCAGTGCAAAAAGGCCTTAAAATGCATTTTAGGGACCAAAAATATAGAACATTTTAGAGCCCTGAAAAAGGGGTTTACATGCATCCTAGAACCCCTAGAGGCCAGAAAATGTTAGTTTTTGGGGTGAAAAGATTTTTGGGCAAATCAGTGGTCTAGCATGCATTTTAAAGCCTTTTTCAGGGCTCCAAAGTTTTCTAAATTTTTGGAGGCCTAAAATGCATTTTAAGGCCTTTTTTGGGGCTGCTAACATGTTCTGGTCCTACCGGCGTCTAAAACATGTTTTTTGGCCGGAAAAGATTTTTGGGAATTTCAGGCGTCTAGGATGCAGTTTAAAGCCTTTTTTCAGGATGCTGATGTTTTTGGGCATTTGGCGCTCTCTAACACATTTTTTGGTCCCCCAACCTTTTCTGGACTTTTGGGGATCTTTTTTCCAGGGCTCCAAAGTTTTCTAGATTTGCAGAGGCCTAAAATCAATTGTAAGTCTTTTTTGGGCTGCCAACATTTTCTGGTCCTACTGGAGTCTAGGATGTGTTTTTTCCGGCTGAAAATGTGTTCAAGAATTTCAGGGTCTATGATGCGGCTTAAGTCCTTTGTCAGGCTGCAGATGTTTTTGGGACATTTGTAGGTCTATGATACGCGTTTCAAGGCCACCAACCTTTTCTGGACTTTAGTGGGTCTAAATTGTAGGCGGCCTAAGATGCATTTTTTAAGCCTTTTTTTAACTGTCAACATTTTCTCGTCCTACAGGGCTCTAGGACGTGTTTTTTTTGGACCAAAAGGTTTTATAGGAATTTCAGGGGTCTAGGGTGCGGTTTAAAGCTTAGGCTGCTGGTGGTTTTGGGACATTCATAGCTCTCTGACACATTTTTCAGGCCACCAACATTTTCTTGACTTTAGGGTGTCTAGGATCCATGTAACCCCCGTTTTTGTGTCTCAAACGTTTTCTAGGTTTTGGAGCACTAAGTTGGATTTTAAGGTCTTTTTGGGGCTGCCAACAAATTCTGGTCCTACAGCACTTTACAGGGTCTAGGGTGCATGCAAGCCCCTTTTTCGGGGCTCTAAAGTTTTCTAGATTTTTGAAAGTCTTTTTTTGCTGCCCAAATGTTCAGGTCCTACCGGGGTCTAGGACACATTTTTTGGACTGAAAAGATTTTGGGAATTTCAGGGGTCTAGAATGTGGTTTAAGGCCTTTTTCATTAATGTTTGGCTTCCAAAATATGTGACTGTGATCTCCAAATGTCCCAAAAACGTCTGCAGACATAAAATGACCTTAAGACACATACTAGGAAAACAAAAACCTAGAAAACTTCAGAGTCCCGAAAAAAAAGCTCTTTAAATGCATCCCATACCCACCAATGTCCTGAAAGGTTTTGTGGCTAAAAAATGTGTCGAAGAGCTCCAAATTGCCCAAAAGCTTTAGCAGCCTGCATCCTAGACCCCCGAAAACATTCTCAACCTGAAAACATGTCCTGGATCTCCAAAAATCCAGAAAGGTTTGGTGTCCCAAAAAAGGCTTTAAAATGCTTCCTAAGCAACCAAACATCTAGAAAACTTTGGAAACCCGAAAAAGGGCTTAAAAGGCATACTAGAACCCCCAATGTCCAAAAAAGTATGGCTGCCCAAAAGAACGTGTCTGTGAACTCTGAATGTCCCAAAAACTACAGCAACTCAAAAAAGGCTTTTAAATGCATCTGAGCCCCCCTAAATCGAGAAAACTATGGAGTCCCAAAAAGGGCTTTAAATGAATTCTAGATGCCCCAAAGTCCAGAAACGTTTGGCTGCCCAAAAAGTGTCTTATAACGCATGCTGGTCCCTGAAAATCTAGAAAAGCTTGGAGGCCTAAAAAAAGGGCTTTAAGTGCATCCTAGACCGCTCAAAGTCAGGAAAACTTTGGCGGCTCCAAGAAAGGCCTTAAAAACGAATCCAGGCCCCCCAAAATCTAGAAAACTTTGTAGCCCAAAAAAGGGCTTTAAATACATTCCAGACATCCCAAATTTCAGAATGTTTCATTATGAATGAATTCTACAAGAAATGTGTCCCGATAGTGGCAAATTATTTGTTATTGGTGTGGCAGGATGCGCTGCAGATGGGTAGGCTCCCCGCTATCACGAGAGATGGTATTGTATCTCTAATTTTGAAAACAGAGAAGGACCACATGGAGTGCACATCAGATCAGCCCATTTTATTGATACATTTGGATACTAACATATTTTCCAAAATACTTTCCGATGGGCTTCTCCCCTTTCTGTCATCACTGGTTCATTTGGATCAATCAGGTTTGTTCCTGGGCGATTCTCTGCGCTTAACTTGCAATTTATTTTTGCTATATTGGCACACATTGATCTGAAGGTTCAGGCGGTGGCGTGCTGCTAGATATGGAGAAGGCTTTTGACTCGGTATCATGGGACTACTTGTTTGTGGTATTGGAAATAGTGGGTCTCCCACAGTATTTTTTTAAGTGTATACAGTTACTACATTTGTAGGTCACGGCTAGGATCTGCATGCTAGATCACCGATCTGTGGGGTTTCAGTTTGGGTGGAAAACGCAACAGGGGTTCCCCATGCCGCCATTTCTTTATGTGCTTGCTATGGAACTGCTTGCGGGTTCAGTTGTTATCACTGCATCGACAAAGAGGCATTGCATTGGGAGGGGAGCGGGAGCTGATCTCCTTGTATGCTGATGGACATTATTCTCTATGATAAGAACCCAGCGGTTAATTTACCTCCCTTCACGGAAGAGGTTGAACAATTTGGAATGGTTTCGGGGCTAAGAATAAATTGGACGAAATCGCATTATTCCCATTGACAGAGGGAATTTATAAGCCCCATGGTTTGGAAGGATATAGATGGGAACATCGACCGTTAAGTATTTAGGGGTGATGGTTAGTAGAGATAATTTGTCACTGCTGAGAAATAATCATATTACGTTCATGGATATTCTGGCCAGCAAGGTTGATCGATGGGTTACCCTCCCGCTTACATGACTGGATCGATTAGCAATAATGAAAATTATTGTAGTACTGGAACTTCTATACTTTTTTCTGAATATCCGAGTTTGGCCTGGGGTGTCATTTTTGATCACTTCTGATAAAGTTAGCCTGGCACCCAAAGCAGCCCAGGATTGCGTGGGAAACTTTCACGAGCAAGTTTGGGCACAGGGGCCTGCATGTGCTGGGTTTAGAACTGTATTTCCTGTCTGCTCAGGTATCTTTTGCACCATATTGGAGGACAGGTGCTCCGTTGCACCCTCCTGTCAGAGTGGAAAAAAGAGCAGCCCACCCTTATTCTCTGCAGGGAGCGTTGGTGAGGATGAAGGTAAATGAGACATGCCGGTTTGATCCGGTGCCGTGCACTGTCGCCGCTTGAGGGCGGTTGATGAAGAGGTTGCATGTTCAGTTCCCATATGCACCGGAGTTGCGAGTTTGGGATGTTCACGATGTGACTCCTGTGTGTGTGATAAAGCTTGTAAGGTAGGCACCACGTGATTAAAAAAAAATTCAGTTTCTCAGATCAACATTAATAATAGTATATCCATAATTTGAAAGGAGCTAACTGAAAAATAGTCCAGAGACACCCAGACTTATGAAAATACCATGCAAATAAGATGAAAAGGAATTCACGGCTTTGGCCTGCTTTTTACCAACAAGAATCTAAGGAACCCATTGAATGAACGTATACAACGTTGTTATGAAAGCCAAGCTTTGGGACATTATGTGAGCAACTGAATAGCCGGACATAATATCCAGCTTATTTGCATGGTGTGTGATGCCATTATTAAGTCCTCCTGGTCTGGGAAGGGAGTGTATTATATGTAGGATTTTTATACAGAGGGTCAGTTTGTGTCCTGGGATTTGATTTGTGCAAAATTGGGTGATGACTTTGGACTCTTTTTTTAGTATTTTTGTATGAGGGCTGCATTTGGGAGGTGGCTCCCTGTTTTTCCGCTGGAACCTATCACTACCCCATTTCTGAAATATATAGTGAACTCGGCCGCCGGGGCAAAGGGTATTGTGTCCAGCATATATGGTCAGGTACAGGAGACCGTCCTGAGGGTGGACATAAATGGGCAATATGAAGGTGGTATGGAGATAGGTGATGAGACGTGGAACTATATGTGTAGGTAAAGTGGCCTGGAATGCCCAGTTTAAATTGATTCAGTACAAGGTACTGCATCGGTTATATTTAACTCCGTCCCACCATAGCAGGTTCGATGAGTCGGTGATGACAGATGTCCCAGGTGTAAAGGACCGGGGGCAGGGTTTTTGCATATGATTTGGCTGTGTCCTGGGCTGGTGGAGTTCTGGGATCTCAAATACTGGACATGATCGCACAGATGCTGCAGGTGGAGGTGCCTAGGGAAATAGAGGGCTGTATTTTTGGATGGCTGCCGGTATTGGGCAAGAGTGCTAGGAAGCTTTTATCAATTGGTCTGTTGCTGGCCAAGCGGTGCATTGTAATGGCATGGAAGAGCAGTGAGTCGCCTGCGGTGCAGAAGTGGTTATCAGATATGATCTGGTGTAAGGATGTAGAAACTGAATTCTGTTGACTCACACCAGCTTACTCCACACCTGTGGACATATGGGAGAGCTGTAGAGACTTCCTGAGATGCACACGGCCACCAGAAGAGGATGCTTTGCGGGTAGGGTATGAGGAGGGAGAAGGTATGTGGCCATTAATGGTATGGCAAGGAGCTGGGCATAACATTTGGCTTGTACCTGACACTGTTTAGGGTATGGTTATGTGGGAGGTGGGAATGTGGAGACTGAGAAATGCAAATGTTAATGAATTCGTTCCAATGTCACCTTGCATCTTTTCAACTGTGATGTCCCGGGAGGATAGCTCAGTGGCAACGTGCGCGCCTTGGAAGCAAGACGACACAAAACAACACAGGTTCGATCCCCGGGTCCACGCTTAGAAACCTCTGGGTGTTTAAGCACGTTATAAATACGTAACTAAAACAAAAAAAAAACAATTCCTGTAACAGCGCCTAGATGCCCGCGGGCTGTGTGAGCGCTTTAAAAATGCAAAATAAATAAATAAATGTATGTATTTGCTCTTCATGACTGCTATGTTGGGGGCAGTGTTGTTACAGTCTGATGCGAACCGAACTAAATAAAGATCTTTTTCCCAACACAGGACTGCCTCCCCAGCTGGCTTAGGGGCCTGAACAGAATGGTAAGATCTTACAACACAGTCTCAATGATACCTGCATGAGCCCCAGCAAAACTGGAAGAGCGTGTGAATTATCATCGAAAGAGCAAGGCCACTGTCTGCTGGAAGACACAGGTTTTGTCAGACTACGAGAAGATCTCTTTGTCCATGAATGGCTCAGAATAGAGCGCACTGCACTTTTTAGCAATCAGAGAGCACCTGTGCCTCTACAACAGAAAATGGCAGCTGCAGTCTGCTTGTACATTAGGGAAGCGGGCGCCAGGAATATGCTGGCTCACTTATTGATAAACCTCATGTCCCTGACCTGGCAGAAGTCAAGGTGCCTTCCCAGAATGACTCGAAGCAGTGGATTTGGTCTTGCTAGGCAGCAAAGCCCTCCACACAGAGCATACCCGCCCCCCAACCCCTTCTGGGGAAATGTGACTTTGCCCTTCATGCCACTTCCCCAGCTTATACAAACTCTGTAACCAGTTGCTTCTGGTAGGAACCAGGTATAGGCTTTTCCGATGCCACAGCAGGAGGTCTCCTCTCTGCAGGAAGCAAGCAGCTCCAATTGCAATCCCTCAAGGAGGGAGTCATCTCCCACTTTTGTCAGTAACAGTTGTTTTCTATGCCTGGAATGCAGGTCTTCATTGTGGAATTCCCAGAGGTGTATCGCCTGGCTCCCCTGTCCAGTGCTAATATTTATTTATTTTAATTTTTAATAACCCGCGGGCTCGCCCAAGGGCCTCAGGGCAATGTTCACTTTCCAACATGTCTGGCCTAAGCCCAGTGATGGTATTAGGATGGGGCTGTGCTGGGCTGAGGTCAGGGACTCTCCCCAGGGCTATGCTCTAAGCAAGCGTTCCACTTAGGCCATTTGCTCGGTCAAAAATGATATCCGGGCTATGTGCTGTGCTGTGCGGGGGTCCATGAAGGGTTGTGTTGAATGGCGGGGTCAGGTTGGCATGGTATCTAGGCTCTGTCGAGGTCTGGGTTGGTTTCTGGGGAAGGTTGGCAGTGCAGCCTACGCAGGAAGCCAGACATGGGTGGTCTCTGGGTTGTAGTCTGGACTGACTTCAGGCTGGGCAGGGCTTGGTTCTGGTGTGTGATCCAGGAGGAGCAGGGCCTCCGCCTGATCTCTCCACTGGGTTGGTCTCCGGGGGTGAGTTGGGGATCAGGATGGGTGCCATTGCTGGGCCTTTGATGGAGCTTGATTCTGGGCAGAGCTGGCATCAGAAAGGGAAAGGCATGGTTGCAGAAAAGTCTCTGCTATAGACTGGCCACTGGCAAAGGAAAGGCTAGTAGGAAAATATTCATTTCATCATCACAGAACATACTGTGCACAGGTAATATTACCAATA
This sequence comes from Ambystoma mexicanum, assembly GCF_040938575.1. NCBI lineage: Eukaryota > Metazoa > Chordata > Amphibia > Caudata > Ambystomatidae > Ambystoma > Ambystoma mexicanum. The sequence continues at coordinate 1,412,609,270 of NC_090934.1, read as the reverse complement.
CATCAATAACGTTCGGTCCTTCCTGGAAACCCTATTGGCAGTGCTGTACTCTGCATCCACTGCCTAAGGTCCTTCCTGGAAACCCTGTCCGCAGTGCTGTACTCTGCATCCACTGCCTAAGGTCCTTCCTGGAAACCCTGTCCGCAGTGCTGTACTCTGCATCCACTGCCTAAGGTCCTTCCTGGAAACCCTGTCCGCAGTGCTGTACTCTGCATCCACTGCCTAAGGTCCTTCCTGGAAACCCTTTCCGCAGTGCTGTACTCTGCTTCCACTGCCTAAGGTCCTTCCTGAAACCCTGTCCGCAGTGCTGTACTCTACAACCACTGCCTAAGGTCCTTCCTGGCATGGATGTAATTATAGAGGGGGATGAGGGGACACGCCCCCCCAACTTTTGTGGCATGCCTTTTTGTCCCCCCCATCTTTTGGTGGGAGGGTTAGGGGCTGCATTCATTGATCATGTAATGGGACAGCTTGAGCATGGCTGAGGCGCCCAGCAAGGCTCGCGCTCTCATTACATAATGCTGAGCGGAGCGTTTGTTTATTGGAAGGCTGGGCTGCGCTGCAAGCTGACCTTAGTGAGGGGGCACATTTGGACAATCACATTTGGGGTCAGGGGAGAATCCAGCATTGCAAGATTGAGGGGTGAGGTGAGCCATGAAATGCAGTGCGTGTAAACATTTTAATTTACTCACCCAAACCACCCACCCCGCCCCAATCTACTTTTTTGGTAACTTTAGTGGAAGAATGCATTTTTACAGATAGAAAAACATAAAACTGCAGGGTCATTGCAGATGCAGGATTCAGGAAAGTCATCTATTAGAGCTCTGTCCAGGTCCTCTGGGGCAAAATACATGGAAACCTCTGAATTTGCATATAGATTGCACCAACAGAAGTGACTTCACAGAAAAGGACATTGCAAGTAGCATCATTAGACTTTGATACATAGAGGCACCATGGAAGCGACTTTAGAATAATTTCCATAAGTAAGCCAAGTGGCAAATAACTTTGTGGTGCACAATATCTACATTGCACTATTGTTATATATGGAGCAACTCAATAGCCATTAGGCTTTTTTATTATAATAGCATGATATATTAACATAAGCTTTGAAGTGAATCAGAATCAAGTACAGAGCTTCAGATAATACACAGTGCGATTTAATGAATTGCCCAGGATCACACACTTTGGTTAAATGGTGAAACTGGGATGTGAACAATTTAAGCAACTGTGCACTTCTTCCCAGGTTTAGTGGATATATATATTTAGTAAGGTTTTGCTTTACATTTCATGTGCTTAAATAATTACTTCTGGCAATGCCATGGAAGCAAACCACATTACATAATATTCTAGCCTTTCATAGTAAACTAACTGTACACTACATACATTGTCAAAGAAATGTGTTGAGCAATGGGAGTATGGCTTTAGTTTTATTCTCCCCATCTTGAATGCAAAGCCACAATAGCATTATGCAGATTAATGTGAGCCTAATAAATCCCCCATGGGTTTTAAAGCCATAGTGATTTGTTCATGTAGCCTGCAGCATTATGCACCCTTATCACTTCTGATCACTCTCTCCCATACACATTTCTAATGGGACAAAGGTCCTTGCTAATAGTCGCCCCCTCCCTCCCGTCAGTACCTCATGGCTCACATTGAAATGTTCTGTTAACACAGAGCAACCTTGGGACATTGTCCTGCCAGCAGGACACCTCTACCGTTCGGAAAGGGTAAGGTGTACTGTTGCCAGGACTATAAGCGTGCTGAGCAGGAATTGCTTGGCACACATTGTCCTACTAGTGGGACACCTTTTCCTTTGGGCACCCTCTTTGAGGTGCCGAATGGGAGTGGCGACCCCTAACAAATGTCCCGGTCTGATCTCCCGCTCGTTACGCTACTGCTTGTGGTCATTTAAACACAAGAAAACATACCTTAATTTTAATGAGTCAGAATGTTGCAAGTAATTAATGAAATCAGAATAAGCCGCCTAATGTGCTGTTTTAAAATATTGCAGGCATCCATTTTGTATTATGTCTATATGCTTGTTTGAGTCAGTGCCCTGGTGGCAATAATCACACACCAGCTGCCTTCAGCCTGCTTGCAGGCCCTCCTTAGGTAGAGGGGGCACAGGCTTGGAAACTGTTGTCAATGCAGTGAATTCTAAAGACCAACTGTAGGGTTATATGTTTCAGAAGACGGGAGTGTCTTTAGAATTGAATTTTAAAGATACACCACAAGTCTCATGAAAGTTATAACAGAGCGTTGGCAATGGACTCTTGTGGTGTAGTAGTTTAGTGTTATCCCTCAGAGCCACCATCCACCCTTCCTCCAACCTGCCCCTTTCTTTCAGTTGTCATGTCCCCCCAACATTTTCAGCAAAGTTACTCCACTGCTTCCTGGAAACCCTGTCTGCAGTGCTGTACTCTTCATCCACTGCCTATGCTCCTTCCTGGAATCCCTATCCGCAGTGCTGTACTGTGCATCCATTGCCTAAGGTCCTTTCTGGGAACCCTATTGGCAGTGCTGTACTCTGCATCCACTGCCTTAGGTCCTTCTGGGGATCCCTATCCGCAGTGCTGTACTTTGCATCCACTGCCTAAGGTCCTTGTGGGGAACCCTATCCGCAGTGCTGTACTCTGCATCCACTGCCTAAGGTCCAACTAAGGCAATTTCGGCAAGGGGTGTCTTTTTTTCGTACATGCCACATTCTTAACTACTCCCTAGCAAAAAAGCAAAAATAAAATTGAAAATCAAATCTCCCCTCCCTCATTAATGCACAGAGGTACTAGACCTGCAGGTAATCCTATAAATTCATGACAGGCCAGTCCGGCATTATGACCTCACCCACAGACAACTCGGAGACATTATGTAAACACAGACGCTCTTCCTTTATTTTGCTTAACGCATTAGCAGCCCCAGTTGCCTCCGCTTCCTCCCAGTATGTCCTTCTTCCCTTTCTCTTCCAAAACTGCACGTTCTGCTTTCTCCCTTCCAGCTGGCAGCTGCATTCCATGTTCCATATACTGGTTCTGCAGAACAAGCGTGTGCGTCGAACTTATAAATGAGCACAGCTCACTATGCAACCCACCTCCTTCTCTTGCTTCCATAAACATGACTTAACTCCCCTTCCTTTGGTCATCTCCGCCACCTTCCCTTTACACCACTTCTCTCTATTGCACAAACGCACTGTTTTACCTGTTACGTCTTTGATTAAAGGCGCGACGCGCATGCGCAAGCCTCGTTCTGGGCTGCGCATGTGCAGAACGAATAAAGACGGTCCATACGGCAGTTGCTGCCGGGACCCCATAAACTACAGTGTGTGTGTACTTGTCTCCTTGTGTGAGTGCATGCGTGCGAGTGAATGGGGCGGCCCGAGGCACGGGCTTAGCCACGACATTGGCGACGAGGACCGATGCGAAGAGGAGGGCATTTTGACACACGCGAGCGTGTTAATCACGTATCTTTTCCTTTAACGCTACCAGGACCCAACACGAGTGATGGCGGCCATCTTTCATTTTCAATGCGTGAGGCAGTAGCTGGCCGCGAGGGTGCTCGTGCGCTGCCCACGTGCTGAGGAAGATACATTTCTTCAATTTTGTGTGGTCCTCTGATCCGGAGGACTGCAGCCACAGTTGGTGGGGAGACATTCTTCACGGCAGAGCGCTGGAAAGGTCATTCAGATCCTGATTTACAGCCGGCGGCAGGTGCCAGGGCTGATGCCCAACACAGTGTTGCAGTTTACGCAGCAAGGTACGTCCGTGTCCGTGTGCGTCAGGTTTGCAGCCTCCAAGATAAAGGGAGGTGCCTGTGCGACCTGTGAAGATGACGGACAGCGACGGTGGAGCACCCACGCCGGCAAGAGTGACCCGACGGCAACATGGCTCATTACAGCCAATGCAGGAGTTTCACAACTTGGGCCCACCCTCGAAATTGGGCCCCAAATGGCTCCTGTGGATAAAGAAATTAGACATGTTTTTTACAGCGACCGGGGAGACCGATGATGATGCGAAAGTGGCGACATTACTGTACTCGGCATGTACGGACGTTCTGCGGATCTATGAATCTCTGAACCTGCAGGTAGTGATTTATGCAGCTATTAAAACGCTGATTCACAATCATTTTATTCCGTTATCAAATGTCGACTTCGATAGATTTGTCATGTGCGGGGAGAAACAGCACGATGACGAATCTCTGGACCAATTTTGTGCACGTCTGCGGCAGTTAGCAAGCACCTGCAGGTGGGACAATGAAGAGGGTATGATTCGCAATCAAGTGATCCAGGGCTGTAGCTCCAGCAAATTGCGAAGGCAGATTCTGCAGGAGCCAGGCATGACATTGACACAGATATTGGACAATGGCAGGGTGTATGAGCTCGCAGAGAGCAGAGTTGCGAAAATGGATGCTGCAGTGAGCCCATGTAAAAGTGAGGAAGAGTTTGCAGTGGGGAGACAAGCCCCATCAAAATCTCGCTGGAGCCAGAAATGCCAAGAAGCAACACCTACACACAATGCCCCAGCTTTGTGCCAATACTGTGGGTATGATCTGCCACACTCGGAGGACTGTCTGGCGAAGACTAGAGTCTGCGGGAGATGCAACATGCCTGGACACTATGCCAGGATGTGTCGGGCAGCTGCCCCAGTAACCACGCACAGAGGGCCAGCGAGAGCAGGTGGAGGCGGTTTCAGGAGACAACGAAGCATCGCCATGCTAGAGCAGGACACCCAAAGGCTCAGTATTGCGGAAGAAGAAGAAGAGGAGGAAGAGATCTTCTTTATCTCGAATCTGGCTACAGGAGCACAGAAAAGGAGGCAACCCACATGTGTCGTGGACATTCAAGGTACCCCTACACAAGTACTGATCGACACAGGGGCCTCGGTGTGCGTGCTAGCCACATAGCACTACAAAGCTATCCCTGGCCCACCACCGCTGGACAAATCTAAAGCCAAAATATTAACTTTTGGGAGCAACACACTGCTGCCGATTCAGGGTGTGTTTGTGGCGCCCGTGACCCATGGGACCAAAGCCATCAAAGCAAGATTCTTTGTCACTGATGTCAGCCCGCATTCACTGCTAAGTTGCGCCGCGTCTGAGGCTTTGGACATTGTGCACTTCGCACTGGAGGTATACCAAGTGGACGTCGACCAACTTCTGGATTGGTTCTCCAGCATTTTCCAGGGAGTGGGCAAACTGAAGGGAGCCCCAGTGCGCCTGCACATCGATGACACAATTCGGCCACAGCCCTAAAACATCGAAGAATACTCTTCCACCTCCGGGCACAAGTCGAGAAGGAGCTCCAATCAATCGAGATGGACATTATCGAAAGAGTTGAGGGGCCAACTCCCTGGGTCTCGCCTATTGTCATGGCGCCAAAACTGAAACAGCCAGGTGCCGTCCACATTTGCATGGACATGCGACTCCCGAACGCTGCCATCAAGCGGGAAAGGCATATAATACCTATGCTGGACGACATTGTGGGTGAGCTACAAGGGGCCAAGGTCTTCTCCAAGCTGGATCTGAGGTCAGGGTCTCACCAGCTAGAACTTCACCCGGACTTGAGGTATATAACAACCTTTACTACTCACGAGGGCCTCTACCAGTTCAAATGTCTGAGCTTCGGCGTGACCTCCGCTGCAGAAGTTTTTCAAAATACCATAAGAGGAGTGCTAGCTGGCTTGAAGGGGGTGCTCAATATGAGCGACGACATTTTAGTATTCGCAGCATCCCAGGCTGAACACATGAAGCGGTTGGAATCTACCTTGCAGCGACTGAAAGAGCTGGGCCTTACCATGCACAGAGGGAAGTGCGAATTCTTTAAGGATTGCACCGGATTCTTTGGATTCATTTTCCACACGAGTGGGGTATCGCCGAACCCAGAGAAGATCAAGGACATCCGTGAGGCCGCAGCGCCCCAATCCTCTACGGAGGTGCGCAGTTTTCTGGGGATGGCGAATTACTGTGGATGATTCATAAAAGGTCTGGCGTCCCTATCTGAACCACTCCGGTCCCTGACAAAAAATGATACCACATGGGTTTGGGACAAGAACGAGCAGGAGGCATTTCTGGAAATCAAGAGGGCACTCTCTGATGAGGACACAATGGTGTATTTTGACCCCACTGCGGAGTCGGAGATAGATGTAGATGCCAGCCCGGTGGGACTGGGAGCTGTTCTCAAGCAATCAGAAACCAGAGGCGACATACGCCCCATTGCCTACGCGAGTAAGGCCCTCACAGACAACGAAAGACGATACTCACAGATCGAGAGGGAAGCGTTAGCGATCTTGTGGGATTGCTGGCATTTTCGCCTATATATCCTCCGGAAACCGGTAACAGTTGTAACGGACCACAAACCACTCTGCCAATCTTAGCAGGAGTATCGCCGAAGCCCCCACCTCGGATCGAGCGCTGGATGCTTGCTCTATTGAGTATGGGGTTAAGCTGATGTACAGGCCTGGAACAAACAAGCCAGCCGACTACCTGTCCCGCCACCCGAACCACGAAAGAGGGCAAGGTCCCGGTGAACTGGTGGAGTGTCAAGAGTTTGTTCACAACATCCTTGAGAGTGCTATGCCAGTGGCGCTGTCGAGGGAAGTCGTGGGCGAAGAATCAACGACTGACGAAGTGTTCAAGATCATACAGGCCGCGATACGTAGCGGGGAGTGGAAAGAGGTGCTCCAGAACAACACCAGGTGAGAGGACAGTGCCCAGGGAGACCTTCAAGCTCTTTGGAAAGTGCGAGATGAACTCTCGATTTCAGATGATGGGTCATTACTGCGAGGGCGACAGATCGGGGAGCCCGGGTCCTGGAACTGGCACACACCGGCCACGAGGGGGTCGCAAAGGCGAAGGCGCGACTGAGACCAAAACTTTGGTTTCCAGACCTAGAAGGCCTGGTGGAAATCCACGTGCGGAGGTGCCTACCATGTCAAGTGGTGAGCCCGCTGGAAAGAGCTCCGCCGATCAACTCCATGGAAAGAAGTGAAAGTCCCTGGGGCATAGTCCATGCCGACTTTGGGTCAACCGGGAGGGGCATGTACTTTCTTGCCGTAGTCGACCAGTGGTGGAGGTATCCGGAGGTGGAGCTAGTGGATTCAACAGCTAGTGACCACACCATCTTGGCCCTAGAAAAGATGTTCACAGCTCATGGCTTCCCAGAGGTGCTGTGCTCCGACAATGGGCCACCGTTCACGGGGAACCTGTTTGCGCAGTACATGAAGGAGAAGGGGATCCAGCATAGAAAGGTATCGCCACTCTGGCCGCGTGCAAATGGAGAAGCTGAAAGACTCATGATAACACCGAAAAACGTCTTCTGAATATCAGCAAACGGCGGAGGAGAACTGAAGAAGAACCTTTTTTGAGTTCCTCAGGGAATACAGAACGACACCCCACCAGTCGACATGAGTCGCCCCGGCCGAAGCCTTGTTTGGACGCTGCCCGAGGGGTCTCATCCCGGAAGTGGAGGGCCGCGAGCCGGGGGTCATCGACAATGACAAGGTCCGACAGGAGAGAGCAGCCCGCAACGAGAAAGAGAGTGCGAGGAGAGGCCTGCAAGAGAAGGAGGTAGTGGTAGGAGATTTGGTACTCGTGAGGAACCGCCGACCTGAAGGAAAATTGTTGCTCCCGTATGAGCCACAACCATGGACAGTTACACATGTAAAGGGGACCATGGTGGGGACCATGGTAACCGCTGCCAGCGAGAGAGGGGCAGTCACCCGCAACAAGTCCTTCTTCAAGAAGGTAGAAGCACAACACTGAGAGGAAGAGCCGGAAGAGGTTCCTCCACCAGAGGAGAGTGCAGAGATCCCCAAAGCCGACACATCAAAGGACAGGCCACCACGTGACGGGACACCGCTGCCGACCCCAGGGAGTAGCAGCCGGTACCCGGTGGGACATGGTCGCAAAGTACCTGTCCATTTTAAGGACTAAGTCCTGGACTCAGGAGACTGAGCCGACGCCCGAGTCAGTTCAGCGACCCACGTTGGGTCAGTTTAAAGTTGTTCTGTTAAATGTTATCTTTCTGTTTAAAGAAAAGGAGGGATGTTACGTCTTTGATTAAAGGCACGCATGCACAAGCCTTGTTCTGGGCTGCGCATGTGCAGAACGAATAAAGACGGTCAGTGTGGCAGTTGCTGCCAGGACCCCATAAGCTACAGGCGTGTGTGTACTTGTCTCCTTGTGTGAGTGCATGCATGCGAGTGAATGGGGCGGCCCAAGGCACGGGCTTAGCAACGACATTACCCATGTCCTCCTCAACCCTCATGGATCCTGAGCACTTGAATGCCCCTTTCTCCACCCTCCTCCCTAGCTTTATCTTAACGACAGTTCCTTTCAGCATCATCTCTCTCTCACACAATTGTTCTCGCCATGTCTTTTCTTGGCCCTATATTGACCAACTGTCTTTCTCTGCCTTGCATCCTTTTCTGACACCATTTTCCTATTTTCATTGTACTTACGCATCCATCCAGGATGCAACTTTGTGTTAGGCCTCTCCCTTCTCAGTACTTCAAACAGTGATTCCCCTGTTGCTTGGTGTGGTGTCAACCTATATTGGAACACCCTTTCCATGAGAGCCCGCACCCAATCTCCCCCGGTCACAACCGCAAACCTTATTATATACATCAATGTCCTGTTCAACCTTTCCACCACGTAATTCCCCTTGGGGTTGTACAACACTGTGGTTGCATGTTGCACGCCGTCCTCTCGCAAACATTCTTCCATTTCCCTTGCCACAAACTACGCACCATTATCTGACGTCATCTTTGGCCAACATCGCCACGGATACCTTCCATGTACTCCCAGTGAACATTCGGCGAAGTGGAATGGCAATGCTGGGGCAGCTGCAGTCCTCGTCGCTGAAATCCTTGTCGCCAGTATTTTGACCTCACCCACAGATCACTCAGAGACATTAGGTAAAAAAAGGTGCTCTTCTTTTATTTTGGTTAGCAAATTAGCAGCCCCAATTGCCTCTTCCTCCGCCAAGTATCTCCTTCTTCGCTCTCTCTTTCAAAACTACACATTCTCTTTTCTCCCTTCCAACTGGTAGCTACATTCCATGGCCCATCTGCAGGTTCTGCACAACAAGCTTATGCATCTAACTATGCCTCGTCTTAGCTCTTGATGATCTACTTACTATTTGTACATACTTCCCTTCTCTCCACAGTTTTATGTCAACCTGTTTAAATCTTTTTTTGCAGCCCCACTTTCTGTCCCCTACATGCAGGTCTCCCTCTCTCTCTCTCTCTCTCTCTCTCTCTCTCTCTCTCTCACCATGGCTACCCCCCAACTCGGGTCCGGGTCCCGCAAAAGGGGATTTACTGAGCCATTCCGACCTTGGAGGGCCCGGTAATTCCCATTCACGGGACCCGGTACGTCCCCATTTACATTTGAGCCCCCATAGGGCCCAATGGGAATGGGGAGGATGGTAGCAGCGGTACCGTTCATAACAGTACCGCTGCTACCATCCTAGTCTGCTTGCGGGTGCCACTCTGCATGCCTGGTGTGACCAGGTGCCCGGAGCGCCACCCGCGAGCAAACTCGGGATGTTGCGGCGAGGTAACAACGGCACCGGTAGCACTACCGGCGCCGTTGTTGCCTTACCGCAACACTCCTAATGAGGACCAATGTAATGAACCCAGCTACATTTACATAGCTATTATTTATTCATATTGAGGAGGGGTTTTGTCACACGGCAGAGGTGTCGTTTTGGAGTGACACGGCAGTCGGGGAGTGGTGGGAGGGCGCATTCTGATGTTTCGCCCTGGGCACCAAGTTGGCTAGAAACTGCCCTGTGTGTAAGTATCTCCCAAGCCACTGGGAGTATTTTAGTATAAAGCGCTCTGAATCTGGCAACGTCCATCAGCGCCAACCAACTCCACGCCATGTCTTCACACAACACTTAGAAGCCATTTAAACGTTCACTCAGACACGCATCCTACGTCCCTGAAGTCCACATTTTCAATGTGTACGCGTGCAGAATATACGAGTTTGAGGATCAGGGGTAGAAAAGAAAGTATGCTATTTACTTCTGTCCTCGCTGCCCTCTCTTCTCCACAAGGACAGAGAGGACACGCATGTATGCCCTTCCTGCATTTACACAAGGCATAGGGAACCCTCAGCACCTCGGTAAGTGATAGGTTCAGTGACAACATCCACTGTATTGTGATGAGGCCTCAAATGAGTGCAGCCGGCCTGCCTGCCTGCCTCGGCTGCTGCCGAGGGGACACACACACACACACAAAAAACACACTTCTGCCACCAATCGGGGCATTCATCAAACTAATTACCAGGACCAGCAAACACCTCGGCTTCCTCTCTCTTCATTTGGGGGGGGGGGGGGGTGCGTAGGGATGCGCGGCTGAGGGGGCCAGGCCCTGACAGACGCCCGGTCATGCCTACCTGTAATTAATTGGGAGTCCGCCAAGCTTGACAAATTGGAATGATGAATCTACCGGGTCTGGAGAGGGGGGGGGGCGGGGGAATGAATAATCAGTCAAGGGCTGAGCCAAGACTGCCCCTCTCCCTGACTCGCAAGCCATTACGGAGAGAGAGAGAGACATCACTTTAAGGAGAAGGCTGGGTGTCCCCCATTTGCTCAATTTATAACTCAAATTCCCGGCTCCTAATGGCCCAGTCATCCTGGATACACTTGACTTTTGAAAACAAAGGTTTTGCACACTTCCTGCATTACTCATTGTTAAACATGTCACCCCAGAAAGATAGTACCTCTCTGCCAAGGATATGCAGTTTTTTTTTAGAGAGCTAGATATTGACGTAACAATACAGGCCATCAAGTCTGCACCTTACTCTACCTGGTAAAAAAAAAGGTGCAGTCTCCAACTCTGTCTTTGCACTTAAGACTCGCGGGGGATAATTCACAGTTTTTGTTCTCCCAATTCTTTTTAGTGTGACTTGCGTCTAGAAAAATACAAAATGTAGGCTTGTCAATTACCCACAATTTGCAAAAGCTGAATCCCACGTACGTAAGTATAAATTATGATTGGCTAATGAATTTACGAATGCGTTTATTATGCACTTGTAACTATATCTACATCTGCATAAGGAGACTGTTCCCATGCAGTGTCGCTTAGGGGGGGCTAAGGGCGTGCAATGCATGTGTTGGGGACTTCCCACACGGTTGTAGTATGCATGGGGATTTGCAAACATTCTCCAATGCATTGTCCGCAGTTATGTGTGCAACTAGCCTACAGCACAATCAGCTAGCTGCAAGAGGTAGAATGAGTGTGGCCAGCAGATGTACTAATGGCAGCATGTGTGCAAAAAGTGGCACTTATTAGCAGCCGGGTGGGACTCCAAAGTGCACTTATTAGCAGCCAGGAGGGACTCTTAAGTGGCACTTATTAGCAGCAAGGAGGAACTCGAAAGTGGCACTTATTAGCAGGCAGGAGGGACTCAAAAGTGGCACTTATTAGCAGACAGGAGGGACTCTTAAGTGTCACTTATTAGGAGCTAGGAGGGACTCAAAGGTGGCAATTATTAGGAGCAAGGAGGGACTCAAAAGTGGCACTTATTAGGAGCCAGGAGGAACTCGAAAGTACCACTTATTAGCAGCCAGGAGGAACTCGAAAGTGGCACTTATTAGCCCGGGAGGGACTCAAAAGTGGCACTTATTAGCTGCCAGGAGGAATTCGAAAGTGGCACTTATAAGGAGCTAGGAGGAACTCAAAGGTGGCACTTCTTAGGAGCCAGGAGGGACTCAAAGGTGGCAATTATTAGGAGCCAGGAGGGACTCAAAAGTGGCATTTATTAGCAGCCAGGAGGGTCTCAAAGGTGGCATTTATTAGCAGCCAGGAGGGACTCAAAAGTGCCAATTGTTAGCAGCCAGGAGGAACTCGAAAGTGGCACTTCTAAACAGCCAGGAGGGACTCAAAAGTGGCACTTATTAGCAGCCAGGAGGGACACAAAAGAATCACCTATTAGCAGCCGGGAGGGACTCAAAAGTGGCACTTATTAGCAGCCAGGAGGGACTCAAAAGTGGCACTTATTAGCAGCCACGAGTGACATAAAAGAGGCACCTATTAGCAGCCGAGAGGGACTCAAAAGTGGCACCTATTAGCAGCCGGGAGGAACTCAATAGTGGCACTTACTATGAGCCAGGAGGGACACAAAGTGGCACTTAGTAGGAGCCAGGAGGGACTCAAAAGTGGCACTTATTAGCAGCCAGGAGGTACTCTAAAGAGGCACCTATTAGCAGCCAGGAGGGACTCAAAAGTGGCACTTAGTAGGAGCCAGGAGGGACTCAAAAGTGGCACCTTTTTAGCAGTCAGGATGGACTCAAATGTGGTGCTTAATAGTAGCCAGGAGGGACTTAAAAGTGGTACTTACTATGAACAAGAGCGACTCAAAAGTGGCACTTATTAGGAGCCAGGTGGGGCTCAAAAGTGGCACTTATTAGCAGCCAGGAGGGACTCAAAAGTGGCACTTATAAAATTCCTTTTTTTGAAACCCTACCAATGTGTACTGCATTTATTGCATACAACAATTGGGGAGTAAGGGAACTTTCTTTCCGAACTTCCACTAGTGGTACTGTGTTCACTGCATGCAGTACCCACAGAAATAAGGGTAAAATATTTGTTAGTCAGAGAACTTTCTTTCTGAACACTTAACGATGGTACTGTATTAACTGCACACAGTACCCACACACATGGGTCAAACATTCAGGAGTCAGAGAACGTTATTTCTGAACCCCCACCAATGGTACTGTATTAATTGTACACAGTACCTACACACAAGGGCCAACCATTCGGGAGTGGCGAACTTTGTTTCTGAACTCCCACCAATGTTACAGTATTCACTAGTAAGCATACCCAGACATAGGATTGAATGTTCATGAGTAAGGGACTTTCTTTCTGAGCTCGCGCCGATGGTATTGTATTCTTTATTTACAGTACCCCCACATAGGATCAAATATTCGACAGTAAGAGGACTTTCTTTTTGAACACCCACCAATGGTGCTGTATTCACTGCATTGAGTACCCAGACATTGGATTGAATATTCCCGAGTAAGGTAACTTTCTTTCTGAACTCCCACCAATGGTACTGTATTATTTACTTACAGTAACCCCACATAGGATCAAATATTTGACAGTGCGGGGACTCTTTCTGAACTCCCACCAATGGTACTGTATTATTTACTTACAGTAACCCCACATAGGATCAAATATTTGACAGTGCGGGGACTCTTTCTGAACACCCACCAATGGTACTCTATTCACTAGTAAGCTTACCCAGACATAGGATTGAATGTTCATGAGTAAGGGACTTTCTTTCTGAGCTCCCGGCAATGCTATTGTATTCTTTACTTACAGTACCCCCACATAGGATCAAATATTCGACAGTGAGAGGACTTTCTTTCTGAACACCCATCAATGGTGCTGTATTCACTGCATAGAGTACCCCGACATTGGATTGACTATTTTGGAGTAAGGGAACTTTCTTTCTGAACTCCCACCAATGGTAGTGTAGTCTTTACTTTCAGTAACTCCACATAGGATCAAGTATTCGACAGTATGAGGACTCTTGTTCTGAACTCCCACCAATGGTACCAATGGTACTCTATTCACTAGTAAGAATACCCAGACATAGGATTGAATGTTCATGAGTAAGGGACTTTCTTCCTGAACTCCCACCAATGGTACTCTATTCACTAGTAAACACACCCAGACATAGGATCATACAATTTACGGGAGTTGGGGAACTTTCTTTCTGAACTCTTACCACTGCATACTGTATTCATTGCATACAGAAACCAAACACAGGGGCAAACATTCTGGAATAAGGGAACATTCTTTTTGAACTCCAACCTATTCAATATACACATTCCAATACATATACGTCATGCATATGTTGCACAAGATTACCTTGAATGTCCAGTTGTAATTTACAACCACGTAGAGGCGTATTTACTTATTTCTTTTCAATCAGCCCTATGGTGAGCAACTAGGTCCCGTATCAAAAGGTCAAAGGTATAACACCTTTAAGATTCTAAACCCTAAAAAGGAAAAGGGCGACATACTCTTGCTTTCAACGCCTGGCATCTGGATGGGAATGCAGAAATCAGTGCTTGCACCCCACTGAGTTTGTAACTTATTGGTCGAACCATGTGAACGCCCAGATCCATCATTTGGCGCCTGGTATCAGGAAAGCGCAGCATTTAGCCGTGTCTGCATCATTCAAAGGAGGTATTTAGTACAGGACACTCCTCTCAGAAGGACTTTCCACCAATACAGTATTTCCCATAATTCCTGGTATTTGAAAACATTTGACCTAGTGCACAAATCCATAAATGTAATTGACTCTTTATAGGGGGGCAGGAGGGATTCTTCTTGGTGCAACACTTCACGAATCAGTAGTGGGAAAAATCTATGGTTGCTAAATTGTGGGTCAGAGTCAAAGGGTCATGAAGGAATCCAGTAAAAATAAGCTGCCCTAGATCCAACACAGGAAAACATGTGAATATATCTACAGCTAAATTGCATTCCTTAGACTTCAGCATGAAATGCAAAGTAACACTCCCACCCTCCAGGTAATCAAAGATTATAGCACAGAAAGACATCCCGATCAATTGCAATAACAGCAGCGTCTCATGTAGCACAACTAGTGTGATCAGAGGAATTGGCCGATTACTGCGGCTCCAAATTGCTCGTTACAGAATTGGTCGCAATTATTTTGTGCATATATATGTGGGGGGTGGGTTTAGGGATATAATAATGTAAAGTGTTTAAGGGGGGTTTGCGGGGGATCTCCCCCTGCACATAATGCAGCAAAATGTACCTGTCAAAAAAAGATTTGACCAATTCTCCAAGGACCAATTCGATTCGACGTAATCAACACAAACCAGATCAGAATTCTAAATCGAAAACCCGGGACAGGCTAGAGTCGTAGACAGGACTCACTTGCAGGTTGCCCACACCACACATGCAGCGCTCCAATGCAGGCTTTCGGGTAGGAGGAAGAAGCTCACGCCACCGCTCCTTCAACAGCAGGGATCCCACATACCCAACACTTACACTACGATGCACTCCAACTGGAAATTCGAAATTCCCAGGAGAAAAGGGATAAAAGTAGGCCTGAGAAATCTAAAATTCCCCAACACTAACTTCCACTCCTGAGGGAAAAAAAGCATCAGGCCAGGGAAAGAGGAAAACATGCTACTCACCAACCAAAAGATGTGAGCACATGGGATCAAGCCAAATTGGCTGCCAGCTCTTGTACAGCCCTCCTCGCCTATTGATGAACTGCAGAGCCGCGCAGCCAATATGATTATTTCTCTGTTAAATTAAATAGATGTGTAGTTCTAAATATTAAAAGGAAAGACATAACAAATTAAATTCAGCTCTGTGAGAGTAATTGCTCTAAAAAAATAGAGTACTGTTAATTATTAGTATTTTGTTTGTTTAAAAAAAACAGCATTTTGTATTGTTCCGCACACCTGGTATATGTGTATACTTGGCCTATATGTGCACTGAGTATCTATTGTTTTGTTATACTTCTTCCTTGTATATGCCATATGTCATAAATGTCTCTAGTATGTATTGCATGCCGTGTATACCCAATTCTTCTAATCAAATCTTTAAACTAAACAACAACAAAAACAACATTGCTTTGTCAAGAGGTTTCCGAAGCTGGGGATTTTGATCCATGGAAACCATATTGTTGAACTGTTTTGTAATTCTTTTTTTTTTTTACTGTTTGTGAATGGGAAAGCAAAGGCAGGCGCTTTGAAACACTATTCTAGCTGTATAAGCGCTGTACAAATGCCCATTAAAATAAATAAAATGAACTGCAACAAAATAAAATCAAGGCCATTTAAAAGAAGGCAAAGGAGGCGGAAAGATTCTAACCCAGTTCCCATTGCTGCTCTGTTTCTGGAGGGGAACAGTCCAATCTCTCCACTACCAATGCTGGGAATATGAAATTCGTGGAAACGTACCTTAGTTTTGGCACAGTCCGGCACATCATAGTATGTTCCCATGTGCTTGTTGTCCAAATTTATGCACCTGGGCGCTGAGGTCTGCGTCTAGTGCCACACCATGGAGGGAGAGACTGGAGAGGTGCCTTTACTTTTTCTTTAGCCCCACTGGTAGTGTAGAAAAAAGACATTGACCAGAAACCGCTCGTAGAGACCACGGATTTCGTCTCATGTCAAAGAGTGAATTGTGTGTCTGCTGATATTACATATGTTGGTGACAAGTCATGTATGTTATGTGGATCTAGAAGAGTGATCTTAAAACAGTGCCGCTGCCCCCCTAGCGGGGCACGAACAATGTTCAGAGGGGGTATGAGGCTCTTTAAG
The DNA here is from genome assembly GCF_040938575.1 of Ambystoma mexicanum. Taxonomy (NCBI): domain Eukaryota; kingdom Metazoa; phylum Chordata; class Amphibia; order Caudata; family Ambystomatidae; genus Ambystoma; species Ambystoma mexicanum. The sequence goes on along the minus strand of NC_090934.1, from coordinate 1,412,592,964 downwards.
GCTCTATCGGGAGGATAGCTCAGAGGCAACGTGCTCCCCTTGGAAACAAGACGACACAGAGCAACACAGGTTCAATCCCCGCGTCTGCGCATAGAAACCTTTGGGTATTAAGCGCGCTATAAATAACCTATCATAAGAAGGGCTTACGCTGACTGCTCTTAATAGAAAATATAACCAGATATGGCTTCTGAGGGGGCCCTGCAATAATATTTTTACTCAAGGGGGAGGAGGACTCAGGAAAAATATTTGTACTCAAGCGGTGTTGAAATAAAAAAAGTTTGAATACCACTGATCTAGATTGACGAAGTGCAAACCCCTATCACTCCCTTGCAGATTGATCTTTTTCAGGTAAGTCACTGTAGATCAATGGCCAGGCACTCACCTTTAGCTTTATGATCTAGAACTGACTGCATACTTGTGTTGTGAACAGAGAGAAGGCACTGAAGAGCACCTGCTTTTTCTCACTGTCGCTGCTACCTTGGATGAATTTAGAAGCTCCCACAGAATTTACACAATGGCCTCCCCTCTGTATAAAGGGCTATCTGTTGGTACTGCGTGAGAATCAGGATTTTCTTAATCCATATCAGGCATCCAAGCTTACAAGATCGGTGACAGACGTGTGTTTTATAAAGCTGCAAACATATGGACTAACCTTTATCTCAGGTTGTAACCTCATATCTTAACACATGTAAACCCAAGCTCTTCTGAAAGCTGGAAGGGCATGATTTTGATTTTGACTGTAGTGTTAAACCCTCTGGTATTTTAGAAATCTGGGTGTTTTACCACTGTGCCCAATTCTGAGTTTTAGATTTGAAACTCTTCCACTCCACCTTCCTTTGTGTGATGGTAACTACCATCGCACAAAAGCATGATGCCATGTGGTAATTACCGCACGCGGTAGTAACCGATTCCACATGGAGTCAGCAATGTGGGGACTAAATGGTCCGCGTGACTCCGAATCGTGCAAACCCTTAAAATGACAGCAGACAGATAACAGTTTGAGAGAATTTCCAGAGGAAATACAGGTCAAACTCGGAGTTGTGCCCTAAGACTTATTTAAAGCAGGTACTATGTGTCAATTTCTAAACATGTCAATGTATTATTACAAAACTGCAAAAAGAGAGCAACTAACAATGGAATCTAGTGGTACAAAGTAACGCTGCAGAAGAATCTTGGCATAGACCTGTGGATGATATGCTTTGCTTCCATCTTCTGACCCCTCATGTGCAATGGAAAACACCGGACTACAGAACCCCAATACCTCGGATGCATTATGCAAACGACCAGCACCTTATCAATATGCAGCACTGGGGTGTCTACTTTAATTTGAAAACTGCACGTTTGCGATACATGTCTTTTTCCACTTTATGCCACTTAGTGGCTTGTAAAGAACAAAACCAAACAAAGGGCCTCATTACGACCCAGGCGGTAAGTTACCGCCTGGGTCGTACCTTTACCACCATGGCGTAAACTACGTTTACGCCATGGTGGTTGGCGGACTTACCGCCCCATTCCGAGGTTGGCGGGGCGGTAAGTCCCCAATCCCCATTTACCCTTCCCCATTCCCATTTTTGCCCCATAGGGCATAATGGGAGTGGGGAAGGCGTTAATTACGCCACCGTAAATTACGGTGGCGTAATTAACAACATGGTCCCTTAGCGCCATGGATTTTAACACCTGCTAAAAGCAGGTGTTAAATCCGCCATGGCGCTAAGGGACCTCGGAATCAGGCGGTAAGGGTCGGCCCTGTTTACGCTGCCGTAAACCCCTTACCGCCTGGGTCATAATGAGGCCCAAATGTCTTTGGGCCATGCTAGAGTGCACATGCAAGAGCAAGGCACAGCCATCAAGGTCTCCATGTAGGGCTTAATTTAAAGGGATGGGTATGCAAAATCTCCACACCAACCTGCCTGGCTACCCTATTACACTTGATTTCAACAAAATGTATTTATTTATTTGGTCATTTATATAGCGCAAAAGGCCCGGAGGCATCTAGGCGCTTAACTTAAGAGGGTGGGTTACAGTGGATATTTGCATTGGTGGTAGTTTACAAACACATTTACAATTGCATAAAGGACATGCATAGCATCACGCTTTCCTACCCATCTTTGTTTAACACAGTTGGGAAGCGCCCTACACAACATGTTCTTTTCTAACAAAGATGAAACTGCAAGGCTACAAAATAAACATCAAACAAAAGACAAAGGCCTTCGTTATGAGTCGGGCACTAGACATGGCTGTAACTTCACAGGGGGGAATCGCTGTTACCGCCATTGTGATCTGAGTATTTACCTCCACATGACTGCCTCATGGGCCTTTGGAAATAACGTGGCGGTAGCAGTAATTTGTTGTGTTGTAGTTACCACCAAAACGTATGAACAAATGACACATCTATTTTTTTGAGGGTTGACTGTTTCTGCAACAATTTCAGATGGATTTGCTGCACCAGTAGTACCTCCAAACACGGAGGTTGTAGCAGTGGGTGGAAACAATGTTGTTTTGCAAATAGGAAGCTGAACAGCGGCCATCTTTAATAACTAAATCCATTCAGATGCTCCCATTTTGGGTAGGTATCCGAGGGTGCTAACCAAGTGAACAAAGCAGGGGAACAAGGACCAGGCAAAGATGCCATAAATAAGGATGTGCAAGCCCAAATTCCTTAAGGAGGGTCTATAAGTATCTCCACATGAGACGATAGCCAATGCTACTGAGGGACGTTTTTATGGACAGCCTCGGGCATCCACACCCCTCTCTACTTCAGATCCACCAGAGTGCCTGGAAACCAAGCAAGTGGCAGCATTGTGTGGTATAAATCCCAATAAGAACGCATAACCCCAACCTATACAGCAACGCAGATACACACACCAGGCACATGCTCAGCCTAGATTAGGCACGACCAGAAGTTGTACAATTTCTGACTCTACAAGCACACACACACACATGAGCACAGGTACACATACTTCTTCTTACATGGTTGGTGGAAAGATCTATGTTACCTGAGGCAAAGTGCTAATTTAAAGGGTCCTCCCTATCAACTGAGTGATATGTTCTGTTCCTTGGGCCGATATGGCCGCCCTGTTCTCCTTGTGCAGGGGATGCACTAGGCAGCTGAGCCGACTACAACAACCAACCTGTTCTAGATCCTGCTCTGATTGGACATCTTCATGGCTCCTTTCAAGCACATACCCTGCACTTGTGCAAATGACCTCAAACATCAGGACCCACACCAGCAATCAAAACACAACACGGATCATACAACAAGTGTGTCAGGAAATACTTCTTGCAGTAGACAGCTCTCTGCGATCTAACAGTAGCTAATCTCATATAACATTGAACCTCATTCACTAATAACAAGCAACTAAACTTTCACTATGTTCCTCGAAATCTAGCACCTTTAAATTCATGTACAGTCGCTTGTACGACTTCCATCCTCTATACAAGCAGTGCTCGGAGGCGGCTGCTGCTGGACTCTGAAATAGGGGAGGTGCGGATCTGCCTGCATAGGATCGAGTGAGTGACTGCAGTCATCACCCCGCCCCCCACCCCTCACTCTCACCATCACCCCAGTGTGGACCTGGTGGGGTACACAATCCAAGATAAACATAAAATGATGGGTAGCCATAATGCGTTTCACATTACAGTTTCAGGAAGACATTGTGTCAAAAAATATCCCAGCAGTTCTTAAGGGAACACATGATACATCACAACTAGCAGGTGGCTGGTCTTCCACAGCACGCAGGAGCATTTCATGACACAATATGCACGTGGCCATCCAAAAATAATGCCCCTGAAACAAACGCTATGCCCGACAGGCCACTGTAGCACTGAAGTTGCCCCTGCTAGAGGGTACTATTATGAGCTAGTCACACTGGCAGAAGTTGTGCTATACAAGGGGCCACTTTAAATTGCATTGCTATCACACTTGGAAAAAACAAAACAAATCAGAAACTGTAGAACCATAGACGCTATATCAGTTTAAAAATATTGTGCCAGGCGACATACTTACACCAATTTTAAACATCGAGCTAGGATATATAATATGCATTATGGGCCCTGTGCTAGATAATAAAATGCACATTAAAATTTTCAATAGATAAAAGGCAAACCGAGTTTCGTGTAAGTGTAATAGTGGTGCCATTACATATTTGAAGTAGTGGAAAAGAGGTTTTTATTTTACTGTAGGATCCCACCTAACGTGGGAGGAGGCGGGGGGATGGGGTTCAACATGGGGTAGGGTAGAGTGGGGGGGTTATTTTAGTCATCCCTATAAACATTTGCCTTTCAGCCCCTCAGAAGATGAATCATAAAGACCTGACAAATAGCCGGATTTCTCATAATGTTGTCAGCAAAGTACAAAATGGGCACCCCTTTCAAGCCCCCCAGCCCCCAAAAATGTGCATCAATATTTCCTAACAGTGCAACATTGACATGAGACTTGTCTCGCCTCTCAATCTAGCGACTACAGTTCAAATGCCCCTCACCACAGCATTCCAAAATAAACAAAGAGTACACAGGGGTGCACATGGACTCCCCAGGATAGGGGAGCCGGATCTGAGATCCAGAGATACATTTTTTGCCAGATCCGGGAAGATCCGACCCAAGACAGCACTGCATATTAGTTGACCTCTACAGTATATATAAGTTAAGCTTTATAGAGCCAGCCAGAGGGTTGTACTCGGAATTATGTGCGCTGAAGACCGTATTAAGCAAGATGTATGGGTAAAAGGGTGGGACGTGTAAAGTTTAATCCCTCCTCACTTTTTAAAATAACATGGAAAAGGAATAGGGCCAAAAAGAACAGAAGAATGTCATTGTCTTGCACTGGCTCCCTGTAGGGCAACGGTTCACCTTCAAAGTTATGTGCATCACCCACCATGCTCTGCACAACACAGGCCCAGAATATCTACAACACAAGCTCACCCACTACAGACCCTAGTATTATTATTATGAAACATTATCTGGTGTACTTTGCATATTGGTGAGTCAGGATAGCCCAGGGGCAACACGAAATCTTGGAAACAAGACAACACAGCACCACACAGGTTCTAATCTCGCTCCCGTGCTTAGAAACCACAATGCTGGTATTAAGAGTGTTATAAATGAACAATTAAATTAATGAAATGCAATATAATCGCAGCAATTTGATATGTGAGGCTTCCTTTTACAATGACCATACTAGACATTAACTGGCATCAAATGGCAAGTCGGATGGTTGTGAGAATGTACTTACAAGCAAAATCTAGGAGGTCCCTGTAACTCATGTGGAGGCGGGGAACATGACAACAATTGAAAAACACGCTCCTCACCGGATAAATCAATAGAATGCAATTAAATCAAATCAACATTAGGTTAAGTCCACAGTTGTATTTAGACTGAACTTGAAGGGGAATGGAAAATACACTAACATTTATTGAGAAACAGAGTATAAGCACATTCCCAAATATATACTGCGCTTTCTACATTCCTTGCATACTATGCAATCTGACAATATAAACAGCGTGCAAAACATGAACTAATATGCAAATAATCATAAAAAAATAAACACATTCAGCATAAGGGTGGAGATAAAGGGGGTAATTCATGGATCATTTGCACCGAAAACAAATGGGATTTGCGGGCAGAATGGCGCACAAATCCTGTTTTTTTCGGCGCAAATAATCCATGAATTACCCCCAAAGAGTAGCCAATTATTATCATCATCATAATGCTATAGAATTCATTTAATTGTTTTTTTATATACCTTTGTTGCTCTGCGTGATCTTGTTTCCAAGACCAGGGCGTTGCCCCTGGGCTATCCTCCTTTCACTGATAGTCTGAATCGATCTGCTGAATTACAAAATGTGCACAAATCCTCTAAAGGTAAAGCAGTCCTTGTGCATCCGTGCAAATTCCATTGATTTCACACCCACAAGCAGGGCCCACGAAATAATTTGGCTATCTCCAGCATGAAAGGCCAACTAATGTCCGCCTTTAGATGCGTTTTACACAATTTGGTCTGGTCTGTTCCACTGTGGTAAGTATTGGAACCTATGCATTTTGAGCATTAATCATCAACTTGCCAAAAGAAAATACATCCCCATTTCTGTGTAGAATATTAAGGCAGCCAGCTCATCATATACATGGTTTCTGTGTGCATTGATTTGTCATTTTTTCAATAGTGACTGAATCAGGGCACACCATAGGACAATGGCTGTTGAGTCAAACAATGTACGCTTCTCCATTTCAGAAAGGGTGGACAAAATCCCATTCTTCTCATGGTATCGAATGCATAGGATCACAAAATCTTTCTCCGCACCAAAAGAAATAGGTGCCACACAGCTCTAAGAGTGTTGACCTTTCTAAAGATTCCTCATATTATCAGTGACATATTTAGTCTTCACAAATCGGATGTCTTTTTCACGTATTCGAGGGGGAACAATCTTCTCTAGACATTTGCAAAGTAAGTGGTCTTGTATAGCACAATTTTTCTGGTTTTGAGTAGTCTTGCTGCACATGGCTATGTGTGAAATACAGAGGGCAGGGGACATTAGTGGAACGGGGGAGAGGCAAATGTGAAACATGCAGTGCTGATAAGTGCAGTTTGAAAGTAACCCATTCCTGTGTGCCAGTCTGCTTGCTATGGGCTTGGTAGAGAGGCTTGGGAGAATGTTATCCATAGGTGGGGACAGGTTGTGATTTGATAGACTACAGTGCCTTGGGCCTGGTTAGCTGCTGATGTAGGAGTGTGTGGCTGGGCTACAGAGGAGAGAGTAGTCGTGGCTCCGTTAGTGTTGATGTGCTAACAGCTGGGCCTGTGGTGGCCATCTGTGGGGGATTTGTGCTTGCAGTGTCAGGTTATGGGGGATCTTAGAGGGGAATCAGCTCTAAGTCGAAGGAAGAAGGGAGTCGGTCTTACTCACAAGGCATAACAGACTGCAAATTCTACCACTGTTTTTTAGCAGACAAGTCCCATTTCACCAGCTCACATTGCCACTGTCAATCTCTCTTTCTCCCATTCCCAAAAGGATATTGCACCATGTGAGCAACAAAATAAGCCTCTGCAAGTTGGCAGATGAGGGGACGCGGTGCGGTCTGGAAACTGCACTCATTACTATAAGCTACGTGTTAAAGGTTATGTGGAAACCGTCTGTTTTATGGGTACTAGCTGGGGGTGCCTTACTTAAAGGTGGTGGGGCTGCTCCCTAATACAGCCAGGAGTGATGGAAAATCAAGAATTACTGATTGTGCTTTCTTTAAACTGCACATATCATGTTATAATGAAGGGTAGTTTATGCACAATATTTGACAGTTTGCAGTCAAAACCCTTTCAGTGTTGGATTGCAAGAGACCCCTCACCAAAGATCCTACCCTGCCCCTAAGGAACTGTAACTAAGTTCAAAGTCCATAAAATCCATTCTTTAAAGTCCTTCTCAGGCAGACTTCAGCATCGCACCAACGGATGAACCAGAACGGACCATCAGAAGTCAAGCAATTCAGCAAAAGGAGCAAAGGTGGGGCACATCTCAGGAGAATCAAAATGGCCCATTGAAGAGGTGAGCCCTGACTTGAGCCTTACACTCTACATATAGTCTGTAATGTGGAAGTTCACCTCCAGGACACAGCGTTCGATATCAAGCATGTTCTTGCTTAAGCCTCTGAACAAGTGAAGATCATGAGCCTCCAACTCCTTTGCGTAATCTCATTGCAACCAACTCATGTCACCGCCATCTTAGGTCTGCGAATTCACAGTATTCACTGGTACAGAGAGCCAGGACCCTAGCATCTTGCATGAGGGAGCATCAATCTGCCTCTCATTCACCTCATTGATTCTTTACACACCCATATAGGAATCAAAAACTCTTGGGGTTTACCTAGACTCTTCCCTCACTCTAACCAGACCGGTCAATGCCATAGCCTCATTCGCAGCCTACACAACTAAACGTCTCAACGTCGGCAGACCCTACCTCTCCGCTGCCAGTTGCATCATGCTAGCAAGAGCCGTTGGAGTCTCCAGACATGACTACTGTAAAGCCCTCTTTGCAGGAACCGTCTTAAGCAATATAAAAACATTACAGACCATACAGAACAATGCTCTTAGAGGAGCATTAAACATGCCTAAAAACGATCAGATCCCTTCGGCTAGAAGAAGCGTCCACTGGCTCCCTATCCATGAGCTAAAACATTTCAAAACTCTAACGGTAACTCATAAATCTTTGGTTCACACAGCCCAAAAATATCTATCAAACAAATGCAAGAAATCACAATCAAACCGACCAACTAGGGCCTCCCACTTCCACCTACTTTCTACCCCCAGATTCAAATTGCAAAAAGAAGGGTGACGCAGTTTCCCTGCAGTGGCAGCAAAATACTGGAACGCCCGACCACCACATCTTGGATCCAAAACCTCCTTCTGGACCTTCCACAAAAGCCTCAAAGCCTGTCTCTTCTCACAAGATGTATACCACTGACACTGCATCCTTGATAAGCAATGTACTTCATAAACCCTCAAACTGCTTCCTTTAATCTGTGTAATTGTACCGTGTACAAAAGTACACTGTGCTCTCTGTAACCAAATATAAGTTAACTGTGTGTTTTGTAGCCAGCGCCTGGAAGCCTTCGGGTTTAGTGCACTTTATAAAGGCCAAAAATAAATAAATAAATATAGCCCATAGAGTCCATCATGCAACAGGAAAAGGTGATACCACCTGTTCCATCCTGCCGCTATGGTTCAGTCAATAATACTGACAGCTGGCAATCCGACACACCTTTTTGGGAGCAAAATCTTGATCCTTTTCTACAAATGACTGTGGGGGTTGGGAGGTGATGATAGTTCTTTCAGCTCCACAAAGGGTTTATACGTGTATCGAACACAGGGAGAGCAGACGTTGGTGGGGCAAAGTGCATAGCTCTATGGGGCGAAACAGTGCCCCTGAATTCCAGAAATAAAGAAGCCAGAGGGATTTGGGGAGTCCCACTGAAGTATAAGGCCAGCACAGAAATGGGGATGTCAGACATGAAGCCCATTGAATTAAAGACAGGTCTAAATCTCAAAGGAAAGAAAGGTGGTTTGAATCTCAAAAGTGCAAAGATATGTGCAATGCATTTCTGCAAGGAAAAGAAACACATGTGGCTGACAATGCTGTTTTACTAAATCTGTGGAAAGCTACACTTTTACTTAAAGATACAGACAGCGCTGTGTACATTATCTTCAACGTAATACCAGATTGTGCTCCGGTCATCTCAAGTGAAACCAAGCTCATTGCAATTATAAAAAATAAAACAACTTATTTTTTCCTCATCCAAGTGCTCACTAGACTTTCAGAGTTTGAACTTGGTTTTCTCATATAACTGCCCTATGCATATGGACAATCCAGAAGTGATATGCATGTATTTTGCAACTGTGAGATACATTGCACATGGATATAAGCCCTAGGTGCCTCATAAAATGTCATGTAAGATGTATTGTGTGAGTTTATAAGCCATTGCTTGCAGAATTTTCCATGCTACTGGTCAGTTCTCCTAAAGATGAAACTTAACTTCCAAGTCCTTTCCTCTGCTGGTCTTGGATAGGGAGGTCTGGTTGTCAACCATCAATCAGGGCCATTGCTTAAAAATATAAAAAGAAATATACTACCTAGATTTAATCCACGGTGGAAATAGATAAGGCCATGCCTGTTCCTTCAGCAGATGTGACCTTGAAGTCACAATTCCCATAAAATGTCATTAGAGTTGCAGCCATGGCCGTTACAGGCCATGGAGGGAGAGGTGAAGATAAACATGAGCCAGCCTCTGGCTGATCACATGCTCAAGGGAAAATGAAACTGAAAGAGACTAAAGAAAAAAACTGGAGCTTAGTTAATAGAAAAATACATATTATTGCATAAAAGGGGCAGCGTATATGTCACAACGGTCATTCCAGACTTCTTTTAAAGGTGACAGTCGCCCCCTTTGAACCATGCTAAAATGATTTTTGTGTGATAAACATAACTAAACTTATTAATGAAAATTTGATTTGGGCATTCCCTTCATCCTGAGAGATTTGAAAGTTGGTGTGAGGTTGAAGACAAGATTAACATGGGAACTATGAAGTGGCATATTTTTCATTGATATGGCTCCTGAGTAAATGAAGAAAAAACATATCTCTGCATAAGAAGGGCGTGCCGACTTCAGATTAGCATCAGCTGATTCGCTTTAAAATGTCATTCTTAAAAATATATCGATACATGGAAAGATTTGAAAAATTAGGCTTTTTGCCATGTTTATAGATTTTCAGAGTTTTGAACATGCCAAGCCCACATGTCAGTTTGGATGACAAAGCTTTCTCCCCCCACAGCTTTCCTACCTCACACCCCTCATCTCCTTGTCCTATTAGCACACAGGTGAGAGGTGGGTAGAGAAAGTCAACCAATCCATTTTGCAGGAATCATGACAAGTTTGTGATGCCATTTGCCCTATAAGTAAACCAGTTTGCATCAAAACTGGGCTTTTTCCACTTATTCGGGGAGGTAACCTGCTGTTGAACTCTTGCGAGAAATACACAAGCAGAGAGGCTCCAAATCTTGCATTGGAGACAGGGACCAGGAGACGTAGACGTTGACTGGGACCCCTTGGAGAATCCAGAGGGGACAATCCTTGATTGACAAGCTTGCTGTCCCAGAGGTGCCCCGCTGTTCCCTGATTCTCATTACAAGGCCTCTGCTGTAAGTTAAACTATCCCCAAAGCCATAGATTAGTTAGGCCCTGCATTTTCAAGCATTGATTTAGTAATTTCCCCATAGCAAAATATCCTGTTTGTCTGTGTAGATCCTTAACATATTTAATTAAAGCAAATCAATTAATTCCCTATAGAAATCACAGGATGTGTTTGGTTGGCATTCAAACTAACAAGCTCTTCCCAGTGTGTTTTGAGCCAATATAGACATGAATCGATTTGGCAAAAGAGTTAATCCCAAAAGCCTATTTCCACGTGAGTGTGCAGGGTGCAAAACAAAATTGCCCCTTTGTTCCCTTTGTGCTCTGACCAAAACCACAAAGCCCTGCCTGTTCTTTTTAGGTGTGGCAAAACAAATGTTCCTATTGCTTTTCTTTCCCTCATATTGCATCTGTGGGAATAAGTAAAACAACGATTTTGCCCCTTGAATCCCTTTTCCCATAAAGTGCATTTTATCAGAATCCCAAAACGATTTTGCCACAGGCCATCAATTCAGAGGAGTCAAGTCTGATTGATGTTTGGAGGGTGGGGGTTGCTGGGAGAAAAGTATTATAACCAGATCAGCAATCACTGTGTGTTTTGAATTGTTCTTTTCTGCATTGGTGAGGGGTATGAAAAGAAAGATGCTGGAAATTGTGACTGCATATCTCAGTATTATCTCTGTGTTGGTGCCATTACGGAAGTTATTTTTGTTCTTGTGTTACCACAGCATTGGTGACTGATGTTAGCTTGTTTGTCAAGTTTGGTTTAAATAAATCTATATTCTTACTACACATCAGCCTGGTTCCGAGTCTATTGTAGCACTGGGCATTTGTTGGGGTTGGGTGTGAGACGGGGTGGAGGACTTATCAAAGTGAACCATAACAAACTAATAGTGCTTTATTGTGCGCCACATTCATTGGGAGAAATGAACTCCCTGAGTTGAGTGTGATCGCATAATAAACCGCGACAGCTGTTAATGGCTCTAAGTGTTTATATTGTTAATTAATTTAATAATGCAGTAAGTTATTTTACTCATAATGAACTCTACAAGCTGAATTGTGACTATGCACTGAAAACAGCTGCTACGAATCCACCAATTTAATTTCACGCATTTAACATTCATATTAGGATGAGAGGCTTGGTAGGTGCCCCAGAATTCATCCGGGGACCATCCTGCTTTCACACATAGCCCTATAGTGGATGTGTTATTCTGATGAGCTGCCTTGTGTGAAGGTTGTACTCTGCAAAGGCCCCACTCCCAGCCTAATCCTCTTGCTCTTTCATCACAGCTCTCTTCTGATGTGTGGCAAAGGAGGTGGCCTAGGTGGTAAAGAGGTGATGGACATAACATAAGATATGGAGGTGTACTCTGCTTCCATCCCACAACTCCTCCATTCATCTCAATTTTCGAAACCCGCCCAGGCAGGACTGACTAGTGTGTAATTTTAGGTATCATCATTACCAAGAGTATGCAAGAGGCTACCCGTAGACTTTTTGCAGGGTTTTGTAGAAGTTTTACAAAAAAAAGATAGATACTGTATCAATGGTCCAGCGTTCAGGGCTGAGATCTCCTCTTGACTGCATTGTTCCTCTCGAGATTTTGTTTTTTGGGTGCAAGTGCAGCACTCTGGTGAAGTGCTCATGATTCTACGGTATGAGAAATGAGATGCCCATTGAGAAGGACCACCTGACGTTTCCAGAGACTTTATGAAACATAAAGGTCGGCTGGGAGGATAGCTCAAGGGCAATGCGCTTGCCTTGACGCAAACCAACACAGGTTCGATCCCCAGGTTTGCACTTAGAAACCTCTGGGTTGGAATTGTATGAATGCTTCTGGTAATATCTATGCTGTATTATTTTAGAACAGATTGATTATTAGCAGAATATTGTTGGTTTTTAGTCAACTCTTCTTACAAAAGATGGCGAGCCGCTGTGATGTAGACAAATTGGTAAACAATGGTTAAATAGCAGTCCAGTATTTTAAGTTTGAGATCCATAAATAGCTCCATATAGGGCTTCGTCAGGGGTTGGGCGGAGTGGTAAAAATATGTCGGTAATAGTGTTACCGCTTTGTCCAGTTCACAGGTTTGGGGCGGAAAGTTTGAGATATACCTCCAGCTTTGAGCTGCAGATAAATCTGGCCACTTTCTGACCATTTTCAGCGCAATTACCATAGGGAACTTTGAACCGCAGTAATTGTGCCAATGCTGCCCCCTGGAGTCCTACGGGCTCCTACAAAATGGGGGGAAATAGCATTGCTGCAACTCTGGATCTGGTGCTAATAGCGCCAGACCGAGTTGCCATAACACTATTTGCCTTGGCCGGTATCCCGGGGCGTTTACCACCAGGATACCGCCCAGTTTCTGATGAGACCCACAGTCACGTTCGTAGAAAGCGGACTACTCCCCATATAGGGTGAGTATTATGATGCCTATATATGTAAATAGAACTCGTAAGTATCGATTCGATTTCTGAAAGAACCTCTGAGGACTGGGAAGCAGTTTTTTTTTACTTCCGAAATGCGTAGTTTAGTCGCGCTGCACCTATGTCAGTAAACAATAAATAAGAACAATAATACTAAGTTATGGTTAACATTTTTTGAAGTAGGACTTAATCCCCTCTCAATGTTCTTTAGAAACGAAAGAAGGGTGATGACATGTTACAGTGAGGTTTCCCGTCTGGATATGATGCTTTTGAAAACCCATGATAAAGGAGTCACAAAATGGGACTAAGGACAACAGTTCCTCCATGTATAAGAGAATGCACTGCAAAGATTTGCCAATAAATATCTCGAAATAGATAAGTTAAACAGACATTTCTTAGTGTGTTTTTACCTTCTTCCATAGGTTTCTCCCTCGACAAGAATACGAGCAGAAGGATAATTTAATGTTAAAGGGATGGTTTAGCAACATTTTTTATTTAAAAAATAGATAGGCAACATAAAAACAAAATACTAGCATTCTCCGTTTTTAAACTTCCTATGTAAAATTTTGAGCTATTCAAGCTCAAAATTCGCAAAAGCAAGCACATGGGCGCATCCATTTTGTGAAATGGAGGCCCTCCTGTGCTGGCTTTTGCTTTTGCGGCACTAATGAAGGAAAAGCCAGCCAGCTGTAGTAAACAAAGGCTACCGCTGGGTGGCTTTCCCTTCATTAGTGCTGTAGGCGGAGGACGGGGACCGGAGACCAGAGCAGGAAAGCTGCAGCTGAATCTCGGTAAGTGCTATTTATTTATTTTTTAAAAATAAGCACTAGCTGCGGTTTTTTTTCTACGTTTTCCGGGCTGGAGGAGCCCGGAAAACTTAAAAATAAAACTGCAGCTTTAAAAACGTTGTATTTATGTTTGCGGTCGCTTTTGAAGCGACCGCAAACATAAATACAACGTTATTGTGTTGGAAAACGCTGCGGTTTTTCTTTCCAAGTTTCTCAGGCTCCTCTGGCTCGGAGGAGCCTGAGAAACTTTGAAAGAAAACCGCAGCGTTTTCAAACACAACCGCGTTTGTTTCTGCCTGCTGTGGCTATCACTTTGGGTCTGCGGTGCTCCCATGGGAGCACCGGAGACCAAAAGTGAAAGCCACAGCAGGCAGAAACACACGCGGTTATGTTTACATGCCGCGTAGTGTTTCTACCTGCAGCTGATTTCCCATTTGGGGCTCTCGGGCTCCCCGTGGGGAGCCCGAGAGACCCAAATGGGAAATGCTAAATGCTGCGTTGTCTGCCTAAATCTGCTTTCCTTTTGGGGCTCTCAGGCTCCCCGTGGGGAGCCCGAGAGCCCCAAATGGTGAAGCAGATTCAGGCAGAAACAACGCGGTTGTGTTGGAAAACGCTGCGGTTTTTCTTTCCGAGTTTCTCAGGCTCCTCCGAGCCGGAGGAGCCTGAGAAACTTGGAAAGAAAAACTGCAGCGTTTTCCAACACAACGTTGTATTTATGTTTGCGGTCGCTTCAAAAGCGACCGCAAACATAAATACAACGTTTTTAAAGCTGCGGTTTTATTTCTAAGTTTTCTGGGCTCCTCCTGCCATGGGAGCACCGGAGACCCAAAGTGAAAGCCACAGCAGGCAGAAACACACGCGGTTATGTTTACATGCCGCGTAGTGTTTCTACCTGCAGCTGATTTCCCATTTGGGCCTCTCGGGCTCCCCGTAGGGAGCCCGAGAGACCCAAATGGGAAATGCTAAATGCTGCATTGTCTGCCTAAATCTGCTTTGCCATTTGGGGCTCTCGGGCTCCCCGTGGGGAGCCCGAGAGCCCCAAATGGGAAAGCAGATTGAGGCAGAAACAACGCGGTTGTTTTCCGCAATGCCGCGTTGTTTCTGCCTGAATCTCCTTTACCATTTGGGGCTCTCGGGCTCCCCGTGGGGAGCCCGAGAGCCCCAAATGGTAAAGCAGATTCAGACAGAAACAACGCGGTTGTGTTGGAAAACGCTGCGGTTTTTCTTTCCGAGTTTCTCAGGCTCCTCCGAGCCAGAGGAGCCTGAGAAACTTGGAAAGAAAAACCGCAGCGTTTTCCAACACAACGTTGTATTTATGTTTGCGGTCGCTTCAAAAGCGACCGCAAACATAAATACAACGTTTTTAAAGCTGCGGTTTTATTTCTAAGTTTTCCGGGCTCCTCCAGCCCGGAAAACTTAGAAAAAAACACGCAGCTAGTGCTTATTTTTTTTAGAAAAAAGAAATAGCACTTACCGAGATTCAGCTGCAGCTTTCCTGCTCTGGTCTCCGGTCCCCGTCCTCCGCGTACAGCACTAATGAAGGGAAAGCCACCCAGCGGTAGCCTTTGTTTACTACAGCTGGGTGGCTTTTCCTTCATTAGTGCCGCAAAAGCAAAAGCCAGCACAGGAGGGCCTCCATTTCACAAAATGGATGCGCCCATGTGCTTGCTTTTGCGAATTTTGAGCTTGAATAGCTCAAAATTTTACATAGGAAGTTTTAAAACGGAGAATGCTAGTATTTTTTTTTATGTTGCCTATCTATTTTTACTAGACCATCCCTTTAAATAATCCAGTAGTGACCATTAATGGGTATAGTGTGCCCATGAAAGGGCATTGTATTTTAAATAAGTTATGGTTTAGATATGTTTTATTTAGTGTTTAGCCATTAAAGATTATCATAAATAAGCCAAATAATATGGAAAAAGACAATGATGAACCAATAAATACACTTTAAAAGCATATGTTTAGTATCAGTGAGCAATATGTGTATTGGACAAGTTGGCAAAAAATAAGCATAAAACGACATAGGCCTAACTGCAATTATACAGCAACTTAAAAATCACGCATAACCCTGTACATGGAGAAATATTCAATGCGCAGAATCGACGCACAAAAATAACGCACAGTCCTTCAATTGATTTAAGATAGTTCTTACTCCGGGGGAAACAATGTGCAGTCCTACTTATAGATAATTATTCTGTTGACACGACCAAGGCATCAGTGCACCAAAGAGAAGCTGTGGCACAGCATCATCTCTGGGGCCTTTTGAGGAAAGCCTGATGAATACATTTAGCTACTAAGATGACAGCTTCTGGTTTGTGTGCGGAAGACAAAAGGTTCACTGCATTGCTGGCGGTCACTACACTGTCTGCCCTCTGCTAACAATATTCCAAGAGTGGATAGCTTCTCTTTTTTTGTAGTGATCAGAATGACCCCTATGGATTTAATCATTAACATTGACAAGACTATGATATTGACACGATTATTATACTGCCCTTGAAGAAGGTCCTTACTAAGGCGAAACATGTAAGACAGTTTGAGGGCACACCACAATTGCTTTTAAGGATAAGGGAAGTGCTATTGTAGCCATTGTTTGTGTTTAATGGTTGTACAAGTGGGAACTTCGTATATTATTGATGGTTGCAGGTGTATGTTTTATGTTGCATCTATTGTTTGTCATTATACCCTGATGTATATGTTTGTGAATTGTGTTTAATGTGCTTTGTTCATTTGTTTTTTTTTTGTCTATGGTTACACATAATGTATATTGTCCAAGCGATTAATGAGAATTAGGTTATTTGCTGTTTAAAATGAATAAAGGTAATGAAAAGAGGATACGACTTTGAATGGGACATTCATTGGTAAAAGCATGTAGGATTGTGACAGATCCATCTGGATCATTGGTGGTTGTGTGTTATGTGCGTGTTAGACAATACACTGGGGTGCCTCAGCGACGTAATTCCAGGTCTGTCTCATGAGTCATTTTGATGGTTGCTTTCGCCTCACTAACCTAACCATTAGTGTACAGTTTAATTCCCAATAGGATAAAATGACATATCCTTACAAACACTGCTATCATATCTAGGGAGGATAGCTCAGGGGTAACGTGTTCGCCTTGGAAGCAAAACGACACTGCGCATCGATCCCCGGGTCCGCGCTTAGAAACCTCTGGGTATTAAGCGTGTTATAAATAACCTATGATGCTATCATATCAAACCCCTCATTCTTATCTTTTTAAGGGAACCCAGTATTCTCAAGATGTCTTTTGTACATGTCACTGTCTCTTGGTCCGGCATTCCTTAAATCATGCATTGTAGTGAAGTGTCAGAGTTGCTACCGAGAAGGGAATCAGAACCTACACATATTGAAGCCTGGAGATTACTTTGGAAGATACAGCATGTGAAGAAACTCTGGAACAGTGAGACTATAGAGAGAATCAAGTAGGCGAGTTCAAGAATCCTGCAGCTTCCTAAGTCCTACCTGCAAGTATGGCACGTTGCAGAGTTGCAGAGAGAATTGTGTCGCGCGGGAGTTTGCTGAGGCAGTTTCTTCCCTGCTATCAGACTATTGTCGTGGGAGGGAGAGTGTTTGGGAGAGACGTGGGGCAGTACAGGAGCATGTTTGAGGTGGAGACCAGAGAGAGGAGGTAGAGCTGGAAAAGGAGAGAGAAGGATGAAGAGAAGGAGAGGAGGAGACAGTAGGGGGTGGTAATTAAACAGGAGGTGACAACTAAGGTGGAGGTGGCGAGCCGGAAGTTGGGAGGGAAGAATGTCAGAACTCCAAGCTTTTGGAATGCTTACATAGCAGCTGCTGTGAATGTAAGAGGAGTGTTCAGCCAACCCTGGTAGATTGGGAGTTAAAGAAAGTGTGATGGAAGAAGGTCTTGGGTGTCTGTGTGTAAGTGTGTCTTTGTGATTTACTAGGTTCCTTTACTAGGGTCAGGACGCCGGTTCTACGCCATTCCATGATGGCAGAAGTAAAAGCAGCTTGTGATCCGCACACCATTCCTCGTGGGCTGCTGCTTTGCAGTCATTCCGAACGCCCTTTCATCGTAACCCAAGATACAGGCAGGACCTGTTTGCTTTACCAGGAGCCCTTTCAAAATCTACATGAAGCTATTTCCCCATTGCTTCCCTCCTTCGTTGAAACATCCTGGCACACTCTCCAGAGTTTTAGAGGTGGTGGGAGCAAAGCCTTACTCTCTTGAGACACTACATTTGGCTCACTGCACTGAGTGTAGGCACCGAGTGATGGACATGCTGGCCCTCACTACTCAAGCATGCGCAGAGATCACCACTACTCTCCACAACTCCTCCAACTCCAAAACCAGCCTTCAAATGTGTACTCACGCTTGATAGTGGACACTTCTCACCAGAGGCTGTCGCGTCTCGGTCTACCAGACACTTGCTCTCTTTTGTTTCAGTCTTTCTCAGCACTATCTCTATTTCCCGAAAAGCTCAGATAAGTTCATCTCTTTTGAGAGAGGTGTCAAGTAAAGACTGTTCTGAGAAAAGGACACATTCTATTGCAATATGTTATGGTGACTTATACTGTGCACCGCTGCCTCCACTGGGGTGGTCTCTAGGCGCTCTACATGGTAAGAGAAAACCAGCAGTGTTTAGGTGATCTCATACAGCCCACAGACTTCAGGAAAGAACTTTTGACTGAAAAAGACTGATTGCCAGACATGATTTAAAAAAATTAAAACTTGCAGTACACGAAATCCCAACCTACAAGGATGGTAGTTTCATTTGAATAGGGATAGTTAGTGATCGTTTTTATTTCTAAGTTAGGTTGTAGGTGTACACTCTGTCCTGATAGAGTTTGAATCCTTTCAAAACCCTCTTGGGGTTGGGCTTCAATACAATGTGAAAACTGCCACTTGTGTACAGGCGCGACATAAACGACATATCATATCATGGCACACCAAGAGATAACCCTCTTCATGGTTTGGATTATTTGTGGAACTATGATTGAATCAGCTGGTAAGAGGCTAAGCTCAGGAACAGAAATATTTGGAGAATTTCCTGAGGAAGTTCCGCACCAACTGTTCATCTTTGGGCACTTCGTAAAGGGCCCAAAGTACACCATAAGGGAAGATATTGCTAACCAGTACCTGGGGAATGTCTGAATGGATCGGTAACTGACTGCGCGTTCCTGTGTATGTTTTCTGCTGCAGAAGTGGTTGGAGTTTGTGATTTTGTCCTACTCTCCTCTCCTCCTGGGGTAAAATGATTATGAGAGTAGGACCATAAACCCCTGTGGATCCCATCTGAAATGGACCTGAAAAGAATAACAGGCAGGAAAAAGACCAGGACGTGGGGGAGAGTTAAAAGGTGGAAAATACCCTGCGAGAAGGCGAGCATAAGGAGAATATAACTTAGAGAAACCTCAGAAGAGAAAAGGTTGAGAGACATGCACAGCAGGATGGAGAAAAAGGGAAAGGGAAGAAGGAGGTGATAAGGAGAAGCCTACAGGGGGACTGAAGGAGAAAGAGAAGAGGGGCAGGCACGTTTTATGCCAGCTAAAGGGCAGTTAAGGAAGGGAGGAAGTAGCAGCACATGGCAGAGTTGTGAGGAGGCATTGGGAAAGTTAAGAGATGAACAAAGCGGAAGGAAAAGAAGAGGTGAAACAGGAAGGTTCTTTTAGGTACTAGAGCATCCTTAATTATTGAGGACGTGGACAAGAATGGGGTTTTAGGAAAGACACCCGTATATCTAAGCCATAAGGAAAGGATGATGCCTAACCCAACTTGCACACCAGCTCAACTGGCCCAGAGACTGGTGGTGGATGCGGGACTTGGCACCAAATAATCAAAGTGCAGCCCGCCTGGTCCTGGAACCCAATAAAGTGCTCTTCAAGGAGTAAAGAGACCAGGACGAGAATTAAAAGAGCCACATTGACGAAACCAAGGGCCAAGACAGAGGTGCAGGGACCCTTGGACCCCACCACCAGACGGTGAGTGACTTATAATTGTAAAATTAACGGGAAGGGAGCCCCCGAATGAGAGACGTTTTTCTAACCCTGGAGATTCGTTTTAGAAGCCACTGAACCTTTTTTTTGTTGCATTAGGAGTTAAGACTTTGCCTGATTCAAGACATAGACCTACATACTAAATATGGTAGCCCAGGGCCGCAAACACTTGGCTGTTAATTTTGATTTGTACTAAAGGAAGAGATAATGCCCCTTGGTGGCTTGCCCTGGACAGAGTGTAACACGTCACTTGAAGATGTGGAGAGGGGCTGGAGGCAGGAGAAACCTTCCCGATTTAGGGAATTTTAGCACTGCTGGAGGCCCAGAATTCCACCCATCGGGATATCCTCAGAGTGGTATCGGGGAACCCTGGGATCTGGAGAAAAAGGGGGATTGTTTCACTTGGCTAGAAGTATTATGAATTAAATAGTATTTAAGATTCTCCTTCATTGGCTGTGTGATAACCATCTCTGGTTCCGGAAGCACCTCAAGACCCTCCTCTTTGCTTCTGCCTTTGCTTCTCTTCTCCCCTGTTGATCTGTTCTGCTTCGGCATCGTGCACCTGGTTACCCTCTGATTTCGGGAACAGGTATTTGCTCACTCTGCCACGCACCCGCACTGCCTCCTGGCAACCCTTGCACTTGGGTCTGTATCTGTAACCCTACTGCCCCCCCCCACCCTTTTTCTGCACTTATCAGACACCCTCTGCCTGCACCTTAAACCTAGCCCTTGCCACTTGCTGGCTGCACTACCACGTTGTTGTTACTTTCCCTTGCTTAGCACTTTCCACCCCTCCCATTTGCACGTTCCCCCTTCCCTTTCACTTGCATGTTCTCAATGTCACTGGACCTAATAAGATTGTTGTTTTTGTTCTCCTGTGTTCCCCTCCCCTGCCTTGCCGTGCCCTGAAACACTTGTGTATGAGTGTGATACAAATAAAATATCATTATCAATGGTCTTGTGCAGCTTTGTGACAGTGGTGGCCTCTGTAAGGGCCTTTATCTAATGTCAGATTGTTCCGGATCCACCAGAATCTTGCCTCTTAAAGGCTGTGTAGCCCTGCTCATGTGATGCGAGAGTTCAAATTAGTGGATGGGCGGAGACTAGAACACCTGACCAACCAGCATCATTCTTTCCACTCTGCAACACGTGACATGCACCCATGAATGGACTACTTTCTGAAATACGGTCATGTCGCACCCGGTTGCTAAAACTCCATTGTAGTATTGTTTGACAGAATTACCACTCACAGTTATTCCACCAAAGTTTATTTACTTATGTATTTTATTTATACTGTGCTGACAGACACGCACCACGTGAACAGACAGGCAACAAGAAATGTACCGCACCAGAGCAGACGGCAGAGCAGATAAGATCAGAGTCAAGGAGTACAGAGTCAGAAAATAGGTAAGCATTTATTCTCACAGAGCCCTATGGATTCCAAAAATTGAGATTAACACTGCCTTTTCCACAACTTGTAATCACATGGTGAATCTACAGGACCAAATGGCAGTAGCGCTCATCAATTTAGTATTACTATGTGGCACGCCGCGTCCACGGGAAACACTGAATGTGGATTGGCTCATTTCCGAGCCATACCACAGTGTAATCGCGTGGACGCACAAACATCGTCACGTGCCGGGTACACACCTTTTTCAAGGCAATGCCCCAGGGGCCTTCGTTAAGGCTGTTCCTGCGCTCAGGCCTGTAACTATGGGCCCTGTGGGCATTACCTGGGGCAGTACTCACCTACCATCTCGGGGCTTATTGCCACAGTAATTTGTTAGATTTAGCGCTGAATTACTGCCAATCTCGTAATGAGGCCGAATATGCCACAATGAAAGATCTGATTCAGTGTGACCGGATGTAAAGAACATAGGAATGTAATGAACTTCTGTCAGGAATGGTGAAATATTCTATTTTCAGAATGCAGGAAAAGCAGGTGCCTTTTAGCACATAGACCTAAAATCTTGGACAACAATTTAAATGGGCTCATTTTAGTTAGATATGAAATCCAAAAGGAATTTAGACAATTCCATAGACAACTGGATGCATCTGACATTTCCAAAATTGGGAGCCTTCTCTATGGCTTCTTTGACCAAATGGAAGTACTGCACCTGTGGGTAGACCCAGCAGACGTGCTGCATTGCGCTACCTCTGGGGATGGTGTACACGCTGGATCCCTGGGACTGTGGCGCTCCCGATGGACATCTACCACCGCTTCTCTGATTCTGCTGTTGATTTGTTACACGAGTCATTCCAGGAAAATTCTTCAATGAAGAACAACTATGCTCTTCAATGAGACGCATCTAGGTAAATATGATATGATATGATTGGTTATTTATAAGGCGCTTAATACCCAGAGGGTTCTAAGCGCGGACCTGGTGATTGAGCCTGTGTTTCTCAGCGTCGTCTTGCTTCCAAGGCGAGCATGTTGCCCCTGAGCTATCCTCCAGAGACAAACGCGACCAACCTGACAAATTGTGGGAAATGCAGATTTCAACCACTAGCCTTTCCAAATACAGCCTCCAGAAAAGCAGCCTCTCTCTCCTTCCCCTCTTTTGTTGTGCAAATAGCTCTAAGTGGTTGAGGTGGTACCTTCCTGGCTCCAGGAGACTGGCAGTGGGGACGGCTCACACAGTTGCGCAAATGCCAATCCCTGACAGCCGCACCCTTCCCGTGGGAGGACAGCCCCAAAATCTGGATGAATAAAGCATGCCTGTTTTTGCCCGGATTTCATCTTTTAGCTGTTGTACAAAGCTTTGTTAGGATTTCCGGTGCAGAGCCTTACCAAGAAACAGCCCAGAGATGGCAACATTTATATTGCAGTGTTATTCTACTGTCCATCCTACCGCCAATACCCAAATGTTCTTTCTTTTACTGCCAGAATGATTCTCATCACCCCCCTGCAACCGCTGCACACCTAGTGAGTCATGTAGGTTGGGGCAGGGAGAATTTCATTCTGGCTTGTGGGGGGCTGTGTGCCCTGAGTTTGGGGTTTGTGTGAGACAGCAGTGTAGACTTCTGGGAGAAACAGACAGGGATTCTGGCCCCATCCCTAACCACCTGACAGATACAGGACAAATGCCTTGCATTGCACCAGATGGGTTGTGCCCCCACGGGAAAATGCTCTAGCAGGTCACTTGGCATAGCACCTTAACATGTCAGAGCGAAGTTCGTGGCATCTCTTAGCCTGCCAACCAGCATAGTCAGGAAGTTGGATGTTTGAGGCGTCTCTCAGCCTGGTATGGATGTTTGATGCATATCTTAGCCTGCCAACCAGCATTGTCAGGAAGTTGGATGTTTGAGGCATCTCTTAGCCTGCCAACCAGCATAGTCAGGAAGTTGGATGTTTGAGGCGTCTCTTAGCCTGGTACGGATGTTTGATGCATATCTTAGCCTGCCAACCAGCATTGTCAGGAAGTTGGATGTTTGAGGCATCTCTTAGCCTGCCAACCAGCATAGTCAGTAAGTTAGTATGGATGTTTGAGGCATCTCTTAGCCTGCCAACCAACATAGTAAGGAAGGTGGTATGGATGTTTGCGGTGTGCACATTACAGGCAGCCCTTTCTCTGAAACAAACGTTCTTGCCTCCCGCTCCACCAGTGGGATGGGAAACCCCACACAGCGTCTTCGTGCTCGAGCACAGGCAGCCATCCGTGGTTTTACATATTGTAGTGGGCTAGAAATAAATTAGTCGGTGACCCAGAAAACAGATCTAAAAAATCAGTTTCCTGGCCAACATATCTTTCAATTTCACACTGTAACCATATTAATCTTTTCACTGCGTTATTGGATTCGGTGTCATCCATTCAACTGATATGAAGGAGGGCAGCCTATAGCAAATCGCCGAGCAATGGACAGCTCAGATGAAAGTGCTATCATTGAATGTATTTAGAAAGCAAAGCTGAGATATACTAAGGATTTTCAGCCAGGGCATTTCATGCCAGCATCCCTTCCATGCCAGGATATTTATTTATTTATTTATTTATTTTAGCATTTGTAGAGCGCACTACAGCCCACAGGCAGCGAGGCGCTATAGGAGATTTTTAAGAAGGCTTGCTTGAGGGTTACAGTAAGCGGCCCCAAAGGTCATTTTAAATACATTCGCTTCTGCACATTTGCATAGTTACATATTATACAGATTGATTGTTACAGTTGGTTACTAATCTTGTCTAGATATATTAGCATCGCTTTTTATTTAAAAGCATTTTAATTGCTGTCATATGGAAGTAAGCACGGCATAAGTACAGGTCCAAATTATTATAAATAATACTAGGCATGCTTAGTAGCACTAGTACGGTTCCATGTCCCCACAAAAATGTCATCATGCAAAAAATTTGCTGAAAAACGGCAGTATTTTGCAGAGACATTATTACATGGAACATGCCGGGGACACCCCTGCAACCTCCAAAATCTTTTTTTTTTTTTCACGTGGAGTGGGGGACACCCCTGCAACCCCCACTCCCCCTGTCCCTATATATATGGTCACCTATATAATGTTGCCACAAACCTTTCCCGGCAACATTATGTACGGCGACCATATATATTTAGGAACATTATTACCTGATACCACTAGTACTAGTCAAAACTAGGAATAGTAGTAATGGAATTGCAGTAATACTAGAGGTAGCTGTACTAGTATTAATAGTAGAATTAGCACAGTACAAAAATTAACAGTACAACGTGAAGGAGTACATAGGAGCAAAGGACCGTGTAATAGTAATTACATTGTAAAGATGGACGCATGAAATGGCCTACTCAGAAGATAAGTTGCTGAATGTGAAATCATAATTTCTGGTGGACACAGCCTTTTAAAAGATTTAATAGCTGGAATACAGCATTACATGTCAGTACGTACAGGTGGCTAATATATAGGAACACAGTGTACATAGATGTTTGTATGTAGTAATGTACAGGGAAGGAGATGGGCTGGAACAAGACGGAACTCTCCGCTCCCGCAAAGTTTGTCTTGCTGGAGCGCTGCGAGACCCATGTCTAGCACAGGAAGCTCCCATGTCTGTTCCTTACCAGAGATCTCCCACACAAGCAGCCAGTGTTTGGGAAATATTGGCGCGTGAGACTGAATGCAGAAACAGCCAAAGCATCACATCCTGTTCAGAAAGCTTGGTCTATATCTTGCAATGTATAGAGATTTCTTTGTTAGGGTGGGTGTTGTGACCAATGGAAAGAGCAGAGTCCAACTTCCACTACTTGATCTAAAGCGTTTAATGCAGAATCACAATCACAGACATGTTTCAAATTGTGGCCTTTCATATGTACTCAAAATGCTCTTGGGCCTCATTCCGAGTACGGCGCTAACCAATGGCGCTATTAACGCCTTGGTTGACGCCGTACCCGGACCGGCAGCGCCTTGGTGGTTGGCGGAATTACCGCCCCATTCCAAGGTTGGCGGGGCGGTAATTCCCCAATCCCCATTTACCCTTCCCCATTCCCATTCCTGCCCCATAGGGCATAATGGGAGTGGGGAAGGCGTCAATTACGCCACCGTAAATTACGGTGGCGTAATTAACATCAAGGTCCCTTAGCGCCATGGTATTTAACGCCTGCTAAAAGCAGGTGTTAAAAGCACCATGGCGCTAAGGGAACTCGGAGTATGGCGGTAAGGGATTACCGCCACCGCTCTCGTTAGCGGTGGCCGCTATCCCTTAGCGCCATACTCGGAATGAGGCCCCTTGACTTTTATGCAAATCGCCAGGCTTGAGTTCCATGAAGAGATACTGGTCCTCATTATAAGTGTGCCGTCCGGTAACAACGGTGCCGGTAAGCCTACCGCCACCGTTGTTACCGGACCGGCACACTACAGGTCTGCTTGCCGGAGTTGCTGTGCCCGGCAGGTGGGACCCTGCCAGGCACAGTGGCCACGGTAAGCAGACCAACACGGAAATACCGGCACCGTTATGAACAGTTCTGGTGCTTCTATGTAACCCATTCCCATTGAGTCCTATGTGACTCAAATGGGAATGGGGATTAACATTTACCGGCGCCTGACTTCCCGGAACGCCGGGGTCATAATGCCCCGGTAATTCCGGCAAGCCAGGCACCAGTAAATATTGCAAGTCTGGCAGCAACCTGCCGGTTTTACTGGCACGGCTACCGCCAGACTTGTAATGAGTGCCACTGTGTTCTTTGTCCAGGCTTGGGGACACACCCCTCTGCCCCGCACCCTCCTGCTCCCACCCACCCTCCACCTTTACAAGGAGGATGGGGTTACCAGAGTAAAAATTGTCAGTTTCAGGCACTGGTGATGATAAGTTGTGTAAGGGTTTTGTATTAAGCATAATAAACATTGATGTAATAATTGTTTAAAAGGCTACATAGGTTTCTAAGGCTTGTTAGTAATATTTGGTGACAAAATGTTACAGAGGTCAGTGGCCCCCACAGGGTATGACTCTCAAGTTGATGATGTTAGGTGTAATCTGGCCAGTCACTACCCTCCGTATGAGCTCTTGTACAGAACATCTGTGAGCAAGCACACACAGTGGGGGGACATGGTGGTTGTGCTGTCTGTGCACACCAGTACCACTTAAGGAATTGGGGTCACTTAAAGAGCTGTGTGCATACCCATATTGCACAGCACAGGCAAGGAGGCAGTAGGAGGCACTGTTGCTGATCCCGACATGCCCCTCTGGCAGTTCATGACAGCCTCTATACTCACCATTCTGTGCATGACTGGCCCCACAGAGGCTGAGGTTGGTGCCCACACCCAGGTTGAATACTGAGGTTTCCTATGTAGTGCAATGGAATGCTGAGGATGTTCTAATACGGTTTGGCCATTTAAGGGGGCAATGCACAAGACCATGCATTGACACCCAGACATGTGTATCCAACGGCACCCAGACATGTGTACCCAAAGACCATGCATTGGCACCCAGACATGTGTACCCAAAGACCATGCATTGGCACCCAGACATGTGTATCTAAAGACCATGCATTGACACCCAGACATGTGTATCCAAAGACCATGTATTGACACCCAGACATGTGTATCCAAAGACCATGGCACCCAGACATGTGCATCCAAAGACCATGTATTGACACCCAGACATGTGTATCCAAAGACCATGTATTGACACCCAGACATGTGTATCCAAAGACCATGCATTGGCACCTAGACATGTGTATCCAAAGACCATGTATTGACACCCAGACATGTGTATCCAAAGACCATGTATTGACACCCAGACATGTGTATCCAAAGACCATGCATTGACACCCAGACATGTGTATTCAAAGAGCATGCATTGGCACCTAGACATGTGTATCCAAAGACCATGTATTGACACCCAGACATGTGTATCCAACGACACCCAGACGTGTGTATCCAAAGACCATGCATTGGCACCCAGACATGTGTATCCAAAGACCATGGCACCCAGACATGTGTATCCAAAGACCATGTATTGACACCCAGACATGTGTATCCAAAGACCATGGCACCCAGACATGTGTATCCAAAGACCATGTATTGACACCCAGACATGTGTATCCAAAGACCATGCATTGGCACCCAGACATGTGTATTCAAAGAGCATGCATTGGCACCTAGACATGTGTATCCAAAGACCATGTATTGACACCCAGACATGTGTATCCAACGACACCCAGACGTGTGTATCCAAAGACCATGCATTGGCACCCAGACATGTGTATCTAAAGACCATGCATTGACACCCAGACATGTGTATCCAAAGACCATGTATTGACACCCAGACATGTGTATCCAAAGACCATGCATTGACACCCAGACATGTGTATTCAAAAAGCATGCATTGGCACCTAGACATGTGTATCCAAAGACCATGTATTGACACCCAGACATGTGTATCCAACGACACCCAGACGTGTGTATCCAAAGACCATGCATTGGCACCCAGACATGTGTATCCAAAGACCATGGCACCCAGACATGTGTATCCAAAGACCATGTATTGACACCCAGACATGTGTATCCAAAGACCATGCATTGACACCCAGACATGTGTATTCAAAGAGCATGCATTGGCACCTAGACATGTGTATCCAAAGACCATGTATTGACACCCAGACATGTGTATCCAACGACACCCAGACGTGTGTATCCAAAGACCATGCATTGGCACCCAGACATGTGTATCCAACGACACCCAGAAATTTGTATCCAACGACCATGCATTGGCACCCACACATGTGTATCCAACGACACCCAGACATGTGTATCCAAAAACCATGCATTGACACCCAGACATGTGTATCCAAAGACCATGCATTGGCACCTAGACATGTGTATCCAAAGACCATGTATTGACACCCAGACATGTGTATCCAACGACACCCAGACATGTGTTTCCAAAGACCGTGCATTGGCACCCAGACATGTGTATCCAACGACACCCAGACATGTGTATCCAACGACCATGCATTGGCACCCACACATGTGTATCCAACGACACCCAGACATGTGTATCCAAAGACCATGCTTTGACAGCCAGACATGTGTATCCAAAGACCATGCATTGGCACCTAGACATGTGTATCCAAAGACCATGTATTGACACCCAGACATGTGTATCCAACAACACCCAGACATGTGTATCCAAAGACCGTGCATTGGCACCCAGACATGTGTATCCAACGACACCCAGACATGTGTATCCAAAGACCATGCATTGACACCCAGACATGTGTATCCAAAGACCATGCATTGACACCTAGACATGTGTATCCAAAGACCATGTATTGACACCCAGACATGTGTATCCAACGACACCCAGACATGTGTATCCAAAGACCATGCATTGGCACCCAGACATGTGTATCCAAAGACCATGCATTGACACCTAGACATGTGTATCCAAAGACCATGTATTGACACCCAGACATGTGTATCCAACGACACCCAGACATGTGTATCCAAAGACTGTGCATTGGCACCCAGACATGTGTATCCAACGACACCCAGACATCTGTATCCAACGACCATGCATTGGCACCCACACATGTGTATCCAACGACACCCAGACATGTGTATCCAGCGACCATGCATTGGCACCCACACATGTGTATCCAAAGCAGGTTCCTGCATTAGTTGCCAAGCATGAGTGTAAGACCCGGTGGATAGAAGTACAGCATGTATACCAAGCAACGTGGCGTAATGCCTCACCCAGAGCAAAGCAACGGCAAAAGCATTGCCATGTACAACAGTGCTGTCTGCACCCACCCAATGCATTACGCCGGAGACATGCCTGCTAGAAGGGTGTCATTGGGCCACCCAAAGAGTACAGTGCCTCCCTGAAAACGCAATTTCAAACTAGTTTAGTCACGTGGTCACAGACAGCACGAGCCCTGGGTGATACCATGCTCCCAGGAGGGGTGACACATCACAGGTCCTGAATGCAAACGACTGAAGCAAACGAATAAGTAACAGTACTATCAGTATGCGTGTCTCAGGATAATTCCCATTATACATAGCGACGAAACATCAGTACTTCCATGCAGCAAAGGCCGCATCACACGTCCGCATGTAGCCACCCTGAATGCACCACCTGTACTAGGCATCTATGTAGGCATCTATATCCACCGCTTTCCCATACACCCAGTCGCCCTGAGCCGATTCAGAGCATACCCACGTGAAAGGGCAGTCTCTCATGCCAGTAGTCACTAGGCATGTGAGGGTGTAATGCCCACACCACTCAGCTAAGCACGAGGAGCCGGAGCCCAGAGAAAGCCCAGAACAACACATGTTCTTTGCTTTAAAGGGAGGGTACTACCAGTCAGAAGAAGTAGCGGTACGACGTTGTTACATCAACAGTTTTTTTTTTCTCAATGAGTTTTACCTGACTTTTTTTGGCCGAAAAAGCTAATCGAAAAATATGGGGGGATATAAGAGGTGGCGGTATAGGGAGTCTATAATAGGGGGTGGGGACTTTTTGGGGGAACCCCAAAATAAAACATATACATTTTCGATGAGTTTTTTTGGGCAAAAATTGGAGAGGTAGAACCAAAGTAGCATGTAACAACAGAACCCCCGGACAGTGACATGCTATCAACTGGCACAAGTGGTTTTATCACCAGGAGGCAACTGGCAGCTATCAGCGGCCCTCCCACCACACCTGCGGGTATAAGAAACACAGCACATCCAAAGGGAGGGACGAAAGCAAAGCCTCAGCGTCCTCCCCACACGGCTTGATGTCCAGGAGGAGGTGGCCCAGCACATTCCAATGCAGGGATTGCAGCCACTGGACCCACCGGATCCATTGGTAGTGCATGGCACTGCCACACTGTGTGGATCAGCCAGCACAGGCACCTTGGAGGCATCACTGGCCTCCTCATTGGAGCATAGTAGTGACTGCACAGTTGCCACGGGCAAAGATGACAACTAGCATCCAGTGAGTTCTTCTGCAAGTAGTGCTGTTGCCACGTAGACAAGGTGTAACCTGTCACAGGCCTGTTAGAAGTAGTTCAACAGAATGTTGGCATATAAGCACGATGTGAGGTCATCCTCAAAAGACTTCAGAATGGCAGGATCAGTGGGATCTATATGATGCACCATGACAAGTGCAGGTGGACGCTTGACAAGTACAGGAGGACGCTTGACAAGTGCAGGAGTACGCTTGACAAGTACAGGTGGACGCTTGACAAGTACAGGAGGACGCTTGACAAGTGCCGGAGGACGCTTGACAAGTGCAAGAGGAAGCTTGACAAGTGCAGGAGGACGCTTGAAAAGTACAGGTGGACGCTTGACAAGTGCAAGAGGACGCTTGAAAAGTACAGGTGGACACTTGACAAGTACAGGAGGACGCTTGTCGTGCCATCACAGCTGAAAGAAAAAGGATGGGTCAAGTCTTTTCTAAGATGTGTTCCTGGATATATGGACTGATTAAGGCAATCCCTTAGGCAAGAAAGAGTATGTTGGAGGCTGCTCCCCTGGGTTCCAGCCACTTTCTGCTATCCTCGAAAGGGTGAAGCTGTCACTTGGTAAGATGCAGAAAATGGTGGTAAGGGATCCAACAGCATCCTCATCTGAAACGACAGCTGAGGGATCCTGGCCACTAGCCCACCACTGGTCTGCAGGGAGGTTCCACCCCCAGCCCACATGGATGTGGAAAAAGGGCACGTCATTAAGAATAGTTCCATGTGCATAGCTCTTGTGGTGGGTGGGGTTGGGGCGGACCGGCGGGGCGGGAGCTTTTTTGGTAGTGATACAGAGGGTGTATGTCAGGGTGGGGAAGAAGGGATACCTTGAATGGTGACCTTAGCTACTGGTAATATGTGCAGAAATTAATGGGGGGTAAAATGATGATGAGCTAGGAGCATCATGTTGCAGTCCTCAACCATTTTTATTGGTGCATGACTCTTTTGCATAGCAATGTTGAACAAGTAGCCAACCCATTTCTGGCGTCACAACAACGTCATTAGCAGAGTGTGTACAACAATAATTCTCCCAGTATTTCCTAGAAATTACAGAATAATTCATATTGTATTCTGCTGAGGAAGAACAAAAAGGCCACACCCATGCCCACCCCCTCCAGTCAAGCCGGTGTCTGCACTGCACCTCTGTGCCACAAGCACGTCCTAGCGCTTTGTTGGCATGTTACACTACATGTCGCTGTGAACTCTCTCCCTTTTCCTTGCACGCATGGGTATTTCATGTCCTTCATCTACCTGTCGCAGACTACATACCAACACCAACCGGTGTCTTGGTAGTAAAGCCACCTTCCGCAACATCATACATAACTGAGCCAATGCGAGGGATCGGGTGGATATGACTCAGGGACACTAATGCTTCCTCATGGTTCACCTGACCGGTAGCACCCCACATGACTTAACACATATGGTCTTCCTACCACAGGTGAGAAGAAGCACTCCATCAACTACTTCCTGTTGATCAGCGCATCACGCTCATCCCAGTGGGGACGTCCTGTGTGTGCATCTCCTTCCTCTTCATCAGCACTGTCCAGGGAGATGTTCTGATGGGCAGACTTGTGTAGATGTCACCTGAAGCATGTGTTGTGCAACATGCAGCTCACTATTACAATGTGTCCAGCCTTTTGTGTTGCATACATGGGTGCTTCTCCAGTTCAGTGAAGCCACCACAATCAAAAGTCCAAAGACCATCTGTATGGTGCATCGAGTTCTGATATGTCAGAAGGACTGGTTAGAAGGGATAACCTGCAACAGCTGTTGCGATGGAGCAAATAGTTCCCAAAAGTGATTGAATGCATGTGGATTCATAAGGCATGCAATTAAGCAAGGGATATGGAAGTCTAGAAGGGGTGAGAATGGTGTGAAGGGGATGTGAGGTGCAACTTGCCTCTGGACTACCCACCCGCTACCCCCATATCACCAGCCTTACTTCTGGACAGCTCACCTCCTCCTTGTCCATATCCTGAGCCTTCTCTCTGAACAACCCCTCTCCCCCCATATCTCCATATGGTCAGACTTCCCTCTGGACAAATTGATAGCCTTCCTGCTGTGCAACCCCACCCCACATCCTCAGAGTTCCCTCTTCAATACCTCCTCCTACCCCATATCCTGTGCCTTGTGGCTAGATGACCCTGCCGTCCCATATCCCAAACCTTTCCTCTGGACAATCCCCATCATCACCTTACACTTTCATGAGTGGGTTTGTCACCTAAATAAGGTCCATGTCTGTTGTCCCCATGTAGGCATCCAGGGGGCTGTTAAGAAGTATCATGGAACCTTGTGTGGAACCAGGAAAGCTGGCACAGCGGTGAGTGTGTACGGCATCACAGGTCATCTGGGCATTAGGGTGTGTTGTTGCTTGCAATTACTGTAGACCTGTCCCCCCCTCCCCGATGCGGCGGGGGTAATGGAATACACGTGCAGTTCAGGACACCATGGACTTTAGTGAAATCTGGCAATTTCTTAAAACTGCCCATTGATGCCATCTGTGGTGATAGGTAGCACAATGTGATCTGGAGATGGTCGAATGAGGACATGTAATACCTTGGCATGCACATGTGAAATGTGGGCTGTGACACGCTATGCAACATGCCACCAATGCTGAAGTGTGCCAGTGGCACCAACATGTAGGAGCAGATTTGTCTGTGAGTATTTGACGTTTAGGAGTCCCTCTACGAGCTCCAGTAGATACGTGATGCTGCCTCTATTCTGCGTGTTGATTCTGGTGACCTTTTGTGGACATGGTGGCAGCCTGACTCTGGGATGGTTGGCCTGTGCAATCTCCTCATCGCCTGTAGGGCCGTCAGTCACTGCAGATATTGATGTATGCTGACCTCAGTTAGGATGTTGAGCTCTCCAATGTGCAATGACAGGGCTCTTTCAAGAGGTTGGTGATCTGTGTGTTGTGGGATTTTTAGGAGAACCTTTTCTTTACTTTTGGTGTGATTGCATGCACATATGTATCATTTGACTTCACATGGTAGTCATTACCTTCTACCTTTTGTAGTAGGCAAACGTCGGGAGTGATTTTGGTGTCCGTTTCAGTGGAGTCAGAATTCAGAATTCTGCAGTGACTATCATTTCAAGATTTGCACATCCTGAGTTTGTTGATTTCGGTCTATGAGAGGTACTATATTTGTTAAATTCGACCTCTGCACATCCATGATTTTCACAAATTGGGCCTCATTACAAGTGTACCGGTCTGGAAATAATGCTGGAAAGATGCCGGTAATCCCAGCTCCAACATTTTCTCTGGGGCCACAGATCTCCCGGCAGGCTCTGCTGCTGGCACTGCTGGGAGTTCAGGCCTCGACCGGCCAACAAATGCCTGAATCACCGGCACTGTTACTAATGGTGCCAGTGATTTAGAAAATCCCATCCCCAGGACTCCATGGCAATGGGAACTTTACCGGCACTCAGCCACCTGGTAATACCGGGATATTAGGCGGCGGAGACGGTTACGGCAGTTTGTCCCTATTCCACCAGTAATACCAGTGGATACCAGCAAACCTGTAATAGGGGCCAGAGTGCTGGACTCTGAATTATGCAGAGCAGAAACATGTGGTGTTCAGAAATACTGTTTTGCCATTACCGTCAAACACATAATGAGGGTCTAAACGTGTGTGTTCTTTTGAGTCAGTCTGCTCATTGCAGATTATCAGACTCCAGGCCAGTTATAAACACCTTGTAAATGTTTGTGACTCCACATTTATTTATAGAATGCAATATTTATAATAGTTTGTAACTCACAAGAAGGAGATCTGCATACAGTCAAATATTGACACAATCTTGTAAACATGTTGTAAACCGTTTACTGGTCAAATAGTTCTGGTTTTGCAAAGATGCACATTATTAGAATCCATTCTGGTCAGTAACTATCATTAATCTACGAGCCCCATACCTATTCAGCTTCTCATAATCATATTATGAAACGTTTCTGGTAAATTTGGATATGCCAAATTGGAATATGTCTTGTGTATGAGTGGGTATGCTTGCATATTATCATGGCATTCCATGCACAGTGGGCCTCATTACAGGTCCGGTGGTAACCGTGCAAGTGCTACCGGTGGGTTGCCACTGGACCCGCCAGAAATTACCGGCTCCTGACTTCCCGGTGCCACCAGGCTATTCCAAGTCCGGCAGCCAGGAAGTCAGGCGCCAGCAATTTCATTAATCCCCATGGTCACATGGAAGCATCGGCACCATCCTTAACCCTGCCAGTGCTTCTGTGACGGCTTTGCCTGCTGTGACAGCTGGCCTGGTAGGGTCAGACCTGTTGGGCACAGCGGCTGCGGCAGGCAAACCCGTACTTTGCCAGTCTGGAAACAACAGTGCAGGTAAGCTTACCAGCACCATTGTTTCTGGACCGGCAAACTTAAAATGAGGCCCAGTGACTCACTTCCAGAATCTTCAGTCTAACCCTTTTGAAATAACCAATGCTGATGAATTTCAAAAGGCATCCGAGGGTTTTCTCTTCCTGCAACATACATGTAATACAATATGACTGGTCTACAGCATTGTCCACATGCAATAATGCTGGGAATACTAATGCTGTGTTACCTGATTAATACCTTGTTTCATAAAAGAAATTGTCATCTTGTAATGTCTATCAACTGAATGCACTCAATGAGTACACTATCATATATAGTAATAGTAATTTTAATGACACCA
Source organism: Ambystoma mexicanum (assembly GCF_040938575.1). Lineage (NCBI taxonomy): Eukaryota > Metazoa > Chordata > Amphibia > Caudata > Ambystomatidae > Ambystoma > Ambystoma mexicanum. The sequence continues at coordinate 1,412,558,011 of NC_090934.1, read as the reverse complement.
TTGTATCTCTTATGCCGATACCACTGTATCTCGGACCCCTACATGTGTTTCAACCACTTGGTCTTCCTCAGGGCATACCCTTCATGACGTTAGTAAAAGGGAGGTACAATCAAGAAAAAATCAACATGCGTAACTCTGTTCTGAGTTCCGAATCACACAGCCTATCTCAACATTGTTAATAGGCTTTGTCACAAATTGCTAATGTCTCCTCTTGAAATTACATTTGCTTTGTTATCACGTTTCAATTATTTCCTCAAATTGCTGTCATTTAGTTCTTGCCAATTCACCTTTGTGATAGCTTCTCAATTTGAAGCCTTATATTGTAATTTCAGCTTGGTATAGGGCTCACATCTACGAAACATTGCAAAGGTATTAATAAGATAACATATTCAGGATGCAGCATTAGTAATCACAGCCTTATTGCATGTGGCATCATTTGTTTCTGAGGATCCTGTAGGGGGGATACCTATGTCATTAGATGCAGAGACAATGAAGGAATGATTGCGAGTATTGGCACTGAGCGCTAAACTATTACATACTCCCTTTTCCCAAGCTGTTATTTTAATGGAGGTCTACAATATTGGTCAAAGGTTTCAGCTTCTACTTCCTAATTCCAGCAAATATTAAAACCCGAAGTTTGATATAGCCCAGCCTCCTAATGGTTTACGAAGCTGCAGCTTTATAATACCTCAACCAGGGGAGGGATTGGGGTGAAACAAGGCAGAGCTCCAGCAAAGTTTGTCCTGCCAGAATGTTATTCACCAGAGTAGCGGGGCTCAGAAGAATGGTAGACAGCGTTTTCAATATAGTGTCTGGCTGAAAACAGGTCTGGGTGTAGCGGTGGGGATGTCCCTCTCTCTCACATCTCGCTTGGGATGCCCACCCTAGCCCAGACATCCGTAACCCCTGGTTTGTACTAATGATTGGTAACCCCTACTGTCTACTCTCTGATTTTAGGGTAAGGTGGATTCCCTGAGTGCAGGCTCTCTGACACCCTCAGAAATGTCCTAGCTGTCCCTACCGTAGCCCCGATTAGTTCCCTAAAGGGAGCTGGGTAAACCTGCACTTACTCAGTTGGATCTGCCTAAAACCAGTCCTGCTCACTGTCACCTTGCCCCTCTACTCTGCCTCTTCCTCGTCTCCCTCGACTTCTCCCCATCAATTTTATGTCCCTCAGATGGTTTACTCCACCTTTTGCCTGCCTCCATCCTTTTACATGAACTCTTCTCCTTCTCCACCCACTCTACTGCTACCCGTCCTGCTACACTACTACCACTCCTTCTCCCACTACTCCTCCTCTCTATACTCCTTCTCCTCTTCCCACTGCTACTCTCCTCTTTTTCCTCCTACAACTCTAATCTACTCCTCCACTTTCCACTACACCCCCTTTCCATTACTACTCTCCTCCCACCACTATTGCTCCCTCCTCCACTTTATTGCAACCTCCACTCTAGTGCTCCCTCCTCCAGCCACTACTCCACGCTCCAACCACTACTCCTACTGAATCATCTGCTTTTCACCCTGTTCTCATATGCTTTACATACACTCTCTGTACTAGCCTTTCTAGTCACTTGCCGCTCAAGCACACACTCACACTCTGCAGTACCCTTGCACTCACTAAACCAATACTTCACCTTTCCACCAGTAAATTCCTCCACACCGTGCCACTCCTTCCTTCCTCCTGCTGGTCTCGTGGTTCACCTACACCTCCACTGCTGACCTCGCCCAGACGAACCACACTTTGTGTTTCCTGTCTTCTTCTTACATGTCCCTCCATCCACTCTGTGCTAGCCAATCCTGAAACTGTCAAGCATACTGGAGTAGAGTGATGGTGTGAGACGCATGTATACCGCAAACATATAACTGGCAGCAGGGGAAGGAGTAGGGATTGGGTACACCCAGTTGCCTTCTTTCTCAGAGCTGGGACTGGCTCTGGGCAGCTTTGTGGTGAGCCTCCTCCTTCCCTCTAGGAAACACTAGACATCCCAACAACCTCAAGGCATGGATACGAAGTATTCTCGACATTCTAGTCCTATTGAATCCCTTCAAGTACTCAGAAGAATCTAGTCACAAAAGCCCCCCCTCCCAAACTCAAGTTTCCCCAAAAAGAAAACCAGAGACGGGAGAGAAACTGAATAGAACATTCCCTCAGCACAAATAAAATGATCTAACACCACAACTCTGGTTCTACAGAGCGGAATGGTAATAGCAAAAAAGAAGCTCACTCCGTACATCACATAGAGTTGACGCAATATAAGCAGAAGAAGATTTCCAAAATGGCTTCCAAATTCAGGAAGCCTTGACCCTGGAACAGAGCACTGACACTGTCCCAACAGCTCTGAGGCTCTTGTAAGTATACTTCAGCATTTATGTTTGACAAATCTAGGATTATCTACATAAGAAAGGACCAAACCTACAAGGGATGGAAGCAGCACTTAGTAGGAACCCTAAACCAGCACTAAGAGCTTTCCGTCTTGTCTCAATACAAGATTTCTTAACTACGGTCAACACAGTAACCAAACCGGTTTGCTGGATGACCCACACCAACTAATCTCTTACATACACATCAAAGCTAAAATCCTTGTGAAGTTTATTTACCAACAAATACAGGAACATGTTAAAACCAACAACTTCCTTCACGAATCACAACATAGATTCAGACTGATGAGGGAAACTAAATCTACGCTTACCTCTACCTGGGACATGCTGAAAAGCAATGCTGATTCTAACACTGCACATCCTACTGGACATCTCTGCCCCATTCAACGCTGTTGGACACAAAATTCAGACAAAATGACCCGAGGATATCAGATTAAAGGGATCTGCAAGACATTGTTCCTCAGTAACAAGACAGAAACCACACACATTGCCCCTTTCAGGTCATATCCCTTCATCCTCACCTGTGGAGGACGTGCATGGTCCAGACTTTCACCCCTTTTTATTAGACATCTTCATGAACCCTCTCCGCCATGGAAATAATCAATCAATAACTGTGGTCTTATATATTGTAACTATGCAGACAATATCTAAATCACCTACAAATGTAAAAAGAACTCAGTATTACATAAACCAGATCTTTCGAATGGGCTACTTCCTTTCACTGGATCACTCTGTTATTTGGTATCACTGATCTCGCAGCTGCATTTTACTTTAAAGGTCATTCATGTGTTTGCCTTTCTTTGTGTCTCATCCACACGTGCGCAGCCTTCACTTGTGAAATGATGTTGCTACTTCATTCACTTTAACACACACACTTTAACACACACCGGTCTCTCAGGTCACTTGTCAACTCACTGGCTGTGCGCGCTTCCTTCTTGTTTTGTATTTTCCAATTTTCAAGTCAAGGTTAGTACCACGGGCTTGGCCTCGCCTCCCCAAATCTGCCATTCACTCGGGAGAGTTGCTGGTGTCCAATGCAATATTTACTTATGGGATCTCGCCTCCACCAAGTGTCTTTCGCAGTCTGTCGGAGGCAACAACCTCCAGTAGGGAAGCATTGGGGTTTTCGGCCTGCTGCACTTGTGCCTTGGTCCCTTGCTCTGCTCCAGTAGGTGTGCCTTTGTCCCAGAAGTTCTACTTGTTCTCATGTTCTACCTTGCCCGGAGTGTGTCTTTAGGTGTTGCCTTTTATTCGTGTGAGAAGAGCAAATTGCTATCAGGTGTATGCACTCATGGTAAAGTGCCTGATTTTGCCTGATCCGATTAACGGGACATGTCAAGTACGATGTGAGAGAGTTAGTCTGGTCACTCCCAGTCACCCTCTTCCTCGGCCCAGTGTTTGTGTAAAAAGGGGGGAGTTGGGACTTCAGTCAATCCTAAAAAATAGGATGGGCTAGATGCCGGTATGGTCTGGATGTTAACCTTAGTTCCCTGTGAGTAGCCCATGAACCGGGATTGAGGAAATTTGACATAACTAATGTCTCTATGAGGCTTTGTGTCACGATCCTACTCGCCTGCCAGCCAGCACTGCTACATGCGCCTCTGCCTTTCTTTCCTTGTTTTACTGCTGCCGTATTGGACTAATCTAATTGCGTGTTGCATTCCAGCTTTTGGGTTAAACCAGCAGATGCATTCTGGGACATGTATGCTGTCTAAAAGGCAGAGGGCTGGAGGAGGCATATTAAATACATTTGTTTGCAGCAAGCTACAAAGAGCTGCAGAGGGCCTGATTGCATTCACCTGTTCCAAGTTACTGCAGGCTAGGCTGCAGAGACCTGGAGAGCACTTGATTAGAAACCAGTGCTGCTACTGCTGCAGGCTACTGAAGCCAGGGTTGGGCTTAATTGAACACAGCTGCCAGAGTCTGCAATCAGCTCCACCCTGCTGGCCTGCTGGCTGGGAGGGCCTTTATAAACTCACTTTGAACAGAAGCAGTTGTCAGTCAACTGCTTTCTCTGGGAGTTTGTGCTGGTGCTCCTGTTACCAGTTTTGACCTTTCCTGGAAATCCTCTTTTGGCCTTTTGATTCCTGTTGCTGTTGATGCTTGCAGCTCCCTCTCCAGTCTGCTGCAGCCTTGTGCCCTGCTCCTCTGGGCTCCCACCTGGTGGCTCTGCCGCACTCCTCTGCCTTCTGCCCTGTTCCTCTGGGCTCCTTGCCTTTCTTCCTGCCTGTTCCAACTTCTGATATCCGATCCTGTCCTGTACCTGGTTATTTCTTCCACCCTGCTCCTCTGGGCTTCCCTGCCTGGCCGCCTTGCCAAACTCCTCTGCCTTCTTCCCTGTTCCTCTGGGCTCCTTGCCTTGCTTCCTGCCTGTTCCAACTTCTGATATCCTATCCTGTCCTGTACCTGGTTATTTCTTTCAACACTGCTTTCTACTTGTATACATCTTGGTCCGCTGTGGTGTCTCCACTTGAATCCGTTTTACAGTGTGACCCTGGGCTGGTCTCTGTTCAGATCAGATAAGGGAAGACGTCTGATGCCTTCACCTAGTCCATTGAAGTTGTACCTGCCTCAGTATATGGTCTTTCAATTTTACCCTTGCACTGAGTACAAGTTTCCTCGGCACGCCTAAGTCATGACGTTGCTGTATGACTGTTGTTAAGAGTAATCTGCTGCTACCTATTGTAGGTGCATTTCCCCGTTTTACTACGTGTAAGAGAAAATAAAATAACCAACACAACCCCTGTCGGGGAAGGAGGCACTGAGAACCGGCTGCAAGAGTTCAAAGGATGGTTTATTTCTCCAGCTAGGAAATAACCCACAAAAAAAACCTAAAAACCATTTACATCATCACTCATATACATATCAATTAAAGTAACTAACAAAAAATACTAAATGGACCCGATTGGCCAGGCGGTGTGGTGCTGTAGGTGTGGGTGGCATCTCTTCCTTCTGATTGGCTGAGTGGCTGACGAGATGATGGAAGTCAAATATCTTGTGCTCCAGCAGGTCAGGGTCCGGTCACTGTGGTCACTACCTGAGCTAATATGTTGCATTCGTAAAACACTAAATAACAAATTATCTAAACATTTTATACTTTTTTTCATATCTCTACACAAATCACACATATTATTTATTGTCAGTACAATTGGGTCATTCGTGGCTTTAATTGGAGGCCTTGACCTTTATTGTGCATGTAAAAAGAGTCAATCTGTGTTTCACATATCTCCTAAGCTTTAGACCTATTAGTATAAGTAAAAACATATATTGTGGCAAGGTGCTTAAGGTTAGTAGGGGGTGGGTTTCGTAGCGCAGGCGAGGGTCTGGCACTTGAAAGAAATACATTACTGGGAGCGCAGGGTCAGGATGGCAATAAATTACTCTAAATGGGGGTGGGTGGCTTGCACGTTTATGGCGCCGAACGAGCAAAAAGTGTTTAGCTCATCCTGGTTCACATGCTGGTTCTCATGCTGGCAGTGACCTCAGAGGAAGAAAACTGTATCATATTGGTTGTTGCAACTTTCTCCAGCTTCAGCGTGAGAATGGGAGCGCAGAGCTTTCCTTCGCAGGGGGAGTGCAAGGGTGGGGGCCAGCCAGCTGCCTGCGCACCTTGTGTGTGTCTCTGTCCTTGGCTGTTGCGGTGGAAGGGGAGCTGAGCCTTGCTGTACTATCGCAGTGAGGCCTGTTTACCCAAAATGGAGTCGAAAGGGGGCACAAAAGATGGGTGCCCTGTGTCCTGCTCCATAGTCCCATCTATGTAGCGGTCAACGGTGGTTAACTTTACATAAGGGTAAGGGGCAACCCCACTACTGGGGGCACGTGGTCCAAGTCCCGTACTGAGGAGTGTACGGCGCGAGGGGGCCTGGGGGCTCCTCACTCCCATACACTATCCCAAGGGCTTTCCTTAATCCCTGGAAACCCCTTATCATATTCCATTACACCCTTATTTTTGATCAATCCAAGTTGCCCAGCGTACTTGCTTGTCTTTACCTTTTCTCTGTCTCTTTGTTTACAGCCTGCTCCTGCAGTTCCTGTGAATGCCTGTTTCAACTAACCGCTTGGTATGTACCTTTAATCTGTTATATTCTAGCATTGTCTCCGGAATCTCCCTTAATCTACTTGCATACAGTGAGAGATAGCCTGTGCCCTGTACTCTCCGTCTAGACTTGTGACACTTTGTTTCCATCCATTCCCATACCAGGGAGGTCTGGGAATAGCAATCAGACTGCCATTGATCTTGTGGCGTAAATTCTCTGGGTGAGGAAGGAGGCTCTTGAAGAAGGGTAGAGATTCTGGAAAATATCTTCCTATAATAACCTCTTCTGGAAGTCCAGGGATAATGGTTGATGATACTAGCCGGGTCTTCCCCCTGATATTAATGCACACCGGTACTCTGGGATAGATCTTGTCATCTCCGTGTGCGCAGGTGACTCTAATCATGGTTGCATGTTCTAGATCTCTTTAAGAGACTAAATTGGCTCTTATGGCTGTTTGTTTACTGCCAGAATCAACTAATGCTTTTACTATCATCCCATTCTCTAGAGCTTTTTCATACGTAGCTGTGCTTATACACTCGTTTTTAGCCTGTGCCTCCTCCTGCATTGAAGGTAGCTTTGCTTGTGAAATCGCTTTTAGCTTGTGCCTCCTTTCTGCACTGAAAGTCCTGTTTGTTTGAAACGTTTTGTCCTCATTGTCCCCCACCCCCTGTGTTTTTGCTTGAGCACCCCCAACCCCCACCATTCCCCCTACATGTGCCTCAGTACATCAGTCTGGTAAGTGTCCTCCTCACCATCGCAGCAAGCTATCTCACTATCTATCTCCCCTATCTTCTCTAACTGCTTCTCTATTTCCTATCCCTGCCCTATAACTAAATCTGTCTGGAGGAAAGTTAGGAAGGACTTACTGGGCTCCAACCCCGCCTTCCGATTACAGACACTTATGTCACGGCTTCCGCCCGAGAAACTCTCACTGACATTCTCTTTGTCGTTACCTCACCCGACCAATGGATCTGGTACATGGTCGTCTTTCTCTCTCCTATCGCCTCTTCACCCATTAATAGTGGCACCTGCTGGGAGGTCCTATTTGACCTCTTCACCATTTCCAGAGTCATCATTAATGTTTATCAGAATGGAACCATCATGGTTCAGGGTTCTCAACCAAACGTTCTTCTCTTTGACAGTCTCCTACCTCGTCTCTCAAACCTTACCTCTCCCCCTGGACAGGCTCCCTTGCCTGCTGCACTTTCCTCATCTCCTGCACAGGCTCCCTTGCCCGCTGTGCCTTCCTCCTACTCTGCACAGGCTCCCTTGCCCACTGGGTCTTCCTCCTCCTCTGCACAGGCTCACTTGCCTGCTGCGCTTTCCTCATCCTCTGCACAGGCTCCCTTGCCCACTGTGCCTTCCTCCTCCTCTGCACAGACTCCCTTGCCCACTGTATCTTCCTCCTCGTCTGCACAGGCTCCCTTGCACATGGTGCCCTCCTCCTCCTCTGCACTGGCTCCCTTGCCTGCTGTGCCTTCCTCCTCCTCTGCACAAGCTCACTTGCCCACTGTGTATCCCTCCTCCTCTGCACAGGCTCCCTTACCCACTGTGCCCTCCTCCTCCTCTGCATTGTGTCCCTTGCCTGCTGTGCCTTCCTTTTCCTCTCCACAGGCTCCCTTGCCCACTGTGCATTCCTCCTCCTCTGCACAGGCTCCCTTACTCACTGTGCCCTCCTCCTCCTCTACACTGGATCATTTGCCTGCTGTGCCTTCCTCCTCCTCTGCACAGACTCCCTTGCCCACTATGCATTCCTCCTCCTCTGCACAGACTCCCTTACCCATTGTACCTTCCTCCTCCTCTGCACTGGGTCCCATGCCTGCTGTGCCTTCCTCCTCTGCACAGGCTCCATTGCCCACTGTGCCCTCCTCATCCTCCTCTGCACTGGCTCCATTGCCTGCTGTGCCTTCCTCCTCCTCTGCACAGGCTTGCTTGCCCACTGTGCCCCCCTCCTCCTCTGCACAGGCTCCCTTGCCCACTGTGCCTTCCTCCTCCTCTGCAAAGACTCCCTTGCCCACTGTGCCTTCCTCCTCCTCTGCACAGACTCCCTTGCCCACTGTGCCCTCCTCCTCATCTGCACTGGCTCCCTTGCCCACTGTGCCTTCCTCCTCCTCTGCAAAGGCTCCCTTGCCCATTGTCCATTCCTCCTGCTCTGCACAGGCTCCCTTGCCCATTGTGCCTTCCTCCTCCTCTGTACAGGCGCCGTTGCCTTGCCTCATTATCCTGCATCCCTTGTCATACTTGGCCCCCCAACCATCCTCCACTATCCCTCTGGCTCTCTTGCCACCCTTTGGACCACTGTCCCCTGCGGCAGAAGACCTTCAAAGATGGTAAACTGCTCCATATTGCCACACTAAACTCTTGCTCCGTAGTCAAAAACTCATCTGACATCTGCAACCTCCTTGAACACATGGATCTAGATGTGCTCGCCATCATGGAGACATGGTTTAAGGACAGCTCTGTCACAAGGTTTGACACACTCCTCCCTAAAGGATGCAAGATCCTCTCTGTATCCAGGCCCAAGAGGTCAGGAGGGGGAGTGGTGCTGATCTTCCCAGAATGGATACTTGTGTCCATCATCCCCACTCAGGCCTACGCCTCCTACCAGTGCCAGTCTGCAGGCTCTCACTCTTCCCTAAATCTTCTCTCCTTATGGCCACCGTCTATCGGCCACCAAGACAGTCCACTCTTTTCCTCATGGAATGGGCTGACCTGTCCTCCTCTCATATCCTCCTTCTGGGTGACGTCAACATCCATCTGGACTCTCCTGACTCCTCAGGACCTTTCCACAAACCTATGTGATTCTCTCTCCCTTTCTATCTTAGCTTCTGGCCCCCACAAACACAGCGGGCCACACTTTGGATGCTCTCATCTCCACCGACATCCCTCTCTCTAGCCCTCTGATTACCTCTCTCTCTGGGGCAGACCACTCTCTTCTCTCTTCACACTTGAAGCTCTCCTCTCCAAGGCACACCTGGCACGGCCACTAGGTTTCAAATTCACCAGGCCCATGAAAAGAGTGACAGCGGCTGCCTTTGTCTCTACCTACTCTCTGCCTCCTACTCATGCAGCTGACTCACACCCTGACACAGCCCATACTAATTTAAATCATTCTATCTCTAACACCCTTGATACTCTTGCCCCTGTCATGAGGGTCCGACTGAAGCCTCCCAAAAAGTGCAACTCTTGGTACGACTCTGATCTGGCCGCCCTTAGATACAAGTGTAGGGCAGCTGAGCGGAAATGGAATTTAGCAGGCGGACCCTCTGACAAACTGGCTTGCCGCCTCCTTCAAAGGCAATGTTGACTCTGCATCCACACCAAGAAAAGAGTATTTATTCAAGCCCGCATCTCCACGGCATCAAACACCACAGCCGAACTTTTCAAAGTCTGTAAGGAACTGAGCAATCCTGCAGCAGCCTCCTCTTTGGTCTCACCCACACACAACCTTTGCTCGGCCCTGGCTGCACACTTTACTGCAAAAACCCAAGACATCCTTTCCTCTCTCAAATCATTCAACAACACTGTTGAAGCCTCCCTTGGCCCCCACACCATTTCTCCACTCTTCTCTCACTCACACCTGATGAGGTTACCAGACAAGTCTGGCCTATGAAGGCCTCATCCAAACAGGTGGACCCCTGCCCATTCAAAACAATTAAGGGCAACATTGACTCTCTTGCCCCAGCCTTGGCTAATCTCTGCAATCTCTCTTTTGCAACTGGTGTTTTCCCAACTTATCTTAGGCACTCCCTTGTGCACCCTCTGCTTAAGAAAATCTCTGCCGACCCCGCCATTCCAGCAAACTACTGCGTCATCTCTCTCACCCTTTTCCTGGTCAAACTCCTGGAGAAGCTGGATATCTCTCAGCTCGCCCTCCATACTGAATCTGCTGGTTGCCTCCACAACCATCAGTCTGGCTTTAGAGCTTCCAGAGGCACGCTTCTGAACACCCGCGAAGACCTGCTCTCAAATCTGGACACTAACACTCCCTCTGTCCTCACATCCTCATTCTTCTTGACCTCTCCTCTGCCTTTGACACGGTAAACCACAAAATCCTCATTGCACATCTCTGTGACACACTGGGAACCACAGGTCAGCCTCTGGCATTGTTAACCTCCTTCCTCTCCGACCACCCATCCCAGGTGGAACTTGGGTCATTTCTGTCTTTTATCACTCTTTCAACCTGTGGCATTCCCCAGGGTTCTAACCTATGCCCATGGTTCTTCAATGTCTATATGGCTGCCCTGGTATGTGTGATGGCCACTTTCACCTCAAACTTCCAGTGTTATGCGGGTGACAGTCAACTCTCCTTCAGGCTACCCGCAACTACCCCCTCTACCTTGCTCATATCTGACGGTCTGTCCGCAATTCAGTCATGGCGTGCTGCAAACAATCTCTGCCTCAACGCTAGTCTGACTGAGATTGTTCACATTGGGACTCCTGCTTTCCCACTCTCACTCTTGCTGGCCTCCCTTGGTCCTGAGCCCGCACCCACCTGTGAGGAAAAAAACCTTGGGGTCATCTTTGACTCCACTCTCTCCTTCTCCAGTCACATTTCAGACATTTCTAAAACGTTCAACTACCAACTGCACCTCCTCAGAGGTATTCTTCCTTTCCTCTCCTTCCCCCAGAAGCTCACTGTCTCCAGAGCCCTGGTTCTCTCAAGGTTGGACTACTGCAACAGCTTCTTTTTCAACCTCCCTGTCTCCACTCTGCGCCCACTGCAACTCATCCAGAACAGAACTGCAAGACTTATTCTTGGCCTCAAGGCCAGGGACTGCATCTCTCCGGTGCTGAAATCCCTCCATTGGCTCCCATGGCTGAAATGATCAAGTTCAAGACCCTCTGCATTGTCCACAAAGCTTTCTGGTGCCTGGGTCCTGACTATCGCCAACAATGACTACCCAAATACTGTCCTTCCCGAGCCCTCCACTCATCTACCTCCAACCTTCTACGAGTGATCCAGTTCTCCAAGCAGAGATTTGAAGGGAGATGTTTTTCCTCAGCAGGGGCCTCCCTCTGGAACAACCTCCCTGCCGCCCTCTGTCCTGAGCCTGACTCGTTAAGTGCCGGAAACTCCTTAAAACATTCCTTTTATGACTCGGTGCTCTTGCCTCCCCCTTACTACCCTGCACTTGTTCTCGCCCCCCTCTCCTGTATAATCTGTGCACTTGAACGATATGAATGCACCATTCCTTGAAGATCATGTATCTATCTTCCCTGTCTCCCCTCCTGGCATGGTGGCACCTCAATGCACTTGGAAAAACTGCAGAAGCGTTGTCAGACACATTTGCTGTTATCTACACTGTTAATTGTGTTATATGTACTTACTCTGCCTGGCAGATTTGTAACACTTGCCTTGTGTATAGGCACTTTACAAATAAACATTACCACACCATTCCATACCATACGTAAATCCCACTGTGGATCGGCATAAACTTATGCTAAAGGTTTCTAGATCCTCTCCTCTTAAACAACCTATTTCCATAGGCTCCTCCTTTTCATTTTTGGGACAATGCGAGCTAAATTACCTGTTTGTCTTCATGCGAAACAGATGGATGGTGTTGGTGTAATCCCTCGGGGTTCCTTTCTCCTTAATTCTTCTTTAATCCTAGTGTCAGGTTTTTGTACCCTTTCTCTCGGGATCCACTCTCAGGTCCTAGAGAGTCCTTCTTGTTCTAATGTCAGGTTTTGAGAGCAGCAGGGTGGTTTTTGATCTTTTCCATCTTCATTTTTATGGAAGGAATGGAAATAGTTTACAGCATCTGAATGGTTTAGGGCAGTTTCAATAGCCATCTTGAGAGTGGGATGATTTAATTGTAATACAGGTTTCTGTAAAAAAGGAGATATTGAGTTGATAAACTGTTCCAAGATGATCATTTCTACCAACTCTTCCAGTGTTTTATTTCTGACCCATAGGGAGACAGTGTTTTTAATTCATTCTCCTACTTCCAGGGGGGTCTTACTGGAGTTTAATCTGATGGACCTTGGATCTTTTTCGATACAAATGACTGGTCTGACCTACTCTTTTAAGGAGCCCTTCCTTGATGGATATGAAGGTAGCTCCCAAGGTTAGATTAAGTAACTGATAGGCGGTTTGTAACTCGCCTTTTAACAAGGATCCCAAGTAGCATTTTTTTAGATTTTCACCCCATCCCAGTTGATCAGCCAATCGTTCAAAATAAAAATACATTCCCTAAATCTTCTCCTTCCTGGTAGGGTTGTAATATCCCTTTAGGTAATATGGGTCTCGTTTGTAATTCAACTAATCTCGTCAAATTTTCTTGAAGGCCAAACTGGGCCTGAATTTGGTGGGCAGCCAGTTGGGCTATGACTGCTTCAATATCAGTCATATTTTCGGAAGGGGTTAGGTTTCCCTCTGTCAGGCTTTCAAACTCAGACAGAAAAATGGTCTCAACCTCATCAGAGAAGGTTTCAACATCGTTTGACCCTTCCGAACTTGACTTTGATGAAAACGGTTTGACACCAAAAACAAAAGGTTTGGGAAGAGGTGGGTTAAAGGCGCTCAGTCGAATAAATATATGTGGGGGTCTGACTTTTAAGACTATTTGGTCCCACTGTTGTATTTGATTATGGGCTATCGGAAGGGTGTCTAATAGTACCTGGGTTTTGAAAAACAAATCCCGTTGGTTGACTGAGATTTGCAGTTGGGAGAATAAGATCTCCTTAATAGTGAATTTTCAATCAGAATAAAGGACTTCAATAATCCTATCCTCTCTTTCTGGTGGGATGAAAATTACCAGCATGGGTTCTCCATTTGTATCAATTGAGTCAGATCCCACTCCTGTCACCATATGTAGGGAAGGCATGGTATCACAAGTATTATTTTTTTTTTTAATTTTATTGGTTTAAATTCAAACCTTTAAAATATTTTACATCACAAAATAAAAAATAACACATTGAACTTTGTCATTTCTCCCCAAATTAACCTCCTCCCTTTTGTCCCCAAGTCTAAACATTACTCAATCATTTTTTGTTGTGTATAGAACATACAACATTAGGGCTAGCCGTCTAGTGTCCATTAGTGTCTTTTAGTCTCTCTTCTATGACGGCCAGGAAGGAGGTCAATGGTATAATTAGTTTCATATCCAAGCCGTTCCACATACACTGTCACCACTCATCAGCGCATGCCGACTGATGGTCGTCGTGCCATCGTCCCAAGTGAATTGATCTTACATCTTTCAACGCTGCACAAGAAAGAACTAAATGTCTAAGGGACTCCGGCTCCTTTTTGCACAACCGACAAATGGGATTTAGACCTGCATTGCACGCCCAGTGACAGATTCTATCTTTGGTTTTCATTGCATTTAGCCTGAATAGCATAAATGATCTTCTAGCTTTCGGGTTCGGAAAGCAAGTCAGATATTTTTGAAGGATATCATACCCTCTTGCTTCAGCGGGAGAATCTTTCATCGCATGTGCGTCAATACGTTCAGTACATGTATTTATCAAATCAGCACGCCATTATGTCACTTTGGCTGCCGTTGGATTTGTGTGAAGAGTTTTCAAGTTGATGTTATTCGTTGCTAAAAGATCTTCACATCGTTTTACCCATTGCGAAAGGATACCTGGTCCTTTAGATGAAGCATGATGGAAAATCTGGAATTGGAGTATTCCTTCCTCTGCTCTTGTTTTCCAAAACAATATGAGCTGATTCCAGCATATCCAGGCGTGCAATGAGATTAGAGCTAATTCATATCTTATACACGCTGATGAAATTCCGGGCGGTAAGCTTAAGGACTTAGTCCAGAACATGTGTTCTAGTGAGGCCCAGTGAGTTGACGGGCAGCCAAAAGCATTTTCCGCACCGTAGGCCAGGATCAGCATCACTTTTTGTTCATAGAAGTTGCGAAGTGGTTGCATTGAGAAGCGCCCATATTTTCTATGCAACACTAGGCCCTGACAAAACAGCTGGACACACTTTCGCTTTGAGTCTGCTACCCAAGGTTCATCGCAAATACTGGAATTCAAAATCATCCCAAGATATTTAACGCTTTTTGAAATTTGCAGTTTCTCTTGATTTAAAGACCACACCTGTCTTGATCCTTTTTGTAGCCGGCTTATTTTTAGGTTCTCAAAGACCAGTATTTCAGTTTTTGCAGTATTGATCTTTAAATTGTTCTGACACACGTATTTTTGAACTGCTTCCAGTTTACGTTGAAGCCCAATTGGTGTCAGGTCTAGGATTACCAAATCGTCAGCATATAATAGCCAGCTTACCTTCAATGAATTAGGTTTTGGCGGAAAGGATCTCACAGATTGAATCGTGGCACCAATGTCAGAGATAAAGAGGCTGAAAATTGCAGCTGCTAACGGGCACCCCTGCTTAACACCTTTATACGGCATGATTTGAGCTGATAAGGTCCCAGATTGATCAAGCCGAATGAAAATTGAAGTGTCATTGTGAAGTTCTTTAATTGCTGCAAGCAATCCAGCTGGACAGCCCCACAATTCTAACTTTTGCCACAACATTTCACGATCGATCATGTCAAATGCCATGGAAAAGTCGACAAAGGCAAGATACACTCTCGTGTTTGTTCTAAGGGCTTCCATTTTCAGGAGATTTAGTACAAGCAGGTTCAAAGAGCAGCCAGCAGATTTCACAAAACCCACCTGTCTTTCATCCACTCTATTTGATGTTTTTGCCCATGGAATCAGTTTTTTTTGCAACAGAGATGAAAAAATCTTGCCCAGAACGTCAGGTAAGGCCACCGGTCGATAGTTTTTTGGTGATAATCTGTTACCTTTCTTGAATATGGGTACTATTATCCCAGTCTTCCATGAGGCAGGTATTTGTTTTTGCAAGTTAATTCTTGCAAATAGATCACCACACAGATCGACCCATAAGTCAAGAAACTGTTTAATCATACAGTTCGACAACCCATCAGGTCCAGGTGCCCGAGAGTTTTTTGCTCTCACGATTGTCTCACGGATTTCGTCTTTTGGGAACTGTAGATTCCATGATGTTATATTGGAAATTGACTTATTTGGAGTGAGATCTTTATGATATAAGGCTGCGAAGTGATTCACCCACTCTTTTTCTGGAACCGGGCAAGCTTGCAAAGCGACTTGTGGGGCTTCCATGCCATTGATTATTCGCCAAAACTCCCCGCTGTTTTTGTTAATTAGAATCTTCATCACTGCTTCAGCGTCATTCTGATGTAGTATTGCTCGATGGCTTTTAATCCAGTTTTTATAGGATTGTCTCGCTGCTTTATTTTTTGCTGATATTTCTCCCAATGGGCCTTGCTTATTTTTTCGAATTTCAGCTCTCATCATTCTTTTTCGTTGTTTTGTCATAATGTCAAAACTATGCTTTTTCTGAAAAGACCAATTTTGCATACCGATATTCTTTGTTTTGAACTGCGACAGTATTGGCACATAATCAATCTCCTTCCCTGTTGACTTAAATTGATTGCAAATTGTGATTACCTCCTTTTCATCCAACTTTAAGCGGAGGCGATTTGGTTCCACTGAGATTTTTGCACACCATTTTTCACTCTGCGCGCCTCTTAATTCTTGGAATTTTAGTTCCAGCATTTCATGGTCACTGTTGTTCATCGACCGGATTTTCATTGACTTGATTTTTCCATGCATGGTGTCAGAAACAAAGATATAATCAATGATGGAACTTTGGCCTTCTCGCTGCCACGTCGGCATTGCCGGAATATCACCTTGCGTACAGCCATTTAGCATTGAGAGGCCCCTTACTTCCATTTCGTCTAACCATGATTTTGCTAAATTACCTTTTATGGAGCTCTGTGGATTAAAAAAATCGATATTCTGGTCTCCACAGACAATCAAGTCACTTCCAGCGCTGGATTCTAACAAATTATCAAGAATTGTTGATCAATAAAGGGTTGTGTCCCAATTCGTTGGTGATTCCAATATATATTAATGATATGAATCACATCGCAAGCCTGAGAAGTAGCGGCGGATTTTCTTATCTCGCATACTTGAATATAAGGCGTGTGGTTCACTGCTTTCAACAACCGGTATCCAGAAGACCGATTAATAATTGTCAAAAGACCAGCTAACGGGCGGCCTTTCTCAGCCTTAACAGCAGGGTTCAGTGCACATTCAAAGTCTGTGATAGTTGGTAATTCACACATCCAGGTTTCCTGGAGGCAGATCAATTGTAACTCATTGGCCCAGTTGTTGTTAAAAAGATGTGCAAAACCACGTGTATTCCATGAAGAAAAAGTGAATTCCTGAGATACATTAGACTTTGGGCATTAACTGTTCGAATTCATATTTAACGCAGAGGCCATCCAATTCCAGTCTTCCCCTGGAGTGTGTGCAGTTTGGTTGCTGAGTTGTGGAAAAGAGGATTTATCAGATAATCTCCCGTTGTCTATGGTGATTTTGATTTTCTCCATTGGACTTGTTCTGATGTTTGTGTCCTGTATTACCGCCGCCGAACTTTGCAGAGGGGAAGCGGTTTGATTGACCTTATGAATTAGTTTGCTCTTTCCGAATTGCGGCTGCCATTTTTGGGCCGTTTGATCACTCTTTCTCAAGGCCTCCACAGGCGCGAAATCGCTCTTACAAGAAAACAATGGCTCCCCTTGATAGAATTTTTCTTCTTTTTTGCCACATCATTCAGGGTCCATCACTTTGTAGGAATCAAAACCAAGTGACAACAATTCTTCATCTGCGTCCAGGATTACGTTTGCAATTAGATTAGAGTTTAGGTGTATGATCACCTTGTCAGTGCACAAGTCATCTGGGAATTCAATGATTTTCAAGTCTTTCGACTCGAGAGAGCGGAGTCGCGGAACATGATGTAACAACCTTAGCACATTTGTTCGATTCAGAATAAGTTTGTCGGTTCCCTCCAGTCGCTCTAACATCAATTTAATCAGAGACGACGACTCCACTGAATGTGACGGAGGCCACTGGTTCCTATTTTTCTGGTTTTGTGCATGAAATTCCGACTGGTGGAAGTCTAGATTCTGATGCTTGGGTGCTTTACTGTTTAGATTAGCACTCTCCCCTGATTCAATTCTACTCTCCAAAGTTGTCACATTCGACGAACCCTGACATGACCCATCAACAGTCACAGTTTTGACCTGATTTTGGGTCCTTTGTCTTTCTCTTTTTTCTTGTAGTGTGATAAACTCCGGACTCCTAGGTTCGTTGTTTTCATCCTTAGACTCAATAACAGGAGGAATTATCT
Source organism: Ambystoma mexicanum (assembly GCF_040938575.1). Classification (NCBI taxonomy): domain Eukaryota; kingdom Metazoa; phylum Chordata; class Amphibia; order Caudata; family Ambystomatidae; genus Ambystoma; species Ambystoma mexicanum. The sequence continues at coordinate 1,412,540,395 of NC_090934.1, read as the reverse complement.
CACACACTCTATTTTTAATTTCTCGTGTTGTGTTGTTCAGGAGCACCTGCCGCTTCTGTGCGACACTCGATATCTGAATTTGATTATTAGATTTTGGGTCCACTGATACTCCATCAGCTCTTTGAATGTCACTTATTTCCACAGGAACTTTCATCAGTTCGACTTCATCCTCAGCCTTGTCTTCGTAGACTGATAATTCCATTAAGTCCGCCTGTATTGCCAAGTCCTCTTTGTTAAGCGAACTCTCCTTAACCTTTGTATTTAAATCCTCTTGATCGAGGTGAACGATTTTGGTCTCTTTAATTGTATCAGCTAATTTTAAGCTTGTGGAAATAGCTTTGTCAACTAATTGAAACATGTTTAGATTCCGCAAAAATTTTTGGGCTCCTTTTTGTTGCGATTTTTTCCAAGCAGGCATATTCTTTAGTTTTTTGGTTTGTGGAGGATTTTTCTTTACACCCACCATCCGAGTAGATTGAGCTTCTACGTCTGAATTTCCAAAAATGGGAAATAGTCCTGCTGGCTTTGATGATGCAAGCAGCTCATTTTGTGGGCCGTCAACCAAGTCTACTATTTCCTGACCAGAGGATGAACCGGAGGCCATTTGAAAATCCACCAATGCTGGATTCAGTACATTTTGAGCCTGTAAGAAAGCAGAATTGAACGAAATTTCGAGCAGGTTCGTTTGATTGTCATGTTTCTCATATGACTTATTAGCCGTCATCAGCTTTCCCACCTCAGGCTCTGTCAATAAAGCAGCCACCTTAGCTCCCTCATTAACCAATTCAGGCACTTCAGTCTGCGAAGTTTCAGTTGAGATGTTAGGTTGGAGAGTAGAATTGTACGGTTGATCCAACTGTATTTGGGAAACAGGTTTCCTGGGCCTCTTTGAAGAGTTTACTACGGCAACAAAGTTTGAAATTGCGGCTTTACTTCCTATGTCTTTTTGTTTTCCATCAACCTCCAACTCTTCACATTTTTGCACTACATGTGACTGATGAAATAAAGCCAATGCTTCTTTCGCCACTTCTGCGAATAGTTTTTTGTCAATCATGTCATTTTGTGTGGCTTCATTCACTGCTTGTATACCTGACAATATTTGATGGTTCACTTCATTTTGTTTAAGTCCATCCGTCCCCTGTTTTGCCTCTAAGTGGACCAGTTTTGAGTTCATCATTGCTAACAACGTTGTGACATCCTTCAAATTGTCGTTTAATGTTTCATACAGCTTAGTGAATGGAGTAAGGGAAATTGCCATTGCAGATGTTAGCGCCATTAGTAGATCGTTAGAGGGGACGTGGACACACAAAGCTGGATACTTACTTTCCTTTTTCTCAAGTGCCTCTCGAGTGTTTTGTCTGGAACGTACCCCTTCTCTCCTAATCTTTGGAAATGGACATTCACCAATCGAAGAGTCTGTTGTTTCTGACTCATCTGATGAGTCTTCGCGGTGGGAACTTATACTTCTATTAAGTTGACTCTTTTTCCTTGTAGATGGTCTAGCTTGATAATGGATAGGCACCCTTTTCTGGGAGTCAGCCACAATTCCCTCTTGTGACTGTACTGAGCTGGCAGGAGACATGGTCTCTCGTGGTTTGTGTCTTTTATAATTATCCGATCCCCAAATATCTCGATTGGTATCTGTGACATGGGTACAGGGCCTTTTCTGGGCGGCTTTATGTGGAGTTTAATTTATTGGAGTAGAAACAACTAATCGATCAGAACTTCTAGATTTATTCAAATTTATCAAATTTTGTAAGACTGCTGATACCACCTCTAACGAGTTTCTTTTGCCGAGAAGAAGGTTGTCATTTACCACAGAGGAAGAACACTTGTCTGTCTCTTTCTGAACACTTTCCCTCTGCCCTATTCTATTTGAAAGAGAGTCTTTTTGCAGATTGTCTGAAAGGGACCGCTTGGGGGTGTGGCTAGCAGCATATGGAATAAAGGCAGAAGATTTGGTCACAGTAGCGTTTATCACATTATTCAATAAACTGGGCGACATGTCAGTATCACTTACTTCAAGTACCGGGACCGCTCCGGCAACGCCCGACTCACACAACAGGCTGGTCGAGTCAAGGGCAGACCCGAGATGCGCAGCCGCACCAACGCTCACACTCACATCCAGCGGGACATCCTGGCACAGTGCGAAGCCCTCTCCGCGCGAGGCCTCCACAGCGGCGCCGGGCTCACGCAACGTCGCTGGCCTCTCCCCCCCGACCAAGCCCGCCTACGTCATCCGCGGGCGCCGCCTCCAGCGGCCACGCCGCGTCCTCTGTCGGCTGCTCAGCAACAACGTCCCCGCCACAGGTGCCGATCCAACCAACCTCTCATCCCTACATAGGGGCCGCTGCACCGCATCCCCCCTACTCGGTAAGTTCATTTCCCTGTTGCAAGCAGGGACGAACACTTTATCGACCTCTCTATGGGACTTGTCCGATGTGATCAACAAGCCTTCCTCCTCCTGTTGATCAATTAGGGAGTCCGGGGGGGACACTGTGGCGGTAGGGATTGATTTTAAATGTGTGGGCGAGGGTGAAGGCGTTGAATCAGTATGCTTTGGAGCCTGGCTCTCCTCCTCGTGACCTGAGGGTTCAAACACCTCTCCCATCAGCTCTGTAGTTAAATCTACAGCTATAAATTCTGATGACTCTGTTTGGTCATGAGCTGATCCACAGGAAAAATATTGACTCTGCTGTTTGGTTCTCGATCGTTTTTCATGCATTACATCAGAGTTAGCGGCCCTTTTCACTTGGGCTCTAGTTCTGGAAATCTGAAATGACGACTTTAAGTTAGATGGGTCCATGACTTCCCAATGCAACAGTCTGTTCCTTACTCCTTACGCCGCTTGCCAAACAGCAAACAGCGGTATCCTCAGCCCTTTGCACTCGGGGCTTAGCGCCACAAGGGCGAAAGAGGCGGCCTTAAATACCAGTTAGCCTGAGTCAGGTGACCAAGTGAGTCAGGCAAATAAAGGCACAGGCACACGCACCTCTCTTTTCCTCTTCTTAAGCTCTTTAGTCTCCTCTTCAATGGAAAGTAACACTCGCCACAGCAAACAGCAGTATCCTCAGCCCTTTGCACTCAGGCCTTAGCGCCACAAGGGCGAAAGAGGCGGCCTTAAATACCAGTTAGCCTGAGTCAGGTGACCAAGTGAGTCAGGCAAATAAAGGCACAGGCACACGCACCTCTCTTTTCCTCTTCTTAAGCTCTTTAGTCTCCTCTTCAATGGAAAGTAACGCTCGCCACAGCAAACAGCAGTATCCTCGGCCCTTTGCACTCAGGGTTTCCCCCCCTGGGCTGGGATCAAGCAGGCTTTAGGAGTCATCAATTTGGTTCCCCCTGGACTGAGAACAAGCAGGATTCAATATCACAAGTATTGACACTGACACAATGGATACAATTTGTAAAACCCTTATTGAAAATGTTGTGGTTGGAGAAACTCCTATTTTACCCAATAGCTCAGATATGAGTAGTCTCGACCATCAAACGATAAACAAAACAGTCCTAGTGAATTCTGTCAAATCAAAATCGCCTATGCTCACAAAACCTAATGCCTGCCCCATCTCTTGTACAAAAGTGTAAAAAGTAGAAATGTATGCAAAAGGAAAAATCAGTGTTCAAATGATGATGTGGCTGAACCAGCTCTCCTCCCCACGTAAGGCCTCACAGGGTAAGGCGTTCCATGCAGGCAGGATGGCACACTCTGGCTCGGCTTCCAACACAGTACAAAGTTGAAAACCGTGGATCGAGGCTCGCCTGGCCTTCCTTGTTAAAGTCTTTTTCTCTGACTTCAAAATATATGTTTCAACCAAAACGTTCACAAAAGTCCCCCTCTCCCGGGGTCAGACCTTTCACCACACAGTTCTCGTTGGTCCCCCTCTGCTAGACTCTGACCTCTCACAATAAAGTTCAACACAAAGTCTTAAGGGGGGCTCCCTACCGCAAGATTAGTATACTTCGGGTCTCCCTCAATCGGGCTTGGGCTTCCGAATGTCAAAGTCATTCAAATGTGCGTGGTTTTCTTACAGAACACCGCAGGACCACTTCGATTCAACATTCACTATTTTACTTTCACTCTTGCCGTTTGTTTGCCTTTTAGCTTTTAAACAAAGTACCTTTCAAAGAGACTTTCGAATGGGCTACTTCCTTTCACCGGACCACTCCGTTACTTAGAATTGCTGTTCTTGCAGCTGCATTTTACTTTGAAGTCAATTCACAGGTCTGCCTTTCTTCACATCCATCCCCACGTGCGCATCCTTCACTTGTGATATGATGTTTCTACTTCATTCACTTTAACACACCGGTCTCTCAGGTCGCTTGCCAACTCACCGGAGGTATGCACTTCTTTCTTTTTTTGCGGTTTCCAATTTTTGAGTCAAGGTTAGTACCACAATCTTGGCCTCACCTCCCCAACTCTGCCATTCACCCGTAGGGTCAATGGCGTCCTTGAAACACAATGCAATCTTTACTTGTGGGATCTGGCCTTCTTCACTTGTCTTTTGCGGTTTGTCATCCAGTAGGAAGACTTTGGGTTTTTCGGTGCGCTGCTGTCGTCCCTTGGTCTGTTGATCTGCTCCAGTAGGTGTGGCTTCATCCTGGAAGATCTGCTCGTTCTTGTGTTCCACCTTTCTAATCGGTATCAGATGTATGCACTTAGGCTAAAGTGCCTGACTTTGCCTGGCCCGATCAACGGGACATGTCCATTACGATATGAGAGAGTTAGTCTGGTCATTCTCAGTCACCCTCTTCCTCTGCCCAGTGTTTGTGTAAAAAGGGGGTGCAGGAGTTGGGACTTTGGTCAATCCTAAAAAATAGGATGGGGTAGATGAACAAAAGAGAGGGGAATACCGCATCTCAGCATTGGTTATCTCACCCCCGCTACCTGAAGTTCGCTCACCCAGGTGATTCTCCTGCACTGGTCCAACCGCAGCAACTGGATGAAAAAGAGATGGCCGTGTCCTGGCTACCTGGATTACAGGTCCCAGAGGACTAGCGGGTGAGACACCCTTTGGTTTCTCACATAGAGAAAGAGAAAAAAGCACAGAAACAATTTTCTGTCTCAAATACTTTTCTCTAGTATACAATAAGGACCATAATCCATGGCCGCTCATGACTATCCATGCTCTTCACAGTCCCCTCTCTAGACCATGCATTATTTGAAAAAATGATTACACATGCACATCATTGCGCAAGACAGCCCTTCTACCCTTGTTACTGTTATGTTTGTAGCACTCCCTTATGGCCTGCTTTGAAACAGTCACACATATATCCACCAATCAGTTTAAAAAAAACGTATAACCCTATGAACATATTCAACTTCCATACATCAACTGCCACTTAAACATTTTCTTCAAATCTTTTGCATATATATTTCACTTGCTTATCCCAAAGAATTGTACACACTGCTGCTATAAATGCATATATGCATTCTGCAGTAAAAGAAGTGCATGAATGGAAGGAGTAGTAGGGATAACCAAGTTCTCATATAAGCCCAGAAGGAAAATGCCAAGACATGCCAAATTGGGAGGCCACTACCTACCTGCTGGGGGAGAGGAGTCCAAAGGGTGTGGTACACATCTGTCAGATGGTAGACCCAAAAGGGCAGTGCTGAAAGGGTGGGGTTGTACTGGTGTCGACTAGTTATAGGGCCTTGAACCTGTGAGGTTCATGAGGGATCAGGCCACCAGTCTCAGTGGCATGAGTTAGCAGGGAAGGGATTAAGTAAAACAGGAACACAAAAGTAGAGTTTTCATAAGTTTCTGTAACTTAAGGAAGTTCAGCTCAAGTATAAGAGAAGCAGGAAGGCTGTTGCAAACACAAGCAATGGTCGAAGACAGACACATGCCTCTCGCTCTCTGTTTCAAAAAGCATTTGCCAAGCAGACTATTTTACTTACAGTATTTGGGGCAGCACAGTTGGACATATTGTAGTCCTTGCATTTATCAGGAGTCAATGTATACATTTTAGGACTGCAGGGATACGATCCCTGGGCTTGAGGCCAAGCATAAGTCTTGCAGCCCTATTCTAGATTAGCCGAACAGGGCATAGACAACAAAGGGGGAGCTTAAGGAAGAGGCTGTTGCAGTAGTCCAGCGTACACAGTACCAGGCCTTTACATACGTCCACCTTCTGGGTGAAGGTGAGAAACAGTACAATACCTGTATGCAGGTCAAGCTGAAAGCATGGCCTTTGTTTACAAGTTCCAGAATGTAAGGAGTAAAGGAGAGAGAAGACTCACCGATAACCCCAAGGTTTTAGGCCTTACAAGATGGTAATAGTAGAGGGCCAATATGACAGAGGGTAGGAGAGAAACAGGACACAGGTGTCACAGTAAGAAAATCTCCATTTTACTGGCATTGAGACACAGATTGTTAGCTGCACACAGTGCCTCAATGTCAGTCAGACAATTAGAGATAAAAAACGAGGACAACAAATTAGTTTAGGGAAGTTTTTTAAAAACCTGTCCCTCATTAACATAACACTGGAAATGAGAAAAGAACAATGACATCATGTTACCCAGAGGGATATATATGAAAGAACCACAGTTATAGGATAAAACCCTAGGTTACTCTTCGAGTAAACAGTGAGGTGGTGGAGTGAACGCAGCCCAGTTTCAGCTGGTAAGGTGGTTAGTGAGGGAAACCAATTAGCCAATCCATTGCTTGCTCCATGATGCAAATGGTATCATATAATGTTTTAATGAGGATACTATTGTTGACCGTTTGAAAGGTGCAGGAGACATCAAGAAGAACTGTCCTCAATTGTACTGTAATTATTGGTTGACGTAAATAGGAGTGGTTGGGAGCAGCGCTCCTCTACATTTTTAAATTAAGTTTGACTGTTCCTATGCTTTTATCTTCAAAAGAAACCATTCCGGAATGTTTTCATTTTAAAATAAAAGTTTAAGAAGAAGTTGAAACTTGTACTTTCAGTCCACTACACTCAACTTTCCCTTAAACAACAGGTGCATGTGTTTGGGGCTTTGTATTGTTTGTGAGGGGGCATGGTGATGGAGTTTGTGGGGAGTGGGTGCAGGCCAGCAGGGAACATTGTTCCACTACCTCTTTTCATACACTTCGAACACTGAATAATCCGGCCAATGGCCACAACAACCACAATAGAATTACACTATATATCAAGTACGTATAATACACCTTCAAATAGAAAAACTCACCCTGAACCCCTGCAATCGAAATTATGTCCGCAGACACTAAAAGTGACCACGGCCTTGACGTCATGTATAAACACTTTTTTCACCTATAAAAACAGCTCCATATCATTTTTATTCTAGTCCGATACACGGAAGTGGACCAAACCCAAATATCACAATGACTTAAGTCTTCTCAGCAATGCAGACTCCCCATGCTTGTCAGGGCAAAGATTCAAACAAAAAGTGGCATGGGTACCACCAGAAAGCCCCACATTCGGTGTGGGGGCACCCACAATTCCCTAATGTCTAGATAAGAGAAAATTAGCAATGAATCAAATCATACCCCTAGACTCTCTGGGTGGTGACATGGGGGCGGTGATGTGCTGAACTGTGCCACATTGTGAAAGAGTTGTCAATGGTGGCAGAGTTTGGGAGTGATGACTTGCTACAAGATTATCAGTCATGCAGAAAGGTTATGCTGGAAATGGTGGCAATCTGAATGGAAGGCTAACTTTCAGAGTGTGAAAGATGAATTCTTTAACAAGGTATCTCTGATAAATTGTGGTTCTAATGTTGCAGTTTATGATGGTGAATTTCACAGCCCATTTTGTGACAGGGAGGGCTGTGTAGTAATATCTCAGTGCATGAGTTGCATAACAGCACTGGAGTGGAATAAAGCGGTTTAATGGAATGTGGACTGTATGAGGCCATATAGGGTTATAAGCTCTTAGAAAATTACTTAAGGAATACTCTCCCAGCTATTGGGCTGTACCATGTAGTATTGGCACATTCACCAGTTTAAGGCACCCATGTGAAGCAAGAGACTTGGCCGGTAGCTGGGCATTCATTGCGCTGGGATACCACCCAACGCTATTTCTATTACCGCAACTCGGTCCGGTGCAAAGTTGCAGAGCAGTATGTCCCCATTCCCTATTGGGTCCATTGAACCCGATGGGGTTTGGGTGGTGCAAAAAGCTGGAGGTAAAAATGAAATTTTCCACCCAATTCGTGATTTGGCCCACCCTTAAATGCGGCGATAATAGCGTTACTGCCTCATTTAAAGGCTCAGGCCAAACTCGTGATGAGGCGCTTTAACAAAATTTCTGGCACATTTCTGAACAGTGTCTTCCAAAAGAAAGGGAATTAATTGCTAGGAACACCCCACATAGTGTCTGGGATACTAATAAGGGTGTTTGTTTAGTTCAGCAATGGTGCATGCAGAAAGCAACATTCGTTACTCAAGAACAAATAAATACAAAAAGATGGCTGTGACAGAAATGGTAAAGGGAACTATACAAAGTACCTTCTCCATTGCCAATGGCGGCCATCCACTGGCAAATGGCTTTCATGTCATGTTATATGATATTTGTATAGTGCTTGCTGCCAATTGTTATGGCTTCAAAGCACTGTGTGTTCAATGGCCCTTCGGCAGACTGTGGTCTAAACAGGGGAGCAGCACATTACATAGAGGTAGGCAAAATCATTTACATAAATACTAGCAGACATGACTAGTGCAGTGACCTAGAATAAGGTGATGTGGTGTGCGATTCAGATGAGGATGCACGTGACTATGTGAATAGCTGGACCAAACTTTACGTGGAACTCAGCCATATTCTATGCCATCCAACATCTATCCATCATCAACAACGCAGCTGCATCTAGTGATCTACTGTCTTCATAACATCATGAGGTTGTGCCCCCTCCGAACCGAGGTAGGATTCGACAAATATCTCAATTTACCCAGGCCTGAATATGAGTTCTTATCCTAGACCAGTGATCTTCAAACTGGGGGTGGGGGTGCAAAGGATGTCCAGGGGGCCCCCACACACTTTAAAAACGGATTAAGTTGACTATTTTTAATATACATAAGGATTAAGGTGACTGTTTTAATAGAAAATAAGCAGTATAAAATCTGCTGATATTTTGAAGAGTGTGGAGCACCACTGGACATCCTTTAGGCCTCCAAGAGGGGCCAACCCCTAGGTGGGATAGGGGCAGAAACAATAATTTTACTCAAGGGGCGGCTCGTTATGAAAGGTTTTGAATATCACTGTCTTAGACTCACGTGCAATCCCTTAGGAAATCTCATTAATTGACCGGAGATTGGGAATGCTCACGGGGACTGCTCCGGAGTGGTGCTTCATGACCCCCAATCTGATTTCATGCAAGGTCCAGCCGAGCAAGTGCTTCTGGCCACTAACATTTTATAGCTACTGAATCCCGGAATTATTACTCGACAAATGATAAAAGCTTTAATGTAACTTTTAGTTACTTGACAATGGTTTCATTAAGTAATGAAAATGTTTATTTGTATGCAGTTACATTTCCCTTTACTGCTCAGGTTTTTCTGCATATAATGTATTGCAGAGCTTTCAACTGTAGACAGTTGCCTCGGGATGGACCCAGCAATCTGTACTACCTCCCTTGCACCTATCGCTGCACCCTGTGTCAGCTTAGGAGAGGCAAGTGATCATGGTGGGGGCATTCATTCAGTGGCAGGCAGTGAAGACAAGAGTAGGTGGGTTGTTACCGGACATTATGCTGAGCCGATCTGCTGTATTCAGAATATGGGTCGTTGCCAGTGGTCTATACCCATCTTCAGAGTCCTCTGATTGGCTTAGCAACCGGTTTCTAATACAAGGCAGCTCATTGTAACAGTTGGCGACTGGAAGAAAGTGACTTAGAGTGTCTTGTTTTGGATGTTTTTAAAAATATAGTTTGAGGTTTTCCTGAGTACTCATCACTTAATAGCACACAACTTGGGCAATACATGGTCCCGCACTAAAACACGCACTGGGGCCTGATCAGTGCTGCATGATTATTGTGTATGAGTAGTAGAAGGGGCCCCCGTTTGCACAATGTTACATTTTGACAGGTGGACATGCCCCTACTTCCGGTCTTAGTCCCACCATCTTTTGATGTGCTTTGATATAAACTTAATATACTTTTGATATAAAAAGGATATAAAACATTTTCATATTGAATATATTCAAAAAGGGTGTATGTAGTCCACGCTGCAAATCGAATATTACCTCATTAAGTTTGTGATTAATTTCATCAGCTGCATGTATCTGTCCTGATATCACGTTATGGTATCCCAACACCAAACGGAACACAGTCACATGAATTCACAAACTGGAATATTTTATTCAAACAAGTTAAGGAAAACAGATAGTGAGAATACTCAAAAAGCTAAAACATAGTAATAAATCAATGCATTTTGAAGAAAGACACAGTCAGTGCAACAGTTCAAGAAAAATAAAACAAAACAAAATCTGCACTTTCAAGACATAAAACCATTTGAAAAAGTGTAATTGGTGAAAGAGAGGAACAGAAGCAAGAAACAGGTCCAGATTTTTATAAGGAGAGAAAACAAATCTTAATTTCAAAGCGAGAAGGAAACAAATCCCAATCTCTATGGAAAGAGTAAACAAATCTTATTTTCACTCATCAATACTTTAATTGATAGAGGTACGACTGATAACATCCAAAACTATTTCTAGCCCCTCTATCAAGCACGATAGATAGATATCCATGTACTGGCCTGCCTACACACATCCTTCCTACACAGAGGTGCCCCTTCATGGCAGTAGGGAACATTTACATGTTTCATGCTTTGATATAAACTTAATATACATTTAATGTAAAAAGGTTATAAAAATTATTTGATATTGAATATATATCAAATGTATATTGGATATTCGTGTTTTCTAATTTTTATATAAAATCTATATATGCGGATAGGAGCGGCTCTCACCGATGTTGCTCAATCAAGCACTGAGAGCGAATTGAGCTCTGAAGACATGCACTTTGAATCTAGGGCTTTGCAGAGTGATACAGTGATTATGTGACAGAAGGGTTTTGACCCGAGGTGATAGGAAGCGGATAAAGATTTTATATCAAATTGAAAAGCCCCCTAAAGTTTTTGATAGCAATTTTATTGAACCTAATAGTTTTTATGTAAACTTTATAGGAAGCCTAAAATGATAAAAAGCAATTTTGATATTATTTTAATATAAAATGTATATGAGAATATAAAATATATGTTTTGATATATACATTTATATAAGAATCAATATAAAAAATCATATATTTGATATGGAATTTTATATAAAAATAATATTAAAAACCACATTTTTGATATAGACATTTAGATAGAAATTAATATTAACAATCAGATTGTTTTTGTAAAGACATATATAACAAGTAATATTTTTATATAAAATATTCATTTACCCCAAAAATGTTGATATAAAGAAATAGATATCAATTTTGATATAAAAATATACACCAATCATATATGAACTGGCTTTGATACAGACTGTAAATAATGAAAAGCAGTTTACTTTATAAGTAAAATAGGTGCTTCCCAGAGCCCGAACAAAAGTCAAACTATTGTTTCTAAGGGGTCTAGAGCATCTCATCGATGGCATACACGTGTCCCTCTGTGACCCACCAAAGAGCTGTGAAGCAAAACTGCAGGGGTTTTATATTATGACAAGGCCTGGGGAATCCTAGGAATGTGGTGAATCATAGAGAGGTATTCTAGCCGCATCACCAACCACATATGGGGTTTATATTTAGATCGCCGGAATACCGGGTGGTTGTGCCAGCTGTATAAACAAACCGTCCATGTAAATACTCATGAACACTGTTTACCAACGAAAACGAATTGTTGTTAGCAAGGCTATTTTTAACTTATGACTGAAGGTCGACACAGGAATCAGCTGCAGGCTGAACTTATTTTGCCGGAAATGCCATGCTCTGCTTCTGTTGATAACAAAAATGGCATTGGTACCAGGAAACATCTTCATGTGTGAGTTATTTTTAGATGTTGCTATGACAAATAGGAAGCAGTATGCAGGAAATGCCATGCTCTGTTTCTGTTATAAGAAACATATTTCTGGAAACTAAACAGAAATACATAAATCTGTGCATTGTTGATAATTAAATACTTTTGAGCTTTCACCCCTTTTAAAGGGGGTTATCTGACTTCAGCAGGGGTACTGTCCACCCCAGTACCATGACTCCTGCCTGATGATCCCCTGCAGTGGCAACTAATTGACTTGGAAGAGGTGATTGCAGCTCTGCCCGGGGTGCCTTGCTTCTCAGCTGGATTTGATTGTGTGTCTGTAAACACTATGAGAACTCCTGCAAAGCCTGATGATTGGAATCTGGGTCTGCTGTTTATTGAAATTTTTATTTCCACAACAGCACAAATGTGAGTTTACAGGGTATTTCAATATTTTAAAGAATCGTTTTGTGGTTTTAACAATTTATGTGGGTTTTTTCACGGTTTATAAGGCTTTTTTTAACTGTATTTATCAATAGGCAATCCTTTTTGAGACAGGCCATGAGGCAGGCCCTTCCTGAGACAGTGCCTTTTTGAGAAAGTGCAAGGGAGGCATGGTATCACAAGTATGACACTGACACAAGAGCTACAAGTTTCAAAACCTTATTCAATTCTTGGGGTTTGGAAAAACTCCTACTTTGTCCTATATCTATGATGGGAGTAGTCTCTACCATCAAATAATAAAGAAAACACAGTCCTAGTCAGTCTATGTCAAATCAAAATGGCCTATACTAAACAAACTTAATACCTGCCCTATCTCTTGTACAAAAATTGTTTAAAGCGAAATGTGTATGCAAAGGAAAGTCAGTGTTATGGCATAAAGGATCAAGATGGCTGAGTCAGCTCCCCTCCCCACATTGGACAGCATAGAGTAAGGCAGCCCATGTAGACAGGAAGACACAATCTGGATCAGGTTATCAAGAAAAAAGGCAGTTCAAAATGTGGGTCAAGGCCCACTTGGCCTTCCACGTTAAAGTCACATATTTTTAGTTCACCAAAAGTTCTTTCACAGTTCAACAAAAGTTAATTTATGTCTCCCTCTATCAGGCTCGGACCTCTCAAGGCATCAACAGTTCACAAAGGTCTCCCTCGGTCGGGCTTGGACCTCTTGGGACATCAACAGCTCCCTTAGGCCTCCCTCAGTCAGACTTGGGTCTCTCAACAAAAAGTACCTGATTCAATATAGATCTCCCTTAGACGGACTTGGACATCGTAATCACAGCACTTGCAGGGTTCCTTTCACCAAGCTTTATTCACCTTCATTCAGGGTTCCCTTCCCCTAACTTATTTCATATTCCAGGTCTCCCTCAGTCAGGTTTGGACCTTTCACTTATGGCAAAGACTTTCCAGTGTGCAAGGCTTTTCCATAGACCTCCGCAGGACCACTTCGTCTTTCACTTCAGCTCTCCTTATGGTATTTGCCCCAGTGTCTCTTGGTCTTGGAAGTTCCACAATACAATCAGAAAAGTTCAAAGAAATCTTTCTCTTAAAGCAATCACCTTTTAGTGTCCCCTTTCGTCAGGGTTTATCTTGACCATTCTGCATTTCAGAGTTTGTTCACTTTGTCGCTTTATAACAAAACATCAAACATTTCACTGAGACTTTCGAGTGGGCTGTTTCCTTTCACCAGACCACTCTGCTACTCTGTATCATTGGCTTCACAGTTATCAGTGACTTTAAAGTTCACCAAAGGTTTGCTTTCTTTCACGTCTCATCAGCACGCGTGCAACCTTCAATTGTGAGATACACTGTTGTGGGTTCAATCTTTCCTTGACACAAATCGGCCTTTCATGTTTTTTGCTAACTCACTGGTTGTGTGCATGCCTTTCTTTTCTCTATGGCTTTGATTCACAAGTCAAGGTTGATACCACAGGCTTGGCCACACCTCCCCAACTCTGCTGTTCACCCGGGAGGGTTGCTGGCATACTTGAAACACAAGGCAGATTTCTTCTTGTCTGGGATTTGTCTTTCGCTGCGTATCCTTCATGGTTTGCCGAAGGCAACAACCTCCTGCAGGGTCTTCAGGGTTTTGCTAACCCTCGCTCTGGTCCCTTGATTGGTCGTCCTGATCTAGTGGGTTCACTTTCACACCAGAAGATCTGCTCATTCTCATGTCACACCTTGCTCAGAGTGTATCTCCATGTTCTGCCTTTTATCTGTGTGGTGGGAGGTAGTGGGTATCAGATGTATGACTTTACCTGACCTTATTAACGGGACATGTCCAATGGGATATGCAAGTGTTAGCCTCTTTGTTCCCAATCCTCCTCTTCCTCAGCCCAGTGGTTGTGTAGCAGGTAAGGGGTGAAACATTGGAGAATCCTATAAAATAGGATGGGGTAAGGGCACAGGAAAGGGGGGGATACTGCGCCTCACCCTCGGTTGTCTCACCCCCACTCTCCGTAGATCCCTCACCCAGGTGATTCGCCTGCACTGGTTCATCCCAGGGTCTGGATCCAAAGGTGATTGCTGTGCCCTGGCCACCTGAGAGAGAGATCCCCAGTGACTAGTAAGTGAGACACCCTTTGGTTTCTCACAACTAGCTCTGCATTTTTAAACTAAACAGCTACATGCGTTTAATTACGTGTTTGCACATGTATAGTTTGCTTAGACTGCTCTGTTGTTTTGCATGTCGCCTAGGATAGCGCATGGATGTTGGGCATGCCGGATTCTATTTCTATGCGTGGAACTTATGTTCTAGAACAGTTATTCAATACGTTAATGTATTGTTTCTGTAGTTTTTACATTTTATGAGGTTTTAATCAAGCTTGATAAAGCTTTTTGTCACTGTATTTATCGACAGGCAGGCCTTTTTTAGTCAGGCCATGAGGCAGGCCCTTTCTGACACAGGCCCTTTCTGAGACAGGGTGTGCATATTTAAACTAAACGGCTAGGTGTTTTAATGACATGTTTGAAAATGTATGAATGCTCTATGGATTTGCATGTCGGCTAGGATAGCGCATAGATGCTGGTAGTGCCAGATTCTATGTTTGTGTGTGTGCATAATATCACATGGACACATAGCTTATGTTTTAGAACTGTTTTTGAGATTTTTACTGCAAGGCTTTGGAAGGAGTTTAAAAATGTGTAAAGGGTTTTGTGTGTTTAGTGTTTATAGCGCTGCTACACAATCATGTACAATTAATTTGTTGGTATTAACACCTATTTTCCGTCTTTATGTTCAGGTGTTATGGGGGAACATGCCCAGGCATGAGGTTGTTGGAAATATATTAAGATAAATGGTTGACATGCGTTTGTAGCATCACTTGTGAAAATAAAAAAAGCCAGCATCTGGAACAGCAACATAGTTCTACTCTGTGTCTTGATTTCCATTGTGTGATTAAAAACATAGAAACAGTTTCCTTAGCCCAAATTGGATTGCTGGTCCCCACCACATCCTACTGTTATACCTCTGAATGGAATAACTTTTTAAAAATCAACCAGCTATTTGGTGTTATTATACATACTATAAAGGAACACGTAATAAAGAGCCGGCACATTTTATGATTTTGATCAAAATATTTTATTTACATATTGAATTGATTGAATTGATTCTTTATTTGTATATTGTTTATACACAACGTGTTTCAAAGCGCTTCAAGGTGGGAGGGAACGTGGGAGAAAAATAATTACATTCTTGCAAGTCCTTAAAACAATTCAGAATGTGAGAAATAACTATCATAATCAGATTGGCGACATTTCAGATAGTGCAAGTGCAAGGAACAATTGAGGAGAAAAGGAGAAACATTTAGACAAAACCAGCAGTAACATTACTATGCCTGACGACAATTTATGTAGTGCATAAGTATATAAGAGGAGGGGGAGGGGCAAGATGGGGAGGAGTGAGGGAGAGGGTGAGGAACAGAACAAGCAACTATCATAAAAGGTCAAATGGCGATTCAGAAAAGTGCGGGGGAGAGGAAGGAGAGGACAAGGAGGGAAGGGGGAGACATACAAGCTGCTATAAAAGGTCAGGGACAAATGATAAGAGTAAGTGCTAATGAACATAAAGAAAAAAAGGGGGCGGGGAGGAGAAGACGGTGGGTGACTGCAAAAGGATAGATGGCTACAATTACTATGCCTGACGGAAATTGAGGTAGTGCCAGCCTTAAACAGACAGGGGAGGGGAAGGAGGATGAGAGGGCAGGTGGCTGCGAAAGACAGGCAGCTACGATTACTATGCCTGATGGAAATTGAAGTAGTGCCGGAGATTTACAGGAGGAGGGAAAGGGTGAGCAGTAGGGGAGGAGGGAGTAGAATAGAAAGGAGGGAAAGGAGGAGAGGAAGTAGCAGGGGGCAAGAAGGGGCAAAATACAGTCAAAGGGAGCAAGGGGTTGGGAGGGGACACACAGGGTCACAGGGTCAATGGGGTGGGTGGGGGCACACAGAGGGTGATGGGGCAATGGGGTGGTTGGGGGGCACACAGAGGGTCACAGGGGCAATGGGGAGGGTGGGGCAGACAGGTTCATGGGGGGCAATGGGGTAGGTGGGGGGCACCCAGAGGGTCACAGGGGGCAATAGGGAGGGTGGGGGGCACACAGAGGGTCATGGGGCAATGTGGTGGGTGGGGGCACACAGGGCCACAGGGCAATGGGGTGGGTGGGGGCACACTAAGGGGTCATGGGGCAATGGGGTGGGTGGAGGACACACAGGGTCACAGAGGGCAATGGGGTCGGTGGGGGGCACACAGAAGGTCACAGGGGGAAATGGGAAGGGTGGGGGGGCACATAGAGGGTCACTGGGGGCAATGGGGAGGGTGGGGGCACACAGAGGGTTATGGGGGCAATGGGGTGGGTGGGGGTACACAGGGTCATGGGGGCAATGGAGTGAGTGGGGGGCACACAGAGGGTCACAGAGGGCAATGGGGTCAGTGGGGGCACACAGGGCCACAGGGGGCAATGGGGTGGGTGGGGGGCACACACAGAGGATCATGGGGGCAATGGGGTGGGCAGGGGGCACACACAGGGTGACAGAGGGCAATGGGGTGGGTGGGGGGGCACACAGAGGGTCACAGGGGCAATGGGGTGGGTGGGGGGCACACTGAGGGATATGAGGGGCAGTGGGGTGGGTGGCAGCACAGAGAAGGTCACAGGGGCAATGGGGAGGGTGAGGGCACACAGAGCGTCACAGGGGCAATGGGGTGGGTGGGGTTCACACAGAGGGTCACAGGGGCAATGGGGAGGGTGGGGGCACATAAAAGGACAAATTTAATACAGAAAGGAAAAAAGATTGTGCACCATCGGGCCAATGCAGAGAGCAAACATTTTAATGCAACGATGAATAAACCTGTAGATGCAAACAACCAGCTCTCAGAAACTCAGCTAGGTTGGGGACATCACTCTTTGTGACCTGGATGCTTTAAAGGTAGAGACAGCAGGGGCGCTGTGAAATAGTGAGGGGGTTGAAACCGACAGGACAATGCTTCACACTTAAAAACTGTTGTGGCATCCGACACACCCTAGCAACGCAGATTAGGGTTCAATACCATTAACTATAGCTTTCCATGATTGAGCCCTGGTTGCTGCGCTGTCCAAAATGTATCTCCCACTTGTGACCACAGAGCAGTGAAATCCGGGATGGTTCCTTGGACCTGCAACCATAAGCCGAGACACCCCTGTGACACTGCTTACCCAGCTCCATTGAGAAATTTAAAAAAATCTTTGAACTGCCCCAGCCGTTCACACGTATTAAGTGACACCATTGGTTGTTCTGAAATTGTGGGCAGTGCCCCATCATCGTTTGGGTCTTGCTGGCCCCAGAAACAGATGGGGCATGTTACGTTAGATTAATCAATCCCATAAATACAATGGCTACCGGTGGTTGCCATAATCCACATCCAGAGACTCTGCCATCTGTGCCGTCCATCTGTTGGTGTACATAATGTCACTAAAAATGCAATAAAAAATATGTATTCAGTATAAAGCATCTTTTATACAGTGAGCATGAGCGCATTACAATATTGATCAACAATATTACAACTGTAGCACCACACAGCGTGTTGCAATGTCAGCGTCAAAATATTAAAGCCATTGTAACAATCAAGTACAGGCCTCAAAGAAATTTAAATTTCTATTCGTTTATATGAATGATACTCTGCTGCACCACTTCACCAAAGGTGTGATCTTTGGCAAAAATGTGAGTCCCACAGTGCCTGATCTGCCAAAATTGGGCCTTCGCATTGCACGCATTGTCAAGATTGCATAAAACACTGCAAAAGTTAGAACCGTATTTTAAAATTCACATTTCTGCTTCACAATTGTGTTTAAAGTAGAGCTTGCAGTTTTCACATGTAAATATGTGAGGCAACACTCTGCGCTTCCCTTGTAGACAGAGGTCACACATTTTGTTTTACTAACTTCACATTGCACTCATTTGAAAACGTGCAAATATGTCACATGACAAAATGATAATTACCCAAAAAGTGCAGTCAGGGTTTATTTAATATTTAATTTAATGTTTGGAATGGCAATAAGGGCTGTGGGTTCCAAGCTTTTATACTGAAGTGTCTGAATTATTGTGTGGTGGCGCTATAAACACTAAACCTTTAGAAAACCCTTTATACAGTTTCAACTTCTTCTAAAGCATTGTATTGTAGTCAAAATCTCAAAAACAGTTCTAGAATATAAACTCTTTGTCAATCGCCATGCGAAACCACAGAGCATTACAAGCAAACTATTCATTTGCAAACACATCATTAAAAGCACGTAGCTGTTTAGTTTAAAAATGCACTGCCTGTCTCAAAAAGGGACTCTCTCAGAAAGGGCCTGCCTCATGACCTGTATCAAAAAGGCCTGCCTATCAATAAATACAGTAAATAAGCCTCATCAAGTTGAATAAAACTACATAATTGTAATTCATGTACAAATCAAAGGCCAACTTGCAAGAATGGAACATCATATACAAAACAGAATCAAATTTGTGAACAATGTTAACAAGAACATGTTAATGTGATTGCATCAGTATATAGACCCCAAAAAGGTTAGGTCAACATAAAGTAGTGTGCAGACAATCCACATTCATGAAAATTTAGAAACACAATGCCAAAGCAGGTCTGTTTTCAATTGACCAACCCACAAGGAGGAGAGCAAGGAGGGGGTCAGGTCGACACAGGCAACACCGGGGCATTAGAGCATTATCGAAGATTAACAAGAGCGGGGGCCCGGGAAGTGGCTAAGAAAACCGACTAATTGACCTAGTGATGAATTTATCAGATTGTAATCTCTTTCCATCAGAAATTAGCCTTCTGAATAGTGGACTTTCTTTTGCACCAACATCATATTTTGAACCCACACAAGTGCATATTAATCTCTTTAAATTCGTGAGAATGCTCAAATTGAAAAAATTCTTTGCCACGCACGTTAATAGACAGGAGAACCACACCTGACCAGCCACCCCCAGTGAAGTCACAATAGAGGATTTGGGGAACATACACCTTCTCAGAACATTACAAGAATCAGAAGATTTCCCGATGCACCAAACACTCCAAGAATTAAGGATTGCTCTGGTCAGCATGACACAAAAAGAACTCAAACCTAAGTCCAAGTTTCTACCTCAATTATTACCAGGCAACATGCTAGATGCATTTTACAAATCAGTCACCCAAGACCTTAACTCAATTGCAGACAAACAAAGGACAACAAGTACAAAACGTGGATGTAATAACCTCACACCGCAAGAAATACAAGCCCTGCAGGCACCGAAAACAAACAAAGATCTGGTCATAAAAGAACCAGACAAGGGGGGCAACATAATCGTCATGAACAGGACTGATTACATCCAAATGGCACAGAATCATCTTGATACACCCAACTGTTATGAGACATTACCCACTAATCCAAAGTTGGACATCATTAAAGATCTCAAAAATCAAATTGATAGATGGCACTGTCAAGGCATAATCACGGATGACGAAAGGAGATATCTTTTTGTACAAAAACTAACGCTACCAACCATCTATTCTCTTCTTAAACTGCATAAACTGTTTGTAAAGATTCCAAAAGGGAGGCCCATTCTAAGTAGAATTGGCTGGGCCACTGAACCAATAGTCGAATACATTGACAACATACTCAGACCCAAAGTATATCAGATCAAGGCCTACTTAAAAGACACTACTGCAGCACTACAAATTATTGAGCGAATTCAATGGCAGAAATCCTACTATTTGACCACATGGGACGTAAAAGCTCTATACACGTCTATCAGACATGTCCTAGCCTTAGAAACAATTGATTATGCCTTCAAGGAAGAATCGGCATGCCATTTTCCGTTTGTCTGCATCTTCAAAGAAATGTTACTGGCAACATTGGAGAACAACCTATTTTTCAAACAAAGAAGAGGCATTGCAATGGGCATCAAATACGCGCCAGCTTTGGCAAATTTAGTCATGGGTATGATTGAAGATCGTCATACAATGAACTCATATAAAGACAAAGTTATTACATGGACAAGGTACATTGACAACATTTTCTTGATTTGGAATGGGACACTGGAAGAACTAGAAGACTTCATGCACGGAATCAATGACAACAAGTTGGGAATTGAATTCATTGGAACCAGCAGTGCCACAGAGATCAATTTTCTTGATGTAAAAATGTATGTGTCTGGAAACAATTTGAAGACTAGAACGTATCGTAAGGAGACAGAAGTCAACTCAACATTATTTGCCACAAGCTGTCACTATGAACCGGTTTTTAGGAACATCCCCAAAGGGGAATTTATAAGAGCACGCAGAAAGTGTGGAGAAACGGCAAATTTCGTTGTAGAATGTGAACCACTATCTACCAGATTTACTGCGAGAGGGTACTCAAGCAAATGCATTCAAGCAACATGGATGAAAGCACAGCAAACAACTAGAGCACACACCTTAACACAGAAATCACATATACAGAAGCAAGACAACAAAGTGCAATTTATCACCTCATTTTGTGAGAACAACCATCTGATTAAAAAAGCTCTTAAGAAAAGCTAGTACTTGCTCAAACTGGATCCACACATTGGCGAGTTTATTGACTACCATCCCTCCATTATTTATAGAAGAGCCAAAACACTTAGAACCAGTTTGAGCCCATCGTTATTGCCAGAAATTAAAGATATGTCACCACCAAGCTGGCTACAACAACCTAAGTCAGGTTTCAGGAAGTGTGGTACTTGTTCAATGTGTCAGTATGGAATGGCGAGCACAGATATCTTCAAGGACACACAAGGGGTTAAAATGAAAATAAAGCAACCAATTAACTGTCACTCCAAATTTGTTATATATGGTATCATATGCACTTGCCAACTTGTCTATATAGGCATTATGATTTGTGAGGTACAAATTAGGATCAGAGAACATTTATCCAATATAGGCAGTCAAGACAAACATTTACCACTAGCAGATCATTGGAAAACGAAACACCAGCTCAATGATAAGAAGGAAATTACATTAATTGGATTAAAAAAGGTCACCCTAGGCAGAAGAGGGGGCAATCAGGAATTGATGTTACACCAAGAAGAAGCCAAAATTATTTGCCGCTTTAGGTCTGTGGACCGTGGCTTAAACTCAGACAATGAGATGGCATCTTTTCTGTAACAAAAACTCATTACAAGCAGAAAACTACCACTGTGACATTTCAGTAGATTGCAGATCAACTAAGTATGGATATCAGTCAATAGAGGGTTAGACATGCTACCAAACATAGGACATGTAAGATCTCTAAAGGGATTTACATAAGACAAAGAGGACATATCACTCGTCACATCCTATTTCACGTTTTCTAATCAAGTAGTAAATAGGTCTGTAATTTACAGACATATTTATCAGTATCTGTACACATATTCTTGACATTTAAAATTGTTTTAAAGATTTGTCTTACAATTTCATTTAGAGGCATTTTTACCAACACGTGAACCAGTATATTTGACATACCATAGCACCACTTTGACTCATGGCCAAGATGCGCGCATGACATATGGCAATTATAATAAAGATAACGACTTCAAAGGGTTTATTTGGAGTGTAACAACATAGTCATTAGGGCTCCCTAAACATGATACAATAGCCACCCTGTACATAGGGGTCCGTTTTCTAATACATCAAAACTTTACCCATAACATACAGCCAAAGTATCCCAAAACATGGCCACCAGACTGCTCGGATTCATGGAAACTGTAGAAGGACCACACGGTTTCCATGGAACAGTAGATAAACAGGAACACATACCCATATGGCGGACACTATTATCTGACGCGAGTCACACGAAACTTAACCTACAGGTAAGCCCTGGGGTCCCCGCAAGCCCACCCTTTACAGAAACCAATTGAATTACTATCCATCAAGAACCATGTCCAAGCATGCCATAAGGAACTACGTTCCAGCATGCTGCAAACACGTTATATTGATCAAATCTTATATTTACATTCAGCAGTCACCACAGACTTTAAATATCTCTATCCAGTAATTGATCAGCTCACAGGAACCCTTTCTGGTATTTGGTTATCACACCTATACGGCAGCATTTCAGTGTCCATAGGCGGCAAATCATTTTTATACTTTATACTCTATACGTCGGCTCGTGCAACATGCAAGAGCATGAATCGCCAAAACATTGTGCTACTTTATTGCTCGTACTTGCAGCTAAGAGCAAGGGCTCACAAACAGATGTTGAAAGGAACTATTTTTTAACCGCTGCAATTCCATTTAGGTGGGATTTAACCCCGGTCCTCGGTTTGCATCCTAACAAGATAGAACCCACATAGACACACATAGGTAAGAGCATTAATCTATAGATAGGCTGAACTTAATAGATGATTTAATATTAATGTAAGATATACGTGCAGTGAGGAATAAATTCTTGAACACATTTAAATAATATGAATAAATACACTGGTCAGCGACCCGGCGCACTGTATGCATCTACCCTTTTTGGGGTCTATATGCTGATGCAATCACATTAACATGTTCTTGTTAACATTGTTCACAAATTGGTTTTTCATTTGTATATGATGTTCCACTCTTGCAAATTGGCCTTTGATTTGTACATGAATTACAATTATCAATATGATGTCTTTTTGATTTGCCAACATGCTAACTAAGAAGATTTGAGAAAGGCACGGTTTTGTGCTGAAACACGTGTAATCACATAGGGCCAACAATAAATAATTTTTGCCTAATTACTACACAATTACTCTTGCTATTTTTTCAAACAGAATTGTTTATGTGGCGCAATAAGTAGTGTGTTTGAAACACATGGTGTTTCTAAATATAATCCCCATCTGTGGTTTCTGCTGATGCAGTAGACTACCTCTATATGGCACGTATTCACAGAGTGTTTTCCTATGGGGTTTTGCCATTATAAAAATCTTCTGTGAATTAGGCCCTATGAGTCACCACATTCCTAGGATTCTCCAGGCGTTGACGTAATATAAAACCTCAGTAGGGTTGATTCACAGATCTTTGGTGGGTCGCAGAGGCATACATGTATGCCACGCATGAGATGCTATAGACTCCTTAGAAACAATAGTTAGACTTTTGTTTGGGCCCTGGGAAGCGCACTTTACTTATCAAAGCCAGTTCATATAAGATTGGTTTACATTTGTATATCAACATTGAAATAAAAATGTTTGGTAACGTTTTCGGGGAAGTTTATATAAATAATGTAAATTAATTTTGTATACCCCCAAAATATTAATTTTCATTTGCATTTCTATATCAATATTTTTTATTTTTAATATACTTTTTATATGAAATGTCATATAAAAATATGCTTTTTAATATTGATGTTCATATAAATGTATATATCAACACATATTTTTAATGTTTTAATATAAATGTTTACATGAAAAAGATATCAAAATTGCTTGACAGTTTCCACTTCCTATAAAGTTTACATAAAAATGATTGGTATTCAATAAAATTGCTATGAAGAACTTTAGGGGCTTATCAATTTGATATAAATGTAGATCCGCTTCCTACTACGCTAGGGCGGAGCCCCTCTGTGACATCCTCACCCCGTCACTCTGTGAAACCCTAGATTCACAGTCCCTGTCTTCAGAGCTCACTTCGCTCTCGGCGCTCGATTGAGCAACATCGGTGAGCACGGCTCCCAGCTGCTCAAATCTATATATCGATTTTATATAAAATGTATATTCACTTTATGTCAAAACTGATATAAATTAGAAAACATTCATATCCAATATACATGTGATATAAATTTGATATCAAACATTTTTGACATCCTTTATATGTCAAATGTATATTAAGTTTATATCAAAGCACATCAAAACAGAGTGGGACTAAGAGCGGAAGCAGGGGGTGTGTCCACCTGTCAAAATGTAACATTGTGCAAAAGGGGGCCCCTTCTACTACTTATATAACATGAATAATGAATATTTGAGTCCACTCTTCTTCACCTCCCATAACCAAGATTAACTGATACATGTGTGTTTATAGTTTGTTGAACCCTGCATCACCCAATTTAGTTCAATGTATCTATATATGTGTATTCCGTTATCATGCACAGGACCAGCAGCTTCACACAGATGTATGGGAAAGCATTTCACTGAATAGACTCTATTGCAGGAAGACGGCATTGCATGAATATCTGTAAAGGGAGATCTGCCATTAAGTGCCTTCATGCACAGTTGTGTGATCAGGCCCAACAGATACTGACACATTCTCCATAAAGGATACAATTTAACCCTTGCTGTTGCTGTATGCCTACCACCTTCCCCAGAATCCACGGGGTAAAGAGTGTGGTACTAAGGGTCCATGCACGTAACTCTGAATTGTGCATTTTCACAGGTATACAGAGAGAGAGAGTACCACGCAGGTATGCAAGAGGATGTAGTGGACACTGTAGTAGCAGAATGATCCTTCACCGGATAAGGTCCATGCATTCTTGGGCAGAGGTAGTAAAGTTGAGGACATAAAACAGCAGCATCTGTAACAAAATGTATAAGCAATTCTTCTTCTTTGAGTTTCATGTATAAACGCTTTACGTCAAATGTTTGTTTTAGTATATTTGCTAAGTATACAATCGCCTATACCCACAATTCTTAAAAGGTGTTGGTGGTCTCCTATCAGCCTCATTCTTCTAAAATTCTTGAGGCTCCTTCAGGATGGGCCCTCGAAGTGAAAGATGTTGCTGCCATTATATCCTCACATTCAAATCTTGAGAGTGTCTGAATACGGTTAAAGCAGTTCAATGCTAGGGTGAGCATTGTGAAAAATGAAACGCGCCCCAAGCCCAGTTGTAAGTGCACATAGTAATTCACGCATGCAACCTTTTTTTTATCAGAGACATAAATGTCATATTTAAAGATAATTATGCTTTTTTCCCTTTCGTCTAGGTGTAGTTCAAACGAGTACAATCAGAGTGTATCACAGTGTCTATTTTGGAATGAAAACCTTCTGTCATAAAATAATGTATAAGGATATCCTGGGGTTTTATTAATGTACTTTGCTCAGTAAGACAAGTGTAACGTTCTTATTATGACTATTCTATATCCCGAAGTGTTCATTAGAAATGAAGATTATAACATTTAAAAAAACAGTTTATAATGTTAGGATAATTAGTTGTATCGTTTAATAGCTTACATTGGGAAAATAAAACACCAATGTATCTCTCAAAATGTCCTTGCTTCTTGGAAAGGGTGCCACACAGTTTAAACCCAATGATCTGTTTCTCCTGTGAGCACCTTCGTTGTTTCATTTTGCATGCCAACCACTGGTTTGTTGGTAGTGCTGCTGAACCTGCACATTTGTTACAATAGTCACAAGGACTGATAACTAATAAAAAGTAGAAAACAACAAGCACAGTGTAAACCCTGCAGCCTGGGCCTCCAGTGCATTACAAAGGCTGGCAGTACCCCAGCTCCCCTGTAGAGACTATCTGCATGCCAGTCACCTCCCTTTTATGGACAATGGGCCTCAGTGTGCTGGTGATATTTCTGCAGTGGTCGCGCAATTACAATGTACGTCTCCGAATACTAGGCCAGTTCCCACCTCAGCATGTCTGTGTTGCTGCTGCGCTCAGTCTACTTTTAAGCATTAAAAGACACAGTATCCCCTTCAAGATAACTGTGTTTTGTCTCTCGTGGCTCTGGTTTCATCATCGGCGGGGCTGGCTCTACCTCACGCCCCCAAGACATTCTTGCATAGAGAGCGGTATGCGACAGAAACAGGGGTCAGATAGCAGAGCAAGTAGGGCGCTTACTTTGATATCTGCGCACAGCCTACCGACGTAGGTTCTCGAATCCCAGCAGTGCAAAATTGAGCTTTTCATACTTCCTAGGTCGATAATTGAGCACCACACACAGTGGTAAGAAGCGCTTAGATGCCGGAGGTTTCCTAGCGCTATATACATGCTAAAATATTATTATTAGGGAGAGAGAAAACACTACATTGACGTATGGTACTCTGAATATTGCTAGTAAAGTGTCTTTTTACAAAAAAGGATCATTTTTGAGCATCTCTGAAGCATGTCTGCCTTTGACTGACAGACAAATTCCAGAGGCAATTGCCTTTGTTCTTTGACATGCCTGTTGCAGACTGCTGCGTGCGCGGATAAGATTCCGCAGCATCACAATTAATCCTGGAGTCACCACCCACACAATGCTTTTAAAATTAACTTCTGTAAACTAATAATCCGGGGAATGGCTTGTCAACACAATGAATCAGGAAATCCACAAAGGTGCTGGTGGAGGCTGTGGGTCCACCTAACTCAAATGGCATACAAGGAACCAATCACCGAACGACATGGGCTGGAATATTTATAACGCCCCCTCTTTCCACCGTTTAATCAGCAAACATACACACAGAAGAGGTTCGGCTGCTCGAACAAGGCCCTGTCATGCACTCAGCACTTTACACCGTGCCAACCATCCCAACCTGCAGTGCCACCCCTTGCCTGCAGGCTGAAAGTGGTTAGTAAACAGCCAAGTGTTACACCGGGGGCTCCTATGTTGCAATTTAACTCCCACCTGACCTGCCCTAACACAGCTCACCTAGCATCTCACTAGCACAGAGCTGTCAGATTTCTTTCCTCGCCTTCCCTCGTGTTGCCAGGATATGGAACCCAAAATCCCTCACTTGCAGAACCAAGTGGCAGAGGACGTGCTATGCAGTGTGCGTGACATTATACAATTCTTAGCTTCTGCTAGCAGGGCTGGGCATTCTCAATACCAATATGACAGCCAGCAGAATCTGCATAGTTCATGTGGACTGCAATGTTCAGATGTAAGTTATCTAGGATGCCCAGGAATGAGGGTGATGGAGTACAAACCAACGAGTAGATTTTGAGCAGACCGCATTATGTTTAGGGCGATGCAGGAAAAGTGGTGCTAATGCATTAGTAATTCTGTTACCACTGCATTACTGCTGCATTACCGCACCGCCGTACTGTAACTTTGGTGGTAAGGGGGAGGATTTTCCTCAAGCAAACGCTGGAGGTAAATGCTCCCCCTTACCTCCCGAAAATGGCAAAATAGGTGGCATTACCACCTCCGCCGAAAACCCCACGGAGGCCTATGGATCGCAAAAAATGGGGCTTACATCCATCTGCTTGTAACCCTGTAGTAGATCCACGGGACCAATTGGCGATAAAGATAATTCTGTTTCGCAGTATTTTATTTATTTATTATTTAAGCATTTATACAAGCGCGCACAGCCCGTGGGCATCTAGGCGCTAGTTGCAAAGGTCCAGAGAAAGTTACAGAGGGTAAGGAGAGGACAGAGGAAAGGGTGGGGCGGGTGGGAGTTGCTAAGGTGAGTTTTTATATTTTCTCTGAAGATGTTGTAGGATGCTTCATTTATGAGGAGTGGGGGGAGGTGGTTCCAGAGGATGGCTGCCCATAGCAGGAAGCTGGACCGCACAGACCTTTTTGCGATTACGTTTAGGGGTGATAAGGCGATGCTTATGGGCGTTTCTTAAAGGCCTTGCTGGGATATGTCTCTTGGTTTTCTGGATGAGGTAGGAGAGTGTGTTGTTTCACAGGTAGCGGTGAGGGTTGCACATGAACTTGAAACGTATTTACCACCAAAATACTGCCACACTTGTAATGAGGCCTAATGAAGGTGACACAGACCGGGAAGCCTAGGCCAGCAAACCACACTCTAACAATACAAATGACCTTTGTGCAGTTGGCGAAGTGCAAAAATAAAAGTAGTGGATCGATGCTCCACAGCCCCACCCTCTTTCCTGCACCACCCCTTTTTCTGCTCCCTTCAATCCCCCACACTCAGTCATTCCCTCCGCCCTCAATTCAAACCCCCTACCTGTGTCCTTCCTTTCCTTCCCTCCACCCCAAAAAGCTGTGATTTACTAAAGTTCTCTCAAGACTAAAGAAAGAACATACATGTAAATGGCGCGTGTCATTGCCCCCTGAGCGTGCAGCTTTATGTAGCCTCCCCTTCACCCACTATTCGCACCTCTGAAGGGATACGCCTTCTATAGCCACTGATGCACCTCTGAAGGGATATGCCTTCTATAGCCACTGATGCACCTCTGAAGGGATATGCCTTCTATAGCCACTGATACACCCCTGCCTTTACATGCAAAAGACTTTTCTGCAGACATAAGCACCCCAACATCTACACCAATTCCCAGATTGCTGCGTGACTGCCTGGGAATAGGTAAACAGTTCATTGAAATAACCGAGCCTGGACAGGACTTGGCAGATAGCACAGTGTGGTTTGACACAGGATTGATCATAGGTTCAAATCCCCAGCAGAGGGGCTGTTCTTTTTTTTGGAACGGTACTCCAGGCCACATAAAGTAAGGGAACTATGACTGATTTCCCTGAGAAGTAAGGGAGTGTCGTACCCTTTAGTTCCCTCCCACTTTGACCTCTGCCTTTATGCACCAGTCCTATAACACTTTCAGGATAGACCACGCTCGCGCCGCCGAAACCGAAACACATACACTTTGCTCAGAGAACATGGTCTCTGGAGTTCTGCTAAGGTGGGGCGCGTCCACCACAACGTCCCGTAATCGGAAGCTATGAAAAAGCGCAGAGCCAGGAAAGCGCATGCATCTGCCAAGGTGCCAGGCAGGATAGGCCTGGGCTGTGAAGGGCGCATTATCCTTGCCTCTCCATGTGGTTCCGCATGGTAAGTAGTCATTCCTAATGGGCTCAAAGCTTAGCATGAAATATTAGCGTGCCAAGGCGCTGGTGATGACACAGCTGTACCCCGGTGGGAGCCAGAGACGAATCTCGCCGCGCCAGGGTGGGCAGCAGCCGGCAGAGAAGCCTGGTGGCGAGGAGAGGGGGGATAATGCTACTTGATAAGCGGCCAAGTGCCAGGAACTTGGTACTTCTGCACGATGCAAAATGGGAAGACATTTCCAGTCACACAGAGACCCCAAACCTTGGACTGAAAACAGCTTGCAAAGGATAAAAACGCAGAGGGGACTCTCTAACCGTGTCTTGAAACAATTAATACATTTTAAGGAGTTGTACAAAACTGAAATTGTGCAAATGCGATGTGTATTTATATTTTCTAAAAATATTGTCTGCAGAGACCAAATCAGGGCCGGCCTTTGGGGTCCCAGCACCCTGGGCGAACTGGTGCCCCGCTCGCGGCCCTGGTCGCACATTGCGAAACAGGTCAGGCCTAAATCTGCGATACAGACGTCGCCATACTTGTGTGACTAGACAAAAGAATTAAGCAAAACCAAAGAATCGCAGTCCAAAGGCACAGGGCAGTGAGATAGTCTTGCGAGAGCCCACGGAGCTAGGAGAGCACGCGCAGATAAGCAGTGGGGACTTGTTGTCTAATAAACCTCTGTGCAGTCAATGCTTCCAGCGTTGCAGGCCTCATTTCACAACACCCACGTGTGTGGTGTATGTAGAACTTGACACACCACAGATGGCATTGCATATATCAATTTTTGTTGCCAAATGGCAACTTTGCTAATTTCCTTTCACTGATTTTACAACTTTTTTTTTTTTTACCACAGAACGTGGGGGCAGACCCCTGCAAAACCCACTCGCTCCTTTATATACCTTACCCATACTTATGGTCTGTGGTTAAAAAAAAAGAGGTAAAAAATTCTGCGATAATCCATTCGCTAAAGTTGCCATTCAGCAAAAGTGCGACACACTATGGGGAACACACACGATTTTACAATCAATAACAGGAGTGGTGTGACCATGAATATCAATATCAGACAACATCACACAATGACCCACACACATACCACACACGTTATATACCCTAATCCCGGAGTTGTCTGTCTGCAAGGTGGTACAGCAGGTCCAGCATGTATAGCCTGCATAGCCTCATTACGACCCAGGCGTTAAGGGTTAACGCCGTCGTTAACCCTTAACGCCTATTCTGATTTTAAGGGCTGCTCTTAGCAGCCGTTAAAATCCATGGCGCTAACCTGCCATGATGCTAATTAGCCACCGTAATTTATGGTGGCGTAATTAGCGCCTTCCCCACTCCCATTATGCCCTATGGGGCAAAAATGGGAATGGGGAAGGGAAAATGGGAAATGGGGATTTACCGCCCCACTCACCTTGGAATGGGGCGGTAAATCCGCCATCCACCATGGTGTAAACATAGTTTACACCATGGTGGTAAAGTTGGCGCAATTAGCGCCTGGGTCCTGTTTTGGAAATCTTTCGCAGTGGCACTACATGCATCATGCATGATACATAAGCCTCTGTGTTTTCTTTCTGGAAACGGAAGGGTGGCGTCCTACCACATATATTTAGTCACTTTACATATACATTTTCTGTAAAGACTTAACCATTTGGCAAGCTTAGTATGAAGAGAGCTGTGTTGCTAAGCTAACTCTCTTACAGGAAGGGTGAGCAGACAAACTCTTAAAGATACCACTTTAGCTTATTTATTTAGCCAGTGTTTAGAGATGGAGATTCAGTTCTGCATTGTGTTCACATTACAATTTCAGTATTTCATTTGTATTCAAAATCGTATAAAACAAGAACATTAACTTAACAAATACGTAGGAGAACATTTACAAACAAACACGTACAATCACGTGCTGCGCAGTTTCAGAGCCGTGTAAACATGTGTGGTAAGCCTCAGTGTATAACATATAGAAAAAAGAATAATCTTGAATTCTTTCACAGGGCAACCCACTGCATAATACAAAGATAGTCAAAATCAAACACAAAAGACCATTCTTTCTGACATTGAATGTTTTGAAGTTGACTGGTGGGAAAAGGACCTAGTCGTTGGTTGTGTTTTCTTTCAACGAGTACTGTTTGAATGTCAAATTAGTCCCTTACATACTGTGCGGAGCAGCAGCAACCTAGAGAAAAAGAGCAATAAACCAACCTTTTCAACAAATCATCCTTGCCCCTCACCAGGTACCAGGAGGGCTATCAGCGATGTCTCCCTTGTCTTTCTTGGTTGCCTCAGCTGGGGAAGAAGTTGCCATCTCTGTATCGCTGCTGTCACCAGTGGTGGAAGTCGAAAAAAGAAACTAGTGGTACTCTGGCTGCATCCAAAAAGGAGGGAGTGGGGTGGCTGGCCAGATGGTGGGGGGAGCTGATGTTGGGGGTGACTATTGCGGGTAAGAGGGAGCAGGATCACAAACCTTGGCTGAACAGTGAAGCTGGGATTTTAATCCACTGTACACATTTGACCACATTACCTTCTAAGCTTTACTCGGTACAAATAGTTTGGATTTCAAGGCCTACAGTAATAATGTCTTATACAGTTTACTTACAAAAAACACAAATTGCATAATAAAGCCACATGACACCATGCACATCCTTATAGCAGCATGTTAAGCCAAAAGAATATCATTGTGGCTTTAATTTTCACACCCTGAATGGTAAACTATAAATCCCAGAATGCAACATAATGTCAACCTGAAAAATATAGTTAACCCACCGTACTTTTAGTGATTTAAGACAAGTAATAAAAGAAGTTGTGTAATAAACTCATGTATGGAGATTCGTTGCAATAAACCTCCAGCTCATTGTTATTCATGATGTTGAAAACATTTGATTAGTGACTTAAAGCAACTTTATTGTTTTACATATCAAGATAGTAGACATCATGGATATAAACAAACCTTTAAAAAGGCGCTTTGTGTTGCTCACTTTAACTATCACAGATTTGCAATGTAACTGGTGTTTTATGAACTCTTTGAGTTGGAAATGTTCCATCATGCATATGAAAGGGTCTGCCAGTGATAAAAGAAATGTGCTTACAACCTAAGCACCTCAACGAGCTACAGACCCACAGATGCTGTGTGTGGGTTTGCGCAGCTGAGACTTGGGAAACTGGCAGTGCTTGAATGTCCGTCCTGAGCCGATTTTGTATTTGGCTCAGTAGAAAGAGAACACGTCCAGGACGCGTTTCTTGAGCCTTCGAACTTAAGGGACGCTCTGTAAAAACCAAACGAACTAGTGGTAGGCGTACCAATGATTTATAAAACACTTCCGTCTCTGGCTGTCACCCTCATACGCTGGTGATCCTGAGCGGAAGAGGTGCAACACCTACAGCCTCACCCACCAGAGAAGGTGAACACTGGACAGGCGCATCACATAGTGGTAGAGATCTGCGTTTCCATGGTAACCTACCACTACCGTCACTATCATCTGGGATTCAGGGAAGGGGGGCAGAAGGTCATGAAGCCCTTACTTATCCCAGATGCTCCCTGGCACAGGGTCCTCTGGCGACTACCAGAGAACAAAGCTAGGAAGAGGATGAGCGATGCCAGCCTGTGGGGCTATGTGTGCACGTGCATACTGAGAGCACCAGGAGATGGTGAAAGCATTCATCTGATCTATCGATGCCATCGCCATGGCCCATCCCCACCCAAGCCAGCGTGACCCACAACCACCGGGATGCACCTCTGATCAACCTATATTGACGATGAAATCAATACTGTAATGGTAGAACCTGTAGCACTCCATCCTCTGACCAGTCAGGCAGCATTAATCTTACTTAGCGTACTTTGTTGCCCAAGATCACACATGGTGTGTCATGGCTGGAAGGATAACGTGAAACACTGGGTCGAATGGACAAGGTAATTTAGACGCAGCAGCACTTAGCGTTATTTCAAACATGTTTAATTCATTTGGGACAATATATAAACATGCATGAAGGGGTTGCCTGCGGTTTTGTGTGGTGAACCGGCTTCATTCACAAATGTTAGTGAGTGGTTTTTAAAGCTAGCATTGTAAATTTTGCATCATGCGTGCCGGGAAGGCTTATGCAGTATTTACCATTACAAAGGCGAGGGTGAAGGGTCCCTCCCTGAGGTATATGATTGCCACTGCTGGAGAGGCCACCT
The DNA here is from genome assembly GCF_040938575.1 of Ambystoma mexicanum. Classification (NCBI taxonomy): domain Eukaryota; kingdom Metazoa; phylum Chordata; class Amphibia; order Caudata; family Ambystomatidae; genus Ambystoma; species Ambystoma mexicanum. Next base: position 1,412,507,136 of record NC_090934.1, on the reverse strand, counting down.
AGTATTGGGAGTGGGAAAGAGAGAAATGATGCCTCCTCCTGTGCAGTGCGGGTGGTGGTTAAGTAGGCATCTGTCTGAATGATGCATGGCTGGGTTCTATTTATGACTGAATGTGAATCCATGCTTGTTTACATGATAGAGGGTGGATGTTGCAGTGGGCCCCCAAGGAACCTCATTTGCATGAGGTCATTATTAATGCTGAAAGACAATTGTATTGTATTGTATTCTTCATTTATATAGCGCCCTTTCCAAATTTGGATTGCCTCAATGCGCTTTGTGGCTGGAACGTCCTCTGGGACCGAAGTCCATGTGTTGGAGATTCTAAGAGTTACCTTTAAGATGCGTGTGTGCATTTTGTCAGGTTAGGATTTAGGTGGGCTAGCTAAGCTCCAGTAAGCAGCCTGGAGGTCAGGCACGTGGGTGGGTGCTGTTGGCAGGTTAGGATAGAGCGCTTATGCTGGAGACTCGATGTGTGCCCAGCAAGACCGACATTTTTCATAGGTTGTCGCTGTACAAGAAAGGCAGAGGTGTTGAGATACGTCAGGGGTTTCAGTGTGGGCGGCTATGGAAGCTGCTAGACCAGATTTGCATAGTCATAGCTGCATTCTGTAGTGCATTAATGGGTGGCCATGCCTGTGGCCTGTGTCCACAGACGTGGTGCAGGTATACATACCTTAAACTCTGATGGAGTTCATATTCAATGTCGTTTTCCTAGGTCCCACGCGATTGGCTGGTCTTGCCAGCCGTGGTCCCCCTAGATAGAGAGCCTGAGAAGTGGCAGAGGGAACCGGAGGGGGAGTGGTGTACGATCATCTGGGCGTTAGGGGGTAACAACTAAATTCAAGACACCATGAATAGATGGATTGATGCCAGGGAGAAGGACGGCCCTCCTCCTGGAGAATAGCACAGCCAGAGAGCTGAAACTAGATCAACAGTAGGGGGGCTGTTCTGCCGTATAACATTTTTGGGGCCTATTATATGACTTAAGTAGGCCAGGGTTATTTTTATTATGTCAGAAAAGGTACACAAACACTATAAATGTGAGAATGTACCAGAGGAAGTTTCAGACACAAATAGATAGTAATTTTACAGCTTTTGTAATTTATTTTGCTGCTGGATGCAATTGGTAATACTGCATCAGTAGTTGTTTTAAAATAAAAGAAGAAAAGGAAAATAACATTTGTTGAAGGAAAAGGAACGCATTCAGAAAATGCACAAAGAGTTCATTTCAAAAATACAGAGTTTTTTAAGGAGAATAATTATTAATCTTGATTTTTCCTTACTTTTTACTATGACAAGGTAAATTTTCAAAACATGCCAAAGTAGTGTTTAAGAAGAAACACTGTGAAACCACCACCTTAGTGACAAGTGATTAGCATGTAGTCTATACATGACATCCAAGACACAAGCACTTTATGAGAGAGCTCTTGGGTAGGTGTAGCCAGGCTAGAGGGTGACCTAACAAGTGGTCTGAAACTAGTCTAGACATAGCTCCTCCGAATGAGCGCCAGGGTAATGGGCTGTGTGAGAAACCTGAAGGTGTACTCACCCGCTAGTCCAGGGGGATCTGTCATCCAGGTGGCCAGGTCACGGCCATCGCTATTGGATCCAGTTCCTGGGGTTGGACCAGTGCGGGAGGATCACCTGGATGGGGGTTCTTCGGGGAGTGGAAGTGGGACACCGAACGGTGAGATGAGGTATCCCCTTCCTTATGACACCTTTTCCCCATCCTGCCTAGTAGGATATTTCTTTTTTTTTCAACAATACATTTTATTAACATTTTCACACTAAAGTGCATTGACATCAACATAACATTTGCATGCATCACCAATTGTTACCAAGATCCACAACAATTTCTTTTTACAGGGAACACTAGGGAGGGGCCGTGCCCCGTAGGTCCTCCTTTGGGAGTACAGTTTTCAGTTGCCCGCTACTCTCTTCGTTAGCGTTACGCACCATCAACCCTGTAGCCAGCGTGTTAGTGGGGGCCTTCTGGTGAGACCTGGGTATTTTTCAGAGTAGTCCACAAATGGTGCCCACGTGTTCAGGAAACTGTTCAGATTCCCAGAGCGTATCGCCATTATCTTCTCTGCCTCTATGATTTCCCACATTTTGACCACCACAGTGGGGTCGAGGGGCCATCCGCATTTTTCCATAATCGGGCCAATGTAATTTTTCACGGCTAACAGGAGGTGTGTGCATAGGTGCGCCATCTGCCCTGAGAGTGGGAGTGCCCCTCCCCCGTTTCCCCCAGGAGAATTATTCCAGGACCCCAAGGGATTGTTAGTCCTGTAATTGCTTTAATATGGCCCATCACTTCTCCCCAATACCTTTCCACTCTTGGGCAGGACCACAGGAGGTGGAACAGAGTGCCTCTGTCTGTACAGCCTCTCCAGCAGTTCGGGGTATGTCCGAGTTAGCTCTGTTTAGCTGATCCGGAGTGGTGTGGTATCTACAACAGAGCTTATTTCTCCCTTCCCTGTTTGTGATGCATTGGGTACTTTTATGCAGCCTGGCCCAAATTGTGCCCCACTAATAGGATATTTTGAAACTCTACCCCCCCTTTTCCAACACGAACACTTTCTCACACCATCAGCAACAACAGACTTATACCAGAACCGTTTAACATAAGGGTCAGGCAGAGTCAGGCAATTGCTGACAACTACACACACCGGACTGCACTTTCCCTTCCCCAGTGGGATAAAAGGCAGAGCACAAAAGCGCATTCTGAGCAAGGCCAAACACACGAGGAAGGAGCTATTCCAGGATGACAGTTCAAACGGAGGAGAAAGGCAGCGAGATCTGAAAGGAAGTCAAGGAAGGAATCGCCCTTGTTCTTTTTAACCCAGACCTGCAAACCTTCCGACCAAGGAAACATAAGACCAGGAATCACAGCTGGCAAATGGTGTGACGGATGTCAGCGGTACATGGGACCCTCCCACACTGATAGCCAGGGCAGAAAGATGAGGTTGCCATTGTGGCCTTGACTCCTGCGGCAAAAAGAAAAGAAACAGCAACGGGTTCAGCACAGCCATTGAGTCAGAAGAACCTGATAGTGGGACGGACTGTGTTAGACTCAAGATTGCAGTGGCAATATTAAGATTATTAAAATAAAAAGGTCTTTTGTGAACAAACTTGGTACCAGAGATAGAGTGGGCCGGCACCATGTGGGCACTCATTCGAAGGTATCTGGCTGGTACCCCTCTCCTGAAAAAAGAAAGCATTGAGCAAAAAGGTATTGAAACTACAAGTACCAAGAGGCCATAGAGAAGGCCAGCGTGAGGAGTCAAAGTGGTCATACAAGGGTCAGGCCAAACCCTTTGTACAATCAAAAGTCCTTGGTACATTGTAGAAATTGTGAACTGTGGAAAGTGTGAACCCAACTGAGGGAATTGTGAAAATGGCCTTTGCGTCCAGCTGAGGGGAACAGGGTGGAAACTTTGATAGTGAGAAGCACGCACGTGCCTTAAAATAACTAAGGCCTAGCTATGTTGGCTAGGTGATGTGAGTTAATTCCAGAATGGTCAGGTGAGGGAGAAACCATTCTGGAATATAGAACATTCAATGCTGTTATTGTTTCTTTGAGTGTGTCAGTTGAGCCCCATATCTTGGATGTGTTGGGGGTCTTTATGTTATGCTCCTCTTTAATGATACATTAAAGAATTACAGTAAACATATTGGCTTGTTTACTTCTTTAACAATGGCGACGAGGATGGGATAGTCGTGCCTGCGGCGTTTCCCTGCATCCGGAGGTGAGGAGATCAAGACCCCCAACAGCAGCTGATCTGCAGCGGAGGACGTTCCTGTGCCGTGCCGTGTGAGGGAACCGGTGCCCAGGCCGCTGCGGATCATGTCGTCTGCCAGCCCCGCAGCCCCACTCCAGAGTATCCGGCACCGTAGAGCGTTGGTGGCGTGGGGAGACATCGGAGCCTCGCTGTGCCCGATCCAGAGGGCAGCACAGTATCGTGGGTAGGACGCGGCGAAGAGGCTATCTGTGTGCACCTCCCGCCCCTGAAGGAGTGTTGTTTCCGCACTGGTGTCCTTGAGCCTGTTTCCCCTCCTGGCTGCACCCGCAGTACGAGGAGAGCGAGTGCGAGCCAACCTAGTGATAGGTCGTGCACGCGCAAGTCAGGCAGCCACTGCGGAAGCAGCAGTGAGTTCGTGCTGCCTGGTGCAGATCAGACGGACACGTCACGTGTGGGAATAACCACGTGCGCGGAAGTAAGGAAACAAATTCAGAAGGAGCTGCAAGTCAGTGCGTATCGGGACATTTGGATTGTAGTGCAGTGTGTGATCGTCCCAACACACCCAGGGCCCTTCGGGGAAGGTGGTCTGCGGGCACTGTATTCGAGGCGGAATTCTCAGGTGAGAGTAAGCTGGAAACAAGCATTGACATTTCTCATTTCAACATTTCGCGATCATACTGGTCCGTGTGGACTATTGGGGTCTCACTGGAAAAGGAAATTTAATTGTTCTGGTGGTGAATGCAGGGGGGATACCTGTGACACACAATTGGATTTCCAGGGTCTCACTGGAAAGGGAAATCCACTGTTTTTGAGGTTGCTGGAGATGGGACAGCTGTGATTTACAGTAACTCCCAACTGTACTGGTGGTTGTTGGAAAGGGCATACCTGACATATGGTGATTCCCACCCGGCATCTCACTGTGAAGTGAAAATCCAGCATGGCACTTTCTGGAGTTCCTGGTCCCCAGGTGTTCATGCCTTCTCCAGGTCCACCCAAAATCAAGTGGGCACCCTGGAAAAAGGGATTTTCACACTACGTCAAAGCCACGTGTGGTAATGGAATGTCAATGGAGCGTAAGGTGGCAATGCTGATGCACTTTCTCGGGTATGAGGGTCAGAGTATATATGACACCCTCCCAGAAACCCCTGAACTGGATTTGGAAGGGGGGTCTAATGATTTCGATGAAGCTTTGTCTAGGTTGGACAAACATTTTGAAGCCAGAACAAGTACTGTCCTGGAAAGGTACCATTTTGGTATGAGGTTTCAACATGACGGTGAATCGGTGGAAGACTATATTACATCTCTAAGACACTTGTCTCTTAATTGTACATTTGGGAATGGACTAGATGAACATATAAGAGATCAGTTTATGCTGCACTGTTCCAATGATAAAATTCGTGAAGGGATTTGGTTAAAAGATGACCCCAAATTAGAGGAGGCTATAGGAATTGCGAAAAGGATTGAGCATACTTTACAGTGTGTAGCTAAACTATCGGTTAAAGAAAATAAGCCATTGCAAATTACTGAGGTCTTAAGGGTAGGTGATAAGAAAGGAGTATTTCCCAAAGAAAGAAAGAAACAGAAGATCAGGTCCAATAAAAGTTATGAGGCTATTCAAAGCAAAGGTGGGGGTGGTGAAAAGGAAAATAGACATGTCCAGAAAGATGGTGGGCATGGTAACATGAAAAGGGAAGATAGGTTGTGTTTTAGATGTGGCAGCGCACGTCATTTGTCCACATCTCCTATATGCCCCGGAAGGCGGGTAAATTGTAGTTTATGTAAGAAATGGGGTCACTTTGAAAACTGCTGTAAAAATTATCGGATTGGTGGTGAAAAAGGGACCTTTCTTGTTGAAGAATGTGATGGTGCATCATCGGAGGAAGGTGATGTTTCTGAGAATGAAATAGTTACTGTGCACATGGTGCGGTGCACTGGAGTGGATGAATGTGAACACCCCTCTGCCTGGATAGAAGTGAATGGACATCTAGTTAAAATGTTGACAGACTCATGTTCAAAAATTACTTTAATGTCCAAGACGGTATTCAAAAATGTGATAGGAGGTTCTGTGAAGCATTTGTTTCCTTCTGACAAAGCCCCGGGTGGGTATAATGGAGACAAAATAGAAATTTTGGGATGTTGTAATGCTGAGTTCAAATTTAACGGTAGATTCACATATGGAAAAATCTATGTCACAGAAAGGGGAGAGACTCTGCTGGGATGGAGGGAACAGAGGGGATTGTGCATCAAGTTGGATCCCAATAGCGAGGAGCAAGTACTCAATGTATCCAACATGCAGGGGTCTAACAGAAACAATCCCGGGAACCATGAAATGATAGTGAAATATCCAGAGGTTTTCAGTAATCATGTAGGGTGTCTGAAAGGGATGGTACATAAGATCGTTGTGAAAGATGGAAGCAAACCTGTGGCAGCTAAACTAAGACCGTTACCTTTGGCTATGCGGAAAGCTGTATGTGAGGAACTTATAAAGTTAGAAAGAGAAGGCATTATTGAACCAGCAAAGGCAGTTGAATGGATCTCTCCTGTGGTTGTAGTGAAGAAGAGTAGTGGGGATTTGAGAGTATGCATTGACCTGAGGGAACTGAATCGGTGCATCATAGCTGACCGCCACCCTCTTCCCAACATGGGAAGGTTATTGAGTAGGATTGGAAGTGCAAAATTCTTTGCAAAACTTGATATGGCAAGTGGCTATCATCAGATTAATTTAGATGCTGAATCTTGCAAATTGACTGCTTTTATCACATATGAGGGAGTATTTCAATTTAGGCGCATGCCTTTTGGATTGATATCGGCATCCTCAGTATTTCAGAAGGTCATGGACAAGTTGTTGAAAGATGTCAATGGAGTATGGTGTTTTCAAGATGATGTTCTCATATGTGGAAAAGATGAGGAGGAATTGAAAGGAAGGCTGGATGCAGTGTTGAAAATGTTTAAAGCAAGGGGAATAACACAGCGTGGTGAAAAGTGTGTTTTTATCACTCGGATTGTTGATTATCTGGGGCATGAAATATCGGAGCAAGGGCTCAAACCGAAGAGGAATTTAGTAAATTCCATTATGAAAACTCAAACCCCAAAGAATAAAGCAGAATTGAGGTCATTTCTAGGTACCATCGAATTTTACCATCGGTTTGTTGAGAATTATGCCGATTGTGTAACCAACTTGAGGGCATTGTTAAAAAAGGGTGTTGAATTCGATTGGAGCAGGGAATGTGAGAGAGAATTCGAAGAGATGAAAAGAAAGATTGATATGGCGAAACCTTTGTCTATGTTTGATACAAGGAAGAGGACTATCCTTTCAGTTGACGCCAGTGATACTGGCATAGGAGTGGTGATGTTGCAGCCGGATATTGATGGCACAGAAATGGTAGTAATGCATGCATCTCGCATGTTGAGAGGTGCCAAACTGAATTATTCCGTTCTGGAAAAAGAAGCTTTGGCATGCCATTGGGGCATAGAAAAATTGATTTTGTTTATTCTAAGAACTGATCACAAACCGTTGAAATCTATCTTTGAAAGTAAAGGTCTTGACAAGGTCTCGAGGAGAGTTGCCTGCTGGGTAACAAGATTGCAATGCCACAAGTTCACCATAGAGGTGGTTGCAGGCAAAGAGAATGTACAAGCTGACCATGCTTCCAGGGTGAAATTGGAAAATTGTGTTTGTGAGGGAGGTGACAGAATTTGTGGTGAGAATGATATGGTTTTTGTGACGGTGGAAGGTATGATACACAAGCAAGAATGGATTCGAGTTCTGGAATGTGACGAAATGTGGAAACGCATCATAACATTTGTAAAAGAAGGATGGCCTGAGAAAAGATTACTGTCTGGTGAGGATAGGTCATTATGGGAAGAATTGAATTGTCAGTGAAAGAGGGGTTGTTGTATCGGTGGGACAAATTGGTTGTTCCTGGATGTCTGAGGGGAAGGTTGATAAAATCTGCTCATCAAGGACATCTAGGTGTGTGTAAAACGAAAGAAGTGTTAAAAGCAGACTATTGGTGGCCAGGGATCGACCGTGAAATTGAGAGAGTGATTGGTGCGTATGCAGATTGTGTTGAATCTGGGAAAAATGTATCCGCAGTCTCTCAACCCATGGGAAAAACGAGCACACCCGAGGGAGTGTGGCAGGATCTAGCAATGGACATCTTAGGACCAGTTGACTTGGGTGTGGGTAGAGGAAGGTTTATCCTTGTCTTAGTTGACACTTTCTCAAGGTGGGCTGAGTTCAAAAGTATGAGAGAAGTTACATGTCAAAGCATTGTAGAATTTCTGGAAAACGTATTTGAGAGGGAGGGTCTACCCAGGAGTATTCTCACAGACAATAGGCCGCAATTTCTGGGAAAACTGCTTCAAGAATATCTGGATAAGTATGGGATTGAGCACAAGAGGACTCCTTTGTATTATATCCAAGGGAATGGTATGGTCGAAAGGGTTAATCGATGTATCATGGAGGTTATTCGTGGAGCAAATGCATGTGCTCTTTATAGGAGAGTGGCGGTGAGGGAAAGGTTGTATGCATTGCGGATGGCTCCAAGACTTGAGACAGGTGTAAGCCCTTTTGAACTCATGAGAGGTCAAAAACCAAATACTTTGGTGACGCCAGGTTGGCTGGGCAGAGCAAGAGAGACAGATGTGATTGTGGATGTGGTGGGAAAAAGAATGGATGCGTGCAAGGAAAAATGAGTGAAGAAAGTCAATGAAAAGTACCCAAAAAAAGGGACTGTGGTTGAAGTTGGAGATTGGGTCCGAATAAGAAAAGCTGTACTCTCAAAGAAAGGGGAGTCTCTTTACAGTGACCCGGTTAAAGTTGCACATGTTTTCAGAAACGCTGTGGGGTTGGAGAGCGGTCAAATCTGGAATATGTCCAGAGTTGCGAAGATTAAGGGGTGAAACCCCATTTCATGATTTAAAAGTTAATGAATCATTTTTTTTTTTGATTAGGGGAGGAGGGTGTGTTGTATAAGGCCTAGCTATGTTGGCTAGGTGATGTGAGTTAATTCCAGAATGGTCAGGTGAGGGAGAAACCATTCTGGAATATAGAACATTCAATGCTATTATTGTTTCTTTGAGTGTGTCAGTTGAGCCCCATATCTTGGATGTGTTGGGGGTCTTTATGTTATGCTCCTCTTTAATGATACATTAAAGAATTACAGTAAACATATTGGCTTGTTTACTTCTTTAACAATAACAGAGTGACCCAGTGAGACGTTATAGCCCTTCGGAAGCCTCTGTTTAAATTAGCAAGTGCTTTGAGAGGCTAACACTGAAAGAAGGATGGGAGCCTGGCTGAGAGGGGTGCTAGGGTGAAAAATAATCACCCGATGTGAAGGGAACCAGAAGGAACTTTTGTTTTGTCGTTTTGGCATATTATGCCCTCTGAAGCAAGAAACTTTGCATGAGAAGAGACGTACCAATGAAGCCCAGGAGTGTGCTGTGCTCAAGAGTCCCGCCTTGCCCCGTGCTAAAAACGTAGGGAAGGGAGACCCCAGCCATAACATCCTGACTTATCATTTTGTGAACACTTCTTTCTTTTCTTATGAACATTATCCCACACTATTTTATAGCATAGAGGTAAGGATTGGCAATGGGTTTTTAGTATAGGCACTTTTTATTTTGACGAAACTCCACTAGGACTGTATTATTATTATTTGATGGTCGTAGCTTGCTCCTATCCTAGATTTAGGTTTACATTAGGTGTTTTCCAACCTGCATACATCATTCATTGTTAAATAAACACGCTTGAACTGTGATCACCTGTGTGTGTCTTGCTTTGATACCATGCCTTCCTTACGGCTGGTCTTTGAAGGCTGAGTTCCCCAGCTACAGGACATGGAGCATTCACAATCTATTGAGAGTCAGAACATTGTTCAGCCCCCAAACCCACTCAAGTTAGATTGAACATGTTTTGGCTTGTTTGTTAAAGCAAGGAGGGCTGCCATTTCTGGGTTGTTTGCATCTGATAGAGCAGAAGTGATCCTCAGAGAGGGTGCTTGCTGGGTGGAATCCTTGGTTGGCTGCCCCACAGCAACTATGACTGCACAGTATCCCATTGGGAAAGACCAAAGATTCTCTTCTGAGCCCCTGGGATAATTTCAGGACCACAGCCTAGTGGCCAGAACCCCACTATGCAAAAAGCTGTCATGCACAGGCTGCACAGGGGCTGAAGACCAGCTGTTGAAAGAATATGCTCAGAGAGTCGCTGGCTGCAATGCCATCAGTTCCAGGTGGGAACCCTCTTCTTGGACTTGCATCAGAGCCTAGAGATCCCACAGCGCAAGTCCTGGGTTGCTACATAAATCCCTGGGGCAGGATGGTAGTTGCATGCCTTTAGCAGTACATCATTAAGTGCACTGGGCCAGGATAGAATACCTGGGTCTCTAGCAGAAAGGCGAGGCACTGCGCCATGCAATCCATCCCCAGGTGAGGGCGATGGAACCAGAAGATGCTGCAGAAAAAGGTAGGTTGAGAGGGCAAGTTCAAAGCATGCAGGCTCAAGGCAGTAGAGGGGGGGGGGGAGCATCTAAAATAGAGGGTGGCCGATATCAGACTGCTCCTTGAACCGGGGGGGGGGGTATGTAGAATGCCCCAGGGCTGATTTCATCCGGGAGAGGGTGGTCCCAGAGGTAGTAGCAAATTGTAACCAGGGAGATACTTTAAAGGACATGGCTATATGGATGAGAGAGTGGACAGGAGTCCAGGGCTCCCCGGATTCTCCATTCTATTGAATTCTATGGCTCATAGAACATCTGCCTTCCACACAGTTACCATATGGGGCTCCACGAGGTCTCTACGGACCTAGGTCGCCCTTTTCCGATTAGCGACAAGGGACATTTATGCCCATTACTGAAGACCACAGGCAGTTCCACCATGTGGACCCAAGCTAGCAAGAGTAAGGTGTTGCAATTGGGACTTTGAAGTTTGATTTGATATGATATGTCATGTATAGCGCGCCTGTACACAAGTGTTTCTTTATAGAATCTATAAAGTGCTACCACATAGTGCAAAAACTCAGCTCACAATTCAGGGCCAAAGCCTTGTCGTTTTCAGCAGTATTGCACGCTCTGCTGACCCTAAACCATACGGCGTGCACCCAAACAAGCATTGCATTGACCATGCTGTTCAAGTCACAGAAGAACTAGCAACATTCATTTTCAAAATGGAGGACCAGACAGCGACGAGAGCACCGGGTACAGGTAGTAGGCTGACATCTGGATTCACCCCACTTAAAATGGAGAATCTTGGACATTCCATCAAGTAAATGCACATTCATTTGATTCCCGTCCATCAGCTGCCTTCTGGGCCTGGAGAAAGTTACTGTACCTCCTGCAACCACCTACCCGCTTTTGACATTTGCGGCTGCGTCATGGCTCAGAGCTCGAGGGGTGACATCATAGCTCATAGTGAACCCAAAATACACATGGGGACCCCACGAGAAAGCACTTTTCAGTGGCTTATCTTATCTACCTATTGTAAGGCCTTTGCAGGTGAAAGAAGCACAATAAGAATGTTTTTTGTTCGGGAGGTAAAGGTGGTTGTTGTGTATCTATCTATAAACAAAACATAGCACTTTCAAAATGAGATTATAATGTTGGCAGTATTCATCTATTTATTTATTTGCATTTGTAGAGTGTGCAGGCAGCCCGGGAGCATCGTGGCGCTTGCTACAGAATGAGTCTTAGTTGCAGGAATAATACAATTACATTTTTTTGTACAGACAAGAAGTAAATACAATGCATTCAATTATTAGTTGAAGAGAGAGGTGTTTAGTTTTTTCCGGAAGGCAGGGTGGGAGTTCTCTGTCTGAGAGCTATGGGGAACAAGTTCCAGAGCTTGGCGGCTTTGTAGGGGAAGCCGATCCCGCCTGCTTTCACCCTATTGATATGGGGAGTGTACAGTTAGTTGGAATAGCAGGTTCTGGTGGGGCGTGTGGATGTGGATTTTACGATGGTCTCTGACAGGTATGACGGGGCTGTGAGGGTGAGACATTTGTGTGTGAGAGTGAGAATTTTTAATGTAATGCATTCTTTAACAGAGAGCCAGGGTGCTGCCTGCCTGGCGTGAGAAATATGGTCCGTTTTAGGAATACTTAATGCTGCTCGTAGAGCGTTGTTTTGAGTAATTTGGAGTCTGTTTAGATTTTTGGCAGAAGTTCCGGCTAGGAGGGTGTTGCAATAGTCTAATTGGGCCCCAATAGTTGCTCTAGCTATTGAAAGACAGTTAGGCTTGGGGAGGTAAGGTTTTATTGCGTTGATGAGCTTGATGGTGTGGGCAGAGGTCAAGGTAATGGCACTAACTTGCCTTGTCATGGATAGGGTAGAGTCTATGTACACCCCTAAGGTCTTCACTGATGAGGAGACAGGGATGATGGAGTTGTCAATGCTGAAGGTGGAGTAAAGGTTGTCGAGTTTGGCTAGTGTGGCTTTTTGACCGAGAATAATAATCTAAGTCTTGTCCCCATTGAGGCAAAGGCCGTTAGCCACCATCCAAGCTTGGATAGTGGCATAGATTAGATGAAGGGCTTCAGCATCTTGGTTATAGGAGTAGGAGAGTTGTAGGAGTACTTGAGTATTGTCAGCGTAGTTGGTATATGCTATACCGAGTGCATCAAGCTTGCCGAAGAGGGGCTTTGTGAACAAGTTGTACAGAGTGGGAGCTGTGCATGAGCCCTGAGGGACTCCACAAACCATCCACTGTGAAGTTGTGGGGGCTGCAGTAGCTATGTTAGAGAATACCTTCATTACTCTGCCCTCCAAGAAGCTGTTTCTTTGGAGAATTTGGCTGAGTGAGTGAGGTGTGAGGTGAGTGTCTTGTGATCTACAAGATCGAAGGCAGCCGAGAGGTTTAGAAGTCGCAGGACTGCTGGCTTGCCTTTATCCATGATTTGAGTAATTTAGTTTTTTAAGTCTACGAGGGCTGTTTCAGTGCCATGCCCTTTGCAGAAGCCAGATTGTCTTTTCCCTAAAATAGAGTTAGCTTCAAGAAAGTATTGGATCTGGCTGTGGGCCGATAGATTGCTATGCAGCCTTTGAAGGTATCATGTATTTTGTAAGTGGACGAGTGGTTGCTCCCTCTTGGTGTAGGAGCGAGTGGTGATTGATTGGTAGATTCTGGACTATCTGGAATGTTTTGCGTTCAAAATAGGATGCAGCCTAATGTTGCTTTCCTCCTCTCTGGGAGGTGGCCCTCTGGGCCGGGGAAAGCAGTGTGTTTGGCATGAGGTAGCACCAAACTTCCACGTGCCCAGAGCTCACTTCCACAGGAGACAGGAGCGATGTGATGACATGTGTCCTGACACAGTGACATCATCACCCTGTGTTCCGGCCCGGCTAGTGTAGATTTGCCATGCTCCCCCAATGTCTGTTGAGAAGAGCACAGTGAAGAACTTGATCCCGAAGGCAGCACAAGAGAAGAACAAAGGTCAGTGGCTCACAACACAATGAAAATATAAGCCAAATGTAATGTTTCAAGACGATCACAATACTAAACAAAATAAGGTGTCAGGGTGTATAACATGTGTATTTATTTATTTATTTATTTCTACATTTATAGCTGCGCACCAAACCCTCAGGCACAGGGCGCTTGTTACAGTGAGTGGGATTGGGTAGGATGAGAGGGGTTCTTAACAAAGAGTTTCAGGGAACAGGAAATCATCTTGCTCCAATGTGGTCCACCAACCGGTTATCCAGTGTTCCATCCTAGAGCTTATTGTGACATGCTGCACCTCTGAGTCCTGATGGTGCAGGGTAGGGTTGTGATAGGCTGGCTCTCTGTTGGTCACCTGGTTTTGGCGTTTAGACTTAGTGGGTAGGCCAAAAGCCTTAAAAGTGGATGACCGCCATCATGGAAGCTATTCAAATTCTCCCCCTGGTCACCTTAACCGAGCTGGTGACGTTTTGGAGACTTGCGTCCAGTTCTACATGAAGAAAACCTTGTCATCAGTGTAACCGAGGGATTTCCATTGGTAAATGTGAATTACTCGTCCAGTGCGGTAACATAATGGTAGCATAGTTTCACTTGCGCATCTCCACGTCTTTGATTCTGTCAGAATCCGAGGTAGTAGAACTCGAGGTTGTACCCGTAGTGTAGCCGTCAAATTCTTCCTACCAATGTGACCCTCTGAACACACAAGGTAAAATACAGAGGGATCTATTAGTTGAAAGATAAGGAACACCACACGATCGATCAGGCACTGCAAAGGAACAAGGGCAAATTACTTGGAAAGTCAATCTCAAAGTAAGCAATGAGCAAAGTAAAGAAACACCAAGGCACTGACCAGAATGAACAACAACTCTTCCTGACTGCTCTGAGTCAGTTCGGAGCACAAGACTGGATGGTAGTACGTAATCTAATGAGACATAACGAATGACATGAGAGAAGGCTAAGATTGAGGATCGAAGAATAAGAGACAGCAATTGCAGAGACTTACCAATAACCTTTCTGATGATACTCTTGCACCAACAATACACCCAGTGTATCCTACTCCTAACCCGACGGCACAAGGACGCCTGAACGAATTGAGGCAGTCTCTAGTCCCAGTTCTATCCCGCCAGCACAAGGACGCATAACGACTTCAGCGCATGCAGGCAGTCTCAAGTTCAGCGATTTCTAGTACACTAGTGTGTTGTTGGTGTCTTCCAAGATGGAAGTAATGAAAGGTCGGCAATCCAGGTAGGTGAATTCCAAATCAGCAGACAAGCGGAAGTGTCAGATGCAGACTGGGTTCGGTACAATGGAAAGCAGGCAGTTCCGAAACAGCAGGCAAGTGGAAAATCGGAAAGCAGACTGGGTTCGGTACACAGGAAGGCAGGCAGTTCCGAATCAGCAGGCAAGTGGAAAATCGGAAAGCAGACCGTGTTCGGTACACAGGTAAGCAAACAAATCCGATTCGGCAAACAAATGGGTTGTCAGTAGATCGGTCCGGTTCACAAGGATTCACAGGGGTAAGGCAAGGAAACAGGAGCAAGTCGAAAGTTCACAAGAGACAGGAGATGAAGCAAAGCAAAACTGCAAATGATTCAAAATCAGAAGTGGCCAGGTGAGCAACCCGGATGTGTTATATGTGTTGACATGGGAATTAACCTCCACACCCTCCGCGTGACACATTGTAGGAGGAGCGTAATGGATGCCAGAGTCGCCATGGTAACCTGTATCTCTTATATCTATGGAACTGTAAACGGCATAGATGAAGCGGGAGACTGGACTACTGTATAAGCGACAGGCTTTTACCGTTCAAGCACTGTTTCTTGCCCTGACACCCACTTCTGAATGGTGGGAAGGATTTGAAGTATGGCGAATCCTGACACATTAATTCACTGTAGCTTTCTGCAATGGTTCTGTAAGACCCAGCAGGTCAAACAATGTATCAGTGTGTGTTCTGTGTTCTGAATGGTTATGTGAGGAATGAGTGTTTGGGGTGTGATTTATGAATGGAAGGTGTTGCATGTATGTTTTCCTAAATGAACGAGTGTTAGTATATTTTCCTGGCATGAATGGAGCTGCTGGATACAAACCTTGGAATGCTGTACTGCTTTTCACTAAAAGGGCAAGCAGCACGGTTCCCACTCAGAGTTTGGCTCTAGATGGAGGGAGCTTCAGGGCCCCTTTATATTAGGAGGGCTTCTGGCCTCTCCTTTCTCTGGCCCGGGGGTGATTCAGGGTCTGTGGGTGGTGGCTATCAGTGTCTGGGGAGTTTGCCTGTGATTGCCCCTTAGATAGCTGCAGCCGACTTTGTCTCACCCCCTCAACCCCCCAGACCCTTAGACGAACCATTGCTCAAAAGCGAGTTCCACAGTCATGACCAGAAGAGGGACCTGTTGGCACAACTTTTCTAGAGTCAGTAACTCTATTAAGCCACCCACAGGCGTAGGCACGGTGACCTACCACAAATGAAAGCTCAGCCAATGTTATTATATAATGTCTGGGATCTGTCATAGTGCCACCTACAAGGGTCTGCCCATTGAGCGGAACAGAAGGCAGAATGTTTGGCAAGCTCATTTGCATCACGAATGGACCCAGTGAACAAACTCAGCAAATTCAAAGTAACAAAAAAGTGATCCTGGTGTAACCCCCACGGAAGGATATCAGACTATTGACGGGATGGGGATGCACCATGAAGTTTGATAAGCCCACAGGCATCCCTATAGGTAGGCTCCATACAAGAGGCAGCTGGAAGCAGGTGCACTCTTCAAAAGGGACTACCTCCTATTAGCACCCAGCGAGGGAAAATAAGATTGTTCCAAACTATCTGATGGACCCTTGTCGGGTTGCACAGCTGACAAGGCTCTGATTGCCCTCACGTGAGTGGTCGCCATGGAAAGGGAGAAGTGACTAGGTGTAGTCCCTTCTCTCTTTCCATGGCGGCCATTTTCTTTGTTTCCTTTTTTTCTTATTTTATAATGGTCGCCATGGAAAGAGAAAAGGGACTGCCTGTAGTCCCTTCTCCCCTTCCAAGTCAGCCATCTTCTTTGTTTACTTTTTTAAATTAAGAGAAAGAGAAACAGACTTCATATCCTGTTCCATGGCAGCCATTATTTCATCCTTTTCAGGTTGCTGAACGCCAGAGCGTCTTGCAACCCGATAAAGACACTATTAGTACCCCGGTCCAATGGGCCTGAGTACTAATAGCAATAAGCCCCAATAAGACCAGGAGGAGGCCCTTCATCAATTTCGCTCTGGAAAAAAGCCAAATCCTCCTTGCTATATCAGTGAGTAATTTTTCAGTTAAAGCTGTAAACAAGCCACATATGTGAGTTGTTAAGAGTAATCTTGGAAAGAAGCATGAACTAGCACATCACATTTTGCTTGGCTTTTGGAAAGGCCACAGGAAAGCGCATTGAAATTTCATGTCCCTTTTTCACAACTTGCCTTAATTTGTGAGGCTCACTGTCAGTGTCTAATAGGTTTTCGCTTCCTAGTTTTAAACATCCCGGCCTTTATTCTCCATGCTTCAGGGTTGACGGTACAACAGGTACCAGATCATTATTTCTAGGCAAAAATGCTCCTTATAACAGTAAGGGTACTTTGGCACGTGGCCAGGTATCCAGAGGGAAAGGTCAGTCATTACCGGTACATACAGGACAGCATCCCTGCTCAGCACTACATCCACTGGTACTTTTCCTTGGGCACTTTCAGAAGGGCTGCATCCTTTACAAAATGAACAAACACTGGTAAACCAAACATTTTTGGCTTTGGTGTTGGCATGGTCTTGGCATTTGCCGAGCACTGCTACAATGGCCATGAAATTGCAACCGTCGGAAAATGGTTCGAGTACTTGGGCACATGATGACAGTGCCTTGCAAATGCCCATCTAATAACTAGCCAAGAGCCAGAACTATTGGCTTTGCCAAAGCTTGTTTTAGACAGAATTTCAGTGCAAGGAACATATGTGAGGACACCCATAATGTGAGGTTTAAAGTAGTTTTAGGAAGTTATTAATAATAGATCAAGGGTCTGACATTGGGTAAGGCTATTTGTATTAAACCCCTGGGTTATGTACAGCAGCAGTTGAACCATTACTTTTCATAAGACATTGAAACAGTGACAGCCCTGTAACAGCACACAGTTTGCTGTGGAAGGATTCCCTTGTGGGAGTGGTCTGGGCAGGAATGATATAAAAAGACAAAGGCTTTAACAAGTAAATGGGCATCCACTGGTCTGGGGCATAGCCAAACACCACCTGCAGGCTGTGTGTCCCTCCTCACACATTCCATCTTCCTCATGGCGTCTTTTCCGGTGCCAACAGTTTGGGCTTGCAAGCGGTTCTAGAGCTCCACCTTACACCTAGTACCTAAAGTAAACACGTGAGCTGTTAACCAGAGGTTAAAGCCTCTCCATGAAACACAAGGAACAGTTGGAACCTTTGCCAAATGTGCTCTCCCCTTCCTGGCTCACCTTCCGGCATCATGCCCAAGAAAAAAGGGAGAGTTCCTTTCTTCCAAAACTCGCTTTCCTATATATCTCCACGGGGACTTGGCCCTAGCGCCGGGGTCATTGCTTTGCTCAGTAATGTACTTTGCTTGTAGAGGGGAAACAGAGAGTGCACAGACTGAGGCCTGAGATACACTCTGATAGACTCAACTGGACCCAAGTGCCGAGCACTGGACTATCACACAAGCTTTGTGCAGCTGCATTAAGTTACTGTCTGGGTATGCAGATGGACTCCACCCTCCCACAACAACTTTCCACACAAAGAGTCCCTCCAAGCAGGCCAGCGTGCTAGACCAACTAGTTTAGTAGCATGGTGTAGAAGAATACTCTACAAACTGCACCCAACACGTACAACTTCTCAAAATAACATTACAATACTTGTTGTTTCCACCAGAAATGGTAATTTGTCTGCATCTTAAATGCTGTCTAATGTTCCATTCAACACGTAATGTTATCAATGTTATCATGCATTGTAATGCAATGTAAGGTTTACCTAATAGGCATATAATGTAACGTGATATCTAGCATGTAATTGCAGAGCCCTCAACTGCAACCAGTGCTCCCGGGGATAATATATGTGTATATCCCTCTCCACCTTTTAGTACAGAAACCCCTATACTGTTTGGCCGAGTCCTACACCATATTGGTGTCCTCCTGGAAGAAATCACATATGCACTGACATACTAAACCACACAGCACCCCACTTCGATAACATGCACCTGTTAAATCTAGTCATCTCAGCCAAAAATTGGCTGCAATGGTAAATATAATGTAGCAAACCATTTAGCATGTAATGTTATCAACATTAGCATGCAATGTAATGTAGCGTTTAACATGTAATGTTTACCAAACACACAAATATGCTTGTAATGTAAAGTACCGTCAGGCATGTAACTGCTGAGCCCTCAACTACAATCAGTAGTTCTAAGCATAGATATTCCTGTACACACATGCTGCTTGCTCCACTTTTAGGGCAGTGTCCTGTGGCCTGCCAGAGGAAGGACTCGGACCAGAGGACATGGTATCGAAGGGCTTTATTTAACATAAAAGAAAACGCCTTGCTACTCCTATTGCTAAAAGTGGAGTTTGCTTCCTAACAAACTATACTAAAGGTGCTCGTCAATAGTCAAAATAATAAAATTGGTCCTCTGTTTAAACCTATGGTCTAAACTGGAGCTACCACTCATAAAAGAAAACTAGGCAGACTGTCCTGCTTTTAGTGATGTTAATCCTCGATCTCATTCGGGGTTTTCAGGAATTCCTCTGTGTTTCGGATGCAATGCTCTTTGGTAGGAAACAGTTCTCTCTATGATTCTCTTGGTTCTCGAAAGCTTCTGTGAGCCGGGCCTTTATGCCTCTGGTAGGAGTTTAGGGTAATCCTTTCTTCTCCCTCGTAGACTCTCTGGTTTCTCCACACCCTCCCCAATCTCTGTCGCAGGGTTTGCTCGAGTGAGATGGCATCTGCTCAGTGGTGGTGGGGTTCTATGTTGTTTTACCGACATGGGTTTTTTCAAAATAATTTTTTTCAGAGAAATTATTTAGAAAAAACTCACCAATGTATTTTAATATTTGGTGGTTCACCTAGTCCTCCCTTCGCTATATTGTTAACCCTAGCCCAACCCCCTCTCCACCACTTTTAAACCCTTCCCTCTCATATATTTCAATGAGTTTTTTCAATGGAATTATTTAATTTAATTAAAATTACATTAAAAATACACCTGGGGATGATACAACACAATACCAGTGGTGGCATTCTCCACTGCTTTCTGGTGTTCCATTCTGGATATGAACAAATTTGCTGTTCCACTTGTCCATCGGTTCTCTGCTCCTTGGCTCCTTTGTTGCGATCAGAGGATTTGTTTCTCTCGCAAACTCTGGATTTGGTGTCATTTCTAAGACCCTGGGCCCACCACGTGTTCCACATGGTCATTCCTCCAGATAAGGCCAGCTAAGCTCGGCCTTGGCTTTGCCGACTATGCACGTCTTGGTGCCTCGTCGGCAGCGTCTCTCTCTCTTTTTCCGGTCTCCGTCCACGCCTCAGCTGACTCTGCTGTGCAGCGAAGCTCCACCCCTCAATGACGTTGGCGGCTTGCCTCTGGGCATTGCTTCTCCTCCTCCATTCACGGGTGATTGTGCATTAATTCTCGCTCCGTGACACAAAAGGGGCGTGTTGTTTAAGTTCATCTGTCAAGCCCATGGAGACACTAGCATTGTCTTGAACCAAACATCCAAATGCACTTTCAATGTTATTTTGAGTCCCACAATTAAATGGAACTTCCATTTCTCGGATTCCCATCTATGTAGAAAATGTCTTAATTAGATGGAATTCCTTATGGGAATGGGAGTCCTTGCCCTTTGAGGGCATTCATTTCCAGTGAGGTACGCATTCCCAAATCCCTAGGGAAAATCTTGCTTAGTGGGCTTGCCTCCTTATCCTCAAAAGCGGTGCTCCACCCCCAAGCAAGAAGGAACGAAACCTCCATATTCGTCAGAGTCCCTATTTTAGTAGAGTGAGTCCCATGTCAAATTCGTCTCCATGCCAAAAATTACACTGATAGAGATAATCACACAGCACTCCATATCCAACACATACACATGTTAAATATTATGTTAGTCATAGTCATATCTGCCAAACATTGCCAATTTCCTCAATCGTAAATATATAGGAAGGTAGTAGTAATATGTTTTTTGGACACATTTCTGCACAAGACCACAAGCATTCCTAGACGTGTTTCGGTCTCATTGGTGCCTGCTGGGCCCAGAGACCCAAGCTACTCCTCACTGATGAGTCCCAACAAGACCGAAGCATGTCTGGGGATGCTTGCGGTCTCATGCAGAAGGGATGTGACCAAGCAGGTCAGGCTGGACTGCACCTTTAGGGGTGGAACAAATTCTGATTTGCAAATGGTCTTTCCCCTTTTGTAATGGCTTGGCAGGTGAAGAACAATGGTCTGGAGGGTTGCCCAGAGAAATTCCAGAGGTTTAGATTCATTCTAAACCTTCCAGCCATCACCTTTTTTGTTTTACTGTGGTCTGAATGGACATGAACAGTGGAGGATCACATTGCATGCATGTAGTCAATATATGTTACACAAATAGTCCAATTACTAACTGAAATCACCAGTGCAACGATATAGAAGAAGTTGAGGTGGAGTGTGTTAAGGATCAAGATGTTAGTGACTATGTAACAGCTGGACCAAATGTCTTGTGGGAATCACCCGTATTATATGGGATGCAGAGCTAAGGTGGAAAGGCAGCTACCACTAATCGCTGGATCCACCCAAGAGCAACCATCTACAGGTGTTCACTATGTTATATATTACACGCAGAAAACGATTGTCCATGAAAAAAACAAAAATTGCCATTTTTTTGGGGACTGACTTACCAAAATTTAGTTGGTATTTTTTGCACTGTTAAAAAGAAAGATGTGGGGGAAAATGCTACCCCCACCCACTTCCCCCTACCTCAAGTTATACCCTTACCCAACCCCATCTATTTTTTTTAAAGTGTGCAAAAATTTCGAATAGAATCGGGAAAGAAAATGCAGTCATTTATTCCTCCATTTTTTCTGATTTCTTTATTTTCGACAGATATCGCAGAAAACATCTTAACTAACAATATAATGCGCCTGAAGCGCTCTCCACACTATTGCCCCCTCTATCCACTCCCCTCCCTCTTCCTTATATACTCTAGATGGAGCCTAAATTACGTACAGTAGCCATACTTCACATCCAAACTGTTGGTATAGACTTTATCCTCCCCTGCTGCACTCTGAGATATAACTGTGCTGTGCTCTATAGTTAACCATTGTGTCCCACACCATAGCTAGTTTGTGTTGAACATTGCCATGCCCTAAGCCTTTATGGGGCGATACAGGCTGGAAGCAGAACCATTGATAAGCCACTCTTAGACTACAACTACTTTGTAAACAATGCTAACATAGCTTCTGTGTTAACCATTGTGATATGCTTCAGAGTTAGCCATTGTACTGAATTGTGGAAGGAAATGTGTTGCACCTACGTGTATTCTAGTGGGCAGACGTCATGCAGGATTTAGAGGTATTTTACTGGAAATAAATGTATTGCACCCAGATGTATTTGGGGGGCAGGAAATGTGTTGTAATAGGCATTTCTGGAAGATTAACAATGTGTCACACTTAGGTAGAATTGCAAAGATTAGACATGCGTCACATTTGGACACAATTGGAAGATTAGCCATGCATCACATTGAATAGAATTGTGAAGATTAGCCATGCGTCACGTTTAGATGGAATTGGGAAGATTAGCCATGCACTGCCTCCCGGCATCCCTTGCACTTGGGTCTGTATCTGCAACCCTGCAGTCCCCTTACCTGCATTTATGAGACACCTGCTGATTGCGCTTGATTATTGCCCTGGCACCTGCTGGCCGCACGACCTGTCGTTGTTATTTCATCATGTGTTCTGCACTTTCACCGCCTCCTCTTCCACTTGCACTTTCATCCTTCCCTCTTACCTGCACTTGCGGGTTCTCAATGTTACTGGGCCTAGTAAGATTGTTTTTTCCTACCTTGTACCCCTCCCTTGCCTCGTCGTGCCCTGAAACACTTGTGTATGCGACCAATATAAATAAACTATCAAATCCTATCATATCATCATATTCAGATAGAATTGTGAAGATTAGCAATGAGTCAAATTTGGATAGAATCGTGAAGAAGATTAGCCACCGAGAAGAACTTTGAGAGTACCCAATAGACTAACCACCCCACTCACGCTCCCCTCCTAAACTCCTCCCTTGTAATATACATGCCCATGGATAGCCAAACTACACGCAAACACACATCCAAAATAACTAACACTCGCATGCAACAACTACCCCAGGCACTGGACCTTACCCCTACAGACACAAAAAGCTAGTAAACACAACCATAACCTTAAATACCACCCAATTTAACACATAAAACACACACCCAACATAACAGATATTCACACACAATAAACAACCCAGGAATTGGACCTCACCCTTACGGATACACAAGCCAGTGTGCTCAACCACAACCTTAAATACCAGCCCATTTACACAAAAAACACACAAACACACACCCAAAATAACATATATTCACTTACAGAAAACATCCAAGGCATTGGGCCTCACCCATAGGGATATAACAAGCCAGTGCACGCTATCAACCCATCTCCACCCAACACACACAGACGCCAGTTTCGCCTGGTTTTGGATCTATCCTATCCCTCTACCCTCACTAACCAAACCCTGTCCTCTTTCTTGCAGAGCCACGCAAGAGCCTGGAGACTGCCGCTGGGTGGTAGAGGTGCGCAGTATAAATCAACATAACATAACATTTGCTGGTTGTAGCTGAGTGATTGACTAGGCCTTCAGCCTCAACTTTCTACCACCCCACGATGGGATAACTTTAGTCAGAGTCGAGGCTTTTAGCGTGTTTTCTGCCTCTCACAATCCTCTTTCTGTCAGGGATTCTCTGATCCTTCCCTCCTTCTTACTCTTGCCGCCCCTTACTCTGCCGCAACTCCTTAACTTTTTCTTTATTTACTACTTTCCTTTCTGCTTCTTGCACCTCCTCCTCCTCTTCTTCCCTCCTTTCTGTGCTTCTTCCTTTGCCCCGCTTTCTGGCCTCCTCGCCACACTGCAACACCGCTTTTTCCTCCTTCTCAAAGGTCCTGATCTTTCTCCTCTTCACCTCAGCTTTTCTCGCCTCAGCTATATTATTTGCTCGTCCTCTCTCTCTTTTGAACCTTCTCCTGCCTCTTCACTCCGTTCCCGTAATACCACCTCTTTCCTTTATTCCTACTCTGCTCCTATCTCCTTCTGATGCTCCTTGTTCCTGTTCCTCTGCCCCTCCTTCTTCCATTCCCTTCCACTCTTTCTGCTCCTTCCTCTCCTCTCCACTCAACCTTATTTTCCCCTTTTCTCTTTAATACTTTCTCTGCCATCTCTGTCTTACTACCGTCCTCTTTGCCAAACCTCTACTCATAGTTTCTCGCCTTGCTCTCCTTGCTCCTAACACCCACTCCTTTATGTATTTTCTCACTCCTTTTATTTTCCTGTTTACCCAGAAAATGGTGTGGGGGAGCAAGGTGATTGGCCACTGTCACTACAAATGACGAACTTTCCAGGTGTCCCAACTAAACGGGCAGTCCACTCCACCAGTCTCGAGAGGATAGCTCAGCATCAACGTGTTCGCCTGGGAAGCAAGATGACATGGAGCAACACAGGTTTGATCCCCAGGTCTGCACTTAGAAACCTCTGGGTGTTATGTGCGTTATAAATAACCTATCATGTCGTACCAATCTGCCAGCCAGGTAAACAGAGGGATGCTTGGGGGCTGGCTGGCTGACTGACATGCCCTATTTTAGATCAAAATAATTATAGGACAGCTTTTGGTCTCGTTTTAAAAACAGACTTCAAAGTGTCAAAGTGTCTGGCTCTTCCAATGACATGTGAAAATGGCAGTGCGAGTGGGTGTGGCCAACAGGGAGTCTCTGCCTGGTTTATCAAGACGTTTGGTTGTGGTTGCAAAATACGGTCCAGACATGGGGACCCTGTGCCACTCTTTTTTCAAAATACTGGCTTAAGGCGGAGCCTCTTCACACCTATGTCTAAGAAAGCCATGCTAAAGAGGAGAAGACCTTCGATTCAGAGTGAACGCCAGAGCTGTATCCACGAGCCCAAGAGGAATGCAGAAACCCACTGAGTAAAATGTGCTCACTCCTGGATAACACCATCTAGACACACCCATATCGCTAATTGCAAATCAAGTTGTGCATGTGTGAGTATGAACACATTATAACTCTACCTGTTGAATGGTCTTAAAATATAGCTCGGGTTCAACACGCTCCTCTTGGGACCCGGATGATGCAGTGCAACATCGTGGTCAAGAGCTTGGAAGCTGCAATCCGTTTTTAAGAGCTATATACATCAGTGATGCAAGAAGAAATGTAATCAGTGCTTTAAGTGAGAAAGGAACTTGATTGGGGACACTGAGGCACTGATTCACAGGAGCGTTTTATAATGGCGCAATCCCATTGGAAAACTCTTTGTGCATCAGACCCTAAAGTTTCAAACAATATTTAGGTGTTGAGGTCTAAGAAATGTTTGGAGTGGGCTGAAAATCGCATGTAGCTAAGGAACGTTTAAAGGGCATAAAGACTCTGTAACAAAAGGAGCGGCCAAACAGAAGCAATCGAGTTTTCATACCTGGCATGACAGGGTGCATATCTATTTGAAAAGGTGTGTTAAATTTATCACAGTTAATTAGTAGTAACACATTAGCTTAAATACAAATATTCAAGAATCAATACGAAATTAAATCAAGTAGATCAATAAAGGTTGAAGGAATCCGTGAACCCTATGTATCATTTTTATTAAAACAGTCAAATGGCAAGATTACAATATAATAATATGTTGCAAAAATCAAATAATGCAATCAGCATGTTATATTGTTCCTTCAGAGTATTACAAAAGACAAATCTAACTCCAATTGTATGACATTGATGATGTGATGACTAACGACTACTATTATCACTCATTATGTTCTCATTGACTTTTGGAGAAGGGAATTAAAGTCGGGATCCCAAGCTCAAGGATTGTCCAACTCCAGGCCTTGAGAGCTGGATCCATACCAGATTTTCAGGATACACCTTATTAATATTCATGAGAAGCATTTTCATACCATGATTCTAAATGCATGCACATTTTTGCTCGTGAATATTAATGAGGGATATCCTGAAAACCCATCAGGTTTCTGGCTCTCGAGGCCAGCAGTTGGGCAGCCCTCCCACCTAGCTCTGGCCCTTATAAAGCCATGAATTCTCAACATTTGCTCGTGATTTTCGATCATTTATTGAGCATCAATTCTGTTGTCTTATACAAATGTTTACCATTTGTAAACATTTGGATGCACAGTGAGGCCAAACCTATTGGCAGAAGGGCGCTATATAGACCACTTCGCATTACATTACATTTTAAAAAGCAATGCCCAATAGTAAAATCTAGAAAAGGGCACCGCCCATCTTCCTTAATTTGGTTTCCTTTCATCCTCCTTTCTTTCCTCTTTGTGCCTCCCCCTCGTCTATCTTCCCCCCTTATTCTTCTCACTCCGTCCCTCTTCTTGTCCTCCTCATGCTCTGCATGTTTCGTCTCTTCGTCATAATCCTCATGTTCTGCATCCTTGTCTTGGTTGTCCTCCTCCTCCTTCTTGACCGCCTCGTCCTCCTCAAAGATTTGATTCACAGAGGTCATGCAGTTAGTAGATTCTTAGGCTGTAATCAAATACGTTTGTTTCTGGTTTGTCATACTATTAAATCAATACTACCAACGGTGCTTCTGTCAGCAAATCATTTGCTGAATGTCAGCAATCTGCCCGCCCTCCCTAATGGAAGGGTTTGGTAGAGCATCTCAGTGACTTGAATATATACTTCTCGTTAAGACGATTCAGATGTATTTGCATTCCACAACCAACCATTTTGCTTGCTTGAGTAATTGCCCAAGGACAGCCACCTTTTTCTGTAGATCATCCTTTGTGCATATATGATCGCTATTTGCATCGTTTGTAAATATATTGTGCACCACCTGTCATCTTTCCTTAATACTGTCTTCCAGTTTGTTATCAAAAAGTCATGGTACTCATTACGAGTTTGGCGGTAACCCGCTGGTGCTACTGGTGGGTTGCCACCGAACACGTGACACTGTTTCCGCCGCCTGATATCCCGGTGCCACCAGGACATTACAAGTCCCGGCGGCCCGGGATATCAGGCGGCGGGAAGTGTAAGTCAGCAGGGTTCCCGTAGGACTCCATGGGAATGGGGACACGGAAGCACCGGCACCATTGCTAACGGTGCCAGTGCATCCGTGACAACTCCACGTAGCGTGGTCATTGCGCCCGACTGGTCAGACCCCGGGAGGCAGAGCTAGACTGGCACCCTTATTTCCAGACTGCCACACTTGGAATGAGGCCGATTTACTGTCAAGATTTTTAAAAGATGGAATGTCTTCCAGGTTTTTAGGCATGGAATGTAATGCATTTGTCTCTTAAAACGTTAACTGGTGTTCCATCTGTTTAAGTACACACCATCACATCACAGAGAGAGAGAGACAGAAAGAGAGACAGCGAGTGAGAGAGAGAGAGAGAAAGAGAGAGAGAGAGATTGGAAGAGAGAATGTCATTGACAGGACGTGGGGAAACCAGAATGTCCTTTGCAAATGCGGGAAAACAAAATGACTCTGGCCCTTCTATTGGGAGGTTGGATATACCTTAAGGGATCAGACGGATTTATGGGAAAGCAGCCATCAACTGATTTGGCTGATATGATATGATATGATATGGCATTTGTAACGCGCCTATACACAAGTGTTTCAAGGCGCGACGAGGCAGGGAGGGGGGAACAAGGGGAAGACAGACAACGATCCTACTAGGCCAGGTGTCATTCAGACCGCGCAAGTGCAGGGGTAGGGGGAAGGGAAAAAGTGCAAGGGGAAGGGGGAGGGGGGGGTGCAGTACAAATAAGTAGAATAGAAATAAAATAATAAATAAATAGGGCCAGCTGGTGGCAAGTGCAAGGTAAGTGCAGACAAGTGCTGGGGGGGGGGGTGTAGTGATACAGAGACAGTCCCGCAGTGCAGGGGTTGCCAGGGAGGCAGTGCAAGTGAAGAGTGACTGGGCCCAGGACCGAGGTCGGTGAGAGTGGCCCAGTTGCAGAATCAGTGCAGTTTTGGTGAAGAATTTAGCAGGGCAGAGGGAGAGAGAAAGCAGAAGTGAAGAGGAAGGTTTTGAGGTGCTTCCGGAACCGGAGATGGTTCTCCTCAAGTTTCAGGGAGGCAGGAAGGCTGTTCCAGAGGGAGGCCCCTGCCGCGGAGAGAGATCTACCCCCAGCTCGTTGCTTCGAGAAGCGGCTGACCCTGAGGGAGTTGGAGACGGATGAGCGTAGAGCTCGGGAAGGAAGATATTTAGGAAGAGAGAGTTGAAGGTATTTAGGCCTCAGGCCCCAGAAGGCCTTGTGGACAATGCAGAGGGTTTTGAACTTAATCCTCGCAGCCACTGGGAGCCAGTGTAGAGATTTCAGTCCTGGAGAGATACGGTCCCTGGGCTTGAGGCCAAGGACAAGTCTCGCAGTTCTGTTCTGGATGAGTTGCAGAGGGCGGAGAGTGGAGGCAGGCAGATTAAGATAGAGGCTGTTACAGTAGTCCAGCTTCGAGAGAACCAGGGCTCGGGAGACAGTGAGCTTCTGGGGGAAGGAGAGGAAGGGAAGAATACCTCTGAGGAGGTGCAGCTGGTAATGTGACTTCTTAGAGACGTCAGATATATGAGGAGAGAAGGAGAGTGTGGAGTCGAAGATGACCCCGAGGTTTTTTGCCTTGCAGGTAGGAGCAGGAAGAGGGCCAAGAGAGGCCGGCCAGAGAGCTGCAGGGAAGGAGGGAGTGGGTGTGCCGATGAGTAGGATCTCAGTCTTACTAGCATTAAGGCAGAGGTCATTGGCAGCACACCATTCCTGGATAGCAGACAGACAGTCAGAGATGAGGGAGGGAGAGGAGGAGGCCGAGGGTAGCCTGAAAATGAGCTGGGTATCGTCCGCATAGCACTGAAAGTTGGGGCAGAGGGCGGCGATGCGGTGGGCAAGGAGTGCCAGATACTGGTTGAACAGCCAGGGAGAGAGATTAGATCCCTGGGGAACGCCACAGGTGGAGAAAAAGATGTCAGAGAGGAAGGACCCAAGTTGGACCTGGGAGGGTCGATTGGAAAGGAAAGAGGTCAGCCGCGCCAGAGCCTGACCAGTGATACCCAGGTTATCACGGAGACGGTTGAGCAGGATGGCATGGTTGACAGTGTCAAAGGCAGAAGAGAGATCGAGCAGAATGAGAACACACGGAGTGTTGGAGTCGAGGTTCAAGAGCAGGTCCTCACGGATGTTCAGGAGAGCAGTTTCCGTGCTTCTGGCCGCTCATCATCTGCTTGTGCTTGGAGGTCCCTGCTAAGGGAGCAGTAACTTGAGTAAATGACAATATGCTGAGTCACAAAAATGTTTATCCAAGGAACCCATGTAATGAGAGGGACGGGAGAGATGCCCCCGAAGAAATGGCTGATGGCCGTCCACTAAAGGAGGCAACTGGGACTGATGACCCTGTAGAGCAAATGTAGAACCCTGTGCCAAGGCTTCCAGAAGGGAATATGTGCTCAAGCCATTGATGGACTTCATAAGGAAAGTAATGTAAACGCCAAGCATGGCCCTAAGTAAATGCTTTGCAGAGCGAACCACTGGACAAATATCAGGATTCACCTGTCGTGACCGAGAAGAGGTTCTGGGTCTAGTAGAGACATGTGACCGACTATCCTCTGAAGATTGTGTCAGCAGATCTCCCAGCCTAGAACCAAGAACTTAACTAACTATGCCATTTTATGCTGCATCTACTGTTTAAACCTCAGCCAAGTCTGCATTCTTGCTCCAGCAGTCGTAGATTTCAGGATGGCACAGGATAGCTTTAACAGGATTTGCCACTACTTCTCAAATGGTATAACCATGTCATTGCAGTTTGCTCTATCATCATTTCACACCTATAATTCCCCAGCATCCTGGAGAGTAACTAGCACATGAGTGTAAACAGCCGCTCCTAGCTTTGCATCTGAACAGTATCAGCCTCGTTGTTAAATGAGGCGGAGCGGGAAATGGAAACAGAAATGTGAGGTGGAAGGCCGGCTCTGCCCATTTCCCTGCAGCGGCAGGCGAGGGTGGCAAGGAGGGACTCAGAGCGATAATGAAATCTCTGCCCTGCTGAACTCCGCCATCTTGTAAGGGCGTTTCATTTTAAGCCTGCATGGCATTTTCTTGGAATCTAACTAGGGGTTGTACTTACTAAAGATCAGGTAGATTCAATAGCAATCCATTAATAGATGCCCCCTGAAAAGCTTAATTTTTAAGGTTTTATTTATTTCTTCACAAGATGGAGAGAAAAACTAAAGACTGAATGGCAAGGGCGCCCCATTTTACTGTTTAGTATTCTCCTCCGCCTTGTGAATGTTTAAAATTGCATGCACAGGACCCAATAGCACGTACGTTCAAAGGTTCTTGGTCCCTGATATACAATTTGCGTACATCATAAAATGACCCAAAGATGTTACCACCTTTCAGTCAGTCGGATCAAAGAGGGCGATGTTCTCTCAGGCAACCGTTATACAACCGGAAGTCTGAAAACAAAGCAATCAGTTGTGAAGTTAACCTGACGGTTACCCCAAACAGTTGGATAGAATGTGGCTTAGCGAGAAAGCTGGGGATACAGATCTGACAAATACTTCCCCCCTCAGAAATGGCAGCCAAAAACCAGCTCAGGAAAAGCTATATTAGAGTGCACATAATCAATGAATGCATTCTTTTAAGGAGGCGATATTAAACTCGGCCGCAGGCTGACCATGTGGTTAAGAGCCTGCTACCCCAGTTAAGGACCTGAGTAAAGCAAGAGTTCCTTAAGGTGAGCGGGAGTTCTGTTACTAGAAGAGAGAGCCTTCCGCCAAGGTTAATATCGCCATTAGTACCCACGAACAGAAGATACGGTTGCTAAAGGCTCTTTAGGGAGAAAAGAAATGAAAACAATTAAACCTCATTACAAGCTTGCCGGCCTGGAAACAATGGTGCCAGTAAGCTTACCAGCATCATTGTTACCGGAACGGCAAATGACAAGTCTGTGGCCGGGTTCCGTACCACCCGCCAGGGCAGACTTGGTGGGCGGAATGGCACCCGACCGCAGACATACACGGAAGCACCGGCACTGTTGCACATGGGGCTGGTGCTTCCGTGATCCCCATTCCCATTGAGTTCTATGGGACTGAATTGGGGATTAACATTTACCGCCGCCTGACTTAATGGAATGCTGGGGTTGTAATCCCCCGGTGATTCCGGCAAGTCAGGCAGCGGTAAATCATTACGGGGCCGGCGGCTACCTGCCAGTTTTACCTGCACGGTTTCCACCGGACCTGTAATGAGGGCCAATAAATGTACCTTTTATCCCTAAAGCTGTGGTCTACTTCCACAGTCAGTTTTCCTCTGTTAATGATCATGACATCATTAACAAGGAATACTCCCCAGAGCAATTGTTTTGCATAGGTGGAAAATCGAATCTTCCCCAACCTGTATACTCTGCAACGAATCTGAGGAAGACCTGCAACACTATCTTTTGCTTTGTCCTAGGACCGGACCATTGAGAAAGCGTTTCCTAAAGCCACTTTTTTTTAAGCTGTGGGTGTAGGACTACCGTGGATGCTATGGCTAAGTGCCTGGACTCCACAGACATCCTCGCTGTGTTTGCAACTTGTAGTTATTTAAAGTGCGCATGGAGGGTCCACCAAAGGATCAGTAAGTAGGGTGCAGAGGCCATTATGGCCACCTGTACTTAATATAGAAGGCTTAGTAAATTGTGTAGTCTCTGTGTTTGTGGGGTAAATTTATCCACCCAGCAGAACTCCCCTACATCACCAAACCGCATCTAAGCAGTCCCCAGCAGAATGGCTGCGCTGGCTCTGTTGAGCACTATCGCCTTGCATTAAAACTGCGCTTTGCAGTCTCCAAAATGATGGCTGCGCCGTCTTACCAGCCACACTTGGGGCAAGATGAAACACAGAACACCCTGAGAATTGCTGCCAGTAGTTTCTTCAATTGCACCAAAGAAAAGAATTCAAAGGCAGCACTGCTATGCGGCCAGCTCAAAACTTTTTCACAGAGAAAGAAAATATTCTGCCTTTTAAAATGACTGGGCTCTGATGCTCTTTTTCATCTGTTCAACAGTACACAGTTCTGGTCCAGTGAGACCCAGCTAGGTCCCTCCATATTCAGGTTGTGCTCGAGCAAAAAGGAGGGCATTTCTCATTGAATGACAGGCTGTGGTAGGCAAGATCTGTGAAATAACAAAGAGCTTCACTTCCCCATACGCAAAACACTTTCCTTTTTGCAACAAAATGACACAGTTAAACCCTTCATAAGAAGCTCTCTCTCTGCTCATGTCAGTATCATTGGACCCTTGCTTTGAAAAGATTCCTGTGTATTAGAAATTGACTATGATCATGGAAATGCTCAGAATAAAGATACCAGGATAAGCCACATTGGAAAGTGACAGCCAAGGAAAATGAACCACGTGTAAAATGGTGCTTTCAAAAACAAGAAAATATATGTTTAAAATTGAAATGTTGAATTCAGGCCCTGTCTTTGCATAGAATGTGATGGGGGTGTGTTTGAAAACATATATAGGATATTTCATTCCTACAGACTTGCTTTCTGGTTCAGAAATAAATACATTTGCTGTGAGGCCAGGATGTAACAGGTTTGACAGGTCATGGCTTCAGAGGGCCCCTGCCTTTCCTGGGAACAGAATCTATTGCCCCTCAAATGGCCAGCCCCTTGAAAACTATGAATGCACCAAGAGGAAGCATTTTGCACCATCATCTGCAGCAGTGCTCCAACCTTGCACAAAGGATTCCTGGGACACAGAGGTGTGACTTTGTGGTAATACCTCCCCTCCACACAAACTGGGGAGCTTCAAAGACAAATCTATCGCAACACAGGGCTAGTGCCTGACAGTTGGCTGTGGGTTGAAAAAAGATTCCCTTATTTGGAAGACAAATCCGGCTCCTCTGGGGCAAAAGACTGTTCTTATTTCATAAACTTTAAGACTCTTATTTCTACAACCGGAAAACACAGGAATGCAAAAGTTTAACAGTTTAAATGTAAATTTTATGGCATTAAAACAAGATATTGTGGCTTTCCCTAGCATGTATGGACGCAAACTACAAAAAAATGTAAATCATGGGGAAAGTGTACATAATATAACTTTGAAATTTAATGCAAACATGCTCTGTGATAATAGGTACGCATATATAAAATTGTAGAATTTTAAGTGAAATATTTCCGACCAAAACTTGTGAAAGATTATTAGAATGACTGAACAACATAGTACAGATGTGGGAATTGTAATGACAGGTTCAGTGTAAAATATGGAATCTGCTTATGTGATTTTCAAAAGTGTTACAACTGTAAAAATGTGAAATTTATGTCATAACTGATTTCGGCTAAAATTGCTGTGGGAGGGCCATGGGCATTGTAAGCGCATACCATAACGACTGATGTCATGTCCCTGAAGTCCAACCGGCTGACAGGAAGGCGGTGACTGCCACCCCTAACCAAACCAGTTGTTAGAGGCATGTCCAGCCCAAGCCTGCCCCATAGTATAATCCTGTGATGTCATCCTCCTTATGTAAGGTGTAAAAAGAGAGACAAAGGACGCTCTCTTCTGAATTTTCCAGCTCCTGCATATCCAGATATTCCATATCCATCCTGCAAAAATTCCAGATTCCACTGCCAGGCCAGAGCATAGCTGACCCTATCCAGGCAGCACCATTGATCCAGAAAAACTCCACTAAAAATCCCAATAACTCAGGGAGAAAGGGGAAAGGTGGCTGAATCCTCATTGGGATTATCCAGTGCTGCCTGCTTGCCCTGCTACCCGCTCTATCCAGCTGAGGTGCTGCTGTGCCTTTGCCCAGCTGTTTTCTTCCAGGAGAGCCTGCTGCTGTGACCAGATATTGCTTTGCAGTCTAGAAACTCGGTCCGCTTTCCAAAATACCCCATTCAAGTGCTGTCATGATCTCTGCTTCCAAAAGGTCAGGGTTTTCCCAACTCCCTTGGAAGCAGATCCATAACCCAGGTTCCGAGTGCCAACCAGTCCCAATTGGGACCTTTTGGACCCAGTCCTGGCGCCAGTGGCACCAGGCTCATAAATATGCCCAGTCCCAGCGCTGGAAGCACCGGGCTCATAATGCTTGGGTGGACTTACCTGCAGCAGACCATGCTGCTTACTTGCCTGCCAGTTGAGCCTCTGATCCTCTTCTGTTTGGAACTACTTTTCCTGTTGGGTGGGGCAGGAGCCACTCCCTAGGTTCAGAACACTGGAACTCTTCTGGAAAGCAGGAACTCTTTTCTTACCTAGGCGTGGCTGTGGAAGGAGAGACCTAAGCACTACAGGAAGCTATTTAAACCACACCCGATGGATGAATCTTGCTTTGCGTTATTCTGCATCCTCTGCAGCAGAACGCTCATCGTGTCTTCTGCATCTGATCCTGGGCCTAAGGAAAAAGGCTTACCATCCTGAATCCAGTCTTCAGCAACACCTATAAAGACAAGAAAGAACAGGTTAGCATTACGGTCTTCAGTGACAGCTCTTCGCTTACCTGGTCCATCGGCTGTCACCAACGCCTCGCGCTGCATTCCGACATCTGAAAGACAAAGGCTTACCTACTCTTCGTGCGCTCCGGAGGTCTTCACACTGCATTCCGGCATCTGAAAGACAAAAGCTTACCAACTCTTCGCACGCTCCGGAGGCCTTCGGCGCTGCATCCCGCATCTGAAAGACAAAACAAGGTGCGTTTAAAGACATTGGGGAACTTTAATACTCACGTGCCATTACTTCTTTCCACATCTAATCCAGTGGGTATTCCGGCACCCTGCAGCCGCTCCGAACTTGTACCTGCAAAATAAAAAGACAGTTAGAGCGCATCGTGAAGCAGGCAACAAGCGCTTACTTACGTGCTTCCAGGCGCTTCTATTCATCACACGGGCTCCATCTTCAACTCACTTCAGCCCGTCATCCACCATCGCCGGAACCCTGCAAAACAAGAGACATCATTACTAAAGACTTTAAAGACATTAGAATTACTCGAAACTTACCGTTCGTGCAGTAAACGACGGACAGCAGTCCTCTGAAGTCAAGAGGCCTGCTCCCCTTATCCAGTGAAGAAACTGGTTACAGCACCCTGCCCCGAGGCAGATGGAGAGCACGGCGTTCACTTACCTAAGGTGAGAGCGTTAACCTTCGGGGTTCTACAGGAGAAGAGAAAGGGAAGAAGAGAGAGACATTTAATAACCCAGTTCATTAATCCCATATTTTCTATCCGCAGACATCTTACCCTTCGAGTCAGACATACAGTGCACAGAGGTCCAGCCCAAAGAGCCAGCCGTGTGTTACACATCACCTTTGAAGATACGGTATACGCCCAGTCAAGACCGGCGCCTCTACGGGAATCAGGTGAGCGTTACAGAACGCAAAGCCTACCACAAAACTCCCGTCCAGGCGCTATGGAAACCTCGGATACCGACCAACTAGCCCAGTTACTTGGGGAACTAAGGGCAGAAGTGCATGCAGCCCGTCAGGAAACGAACGCTCTAAGAAGGGAACTGATTATTTCCAAGGAGCGAACAGATGATCTCGCTAGACAATTGCTACAGTCACAAGCCGGACAGACCCCGTTACCCGCATCTGGGGGAAATCTTCCTTCTACATCCTCTATGAATCCAGTGCAGATCAACCTACCTGGGAATGTACCTCTGGCTCCGCCCGAACGATTTTCTGGTGACCCAAAGAGGTTTGCAGTATTTATCAATCAGTGCCGGTTGCATTTCTTATGCCGGCCAGCAGCCTTTCCAACTGATCAAGCTAAAGTAGCTTTCGTGCTTTCGTACCTTAGTGGCAATGCGGCAGACTGGTCGATCCCTTTAGTAAATCAAGATGATCCGGTCCTCCATGATTTTCAAGCTTTTCAGCTCAGTATGGAAAAACTGTTCGCAAGACATTCACAGGGGCAGGCCTTGGACAATGAGCTTCTTTCGTTGCGACAAGGTAATCAAGACCTTTTGGCTTATATTGCGTCTTTCAACAGACTGATAGTGGAAACTCAATGGCCTGAGGACAAAAGGATTACGCTGTTTTATAGAGGTCTACGTGGAGAGCTCAAAGATGTGTTAGCCCAAGTAGTGAATCCCCCACAAGATTGTTCGGACTATATAGACTTAGTCGTTCAAATAGATCACAGACTGCAGAACAGGAAGGCCGATCGTTCCAAGTTTGATGCTCGAGTTTTTTCCAAACCGCCAACTCCTTCCAAAGGAGTAGACTCCGGGGAACCCATGCAAATAGGGGGTCTGAAAGGTCCTCTAACACAAAAGGAGCGGGAAAGGAGAAAACAGTTGCAATTATGCCTCTATTGCGGAAACTCAGGGCACTTTCTTCGAGACTGTCCGGTGAAACCTGCCAAGAAGGCAGTAGGAGCTGCAGTTACCAAAGTTACAAACTCTGAGCAGGGAAACGACCTCGCCCGACAAGAATAGAGGTCCTCTTGCCGAGCTTGAAAACCAGTTCCGTGACCTCGCATTTCGTGATACCTATGGTCCTCATTAGCCCTGATAATCCGGATCGATTACATGCAATTGAAGCTTACGTCGACAGCGGTGCCATCGGCAATTATGTGGATCATGAAATGGTTTTGAGGATGAATCTAACTCTTTGTCCCAAGGCTGTAAAGGACGTCATTACTACGGTGGATGGTACGGAGATAGCCTCCGGGCCAGTAACGCATACCACTCAAGAAGTTACGCTAGTAAGTCAAGATGGACACCATGAGAAGATCGTGTTCGATGTGATCAAGGCCCCTCAGTTTCAGATTATTCTAGGAATACCTTGGTTAGAGAAACACAATCCTCTGATCGATTGGCGAGCAAGAACGGTCCAGTTTCCAGAATGTGTCTCTACTTGTCACCCTCCACCTGGTGTTGCACTGGCAGCAATTTCTTCAGAGACTCCCCAGTTACCTCCCGAATACCTAGAATACCAAGATGTTTTCCGGAAGGATCAGGCTAACTCTCTACCTCCTCATAGGTCTTATGACTGCCAGATAGACCTGATACCTGGATCTACTCCTCCTTGTAGTAGAATTTATGCCCTCACCGAGCCTGAGAACCTTCACCTTCGACAATACCTGGATCAATACCTGGCAAATGGGTTTATTCGTCCTTCCAAGTCCCCTGCTTCTTCAGCTTTGTTCTTCGTTCCAAAAAAGGAAGGAGACCTTAGAACTTGTATAGATTATCGCTCCCTGAACCAGATCACCGTTAAGAATAAATATCCGTTACCTTTGATCCCTGAACTCCTGGACCAAGTCAGAAAAGCATGCATATATACAAAGCTGGATCTTAGAGGAGCTTACCACTTGGTATGAGTAAAAGAGGGCGATGAATGGAAGACGGCCTTCCGCACCAAGTATGGGCTATTTGAATATCAGGTCATGCCCTTCGGACTTTGCAATGCCCCGGCCGCCTTTCAATATTTTATGAACGATGTCCTCAGAGAGCTCATAGATGTGTGTGTTGTTGTTTACATTGACGACATCCTCGTTTATTCTTCATCGGAATCTGAACATCGGAAACACGTGAGAATGGTCCTCGAAAGATTGCGTCAACACAAACTTTTCGCTAAGTTGGAAAAATGTGTTTTCAACGTGACTGAAGTTGAATTCTTGGGATTCATATTATCACCTGGCGGAGTGCGTATGGATTCAAAGAAGGTCGATGCAGTTCTCAAATGGCCATCACCATCCTCCGTAAAAGGTGTGCAAAGCATGTTAGGCTTCGCTAACTTTTACCGCAGGTTTATCCCCGAATTCTCTCGAATAGTCCAGCCCATCACTGCCTTGTTAAAGAAAAACAAACGTTTTGAATGGTCTACCGAGGCGGAACAAGCTTTCCAGGATTTGAAGACTAAATTTATCTCTGCACCAATCTTAAAACACCCTCGCCCCGAACTCCCCTACATCGTGGAAACTGATGCTTCAAGCCTTGCCATGGGGGCAGTTCTATCACAAAAGGACCCGATAACCAATCAGTTGCATCCCGTGGCATTTTGGTCCCGCAAATTCTCGCCTCCTGAAATCAATTACACGATTACTGACAAGGAACTTCTGGCTATCAAGTCTGCCTTTAAGGCTTGGCGGCATTATCTGCTGGGGGCCCGACACACTGTGACTGTGATTACGGATCACCGAAACCTGCAATATTTGAAAACCGCAAAAGCCCAATCCTCTAGACAACTCCGTTGGGCATTATTCTTTGCCGAGTTTGACTTCATAATTACCTATCGACCTGGTACACAAAACGGTAAAGCTGATGCCCTTTCTCGGATGGGAGTGGAAGAACACTTGATCAACCCTAAACCTGTACCAATCATTCCCGAACAAAGAATTCTGGGTGTAATCGCCACACAATCCATAGAGGAAGTTAAGGATAAAGCCAGGCAACTTGTAACTCCAGCAGACGTACAGAATTGGCATCTGCAGGGAAAGGACTTTGCAGTAAAGGACAACTTATTGTATTTCCAAGAACGATTATACCTACCCAGCACAGATTTACAGAAAAAAGTAATCTCTTGTTATCACGATTCTTTAATGGAAGGACATCCCGGTATAGCCAAGACCTCAGAAAAGATCAAGCGCTACTTCTGGTGGCTGTCTTGGAAAAAAGATATCAGAGACTTTATAATGTCCTGTGGAGTATGCGCCCAAAACAAGAGTCAAAAGGAAAGACCAGCAGGCCTCTTACGCCCTATTGATATCCCACCTCGCCCTTGGCATACGCTTTCTATGGACTTCATCACCGATCTACCTCCATGCTCCGGATACAATACGATTCTAGTAATCGTGGACTTATTCTCCAAGATGGCGCATTTCATTCCGCTCAAAGGCTTGCCAACAGCAGCAACTCTGGCCCGAGAGTTTCTCGAAAACATCGTCCGACTGCACGGTTTTCCTTCGGTTCTAATTTCGGATCGAGGTAGTCAATTTATTTCTCATTTTTGGCGAAGTTGCTGTCGGTCGGCTCAAATTGATGTGAGACTATCGACCAGTCACCACCCTCAGACCGACGGACAAACCGAGAGGACCAATCAAACTCTGGAACAGTATTTACGCTGCATGCTGCAACAAACTGAAAAAACTTGGAAAGACATCCTTTGGATAGCCGAATATGCCTACAATAACTCTGTCCATTCGGGAACTGGGAAAACCCCGTTTTTTCTTTTGTACGGCAGTCACCCTCGAACCTCGGAGTTGGATCCTCTCCAAGATCTTGAAACACCAGCAGTAGACTACCTGCATTCTACAATCACCCAAGCCTTTAAGGAAGCTGTTTCTCACCTTCAAAGGGCTAAAGAACAATACAAGAAAGGAGCAGATCAACATCGGAAGGAAGCCCCTCAATATCAAGTAGGGGATCAAGTCTGGTTATCCACCAAATATCTACCTCTCAAAGGGCCACGCACATTCAACCCAAGATACCTTGGTCCCTATTCCATCACTACCATAGTAAACCCAGTAGCGGTCAAGTTGGACTTGCCCCCGCACATGAAGATACATCCGGTCTTCCACGTCTCTCTATTAAAACCCGTGCAACCTCAAACCCGACTAACTAAATCTCCAAAACCTATCCTAGTTGATGGAGAACTCGAGTTTGAAGTCAAAAGCATTCTGGACTCCAAGATCTCCAAATCTAAACTATTTTACCTAATTGACTGGAAAGGCTACGGCCCCCAAGAGAGATCCTGGGAACCTGCTGAATATGTCCACGCTCCTCGCCTAATCAAAAGATTTCACCGAACATTTCCTGACAAGCCAAAACCCCCGGAGAAGCCCGGTTTGGGAGGGGCCTTGAGGGGGGGTACTGTCATGATCTCTGCTTCCAAAAGGTCAGGGTTTTCCCAACTCCCTTGGAAGCAGATCCATAACCCAGGTTCCGAGTGCCAACCAGTCCCAATTGGGACCTTTTGGACCCAGTCCTGGCGCCAGTGGCACCAGGCTCATAAATATGCCCAGTCCCAGCGCTGGAAGCGCCGGGCTCATAATGCTTGGGTGGACTTACCTGCAGCAGACCATGCTGCTTACTTGCCTGCCAGTTGAGCCTCTGATCCTCTTCTGTTTGGAACTACTTTTCCTGTTGGGTGGGGCAGGAGCCACTCCCTAGGTTCAGAACATTGGAACTCTTCTGGAAAGCAGGAACTCTTTTCTTACCTAGGCGTGGCTGTGGAAGGAGACACCTAAGCACTACAGGAGGCTATTTAAACCACACCCGATGGATGAATCTTGCTTTGCGTTATTCTGCATCCTCTGCAGCAGAACGCTCATCGTGTCTTCTGCATCTGATCCTGGGCCTAAGGAAAAAGGCTTACCATCCTGAATCCAGTCTTCAGCAACACCTATAAAGACAAGAAAGAACAGGTTAGCATTACGGTCTTCAGTGACAGCTCTTCGCTTACCTGGTCCATCGGCTGTCACCAACGCCTCGCGCTGCATTCCGACATCTGAAAGACAAAGGCTTACCTACTCTTCGTGCGCTCCCGAGGTCTTCACACTGCATTCCGGCATCTGAAAGACAAAAGCTTACCAACTCTTCGCACGCTCCGGAGGCCTTCGGCGCTGCATCCCGCATCTGAAAGACAAAACAAGGTGCGTTTAAAGACATTGGGGAACTTTAATACTCACGTGCCATTACTCCTTTCCACATCTAATCCAGTGGGTATTCCGGCACCCTGCAGCCGCTCCGAACTTGTACCTGCAAAATAAAAAGACAGTTAGAGCGCATCGTGAAGCAGGCAACAAGCGCTTACTTACGTGCTTCCAGGCGCTTCTATTCATCACACGGGCTCCATCTTCAACTCACTTCAGCCCGTCATCCACCATCGCCGGAACCCTGCAAAAAAAGAGACATCATTACTAAAGACTTTAAAGACATTAGAATTACTCGAAACTTACCGTTCGTGCAGTAAACGACGGACAGCAGTCCTCTGAAGTCAAGAGGCCTGCTCCCCTTATCCAGTGAAGAAACTGGTTACAGCACCCTGCCCCGAGGCAGATGGAGAGCACGGCGTTCACTTACCTAAGGTGAGAGCGTTAACCTTCGGGGTTCTACAGGAGAAGAGAAAGGGAAGAAGAGAGAGACATTTAATAACCCAGTTCATTAATCCCATATTTTCTATCCGCAGACATCTTACCCTTCGAGTCAGACATACAGTGCACAGAGGTCCAGCCCAAAGAGCCAGCCGTGTGTTACACATCACCTTTGAAGATACGGTATACGCCCAGTCAAGACCGGCGCCTCTACGGGAATCAGGTGAGCGTTACAGAACGCAAAGCCTACCACAAAACTCCCGTCCAGGCGCTATGGAAACCTCGGATACCGACCAACTAGCCCAGTTACTTGGGGAACTAAGGGCAGAAGTGCATGCAGCCCGTCAGGAAACGAACGCTCTAAGAAGGGAACTGATTATTTCCAAGGAGCGAACAGATGATCTCGCTAGACAATTGCTACAGTCACAAGCCGGACAGACCCCGTTACCCGCATCTGGGGGAAATCTTCCTTCTACATCCTCTATGAATCCAGTGCAGATCAACCTACCTGGGAATGTACCTCTGGCTCCGCCCGAACGATTTTCTGGTGACCCAAAGAGGTTTGCAGTATTTATCAATCAGTGCCGGTTGCATTTCTTATGCCGGCCAGCAGCCTTTCCAACTGATCAAGCTAAAGTAGCTTTCGTGCTTTCGTACCTTAGTGGCAATGCGGCAGACTGGTCGATCCCTTTAGTAAATCAAGATGATCCGGTCCTCCATGATTTTCAAGCTTTTCAGCTCAGTATGGAAAAACTGTTCGCAAGACATTCACAGGGGCAGGCCTTGGACAATGAGCTTCTTTCGTTGCGACAAGGTAATCAAGACCTTTTGGCTTATATTGCGTCTTTCAACAGACTGATAGTGGAAACTCAATGGCCTGAGGACAAAAGGATTACGCTGTTTTATAGAGGTCTACGTGGAGAGCTCAAAGATGTGTTAGCCCAAGTAGTGAATCCCCCACAAGATTGTTCGGACTATATAGACTTAGTTGTTCAAATAGATCACAGACTGCAGAACAGGAAGGCCGATCGTTCCAAGTTTGATGCTCGAGTTTTTTCCAAACCGCCAACTCCTTCCAAAGGAGTAGACTCCGGGGAACCCATGCAAATAGGGGGTCTGAAAGGTCCTCTAACACAAAAGGAGCGGGAAAGGAGAAAACAGTTGCAATTATGCCTCTATTGCGGAAACTCAGGGCACTTTCTTCGAGACTGTCCGGTGAAACCTGCCAAGAAGGCAGTAGGAGCTGCAGTTACCAAAGTTACAAACTCTGAGCAGGGAAACGACCTCGCCCGACAAGAATAGAGGTCCTCTTGCCGAGCTTGAAAACCAGTTCCGTGACCTCGCATTTCGTGATACCTATGGTCCTCATTAGCCCTG
This sequence comes from Ambystoma mexicanum, assembly GCF_040938575.1. NCBI lineage: Eukaryota > Metazoa > Chordata > Amphibia > Caudata > Ambystomatidae > Ambystoma > Ambystoma mexicanum. Next base: position 1,412,465,320 of record NC_090934.1, on the reverse strand, counting down.
ATAATCCGGATCGATTACATGCAATTGAAGCTTACGTCGACAGCGGTGCCATCGGCAATTATGTGGATCATGAAATGGTTTTGAGGATGAATCTAACTCTTTGTCCCAAGGCTGTAAAGGACGTCATTACTACGGTGGATGGTACGGAGATAGCCTCCGGGCCAGTAACGCATACCACTCAAGAAGTTACGCTAGTAAGTCAAGATGGACACCATGAGAAGATCGTGTTCGATGTGATCAAGGCCCCTCAGTTTCAGATTATTCTAGGAATACCTTGGTTAGAGAAACACAATCCTCTGATCGATTGGCGAGCAAGAACGGTCCAGTTTCCAGAATGTGTCTCTACTTGTCACCCTCCACCTGGTGTTGCACTGGCAGCAATTTCTTCAGAGACTCCCCAGTTACCTCCCGAATACCTAGAATACCAAGATGTTTTCCGGAAGGATCAGGCTAACTCTCTACCTCCTCATAGGTCTTATGACTGCCAGATAGACCTGATACCTGGATCTACTCCTCCTTGTAGTAGAATTTATGCCCTCACCGAGCCTGAGAACCTTCACCTTCGACAATACCTGGATCAATACCTGGCAAATGGGTTTATTCGTCCTTCCAAGTCCCCTGCTTCTTCAGCTTTGTTCTTCGTTCCAAAAAAGGAAGGAGACCTTAGAACTTGTATAGATTATCGCTCCCTGAACCAGATCACCGTTAAGAATAAATATCCGTTACCTTTGATCCCTGAACTCCTGGACCAAGTCAGAAAAGCATGCATATATACAAAGCTGGATCTTAGAGGAGCTTACCACTTGGTATGAGTAAAAGAGGGCGATGAATGGAAGACGGCCTTCCGCACCAAGTATGGGCTATTTGAATATCAGGTCATGCCCTTCGGACTTTGCAATGCCCCGGCCGCCTTTCAATATTTTATGAACGATGTCCTCAGAGAGCTCATAGATGTGTGTGTTGTTGTTTACATTGACGACATCCTCGTTTATTCTTCATCGGAATCTGAACATCGGAAACACGTGAAAATGGTCCTCGAAAGATTGCGTCAACACAAACTTTTCGCTAAGTTGGAAAAATGTGTTTTCAACGTGACTGAAGTTGAATTCTTGGGATTCATATTATCACCTGGCGGAGTGCGTATGGATTCAAAGAAGGTCGATGCAGTTCTCAAATGGCCATCACCATCCTCCGTAAAAGGTGTGCAAAGCATGTTAGGCTTCGCTAACTTTTACCGCAGGTTTATCCCCGAATTCTCTCGAATAGTCCAGCCCATCACTGCCTTGTTAAAGAAAAACAAACGTTTTGAATGGTCTACCGAGGCGGAACAAGCTTTCCAGGATTTGAAGACTAAATTTATCTCTGCACCAATCTTAAAACACCCTCGCCCCGAACTCCCCTACATCGTGGAAACTGATGCTTCAAGCCTTGCCATGGGGGCAGTTCTATCACAAAAGGACCCGATAACCAATCAGTTGCATCCCGTGGCATTTTGGTCCCGCAAATTCTCGCCTCCTGAAATCAATTACACGATTACTGACAAGGAACTTCTGGCTATCAAGTCTGCCTTTAAGGCTTGGCGGCCTTATCTGCTGGGGGCCCGACACACTGTGACTGTGATTACGGATCACCGAAACCTGCAATATTTGAAAACCGCAAAAGCCCAATCCTCTAGACAACTCCGTTGGGCATTATTCTTTGCCGAGTTTGACTTCATAATTACCTATCGACCTGGTACACAAAACGGTAAAGCTGATGCCCTTTCTCGGATGGGAGTGGAAGAACACTTGATCAACCCTAAACCTGTACCAATCATTCCCGAACAAAGAATTCTGGGTGTAATCGCCACACAATCCATAGAGGAAGTTAAGGATAAAGCCAGGCAACTTGTAACTCCAGCAGACGTACAGAATTGGCATCTGCAGGGAAAGGACTTTGCAGTAAAGGACAACTTATTGTATTTCCAAGAACGATTATACCTACCCAGCACAGATTTACAGAAAAAAGTAATCTCTTGTTATCACGATTCTTTAATGGAAGGACATCCCGGTATAGCCAAGACCTCAGAAAAGATCAAGCGCTACTTCTGGTGGCTGTCTTGGAAAAAAGATATCAGAGACTTTATAATGTCCTGTGGAGTATGCGCCCAAAACAAGAGTCAAAAGGAAAGACCAGCAGGCCTCTTACGCCCTATTGATATCCCACCTCGCCCTTGGCATACGCTTTCTATGGACTTCATCACCGATCTACCTCCATGCTCCGGATACAATACGATTCTAGTAATCGTGGACTTATTCTCCAAGATGGTGCATTTCATTCCGCTCAAAGGCTTGCCAACAGCAGCAACTCTGGCCCGAGAGTTTCTCGAAAACATCGTCCGACTGCACGGTTTTCCTTCGGTTCTAATTTCGGATCGAGGTAGTCAATTTATTTCTCATTTTTGGCGAAGTTGCTGTCGGTCGGCTCAAATTGATGTGAGACTATCGACCAGTCACCACCCTCAGACCGACGGACAAACCGAGAGGACCAATCAAACTCTGGAACAGTATTTACGCTGCATGCTGCAACAAACTGAAAAAACTTGGAAAGACATCCTTTGGATAGCCGAATATGCCTACAATAACTCTGTCCATTCGGGAACTGGGAAAACCCCGTTTTTTCTTTTGTACGGCAGTCACCCTCGAACCTCGGAGTTGGATCCTCTCCAAGATCTTGAAACACCAGCAGTAGACTACCTGCATTCTACAATCACCCAAGCCTTTAAGGAAGCTGTTTCTCACCTTCAAAGGGCTAAAGAACAATACAAGAAAGGAGCAGATCAACATCGGAAGGAAGCCCCTCAATATCAAGTAGGGGATCAAGTCTGGTTATCCACCAAATATCTACCTCTCAAAGGGCCACGCACATTCAACCCAAGATACCTTGGTCCCTATTCCATCACTACCATAGTAAACCCAGTAGCGGTCAAGTTGGACTTGCCCCCGCACATGAAGATACATCCGGTCTTCCACGTCTCTCTATTAAAACCCGTGCAACCTCAAACCCGACTAACTAAATCTCCAAAACCTATCCTAGTTGATGGAGAACTCGAGTTTGAAGTCAAAAGCATTCTGGACTCCAAGATCTCCAAATCTAAACTATTTTACCTAATTGACTGGAAAGGCTACGGCCCCCAAGAGAGATCCTGGGAACCTGCTGAATATGTCCACGCTCCTCGCCTAATCAAAAGATTTCACCGAACATTTCCTGACAAGCCAAAACCCCCGGAGAAGCCCGGTTTGGGAGGGGCCTTGAGGGGGGGGTACTGTCATGATCTCTGCTTCCAAAAGGTCAGGGTTTTCCCAACTCCCTTGGAAGCAGATCCATAACCCAGGTTCCGAGTGCCAACCAGTCCCAATTGGGACCTTTTGGACCCATTCCTGGCGCCAGTGGCACCAGGCTCATAAATATGCCCAGTCCCAGCGCTGGAAGCGCCGGGCTCATAATGCTTGGGTGGACTTACCTGCAGCAGACCATGCTGCTTACTTGCCTGCCAGTTGAGCCTCTGATCCTCTTCTGTTTGGAACTACTTTTCCTGTTGGGTGGGGCAGGAGCCACTCCCTAGGTTCAGAACACTGGAACTCTTCTGGAAAGCAGGAACTCTTTTCTTACCTAGGCGTGGCTGTGGAAGGAGACACCTAAGCACTACAGGAGGCTATTTAAACCACACCCGATGGATGAATCTTGCTTTGCGTTATTCTGCATCCTCTGCAGCAGAACGCTCATCGTGTCTTCTGCATCTGATCCTGGGCCTAAGGAAAAAGGCTTACCATCCTGAATCCAGTCTTCAGCAACACCTATAAAGACAAGAAAGAACAGGTTAGCATTACGGTCTTCAGTGACAGCTCTTCGCTTACCTGGTCCATCGGCTGTCACCAACGCCTCGCGCTGCATTCCGACATCTGAAAGACAAAGGCTTACCTACTCTTCGTGCGCTCCCGAGGTCTTCACACTGCATTCCGGCATCTGAAAGACAAAAGCTTACCAACTCTTCGCACGCTCCGGAGGCCTTCGGCGCTGCATCCCGCATCTGAAAGACAAAACAAGGTGCGTTTAAAGACATTGGGGAACTTTAATACTCACGTGCCATTACTCCTTTCCACATCTAATCCAGTGGGTATTCCGGCACCCTGCAGCCGCTCCGAACTTGTACCTGCAAAATAAAAAGACAGTTAGAGCGCATCGTGAAGCAGGCAACAAGCGCTTACTTACGTGCTTCCAGGCGCTTCTATTCATCACACGGGCTCCATCTTCAACTCACTTCAGCCCGTCATCCACCATCGCCGGAACCCTGCAAAAAAAGAGACATCATTACTAAAGACTTTAAAGACATTAGAATTACTCGAAACTTACCGTTCGTGCAGTAAACGACGGACAGCAGTCCTCTGAAGTCAAGAGGCCTGCTCCCCTTATCCAGTGAAGAAACTGGTTACAGCACCCTGCCCCGAGGCAGATGGAGAGCACGGCGTTCACTTACCTAAGGTGAGAGCGTTAACCTTCGGGGTTCTACAGGAGAAGAGAAAGGGAAGAAGAGAGAGACATTTAATAACCCAGTTCATTAATCCCATATTTTCTATCCGCAGACATCTTACCCTTCGAGTCAGACATACAGTGCACAGAGGTCCAGCCCAAAGAGCCAGCCGTGTTACACATCACCTTTGAAGATACGGTATACGCCCAGTCAAGACCGGCGCCTCTACGGGAATCAGGTGAGCGTTACAAGTGCTTGCTGTGAGTATTTCCCTTCCCCAACAACCACAAACTGCATCCCTTGCTCTGTTACATTGTATTAGGACCAGTCCCATAGAAATCCCATAACTGCCTTAGCAGAAATACTTAAAACTGTGAGAATCCTCTGTGCATCCTGTCCGTGATCTCAAAATGTTAGCGCCATTCTTCCACTCATTTCTGTCCTTGTGTAAGTACTTAGTACTATTTTGATTAAATACATTAATTGTCCCTAAAAGAAGCACACTGCGTGAAGGGGTTACAACTGCAGCTTAATCTTTCTATTCACGGGTGGCGTTTTTCTTTTCTAGCCACAAAAATCTAGTTTAAGTGAAACTTTTCCTTTCCTTTCCTTTCCAAACTCATTTTCTCTGTCAACTGCTTTTATTTTAAAACCGAATTTCCTTTCCCATTCTAAATCTTATCCTGTCATTAATTTAGAGTCACTCGTTCACTTGCATATTATCCCTGTGATGTGCATCTGTCACTCAGCATAAAAACCGCATTCCGTTTTGGTCTATTCTACCCGTTTTTCAAACCATTTTGACATTTAAACCCGTGTAAATTAGCAAATGCAATTTCTACGCGTGTGATTTGGCTGCACTGGGTTTTCACTTTCAAGTTGATTTTCTGAACTGTATACCCATTATTAGCACATTACTAGTAGTTTGCTAGTGTTCTTACTTCCCTGATACTGTTATAACTCATATTTACCTCATTCATTCAACTGCACATGTAAAACAAATATTTACAAATTCCAAGTGCTATTTTGTGCAATTTGAAAGGTTTTTAAATCCGCCTCCAATTTCGTGGGGGAATGTCGGATTTTAATTCTGTTTGCTGCCTAGTATACCTGACTTCTTGCTACTCCTTTATATCCACCCAAAATTCAGTTAATCAGGGTTTAAAGGAGCGGAAATCTTAACTGGGGTGCTATCTACCCAAAAAGTAATATTGCTCCCATTCATTTTTGCTTTGTTAATGTTATATGAGAAGGTTAAACTAAGTGTATTCTATAATTTTACAGTGGAATTATCACCCCACTGGTGAGTGCTGCCCAATATTAAATTTGTGTGATTTTGATGGAAATGTAAAAATAAATAAATATTGTATTACCACCCACCGGCCTGGTTTATGGTCCATTGTGGCCCGGAGTATTTGTACAAGGGGGTGTGAGACGGGTTGGGTGCCATCTCAATCTGAATTCTTAGAAAATAAAGTAAAAGTGTTTTAATTGTGCACTGCAGCCTAGGCCAGTATCAAGAGTCCTGGCCTGGTGTGTGACGCCCCATTAGAATCCTTAATATGTTGACCCTTTGACGGATAGTTGGGTTATTGACTTTGTGCCCCTTTAAGGGTTGTGTACTCCGGTTGTATTCATGATGCAATTATGAGACGTTTTTAATGTATTATATGATGCACTAAGAGATGTTGGGGGTAATTCATAGAATTTAGCGCACAAGTGGTGCATGCGGCTAGCACAGGGTGCGCGTGCGACAGTCGGCGCCGGCCGCGTGCGCCAAAACCCATTTCTGCGCACAGCGTATTCATGGATTTCAACATCCATAACCAGCCGTGGCGCAGAGCGGCGCAGCGACCCTGCATCAGTAACGCCCCCAACCCCGCCTCGTGCACCAAAAGCATCACAAAATCCCCTACATAGCGCAAAGGCCAGTGGACCAGCATACAGCCCCCCAACCAGGAAAATGCATGGAAAATTGCCCGCGATCCCCACGGAATACATGTACCCCGCTCGCGCTATCGAAAACGCATGTAAAACTCCCTGCGTACCCCTCGGAATACACGTACCCCGCTCGCGCTATCAAAAATGCATGTAAAACTCCCTGCGCACCCCTCGGAATACACGTACCTTGCTCGCGCCAGTGAAACCACGTGTAAAAGTCCACGCGCACCCCTCGGAATGCATGTACCCCGCTCACGCTATCGAAAACTTGTGTAAAAGTCCACGCGCACCCCCTGGAATACACATAACTTGCTCGCGCCAGCAAAAACGTGTGTAAAAGTCCATGCGCACCCCCAGAATACACGTACCTTGATGCGCTATCGAAAATGCATGTAAAAGTCCATGTACATCCCCGGAATACGTGCAGGCAGCCCATCCACCCTCCCCATGCCCCACAGGCAGCCCATCCACCCTCCCCATACCCCGCAGGAAGCCCACACCACAGGGTACTACCCTACACCCTTGGGCATGCCCTGCGGACAGCCCACATGGCACCATGCACTCGGGAGCACCGACACATGTCCCCCTACCCACCCAGCAGTGACGGGCACCTGCCAGCAGGCCCAGACTCATGTCCCCCAGCCACCGACCCACCCAGCAGTGACGGGCACCTGCCAGTAGGCCCGACTCATGTCCCCCAGCCAGCCAGCCACCCACCCAGCAGTGACGGGCACCTGCCAGCAGGTCCCGACTCATGTCCCCCAGCCACCCACCCAGCAGTGACGGGCACCTGCCAGCAGGCCCGACTCATGTCCCCCAGCCACCCACCCACCCAGCATTGACACAGCAGGCCCTGACTCATGTTCCTCTGCACCCCCACCCACCCACCCAGCAGTGACGGGCACCTTCCAGCTGGCCCCGACACATGGCCCACCAAACCACATGTCCTAACAAAACAGACCCATGTCCCTAATGCCAACCCTAATCCCCCTTGCCCCCAGTACAAGCATGCAACCATCCACAGAGCCCAATCCCAAATTACCCATGCCATGACAGTCTTAAATGAACCACCATGCCCATGCAGGAATGCACAACGGAGCCACACAGTGGCAACACGTGACTGAGGCAATGTTCATTGAGACATGCACAAAACCAATGATAGAACACAACACCAATCTTGAAGTAAGAAAAAATGTATTAAAAACATAATGGACTAACATAGAGGAAATGAAACTTGAAAATCAATGTACAATGACAGATATTACCAATAAAATGTTATTCCAATGAAGAAAAAAAAAATGTCATGTTGAATAAAAAAGTGGTCCATTGCCAATGTCAATAAGAAAAACATAATCCAAATAAAAGAAAACCATTGATCCATGGGAATATTGAAAAAAGTATGTACAAGTCCGCAACTATATACAATGGAAGTCTAAATGGTCCATGATCCACAAACAAAAGGAAACCTACAAAATAGTCCTATGGAGAAAAAACTATATACACGAAGTGGAGCAATGTCCATGAACTCCAAAAAAAAGAAAAAACAAAGGAATCCTAACACTAATGAACTATGTACAAAGGCGGCGGGCATGTCCTACGGCTCACTGTTTGATGTTCCGGGCGAGGGCACCATCGAACTCCTTTTCAACGTCCCGGAGGCGGGCCTCTTCCCTGGCCTCGAGGTCTCGCGGGAATGCAGTCATGGCCTGTTGCAACTACCTGCGAGTTGCATCGAGGCACTCAGCCCGCCTCAACGCCCTGTGCATGGAGTTCTTCACCCTGACCATAGTGAGCCGTGCCTCCTCTGCCCGCCGCCCCTCTGCATCTATCTGCTGGCCCAACCGCTGCCACACGGAAGACACTCCCAATCCTCCTGCCCCCCGGCCAATTCCTGCCCCTGTGATGTTGATGGCCCCGAGCCATCATCGCTCCCACCTTGAGCCTGCTGCTGCCGTGCATGTGCCCTGCTGGTCGATGTCTGCATGTCCTCCTCCTGCTGGGGTCCAGTTGTTGGGGTGGCCACCCCTGCTGGACCTCCGACTCCCGACTGTGGCAGGGATGAGTCCTCCACCAGCCTGGCCGCTGGCTCAGGGGCAGCTCCACAGGATGCCCAGGTTATTCTTGGGCAGGTAGATGGCACAGAGGACGAATGGCACACAGGGGTGCAGTTGAAGAGGTGGTCGGTAGAAGATCCAGCACACGGAGGAACCCAGTGCTGGTGACCCATCCTAGTAGGTCGACGCGGTCAATGAGGTATTCGAAATGACGTGCATTCTCCTCACAAGAAGTCTGCACGTCATCCCGAATACCACATTGACGCAACGCCACCCCAGCTAGGACAGGCTCAACCCGGTCACGGATTGCCACGACTGCAGGGAGAGGAAGGCCAATTGTTGTTCGCGCATCCTCTCCCTGAGAACGGGTCTGGACGAAGGCATCGCTGCTGGTGTGGGATGATGCAGTCACAGGATCAGGGACAGGATTACACACAGGCACCTCTGCGGCGGCCTGTGCTGCCTCCTGTCCCTGCCCCTGGACTGCACCACAAGCACCAGTGGAATCTCCCATTCCAAGTCCTGTGCATGGGCCTTCCACGGCCTCCTCCTCAACCGAACCCCCCACCAACCTGCCCCTTCTGCTGCTGAGGAGTCCACCTTCGACCTCCGCATCTTGGACCTTTGCTCGGCAGCTGCGGCACGGACGCGACACCAGACTCCTCACTCCCCGAAGTGATGACAACCTGGGTCTCTGGCTGGTGGTGGGATCCCTGCCGCTGTGCTCCACAGCACAGTCTCCGCTCTCTTCATCGGTTATCGCTGCAAACAGGGAGAGACAGAACACAGGCATCAGGGCACTGTACAATGGTCTGATACACACATGACATTTGCAAATGAGTGGCATTGTCAAACTTCACAGATGGCATCACACTCCCCAACACACATATAATTTGAACCCACACACATGCGCAAATTAACAAGAATGTTGCAGCAGGCAGCAGCATCCATACACATACAACATCATGAACATCCGAAGGTAAGCCTGACATCACATGCAACACGGGGAGTGCCGAACACATGCATACAGGCCACCAGACATACATGCATCTGTACATCTCCACCACCTGTCACAGTGTAATCATCGGCAACTCTGTCACATCTGCCAATCGGGTTCCCACATGTCTGTGTAACATGCATCCATGGCTTATCACATTCGAACACATGTCAAACACACACACGCACATGTATGCCATGCATGTACATGAAGGTGGAAGCAGCATCCATGTGTCACACCACAACCATGCCACAGTACATACACAGAAATGCTAACATGTGTGCATCCCTGCATGCATTCGTGCATCATGCTTTTTAACACATACACCATTGATGTGCCTCACACATGACTGGACTCACATGCGGCAGGCTCATGTCCCTGCACATACACAACCATACATGGGCCGTTCCAGACATATGTCCAAGCTGCACACTCCTGGCACACCTCAACATGCACTGCGTCCAATCAGTACGCATGGACACTTACCGCTCGACTCCAGATGGATCTGCCTCTCAAGGTGGAGCACTGGGCGTATATGTTCCAGGACCCTCATCTGGTTGCCGGCAAGGCGGACCCGGCACCTCTCTGCATCCCTTGCCTCCAAGAGGCACCGGGCCTTGCTGAGGGTCCTGGACCTGAAGTCATCCCAGCGCTTCCGGACGTGTGCATGTCGCGTGCTGCCACTCCCTCCACGTTGATGCAAGCCACAATATCCTTCCAGATCCTCTTCCATCCTTTATTGTCGGCGCGTGGTCTTCCGAAGAGGGCATCATAATGCACCAGGACTTGCTCCACCAGGATACCAACTTCTGCGGCACTGAAGCTGGTAGCCCTCTGCCTCTCTGGCTGGGGGTTGCCAGTGGTGTCTGATGTTGTTTCCCCCAACATGGCAACCCCCGAGGCAGGTGTGGGTGGGCAAGTGGGTCCTGGTGCTGGGCTGCGGAGCCATGGAACTTCAGTCGGGAGTCTTCTTTTCCAGCAGGGATGGTCACAGCAACTGGACCCCTGCAGATGGCTGACGTGCAGGCACCAAATGGCAGGGCACGTGGCCAGCAGGCAGGCAGCAGCAGATGGCAGGTGGGAGTCTGCTCAGGGCTATGGGGGGCAGGAAAATGGCCTTCTGGGCAGGAGCGTGGTCTTCCGTGTACTGTCACGTGGCCAGCTTGATACGGAGTGATTTGTCACGTGAAAAAACAGCACATCAGCGTGTCATTCGAGGAAGGCCCTCAGCGCATAAGCGCATATGTGAAGTGATACGCGCAGACGTTTCCCTCAGCACGGGTGCATCCGCACATGCAAAAAAATCACGTCTGCATGTGAATGTGTGTAATTTGAGGAAAGGGCCTTAGCGCGTAAGCGCGTATGTGACATTACGCGTGTGGGTGTTGCTTTCAGCACGGGTTAAAGGTGAGCGTGGGCCAGCAAAACACTGTACGTGCTGTTCGTGGAAACGGACGTGTGTGTTTACTCTGCTGGATTCACACGCAATTACTTCACAGCGTCTGAAGTCTGGTGGGGTGTAGCCTACGCGCACAAGCGCGTGTGTTTTTGTTTTTTTTTCCACGCAAAGCAGACGGTGAGTCGCATACGCTTTTTTCCCACTGTGGTTCCCCCTGTGTGTGCGTACTGTTTAGAGGTCATAGTAGCCCGCGTGTTCCACGTGTATGTGTTTTTTGTGCTCCTGGGTGCCACACCGTACTGATGGTTGTAATATTCATGCACGTGGGCTACCGGGGTCACGTGCATGAATTTTATTTAACATTATTTTATTTTTTTTGTATTTTCTTTTTGGGGGTGCCTGAGCGTTGCAAGACCCGTCATTTCTCCCCAGGGGTCACAGACAGCCTTGCAGGGGCACTGGGGTACCTATTCCATCAAGTACCCTGCCCCTTTCTAGCCAATTTCCCAGGACAATTGTTGACTGAACCTCCCATAGCCCATTTTCCATCGGTGCCATGGTTGGGAGGCCACCAAAGGCTAAGGGCGGCAAAGCTGGGCCTCCTCCCAGGGCTGGACTTGGTTGGGCATGTGGGCGCGAAGACCAGGGAGGACGGGGAGTCCAGGGTGGCCAGGGTGGCTACAGGGGTGGAAGAGACAGGGCTACCTCTCTGGGACGCGATGCCCAGCCACATGCTTGTGCAGACATGCCACCACCTCCTGTGGTTCCTGTTGATGCAGCTGTTGCATCACAACCTGGCACCCATATCACCCAACAGCAATTTACATCTGCTGTCACAGGCCCACCGGTGGTGGTAGCTGAAGGTGCAGCTGTGGACACCTCCACCTGGGCTCTGGGTCAGGAAGCGCATGTAGCGTTATGTGATGAGGACTCCCAGGACGATTTCCATCTTGTCCGGAGGGTGGGCTCATGTGCGTCCACTGTGGCTGTGACTGTGGCACACATATCTAGGGCAGTTATGACATCTGCTGCCCCAAGCAGCCGGGTGGTGGTAACTGCATGTGCAGATGCAGCCAACACTACCCCGGCAGTGACTCAGACCCAAGCCAGACCTTCTGTCCTCATACCAACACCCACTGCCTTGGTCCAGTCCACCAGCCCGCTGCCCCCACTGATGAGGGCCACATTGCCCCCTCAGGGTCAGTACCACAGTCCAAAAGGAGGAAGCGTGCTCCTGCACAAGAGGCTGGGACCCCAGACACGGCTCCGGCCTCCGGCACGTCAAGGAAGAAGCTTTTCTGCAATCAGGAACTGGACTTCCTTGGGGACTACGTGTCGGAACACCAACGCGATATGCTTGTGGGCCCACAGTGCCATACAACATATCACCAGCGTTGGGTCCACTGGCAGCATGTTGCGGATGGTGTGACATCCATGGGATTCCAGGTGCGCACAGCTCAGGACTGCTACAAGCGCTGGAATGACCTCAGACGCAGTGCTAAGAAAAAGCGTGCCTCCAATTACACCATGTCTCTGGTGACTGGTGGTGGGCCATCACCAGAGGAGGATGAACTCACTCTGCATGAGGAGATTGCTTCAGAGTTCATCCCGGAAGAACAAATCCATGGCGTGGGAGAGAGGATGGATTATGATGCATCATCTGGTGAGTATTGATGCGTGTAACTCAATGACGTGTGTTTGGCATGTGTGACCCGCCCAGCTACAAGTAGGCTCTTTACTATCTTCAATCTCCCTCACCACCTGTGTTGTTCACCAGGGGTCTGACCTCATGGCCCCAATTCATGGAGAGCAAGTGGCAGCTCTTGACTACTGCATTATCATTTTTTTGTACAAGTTCCGGTGCTATGCTGATGACAACCAACTCATTTCCTGGCTGACCTTGGCCACCTCTTGTCCCTCCCTTATTTCTGATAGCCTCATTGCCATTTGCTTTTGGTGTACTACCAACGGTCTCTTTCTGAATGCCAGCAAGACTGGCATCCTCCTCATCGATGCACCTTTGCCATCCTTTGCCATCAATCTCTGGCCAGCACCACTTGGCCCATCCTCCTGCCTCCACCTGCAAGGCCAAGAACCTCAGGATTACCTTTGACTCAACACATCCCTTTTACACACACATTTGTGACGTATCTTGGAATAAATTAACTTCTTGCTCCACCTCCTCAAGGGTACTGTGCCTTTCCTAACATTCTCCTACATGCTCAAAGTCTGTCAAGCTCCAGTTTATTCAAGGTTGGGGTACTGTGACAGTCTCTTTCAATATTCGACCTGCCTCCACCCTCCACCCTCCACCACTAATCCAGTACAGGACTGCAAGACTTGTCCTTGGCCTCAAGCCCTTGTATTGTATCTTTCCAGCTTTGTGACCCCTTCATTGGCTACCATTGGATGCAAGGATTTTACTTCAGACCATCTGCATTGTGCACAGGTTTTTTGTGGGACTGTGTAGAAAATACCTTCAACAATCCCTCTACCAATTCCTCCCCACTTAAGTCCTTTGCTCCTCTACCCCACACTCCCTCGAGGTCAGTTGTGAATTGAATAAATAAGGTAGGAGCAGATCTGTGTGTACAGCTGGGAGCTCACTTTTGAACAGCCAACTGACCATGTTGAATCTTGAGGAGAGAAATATCTGCTTCTGGAAGCACCTCAACACCTTCCTACTTGCTCCTGCATTAGCCCCTCTTCTACCCAGCTGAACAGTTTCCTATGTTGACACTGTGCCCCTGCACACACTCTGTCCATTGAATCAGGTACCTGCTCACCCTGCCTCCTTGCTGCACTGCCTACAGGCCTCCCACATCAATGGATCCAGTACGTGTCCCCATACAGTCCAGCACTCTTTGTCTGCACTCATCAGATTTGCCCTGTCCAAAACATCTTGCACTTGCCACTTGCTGGCTGCACTCCCACTTTTTGAATGGACATTCTATCATTGGACTTCATTTTCCTTCTTTGGTCTCCTCTTTTTGGCACGTTCCCCTTCTCCCCCTTCCTGGGTCTTTAACACTGTATCCCTTCTCCATGCACTAGTGTGTTCTGTATGTCACTGTGCACAGTATGATAGTTGTTTTGAATTCCTTTTCTCCCTTGTTCCCCTCCCTTCGCTTTTTTGCACTCTGAACCACTTGTGTACGAGTGCAATCTTCATGAGATGTCACATCCTGTCATATGCATCCTTTGTCCTTGGTGCTGTGTGGCTCACTCTGAGTGTGCTGATGGCAGTGGCTCCCCATGCACATATGTGCAGGATCATGTTACATGTGCATTCCATGTATGCCCCTAGGTGTCCTTGACAACCTGCTCATTGTTGTATTTGTCCTGGATGATCCAAGTGTCATCTCATTTGGACAGCAATGTCAGGCTCACTGTAGGTCTGTGTGTCATCACGCACGACTTTAGGCTGTGCACATCTGTATCATGGCCAGGGCTCCCCCAGTTACTGGCTCATGACCACTTTTCAACTGGTGTTGTCTTCTACATGCATGGATGTAATATTGATGGTTCCTCACCTCTCCTCCATCATGTCCACTTCTCATCGGCTGTAGTGACATTTGACTGACAAAATGCAATAAACGCACGCCTACACTGTCTGGCAATGCACAGTTCGGCGTGGCACATGTCATTGCCATGCAGTGCCTCCCTGCTATTGGCGAGAGGGCGGGTGTTTCACGGAAACCATGCTACCTGGTGCATGCCATTTGCACATGATGGCTGCAATTGCTGTTACGCTGCCATAATGTTTGAATATTGTCATCACTACGTACGTCTTGATGTTGTAAGTTGAGGGGCTACACATGCACTGCAACGCACACACCCACTCCTGTGCCAAGTTAAGCCCTTCAACGTGCAATCATGATGGTTCTGTGTGATGTTGACCTGACATGTATGTACCCATGTCCCTCCTATCACAGTATGGAAATGCACTAGAGTTGGTGCCTCCTATGACACATGTACTGTGCATAGGTGATTGTAGTTGAGTGCTGCACATGAACATGCATGTTACATGTATCATTGTGTGTTTGGTTACATTTCTAGCTGTGTTTATTTGTGTGTTAACACATGCTTAGGCTAGGTGCTGACTATTTGTTACCATCTCTGATTTTGGCATTGGATGTATGCCCTCTAGAGGTTGTGTGTGATGCAGGTGATGTGCAACATGCAATACATGTGTTGCATTCACATTTTGCACACATCCTATACTGCTTTGGGACAGCCCTGCATTGCAATGCCACTGGATGCATGTTGAGGTTTGAGTTGCCTGTGATATGGCTGTTTCATTATTTGGCTGTCAATGTTGTGAAATGTATGTGTGTGGTATGTGCTACTGACATGTGTGTTCTTGTTTCTCTTTTTTATGTTGCAGGTGATGATGCAATGGCAGCAGAGGATTAAGATGTCATCCCAGACACGGTGGTCAGTTCACATGACCAACCAGGCACCAGTGGTGGTCGTGGGGTGGCAGCCCACGAGAACCCACAGGTGCTCCAGGCCATCGTGTCCAGAGCTGACTCTGAGTCAGGCTCTGATGTATCCTCTGACCACTATGTTGAGCCAGATCTGCATCATGACGTGTCGTCGCCAGTAGGTGATCCTGTGTCGGATGGTCTTCTGTCTGCAACACCTGCAGTAGGGGGCCAGGCAGGTTTGGAATGTCTGCCTGTGGTGGTTACGGGTGCACGGTCACACTTGACACCAGTTGGCCATGTTTCTGGGGCATCAGGTCGACAGAGGGATGCAGTCCTGCAGCCGCAGGTGGCACCAACCCAGCAAGGACCACAGCTCCTTGGGCCCAGCAGGTGTGGTGTCTGGCAACGTGGTGGCCTAGTGCCACCAGCGTCAACTGAGTGGGAGCGTTCCATGATTCCCATAGCACAGCAACAGGGGAGAGCAGTTGAGATGATTGCTCAAGGTATGGAAAGTGGGGCCCATTCCATCCTCCCCTCTGCAAGGCAAATGGTGCTTCAGGAGCGGGCTACGCAGTCCACGTGCCGCTCACTCAGGCTGAGCATGACGGCGTATGACAGGGCGTGCTGGGCTGAAATGGTGGCTCTGTGTGAAACACTTAATGCTCAAGCAGAGGCACACCGTGAGGCCCTGAGGGTGGAACAACAAGCCCTCCGATCTACTCTAGCTGACCTCATTATGGATCAGAGTAGGCAGACAGAAGACAGGATGGTACAGCTTGAAAGAACCATCTCAGCTGAACTCCATGCAAGCCGGGAGTCACTCCGTTTGTCATGTGAGGCCATGCAAGCAGAACTCTGTCTCACATGTCAGTCCCTGCAGGAGGAAGCACGTGTGACACGTGAGGTAATGCATGCTGACCTCAGTCTCATTGCCCGCCAGGACCTGGCTTACCAGACCCGCATACTTGCACTTGCTGCCATTGAGGGGCAAGGCGTGGCTAGGCATGGTGAGTCAACTGCACCACGTCCACCTTCTGATTCAGATCCAGAGTGTGACGATGACAACCTATCTCCCACATAGGTCGGGCCGTGCAGTCACTGAGCCCAGTGAGGTTTTTTTTTTTTTACCTCGACATCTACACATGTGGGTGTTGAGGTGCACCCTGTACCTCCCCCCTCCTGGGTTCCCCCCGGCCACCAGGTCATATATGGCCATTTTTGACTTTTAAAAAAAAATTCCTGCACATTTTTTATTTTTTTTCCAGAAGTTTTTTTTTAAACATTTTTTATTTTTCATCCTAATTGTATGGTTTTTGGTAAGTATGTTATCTTTTAATTTTCATTTTTGATTTTATTTATTTTTTCCGTTATTTTGTTGTTCTTTTTCAATGATTTCACTTTGCTTTTTATTTGTTATGTTTTTTTCTGGTTTTCATCAATTTTATTGATTTTGCTTTTGTTTCTATTGATTATTTGATCTAATTTGTATTTTCTTTTGAATTCTTTTTTTTTCAATTTTATTTTGTCTACTGTGCATACATGTGACAGTGTGGTGCTTTGTGGCATCGGAAGGCATCCACTGTGTGTTCCAGCTGGGCCCATTCAGGCTTGTCTTGTGTATGTGTTTTGCTTGGGGTCCTGACACATATGCTACTCCTGCTTCCCTTTTCCATGGGCTCACAAGGATGGCTCTGTGTAACAGCATATCACACATGGGCATTGGGCTTCCGTCATATCTGTGGCCAGCCTTCAGTTCTACTTGTGTGTAAACCCTTAGTGGGTATTCCAGACGGGTTCTCCAATTCATGTCTGCACTTCACTTTGGTGAGTATTAAGCTGACTGTGCATTTCATCATGTTGCTTGAGATGTTTGTTATGTATTGACTGTCTATGTTGATGCACTCCCTGCTGTAGCTGGTACCATGCACCCTTTGGCTGCATACAACACACTGATTGTTTGTGATTTAAATTTCCTGTTTGTGTCCTGGACCTGCTCCCTGGCTCCCACTGTTTGCACTTGGCCCTTGTGACAATCCGGACAACCAGGATGCGTGAGCCTGCCACCACTATCAAAACCCCACAATGGTGGCCCTATCTAGACCTGTCCACATGCCTTCTCAGTCACTTGAATGCCCCCCTGTCTCCCCTGCCCCTGTCAGTGTCCCTCTGTCTCCCCCCCTTCATCATCACATCCCCTACTCTCCTGCATCGTCAGGTTTCCCTCTGCCCCCTGTGTGTGCTTTCTATCACCATCTTCCCCATTAGTCATTTGGAGCTTGGCCCCCTCCTCCCCTCTCTCCTCCCTCTCCCTCTCCACCACCCTTTGGCCTCCTCCTTGTACTCTGGCTGCCATTTTCAACCACTACCCCAATTGCCATTGGCCATGGTGATACATAGGCGCTTGTTCTTTGCAGACATTTGCCCTTCTGCCCCCGTCCTTCCACACCCCACCTTCACCAGTTTAAGTATAGTTTTTACAGTTAATTTGATCATTAGTCCCTCCACCACTGATTACAGGTCATCTCTTCCCCCTTTCCCTTCTGTCTTTCTTCTCCATCTCCCCAGCACTATCTTGATTTTTTGTAGACCTACTATAGTTTGTCACTTGTTTTGTTACTCTCCTCACCTCTTCCCTCCTCTTCCATCACTCCCCTCCTTATGTGACTCCTGCACTGTGACTATTCCCGTCAGGCATAGGAATGTTGATGCTAGTTATTTCATCCTACATTCCCTCCCTAGGCTCTCCCTTATTGGTCCAGGCAATTGTAATGTGTACTTTGCTTTTCCAGTTCATTATCACACTGTGGACTGTTTGAAGGACATGTAAGAATGTACTGTTCTTCTCGCTTATTCAACTACACCTTGCCAGTGCTGGTGAAGTCCTGGATGAAGTAATCCACATCGAACTTCAGAAAGAAGAAGCAGAAGTTTTAGTGAAGCAGTACAATGAAGAAGGCAAGAGGGCTGGACCGAACCCTGAGAAGCATTTTGGAAATCGTGGTGGGGCTGGTGGCGGTGGCTTCTGTGATCGTGGTGGCAGCGGCTTCAATCGTGGTGCTCCAGAAGGCAATTGAGGTGGGCTACCAGGCCATGGTAGCAGAGGTGGCAAAGTTGGTTCTCGTAGAGACGGTGGCAGAGGTGGTGGCTTTCGAGGAGGTAAATGATCTTTGTACGAAAATGTTGCTTTGTGCATGTATCCATTGATTAAAGGGCAGGGTTACATGTAGTTGGCTGTAAGAGGGACTAACTTCTGTTTAAGGGTTGATTTCTGCAGCAGTTGGGTTAAAATAAAAAGCACTTGTGTTCGAAGTGCTCACAAGTGCCAGCCTTAGTTTCCAACAACAGACGTGCATCAGCACCTCACTGAAACAATCTTGTTTCCAATTTACATTGACAAAACATGCAGATTCAATCTTTTCCAGACAGTTGGCTATTCAGTACCAACAAATGGGTAGAGTGGCTGCAGGGTTGCACGCTGTATTTTGCTGCTTGACTCTGTTTTAGATTCACATGCTTCTGTCCATCTTGTTGGTCTGACAATTTTGCTCTTCTCTTTGAGGGTTGGAAGGAGCTTAACTCTCAGCTAGACAATGGATTTCATAGCAACCTTTTTCTTTAACACCTAGTTATGTGGCGGAACCTTCAGGGTCAACTTTAAAGACTGCAATGATTAAAATACTGAACAAGATATTTTCCACAGCTGAGGTGTGAAACAATTTATCCTAAGGCAATGTAGGGTTCCAAATAAAATCCAACTATTGTTGGGTAGCAACAGGTTTCACTCAAGGGAGGAGAGGATAGTGGTGGACTAGTACAGTTGATCCCAATAGAAAACACAAGAGCACATTACACATAGTGTAACAGCCGGCAGGCCCATGTGAGCAGGTGAGCATCCCCAGAGCCCCCCGATCCTCTAAAAGAATCCTGGGCCTTGCCTTTACAGCCCCCATGCCCGCGTGCTGCCTAATATCCCCAGTCCCTTCCTGTTGATCCGCGCCCAGAGCCCGCCTCCCAGCCCTCCCGCCACACGTGATTGGTTAGTTCCCTGGTCTTAGATGCCCCCCTAGGGCAGCCCTCTACCCGTTGCATCCCTGCAGCTAAGGGCCTTGAGGCAAAGGGCGGCTCCTACATTGGCGGCTCCAAGATGTGTCTGCAGGTGTCTGCAGGGGAAGCCAAGGGAGCCAGCATACACCAACAAAACTATGAGTGTGGCATGGGTGGGGTGTAGAGCAATTACTCTACTCCAGAAAGCCCCTGTGACTCTACCTTACCTTCCAGAGCGTAGACTGCCATAGACTTAAACAATACATACTTAGGAAGACCTGTGACCACTGCAAATGGATTGTAAATGTTGTCTTGTGATACATAGGAACTTACTTGCCAATTTTAGCTAGTGCCACACATGTAGGGAACTGAACTTTAGCTTGCGCCGCATCTAGATAGAAATGTGATTGTTAGCATGTGCCTCACTCAGGATTCTTAACTTCAGCTTGCGTCGCATCTAGATAGAAATGTGATTGTTAGCATGTGCCACACTCAGGATTCTGAACTTTAGCTTGCGTCGCATCTAGATAGAAATGTGATTGTTAGCATGTGCCACACTCAGGATTCTTAACTTTAGCTTGTGACGCATCTAGATAGAAATGTTATTCTTAACATGCACCACACTTACAATTCTGAACTTTAGCTCGCTTCGCATCTAGACAGAAATGTGATTCTTAACATGCACAACACTTAGAATTCTGAACCCTAGCTTGCGTCGCATCTAGATAGAAATGTGACTGTTAGCATATGCCACACTCGTATGGAATTCTGAACTCTAGCTTGCGCCGCATCTAGATACAAATATAATGGTTAGAATGTGCCACACTCATATGGAATTCTTAACTTTAGCTTGCATCGCATCTAGATTGAAATGTCAATGTCAGCATGTACCGCACCTAGATGGAATCTCACAGTTGTAAGGACAGCAATGCCAACTAACCAACCAACTAACAATTCCATCCCTCTGCATACACCTCTCAAACTCTAACCAAACACAACCACAAGCCTAAAACGCAGCAATCCGCACAAACTTCACAACAATGCAACAACAAAACAAACCACACATAGACTTGCACAACAGCACACAATGACTACGGACCGTAAAACACCCCAAGCCCAGCCAACGGACCCACCTGGCTGAGGCTGCCAACAGCACATCACTGCTCTCTTGCACCTTTCCAGCTTATTCCCAGTAATCCACTCCCTCTCCTCCCCTTTTTCAGAGCTCCCAGTGCGCCAGGGGACCACTTCAGTGGTGATAGTGCACGGTACAAATGTCCTTTAACATTAACATTAACATGCGCTTTGATGAAGTTTGTGTGTTGGTCATATTATGGATTTCTATGGATCAGTAATGGATCACTGTCTGCCATTGCCGACGTGGTGTACTCTATACATGATATGCTCTGCTGGTCAATGGCTGATGCAATGTAGTGCTTTCTTTTGAGGTGTCAGGGATGGGTGTGGTTTGACGCACAGGGGGTTCCTTGGTGCTATGTTCATATGTGCTGTGTACGGGACACTGGCATTCACTTCATTTCACATGCATGTATTCTAGGCATGTCCATATGGACAAATACACTTAGGCAACACCCCCATCTACATTGACTTCATGCAAACGCGTGCACCCAGATTGCCTTCTCATGCATGCTGTGTCACAACAGTCCATGTTCACTTCCGAGTCATTGATCATGCATGACAGGGTAATATTTGGTTGAATGCCATTTTTTGAAATGATGCTGAAGGGTTTTCACCAATGCAATGCACACTCACTGTGCTGTGCAGTATGCAGTGTTTGATATGGCAATTTACAATTGTCCAATGTGCATGGCAACAGGTTTTCTGACTTTTGTTGGTTGCACCGCTGGTGGCATGCATTTTTGCCACCGTTTTCAGGATGTGAGGTTTTGGTCACTCCTTTCTTCCGATTCCAGGTCAGGTATAATTGTCTGGTGCCTATTTACATTTCTCACGTGGCACTTCATGACTATTGTGTCATGTGTTGTGCATATGGTTGGATGTTTTGCCATTGCATGCCATGGTATGGTGTGGCTGTCAGGGTTCAAGAGTGTTGGGAGGGTTTGGGTGGCATAACAGTCCTTTCATGCCCTGTTTATCAGGGGGGGATGCCTTGCATGTGTTCCCTTTGGTCACATGGGATTGGTTGTGTTTAATTAGCTAGGGATGCACACAATGTGGCACTTTCGTGGACACATTCTCAGGGTGGTAAGGTAGTGACAGTTGACTGTCCCTTTCTCATCATCGATTGTGACCTGGTATGTGCCAGGCCTGTATGCACTGCGCAGGGGTTGGAGTTTAGGTGAAAAATGTGGCCACAAGCTGGGTATGGGCTGCCTCGCCACATGCCCTTTCCCCTCCCATGCGCAGCGGCCGTGTGTGTGGTTGGGGATGTGGGGGCACCACCATGTCCACTGGTACGCCATGCCGTGTTGCAATGTTGTGCAGGACACATGCTGCCACAATGATCCTGCACACTACTGGGGGTGCATACAGTAGCTATCCACCAGAGCGGTCAAGGGAGCGGAAGCGTGACTTGAGCACTCAGAATGTGCGCTCCACTGTGGCCCTGGTTGGAATATGGGCTGCGTTGTATCTTACCTGGGGTGGTGTGGTGGGGTTCCGTATGGGCGTCATCATGTAGGTGCTCAGAGGGTAGGCACTGTTCCCTGGTAAGGTGATAATAGTTGTCATTAGTTGGGCTTGTGTATTTGTCTGTGTGTGACATGCATGCATGTGCACAGGCATTTGTACTCACCTAGGAGCCATGTGTCGCCATGCTTCCCAGCTTCCAGGTCCCGGCTCAGGGCGGACATTCTGAATGTGAAACTATCATGAGTGGAGCCGGGATAGTTTGCATAGACAGAGGTGTTGATTCCCTTGGCATCGCATACCACCTGCACATTGATGGAATGCCAGTGCTTGCGGTTTCGATAGATGTGCTCAGTGTCCCTAAGTGGACGTAGGGCCACATGGGTGCAATCCATGGCACGAGCACTTTGGGGAAGTGTGCCACCTTGTATAAGTCCAGGACCACGGCCTGCCTTTCTGCAGGTGTTCTGGGCATGTATATGTGCCTGCGGACTGAGGGGCACGCAGTGATGATTGCGTACACCTGGTGTAGGCAGCGTGACTGCGTGGCCTGTGAGACACCCCCCACTATGGCAGTTGTCCACTGAAATGACCCAGTGGCCACAAAAAATGCAGTACATTGAGCACCTTCTCCAAGGGGCTCAATGCTTGGGAGCACATGGTGGGTGATGTGAGTTCATCCTCCCACTCCCTGACCAGCTCTAGGATGATATGAGGTGGAAACCTATACCTACCATAGACCTCGTCATCAGGCATCCCAAAAAGGCTGCTCCTGGGCAAAAAAATGCAGGGCATGGCTATTCTCCTCCTCCTGCGGTGTCCCACGATCACTGCTGCGAGGAACGGGACATTCATCGTAGCTGCATATGCTTGTTTGTTGTTTGCACGCACTTTTATGCTGCGCGTGGGCGCTTCCGCTTGCTTTCGTGTGGCGGGCGTAATTGTACGTTTGCGTGTGTTTTGATGTGCGCAGGTTTTCTCTATTCTATTCCATGAATACGTGTAGTTCGTGTGCGTGTGGGCGTTCCGTGTACTTCCCAGCAGTACTTCCCCAGTTACGCCCTTATTTTCAGCCGTTGTTCCCCATTCTGCATGTTCCGCCCCTTGTTCCGCCCCCTTTTTGATGTGTGCGCTGACGTTGTGCGCTTTCGCTGTGCGCGTTGCGCACGGCATTCGGGATGTGGAAGTGATGCGTGCGCCGGTGTGTGCCACGTGCAGATTTGGCGCACATCCCGGAAAATGCACGCGCAGGGCCTTCCATGGATCGCACGCGTGCACTGGCTTTTCAACGCTTGCACCAGCTTGCGCCACTGAAGATCGGCGCACATTTATTCCATGAATTACCCCTGTTGTTTTTTTGCGGCCATGATGTATTTGCAAGCATTCACAATGTATCTATGAGATGTGGTTTTATGTGATGCTGCTTTTGTGACCTTATGACCTTACGGTCGAAATCAAGCTAAGAAAGAAAGAACGATTAACAAGGATGGAGGATTCCCGAATATCAACATGGCCTCAGGGATCCATGTACGTTTTATTTCTTATTTTTTTCATCGAAGGATACATTAGTTCCCACATGTGGTCTTCCTGGGTTCTAAGAAATGAGCTGCCAGGAGAGGGAGAGCCAAACACAGAAAGGGGATGAAGGGCACAGGTCAACCAGCGCTCAAGCCGCTTGGAATGTTGACTTGTACCATTGAACAGAGACTGCGTTCCAAGTGTTCTGATTGGCCAGTCCCCCACCACGATGCTAATAATATATATCAATAATATATACAAGGCCCACTTGAATCAAGGCCAACACCTGTCTTCGAGCCTGAGATTCACTTCCTCCCTCTTGCCAGCTGAGCAGGAGCTCTACCGATCTGTATCCAACCCTGCAGGAGCAGCGGGAACCCCGGAGGATGAAGCCATGCGCAGCCTGCACAAAGCGGTAAGCATTGCAGGCAAGGCACTAAAATAGCAAAATTAATTGTGTGTGCCTCCGCTTTACTGTTTGTAAGCACTCGGAGGATAAAACGAGTAAAATCCTTCATTCCGGCACCACCCTGACTGCTAGTGGCAAGAGTATGTCCACTCTCTCCAGTGAGCACCATGAGATCGCAGCTCATTCAAGATGGCAATCCGCCATTAATGTCTGGCTCGCTTCTGCCGAAGTAGACCCAGCTGACTCTGCCGATCCCTGATTGGCCTGCGGTCCAATTTATTTGCCCAATGAGCACCGGCAGGCGAAGCCTGCTCACTTTCTACAAAGTTGCCTCCTCCATAGCTAACACCATTTCAGAAGCAGGCCTCACCATTCGGAATAACGGCCCCACGCATTGCAAAGGCCGCACACTGGACTGGGTCGCAGACATTAATTGTGTATCCACCATAACGGCAATTGAACCTTGCATTTGGACTGACCATCTGATCTCACTGACCATCTCTTATCTTCCCCAACATAAATCTATTAAATGATATGCTCCTCCTGCCCTCACACGCTGCAAAAAAAATATATAGCACTACCTAACCTCCTCCCGCTAATTCACCCTATCACCAACCTCTCTAGCCTGATCACTGACCCTAATGATCTAGTTGACCTTTACAACAACACAATCAACCTTGGGATAGACGCCATTGTGCCACTCAAGTTTACCAAATCTAAACCCCTGGCCCATCTTAACACTTGGTTCAGCCCAACGTTAAAAGCCCTATGTAAGGAGAAAGGACAAGCAGAAGCCTGCTGGAGAAAAAATCCTTCTCCCGATAATAAAAACCTCCTCACCACCCTCACCAAGAGCTACAAAGAACAAATCATCCAGGCAAAAAAGAGACTTTCAATGACAGAATCAAAAAAGCTAACTCTAACCCTAAGGAAATCTTCTCCATTTTGAGAGAATTAGAATCTCCCATTGCTCCTATAGACCCGTGCGTCAAAGACAAAATTTGGTGTACAAACATTCAAAATGCCCTATGCAACAAAATCACAATGTTACAAAATAAAATAGCAGCTAAAACATCCTCCCTCCACAACATTGCCCTATCAACGCAAAAAGCCATCCTCCATGAACTTGCAACAAACCAGATCAAACCTCCCAACCGATTCAGCTTCAGAGCCATCTCCACTCAGGAAACTAAGAATATCATCACGTCTTTCAAACCCTCTCGATGCCCTGGTGACACTTGCCCAGCCCCCATCATCAAAGAGGCTGCACATGAACTAGCCCCCTTTGTCACCACATTTGTCAACGCATCATTCAAATCATGCTCTTATACCTACTAATCTTAAAGATGCTTGGATACTACCCCTCCTAAAAAAGCCAATCTGGACCCAAGCATCCCAACGAACTACAGGCCCATAACTACTGTCCTGTTCTTCCTCAAAATCCTATATAAAGCGGCATACCTACAGATCCAATCTTACCTGAAGCTCAACAATCTATTAGGGATTAGACAATCAGGTTTCAGACCGAGACATGGAACTGAAACGGCCCTCCTTGATCTCAAAAATCAACTAGATGAGCGTAAAGACAGAGGTGACATCTCCATTCTCCTACTCCTAGACCTATCCGCCGCCTTCGATCTGGTTGATCATAAGGTTCTATGTAACCACCTTCCATCGGCAGCCAACTTCTCTACACAAGCTACAGTGTGGATAACATCTTTTTTGGACAAGAGAACCATAAGAGTCTTCTCACCTACTTCAGCAGCAGATCCAGTCCCCATCACCTGTGGAGTCCCCCAAGGGTCTTGTGTTTCCCCTACCTGTACAATATTTTTACAAAGCCTCTCTTTGATATATTGGACAAACTAGGGGTCTCATACACCAATTATGCGGATGACACGCAGATCCTTATCCCAATCCAAGGCGACCATGACAATGACACTAAACTCATAAATAAAGTCTACCAAATTATCCAAACGTGGATGGCCACACATGGCCTTTGTCTCAACGATGACAAGACCGAGTTGTTAATCATCGGATCCACGAACAAACTCAACAAACTGTCCCATCTCTACAGCTTCATTACGATCGATGGCATCAAAATCAAGGTAGCTAAAGAAGTCAAAACCTTAGGACTCTACTTAGTTTCGGCCCTCACCCTTGACAAAGAAGTAAATGCCACTGCATCAGCTACTAGCTATACATGCAAACTCATTCACACTTGCAAACCTTTCCTATCTATAGCCAGCTGTACAACCATAGCGCGAGCCCTCATCCTCTCCAAACTAGACTACTGCAATGCACTGTATCTAGGCACTAGCAAACACAATACTAACAAACTCCAAACTTTGCAGAACAATGCTCTCAGAACAGCATTAGGCATCCCTAAAGGGCAACACATTGCAGACCAGAGAAGAGCCGTCAACTGGCTAACCATTAATGACCGGATCAAGTTCAAAACCCTTAGCATTACACCCAACTGTATGAATAACAAGGCACCTGCCTACCTCACCGATAAATTCACCAAGCATACCTCTGAATGTCCTATCAGAAGAGCCCAGGCAAACAGCATCAAAATCCCCAATTTTAAATTGAAAAGAACTGGAGGATCTAGCTTCCCAGTACTAGCTGCCCACCTCTGGAATTCCATCCCAGACTCACTTAGAGCTACTCCTACCTTTCATGTGTTCAAAGCCAATGTCAAACGTTGGCTCCACACTAATGACTGTTAGCCTCAACCTGTATGTACCTGAACACTATGTATATTGAATGTAAATACTCTCTAACAGTAACTCCTTTTTTCCTTTCACGGAAAAATATGCGACAATGTAATATAATGTATGATGTACATCTCGTCCTGTAACATAAGCATTGTATAATAACTATGTACTTTTAACTAAGAATTTGCAAGCGCCCAGTTGCTCAACGGCCCTGTGCGCTCTACAAATAAATAAACAACAATATCAGGCTAATAATAATATCATCAGGCTCTTTCTCCTTGGTCTTAGAGAGCACTCCTGTTCATCACTCAAAGCACAGTTCTCTCAAACAAGGTCATCACTTGATAACAAAGTTAGTTGGAAATTCAGGAAGCACTGGGAGGATCAGGATTCACAGGGGGCACACATGGTGGGAAGAGTTCAGCCTAGTCACGGGGCACGAGCTGCAAGGGTCATGCCCCCTGGGCACTCTCTTGTGTGCATTGGTCCATAGGCCCCTAGAGAGAAGTGGAAGAGGAGTCTCTTCTCCAAGGCCGCTGCTTCCAGACTATATGCCAGAAGCATGCCCACACGCAACAGCAGCAGCCCATCTTTATGGGAAGCCATGCCATGCACAGATGTACGACTGCTGCATTTCCAGGTAATTCAGGGATCACATGCGCTCAAATACAGGGGTGCAATCAATATGAAAGTGTTTGGTGGAGCAGAGAACCCCACTCCATCATCCCGGCAGAGCTGCATCAAAATAATCAACTGCATTCACTTTGGAGGATGTCTTGCCTTCCTCTTCCCACCTGCATCGCTAAACTGGTTCCTCAGGATAGGGCTTGGGGGCTTCTACCAAATCAAGCCCAGGTTGTTATTTTAAACAACTAACTACCATCCACAGCAGAGAAATGAGGAGCTTTGATGGGTGGAAGAAGTCCCCCTCTCTCTGTCTCCCTCATTCCTTCTCGCTGTCTCCCTCTCTCTATCAGAATGGGAGGGATTTGTTGAATTAAGTCTTCTAAAGCAGAGTTGTGGACACATCTGTGCTGTCTTAGTGTTGGGCACACCTCATTATTAAGGACTAATATACGGCAGAAGGACAGTGACATGTCTATTTATATCCTCAGTCAGCCTATCTATATACTCCTCACTTCAGAATACTACAGAGAAATTATGTCATGGGAAATGTATTTACATGGCAAAATAAAACAATTACATCTGTTAAATGTTTGAGAAATATAAATGCTATACACCAACAGAAGCATCGCATATTCTTATGTAGCCAAGGCGCTAGTTAGTCTGTATGAGGTAGAAGCAGATTTAGAGGTGGACAAAGGCGTGAAGGCCAACCGGGCCATACTTGCCGAGACACCCTCTGTCCCCCTGAGCAGCTATGCCCTACTTCCTTCCTGTTTTT
Organism: Ambystoma mexicanum; assembly: GCF_040938575.1. Classification (NCBI taxonomy): domain Eukaryota; kingdom Metazoa; phylum Chordata; class Amphibia; order Caudata; family Ambystomatidae; genus Ambystoma; species Ambystoma mexicanum. The sequence goes on along the minus strand of NC_090934.1, from coordinate 1,412,437,283 downwards.
GAAGGGAAACAGAGCCTCCCTAAAAACGTATGCATGGTTCCCATGACAAGATGCGGACCAGGGTTTCCACTGGATTTGCAAAGACACTTGATGAGCTGAGGTATATTGTCATTGGCAGCTTTGAGCAAGTTTCCTTTTGTCTTGACCTTACTAGCACTGCCTCTTTTAGCCACATGATACCTCACCAGCATCCTGCCTCTTTTAGCCACATGATTCCTCACCAGCATCCTGCCTCTTTTAGCCACATGATACCTCACCAGCAGCCTGCCTCAATTAGCCACATGATACCTCGCCAGCAGCTTTAAGCCACATGATACCTCACCAGCAGCCTGCCTCTTTTAACCACATGATACCTCACCAGCAGCCTGCCCCTTTTATCCACATGATACCTCACCAGCAGCCTGCCCCTTTTAGCCACATGATACCTCACTAGCACTGCCTCATTTAGCCACATGATACCTCACCAGCAGCCTGCCTCTTTCAGCCACATGATAGCTCACCGGCAGGCTGCCTCTTTCAGCCACATGATAGCTCACCAGCAGGCTGCCTCTTTTAGCCACATGATACCTGACCAGCAGCCTGTCTCTTTTAGCCACATGATACCTCACCAGCAGCCTGCCTCAATTAGCCACATGATACCTCACCAGCATCCTGCCTCTTTTAGCCACATGATACCTCACCAGCAGCCTGCCTCAATTAGCCACATGATACCTCACCAGCAGCTTTAAGCCACATGATACCTCACTAGCACTGCCTCATTTAGCCACATGATACCTCACCAGCAGCCTGCCTCTTTTAGCCACATGATACCTCACCAGCAGCCTGCCCCTTTTAGCCACATGATACCTCACTAGCACTGCCTCATTTAGCCACATGATACCTCACCAGCAGCCTGCCTCTTTTAGCCATATGATACCTCACCAGCAGCCTGCCTCTTTCAGTCACATGATAGCTCACCGGCAGGCTGTCTCTTTCAGCCACATGATAGCTCACCAGCAGGCTGCCTCTTTTAGCCACATGATACCTGACCAGCAGCCTGCCTCTTTTAACCACATGATACCTCACCAGCAGCCTGCCTCAATTAGCCACATGATACCTCACCAGCATCCTGCCTCCTTTAGCCACATGATACCTCACCAGCAGCCTGCCTCAATTAGCCACATGATACCTCGCCAGCAGCTTTATGCCACATGATACCTCACTAGCACTGCCTCATTTAGCCACATGGTACCTCACCAGCAGCCTGCCTCTTTTAGCCACATGATACCTCACCAGCAGCCTGCCTCTTTTAGCCACATGATAGCTCACTAGCATTGCCTCTTTTAGCCACATGATACCTCACCAGCAGGCTGTTTTTTTTAGCCACGTGATACCTCACCAGCAGCCTGCCTCTTTTAGCCACATGATACCTCACCAGCAGCCTGCCTCTTTTAGCCACATGATACCTCACCAGCAGCCTGCCTGAATTATCCACATGATAGATACATCGCCAGTAGCCTGACTCTTTTAGCCACATGATACCTCACCAGCAGGCTGCCTCTTTTAGCCACATGATACCTCACCAGCAGCCTGCCCCTTTTAGCCATATGGTACTTCACCAGCAGCCTGCCTCTTTTAGCCACATGATACCTCACTAGCACTGCCTCATTTAGCCACATGATACCTCACCAGCAGCCTGCCTCTTTTAGCCACATGATACCTCACCAACAGCCTGCCTCTTTCAGCCACATGATAGCTACCAGCAGGCTGCCTCTTTTAGCCACATGATACCTCACCAGCAGGCTGCCTCTTTTAGCCACATGATACCTCACCAACAGCCTGCCTCTTTCAGCCACATGATAGCTACCAGCAGGCTGCCTCTTTTAGCCACATGATACCTCACCAGCAGCCTGCCTCTTTTAGCCACATGATACCTCACCAGCAGCCCACCTCTTTTAGCCACATGATACCTCACCAGCATCCTGCCTCTTTTAGCCACATACCTCACCAGCAGCCTGCCTCTTTTAGCCACATGATATCTCACCAGCAGCCTGCCTCTTATAGCCACATGATTTAAATGAGTGGTAGAGAAGCTTGTGAGTGCGTGTGGTGAGGAGGAGAGGCAGGTTCGCACACACTGATTTTGTACAATCATGGATTTGTGCTTCTGCAGTAAACAGGTTAGCTGACAACAGGACTTTGTTTTGAGGTACTTCATTTCTTCCAATCAAGATAGGGGAGGGACAAAAATGTTGCAATTATACTCCTTTTGCTTAAACTATTTCTATAAAGGTTGATATATGTGTCAAGTTAGTTTAATATCATTTGTGTACCTTATAAATCCTCTCTTTAAATAGCATGCTGTTATTTGATATTTGTATAGCACCGGCTACCATTATTATGATTTCGAAGTGCTGTGGTGGTGAAGACTCTTTGGAAGACCATAGTCTTTGCAAACATGAAAATAAAAAGGCATTACATTGGATGCGAATAGTCATCAGAATTTGGTGTCTATTCAATTACTAGCAGAGATTACTTGTTTAAAACATTATAACAATCATGCAGCGCAGTGTGTCCAAGCGCAAAGATGACTGCTAAGTCAGTGACTATGTAACAGCTGAATTGTATTTTTTGTAGGACTCAGCTGTATTCTATGGGTTGCAGTACAAGAAGGTGAATGGGTATTATAAATTGTCTATCAATACCTACGGCAACTGTCTACAGTTGAGGGATCTGCTATACTTAACTTGCAGAACACATGCAAACTGAATAACATGCAGTCGTATGCAAATTACATGCACAATTGTCAGATGTGTTGTAGGTAGATTCAATGCGTGTCTTCTTGTCTGCAAAAATTAAGTTGTTGCAGTACAAATGTTTTGTATTGGATAGAAACGTGATGGCGGTAATACATAGACATCTATAGAGAAAAATACTGCCTCGTCCTCCATGACATCACCACTCTCCAAGAATCACAGTGTTCTAGAGAAAAAACACTACCTCACCCCTGATATGGTGGGAGAAGTCAATGCATTGCTGAAGGATCAGCATATCCTTGACCTCCTCCAATTTGTATCCTTCAATCACTTTGAAAATACATCCCGGACACAATATGACATTTGTAGACGAAGGTGGCAGAGAAGGAACCGATAATGCTCCTGGTCCTGTCCAAGACACTCATGGATACCTCTCCTCAAGTCTTTCTATGGGGTTTCCCACCCGGATTTAGCACCTGGAATGGTCGCTGAACTTCTCTGGTTAATAAGGGTGGCATACATTTAGTCTATCGATCACATTGCCATCCTGCTGTTGCAGCCACCCTCTCAAAATTAATAAGGAAGGCCGAGATATCTTCTCTGGTTCCAAGCTTCAGTAGGATGGTATGGGGTACAGTTGTTTGCTCTCCTGTTAGCTATTGCCCCTTACAAAGCAGCTACTTAGATGTTCAACTGGCCCTCAACCATGGCTCGCAAAATGTCTTCCATTGTGGATCAGTCTGGGCCTCTGGGGGCTGGTTTGGTCCCATCCTACAGAGAGAGCTCTGGTACTCCTTCCTCCTCGTCAGAGTTAGGGAGTTTTCTCCACTGGCGGAAGATTTTGTCCCAGGGGAGCTTGGGTACTCCACTTCCACTAGCTTAAGCCAGTCTCCACTGGATTGTATTTTCTTAGCTTCCTTGGCTTTGTTTCACCAAGCTTCTGCTGGTGCCCTCTCCCTGGATGGGTTCTGAATAAGAGTTTTTACAACACAAAACATTAGCAAATTCATGCCAACCACACACGGGAAGATGTGGTCAAGTCCCCTTAGTTGAGGACTGGACTCAAATCCCAGCTTAAGCACTTAACCAAAGTGTGTGATCCTGAGCAATCTATTTGATCTCACTGAGCCTTTTCTGTGAGAGTTCGAAGTCGAGCTACACAAGTCCTGTTTTTACATCAAATACAGAATGTTTTACTAATTAAACAGACCAAATGTGTAGACATTAGCTTCAGGCCCCACTTGTCAGACAATCCTGGCTATGCCTCTGATCTCAGGGTTTTTTATTTGAAGTGTGGACAAGAATGGTAGTTCCCTGCAGCCACCCTCTTGTAATTTGGATGATGCCAGGCAGTAAGGTAACACCTACAGGCAGCATGTATTACAACAGGCCCCGGAGGATGACGAGAGTCTGATAGTGATGAACAACATTGGTTTTCCGCTATGATGGCCCGATAGTACCACGATCGCTAGCTGAATCTGGTGGGGCGGCAGTCTGACCCGTGAGCACACAACTCCAACAGCAACAACAAAAAATGCTACTTAAAAGCATGACAGTTGGCCCTAAAGTTGATCACTGTCAGACTTGCGAAGGCCATAACGCTCCGTACCCTAACCTCTGCCTCCATGACCTGCCCGCCAGAGGGCCCTCCGTCTGTCATTCCTACGGAGCCCTTTGCCGTAAGTCTGCCAATAGTACAAGGGGAATGATACATTGCTGAGGTGAAGAGAACACGCATTGGCAATGACAACTGTTTTGGCTTTTGTGTAGACATGGGAAAGGCACTATCCAAGCACTGCCATAATGGTGCTAACTGGCTATTAACAGTAGCAGCTGGAGAATGGTACATGTACCCGGGCATATGGAAGCAGTACCTGGCAAACGCCTATCTAGTACCTATACACAAGGCAAAGCTAACAGTAGCCGAAACTGTTGGCTATGAAGGCAAAGCCAACAGTAGCCGAAACTGTTGGCTATGCTAATGCTAGTTCTTAACTGCACTTCAGTGAAGGGCACTCATATTGCTTATGAATACATTGGATGAGGGCAGACCTGTTGTGGGCATTTTTATTACACCAGTAGCACATTTACAGCACCCATTAAGCCATTAACTCTCAAAAGACTGCTTAGAAAAACCTGGCAGGCACTTTGAGTGATCGCCTGAGGGTGAGGGTGTGTTTTGGACAGAAAGGGGCAGGCATTGTGTGGGCTTGGCCATAGGGATTAGTATGGCCATGGCCAGTCAATGGATGGGTAAGTAACCAGACAACAGCTACAGCATTGTGTCCCTTCTCAATGCCATCTCTCCCAAGCTGTAGTCCAATGCATTAGTTTCGGCTTATAGGCATACCTGCCTACATTTGAAAATCAAAAATCCTGCGATGTATGCCCCGCCCACAGTCACACAAAATTCCGCCCATTTTGCATGGCCCCGCCCACATGTCAAAAAGGTAAACTCTGTTGTAATGTGATATGGCATCAGAAATGTGCAGTTCCAATTGAAATATGCATATTTTATTAAATTGCCTTTTCACAACCACCCAAATTGCATAGGACAAAAGGCATCCACCTTCCATAAAATCAACATGTTAAAATGTGCACATGTAATCTCCAAGAACCAATACAAAGGTTTTCTGTGAATTTTGCATTACCAAAATTGGACATTTCACCTCAGTTGTTTTTCATCAGGTTATTTAGTGCAGTGGTGAGATGTCCAGCCTGCAAACCTGATGGCTGTGGTTCAATGGGGCTGAGTCCACGCTAACCTGGGCAAAAAGAACAAAAGCAAAAGAAACGCGCATTTGCATTGAAAGTCGGCAAAAAAGAATGAAAGGTGAAGCAAAATAATATGCGCGTTATTTTGCTTCACCTGCATTCTTTTTGCCAATGTGCTGGAAGCGTTACAGTCATTGCTGCAGAGACAAAGCCACACTTGGGCAGGGAGCCGTGGTGGCAAAGTCCTGCAAGGATTTTTAAAAAAAAGCAATCAGTGAAAGCTGCCCCCCACCCCAACAACAGGCTCATAAGAGGCACATTTGCGCCGTTTCCGGGTCTGCGCAAACCTCCACCCGATTACCTACCAGCAGCAGTCTTTGGCAGCCAATGGGGGGGGGGGGTATTGGGAGGATCTGACGGCACCAGGAAAGAACACAAAAATTCCTGAGATTCCAGGGTCTTTCCCGGAGACCCAGAGAAATGGTTAAAATTCCTGAGTCTCCGGAAAAAATCCGGAGGTTAGGCAGGTATGAGGGGCAGGCATTGTGTGGGATTGGCCATAGGGATTAGCATGGCCAGTCAATGGATGGGTAAATAAACAGACAACAGCTACAAACATTGTGTCCCTTCTCAATGCCATCTCTCCCTGGCTGTACTCCCATAGTTTCGGCTTATAGGTAGCGTCAAAGCGCCACCCTGTAGCCAAAACTAAAGTATAAATAATATAAGTAACCCGAAGAATAACGTGCACTCTGCAATGCTGACTTTTTTCGTCACTTCCACGTGATCTTCATCTTTTCAGACTTCTCCAGGAAATGACTGCTCTGCAAGCGAGTTAAATGCCTCTAATGTCGCCCTGTCTCTGGAAATCAGGCAGGCTCCACGTTGATGCCGTCATTTCTCTGACCTCTGCTGCCAGTGCCCGTAGGTGAGCTCTGTGCCTCCTCTTTCCGGTTCCTCCCGTCGCCTCAGGCCGCGTGCCTAGCCAGGTCTCTGAAACAGGACTCCTCGTGGCCAAAAGCCGGAGCGCAGGCGGTAGCATGGCTTCCATAAATTAATCAGCGCTGCCAAGTGCATGGCTTGACCCTTTGAACCGGTTGAAATTAATCTAAGTAGACAAGCAAAGTGCACACGGCCCCCGAAGAGCCTCAGAAGTTAATTGGCGCAGGCATGTGTTCCTTTAAAGTTTTATAAGGTGGCTTTTAAAGCGAGCCCCTTTGAGCGTATTCCTGCTGACAGAGGGCGCAGGAGTCTGCAATGAACCTTTCGTGACCCCCGACCCCAATGCACGGGAGTGGGGCTGCTCTGCAATAATATCAGCATCGGATTTTGTGCACAACCTGGAGGGGTCAAGTAGACTGGGGGGCAGGGGTGGTCTAGAAACACAGCACTATTGTCAAGAGGCAGTTCTGCATTTAATCTCTTTTACTGTTCAAATTCTTCAAATTCATACAGGGAAAGGAAAACAGTGGTGGCGATGCAACAGACCACAGACAATGTGCACGCGAAGGCCTGCACCAGATGCGTTGCTAGGGAGGGGCTGGGGGAAGGGGGCTATAGCCCCGGGTCTTTTGGTTGTTGCCCCGGATAGAAGCTCAGGGGTTACAACCAAAAGGCTAGCTAGCCCTGAGTCGCGACATTAGCGTAGCACCGGATCTTCCTGCACTCCCAACTCGTTCACTTCCCCCAGCTCTGCCACAGAAACCAACCAACCTCTCCGAAACTGTTCTCAGTGACACCAGATACGCTGCGTCCTTGGAACCTTCCAAGGCTGGTCTGGTCATAGTTGGTCATCTTGTTTTTCTTCCCCTCTTTTGAACGTCCTACATAGTAGATATGGGCACAGCCCCCTTTCACTGGAGGGCGTGGGGCGCATCTCTGCCCCCTGCCTTTGTGGTCTATTTTAAAGTACCTCAGCCTGAAAGTTAACCCTCATCAGTGGGCAGTAGCGTCGCTAGTGGGAGGATGGGGGGGCCAGGGCCCCCCCTGTGAAATCTTGTGCCCCTCCATGTGCCCCCCACCTAAGACGAGCAGTGACCGTGTTCTCCCCTTACTTTTGTCTGTGCCCCCCTACTTTTGTCTTTGGCCTCCTCTGTGCCCCTCCTAAATTTTATTCCTGGCGACGCCGCTGTCAGTGGGTGAAGTGAGTGGGAACGGTCGGAAGCAGTGTTCTGCTACTTTTATTTTTTACTGGTACATTTTCACCATTTCGGAACTGTTCTTTGTGAAGTTAAAGCACACTTCTCTATTTTACCACTGGATATCAGTGACAGCTAAACTGAAATCTGTTTCAACTCATTTGGCTGTCAACCAGCATGACTGCAACCCTTGACAAATGTGTTGCACGTTTCCCCTTTTCTTCCTACTCTGTCCCCCACCAGAGTCACAGTTCCACTACTTTTCTGGTACACGTCTATCACTGGTCATTGTGAAGAGAATGGAAGGTGACCGCCTATCACCATATAGTGATGCAACAAAAAGTCTTGATTTAAGACTAGGGCCTCATCACGAGTTGGGCGGTAACGCCGACTCTATTAGCGCCGGTGCTAATAGCCCTACCGCCAAACCCCCCGGCGCTATTAGTGCCGGATCACGGGTTTGGCAGAACGGTTAGTGCCCATTCCCCATTGGGCCCATTTGGGAATTCCTTATTCCCCATTGGGCCCAATGGGGAAAATGTGCGCTATTACTGCTGGCTGATTTCCCGCCGGCGGTAATAGCGCCGAAAATCGGCACTTTTGGCGCAGATTTCCCCCCAGCTTAGCGCTGGGGGGAAATCTGCCAAGGCCATGATCTGGCAGACCCTTAAATGCGGCAGTAATAGCGCTACCGCCGCATTTGAAGGTTACCGCCAGACTCGTGATGAGGCCCTACGTTTGGAATACACTGGTGGACTAAGAAGTATCTTAAGAACTGAGTACAGAGCAGGTTACAAAATAAATCCAACTTGGCATGATTGTTTCTCATTCTAGTATCAGAGAACATGTAGGCTGAGCTGTTTATCAAACATATTGAGGGACTTTTTCGACACACTGTTAAAACCTCATGAATGAGTGTGTGTGAATCGGTACAAGTGTAATGTCGGTTTTTACGCATCATTATGACATGCTTACAAATGACACCGGTGCTCATCTTCTTTAAAAATGTAATTTGTCCAGAGAGGACCACATATGTTTGCACTTATGTGCAAACAAGTCCCCCATGGGCAATTTTCGTCATTTGCACTGCAGAGTGCAAATTGAAAGTGTAAAGATATGGCTGCAGCCTCTTCGTCCTTCTTTATTTACACTCAGCAGTTCGAATAAAGTAAATGTCGGCAGCCATGTACTCATGGCAGGCAAAGTTTACAAAATGTTCCTGTGGAAACCGCCTGCTTTTGCAAAAAGCAGGCAGTATACATAGGGAATCACTGGTTTACGCCAGCATGAAAATATCATACTAGCATGAAAACAGGTTGTCTTTGAATGCAGAAGACAAACAGAGGCAGAAACATGACTTCCGTTACGCACCCGCCCTCCACCTTCCAAAACAATAAAAATCCCCTAGGGAATTAATGGAAGCGTTACAACAGTCGTAACTGTTTGACGCCTGTCTTTAGCCCCTCCATTTACGTCGAAAGTGAGCTCCACAGTATTTCCGAGCAGAGAGAATCATTCCAATCGAGTAACCTCATCTGGTGTAAATAAGACATGGTCATCACATGTGTAAACACCCCATGTAATGACAAGGTCGCATCACTTCCGCTTCCATGCTAACATACAGCGTAAACAAAGCAGCAGGAGTTCTACATCAACAAACTGCACGGAAGTCTTTCCAGGTGCAAGCAGGCATTTTCCCCTGCAGCAGCCCCAGCACTAGCCGCTGCCCCAGCACTCTTATTGCTTTACCTTGTCTTAAAATCAAAGTTGAACTCTCCTTGTGCCTGTTCCTGTGCCTCGTTCCCTGACTTCTATAGCCAATCCTTCACTGCTGTGTCCCCTGCCTGTGTACTGTGCCCCCTTCTTGACTGCTGTTCAACCTGACCAGTATGCCCCCTCCCTGATTGCTGCACAGCCCCTCCTCCCTCCCTCCTCTCGTCTGTACACCCCTACTCCTGGCACCATCATTTGGCCCGTTCAGCTTGCCACCTCCCCAAATTCTATGTCAAGACGCAGGCGAGCATTATGCTTCATCTTCCATTTTATTCCTGTCTCCAGCAGTTTCAACAATAAACTATTTTTAACTTTTCATCTGGAGAAAAACATTTTTTTAAAAAACTTTTTTCATAACAAAACTACATTTCCCTTTTGTCCCAGGTCAACTGTAGTCCCAAAACCCTGTCCACGTGACCTTGGTCCTTTCACTTCCTGTACTCTTCCTCTTCTTTTCCTACTCTCCAAGCAGATAAGTACCATTATGCCTAACTGCGTAATATTAGACGCTAGTAATGTGTTCCTGTGTTCTAGGAAACTGCTGATCGCACAACAGTAGCGCGCGCAAGTGTTTCTCAATATTATGATACGTTTGTGTCATGACTCACTGAGGTAGAAAAGCTATACATAGATAACAGTAGCACGCGCATCACCCTGACAAGAAGATAGGTCTTCATAAGCGCGCAGCGTAGTAGATTGCGAGACAACTAGTTATTAATAAACAGGAGGAGGCGGCGGCCCCGTGTCGCACTACTGACGCGCTACGGGTTCTCCGTCCTCCTCCTCCTCAGTCATAGCAAGCCCCCGACATGCAGGCGAGGGAGCCGCAATTGCGCTCGCAGCGCGAAGCAGCCCTCACCCTTGTGGGGGTGGAGCTAAGTCAAGCGAAAGAGCCGCAGCCGCGCTCGTAGAGCAAAACAGCCTCCACCCTCGTGGGGGCTGGGCCAAGCCTGTGCAAGTGCAAGGAGGCTTCCCCTGGAGCCGAGAAAGAGCGTGAAGCTCATTGGAAGGGGAACAGACCCCACCTTCACGAAGGAGGGGTTTTCAGCATGCAACAAGCGGAACTCAATGCTTGTAGTCGCGTGGAACAACAGAGGCAAGCAAGTGAATCCGGAGATCCATTTAATCTCAGACAGTGTGCCCTACACTCGCAAGCAGGGATTACTACAACAGTGCCCACAGTTAAAGAATAATAGAACGCTCAATCCACTGAGCTAAGATCATTCTGGCTCATAGTAGCACAGAGGGCAACATTTAAGTCTGCTCTGTAGAACAGGGTGCAGCCTCAAACACAGCATAAAGTGAGCAGTGGACGTGCCACTACACCTGAAAAGGTATTGATAGGCACTTACCAGCACAAAGAAAAGATGACAGAGTTTGAATGGAGCGAGGAGGAGCAAGAGATCTTGCCTACAGCTTCAAAGAAGTGCTGGGGGACTCACTAATAGAGGCAGTGTCTCAAGGGGTTAGGCCCCTCCAAGAGAGACTGGAGACAATAGAGTCATACCTGAGCCTGGAAGAGAAGAGCACCTTACCAAAAGACAGCATGTCCACAAAGGTCCCTTTAGAGGACCCTCAGGGGTGTAAGAAGGCCCGGAACAGCAAGAACTCTTCTGACTGCCCGGGCCACACAGACTGGACGGAACTAAAGGCCCCTGAGGCTACCGACGGATTCAAGAAATTGCGAGACGCATTCATGCAAAAGTCAGGAGTGCCGAACCTCAAGAACCCCTACGCAGGGGAAGATAATATGGGCAATGAGGAGCAATGCTCCGAAGAGGAACCCACAGGGTCCCCTCGATCCTCGCAAGAGGAGAACAACAAAGAGGAAGAGGAAATTCAAACTCCTCCTAGGAAGAAGTTGAGGAAACTCAACAACATTGAGCAGGAAGAAGGGACATCAGACATGTTCTAGCTAGAGGACATCCAAAACCCAAGGTCCTCAGAATGGTTACCATTGCCCAGGGTCACACAGTACATGACCCACATGTTACATAGAGCTCTAGAGAATGAGGGTGCGTCAGAGGATGAGGGCAGAATGCCCAAAACCTGAACTACCAGGAAAGGTAGCGGAAGCACCAGAGCTTGATCCAAAAATGTTGGCCTTCGTTTCGAAGACCACAAGGGATCCTAGATAAGGGATCGACCGATCCTGGCGAAGTTGCCAAGAAAAAGTGCTCGACCTAGCGGGACCACTAGTGAAAATTATGGACTTGGCCGATCGAGCGAGAGACACGGGGCAAAGAGTGGACCCAGATGTGCTCGTTAACTGGACCCAAAGAGCTCTTTGCCTACTGGGTAACGCGAATTGCGCCATTTCTTCCGAGCGCAGAAGAGGACTTCTCCTTAAAATAGACCCCAAGCTAGGCGATCTAGTATCCTACAAGGCTGGCGAAGCAGCCCAGGACTACTATTCGGGAAGGAAATGGGGCGGTTCGTAGTAACCTACACCTCGTTGGAGAAGGCACAAGTCTCAATAAAGAAAGAGAGGAGAGTTTTTTCCAGGACCGGTCGGTACCGAGGCCAAGCGACCGGTCGCTACCAAGCTTCAAGGAGGCCTCACAACAACAGGGCACACTATTGGGAAAACAGGTAGCAGGATGCCTTCTTTCCCCCGAGAGGCCATTGCCCAAGATGAAGACGAGGCAGAGGCCAGGGAAGAGGCCAGAACTATCCCCCTCGGTAAAACAGCACACATACCCACCAGCGAGGGGAGAACATCAGGATTCTGGGAGAATTGTTGTGCGATTTCCAGCGACGCCTGGGTACTGCAGACAGTCAAAGGCCTGCAGTTGGAATTTACAGACATACCCTCACAAGCCCAACCCCCCGCCCACTGTAATCAGCATTAGCAGAGAAGGAGACTCTAATCGCAGAGCTGCACAGTCTGGCAAGCAAAGGGGCGATAGAGCTCTGCATCAGAAAACTCAGAAGTTTATAAGCAATATGTTCCTGGTACACAGGAAAGACAAAGTAAGGCCTGTGTTAAACTTGAGAGAAATGAACAGTTGGGTGGTGTACCACCATTTCAAGATGGAGGGAATCCATCAGCTCAGAGACACCCTCAGACAGGGTGACTGGCTCACGAGAGTAGACTTGAAAGATGCATATCTCACGATACCAGTACAGGAAGAATATCGCCCATTTCTAGCATTTGACTGGGGCGGACAATTCTAGCAATTTGCGACAATGCCGTTCAGGCTAGCCTCAGCACCACGGGCATTCACGAAAATCATAAGGCCCATAGCCATGGCGAAAAGAGATAAGAATGATTATATAACTTGACTACATCTTGCTGATGGCAAACAGCAGAGAGATGCTCCGGTACTAGACAAACTGGGTGACAGACCTCCTGAGGTCGCTAGGATTCCTAGTGAATCAAGAGAAATCAGAAGTGACACCAGCGAAGAGGTTTGAATTTCTAGGGTTTGTCATAGATACCAGGAAGGCGACACTAGAACTACCACTCAGGAAAATAAGGGATATAAAGAGAGAGATAAGGAGTTGCCTCAGCAAAACCGTCATCTCTCTGCGGATGATAGCGAGAGTAGTGGGTCTACTAGCAGTATCGATCCAAGCGATATTCCCAGGACCCCTACATCATTGGCTGAAAATAAAACACTTACAGCAGGGCCTATGATACCATCAACTAGTACCTCTAGACGTAGAATCAAAGACGGAACTAGAATGGTGGTTACAGAACATGGACGCCTGGAATGGGAAAGCCATATTCGGCGACAGGCTCGACCTGGTGATAGAATCAGACGCCAACAGGGCAGGCTGGGGAGCTCGCTGCAGAGATCTAGAGACAGGGGGCAAGTGGAGTTTGGAAGAACTCAAATTACACATCAACTGTCTAGAACTGTTAGCCGGGTCGTTTGTGATCAAGGCATTTAAGAAAGACAAAGTGAATTTGTGTATCCTGCTGAAAATGGACAACATATCAGCAGTCAGATACATCAATCACTTAGGAGGGACGAAGTCCAAGTTATTAGCAGAACTAGCCAAGGATTTCTGGCACTTCTGCCTAGAGCCAGGGACATTAGTAGTGGCAGAGTATCTCCCAGGTTCGCAAAACGTAGTAGTGGACTGGAATTCCAGACACCTAGCAGACGCCAGCGACTGGATGCTAGACAAAGAGGTCTTTCGGCAAATAGACGAGGTATGGGGACTAGCCCATACAGACCTGTTTGCATCCAGACTGAACGCACAAAAGAGCAAGTACTTCAGCTGGAGGCTGGATCCGACAGCAGCGGGAGTAGATGCATTTCTGCAATATTGAAGAGGGGAGATGCACTATGCCTTTCCGCCATTCGTTATGATGAACAGAGTGGTAACAAAAGTGCGCAGGGAGAAAGCAACATTGATAGTAGTAGCCCCGATATGGAAGTCACAAGTGTTGTTCCCAGCATTGATGGAACTAGTGACCGATTACCCGAGAATACTACCACTAAGGGACAGCCTACTCACAGACCTAGTGGGTTCATATCATGCTCTGAGAGTGAGAGGGACTCACCCGCTGATGGCATGCAGGATAGCAGGAGACGCTGGAATCTCCCTGGGATTTCAGCGCAAGCTGCTAGCCTTATCGCAGAGTCGTGGCCAACATCGACTAGCAGGAGCTATGACGCAGCTTGGAATAGATGGTCACTGTTGTGCAAAAGGAGAAGTCTACACCCCGTTTCAGCACCTTTAGTGGAGATATTAAACTTTTTGGCAGTTAATACAAGACGGGAAGTCCTATAGGACAATTGGAGTATACAGAACGGCAATATCAGCGGGCCACACACCCATAGAGGGATTGCCCGTAGGGGAGCATGTAGCAGTAAACCGACTGCTGAAAGTAATAAGATTTAGAAAATCTCCACAGCCAAAGTATAACTCATTATGGGACGCTTCCGTAGTCATGAGACTACTGGCCAGCTGGCCAGGGAATAGATATCTGTCGTTGAAACAACTATCAGGGAAACTAGCAATGCTGTTATGCCTAGTGTCATGTAGAACAGTAGCAGACGTCAGATCCCTGGAAGTGAATAGGAAAGTGTAGGGACGAGAAGGGCTAACCTTCACTCTAGTCAGAAGAACAAAGACGGACTCAGCGACAATAGTCCACCGCTATCTGCAGGAACATCCGAATTGGTGCGTAGCTGGCATAAAAGAATATGAGCATAGAACAGAAGAGATGAGACCGATGGGGACGACACAGTTGCTTATAGCACGTAGAAAACCCTGCAAGGCAGTAGCCACAGCCACTATAGCAAGATGGTCAGAGAAGTGATGCAGTTAGCAGGAATAAATATGGCTAAGTTTGGAGCGCATTCCATCAGGGGCGCAATGGCGTCAAAGCGCTAGCGCAGGGTCCAAGGTTGCAGGATATCCTACAAGCGGCTGATTGGGCCAGTGATACTACTGAAGTGGGAGAATGGGAGAAAAAGCTCCCCCCAATCTCCTCGCGACCATGGCCCAGAGGATTGCGGCCTAGACACCCATCACGAGATGAATTTGTCTATCTACCAGACGACCAAATACCCTGGTTCAAGAACATACGGATATGCCCACCAGCCTGCCCACCAGCCTGCCCTACTCGAGCCGACACCTGCGGCATGGATGAACTCGACTAAGACCTCGACACCAAGCACCCACATCATTAGAGATGGCATGACTACCTAGCCAACTGCCAAGAACACACGTGCCACCATGCACACTGGACACTCACGCAACGCACCAACCCACACGAAGAATATATTCAGTGCTATGACGTAGGTGACGGATACACCCACTGACGCGCATCTTTATTATTTTTCACATAGGTTTTCCGTAATGCAGAAACGCAAGACGCATAAAGCACTCGCGTATACGGTTGCTGACGCTTCTCCCACCCCTTGCATCGTGATGAGAATAGAACGAAGACGTAATACTGCCTATGAAGCCATGTCGCGCCACAACACAGGTGCAGTGCATTACACCTCCCCTCCTATGACCCAGGCCCAAGTAGGCCGCAAGCTAGAGCCGCCATGAACACTGAATGAGCAAGAGTACAAGTGCTGATCACGCAGAACGAGCCCAGCGAGAGCTCACAGCCAAGGGAGCGATGTTGCAACTCGTATGCTACCAGCCGACACCAAGGTCACACCTGTAAGCAAAGCCAAGCACGCAGAAGCAAAATACAACTTTAAATGTGCAGGATTCTGCCCCAGCCACGGTCTCCCCTCATGTGACTAAGCCAACCTGACAAGGTGCCAGACCCACGAGGGAGAAGTCGCCTGGGTCCCACGTCTGGGACACAGGCGGCAACAATGAAATGACCCAACGGACACCTACAGCGATGGGAATGGTCTGCTCTCAGGCCTATGAGCAAATCCACGCATTGTCTGCACAAACACATAGTTACATATTGTTGCTAGTGACAGGTACACCGCGAGCTGGGAACAACGATGGTCCCAGGCTGGGGGGCTTGCGGGTGGACCAATCAGAACATGGGGGCACTCATCACTGACTCCACTAACATTAGCCAATCATTAGGGGTCTTCGTGTAACAATTTTCAAGTATCTAATAGAAGGGACAACCCAAGTATACCACCTGACTCATCCTCAACCACTAATACTATTCTCTATATGTATGCTATACTAACCCTACCACTCGAGGAATCAATCCAGAGTGGCAATAGGTTTTTCGCTAACTTTCCCAGGTGACGCAAGTAGCGCGTCATACTGAGGCAAAAAAGGGCCTGCGAGCCCCACGAACTTTGAGAGTCTGGACAGACGCGTACGATCCTAGACCCATCCCTGCCGTTGTTTAATAAACAGCAGAACCACCTTGCTTCTTGCGTGTGTCTCATACTCAATTTTGGGGAACACGGGAGGAGTTGGGGCCTCCCAGCCCAGAGGTCCGCGGACGGCCCAGCCGACCCCGGGACAATCACCCCGACAAGTTGGAGGCACTGCTGAGATCTGTTTACAATCTACCTTTTTATTTCTCCAAGGCCTCTCGTTGCGAGGAGGCCCGGCGGCGCGGCCCCCTCTGCCGCTGCCCCTTTTTGAGGACTACAGGACCATCGCGGAACTGCGAGAAGACCGGACAGCGCAATCCGGATATTGGCCCTCGGGAGCCGGTTAAGAAGTATCCCGCCCGCGGTTGGCGAGTGTCCAGACGTGGTCCAGACGAGGGGAGGTGGCGAGCCGCTTGGAGGGGTGCACGCAGTCGAGCGGCCCCGCATCAAGAGAACTTGGTGAGTATGTCACATCCAACAAGCAATGTGAGATTGTGAGGGAGGGGGGAGGAGTGCAATAAGGGCGGTGGGAGGTGTTACTAAGGTGTGCGGCGAAGATTTGATCAATTAGTGTTGACGGTGAAGTGAATGGTAGCAGGACAGGCGCGAGAGCCGTCTGCTGCCACGTCACGGAGAAGGGTGGGCGGAGCAAGAAAACATCACGTGCGGTTGCTCGTAGACACTGATTGGCCTAGGTCGTGACCACCTGTAAGGGAGTGTGTGTGTGTGTGGTTTCCTACGAATTGGCAGTTATTGATCAATGAGTAGATGAGGATCCCTATTGATCGAGCAGTGAAACTCGATAGATAGATGACGTTTTCCTGTAGGCGGTAGCTAACTGGTTGCCTAGTAAGGAAGATAATTGGCTGGTTAAGCCCTCCTGTTGAGGGGCGTATCACACGCAAGGCGACGCAGCGTGCGCAGTCCGATTATGTTGTTGGTTACCTTGTTCCAGGCGTAACAAGAGGACAGCTGTGGGGTTAACGGGGACAAACAGCAAAACTTATTTCGAGCTTTCTAAAGTGTAAAAGATCTTACCGGTAGTTTTGGAAGAGGTCGGTGACGTCACCCGTAGGGCTTTCATAGGATACCTCGACCATACAGCATTGTTGAAGGGTGGTGGGGAAGTGAATAGTGGACAGGGGGTGCGCACGGAGGTTGTCGGCCACCTTAAATATGGGACAGGTGGAGAGGGGGAAGTGACCATGCACGGAGAACGCCAGCCACGCCGAGTGAGGTAGGAGGAGAAAAGTGGGACGGCTGTATAAGCACTTCACACAGGGCACGCAGCCGCAGGGGGCTTCGTGCGCCGTGGCTGCAGGGGGCCGTAAGGGTATTAAGGAAGAGAGAAAAAAAAAAAAACAAATACAGGAAAAAGACAGCATATTTGCAAGTGTTATATTTGACTGTTTTCCTTTTAGCGGATGGTCGCAAGTCCCCAAACTACGGGGCCAAGTAACACATCTGCAATTGTCATATTTGACTGGGTTTCTTTTAGCGGAAGGTCGCAAGTCCCAAAACTACGGGGCCAGGTAACGACAACTATACTGAAGGGAGCTAACAACACAGTGTAACCATGTCATACGTGTTAGGATTGGGAGGGTGGGGGAATACCCTCACTACCCCACTACAGCATATATGTAAAACACTATCACCCCATAGGGAAAAACTGATCAAATACAGCATAGAGTGGACACAAGGGACGGACAACAAAATAACGACAGCCTGGCCGCCTAACGGCAGTTTCAACCCGTACGTCCAACACTCGCTACTGACACATATACATAACACATACAAGGGGAAGAAGTTGACGCACCACGTGGAGGTGTTTAACTTATGGAGGATGTTCCAGGGGTCCCGACCAGGACCAACCGGAATGTTCACTGTGGAGGAAACGAAGGACGGGAAGAAGATTAAGGAGGAAGAGGGAAATGGGGAAAAGGAGGTTGACAGTGCACAGTGCGCGGGAAAGGGCCGAGAGGGGGGGGGAAGCTCAGCATCGTAAATTAAATAGAAATAAAAAAGGAAAGGACCGACGACATGCCTTTGGCGAAACTAGTGAAAAAGGAGGAAGGGGGGCTATATCCTGTAACGGAACTACGAGAAGCAGTAAGGCAACAACTAACGGCGGCTGAGGGGTATTCGAACCCAGCATACAGCCCACCACCATATACAGCTACAGGTGGCTACATAGGGGGGGAGGTGACAAGTACAGTAGGCCCAACTTATACGAAGATGGACGCAAGGGAAGGGAAGACTAGTGAAGAGCCCATCCCAACCATAGGACACGACGAGTGGGTAGCCGCGCAGGTGCTGCTAAAATTGCGAGGGACACTAACGGGAGAAGAAAAGGAGGTAGTACAGAAAATGAACGAGGAGGATGAGGGTAGCAGTGAAATAAAAGGGGAGGAAGGTAAAAGGAAAGGAGGGGAACTGTTACGAGCAGAGGAGGAGATGTTGGAGGAACGATTGGCGGAATTAAGGAATGAGCAAAACGCCCTGATCAAACAGCTTGAGAGGGAGGAACGAGAGAGAAGGAGGGAAAGGAAGGAAAGTAAGGATGAGTTAGAAAAAATGAGGGAAAGAACTGAAGAATGGAAGCGGGAAGCTGAAAGGATGAAGGCGATAGCAGAAAGGGTATCTCGAGCAGCACAGCTTGACAGGAATAGAGAAGAAGAAGAGAAAGAAAAGGAAATGGAAATATGGAAGAGGAAAATACTATCAGAAACCACCAAGAAATACGAGGAAGGCAAAATAATAGAAAGCATACTAGAAAGGGAGAGAGAGAGATGGGATAGGAGGAGAGAGGAAGAAAGGATATTAGAGAAGGTGAGTAGTGAGGTGATGGAGGAATTAAAAAAGAAAAGAGAGGAAATAGGTGGTGAAATAGAAAAGAAGAGGGAAGGGGAAAGAAGAGATAGGAAAGGGGAGAGTGAGGTAAGGAAATATGTACGCAGGGATGCAGAAGTAGCAACAACATCAGCACAAAGGGCAGCAATTGGTGGAAAAGAAGTGGAAGGAGCGGATTTAATAGACTTAAAAACAGTGACGATTAGAGGGAAAAAGACAGATTGGGAGTTGTCGCTCCTGGATGATTTTTGCAGCGAGGAAGAAGAAGGAATGGGGAGAAGGAAGAAGCGGCGATAGGGAAAGCTTAGACAAATTGTACATCACCCGCACCAACAGGGAATCACCATGGGCGTGCAGAAGGAAGGAAGAGCTGGGGGGAAGTGAGGAGAAAGACCAAGCAATGGTGGAAAGGCAAACACGTGCAGCTACACCCACATCATCATCCCGTCCAACATGTCCGCCCAGGCTTAGAGATCTCCCCGGACGTAGGCAGGAAGAACAGACACACACACCCACATCAAATAAAGAAAATAACAAGAGAAGGGGAAGAGATGAAGGGGAAGCTGCAACGAGCGGCGGTAATATGGACATGACAGATGATCTAGACGACACAGAAGAAGAGGAGGGGTATGCGGACTCTACACCGCGACAACTAGGGGGACAGATGGGACACAATTTAATGCCGCTATTGGAGAGAGGGGGGGTTAGACCACAATACGTCCCTTGGAAGCATGCCGATAAGGAAAATATAAAGTGTAGGCTCCCATAACTAAGTGGAGGAGCGGGACAATGGATATACGAGATGCAAAAACACACTGCAGGACAGAAACTAGCAGTAGGAGACGTGAAGGGCCTACTAATATCAATATTAGGGGATGTGGCAGATGACATCTGGAAGAGAGCGGGTTTCCCCGGGGTCACAATAACGAACACATCACATGACGGGGCGCCATTTGCGAATTGCAGGCATGCATTATAGCGAGCGCTGAGGGTACAATACCCCGACACCTCAGACATAGGAGCAATTACGTCACGCAAGATGCGTGAGAACGAAGATCCTGTTGATTATATCCATGAGATTCAGGAGAAGTGGCATATGGAAACTAGAGAGCAATGGGACAAGACACCGGCAATATTTTACCACATACTAATACAAGGGCTCCCGAAGGCAGTACAAAAACAATTGAAGAAAGTAGTGGGGATGGAAGCAAAGGCCTGGCCGGAAATACAATTGACAATAGTACACCTTGTAGGACGTGGCAAGAAAAGATGAAACAAAAGGAAGAAGATAGAAAAGGGGAAGAGGCTAAATTAGTGCAGAAAAAACTGACTAAGTACACCATGGAAGGTGCACTAATAACTACACCAACAACAATGACACCAAACCCCCACGCAAGTAGTGGCCGCACAGGATCCCTCACAACTACAAACACCACCACTACCACAATCACCACGACTTATAACACAACAGCTGCCACCACCCCCACCATACACGGCTAACATGGGAGGAGGGTACATGGCATCAGGAACTGGATATTATAATAACATCAGGGGAAGGGGAGGAATGATGAGGGGGAGGGGATATGGCCAACCTGCATAACAGCAAGGGGGAGGATTCCGAAGCTTCTACCCCACTGGGCAACCAGTGTACCAGGATAACGCAGGAAGTTTCCCATGGCAGACCAGGGAACCACCTGTATGTTGGATTTGCGGGATGTTAGGACACATGTCACGTACATGTAGAATGAGACCCTCCACATCAGCATGGGGGGAACAAGGACATCAAGGGCCTATGAGGGAGCAGCAGGGTTACCAACAATTGCAGGGGCTGCAACAGATCAGCACACAGCAACAGTTAGCAACACAACAACAGCCATAGACATATTCACTACCGCAACAACAGGTAGCAATAACACAACAACACCAAGTGCAGCCGGTGCAGCAGCCCAGTCAAATACAGGACCATAAGGTAACCTCCACCGATACACAGCTACAACAAACACAATTGGGAAGGGTGACTGTCCTGGGACACAACCCTTACTCAGGAAGTGGTCAGTCATTATACCCACAATAGGACAGCCCAAAGACGTCCTTGGTGTGTCCCATCCTGTCGATAACACCGAATAGTGCGGAAGAACCACGCATTGAGGTAACGATAGGTGACAAAAAATTATCATTCCTTGTTGACACTGGGGCAACCCGGTCTTGCATAAGGGAGGGTAGATTTAAGATGTCAGGTGAGGCCATGAACACCCAAGGATTCTCTGGGGCTAGGGGGTTGGTTCCCTTTACTGATAACATCTCCTTATCTATTGGAGATTATGACATGTCTGTCCCGCTCCTGTATTCAAGGGAGTCACCAGTGAACATACTCGGGAGGGACATAATGAGCAGGCTAAATATGACAATCTCCTTCACGGAGGATGGCATAATTTGTTCCACTCCAGGAATAAACATGCTTACTGCACGACAAATACTGCAAGCGTACTGTGGACAGACAGTAGCTCGGGCTGAGCCAGTGGACGGTGAACTGTTCCAGTACGGAACGGACATGGCATTCGCCTGGATGCCAGGAATAGAAGGAAAGATCTGGAGAAGGCCAGCAGCGTATTTGTTCAGGCCTGAGACACCAGCCAATGAACCAGAAGGGAAGGTGATTTTGGTGAGCATCGAGAGTATTATAGCAACTTCTGATTATATCGCAGTACATGCCCAAGACCGGGAAGGGAGAGCATGGAGGGCAGTGATAGCCCTGGCTTAGGGATGCAGGCTCACCCAGGTGTCCGATGAGGAGCTCTTCTCAGAAGACAAGGAAGAAGGTGAGATGGTATTCATGATGAGTGTAGATATATGGCTAAGAGTGACATATAAGCAAGTGGCACAGAAAATGGCCATGGCACTTGAAGCACCCGCATCTACCCAGTTCCCTTCTACGAGGAAGATATGGCAAAAGTTCCAACACCACTGTGGACCACCAGTCCCTATGACGTGGGCTGCATAAAGAGTATTGGGGGAGTAAGAATAAAGCTGAAAAAGGGTGCAATACTACCTAGAGTGAAACAATACCCACTATCAAAAGAGGCAGATGAGAGCATATACGAAACAATAACGGCCCTAATAAATAATGGCATATTGGTACCATCAGAATCACCATGTAACATGGCCGTGTACCCAGTGCGCAAGGCTAAAGGAGGGTCTTGGCGTTTTATCCAGGACCTCAGACCCTTGAACAACATTGTAGAAGCAGAATACCACATAGCAGCAAACCCGGCCACAATATTATGTGGAATTCCGACAGAAGCCTCACGGTTCACAGTGATTGACCTCAAAAAGGCCTTTTTCTCAATACCCCTGCACCCAGATTCACAAGACTTGACAAGCTTCACAGACAGAAACACAAAATGGAAACACACAAGGTTACCACAAGGGTACTGCGAGCACCCTCAATTTTCAACAGAGTAATACAGATGGACTTGGGAAACATTGAATTGGAAAGTACGGTACTGCAATATGTTGACGATATAATAATTTGCAGCACAAGCGAGAAAAGGTGCAGGGAGGACTCATTGAAAATGCTAACAGTGTTGGCTGAAAAGGGTTACAAGGTAGACAAAGAAAAGTTACAGTACTGTCAGGAACAGGTACTATACATTGGTCAACTAATATCCCAACACGGAAGAAAGATTGCACCACAAAGAGCACAAGCTATATCAAACACGCCTCTACCACAAACGGTGAGGGAGCTGCAGCAGTTCCTGGGATTATGCAACTACTGTAGAGCATGGGTTTTTGACTATAGCTCATACATAGGACCCCTACTTGCAGCATTGAGAGAAGCACACAAAGGGGACAAAACATTGGGGTGGACAAGGGAAATGAAGGAGGCATGTGACGAGTTGAAGCACGACATATCCACTGCTCCGGTACTAGCCACCCCAGATTATGAACGGCAGTTCTTTATCTTTTCACATTGCGACTCAGCAGTAATGAAAGCAGTATTGACTCAGAAAACCAGCATGGGACACAAGCCAATAGCGTTCTACAGCGGTCACTTGGACCCTGTTATGTTAGGACATTTCCCTTGCGAACAGAGTCTCGCCGCGGCTGCATTTGCGGTAGAGAAATCATCATCGATTACAATGGGGTGCCCAACCACTCTATTTGTGGAGCATGCGCTGTTTGCAATATTTAGTAAGCCTAAATCGACACTGACCACACAGAGGGCGTCAGGTTATGAGATCATCTTGTCTAGACCCGAACTGTCAATTGTCAGGTGCAGTACAGTTAACCCAGCCAGATTTATAGCGGAAATTATTGAGGAAGGTGATTATGCTCATGACTGTACGCAGACTATCGAAACGTACTCATGCACTAGAAAAGTTGAAGAGGATGCACTTAACGGTGGAGAGATTTTGTACATTGATGGGTCATCAACAATAGACCAAAGTGATGGGATAAGGAGAACAGGGGCAGCAGTTGTAAAAATGACAGAAGATTTGATGTATGTCCCGGTGAAATGTGTGCAGCTACCACAGCATTATTCGGCTCAAGCAGCAGAATTGGTTGCACTGATCTTGGCGTTGAAGGAAAGCGTTGACAAAAAAGTTACTATATATTCTGATAGCGCATATGTCACGTCAACTGTCCACTCGGGGTTGATAAAATGGCAGAGAAGGGGGTTTAGGAGAGCTGACGGCACCCCAGTGCAACATGCTCTCTTGTTAGCAGAATTAATTGAAGTAATTAATGATCCCCAAGAGATAGCTTTGGTTAAATGCCCAGCACACACTAATGGAGATGACCATATCTCAAAAGGGAATGAAACAGCAGACGCACATGCCAAACATGCTGCATACTTTGGTGAAATATGGAACCCCCCAGAGTCAGAGAGAGGGAGAGGGAGGGGGATGGCCAAACAGATGTTGATGAAAGAAGGGTACACCCATCTCCCCGCCACACAGATAATGGAATTACAGGCAGCCGCACCAATGGCAGAAAAGGAACTATGGGTAAACATAGGATGTATGATGTCCCCAACTGACGCACTGTGGCGTCAAAATAACACTGGAAAGGTGGTCATGCCGTTGGCACTGCTGAACACCGCCCTGGCCCAGCTCCATCACCCAGCTCATACAGGAAAGGAAGTAATTGCAGCACGAATTAGGGAAGACTGGTTCTGCCCCGAGTTAAATTCTCATGTAACACATTTTATCAGCAATTGCCTCACATGCCAACAGTTTACGTCCGGTCACACGCTGCAAGTGATAAAAGGTACTATACCCCGGCCAGAGGGACCCTTCCTGCACATTCACATTGACTATGTTGATATGATCAATGTATGTCAAGGAAATAGGTATATGATTGTAGTGGTATACCCATTCTCCAGGTGGATCGAGGCCGGACCCTGCTCACACGCAGATGCGTTCAGAGCAGCTAAATTTCTAGTGAGAGAGGTTTTCCCCAGGTGGGGCATGTGCGAAGTGTTACGGTCAGATAACGCCCCACACTTTGCTAATGAAATGTTTCAGCACATCACGCCCTTGTTGGGTATTAAGCATAAATTTGCATGTGCATATCACCCGCAGGCCAACGGTATATGTGAACGCCTGAGTGGCCTATTGAAAGAAGAAATAGCAAAGATACAACAAACAACCAAGAAGAGCTGGTTGTACTGTCTCCCGCTAGCTCTATTTGAGCTAATTAATAGGCCAGGGTCTGATCACCACCTCACTCCTCACGAGGTGGTGACAGGATGTCAAATGCGCCTTCCTCTAACGCCTACATCAAGAGCATTCACAGACCATGAAAACACTGCAACTGTTCTTGGTGACGAAATGTATCAATATGTGTCTTCTTTTATTACTAGTGTAGCATTTGTGTATAAACAGCTCAAGCGCACGTGGGGCGGGTTGAAGAGTTCTCAACAAGAAGACGCCGAAAAGGAACTGGAAAATGAAGGACGAAGCAAAATTGCTAAAGGTGACCATGTGCTACTCCGCAACTTAAATAGAAAGTTGAACAGCCCACACTTTACTGGTCCTCATTTGGTAGAGGAGGTAGCTACCAGAGCTGTGAAATTGCAGGATAAGCATGCCTGGAATCACCTACACGACGTGAAGATCTACAAACTCCAGACCCGCCCTAGTGTTAACGACAGGGCCATTGGAAGAGCAACAACAGCAACAGAATCGGCCACAGAGAAGGAAACGTCGGCCACAACTGAGGACAGTAGTGTCACCACACCTGATCACCCCCCAGATTCCACAGAGGCAACTACTGAAATAGACACTGGACGCTTGCCCACAGCCCATCCCATGGTCACGAGATTGCAAAGTAAACAAACTTCCGCCAATTGAGCCCCTACCCCCTCCCCTCTAAGGTCACCCCCGATTGAAGGACATTGTATTGCGCACACACACACACATGTAAAACACTTATACATTTTCTCTTTTCTTCTCTCGCACATGCAGGTACTGTGTATAATTGTATTATTCAGAAAATAAGTAACTAACAGTGTACTGTGCCCAGGAGTAGATGCTGCCCACGGATGATAACACCCCTGAAGCCCTATCGCACCAATTTGTATATCACATAAGAAGGCCAAAGTACCTGAAGAGAAGGAGGGTACGCGTATATTACACCGCATTTATTTTGGCCATAGAACCATCATTTCCCCATCTTCACCAGCACTTACCTGCGCTAAGAGATAGATCACTAAGATTAGCGTGGGAACAGCTCTTCGCCTGGGCACTGAACGATCACTTGGTAGGGAGAGCTTAATAACAACCACTAACAATAATAACAAGCGTATTGAGGATTTTCAGGCGGGCACCTTTAACGTCGCAAGAATAAGCTGCCGGACTGCAGCAAGGTAAGAGCAAATGCCGGTGAGACTAGCTTTTGTAATAAAAATGATAGGAGTATTGGTAATCACTGGTCTATTGGCTGCCTCTGTATGGCAGAAAAGTTATGCTATCAATATTATGGCTGCACCCAAACCTAACATACCCCCTCCCACGGCTGCAACAGGTATGACGTCAGGTGGTACTAGCAACCCTCCGCATAAGGGAAGTAGAGTTAAACGCAGCACATATACAGATAACAAGGGTATTGATAATTACATAACAGATTCACCACACGTCTCAAACAACATGTGGTACCAGCACATGACCCAAATTGGTAAGCAGACAACAGAAGATAGCTGTTATGTTTGCTCATTGATCCCATACGCCATGAGCGCTTCTCGAACATTCGTCGCCACAGAAATACAAGAAAAGACGGCGCGATGTATAGTATATCTGGCACTATTCCAAACGAGAGGATGATTTCAAGGAACGGTGGTGAGAATGCAGTCGAAAACAAGAGACACATACCCATACGAAAACAATTTCCTCAAGTCATATTTGAGTTTCCATAAGAGCAGTTTACATGCTGAAGCATTCAGATACATGACAAGTGGTGAAAAGGGAGAAACAAAGAAAGTAACCCTACAATACCTACCATGTGATTGGTACGCCACTGAAGTTCCTGGTATACAAGGCTGTTGGTAAAGGCCACTGATAACAATAACAGGGAAGGTATACATGAACAATGAATGGAAATAGGAGTGGTCGGTAGCAACATGATAACAAGAGAGAATATTACCACCACACAGGAACACAACGACAGATGTTGGACGACATGGGGCAAATACGTACCCATGCTGACATGGATGGAGAAGGATGAAGACCCAATAAGCATACTACCGCTGACCGCGCCCAAGTTATGCTACCAACACAGAGGAGATGTGGAGGTGGGATACAATACCAACTGTGGAAGCCTGTTAGAATTACCAGAGGGCGGTGCTGGAACGGCAGTGATTATGGATCACTATTGGGCCTGCGGAATTAAGGCATATCACACCCTGCCCCCGTTGTGGAATGGTATATGCACAATGGTACACATCAATGTACCATCGCTAGTGGTGCCCCAAAAACATGTGAACATGGCCAATTTCCCCAAAATGGATGAAGGGAACAAGAGGAAGAAGCGATCCGTACAATCACAGGAGGGAGACAACAACAACAACAACAATGTCCTAAACAGGATAAAGAGACAAGGAGAACCCCTGACAGGAAACTACCTGTGGGGAAGCTCGGAAACAGCACTCACTTCTATCCCACCAGAACATAGGTTATTTAGCAGGGCTATGTTCTTCTCGTCAATAATACACCCTGGACTACAAGCTTATGCAAATGCTAAATGGCTCCAGATCACCCGATGGGAACTAATGATGACGATTAATTCAACAGTAAACGGATTCAATGCAATAAAAGAGGAACTGCAAGCGGTAAGAATGGTAGCACTACAGAACAGATATGTACTGGATCTCCTCACAGCGATGGAAGGGGGAGTTTATGCAAAAATAGGACAATCGTGCTGCACATTTTTCCCTGCTAACGATGCAGATAATGGTACACTCACCGAAGCAGTATCACAACTGGCCCAGATGCACTCCAAGATGATGGAAAAAAGTAAAGAAGTAAAGAAGGATGATAGCTGGTTTTCATTGTTATGGTCATATATGCCATCATGGCTGTCGGACGGGCTGAAGATAATAGTTGGATGCATAATACTGGCTGCAGCTGTATTGATTGTAATAAGGTTTTGGAAGGCCAGGAAGGCACGCACTACAGACGAAATGATCGAAATGGTCGGCATGCACCCCTTGATGCCAACTGACGATGACCAGCACACAGACGTGATAATAAAGGAAAGAGAGAAACTGTGCAAACAGATCATCGCCAATCACTTAGACCCACCATCCGTAAAGCTTGAGAACCCAGGAAACCCGAGGAGCTATATCGGAAGATGGGTATACTGCAAACTGGGAGGGAGCTGTGTATACATGTACTGGTCATTTGAAGACCATGTCAACCACTATGGGCACCTGGGAGGAGTGACCAAAATATGGAGAGTAAGAGGAGATAAATAAAAAGATATGTTTGTGGTCGACAAGTCGACCAGAAGGGGGACTGAAGTGGGAGAATGGGAGAAAAAGCTCCTCCCAATCTCCTCGCGACCATGGCCCAGAGGATCGCGGCCTAGACACCCACCACGAGATGAATTTGTCTATCTACCAGACGACCAAATACCCTGGTTCAAGAACATACGGATATGCCCACCAGCCTGCCCACCAGCCTGCCTTACTCGAGCCGACACCTGCGGCATGGATGAACTCGACTAAGACCTCGACAACAAGCACCCACATCGTTAGAGATGCCATGACGACATAGCCAACTGCCAAGAACACACGTGCCACCATGCACACTGGACACTCACGCACCAACCCACACGAAGAATATATTCAGTGCTATGACGTAGGTGACGGATATACCCACTGACGCGCATCTTTATTATTTTTCACATAGGTTTTCCGTAATGCAGAAATGCAAGACGCATAAAGCACTTGCGTATACGCTTGCTGACGCTTCTCCCACCCCTTGCATCGTGATGAGAATATAACGAAGACGTAATACTGTCTATGAAGCCATGTCGCACCACAACACAGGTGCCGTGCATTATACCTCCCCACCTATGAACCAGGCCCAAGTAGGCCGCAAGCTAGAGCCGCCATGAACACTGAATGAGCAAGAGTACAAGTGCTGATCACGCAGAACGAGCCCAGCGAGAGCTCACAGCCAAGGGAGTGATGTTGCAACTCGTATGCTACCAGCCGACGCCAAGGTCACACCTGTAAGCAAAGCCAAGCATGCATAAGCAAAATACAACTTTAAATGTGCAGGATTCTGCCCCAGCCACGGTCTCCCCTCACGTGACCAAGCCAACCTGACAAGGTGCCAGACCCACGAGGGAGAAGTCGCCTGGGTCCCACGTCTGGGACACAGGCGGCAACAATGAAATGACCCAACGGACAACTACAGCGATGGGAATGGTCTGCTCTCAGGCCTATGAGCAAATCCGCGCATTGTCTGCACGAACACATAGTTGCATATTGTTGCTAGTGACAGGTACACCACTAGCTGGGAACAACAATGGTCCCAGGCTGGGGGGCACGCGGGTGGACCAATCAGAACATAGGGGCACTCATCACTGACGCCACTAACATTAGCCAATCATTAGGGGTCTTTGTGTAACAATTTTCAAGTATCTAATAGAAGGGACAACCCAAGTATACCACCTGACTCATCCTCAACCACTAATACTGTTCTCTATATGTATGCTATACTAACCCTACCACTCGAGGAACCAATCCAGAGTGGCGATAGGTTTTTCACTAACTTTCCCAGGTGACGCAAGTAGCGCGTCATACTGAGGCAAAAAGGGCCTGCGAGCCCCACGAACTTTGAGAGTCTGGACGGACGCGTACGATCCTAGACCCATCCCTGCCGTTGTTTAATAAGCAGCAGAACCACCTTGCTTCTTGAGTGTGTCTCATACTCAATTTTGGGGAACACGGGAGGAGTTGGGACCTCCCAGCCCAGAGGTCCGCGGACGGCCCAGCCGACCCCGGGACAATCACCCCGACACTACATTAGGAACATTCTATTTCAAGCATGTACAGTCAGTTGCAGACACAGTGATGACAAGCTTTGAACAAGCATAATGCTCGCCTCCATCTTGACATAGAATGAAGATTACCCCTGCTGATAGCCCAGGTAGTCTTGATCTTCATTGGGGGTAATCTTCATTGTCACCAAGTGCCACTTACCTCCTCCTCAGTGGCGCCCCCAGAAATCCCTATCAGCTACTTCTCTGTTCCGGAGGCCAGATGATGTAGCCCCCTCACAGCCTGACCATCTTTCCTCCTCCCTTGCCCCCACACCTCTGGGCAGTCACCAGTACCACAGCCACATTTCTCTTACAAGTTCCAGGTTCTGCTGGATGGTGTTGTGAGAGAGGCCCCTCTGACACACCATCCAACCATCGTAGGACGCAAGTACTTAAATACCCAACTCTGCCAGCACAAGAAACTCTGGAACGTCATCCTCACCAGTGTCAATGCCATGGTGACCAACTCACGCATGGTGAGCCAAACCCAGAAAACTTGCCAGACCTAAATAGGCATGTGCAGAAGCATGTCACCAAACACCACAGGGAGAGCATAGCTACATGAGGTGACCCACCACCATCACCTTGGGATTTGCAACCGCAGGACGCATCAGCCATGACAGTCATCGACGTGACCACCTTCGATGGAAAGGGAAAAGTGGAGGACA
Organism: Ambystoma mexicanum; assembly: GCF_040938575.1. NCBI lineage: Eukaryota > Metazoa > Chordata > Amphibia > Caudata > Ambystomatidae > Ambystoma > Ambystoma mexicanum. The sequence goes on along the minus strand of NC_090934.1, from coordinate 1,412,407,083 downwards.
GGTCTGCAGGTGAGTACAGCTCATGCCTGCTTGACAAAAAGCAATAATGTAAGTTGCCAAGTATGGGAGTGGCCAAGACAATTTGTCTGTGCAACAAATGCAGACATGCAGCAACCACAATGGAAATGTGAGATCCCCAATGTCCACTTCCTCAAGCCATTTCACTCTCACACACCCATTTCACCCCACACATGGCAGCAGATACATACTGAAAATTGCCCAGTGCATACGGCCAGATGTTGATTTCACATGGGAAGAAAAGCTAATAAACACACCACACCCTACTCCTATGTCTGAACTCACTGACCTGGTGCAGCAGAGTATGTGTATTGTTGCCAGTTTACATGCCAGCAAGGGATAGTCACTGAAAGCCAGTGAGACCACTGACCCAGACCCTTGAGCAGTTTTCCCAGAGAAATGAAGTCATCATATAAAGGTACTTGACCAAGGAGCATTACTGTGTGCCTATCTCCACCAACACAGTGCAGAGGCTGCAGTTACTATGCACCTTTCGTTGAGCAGTTGCCTGCAAGGAGAATGCATACTCCCTGGGGTCTCACGTAATGTGTCCCCATGCCACAATCCACGCCAATCACCAATGGTGTGTCCATGCACAGTCGGATGAGAACAGTGATGCGCTACATCATTGCACATTACCAAGCCCGTACATGCCCTTCTTAGATGCTGCACCACTGTTTATTATGAACCACGCCTTCCCTCTCCGGTGTCAGCTAGTCAGCTTGAACTTTGGCTGCCCTGCTGACTCCTCTGAACACTGTGGTTTCCACCAACGGTACAGTCAGGTGGTTGATAGCTTGAGGGAACGGGGTTGGAAGGGAAAGGTTTGCCAATCACTTTCAGCCACCGTGCCTGATGAGGTACATGCAACCACCCTTGTACTGGTGAACACAGTTATGTTGTAATGTCAACATAACCTCAATTTACAGGGCAAGGACAGGCCAGCAGCTGATATGTAGTGTGCCCAATGTCACCCCATGATGACTTTGGTTTGTGGCATGCGGCTGACCAAGTGTGCCCCAAAATCTTAACCCACAGAGAGAGATGAAAGACCAGACTACAGGCTGATATGGGTGAATGCTTCAGGAGGGGTGTCGTCATGCCAAGCCAGATATGACATGACATCTCACCATCCAACTGGATAGAATAGATTAAGTGGAGAACACTGCCATGAAGACAGCTGCTTGGCATAAGTGCCATGACTGTGGAATGCCAAAGGGGAATGTTGAAAGGAAGTATGTCATCAACAAATGGGCATGAGCATCTTTGGGAGTAATGCGATCTACAGGTTTGGCCACACATATGTCCTGGCAGTCTCAGGAAGTTGTGACCTCAATTACCCAGTATCTTCTGTCCCCTGTCTGTCGCATTCCCCTTTCATGCGCATTGCCACTGTGTGTATAGGAGAAGGCACCTGGCACCACATTAGACTCTACTTTCAATCCAGCTATTCCTTCCCAGAGGGTTCACTGAGTCACCATCCATGCAGGTTAATGGAACTCCCTAAAGGTAGTATGGGTGCAAGACTGAAAGTGCAGACAGCCATGACACTGAGCTAAGTGGTGTACATGTGTACACATTTGCCATGGACGGTGCCATCTAACTTTCTACTCTCACCCACAGAGCATCACAATGAAAGTCACGAGGATGATGCCCATGATGAGGACCCCATGGAGTGGGCAAAGAAGCTTGGCCCATATATTGGGTAAGAGACACCCACTCCTCCACCCAGCATCCTTCCTCCTGCCACCACCATCCTTTCCCTGCCCTTCATGAGCAGTAGGCCACAGTGAGACTGTCACTGCCTCCATCTTACCTCTCAGGAAATAGTGCCCTTGTCACACCCATCTGCCAGTTGCCACGTTGAGTGGTCGTCCTGCGTGTGGTGGCTGTGACGGTCAGCAAGATCACTCCTGAGAAGCCGTGTCATCTCTCACTAGGTTGGCAAGGTCCCGTTCGTCCAGTGCGCTGGGATTTATCCCACCCCAGGCATTGTCCACCCGCCTCTTCTACCTCTCGCTCCTGCCCCATGATGGACAGTACCCAATATGGCTATTTCTGAGTGAATGTTAGCTCTGGAGGCAGCCCAGGCACAGGTAGAGGACAATGAGATGGAACAGGTGGATGCTTGGTCGTTGATGGTGGAGATCCTGGCTAAGGCAAAGTAAGTCCCTGTAGCATGGGATCAGTGCCACAAAATATATGATGGTAGACTTGGTAAAGGAGTTAGGTGTGGCAGATCAAGAGGCCAGTGCAAAAGATGTGGAGGAAGCACCAGTGTCAGCAGCCGAAGAGGCCTGCACTGAGGGCAGGGAAGATGCTCACCAGATGTGAGAGTAGGCCACCAGGCACAGCCTGCCTTCCATGTCACCCATGTCTCCTCTGCAGCTTTGCAACTGATGGACTGCCCCCACATTGTCCACTGCCACGAGATGATGCCTGTAAGGAAGCACAGTGTCAATGAATTGTGGTGCATGTCTGCCTGTAGTCGAGCCATGGGTGTATTGGTTATCCAGCTTCACCTGTGGAGGGGAGACAATTATGGTGTTTATTCACGTATTTGTGTCACTGTAAAAGCTAATTCTGGTACTTCATGCAATTTGTAAAGGACATGCATTTCAGTGGTTGTAGCTATGCAGTATGAATGTGCACATGTATTTCCGCAGGAAGAAGGCCTTGCCATTGCTCATGAGTCTGCAGGAATATAAATACCAACATGTTAAGGTGTTCTATGAGCCTGAACTGTATCCCCAGACTATTTGCCTGGTAGTGTGTCAAGGAGACCTCATGTATGGCTCCCACATATCGCCATACCGTACCTGGGGAGAAGTTACGCTCACCTGGCTCCCACAGAGGCGTTGATCTGAACTGGACAGCTGCGGTCTCCACCAATGTGATGTGTAGGGCTGGACTGGACTGGCCCACCTAGCTTCGTTTGCTTGGCCCGTAGGAATATTCTTCTGCAAATGGAGAAAGGGAATTAACCACCCGTGGAGTTGAGCATAAATTCCCCCCACCCCCGCTGTTCTCCCCACAGATCACCTTTGATGTCCCCTCTTATAGTCTCACCTGATGGTTTGAAAAGATGAGCTCTCCAACCTGCATTGAGCGCAGGGGCGCGTTGATAACCAGTTGCTTCACTGGCTCGAAGGAATTGGTGAGTTCCAGAACAATATTGACTCCGAAAAATATGTAGTTCGTAAGAGTTCAAATGTCTGACTTTCACTCTTGTCCAATTACCTGCAGTTTGCAGCTTGACCCCAGCGAAGAGTTCCTCGTGGTAGCTGAAGAAGTTCAGGTAAGGATTTGGCTTATCCTACACAGTTCAAGAAAATAAGGCCAGAATGTAAGCTGCTTGTTCCCTTATTCAGGTGTGGCGAGAAAATATGAAGTTTGGGGAATTATGCCTCCAGCGGTAAAATTAGGTAAGTCTATTGCAGTGAGAAGAGTTCCCCTTATTTGTCCAATTGTCTCACCTTGTCATCCTTTTGTTCCCCTTAGGGGCTGGGTTGCGGCGAGGTTGCAATGGAGACTGCGCCGACCAGTGAAGAGGAATAGTACCCCCGGTGGTAATCAGGTAAGTGTATGGGGGTAGTTACTATTGCCTCTGTTTATTTCTTTGGCTTACCTTTGTTGTTCTTGTGTTCCCCTTAGGTGCCAGAATGCAGCAGAACGTGCAGAAGGATGCAGTGGATCGTGAGGATGCTGCGAAGGCCGGTGAGTTCAGCGCGGCGCTGCAGCAGGCGAGGTGGCGCACGTAAATGCTTCTTTCTTCCAGCTCGAAGGTGCGGTGGATCCGGAATTCAGGTAAGGATCGAAGGTTTCCTCTTATTCTAACCTTTTCTCCTTCTGTTCCCCCCTTTTTCTAGGAGCTGCAGACTCGAGGCGGGCGTGGCAGAAGACTGGATGCAGGCTTGCAGACACGGTGAGCGTTACGCTGCTGGATGCAGAATAACGCGAAGCATGTGCTGCTCTTCGGGCGTGGTTTAAATAGCCCCCAAAGTAGTCCCAGGTAAGTATTCTTCCCCAGCCCCACCTGAGTAAAAAAATAGTCCCTAGGTAAAATAGTCCCTTCCAAGCCTCATTTGGCTTGGAGCTCTGCAGCATGGTCTGCACCAGGTAAGCTTGCAGCATGGTCTGCATCAGGTAAGTTCTACTCTATGAGCCTGGCACCTACGGCGCCAGGACTGACTCTCCATATGAGCCTGGCGCCATAGGCACTATAGGCACCAGGACCGCACTAAAACAGCCCCTAGCAGGGGCTTTTGGGCTTGCTCAAAACAACTTGATGCCTGCTTCCGGGGTTGCTGGACCTGATGTGGTTCCCCGGGGGTAGGCATCATGACAGCACTCCCCCTAAGGCCCCTCCTAAAGTAGTTCTTCCCCGTGGTTTTGGTTTGTCTGGGAAATTTTGGTGGAATCTTTTCACCAATCGAGGTGCATGCACGTGGTCACTAGGATCCCAAGACCTTTCCTGTGGTCCGTAACCCTTTCCAGTCGATTAAATAAAAAAGTTTTGACTTCACCATCTTGGAGTCCAGGATGTTCTTAACTTCAAATTCGGGTTCCCCGTCTATAAGGACGGGGTCTGGTGGCTTGGTTAGTCTTGTCCGTGGTTGCACTGGCTTCAAAAGTGACACATGAAAGACCGGGTTGAATTCGCATATTAGCAGGTAAGTCCAACTTGACGGCCACCGGGTTGATAATGGCCTTAATAGAGTAAGGTCCCAAATATCTAGGGTTAAAGGTCTGCGTTCCCTTGAGAGGTATGTGTTTTGTGGCCAACCATACTTGGTCCCCTATCTGGTACTGTGGAGTATCACTTCTATGCCGATCAGCATCTTTCCTATATTTCTCCTTCGCCTGTTTGAAATGTGCAGTTGCCTCCTTAAAGGCTTGTGTAATCGTAGCGTGTAGATGGTCCACTGCGGGCATTTCTAAGTGTTGGGGTGAGTCAAGGTCTGAGGTTCGAGGGTGGTGCCCATATACGGTATAAAAGGGACTTTGTCCAGTTCCAGAATGTACTGAATTATTGTATGCATATTCGGCGATCCAAAGGATGTCCTTCCAATTACTCTCAGTTTGATGTAACATACAACGCAGGTATTGTTCAAGAGACTGGTTGGTCTTCTCCGTTCGACCATCGGTCTGGGGGTGGTGACTGGTCGATAATCTCACGTCGATTTGCGCCAATTGACAACATTTCTTCCAAAAATGTGAAATGAATTGACTGCCCCGGTCAGAGACCAACACGGACGGAAATCCATGTAATCGAACAATGTTTTTGAGGAATTCTTTGGCCAGGATTAAGGCTGAAGGTAGTCCTTTTAAAGGAATAAAGTGGGCCATCTTGGAAAAAAGATCCACAATAACTAGAATGGTGTTAAACCCATTACAAGGAGGTAGATCAGCAATAAAGTCTAACGATAAGGTGTGCCATGGTGTAGATGAAATGTCTAAAGGTTGTAAGAGTCCAGCTGGTTTTTTATTTTGACTTTTGTTTTGGGCGCAAATGCCACAATACATCACAAATGATTTAATATCCTTTCGCCAGGTGGGCCACCAGAATTGTCTTTTAATCTTAGCTTCAGTTTTTGCAATACCTGGGTGCCCCTCCATTAAGGTATCATAATAACGGGAAATGACTTGCTCTTGTAGTTCCTTGTGTGGAGAAACGGTCGCCCTTGGTAATAAGGCAGGTCATTGGTGACAGAGTAGTCCGGGCCTTTCTTTACCCAGTCCTGCAGGGCTGTAGGATCAAAGAGTTGCTGGATCTTTACCTGAATGTCCTCTAGTGTCTGTAGAGTAGTCATGCCAAGGATCCTTTGTTCGGAAATTATAGGTACTGGTTCTGGGTTCACTTCTGCCTCTCCCATCCCTTTTCGGGATAAGGCATCTGCTTTACCATTCTTACAACCTGGTCGATAGGTTATCACGAAATCAAGCTTGGCAAAGAACAATGCCCATCGGAGTTGACGTGACGATCGGGCCTTGGCTGTTTTTAAATACTGTAAGTTCCGGTGATCGGTGATCACAGTAATGGTATGCCTGGCACCGAGAAGATAGTGCCGCCAAGCCTTAAAGGTGGATTTAATGGCTAATAACTCTTTGTCGGTAACCACATAGTTTAACTTGGGTGCCGAGAACTTTCTGGACCAAAATGCTACTGGGTGAAGCTGGCCAGTTTCAGGGTCCTTTTGAGACAGGACAGCTCCCATGGCTAGACTGGATGCATCAGTTTCCACTATCCATGGAAGTTCAGGGCGCGGGTGTTTTAACACAGGTGCAGACGTGAATTTCGCTTTCAGCTCTTGGAAGGCTTTTTCAGCTTCTTCAGTCCATATAAAGCGTTTATTTTTTCGCAAGAGTGCTGTGATGGGATGTACGACATGTGAAAAATCTGGGATGAATCTGCGGTAGAAATTGGCAAAGCCGAGCATGCTTTGTACTCCTTTAACTGAACTTGCTGATGGCCACTTAAGGATTGCGTCCACCTTTCGTGAGTCCATTCGGACTCCCTTTGGGGTCAGGATAAACCCAAGGAATTCAACTTCTGTGGCATGAAAAACGCATTTTTCTAGTTTTGCATATAGTTTGTGCTGGCGCAATTGCTCAAGGACTGCTCGGACGTGCTTCACATGGTCAGATTCTGAAGAGGAGTATACTAGAATATCATCGATATACACGACAACACAAACGTCAATGAATTCACGAAGGACATGGTTCATGAAGTATTGGAAGGCTGCTGGTGCATTGCACAACCCGAAAGGCATCACCTGGTACTCGAATAACCCATACTTAGTGCGGAAAGCAGTCTTCCATTCGTGGCCCTCTTTTACACGTACCAGATGGTATGCCCCCCGGAGATCTAATTTAGTGTATATACAAGCGTCCTTCACTTGGTCTAATAGTTCAGGGATAAGAGGCAATGGGTATCGGTTCTTAACAGTTATCTGGTTCAATGCGCGGTAGTCTATGCACGTTCTGAGGTCACCTTCCTTTTTGGGCACGAAGAACAAAGCTGAAGATGCAGGGGAATTGGATGGGAGAATAAAGCCATTGGCAAGATACTGGTCTAAATATTGTCGTAGGTGAAGGTTCTCAGGTTCCGTAAGGGCATAGACCCTGCTACAAGGGGGTTGTGCACCGGGCATGAGATCGATTTGACAATCGTCCGATCTGTGAGGAGGTAAGGTGTTTTCCTGTTCCTTTTGGAAGACATCCTGGAATTCTTGGTATTCTGGAGGTAGTTGCATGACTGCTGTGGTTACTGTGGCCAGGCCTACGTTCTGATTTTTCTGTGGGTAAAAGGTTTTTGCACAATCCGGGAAGGTTATTCTCTTTTCTCGCCAATCAATACAAGGATTATGTGTTTCCAACCAAGGTATCCCCAGTATTATTTGGAACTGTGGGGCTTTGATTAGATCAAACACAATAGTCTCTCGATGCCCATCCTGACCCAATAGTGTCATCTCTGAGCTGGAATGAGTTACAGGCCCAGAGGCAATTTCAGTTCCATCGACTGTAGTGATGACATCTGAGGTGGTTTTTCGGCAGAGAGGTAGATTCATCCTGGAAGCCAATTCATAGTCCACATAGTTTCCTATGGCCCCGCTGTCAATGTATGCCCTTACTGCGTGCATACGCAATGGCTGCCCTGGATCTACGAGGACCATTGGTATGATGAAATGCAAGGTCTGAGTATCCTTCTTCAAGCTCAGCAAGCGGACCTCTACGCTTGTCGGGCATGGTCATTTCCCGAGTCTGACTCGATATGGCTTTTATCAGCAGCTCCTACCACCTTCTTGGGTGGTTTTACAGGGCAATCCCGTAGAAAATGCCCAGAAGTTCCACAATATAGACACAGTTGCATTTGTCGTCTCCTTTCTCTTTCCTTCTGGGTTAAGGGTCCTTTAACCCCTCTGATTTGCATGGGTTCTGAAGCATCTGCTCCTTTGGGGTTAGCGTGGGTTTTGACCAACACCCGATTCTCAAACTTGGCTCGATCAGCCTTTCTGTTCTGAAGTCTGTGATCTAACTGGACCACTAAGTCTATATATTCAGCGCAGTCTTGAGGTGGGTTCACGAGATGAGCCAAGGCATCCTTGAGTTCTCCTCGAAGCCCTCGATGAAATAACGTGATTCGTTTTACCTCAGGCCATCCAGTTTCCACTATCAACCTATTAAAGGTTGCGATGTAGGATAGAAGGCCCTGTCATAGGGACAAAAGTTCGTTATCCAGGGCCTGTCCTTGGGAGTGCCGGGCAAATAGTCTTTCCATGCTAGTTTGAAAGCCCTGAAAATCCCGAAGAATTGGGTCATCCTGAGTGACTAGTGGAATTGAACAATCAGGTGCAGAGATATGACAATACAAAGGCTACCTTGGCTTGGTCGTTTGGGAAGGCTCCAGGTCTGCATAAAAAGTGCAGGCAGCATTGGTTCATAAACACGGAAAACCTTTTGGGATCTCCGGCAAATCATTCGGGTGGAGCTAATGGAATATTTCCTGGTAGGTTTATTTGCACAGGGTTACTCGATAACACAGGAGCTGGATTACCCCCGGAACCAGGTAGGGGTGCTTGTCCAGCCTGGCTTTGCAATAGTTGCCTAGCAAGGTCATCAGTTCGTTCCTTTGACAAAATCAGTTCTCTCCTAAGAGCATTAGTTTCTTGATGGGCTGAATGGACTTCAGCCCTCAATTCCCCTAGTAATCGGGCCAACTGGTCAGTCTCTGAGGTATGCATAGGCCCGGTGGGAATTTGTGGGTGGGCTTCGTGTTCTGTTACGGTCACCTGGCTCCCACAGAGGCGTCGATCTGAACTGGACACCTGCGGTCTCCACCAATGTGACACGTAGGGCCGAGATGACGGACTGGACTGGCCCACCTAGCTTCGTTTGCTTGGCCCGTAGGAATGTTCTTCTGCAAATGGAGAAAGGGAATTAACCACCCGTGGAGTTGAGCGTAAATTCCCCCCACCCCCGCTGTTCTCCCCACAGATCACCTTTGATGTCCCCTCTTATAGTCTCACCTGATGGTTTGAAAAGATGAGCTCTCCATCCTGCATTGAGCGCAGGGGCGCGTTGATAACCAGTTGCTTCACTGGCTCGAAAGAATTGGAGAGTTCCAGAACAATATTGACTCCGAAAAATATGTAGTTCGTAAGAGTTCACATGTCTGACTTTCACTCTTGTCCGATTCCTTGCAGTTTGCAGCTTGACCCCAGCGAAGAGTTCCTCGTGGTAGCTGACATAGTTCAGGTAAGGATTTGGCTTATCCTAGACAGTTCAAGAAAATTAGGCCAGAATGTAAGCTGCTTGTTCCCTTATTCAGGTGTGGCGAGAAAATATGAAGTTCAGGGAATTATGCCTCCGGCGGTAAAATTAGGTAAGTCTATTGCGGTGAGAAGAGTTCCCCTTATTTGTCCCGTTATATCACCTTGTCGTCCTTTTGTTCCCCTTAGGGGCCGGGGTGCGGCGAGGTTGCAATGGAGACTGCGCCGACCTGTGAAGAGGAATAGTACCCCCGGCGGTAATCAGGTAAGTCTATGGGGGTAGTTACTATTGCCTTTGTTTATTTCTTTGGCTCACCTTTGCTGTTCTTGTGTTCCCCTTAGGTGCCAGAATGCGGCGGAACGTGCAGAAGGATGCAGTGGATCGTGAGGATGCTGCGAAGGTCGGTGAGTTCAGCGCGGCACTGCAGCAGGCGAGGCGGCGCACGTAAATGCTTCTTTCTTCCAACTCGAAGGTGGGGTGGATCCGGAATTCAGGTAAGGATCGAAGGTTTGCTCTTATTCTAACCTTTTCTCCTTCTGTTCCTCCCTTTTTCTAGGAGCTGCAGACTCGAGGCGGGCGTGGCAGAAGACTGGATGCAGGCTTGCAGACAAGGTGAGCGTTACGCTACTGGATGCAGAATAACGCAAAGCATGTGCTGCTCTTCGGGCGTGGTTTAAATAGCCTCCAAAGTAGTCCCAGGTAAGTATTCTTCCCCAGCCCCACCCGAGTAAAAAAATAGTCCCTAGGTAAAATAGTCCCTTCCAAGCCTCATTTGGCTTGGAGCTCTGCAGCATGGTCTGCACCAGGTAAGTTCTACTCTATGAGCCTGGCGCCATAGGCGCCAGGACCGCACCCAAACAGCCCCTAGCAGGGGCTTTTGGGCTTGCTCAAAACAACTTGATGCCTGCTTCCGGGGTTGCTGGACCCGGTCTGGTTCCCCGGGGGTAGGCATCATGACAGGAGACAGGTGTTTTAATCACATTGAACGCTCTGCCTCATGTGGTCACAGGTATTTGAATTGGCAATATCATTCCTGATGTACATACTGGTCTCTTGGAGTAAGACACAGACAACAGATTCTGAATTAACACTTAGGGCCTCATTATGACTTTGTAGGTAGCCATGCCCTTAACAAGGGCATGGCTGCTTCCAAAATCGTGTCCGGGTCTGGGTCCCCTGAATGGGGAAATACCGGGCCATTCCGACTTTGGAGGGCCCGGTATTTCCTCCTTCAGGGAACCCAGAACTGGTCCTTCCCTATTCCCATTCGAGCCCCCATAGGGCTCAATGGGAATTGGGAGGGAGCTAACAACGGGCCCATTAATAACAGGCCTGTTGTTAGCTCCCTGGTTCAACCGCGGGAATCGCTATGGACGTCTGGTAAAACCAGACGTCCAGAGCAGGTCCCACGAGGCAACCTCATAATAGGGTGTAATAGGATTAACGGCACCGGCACCATTACTGGTGCTGTTAATCCCATTCCGCCCATCTTGTAATGAGGCCCTAACACTTTATTAACTTAAAAGTCAGGATGGAAAAATGCATATATTGCCCTGTACTATTGTGGGATTTACCAACCAAACCAAAACTAATGAAAGTCAAAGTCCAAGGCCCTCATTCCGAGGATGGTGGTAGTCATGGCGCTATTGGCGCCATGACTGCCACCAATAACGGGTTCGGCACCGGTATAGTTCAATGGGGACTTACCGGTGTAGTCCGACCTTTGCGGGACCATGTATTGCTCGCCCAGAGTGCACGGACAGTCATTAATCACCAGTGCAACTACGGAGCCAATACTTTAAACGCAGGTAGATGACGCAATGACTTACAACCACACACACTCTTAGAAAATAATGAGCACTTATACGGCTATTTATTCAAAGCTTGGAAGCAACAAGTGATAACACAGAAATAAATCACAGAAAAAACAGAGAATTCAAAAGAAAATACATCACCGGGGGCGTAACTGAATCCCTCATCTCGCCAGAAGCGGCTGGAAGACCCCGATAACAGCCAGGCCGAGAGCACAACAGCCCACAGGTATGCCGGATGGAAGCGTCCCCCTTCCGACTGAGGTCCCATCTGACCGTTAAGGGGTTCCGCATATATGCACTCCTCAAAAAGGGGCGGTAACTTCTCAAACCTTCTGGCAACGCACTTGCGCATTGATGGGCAGCCATTGGTTGCCAGCTGGGTCAACCGACAGTAACCTCAAGGAGCAAAGTGCTTCCCTACTCTAAAAACAGGCGCCACGGAAAACAGTCCCATAACTCATAACAAGACATGACAAAGCCAGCTTTCCCAGCAGAATGTCCTTGACTGCATACCAGGTTTGGAAAGCATGTTTTCTTCAGCATAGTAAATCCAGCTCTCAACAAAATGAGTACAGCTTTTCACTGCTGCATGATGTAAATATCCATTATGGCTCTGAGTGCTCCCAGAATACACTGCGCACCAGCGCCATGTTTTAGCTCAAGCATAATAATTCCACCCTTGGATATTTATCTTCCATAGCCCAGTGGCAGAGGAGCCGGTCTCTGAAACCGACGAAATATTAAAACTAAGTTGGGAATGCATTGAATACAACAACAACAAGCTATTATGATAGCTAATATAATGCAAATACAAGCAAAAGCGTAACGCAGTGTACCCCCAATATCAGGAATCCATGAAAATAACCAATCCCACCAATTCCCAGTATGATCTTGGGACACTTGAGAAATGAGATCCCTCAAACCTCGAATATTACTTTCAATGGATTGTGAAGGTTCACTTAGATTGAAACAACACATACCTTCAACTGCGTTACAACCTAAATTATGCTTTAGCAATAGATAATCAACAGCAGCCCTGTTTTGCAAAGTTGCTTTTCTAATAACTTTGCTATCAAGGAGTGACTCTTCTAATGCCTGAGAAGTATGATTGAGTCCTTTGACTACTAAACATGCTAATTTGATCAAAGATTTGTAATCCCCAGCAGCTAAACCCCAAACTCCCACTAATGAAAGGGTTAATGCTAGGACCTTAGCTTCTGATAGCAAATGCACAAGTGAATCACAATCGGGGGATAGACCCACAGACTCAAAAGTTGACCTTTTGCCTCGAGATATCGCTGGGTGTAAAGGGAACATCATTAGTTCTAATCTAGTTAAGGCACATGGACCTCCGGAAATGTTAGCTGGAATATAAGTGTATGTGATGTTGCCACATGAAAAGAGCCATCCTGTTGGAAGTTTCACATGATTCAAATGACTGGCAGCTATCACTGTATGATTACAAGACATAGGCCCTCATTACGACCCTGGCGGAAAGTGACTGACCGGACCGCCACAGCGTAAATAGCGTTTCCGCCATTGCACGAAGGAGCAAAGTGCGGCCCATTCCGACCCATCGGGCACGAGCACCACGGCATGGCGGAAGTGCAAAGTCCGCGATGGCGGAAATGACCCCAAAACGGCCCACACCGCCGCCGTACGGCGCCCTAGGTGCAATACCGCCACCCATCACAGCGGACACCGCAGTGTGCGCCTACCGGAAAGTACGGTGACCGTAAATATACGGAAACGGAAGTAAAAACATGGGCCCGGAAGGGGAAACATCCCGCCATACACCTATAAAACCACAAAAACCACACAACCACTAAAAACACCACCCTGAGACACACCCCAACCTGTCATCCACCCTAGCGAAACCAAGAAAAATGGGAAAAGTAGCGAAGAAAGCGTGCGACCGCAAGCGGCAGGTCCACTTCTCCCGTGAGGAACTCACCGTGCTAACAGAGACCCTCCAGGAGAATGCTGCCGTCGTCTTCTCCACGCAAATGACCAGGACGGCACTTGCGAACAAGAAGGCCATATGGGCTCTGGTGGCACAGCGGGTAAGTGCGGTGGGGACCGCACCCCGCAACCCACAGCAATGCAGAAAGCGATGGGACGACCTGCGGATACGCGTCCGCAGCATACTCTCTGCCAACCGCAACATTGCCACAGCCACCGGGGGAGGACCTGAATCACCCATCAAGTTGACCCCCTGGGAAGAAATCTGTGCCTCCACCATCGGAATGGAGAGCATAGAGGGAGTCGGAGGGATGGAGAAAGGAGTGCAGACATCCGAAGATTCAGGTAGGTGGGCCAGATAAAACAATGCTAAATCCACAATGTCCAATCATGTGAAGTGCCATGTGTCCACATAGTGCAACAGAAACACATGTCCAGGAGAACGTCCACACACATCGGCCTGATAGCGCACTTTAAAATTCACAATAAATACATAAATAATTAAAAACCCCTAAAAGACCCACTACACGTGCAGCAGGCACACCCTAACTGCAGGCTGCCAAACAACTGCACCCTCACTCCACACACAAATGAAAGCACCTCCAAGGCCCCGACCCAAATCATCCTCAGGAACCACCCCAATGCATGTGATACAATGACATTCCAATACCCACAGACCCATTAATAACCCTCGCCCTCCTTTACTCCACCACAGGGTCCGATCCAAACGACGAGCATCAGGACACCCCTACCAGCACACCTGCAAAGAGGGCCAAGACCAACGGCCAAAGACCCTCCACCTCAGCTGCACGCATCAAGACACGGCAGCAGCACAAATCAGGTGGCAGCACAGAGGAGGGAACATCAACAGGCACCCCAGCAGCCAGCATGCCCACAACACCACCACCACCGGTCCCCCCAACGGATGGCACAGAAGGAACTGCCTCTGGTGGCAGCAGCACCATAGGTGACACCCCATTGATGGCAGCATGCTCCGACACAGAAGACGGGGATGTCGAAGTCAGATCCATCCATGACCTGTCCCAATCCCCCTGTCTGTCCCATCCCGTACAACATGAGGATACCACGCAGGGGCACCCACAAGACGACGACTGGCCATCCCCCACAAGCCCTGTGGCAAGGCAACATGAGGTCAACAGCCCCTCTGTGACACCCCCGCAAATGGCCATGGCCCAGCAGAGGCAACAGTCCCTCGACCGGTTACTCGTGCAACAGCAGCAACTGGCCACGCTCCTCAAGGACCATGCCGATGAATGTGGGGGCACTAAGGCAGACATAGAAACATCAACTGAGACACTTAGGGCAGAAATGGAGAGAAGTACAGAGACACTAAGGGCACAAATGGAGAGTAGCACCGAGAGCCTGAGAGTACAAATGGAGAGAAGCACCGAGAGCCTGAGAGTCCAAATGGAGAGAAGCACCGAGAGCCTGAGGGGGGAACTGCATGCGACGTCCAAAGACGTATGTGCCGAACTTGCCGCAGTGCGCCGTGTGCTCACTGAGCTCTCACAAACCCTTAGGGACATGCATGGACGTGAGCAGGCAGAGACATCATCCGTTGCAAGTTCCGTCCAGGGCAGCCCCCAACGTAGATCTGGGAGGAACCTGCGCTCCACAGGCAGGGGTGCCCCTGATACCCGCAGAGGGGGCTTGCAATAGCGACAGCCCACTGACAATGAGCATCTTTGGACACTGGTGTTCGGGGGGGAGGTAGGAGGGTGGAGGGGGTGTGTTGGGCTCACTTGGGTGGCGGGTCGATAGGGTGTTCAACATGATATCACATATGCCATAAACAGTGCACGATCAACCAATGAGATGTGTGGACAATGTTCTTTGTGTACTAGGCCATCATAGGCGTACAGTCCATATTGTGCATGTACCAGACACACACAGTGCCACGAGTCCCGTGTCCATGTATCAGCCACCAGGCGTGAGTGCTAGAAGCATGCATCAATGAGATGCTGACGAATGTCACGGCCCTCCGGTGCCTCGCAGACTCCTTGAGGTGCTGCCACATCCCCACCCTCATCATGACCATCATCAGGTGCTTGCAGTTCTGCATCAGGGGGCATGGGCACATTTCTACGTACGCACATGTTGTGGAGCATGACACATGCCATGACCATCTTTGCAACCTTCTCATGGCGGTACAGGAGTGCCCCGCCAGACCTGCTGAGGCAGCGGAAACGAGTCTTCAGTAGGCCGAATGCCTGTTCAATGACTACACGGGTACGTGAGTGGGCATGGTTGTAGTCCTCAGTAAACAGAAAGAGGATTCAACTTGGGAACCCTCCCGTACCCTGCACACTTTCAAATGTTTGGATTAAACCAATACAGTTGTTTAAACTGCGTTATATACATTGTACATACATTTGTTTCTAACACATATGGTCAGACA
Source organism: Ambystoma mexicanum (assembly GCF_040938575.1). Taxonomy (NCBI): domain Eukaryota; kingdom Metazoa; phylum Chordata; class Amphibia; order Caudata; family Ambystomatidae; genus Ambystoma; species Ambystoma mexicanum. The sequence goes on along the minus strand of NC_090934.1, from coordinate 1,412,391,597 downwards.
CAGGAGTGTGAGATAAAAAAATATATATCTTTATAGTCAGGCTGTATTATTTTCAGCAAGAATTATAGTTCAGACAAAGATTATTTACAGTGCATAGAAACAGTATCAATAGATAAAGCTCAAATTGAAGAAAAATGGAGTCCAAATTGATTAGCGACGCGTTTCGAGGAAGTTCTCCTCTTCTTCATAAGGCCACACTTGGACTCTTAAAAAGGAAAGCATAAATTCAGTAAAGAAAATTTTGTAAGCACAATGCATAGACTGTTCATGTCATATTAAATGTATACAGTTAAAGGATAAATGGCATTAATTGTATTTAGAACATTAATCTGTCCCTAAAAAATAGGGAATTGAAACAATGTAGCATGTTCTAATATGCATTGTAATTCATGCAACATTATAAGATTAACTAGGTTGCCCCTGCTCGAGAGAGGGGCTGAAGGTCTACTGAAGCATCTTTTCCTGCAAAATTAACTGTATAACGTCCATCATACTGTAATTTAGTAGAGTACTACCTCTAATGGGATCTATCACGTGGATGGTGAAACATAAGCTAAAGAAAATTAAATATGTAGGTATTTATCTCCATGGTCACATGTAGTCTCCATGGTTTGTGAACAACAAGCCACTCGGCTGAACAGACTCTGTTCAGGATTGCCCCCCTATGCTCCAGGTAAGCGTGAATGCATGTGCATTTATCTATCTAGGGACCAGGGAAATAGTTCCTTAGTCTCATGATTCTTTTTTTTTGTCTGACCATATGTGTTAGAAACAAATGTATGTACAATGTATATAACGCAGTTTAAACAACTGTATTGGTTTAATCCAAACATTTGAAAGTGTGCAGGGGACGGGAGGGTTCCCAAGTTGAATCCTCTTTCTGTTTACTGTTTATTGTCGGGGTCTTGTGCCATGACCTCAGTTTTCCCCCCCGCACCTAAAAGTTTATACAACATAATCCTCGAATCTCTTTACTAATCTTACTTACTATAGGTGTGCGCTTCTATCTAAACCCTTCGCATGGTTGTAGTCCTCCTCATGCTGGTCCCGTGGGTTCCGGACTGGTGTGAGGAGCCATCTCTTCAGTGGATACCCAGCATCACCTGTATGTGGACGATAAACGTATGATGTGGAATGCCATTGCTACGTACGCACACCCCCCCCCTTCCTGCCAGGTCATTGCCGCATCACATACCCCACATCATCATGCATGAAATGAGACTCACCGAGTAGCCAGGATCTGTTCCCTGCGTGTCGCTCCATGTAGCGTGGTATAGTAGAGTTCCTCAAGACCATAGAATCATGGGTTGATCCAGGGAATCTGGCACAACAATGTGTAATGATCCTGTTGGAGTCACACACCATTTGTACATTCAGGGAATGGAATTGTTTTCGGTTGCGGTACTGGGCCTCCATGGCATGTGGGACGACCAATTCCACATGGGTGCAGTCGATGGCACCAATGCAACCCGGTATGCCGCCAAGTGCATGGAATCCCACTTTTGTGTTGGTAATTTCCTGCTCCGAGCGTGGTAGAGAGATGTAGTCGTCTGCGTGCTGCAGGAGGGCATCGAGCACTTGCAATAGTGTCCGTGAGAAAAGTGGCTGAGAAATGCCATGCAACTGTCCGACTGTGTGCTGGTAGGTGCCTGTGGCCAGGAAGTGGAGTACAGACACCACCTTCAGTAGGGGTGGGATGGCGGTTGGGCTATCTATCATGCTGACAAGGTCAGCCTGTGTCATGTCCACAATGGCGGCTATGGTGTCCCGGTCCAAACGGTAGAGGGTGTGGATCTGCTCATCAGTGAGGTTGAACGGATGTGCTCGGAGGCGTGGGATTGCGGGCTGCCTGCGTGGTGGTAGTGGCTGTGCTGGCGGCCCTTGCTGGCCCTGCCTTGGCCTCCTCCTCCTCCTGCGTCTCCTCCGTGCGGCCGGTTGTAGTTGGTGTTCGTCTTCTTCTTGGAGTTGGAGTACTTGCAGTGCTATCAGGTCCCCCAGGGCCAACATCGCGAGTCCTGCCGCTAGCATTTCGGAGTGGGTGTGGTTGTGGGAGGAGACTGGGTGTGCAATTTATGTGTTTTCAGGCTGTATGGCCTCCACCTGTGGTGATTCATTCCACCTGTGCAAGCTGCTCTCCCCTTTGGCCGAGCACGTCCCGCACACGACGCTGCAATTCAAGGAATGGCATCTTGCTATTGCAATCATGTATTTGTACCCGATGGCCGTGTAACATTTGTTGATATGTACATTCGGCTATGGTCCCATTGTTTCACATACAATCTTTGCAGTCGCGAACAGACTTGTGATGGGTCAGTGGAACGTAGTACTCGAGTAACGGTGGGCCCTCATGCATCACTGTACCGAGTTGCAACGACGGGCGGGGCGTCCCATTTGTGGGTGAAGGCAGTTGCCATTTTCACACACAGCCGCACTAGTTGGAATAATTAGTGATTTCAAACGGCCACAGATGCCTTTTTGACGTGATGTTGCAAATGAGGAATTCGAAGGGCGGCGCTTTCGGTTTCAGCTAGCGGCGAGGAGATGCCCACAGGTCTGACTGCAAATATAACGTTCTATTGTTCAATGTCCTTGAGACAGGGGCCATGGCGAGGAAGCAATGATTGATATGAATAGTTTGGGATGCGCAATAGCGACGTGGGCGATGAGGCCGGACGTTCCCAAATACATGTTACTTCACAACACTGGAATTACGGGCTGGGGCACTGTGGATTTTGCAGGCTGCATAACGCACAGACTCAATGGATATTTCTAATGTTATGTGAGTAAATATTCAGGCGTTTTCATACCGGGATGAGGGAATGATGAATGGATGCATGGGCAGGTGATTTGATACAGGGTTTGCCATGTACAGGGCTTCTTGGAATCTATCCGCCTCCCCTGCGCTATGTGATGCAGGGCTGCCATAGTGGGACCATCGTCTATCTGGCCTTGTTGAGCCCTCCCTGTCTCGACGCGCCTTCAGACACTTGTGTCCATGCACGTTAACATTCCCATCTGATGGATTCTGTTTTGACAGACGCATGCACAGGTACACTCGTTTGTGATGGTGTTTACACCTCGATATAGATGTTTATGAGTCGCAAGTGGTTTTGGGGTGGTGATGATCCTTTGGAGTGGGCTAGCATGCATATGGCTGTGGATTTAGTGTGATCATTGAAGTGAGTTGTTCGAATGTAGTTCTGATGGCCATTCTGTTCTTTTTCTTTTCTTTTGGTTGACAGGTATCTCATCCCCTTTTGCCACTGCCATCTGTATGCCACTCCTGCAGATGGCTTTTACTCCCGACACCTGCTGCTTCGTGTTAATCAGTGGAACAGCATTACGATCTTATGGGACGATCGCCAATGGCCCACATGCCCTTACGCAGTACTAGTGGCTCGGAGCAACATTTCGGCCTTTCAGCTGGACTAGTGCCTCCCCATTGGGACGGCCCTGCGGTTCTGTGCGCTTCCATGTTGCCTTTTCGTACGTGAATGTGGCTCTGTGTACCATGATGGAACAGGGCATCACACAAGTAGTAGCTGGTCATTCCTTGCGGATGCAGCCCACAATGGTGATATGTGTTTTGGAGTTCATGGCCTAATGGCTGTATGTGCTTGGTGATTTTGTTGTGCATTAAATTTCTATTCTGATATGGGCCGTGTAGCGTTCTTCTTTGCGAGTGATGTGGCATATTCCGATTTGGGGAGCGATGTATTGTGAGGAGATCTGCATTGGGTTCCAGCTTCGGAGTTTAGTTGCGTGGTACTGTGCTGGGCGCGTTTGCCTACGAAGCCCAGTGAGGTCAGGGATGGGGGCTGCCAATGTGACTGTTTGAATGTTGTCATGCTCAGGGGCGGGGGATTGGGTTTTGTGTAACAGATGCCGGTCAGCCAGGTGGACTGGTGGAATGATGTGATTTTCGGAATATTGCTGGTCCCAGGTGCCTGTGTTTGCGTGCGTTTCTGGGGGGGGACTGTGGTCATGTCCATTGGAATGGCTTCTGTATTCGTGCCGTCTGTGCCCTGCAGCTCCCATTGGCCCCTCTTGTGATTCTTTTGTTCGTTGGCATGCATGGGTGACTTGTACATTTCACTGGTTGCATTGTGACTTCATTGCACCTACGGGGAGTTGTACTTTGTGGGCAGGGAGCGGTGTACAGGCACTCAGTGGGGCCGTTTACGGTTGATTCGCGATGCCGTACTTCTCACCATGGCGGAATGGTGCTTTCCGCCATGCTTGATGGCGTTAGGTACATGTCCGCTAGGGTCGGAATTCGCGTACCCTTGCGCCATGGTGGTATTTACGGTTTGGCATGGCGCGCGCGCGCGTACTTGGTGCAGTTAGCGTTGGCGTTCACTACGGTGTCGCTAATGGCTTCGTACTTTGCGGTGACGGGTCGTAGTCGCACCGAGCGCTATTCGATGGCGGTATTGCATTTCCGCCATCGTTTTCCGATTTCTGCCAGGGTCGTAATGAGGCCCATAGTGTTATTCACACTGGTACATGTGCGTGGAACTCGCAAACACAATTGTTTCTCGAACACAGTTTGATTTTGCTGTTTGGTTAAATTGAGCTGTTGGCATTTGCCAATTTCTTTTGCATTGCATGTCATAAGGTAAGACACATCACCTTGAGTTATATTATAGGTTATAATACGTGTCAAATTTCTCCATTTGCGATCTGTCTCATAGACGGAAAAGGATTGCCTGATATCGGAATCTTGAACCAAAGAATCATTGTGCGTGATGCCGAAAATATGCTTTAGAACCGGAACTGGCGTTGGCACTGCTACTAAGCACGTAGTCAGTAAGGCTTGAGCATTGGGCACGTCAGTAAGGCAAAAGTGCGTAATGTTGACCACCTGTTGTGCCAGGTATATCCACATATTCTCCGTTTGGGTGATTATGGGAGAATGTTTTCGCCGTCCTGAAGATGCCTCTCGCATAACTGGCATCAATGTTGTTTTCACTTGCGCCTGACGTGTTTGCCGCATTTCACGAATCCATGTCTTCGGTCTTGCTGGCTTTTCGGCATCGGCATAGGGCTGCTTTTGGACATCATTACTCATCATTATCAGCTTCTCCTTGATCGCTGGCACAGATGTGACATTTTTCATTGGTAGCAGCATGCCATTTAACTCTCCCGAACGGAGTCCATTTAGTCCCACAATTACACCAGCCAGACACAGGATCTACAAGACAAACCCAGAAAAGAGATATCAGTGTTTTACATCACTCTCTCAGGTAACATTTGCCTGCGGGCACATATTGCCATTTCTTTCTACCGGGCTCCATTACTAAAACTACTTGGTCTTTGCCTGATGCGATGACATCTGTGGGCACTGGTGGGCCACTTGGCCTTTCTACCCACACCTTCGCACCTGGTACCATACTTTCTGAAGAGCCAAAACCACGATCCCCATGGGTAGTTAACACTGTAGGAGGCTCCCCCTTCTCAATCATGGACAACTTAACGGGGATAATAATCAGTTGGGCCACCCGATCGCCCTTGTGGATCGGTAACAATTGGTCCCCACTGTTAGGCAGAAACCTGTGCAGTTCCCTCTGGGACCACTGCAAAAGATTTAGGACTACAGGTGTTTGGCAGTAAACCCACTTGGTAGCAGTCTGTACCACACAAATTCACTTGGTAGCTGTAGCTGAGCAGTCAGACTTCCCTCAAGAAGTGCTAGGCAGTATGTGGAGTATACAAACTAGGGCAATTTACACAGTAGGACAAGCAAACACGGAACAAGGCTTCGGTGTAAAGATATATAGTTATTTATTGATAAAAACATATCTATGGAAAACACTCTGGCACTAATGCGGCAAACAACTTCAATCACAATTACTATAAGTAAATCAATCCCGCTAACAATAGTTCGACAAGTCTAGGTTCAACGGCACCACTTATTTGCAGACAGAGGTGAATGCTTTAACCTAGATGGCACTCTAGTATTCGTTAGGACGGGAGAGAAAAGGCAGGGTATGAAATCAACTCAGTACCAACACTTTTACGAACAAATGCAAGGCAAGTAAGGCAGGGTCTACTGTAGATCGCAAAGTTCAGAGGCCAGGCCCACTCGGAGAGAGGCAAGGCGATATGTCCCAAAAAGTATCACAGTGGAAATGCACTTCGAGTCTTTGTCGCAAATTGTTATAGAAAGATTGGACCAGTTCAGAACAGAAAGTTAAGAAGGCTTGGAGGCGACCCAATGGAGAGGCGAGGATTCAGACACCTCACGCTAACCGACACAAGGGAAGCCAGGCGGACACGGTACCTTGTTTGTGGAGAGACAGCTCCGGCGGGGGCAGTTGTTCCTGGTGGTGGATGCACGTCGGGGCTTTCCCAAGAGAAGAGATGATCTCGTCATCAAAGGAAAGGTGAAGATCGTTGCACCACCAGGGAAGACACAATCCGCAGAGTGCTCCATCACAAGGCACCACCTTTTGGTCGCGGTACAGGGGTTAGTGGCTATCCGGTTGCCGGGGTGCTCTGCACGGGCAATTCAACCACTGCGTCCTGGAACGAAGAAAAAGCAAAGGGGACTGGTTGTTCCCACCAGTCAGGGGAAGAGACTCTCCGGCGGGGAGATCTCATCTGTCGTCGGGAAGTGGTGAGTCGGTTCAGCAGGGCTCCACCGGAGGTGTCGTCGTTGCAGGTCGGCTCAGCTTTACCCTCGTCGGATTCTTAGGTCCTGTGGCGACTTCTGAAGATCCAGTCCCGAAAGCCCTGCTTTTATGCAGAAAACCCCCATTCATTCAGCCTAGCTGTCAATCAAAACACGCTAAGTGGTGAGCGGGGTGGCTCACCACTTGGGCCAATCACACCAGAGTGCGACTTGAGTTGGCAAGGCAACTCAGTCCAGGGTGCCTAAACCCCCTCCCACACCCCTGTTGTACCCAGACAGAATGGCACCACTTTGGAGGACTTCTGTGTAGAAGCCCGCCAAAAGTGGAACAAAGGGCTCAACCTTTGGTTTAGGAGTCAGAGAGACGAACACAGACGCCATTTTAAAAATCGAGTTCTGGCAGAAAATACCAACCGATAGAGTTATTTAAGATAAATAAACCGGTGGTATGTTAGAGATTAACGAGAAAAAGTATTAACCTCCAACAATGGGAAAAATCCCATAGGGTTATATTCGGGGTCGAATATAACAAGTAGTTTCCACTGCCACCAGCCAAAACTCGACGAGGGGGGACGGGACAGTGCCCCCTCGAATAACAGACCTAGGAGTAATCGAATTACCCCTACTAGTACGTCCATAATAGGATGGTCTGTACTAGTTCTGTTAGTAAATTTAGGTCTAGTAAAGCCAATGGTGACTTTACATGCCCGGGGAGACAGTAGTCAGTCCCCGGGTATGGAGTCTAGGGTGGGGATCCTCTAGGACACCCCGGTGTTACGGCATGGAGGGTGTGTTGTAACACACATAGCAAAACATATGAGACCCTATGGAGTAAAAGACCCCATAGCCCATAGAACACATTGACATTCAAAGGAATTAACCACATTCATGTCCAAGAGTGGGAGAAAAAGTGTCTCACTCTTGGCAGGATGGAAAAAAACAAACTCCAGAAATCCAGAAAAGCTGCTGGGGGACTCACTAGGTTAGGAAATTCAGCCTACACAGAGAATTCTCCCTAACACCCACTATTCATCAGGATGACTTTGATCTCACCTTGGTATTCGGCATCAATTACCCCTCCCAACACTTGAACTCCCTTCAATGCTAGGCCAGATCTAGGGGCAATCCATCCCATATGCTCTGGGGGAATTTGTACTCCAATCCCTGTTTCAATTACAATTCCTCTTGGGTCTAATCTGATTTCCTCATGGGAATGCAAGTCAACCCTTGCTGTCTCTGGAGTCGCCCGATAGGGAGCTAAAGAACCCGGGGTAATTTCCCAGTACAATAGGGTTTCTCTGACTGAGTTGGCTTGAATCTGTAAAGCAGGAATCATTAGCCGCATCAAAAGAGTTCCATGCTCATTCACAGGCCTATTGTTTAGCACTTGCACCGCATCAAAGACACAATCATGCCAGCCTGTCAAATTGCCATCTCCAGATTTGCTCAGCTGTTCTTTCAACAACCCATTAATTCGCTCAAGCAGCCCTGAAACGGCAGGGTAATAAGGCACATGGTAGAGCCACTCAATGCTCTTTTCCTGACAATATTCCTGTATCAATTTGCCTTTGAAGTGTGACCCATTGTCACTTTGAATCTGCAAAGGCACACCGTAATGCAATATGATCTGATCTAACAACCTAATGGTGTTCAGTTGTGTGGCACGCTTGCACGGCAAAACCATCATGTATCCTGAGTAGGTATCCACAATAGTGCATGCATACTGACAACCTTTACTGATTGGCAGGGGACCGATATAATCAATATGCCAAATTTGACCTGGTAGTTTTCCTCTTCGCAATGTACCCCGAACAATCTGAGGGATGGGCCTATGCTGTTGGTGTTGGCACACTGGACATTGCAAAATTATCGTTTTCACTACCTCTAAAGGAATACTGATTCCTCGAGCTTGTGCCCACCTGATAGTAGCCTTTTCTCCAAGGTGCCCGCATTTCTGGTGAGCCCACTTGGCCAAACCCTCCAAATCGTCTTCCTGAGCCTCCGCATCAACAGATGAAATCCTGGTGTGTTCATCTGCAACAGAATTAAACCAACGTTCTAATGAGTCTGTAGCACAATGCGCGTCCACATGATACACGGTGACTTCACTTTGTGATAACATTTCTGCAATATCTTGCCACAGTTCTTTTCCCCACAACTCTTTTGAATGAATCTTCCACCCATTCTTTTGCCAGGTTGGCAACCACACCACCAACCCATTCGCCACTGACCATGAATCCGTGTACAAATGGCATTGACCAGGGGTCTCTGGTTTCAATGCCTGGTAAACTGCGTAAAGCTCTGCAAACTGACTGCTCTTCCCTTTCCCTGACGTCAAAATCTTTTTTGTCTTGGGATTGTACGACACTGCTTTCCAGTATCGCTCAGTTCCCACATATCGGGCTGAGCCATCTGTGAACCAGTCATGCTCTGTCTGCTCCACGGTCAAATCACCATAAGGTACTCCCCATTTCACAGGAGAATAGCGTTTTTCAGGCACTTCTGGTGGTATGTAATCTGAGGGCGGTATGTTGGCTACTTGCTCATGTAATTTTGCAACTCCACCCTTCCCTGATTTGGCTCTGTCTTGAATGTACCATTTCCATTTAATTATGCTGGCTTCTTGAGCATGGCCTATTCTATGTGTTTTACGAGAGCTCAGTACCCATTGCATGATCGGTATGTCTGGCCTCATCAACACATCATGGGCCACCGTCATTTGCTCGGTATCAACAAGGACCCAATAACATGCCAGCAACTGCTTCTCAAACGGAGTGTATGAGTTACCAGCATCAGGTAACTTACGACTCCAGAACCCCAATGGCACACGTTTCCTGTACTGTTTCTGCCACACACTGCAGTTAGCATAATTGTCTTGTACAGACACATTCAATTCCACTTCGCCTTCCTTCAATGGCCATAAATCAAGCACCTGCTGCACGGTGTCTTTCGCCAAATCAAATGCTTTCTGCTGCTCTTCCCCCAACTGAAACTCATATTTCTTTCGTGTCACTTTGTAGAGGGGGGCCAGTATCTGCCCTAAATGGGGAATGTGCTGTCTCCAGAACCCAAACAGCCCTATAAACTGCTGAGCTTGCTTTTTGGTCATTGGAGTGGTGAACTCAAGTATTTTCTGTCGGGCCTTCGGCACCATTTCTCGATGCCCTTTATGCCACTGAATCCCTAGGAATATCACTGTTTCATCTGGGCCTTGAATTTTATTCGGGTTAATCTCCCACCCTTCCTTCTTCAATCCTTCCATAATGACTTCTAACCGGTTTTGTACACTGTGCTCATCCTTGCCCTGAATCAAAATATCATCAATGTAGTGAGAGATTTGTATGTCAAGTTTACACAGGATCTTGTCTAAGTGCTCTGCCACCAGCCGGTGACAGATAGTCAGGCTATGTATGTACCCCATAGGTAACCTTGTAAAGGTGTACTGACGCCCACTTCAAGAAAATGCAAACTGCTCTTGGCACTCTTCAGCAATTGGCACAGAGAAAAATGCATTGGCTAAATCTACCACTGCATACCAAGTCCCCTCAAACTTTTCGACATTCTCAATCAAGGTAATGGCATCTCGGACCACAGGCACTAAGGGAAGAGTGTGTTTATTCAATTCACGGTAATCCACCGTCATCCTCCAAGACCCATCCCCTTTTTTAATAGGCCAGAGAGGATTGTTCCATGCAGTGGTGATAGGGCGTAACACACCCGCCTCCACATACCCTTTCATGGTGTCTGAAATTTCCTTGTGCCCCCCAGGAATGCAGTATTGCTTCATTGCTACCCGCTTGGTTGCCAAAGGCACGTGCACTGGGGCATCTTCAATTTGCCTACGGTAATGGGTGTGCAGATCAATGCACTCACCCCAAACTGGTACGTTTAACCTCCAAGTCCCAAAGTCAACCCTTCCAGAATGTCAAAGCCAATTATATACTCAGGTATCGGGACAATCAACAATTGGTATTTCTACCTATTCAAATTGCCTATTTTCATCTCCACTTCCGTTTGTACTGCGGGGGTCTCCTTTCCCCCGAGACCTGTAATAGTAAATTGTCTGCCTTTGAATCGAGTTGGATTGCCATGAATCAGAGAGGCCTCCGCCCCGGTGCCTATCAATGCTCGCACCCCTTGCGTATTTCCTGGCCCCCAAAAAATCTTAACATTAACATGGGGCCGCCTATCAATTTTTATGCGAGCAGACGCTGCCGGAGCTTGGCCGTAACCCTAGTCAAATTTCGAATGATTGTGACTTGACTCTGCCTCTAGCATTGCACTCACCACCTTCCTCAAATCAGCGTATGTTGGCTGGTATGGGGAAGGTGTCCCCATAGACCCTTCTTCTTGTTCTTCCTCAGGAGGAGCGGAAGGTGAGGTGTCCCCCTGTGGCTTGGTTACTACCTGTTTCTTAACCTGTTTATAGCGCTCTTTGGCTGCAAGCCCTCTCTTTTTGTATAATTCATACATTACCTTAGTTGCAATGCCATCAATTTCTTCTCCTGGCACACCATCTTTTAACAAAGCCAAAAACATGTCCTTTCTGGACACTCAGGAGTCTCTACTATCTTGCCTCCTGCCTTCAGTTCTTCTCTCACTACGCCCCTCTCTCTCCCGTGGCTTGTCATCACTCTTGTCCCACTCCACTAAATCTGCCAGTTGCCGAATGGCATCCACTACCTCATCAGTGGGTTTGCCCGTCATACCTACGAGCAAAGTCATAATGACACTTTTGTATGCGGGTGGTGCAGTTCTGATCACCATGTTTCTAGTTGAAACTGAGAGCAACATGGCCCCCATGTGTCCTGGAACATCTACGTGAATTGTCTCTTTCATAGCATGCTCTCTGACCTTTTGAATTGCCTCTTTCAAAGTATACCACTTTGTTTCCTCGCTAGGCCAATCTGTGGTAATCTGGTATTTACGGTTACATGCTTGGGCTGCTAGGTGCAACAAAGACACCTGTGAATCGTGACCATTCTCATCAGGAGGCGGCCCTGCCCTTAAGACCTCCTGTACATTGGTGTCAGTTGACAAGGGTAGAAAACGCGGTCCAGTCCGTGGAATCTCCCAACAACCCCTCAGCGCCCCATCTAGCAACCTCACCATCCATGTCAATAAAGGTTCCCCTGATTTTTGCCTCAAACGGGTAATCATTTCCCCAACCTCCTGCTGGGTGTAATCCTCCAGCGTGGTTAAATCCACAACCCCGCCTGCAGGATTCTGCGGGTGGGGGCCGGCTCGCCGTCTTCTAACTGGCTTAGCAACCACTGTCTTCTGCTTAATTTCCATTTTGAGGTCTGACTCATTTGCTGAACTACTCTCTGGACTGGTTGAGTCAAAAATGTCACCATCCCAATTATCCGGATCCCAGTCCACACCGGCGGTAGCGATTACAGCTGCCACCTTTCTTTGGTTGACCCCTCCCCGTCTTTTCCTATACTTATACCAGGCTACTGTGACTGCTGCCCTCTCGGCCACAGCCTGGTATGTGTCAGCCTTATCTTTAAAAAGTTTCATTTGAATCTGCTGCATTAACGCAGTCTGCCTTTCTGCAGCCAGCTCTCTTTCCAATCGCAAAATCTCATTTTTCATTTCCAAATTCCTTTGATGTATTTTCCTATAGGCATGCAGGAGGACCCAACCCCGCCTACCCAGCGCAGCGCATTCCCTGCCCCGTTCCACTGAAACTTGTAAGCACAACATTACATCAGACTGATCAGCATCTCCCAATCCCTGATCCCATGTTTCACTTAGCCCTGCGCCGCATGCCCACACCTGGGCCAATTTATCATATGGGCTCTTAGTCCAGCCTGGAATGATAATATCAGAACATTCACCGCCAGCGGGAACGCTCTTTTTCCTGAACAAACTATTCATCATTGCAATACTGTACAAAACCTCTTTATAGCTATATTTTTTTTTCTTTCCACACTGCAGTCACTCGCGCAGACATGCACACACCAACAAGGAAAAAAAAAAAAACAGCTTAACACAGTTCAACACTCACTGCCAAATTACTTTCGCTTGCAATGTAAACAAAGCCTATCTGCATTCAAACAGATTCTTTAATATTTGGAACAATTCATCACAAATATCCTGTTTGTGACGCCAAAATGTATTGCTCACACAGAGTGTACGGACAGTCATTAATCACCAGTGCAATTATGGAGCCAATACTTTAAACGCAGGTAGACGACGCAATGACTTACAACCACACACACTCTTAGAAAATAATGAGCACTTATACGGCTATTTATTCAAAGCTTGGAAGCAACAAGTGATAACACAGAAACAAAATCACAGAAAAAACAGAGAATTCAAAAGAAAATACATCACCGTGGGCGTAACTGAATCCCTCATCTCGCCAGAAGCGGCTGGAAGACCCCGATAACAGCCAGGCCAAGAGCACAACAGCCAACAGGTATACCAGACGGAAGCGTCCCCCCTCCGACTGAGGTCCCATCTGACCGTTAAGGGGCTCCAAATATATGCACTCCTCAAAAAGGGGTGGTAATTTCTCTAACCTTCTGGCAACGCACTTACGCATTGATGGGCAGCCATTGGTTGCCAGCTGGGTCAACCAAAGTAACCTCAAGGATCAAAGTGCTTCCCTCCTCTAAAAACAAGCGCCACGGAAAACAGCCCCATAACTCATAACAAGACATAACAAAACCAGCTTTCCCAGCAGAATGTCCTTGACTGCATACCAGGTTTGGAAAGCATGTTTTCTTCAGCATAGTAAATCCAGCTCTCAGCAAAATGAGTATGGCTCTGAGTGCTCCCAGAAGACACTGCACACCAGCGCCATGTTTTAGCTCAAGCATTACAGAACGGTATGTCCCCATTGAAAATGCCATTCCCCAATCCCATTTGAGCCCCCATAGGGCTCAATGGGAATGGGGAGAGCGCTAATAATGGGCTCGCGACTTGCGAACCCGTTATTAGCGCCCTGGTCCCTTAACGGGTCCCGTCCAGAACGGCTGGTCAAACCTGCCGTTCCTGGTGGGACCTGCTAAGGGACCTTGTAGTAGGGCGGTAAGGGATTACCGGCACCGGCCTCCTTACCGATGCCCGGTATCCCTTACTGCTCACCTTGGAATGACCCCCCAAGAGTTCAATTTAGGAGTCTGTCTTAGTTCAAAACCTATACTTGCTTGCACAACTCATCTCTACAAAGTGTAGGGATGTCAGCAACCAACAAAACAGCATTCAACATAAAGTTCGGAGCTCTGTCCAACCCACAGTTTTCTTTCAGCTTTGTTCAAAAAGTATGAAGCAGTTCTAATAAAAGTCTCAGGATTGCCTTAAATTCAGGATTATATGAAATTAACCAGTACTCGGGGTTCCCTTCCCCAAGTTCCAAAACACAGCTCAAAACACAACATGTCTTGAGGCTCTGTCTTCAAGTCAATAAGTAGTTCATACCTCAGGGTTCCCTTCCCCAGGATGCACTTCCATTGTTATTTTGATACAATAGAGTTTCTCACTGTTCTTAAGGTTCTGTGCCACATTTGCACCCTCTAGATATGGTTAGTCTTTGTACAACAAAAATGTCTTGTCTGAAGAGTCCAGTTTGGTTTGGCTCACTTGTTAAAGTTTCTCTCCAAAGTTCCATTCACTTTGGGATCAAATAGACACTGGGTTCACTTGCCTTGTAAAAGTTCTATTCCTTTTTAGGTTCACTATATATTGGTTTCTTTGATTCAAGGCTTTATTGTCTTGTAGATTCAATACATTTATATATATATGAACTTTGCTTGTATTGACTTTTGAACTTGGCACACAATGGATTTATTTAAATTGTAAAGCTTCATTCATTCCATGAGTAGAAAAAGGGGGATACCATGTCTCTGCCAAGTGCATCCCACTCCCAGTCCCAAAAGACCTTCCACCCAGGTGATCCTCCCTCGCTTGTCCACCCCCAGGGTCAGGATCCAAAAGCGATGGCCTTTCCCTGGTCACCTGCCAGAGGATCCATGGGAAATAGGACTGAGATTACCCTCAGGTTTCTTACAATACCCATCAATGGAGCCATATTGAATATATAGAAAGACTTCAAACATGGCATACAGAACCTACGGAGAGGCTGAGGACTGTACTGTGAGAAATTGATGAACTTTGTGAAAAGAGATCCAGAATTTGACAAAGTTTTAAAAAATTATTTTTGTAAAAGGTATCCAAGTGTTGGGCCAGGCAAACACCAAGGACAGAGGCTATTGCTCCAGCATCTTTTTTGTTATTCTGTTATTCTTTCCTAGGTGGTAGAGCCAGCTAGCTAATAGTATTTTGACTTTGACAAGCACCCTTACTTTCAGTTTCTTAGGCAGGGCACTCCCCTCATAGCAGTAGGGCTACATAGGCGTTTTCTTTTTTATTTAAATAAAAACCCTTAAACATGGGAAACCTTAGTCCGATGCCGCCTTCTGGCATGCCACAGGGGCTACAGGACAGGCTGGTGAGTCACCTAAAGGGGCTGTTTTGCAGCCTGATGGACTGCTATGTAGGACAGACTGATGGGCTACTTTAGGGGACTGCAGTTGCTGCTGATTCTAGCACAATACGGCTTGAGGAAAGATTCCCAGAACTAGCCTCATGACTTGTGAAATGTGACCTGTGCCTTCCACGGTGCTGTGATGTTCAGAGTGTATTGAATCTGTGATTTATGTCCTCTCCCCACCAGCTAATTGGTCATTTACAACATGTCTGGCTGGTTGCAGGATCTAGCATGGATTGGGCTGCTGTTTGGGGCCTCCTTTTTGACTCCCCACCCATTTTATCTCTGCTCTGAGCAGGTGCTATTTATACATGTATATGTGGGTGGTAGAACATGCGTAATGGTGCATTATTATACCATTGGTTACATTTCTGAACTGATTCCACATGCATACATTCTGCGTATGTTTTGAAGTGAAATTGCATGTTTAATATGTCTGTTTTGAACACCTTGCTGCAGTGCCACAATGCTGCAGTACCTTTGCTCATGCTAGCCATTCCAGACGGTTACACCATCTCCAGACCAAGATGGCACCCGTGGCGGTGGAATTGCCATCATATCTAAAACGTGTTTATTGCTAAAACCAACCCCCACCAAAAATATGCAATCATGTGAAATCCTGACTACCAAACCCCCGATAAATAACACCCAATCACTTACTATTCATCTAATTTACAGACCACCTGGTCCGCTCGGGACCTTTGAGGAGGATCTGCATAGTCTATTAACTAACAATGTCAAAACGACATCCCAATTGTTGCTATTAGGGGACTTTAACTTAGGATTCAATGATCCAGCGGATAAGCACGCTCTGGACATAGCTAACACTATCAATTCATTAGGACTATCCCAAAAAGTCAACAACTCCACCCACTTGAAGGGAGAATATTAAATTGGGCTGCTGACTACAACTGTACAGTTAACATTTCTGCCATCTCTTCACAACGCTGACCGACCACTCACTGGTGTCCTTTAATCTACTCACCACAAGACCATCTCCCACAGCCACGCCAACAGCACCACCATGCCTAACTAGAAATAAAAAGAATATGACAGTGGATAAAATCATTCCTGCCATCCTCCCAACCTTAAATGCACTGCCCGACAACCTAGATCCTGACACACTGGTCCATGAATACAATGAAATTATGCTTATCACTATGGACAAAATTGCCCCACTAAACTCAGAACAAGCAAACCCAGAGCCCACCTAAATAAATGGTTCACGCCTGAACTTAAGGCCCTACGCATCACAAAGAGAAAATGTGAAACCGCCTGGAGACTATACCCTTCTAATGTGAACAAAGGAAACTTAACCTCTATCTCTCGGCATTATAAAAATGAAGTGTGCCTGGCAAAACGGAATTCCTATGACGAACGCATTGCCAACTCTAATTCGAGCATGAAGGAACTCTTCTCCATATTGAAAGAGTTAGAGTCACCAATTGCCACGCCAGATACATGTACTAAGGATCAGACCTGGTGCACAGACATCCAATATGCGTTAGCAAATAAAATAAACACATTCCAAAACAAAATTAATCTAAAAAAAGACTCTCTGAACCTACAGCTCCCGACTAACTCACTGCCTAATACCACATCGAATACCCAGACAAATACATTTTACTTTACTAAAATCTCCACTTTAGAGGTAGAGAAAAGTATCCTATCGCTCAAACCTTCCAACTGCAAAGGTGATATCTGCCCAGCACAGCTAATAAAAGATGCCACCAGAGACCTATCACCTTTTATTTCTAAACTGATTAATGCTTCCTTTTCTACAGGCAATATTCCCACCAACCAAAAACAATCTTGGGTGCAGACATTAGATCCCCTCATCCCTACTAAGTACCGCTCTATCACTACTCTACCATTTTTACTGAAAATCCTGGACAAAGTGGCATATACCCAGATTCAAAATACCTTGAACTGCATAAGCTTCTAGGAGCTAGACAATCTGGCTTCCGTCCACTACATGGGACTGAAACAGCCCTTATTGATTTAAAAACCCAAATTGATGAGCTGAGAGATAAAGGAAAGACAGCACATCTCCTCCTACTCAATCTCTCAGCTGCATTTGATCTCGCGGATCACAATGTCCTCTGCAGACATCTGGACTCTGCAGCTCACTTTTCCACTGAGGCTATCAGATGGATAGAATCTTTCCTGAGTGAGAGAACTATGAGAGTGTTTTCCCCCTCAGCAGCAGCAGTCCCCACATCTATCACGTACGGTGTCCCTCAGGGCTCATGCGTCTCCCCTACTTTATAAAACATCTTCACCAAACCTTTGTTCGAGGATTTGGACCATCTGGGTATCACCTACACTAACTATACAGATGATACACAGATTATCCTCCCGCTTTCTGGGTATCATAACAGGGACCAGGAGTTGGTGAACAGGGTGTATCTTATCATTCAGCCATGGATGGCATCTCATGGTCTATGCCTGAATGATGATAAATCAGAGTTGATTATCTTGGGCACGATCTCCAACATCAATAAACTCGGACATGAATATTCTTCTTTCAGCATAGACAGTAATACCATTAAGGTATCTAGGGAAGTAAAAACTCTTGGTTTCTACCTTGATTCCACTATGTATTTCGCTAAACAAATGACCACTGCTTATACCTGCAAGCTGATAAGAGCTGGCAAGCCCTTCTTATCTAACGAAAGCTGCATGATCCTGGCTAGAGCCTTAATACTCTATAGACTTGATTACTGCAATGCCCTCTACAGCGGTGCTAACAAAGCCATTATTCAAAGGCTTCAAATTCTACAAAACAATGCCTTAAGAGCGGCACTCGGCATAAACAAAAGAGTACATATCTCATCCATTAGACACCAAAAAAATTGGCTCTCCACCAACAACAACATTCAATTACAAATGATCTCCTTGACCCATAAAGCTCTCAACAATGCTGCCCCTAGCTACCTTTTGGATAAACTAAATAAAAAAACACCTATCAGACAGACACGAGCTGCTAACTCCAACTACTTAGTAGTTCCCAGATTCAGACTATCCAAGATTGGGGGCAACACCTTTCCTGTGAAAGCTGCTAAACTTTGGAATTCCTTGCCACATAACTTGAGAGTAGACCAACCCTACCTTCACCTCAGAAGGAACTTCATCAAATATATCAACTCCAATGACCACTAGTTACTGTCGACCACTACCTAAGTTACCCAGTACTATAGTCCCTGCCATTGGAAATGCACACAACCTGTATTTTAGAACTTTAGCTGAACTATGTTAT
Source organism: Ambystoma mexicanum (assembly GCF_040938575.1). Lineage (NCBI taxonomy): Eukaryota > Metazoa > Chordata > Amphibia > Caudata > Ambystomatidae > Ambystoma > Ambystoma mexicanum. Next base: position 1,412,373,204 of record NC_090934.1, on the reverse strand, counting down.
ATGTCCTGTAATGCTATTTGTAAATTAGTCTGATATTATCTTAGAACTTGAGCTGAACTATGTCATATGCCCTGTAATGTTAACTGTAACTTATTCTATGTCATGTACATTATCTGCTAGTATTTCTATCTGAACAAAAACTGTAACGATGTAAATTGCACAATTCTGTAACTTTGTAAGCATTGCATATTCTTACTGCTGCGCCCTGCTACCTCTGGGTTTGGTGCGCATTAAAAATAAATACACAAACAAACAAACAAACCTTGTTTTTCTGGTTGGTTAGTTTGCATACAAGAAACATGTGGACCAATATCGCGCACAGTGGTACAAGCCTGTGTGTAAAGTGTATGTGTAGTTATTCCACACTGTTTAAAGCTTCTCATTTGAACACACTCATTACAAGTTTGCCGGTAGACCGCCGATGGTACCGACGGCCCACCGGAAAACTCGGCTTACCGTATCCACTGCCAAATATCGCAGTGATACCGGGATATTATGGGCGGTGGCGTTACGGTAAGTTCCCATTCCATGGAAATGGGAACACTGAAGCACCGGCACCGTTTTAACGGTGCCGGTGCTTCAGTGATCTCTGCTGGTAGGGGCCTGAACTTGTTCACTGCCCCTACTGGCAGCCTCAGAGTATGCCGGTACGGAAAAGGTGCCAGTAACCATTGTTACTGGCACTTTTTTCCAGACCAGTATGCTTGTAATTAGGGTCAATAGCCCATATTGTCTTTTGGTCGTAGATAGTCCAGCAGTTGAATACTCACATAGCGAGGTAACCGCACATTTTAAGATTGATTCAGAATTTACTCTTGCTTTGTTTTATCATGCACCTTCCGATTTTATGCAAAGAAGATTACGGGCTTGCATTTATTAAGATGTTGTTGCTCGATCTAATTTCAATTGGAAACATCCAGGATAGGCATAATGTTGTGGCATGCGGTTTGAATGCTAGGGAAACATGCTTCTTGTGGTGCAATCTCTTGTTTCAATATACGTCGATGATACTATCTATAGGTGGAGCGAACACTGACAGCATTAGATACAGCCAATGACGCCAGACATCAATTTGCAAAGTATTGGTCCCAAAATATATTGATCAAAGCATGAAATAATGTATGATATGATATGATAGGTTATTTATAACATGCTAAATATCCAGAGGTTTCAAAGCGCAGACCCGGGGAATCAAACCTGCATTGCTCTGTGTCGTCTTGCTTTCACAGCGAACACATTGCCTCAGAGCTATCCTCCCGAGACTGGACAAAGAGGGGGCCCATCACCACCAACCTGGTGGCTGCGGATAGCGCAAGCAGCTATGAAATATCTATGCCTCCAGATGTACAGGAAGGGGGACGCCCTGAGGCGTGTGAGGGGGAGTCAGGAAGCCAGTACCCACTACAGAGTCAATTGCTTCCTCTTACCCAAATGGTGACATGTCCTAATGCCATAAATTGTACGTTGACAGATTTTTCAATCTAATGAGCCACCATGGGTATCTTACATCATGTTTTAATGGTTCACAATTGTTAAAAAATGTTTCACCTTAAATGCGTTGGGGTCCTACCAAAGTACACCAATCAACACTTACATTCAATGAAATAAATGTGTGAAACTGGTTGATGGTATGTTTTTGAAAGCTGTTATACCGGAATAATATATAATCACATGCTTTACAATAAAATCTAGAATGAAACAAGCCTATGGATTTTTTGGAACTAAAGTGTCTGAGGTATGATGTTATCCCTCAAAGAAAGCTTACTGATGGCATTATCAATGAATCGTTATAGGTCCATATCGATTTGCATGATTTATTAAATTCTTCTTAAGTATGTATAGCCCTGTTGGTTAAATTATGCAATAAAGATCATCTTTTTCCGGTACTTGGTTAATTTCTTGTTTTTTTTATTAGAAACATAGTCTTTCAGTATATATGTTTCAATAAAAACATACTCCAATACTGTGTAAGGGAGGACTACTTTGCAGATATAACCTGATAAAATACACCATGAAAAAGTAGGCAACGTGCAGAGAACAAAGACATTTATCGAACCCCAGCAGCTGCGAGAAGTATTTAAAAAATAACCCTGCAAGCTTTAACTGGTTGAAAAGGTTCTCAGCCCTGTCCACCTCTAACCCACTTTTTATACAACAAGAAGTTAATCACATTTTGGGGCAGGTCAATAAGCCGATTGGTGCAAAGATCCCTAGTCCCCATATGTTTGTAATGGTGGAGTGGGAAGTCCCAGCTATAAGAAGACAAGCATGGCCGGAAAATCCCACGCACAAAAACAGAAGAGCCAAAGTTAATAACAAAGGCCTGTTTTATTAATAATCCAGATAAACAGCCACAGCAGCAAACACAAATTGTCTCTATGCTCTCAGTTCTTCCCATGCCTGACAATAGGTTAAAAGTAAAAAATACATCACAACTGATGTTATATCACACTCTTGATTACAAAAACCAATGGGGTGGAGGGATTGGTTAAGGGAATTATCTATGTATCTCACATGCTAGAAGTGTGGATGATTTCAGATCTAAACTAATTTGACCTTAGAGTTTTGAATGATAGTGCATCCTCCACCATTAGCTGGAAGATTGTGGAGTTTCCTGTGGAGAGTGGCCGATAGAAATAAACTTGCAAGAAGAACCGAGATGTTGGGCAGGACCCTCTTTGAAGAAATCCCTACTCGGTTTCCACGGGCACGCCACGGACGGAAGGCGAAGTGGTCGGATTGGAGGTGGAGTCGACACCGAAGGCCACGAGTTGATTAAATAGATATTAGTACACTAAGGCAAATGGCAATATAAAGGGGCAGGATTGTGATATTTTAGGTAACAGGAAATTTTGTCTAGATAATGGAATGCCTAAGTAATCATATATCAAGGGAGATAGAAGAAGACGTCTCAAATTCCAGTCGGAATATTAAGAGAGGGAATACGAACAGTTAGGACTGTGTGAGGTGACGTCTTAAACCCTGTACAGGGTAATATAATTAGAGGTGAGGAGAGAATACCTCTTACAATAAATGATTATAGGGAAAAGGGAAGGTGATCACAAGAGTTATTAATGTGTATTGTGCTATTATTTTGAATATTATTTGATGTATGAAGTTTCGAGAGGTAATAATCTGTGAAGGTTGGAAGTGACATTGTTTTGAGTTAAGTGTAGTAAACTATTGGCACCAATCAGAAGACAGATAGGTTGTTGAAACAAAAGTGGATTGAGCAGCGATTGATGGTGCTTGCTCATATTTATTGTTTTCACATTAAAAGTGTTGAGCAGTAAGATTGAAAAGTTAGAGATTTATTAATCATCTAGTAAGTATTGACAGTTCATTGTGACTTGTCATTATGGAGGAAACTCCTCTCATGCGCCTTTGTAAAACATTACAACGACATGGGCCTAAGCTTAAAAAGTACAGTGCAGAATGGGTAACGGGCACTGCTGAAACATTTTCATGCCATGGCCACAAGGGGGATCAGTGTCTAAGGTAGCATTACAACACATGAGCACATATGTGCATGCTGCGTACACAGGAAAGAAATTAGAGAAAAGATTGTCAGTTTTAGAACTTTGGAAAATGTACCAAGAGGAGAAAGAAGACCCAGTACAGAAGGAGTGGATGCTTAATCAGCATAAAGGGGAGGGCATTGAGCCCTTGACTCCTCTTACTCCATCCTAGATTAAGAGCGTAGGTGTAGAGGAGACAGGACTTTACCCTTTAAAGAAATTAAAAGCAGCAGCGGGGTATAGTGACCCAACGTATGAACCCCCCACTTATAGTAGTGATGACAGTCCAGAAGAGAGCAAAAGGAAGGAAGATGCATGTAAATTCATATGATATAAAGAAGAAAGATGTGAGAGATCGAATATATCAACAGATATAGATAGAGAAATTAAGAGATGGAAAGGCGAGAAGGATAGGGCTGATGAGGTAACGCATGTACAGAACAAATGGATGTGAGGACAGATATTACTCAAGTTAGATGGGAAAAATATCAAGGAAGTTAGGCAAAGGCATGACAAGGATGAGCAAGAAAAGAAGGATAGGGAACGAGAAAAGCGGTTGAGGGAGGATGAGCAAGGAAGAAAAAGCAGGGAACGACAGGAACAGGTATATGGAGAAGAACAAGAAAATGATGAAAAGCGGGCAGAGGAACAAAGGAAATCCGACACTAGAAAGAAATAGAAGAAAGAGATAGGAAAAAAGAGAGAGGAAAAAGAGGCACAAAGAGTGAAGGAAAACAGATTGCAGAGAAGCACAGAAGAAGAAGAACAAAGGGAAGAAATAAGAAGAGAAGCACAAAAGCAAGAAGATAGGGCAAGAAGGGATGCGAGAAAGGGAAGTGGAAGAAGAGATAGAACAGAATAGAAGGCTGAAAAGTCTTGATGCCAGTTTCGTTCTTATAGAAGAAAAAGACCAAGCGACGAAATACAGAGGCAATGGGAAATGGTAAGTCTTAGTTACTTACCTGTAACTGTATTTCTCCAGCAGTGGTATCTTTCATAGATTCAGATGTTTGAATATTCCCCGTCCTCTGTGATTTAAATAATTATTAAAAACATTAAACATATAAAGATTATTTGCATAGAAAATTGATGTAGACTTTCCATTATGGCCCATGAGCCATTCAATTGTGTAGTCCCTCCACCTCATTTTGGTCCTTTATGGCCATAACCAATGAGGTGGCAGGGCTTAAGCTGTGCCCCAGGCAGCCATCTTCAGATTTTGAGCCATGAGTAGACTACATGTATGATGACTGCCGGGCCAAGGAGCAGCCTCTCAGGGGAGGCAGGTGGGCGCATGTGAATCTATGAAAGATACCAATGCTGGAGAAATACAGTTACAGGTAAGTAACTAAGACTTCTCCAGCATTAGATCTTTCATAGATTCAGATGCTTGAATAGAATACCAAGCAGTTAAGCATGCTCATAATATTATACATTCTGAAGTAGTCTTCAGTGCACCTAGCATACAGCAACTCACCAGTCACATTTACTAGGGAAAGGTGGGAAGGAGAAGGCTGCTCCTACCTTACACAAGAGGTGCCGGAGGACCACCTGTCCAACTGCTGATTCCTTGTTGGCATCCTCAGCCAAGCAGTAATGTTTTGTATGCTCCAGGTCGTGGCTTGGCTTATGTCCTTTATAAGTACTCCTGCGTGGAACGCAACTGAAACTGCTCTTCTCCGGGTGGAGTGAGCTGAATGAGGTTTGACAAGAGGATCGGCTTTAGACTGATCGCAATGTGTAAAACTGTAATGCAATCATGTAGCACGAATAGAATGTTGGCCAGAAGCAAATCGCATCATGTGATAAACATTGCAAACCATGAAACCTGAATGTGACCATTGGGAATCCATTTTGTAATTGTCTGCCATTTTGTACTCTAAACGCTTTTGCAAATATATTTCTGTGCTTCATCTTTACACGCGGTGCAAGGCCACAGCTTGAACTTTGAGTGCTAACGTAGGCAGGAATGTGAAACCCTGCAGAAATACATTGTTTTCCTTATTCTATGAAGCCTTGAAGCTGTACATAAGCATCGACTAATCAGCAAACCTGGTGCCAGCCTGTCTGGCAAACGCTGTTGTAGAAGGCAGTTAAATAAGAATTAAATGAGACTAAATGTGCTCCTCCATGAAAGACGGTATTTTCTCTACTTCAGAACTGTCTGACCCTTAGCCTACGAATGTAGCGATTAGATAACGTTAGTTGGAAAGCAAGGAATGTCTCTGCGCTGGAACATGATATCCTTCCCCATGCCAGTGCCCCATGTTCCCCAAGACAGTAAGCTGTCTCTACAGTCTTGGCTAGAAATACTGAATGTTTAGACTGAATGAAGTACATACATGACTTGTCAATTACTGAACCCTAGCTTAGATGTCATGCATATGTCATGTATATGGGCAGACCGAATAATGCTGTACAATGATGGTATGTTATGTATACGTATTGCTGCTTTATTGATGCTCTCTCTCTCTCCTCTCACGGTGTCTGTGAACACACGTTGTGAGGTGTTGAGACCCGATCGGCCAACTGAGATACTTTGAAATAAATCAGACTTGTTTGGGAAAATGAACCTCACGACTGGCGTGTCATTAGTATATGGTTATTGTGCCTTTATTCCATATATGGGCTTACAAAAATGGCACCCGAATAGGGACCCTCTGTGTGATGCCCCATCGCAATGTTGAAGGCAAGGACGAGTCGAGGACGAAGCTGCCGGACCAGGATCGGAAGGTGTTAGGGGCGCCCCTGCAGAAGTGATTAGAGATTCCTCCGCAGATCTGTACACAGCCGATCCCTGGTCGACGAGCAGCGCCCAGAAAGCATCAAGGCGAGGGTCCTCGAAGCGAGGAAAATTGTGCCAGACACGTTGGTTGTGACGATTCTTGGTTGTGCCTGTATACGGGTGAATTGCATCCTGAGTGACGAATTGATTGATCAGGTGAGTCGTGCCCCGATTCTCAAACGTCCTGATATTGGTTGATGTTGCACTTGCAAGTACAAATGCCCAGGTAAAAGAGGTAAGAGATAACCATGCCTGGCAAATTGTCCTCCTGCCTATTGGGATTTTTCCACTGCAGTAGACAACCTTTCGAAACTGACAAGGACGCGCAACCCGAGGGGTCAACGGCGTATGAAATGTACATTAAGTATGGTATTGGGGCAATTGTGTTTAATGCGATTTGGCATAGGCAGACCAGACGTGTATCAGAACTTCAATGGCCAAACAATGGGCGCTTCGAGTTAGCGTGCATAGAACATTTAAAATCAGTACTGCTACGAAAGAAGGTCAGGCCCGCAGCGTTTGACGCTGTTAGGGACTGGAGGAAGGAAACGAATCAACACCTGAAGAGTATAGAGAAGCAGGCACGTTGACACATGTCAAATTCAGAGAAAGCGTTAGTGCATGATGAACAGAAGCAAACAGAAGCCATTAGAAACATGGATAGGGCCTTCCAATTAGACATACAGCAAATATACCCTTCACAAGATTTGCATACATCAGACGAATTGATAAACAAGATACTGAACAAGCGAAGAAATGATCATCCAAGTACTGACCCAGTTGCACCACCTCCCTATGTATCTCCTCCTTCAGCTACTCCTACGCTTGCATCTGCACCTGCAGTAACCGTCCCATCTGCGCCAATGACATCATTTCCTCCACCTCCTAAAGAGCATGACTTATATGCTTTAGCTTGCAGTTCTGCATCAATGGGGCCTGAAAGAGAAAGTATTAGACAGACTCGTAGTATGATTGGTAAGGAACTGAAAGACGAACTGAAATGGTGGGCTGAGATGTATATTGATGATGGCAATGAAGTGACCGTGCAAAGTTCCATATTTGATCATAGAGGCTTTCGCGAACAACATGAATATATGGCAGATTATCTTGTTAATGTATGGAGTGACTTAACTGATACAGTGATACAGTAATACCGCAAGAATTGTGCGATTTGATTGTCCTTTCCCATTCACGAGATAGAGCGGCAAAAATACGAGAACATGTAGGGCGAATATTTGTGTTTAAGCGAGAACTTGACCGATTGCATAAAGATATGAGTAAGCGTGAACCGCATATGTCATATGTCCAGAAACAATTTCTTCCAACATTGAAACCTGTTAGTAAAAAGATGCGTATTTGTACGAGAGATGCGCTTAGATGGATTACGGATGTTACCATTTCCCCGATTACATGATACATTTAGTCAATATACACTGGAAATGCAGAGAAAGGTGTTACAGGTTATGGTGGAATATTTACAGGATGAGTGCATGAGAAAGAAGGTTTGTTGTCCTGCTGATTTGATGACAATTTATAAAAGAGCATTCTCGTCCGAGATGGGAACTGCTGCTTTTTCCCTTGATTTGGCTTTGTTGCTTAATAGACGTTCAGATCCAGAGTCCCCTACTTTACAATTACCCATGAGGGAGGTGCCGCCAACATTAGTCCTGAAAGTAGAAATTCCTGCCATAGGACAAACTCCTGCCCGTACGATAGAAGCCCATTATATTGCACAGTTTGTACATGTCCCCATTTCTAGGCAAGAAGTGAACACTATAAAAGAGTTGGTCTCTGATATTAGGAAAAATCCTGCTGCTTTTTATAAGGAAATTGAATCTGTTTTGAATTCATCTGTTTTTCCACTAACTGATATTGATTTATTGTTCCCTGTGATTCTTCCTGCTGATATATGGAAACAAATTAGAAGCATGGACGATGCATTGATACTAGGCGATACATGGGAAACTTTGATTAGAGTTGATAGTGAAAGAAAGGCTGGAGAAAAACCTCTGCAAGTAATTTTAACCTTGCCCTCACGGATAGTATCGAAATTGAAAACTTTAGTACCCGAGAAAAGAATAGTTTGGGACAAATTGACTGTTTTTTTAGTGGTCAAGATCTGAGTACAGAACCTGGGAAGAGATTATTTGTTGACAAATCTGTGCGAGGATTGTTACCTGAAATGTAGACATTGATTTTTTTTTTTTTTTTTAATTATATTTATTGGTTTTGACACAGTTGATTCATTGATAAACAATTTGATATGCATAACCCAAGAACAACATAGTATAACTTCCCCAAACCTCCCTTCCCTCCCCCCTCCCCCTTTCAACCGAGACCACCGAAAAGTCCTCAATCTTCTTTAGGATCTCGTGCCGGGCCGGGACTGTCCGTTTTATCCGAGGCACCGTCCTGCGCCTCTGGGTGGAGTAGTGGCACCGTAAGCGCCACCCAACTGAGCAAATCAGCGCTGGAGTCGAGGCGCTGCACGTGTATCGCCGTTTCCCACGCTGCTGTCTCAGCAGCTATCCATCTCCTGAGGTCGCCCCACCAAAGGGCCTCGGTCGGACCTCTAGCGCTCTTCCATTTCATAGCTATACGCCTCTTCGCAGTGATGTAGATCAAATCAGTGAGTCTATTCAGGGGCCTATTCTTGCTACTTCGCTTGTATTGCCCCAGTATGCAGGCTGCCGGCTCGCGTATTTCTACCTCGATCCCCGCAGTCGCCACCCTCTCCTTCACTCGGGCCCAGAACCTCTGGATCGTCGGGCAGCCCCAAAACATGTGGGTCATTCCTGTCCTTGGCTCGTGGCATTTTGGGCATGTCTGGGTTGTGGCGCCTTTGAACTTAGATATAGCTTCGGGCGTGAGGTAGGCCCTGTTGGTGATGTACAGCTGGATGAGTTGGAGACGGGCATTCCTGGAAATCTTTCTATGGTAATGGGTTATTTTCTCCCATGCTTTGTCTTCAAATTCCAGGCCCATTTCTCTTTCCCACTTCCCTTTGCATTTTAGTTCATTCTTGGTCGAGCCCTGCAGAAGGGCCTCATATATTCTGGAGACTTCGTGGCCGCCTTCAGCAGTGTCCAGCATTGACTCGACGATTTCATTTTCTATGATTTGGACGGTAGTCTCTGCCCACTTAATCTTCAGGGCCTGTGTCACTGCTCTGTGGAGCAAGAACTGGCCTGTGGGCAGGCCTGTGGATTCACTGAGGTCCGTGAATGTCGTGAGTTTCTGGTCGTGAACAAGGTCCCCAAGTACCGCCACTCCATAGGGTTCCCACTGGGTGCGTGTTTCTGTGTCCCCCCATGAGGATTTAGCCATGATTGCCGCAATGGGGATCTGCGGGGAGTACGGGTCTGGCGGTCCCACTATTCTGCAGGCTCTCTTCCAGAGCTGGGTTCCAAGCTTAATCAGGTAGGGACACTGTCCTAACGCCCCCTGTTCCACCCACAGCAGGTCTCGGAGTAGCAGTTGAGGTAGGGCAGGTTGAAGAAGTCGGGTGTCTGTGGTGGCTTCGTCAGCCATCCAATGCGTTACATGTCTCAGTTGGCTGGCTAGGTAGTACAGTTCGAAATTGGGGATTTTCAATCCCCCTTTTTCGTAGGGCCTTTGGAGAGTGTCGAGCGCCACCCTGTGCCTGCCACCCTGCCACAGGAACCCTCTACAGAGTTTGTTCAGCTCCCTGAAAAAGGCGGGGGGGATGCAAAAGGGAATGTTGACGAAGTAATGCAGTAGGCGGGGGAGTGCCACCATTTTGAGGAGACCAGCCCGCCCAGCGACAGAGAGAGGGAGCTTACCCCAAAAGACCATGGACTTAGCGAGTGCATCCCTTGCCCTGACTGTGTGAGAATGTGTTCAGTACTCGGGTTACGGTGGATGGTAACGCCCAGGTATCTAAAGGATGTCACCTGCCACTGAAGATCCAGGGGGGGCAGGGATCTGTGCTCCTCGCTAAATAGCGCAGCGAGGGGATAGAGGCAAGACTTGTCCTTATTAATCTGAATGCCTGTGAGTTTGTGAAAACAATCTAAAGTCTCCAGTATGTGGGGCAGTAGGTGCTCAGGGTCATGTAGGTACAGCAGCATGTCATCTGCGTACATGGAGATAAGATGTGTCACTCCGTCCAACACGATGCCTCCGTCTCCGTATTCCTGGCGGAGATATGCAGCAATCGGTTCTGCAGCAATAATATATAGCATGGGGGAGAGAGGGCATCCCTGCCGTGTGCCTCTGTAGAGGGGCCATTTGTCTGAGTAAGTCTTGTTAGTGCGCACCCTGGCTGTAGGGTTAGTGTAGATCAATTGGGTCCATCTAAGGAAGGCAGGTCCGATCCCCATCTTAGCCATAGTGGCATATAACCATTCCCATCTCACCGAGTCGAAGGCCTTGGTGGCGTCCAGTGACGCTACAGCGTATTTCTGGGGCCCTCGCTCGGTGCTATATATAATATGGTGTAATCTACGCAGGTTTTCGGTAATGGAGCGCCCTGGCACGTAACCAGTCTGGTCCTGGTGAATCAGCACAGGAATCACTCTGCGTAATCTGTTAGCGAGGAGTGCCGTCAGAATTTTACTATCTACATTTAACATAGAAAGTGGCCTATATGACCCACAGTCCGTCCCATCCCTCCCGGGTTTCAGCAAGGGGATAATAACTGCCTCTCTCATGGAGTCAGGGAGCATGCCCTGTTCATAGGCTTCGTTATATACCTGCGCTAGCAGTGGAGCAAGGGTCCCCTCGGGCGTCTTATAGAATTCCCCGGGTAGGCCGTCCGTGCCCGGCGTCTTCCCAGAGGGTAATGTTCTAATTATTGCCACCACTTCTTCAGGGGTGATCGGATCATCTAGGGCTTCGGCCATCTGTGTATCTAGTTTGGGTAGCCTTATGCAGTCCAGGGCATCCTCGATCCCGGAGTCGGGTGGAGGCAGGGTCGGGGAGTAAAGGTCTCGATAGAACTCGGAAAAGACAGAGTTAATCTCTGCCTGGGTGTGCGCAGTCGTGCCATCAGGTCTGCGTACGTGGCAAATGGGGGTCCTGGGGGTTTCTCGCCTGTACAGCCACGCTAAGAGTTTCCCAGGTTTATCTCCCAGGGCATGAGTTCTTTCCGTGTGCTTAGCGTAACTTAATTTCCCAAGGGTCTCCCAGTGCGACAAACAGGCTTGTCGTAATTTAGTTATTTCCTGCAAGCGTTCAGGAGTCGAGTCTGCCTCGCTCTCCAGTTCTCCCAGCTTCTTTTCCGCACCTGCCAGGGAATTTACAATGGATCTCTGGGCGCCCCCTACCGTGGCTATCATTTCCCCCCTCATAACCACCTTATATGCCTCCCATGCGGTGCTAATATGTTCTACACTATCTAGATTATTTTGCCAGAATTCCTCCGTACTGTCTTGTATGTGGTCGCGGAAGGCCGCATCAAGCAGGGCCTCGGCTCTAAGTCTCCACGTGGGAACCGGGGGTCTGGGTGGGAACACCTCCCAGGTGGTCAACATGGGGGAGTGGTCAGACAATACCCTAGGTAAATATTGTGCATCATGGAACATGGCCTGCTGCCCATGACTGATTAGAATGTAGTCTAGTCTCGTGTGGACATTGTGTGGAGGGGAGAAGAAGGAGTATTCTCGCCGTTCTGGGCCCAATACCCTCCACAGGTCACAGAGTGAAAAGTGGCTTATCAATTTAGCTAATATTTTAGCTGGGGGGGACGGGTGTGAATGTTTAGCGTCTGACCTATCTAAGAGGGGGTCTAGGGTGCAATTATGGTCTCCTCCCCAAATCATAATGCTGTTTGCGTGAGGGCCCAGTCTGGCATATAGAGAGTTGAAGAAAGCCGTGGCATCGTGATTGGGTGCATAAGTGCTAACCAGGCACAGGTCTCTACCCTCCACGGTGCCCTGAACAAGGGCCATCCTGCCCTCATCGTCCGTCTTGGAACCCATTACTCTGAAGGGGACGGACGGGTCGATCCATATCAGGACCCCTCTTGCAAATGAGGAATAGGAGGAGCCGATGAGGGTTCCTTGCCACTTTTTGGCTAGCGCCTTGAGTTTTTCCTTCGAGAGGTGTGTTTCCTGCAGCATGGCGATTCCGACCTTCTGGCGTCGCAAGTATGTGTGAATCCGGCGTTGCTTCACGAAGCTATTCATGCCTCTGACATTCCATGTCATAACTCTAATTCCGTCAGCCATAATTGGCATGGTGTTTGTTACTTCTCTCCAGCCTTGAGCAAGGTCCAATTAATGGTGGATCTGTTGTGAGGTTATCCGGTGATCTCGGTGTTTGTTGAACAAAAATCCCAACATGGGTGTAAACCCCCCGTTGCTCCCTCCTCTTTATTCCCTGTGTCCCACCCCCCCCCCCCTAACTGCAAACAAGTCAAACATAGAACCAGCCCAGCGAGGTCTCCCTCGTTATGACAAACCCGTTTCTGCTCCTCAGAACCGAACATTGGCTCCAGGTGCCCTACGGGAGGGTATATGTACCCAAAGAAAGAAGGAAAGAACTTTCAAGGGGTTGGGGTGAACCTTGACTCGTGCGTCTCTTAGCGAAGGATCCTTCCAGCTGTATGGAATTTCGGTGCGTCCACCGGTGGTGGATGAAGAACGCGCAGTTCCCAGCAAGTTACTGGGGAGCGATCATCTAGGCTTCCGTTTCCTTTCTTCAATATCCGGTATTTGTAGACGTCCATCCAGTCCCTGGCCCGTGCGGGAGTATCGAACAAGTGTGCTTTGTTTTCGTGCAGTATTTTAAGTTTTGCCGGGTACAGGAGCATGTAGCGCAGCCCAGCGGCTTTCAATCTGGCCTTCGTGTGTATGAACTGGGCTCTGTCCATTTGAACCTGGAAGGTATAGTCGGGGTAAATAGCAATTTTGGCAGAGTCGCGTATTATCTGACCACCTGTTCGGGAAAAAGCCAGGATTGTTTCACGGTCCCTGTAGTTGAGAACTTTAGCTATCACAGGTCTTGGTGGGGCCCCAGGTGGTGGTTTCCTGGCGAGGGAACGATGGGCCCGTTCGATCGTGAATCCCTGGGAGAGTTTCCCAGCGCCCACTTCCTGCAAGAGGAGGTTTTCTATATAGGCTGTGGGGTCTGAGCCTTCGGAGCCCTCAGGCAGCCCGAGGAGGCGAATGTTATTACGTCGGGCTCTCCCCTCTGCTTCCTCTGCTCTGTTTTCCAAGTTTTTGACCCTTTGTTGGAGTTCATCTACGTCCCGGAGGAGGTGTGTTTTAGATTCAGTGTTCTCCCTGACCTGTGTCTCGAGCACCCCCGTCCTGCCAGCCAGGGTTCGGACGTCCTGTCTCAGGAGGCCCAGGTCTGTGGCAACTGCATCTATCTTATGCTCCATTGTCGCCTGGAGCAGCCTGATGGCTTCCAGGATCTGGTTGTTGCTGGGCTCGGTAGGCGTTGTAGTTGTGGGGTCCGAATGAGGGTCTGTGGTCCCCCCCCTCAGGTCCACGAGGCCCGTTGGCTCGCTGGCTGCATAAGTATCCATGGTTGTCTGCCGCTGTCGGGGCTTGCTGTTCTTACCAGCCATCTCGGGGATGCACAGGGGTCCGGCTCCGGAGGCGCCCAGGGCACAGGCGGCAGTCCGCAGATTCCCGCTGCAGAGGGGAACCTCTCACTGACACCGCAAGGCCCACCCGGCAGTGCCACCTGGGATCGAGGCGAAGATCTGTAGGTGTCTCCGCGCCCCGGGGGCACCCCGGAGCCGCCACAGAGGGGGCAGTGGCCCAGCGATATGGGGGGGAAGGCAATGTCCGTTCAAGAGGCAGCTCACAGTTCACTGCTATGGGCTGCCCAGAGGTGGTGGAGCTCCGAAGTTCCGCTGCGGTGTGGTGATTGGGCACCCCCTCCAGTGGTAGGCGGTCCGAGGGGGCCCCCCAGCGGAGTCACTGGGCAAAGGATGAGACTTCTGTGGCGGGGGTCAGGGAGGCGCGCAATGCAAGCCCCCAGATTAGTGGATGCAGGTCCGTGGTGTGGCGAAGCAGGTTGGCCGGTTCGTCGTGGGTGCCGCTGGGCTGGATCCCACCGGCCGCCGGGCGCAGGGTGCCAGGCGAATCCGGGCAGTGGAGGAGCGCCGGTGCCTCTTGTTGGGGGGTTGTAGGGAGCGGGTTGGGCAGTCCAGACTGCTAAATCATGCAGTTACGTAGGGTGGGGAGCTCCTGTGCCTCGAGGCAGGCCAGCCCTGCGCGGGCGCGGTGAATGGGCTCCCTCCGCCGACGGACGCAGGCAAGGCTGGGCAGCGGGGGAGCTCCGAGGCCCCCGGAGCGTCAGGGCCTCTTATCGGAGGCGCAGCAGGGAGTGGGCGGGTATTAAGTCCAGGGCGCAGGGTCGGGATCCAGGGCTCCAGTGGCTCCCGCGCTCCCACCACTCCCGGTATCCCCGTTCGGGCTGAGTCAGCCCCTCTCCGCCTACCTGCGCCGCGCCGGCCGGCCACGGGTCCCGCCGGCGTTGCTCCTGGCTCAGCTGGGCTCCGCTGCTCTCCCCGGGCTGGTCGCGGCTCCACGGTGGGCCCGATCGCTCCCTCGCGCCGCTCCTCTCCCTCGATCCCAGCGTGGGTTATCCGCTCCGGGTCCGCCGCTTGTCTCGGCGGGCTACGTCCTCTGCAGTGCAGGCGAGCTCCGGTCCTCCAGACGTCAGGACGCGGGAGCCGCCATCTTGGCTCACTCCACTCGGCCCAATTCGTCCGCCGAACAACGGCGTTCGTAGTCTTCGGTCGACTGGCAGATGGCTCGGGTGTGTGTAGATAGGGTTCCGTTGCAGACGGTGCCGCTTGTCGGGTTCCGAAGTTAGTTAGAATTATGTAGAAACAGCTTATTTTGGCACATCAGCTAAGAGCTCACACGAGACACGTCCGCTCTACATGGCGGTTAGCCACGCTCCCTGAAATTTAGACATTGATAATGACATCTGAAAGTGCATGGCAAGCAAAGTCACAATCTGAAGTTTTCCACATGGCCCAATATTATGAAAACCGAGTGAATTCAGAAAAGGACAAGGAAGAAAGGAGACCTGGAAACAAGGGTGTTACTACAGCAGGTAGCTAAAGGAAATAGAGATGGAGGGAACACACCATCTCGAGTACAATTTGCACTGTCGTCCAACATACATGGGGGTCCGATAGGTATAAATCAGTGTGCCTATTGCAGACAAGAAGGCCATTGGCGAGCACAGTGCCCGCAATTACAGATATTGAATGGTACTATTTCGAGAAGACAGCTTAGAGGTCGTCCAGGAATAGGGGGCCAGAACAGAAGTCATTTTCAGTCACAATTTCAGGATAATCAAGTTAATCAGAATCAGCAACAGAACACCATAAATGGTGCAAATGTGTGTGATAATCTCTCCAATGCATATTACATCCGGAGACTTTACATCTGATGATGTACTGTTCCCCTCGGACAACCCGAAGCAGGGTTTGGAACCAGTGCCTATTCCCATTAATCAGAAAGGGCCCTACGTAGAAATGAAAGTTGGGAATAGGGAACATACTTTTCTAGTGGACACAGGTGCACAGAAATGTTCGATCGACCATCAACGGGTTCCAAACATACCACTGTCAGGGCATAACAATGTTTCAGTAGGGTTCTCAAGTACACCAGTAATTAGTCCAGTTTCACAGCCAATACCAATCACATATGGTCCATTCACAGAATCTTGTCCATTTCTTTTGAGGACAAATTGTGGCGAGAATGTGTTGGGATTGAATCTGTTGAAGAAATTGAATGCAGTAATTTATTGTTCACCTGATGGAGTGTACTTGACGATTCAGCCACAACAAACTGCTGTATCGCAATTCATTTCTTTACCATAACCAACTGAATTAAGTAAAGTACCAGCTGGTATATGGGCAGTGAATGATAATGATGTAGGTATTTTAAAAGTGGAACTAGTTACATTGTTTTGAAAGAAGGAGTTACATTGCCACACATTCTGCAATACAAAATTTCAACTGAGGGTGAGCAAGCCCTGAAATGTATTGTGTCCGACTTAAATTCTAGAAATGTAAATGAAAACATTTCTGGAAGTATATGTAATAGCCCGATTCTTCCAGTTTACAAGAATGGAGGTAATGAAATCCCTTACCGTTTTATAATTGACTTATGCGCAATCAACAACATTTTTGCTCCACAATTCCCGCTAGTCCCCGATGTCACCACAATTTTGACTATGATTCTAGCCTCAGCATCACATTTTAGCCTAATAGATTTGAAAAATGTGTTTTTTAGTATCCCAGTTTGTCCAGATAGTAGATATCTGTTCGTGTTCACGTTAGGAGGATGCTCATTCACATTCACACGTATTCCGCAAGGTTATACTGAAAGCCCAAGTATTTACATTAGAGCATTAAAAGAACAACTTGACATGCTTGAATTACCATCAGGAATCATTTTATTACAATGCATTGACAACCAGCATTTAGCGAAACATGGACACAAAGGGCCTCATTACACGGAAGGCGGTAAGGGTTAACGGTCACCGGTAAGGGTACCGGTGACCGTTAACCCTTACCGTCTTACTACAAGGTCCCTTTGCGGGACCCAACCTTAACACCTGGTGTAGACCAGCCGTTAAAGTTGGGTCCCGCCAAGGGATCTTGGTGCTAATTGCGGTACCGCAACTTGCGGTACCGTAATTAGCTCCTTCCCCATTCCCATTATGCCCTATGGGGCGAAAATGGGAATGGGGAAGGGCCATGGAGAAAGGGGGAATTACCGCCCCACCAAACTTTGAATGGGGTGGTAATTCCCCTTTTCTCCATGGTGGTACCGGTATGGTACCGGCGGCAACCATGGTGCTAATAGCACCATGGTTTACCGCCTTCCGTGTAATGAGGCCCAAAGCATCTTTAAAGAAATACCAGCATTGTCGACATGAGGTGGCCTTTTTGGGCTACCTCCTATCGAAGTAGGGAAGAAGATTGACACCAGATTGCATAAAAAGCATCTCCAATATGCCTATTCCAAATACACAAGAGGAAACCAGGGCTTTAATTGTCATGGCTTCATATTGTAGACAGTGGATTCCTAACTTTTCTGTTATTGTAAAACCTATAGTGGCACTGACAAAGAAGGACGTTACCATGCCTCTGCCATGGAACATGGAATGTAAAACTGCTTTTGACCTGCTCACAGCTCCCTTATGTTCAGCTCTGATTTTGGGCACACCAAATTATGAGAAGTGTTTTATGTTGTTTGTACATGAGAGTGATGGATGTGCTTTGGCTGTTTTGACTCAGGAACACGGGGGCAAAAATAGACCATGCGGTTATTGTTCTTCCACATTGGATCCTTTTGCATGTGCTTTGCCACATTGCTTGGGAGCTGTTGCTGCTGGTGCTGCATTAGTAAAACAAACGAGGGGATGGTTATAGGTCACTCTTTAACTGTGATGGTACCCCTTTCAGTACACGTTCTTTTAAATAGAACACAGACGCAACATCTCACATCCGCCCGACTAACAAGGTATGAACTGATCCTATTTGCACTGCATATCCAAATTAAGAGATGTTGCTCTTTGAATCGGCTGAATTATTGCCTCCTCCAAGTGAAGCAAAGAGCGAGGAGAAATGATCACATGATTGCTTAATTATAACTGAGCAAGAGACAAAAGGAAGAATTGATTTAACCGATACACCCCTGAAAGAGCCAGATGGAGAATTGTTTTGTGCTTGCTCTTGTTTTAAATTACCAAATGGCATATCAACTGCTGCTTATGATATTACCACACTGAAAACGATTGTAGAAAGCAAACAAATCCCACATAACTCAGCACAAGCTGCGGAAATAATAGCCTTAACCAAAGCATGTGACATTTCTGAAAACCTTAGTGTAAACATATATACTGACAGTCAGTATGCATTCGGGGTGGTCCACAACTTTGGCCAACTATGGGCTGAAAGGGGTTTTATGACGTCCCATGGAACCAAGATCCAACATGGCACTTTGATAGTGAAACTGTTGTCAGCGCTTGCACTTCCGAAGCGATTAGCAATAATAAAATGTAACGCCCATAAGAAAGTAATGTGTAACGTAGGAAAAGGAAACGCATTTGCAGACAGAATCGCGAAACAAACTGCCACTGATTTACACACCAAAATGTATGTCAAAACAATGGTGAGGGTGCCCTGCATGCTAGAGGATGGAATTGGCAATGTAAAAGAGGTACAAGCAGAGGGTACTCCTGAGGAAATAAGACAATGGTCCCAGGGTCCAGCAGAACTAGATTCCAAGGGTTGTTGGATGGACAAAGAAAACATGGATGTTGTCAAATGATTATGTAATGGCAATGGTTACTATGGCCTATGGTCCAACACATATTTGTGCGAAGAAGATTTGTCAGCACCTTGATTCTGTATGGTACAATGACAACAATACAAAAGCTGCCGAGAGACTGGTTCAAAATTGCATGACTTGTTTACAACATAACTTTGGGAAGGGAAGAGCGACACTAAAAGGGAGCTTTGGTCCTCCCTCAATGCCCTTTGAAGTGATCCATTTCGACTTTATAGAAATGGAGAGATGCCAACATTTTAAGTATGTTCTTTTAGTGGTCTGTGCATTCAGCAAATGGGTAGAGGCCTATCCCCTTAAATACTGTTCAGCCATGTCAACAGCAAAGTCCATGTTAAAGGAATACTTTCCGAGGTTTGGGCTGCCAGGTGTTATATGGTCAGATAATGGCCCGCATTTTATAGCTGCTGTGATATTACAGATCTGTGTAGGCCTCCAGATTGAAAAACGATTCCATTCAGCCAGACATCCAATGAGTGCCGGCCTTGTGGAACGACAAAACGGTATTTTGAAAAATAAGCTGGAAAAAGTATGCACTAAAAGTAATTTGAAATGGCCCGATGCTTTACCACAAGCCCTGTTGTCAATGCGTACGTCTGTGCAATCAAAAACTGGTCTCTCCCCCTATGAAATAATAATGGGAAGACCAGCCAATGTATGGGATGTGTCACGTCTGAAAAAACTAAAAGATATAGAGTGCCCTTTACTTACTGAATATTGTAAACAGTTGGCTCAAAACTTGCGTTTGATTCATCAGCAGGTGCAAGAGGCTCTTCCTGTCAGATACACAGGCCCAGGCCATCATCTGCAATCTGGGGACTGGGTCCTGATAAAGAACTTTGAAAGAAAGTCTTTGCTTCCGCCTCGGTGGAAGGGACTGTACCAGGTGCTCCTGGCCATGCAGACTGCTGTTCGAGTGGACAACAGAAAACATTGGATACATGCCACGCACACAAAGAGAATCCCGGTTCCTTTGCCACATGGAAAAGAGACAGATGATTCAGATTCCAAGAGTGAACCAACTTTAATTGATTGCAAAGACATCGCCGAAATTCAGCCAAAACGACTTCCTGAACCTAAGGAGGGGCCTGGGGAGATTGCAAGAAAATCTGAAACATCAGTGTTACCTCAACCTTGTTTGCCTGTTGCCTCATCAACACCTTTTTCTGCATCACCAATTGGCACTGTTTCTGCATCCTCTGCAAACAAAGAAAGTGCATTGTTCATCGATCACACCGTACTTGGAGCTTTGAGGTACAATCTATGTCCACGAATTCGGAAGTAATTGCACCAACCTTTGTTTCTGGCCCACGGATGGGGCTGGAAATGGAGGCCCAGGGAAAAGGAGCATATGAGCTGTATCGGATGAAAGCTCTGACACTCGGTTTCCCGGTGCTATTCTTGAAAGTAAAGGGCCTTGCAGCCTAGTGTGAACAAGCTAGGGGCAATGGTACTGACACAATGAAATACTGATGCTGATACTTGCTCCTGCATGATGGAGCCGCTGAGATAAACACTAAGCTTGCTGTCATCTGAAGATGCCGAATTGAACTTGCTTGCATCCGGAACAATTTTCTGACTCAATATGTGCTGTCGACGAGTTCCGAATTCAAATTTAGAACTACTGGTTAAAAGCTTAACAGTGAGGCTTCTCTCAAAGGATGCTGAGAAACTTTTTATAAGGCCATGCCTATATTTGCTCCTGCTGCCTCTTGCACTGATGAAAACATTAATGAAACTATTAACATTGAGTCTGCTCCGAGAAAGACTTAGGCTATTAAGACTAAACTAATACTGACCATCGTACCCATCTGCATTTTATTAACACTAATTCCAGTTTCCTGGCATCTAGAAGTTATGCATCCAATGAATACTCTATTGCCCACTATTAATATTCCCACTGTGACCCTGGATCATGTGCTTTCTTACACTCTTCATCCACAAGATGTTAAACACAGGAAAGGTTATGATAACAATACTCTTTTATTGATTATGAATATGACACATGCAATTTTAAACCGTACCAACTGCTGGGTGTGCTCACATTTGCCCCAGCATGGAGAATGAGGAATGGGTTGGTATATACATCCTTTACCCCTGCGCACCGCTTTTTATGCTGCAACAAGAGCTCTATTTTTTGGGTGGTGGAAGGATAGTACCACTGAGAATTTTGATGCAAATAACATAAATGAATTTGAGAGATTGGTATTGACACCCTTGGGTTATTCCATGCTTTCAAATCGAAGCAAAATGAACACTGCATCGACCAGTCCCATTGTTAGATTTTCCAGACCTTACCAATCGCTGATCACATTTAAAATGGCTCCTGTAGGTAATAAGGATGCCATGCCTCCTTCATACACTATTAACCATAGCCCCCATTCTGTCACATTCTGTTTGCGGAAAAAGGGTTCTCATCCCATGTGTACATTTACCAGATGTATGAATCCTGCCGTACTTGACCATGAAAAAAAACATTATATATAGGAGGTCCTGTCTATTTTGTATGTGGGGATCAAGCCTATCCATGATTGGCCAGAAACCGGAAAGTTACCTGTTATCTAGGGATACTTTTACCTGGTGTATTTCTCGCTACTACCTCTGAAATAGCAAAAATATCCAAATCTCGCCCTCAACGAGATGATGCTGTTTGGCAAATCTTTGGTGACATAGCTAAATCCTTTATACCTTTTTGGGGACAAGCAATAAATTCATGGAATATTAAAAGATTGTCCAGGGTGTTAGAGAAAATGATTAATGAAACCACTGATATACGATAGAACATGACACTAGAACAAAAAGCAATCAGATTAGTTGCATTTCAAAATAGAATGATTCCTGACATTATTTTGGCTGACCGTGGAGGTGTATGCAAATTAGTGGGATCAGCGTGCTGTGTTTTTGTAAGCGACTCCTCCCCTACAATATGTGAAGATTACATGTTCTAAGTTCGGAAATCCACGTTCCCACTGGTGGCTGGTATTTAAATTTAGGTGTATGGTTTACGATCCTGGGGATGGAAATCGGTCTCAATCTTAATTATGATATTCAGTATCCTTATACTCTGCTGCTGTTGCGTACAATGTCTGCCAGTCATCTGCTCCATAATCACGAATAAATGTACAAATAATTAGTACAAAAATACCGAAGCCCAAACCGAATATGATAAATGGTGACCACGATCATGAGAATGATATAATCAAAGAGTGTATGGCAATCAATATTTATGATAATGATTATGATAGTGATTTGGGCAGTTTGGACAGTGACACTTGGTCCGATGACGACGCATTGTTTGTATGATGCTATTGGCTTAAGGCCAAAAGGAGGGTTTGTAAAACTGTAATGGTAGATCGTGTAGCACGAATAGAATGTTGGCCAGAAGTGAATTGCATCATGTGATAAACATTGCTAACCATGAAACCTGAATGTAACCATTGGGAATCCATTTTGTAATTGTCCGCCATTTTGTACTCTAAACGCTTTTGCAAATATATATTCTGTGCTTCATGTCTACACTCGGTGCAAGGCCGCAGCTTGAACTTTGAATGCTAACGAAGGCAGGAATGTGAAACCCTGCAGAAATCATTGTTTTCCTTATTCTATAAAGCCTTGAAGCTGTACATAAGCATTGACTAATCATCAAACCAGGTGCCAGCCTGTCTTGCAAACGCTGTTGTAGAAGGCAGTTAAATAAGAATTATATGCCATTAAATGTGCTCCTCCATGTAAGACGGTATTTTCTCTACTTCAGAACTGTCTGACCCTTAGCCTACAAATGTAGTGAACAGATAACGTTAGTTGGAAAGCAAGGAATGTCTCCGCGCTGGAACATGATATCCTTCCCCGTGCCAGTGCCCCATGTTCCCCAAAACAGTAAGCTGTCTCTACAGTCTTGGCTAGAAATACTGAATCTTTAAACTGAATGAGGTACGTACATGACTTGTCAATTACTGAACCCTCGCTTAGATGTAATACATATGTGATGTATATGGGCGGACCGAATAATGCTGTACAATGATGATGTGTTATGTATATATATTACTGCTTTATTGATGCTCTCTCTCTCTCTCCTCTCACGGTGTCTGTGAACACATGTTGTGAGGTGTTGAGACCCAGCCAGCTGACTGAGATACTTTGAAATAAACCAGACTTGTTTGGGAAACGAACCTCATGGCTGACGTGTCATTATTATATGGTTAGTGTGCCTTTATTTCATGTATGGTCTAACAAGTGGGTAATACATTGGGTCACCCAATGTGCTAGACTCTGTTTCAATATATATGCTGTCCTTTTGTGTGACCAGCGAAAGATATGAAAAGTCTTGTAGAGGGGTGGAACTCCTTGTCCTTTGTATCTAAAATGTTAGCACTCGCGCTAGATCTAGCGAGTGTAATGATCTCTCCGCATTAGATGTGTGGCTTGCGAAGAAAGTTGGAAGCACCATTCGCTCCGAGAAAGACATTTCTGTTAGCACCTGAGGTAGAAATTTAGGGTGTCTTTTCAGGATGAGACAGTTCCTTTGGAACATGGTAAATGGAGGTTCTGATGAAAGAGCTTGCAGTTCACTAATCCGGGAGGCTGATGTGATTACTACTAGGAAAGCAGTTTTCCAGGATAAATATTTCATCTTAGACCTATGTATGGGTTCATATGAGGGATTCCATGAGCACTGCCAGGATCGCGCTCAGGCTCCAGGATGGAATCGGCGTTGGCGGGAATGTACGCAGTAATCCTTTCAGAAAAACCTTGATAGTCGTGTTGGTAAGCAAGGATGGTTGATTTGGATTTGTGGTGTAGGCGGATATGGTGGATAAATGCACCTTGATGGAGGCCAGGGAAAGCCGCACTTTAGCTGGGTGCAATACGCATGGTAGCACTGATTCAACTGATGCAGAGAATGTGTTCACAGGTGACGTCTCGCACCATTTGGTGAAATGAGTCTATTTCCGGATGTATGTGGTCTGTGTGGATGGAGCCCTAGAGGCTTTGATTATGTCCCAGCATTCTGGGGGAAGAGTCAGATTAGCTAACTTTCGCTGCTCAGGAACCATTCCTTGAGAGGCAGCTTGCTGGGTCGTGGTGGAGAACATTGTGATTCTGTTGTGTTAAAAGATTCTGGTGAGCTTTGAGGTGAATCGGGGGCCACTGGGATAAGTGTTTGAGGGTTGGATACCAAACCTGACAAGCCCAATCCGGTGCTATCAGTATCATTGTGCATGCCTGTTCCTTCAATCTGTGAAGTACTCGCGCTATCAGAGGAATCGGTGGAAAGGTGTCCAGGAATTTGCCTGTCCAGTTCACTGAGAAGGCATAGTGACTGGTGTTCTGGGTATCTGGAAGCGAACATTTGACATTTCCTGTTGCTCTTGGTGGCAAAGAGGTCGATCTCTGGATGTCCCCATTTGTGGAATATCCATTGAGTTTCTGATTCATCCAATTCACATTCGTGGGACGCTGAGTAGCCTCTGCTTAGCTTGTCTGCTAAGACATTGTCCACTCCCGGTAGATGTTCTGTTTTGATGTGAACCTTGTGTTGTAGTTCCCAGGTCCATAGCTTCTGCACTTCCTGGGACAACATCTCCGATCTCGTGCCTCCCTGCTTGTTGGAATAATGCATGGAGGTTGTGTTGTTCATCTGGATGGTTACTACTTGCCCTGCTAGTACTGGAAGGAAGGCTTTCAGTGCTCAGTGTATCTGCTACATCCACTGCTGCATAGTTCATATGATTGGAAGTAACTTCACCGTCCAATATGATTGCTCTAGCCTCATCCTGTAATTTCGCTGGTAAGTGCTTGGATAACTTAGCCATGCAAAGCCATAGCTGACGGTCTAGTCGCGCTGTCATGGCCAGGGCGTTGCCTGCCCTAATGGTAAGGGAAGCTGACAAGGACACTTATCGGCCCATAGCCTCCAATATACAGCCTTCCTTATCAGGTGGGGCTGATAAGGGAGATGAAGGGTTAGCCAATTTCTTTCTGGCTGAAACTGTGATTACGGAATCTGGCTTAGTATGCCCTTTTAGGCATAGAGGTGCCGTGTCTGGGGCTTTGTATTTCTTTTCTGGCCGCGAGACGAGTGCAGATTTGGACAGGGGTGTAGACAATATGTTTGTTCCTGAGTCCCATATGGTGTCTAAAATAGGGATAGTGGTGATTGTTCTCCTATGCTTATCCCTATGTTCATATAAAACTGACTTCTTTTCTTCTGCCGTAACTTAAAAAGATCTGCTGCATTGCCGATAATCATATGGAACAATACCAAATCTTCAGGTGGTGAGATTTCTCCTGGCAAATCCTTCTTCCTGGGTTTCTCTATGATGTAGTGGTCCCACTCGCTTTGTGTGTCCGGTTCATGAGTAATCTCTCCCTCTTCAGGGTCTGAAAAATGTCTGAACAGGTCCTCCTGCCAGTCTGAAACCGAAGCGGTCGATGGTACAATTGTAGGATCCCTTGCAGGCGAGCATGGTCTAGGTGAAAACCTTGGTGGGGTGACTCTAGGCGAAGCACTATGTATCCTGGATCCTAGATCTATGAGGAGGTTCGGATGAACGTAGCCTTTTATGAGTTCTGCTCCTGGGAGGTGAACTTATAGTTGTGCGATGGTGAGGTGATTTATCCCTCCGAGGAGACCTTGCATCTGTCAGAGTAGAAGACCGATTTCTCTGTCTAAGAGGCCTGTTGAGTTTGTTGTTAATCCGTTGCATAGGCTCCATGAGTGCTGGGTCGTATGGGTCCCTGGGCTCCTCCTTAGTGGAGTGCCAGGGCGGGCTATTCTCTTTAGGA
This sequence comes from Ambystoma mexicanum, assembly GCF_040938575.1. NCBI lineage: Eukaryota > Metazoa > Chordata > Amphibia > Caudata > Ambystomatidae > Ambystoma > Ambystoma mexicanum. The sequence goes on along the minus strand of NC_090934.1, from coordinate 1,412,347,819 downwards.
GTGAGAATAGGTTGTTCCCGTATGAATTCGGTGTCCGAAAATTTTTCCTGTAAAATGATGTCAGGCAGCTCTGTCATCTCTCTTAAGGGAGATAACTGCGCTCCTATTGGTTCCGCGTGGACCTCTGAGGTGTAAGGAATTGTGCCCATTGGTTTATCTGTGCTGTCCTTATTGGACGTACCAACTGGGATGTCCATGGATGGTGTTTTAGGCTTGCTTTTCTCCATCGACGTGGGTGTTGATAGCTTTGTCGACAGTTTCGTCGACGACAGTGGTTTTGTCGATGATGGTGCTTGTTTCGTCGATGGCGATTTCGTCTACGAGTGATGGTCCCTTGGCTCCATCGATTAGAGCATTGTGGATGAGTGGTGCAATTCTTTTGTTGATGATTGCTTCGTGGGTGAGGATTTCGACAACAAGGACTTACTCGTCGATGACGAGGTTTGAAGAGTTGTCGTGGACGTTTTCAGCTTCGTTGCCCCCCGACGAGCTTTTAGAAAATGCCTCTTTACCTTTGGAGGTAGTTTTTTCCTCAGTAAGCTGTTTCTTCTTGTCCCCAGAGCTAAGAGAAGGTGTGAGGGAGGTCAGCTCCACCTTTCTCTTGCTTTTATGTGAAGGAGTTGTACTCCTTTCCATTGAGGAGGCCCTTCTCTTTGAAGTTTGCCTCTCAGATGGCTTTATAGATGGGACAGGAGCTGTCTTGACAGATTCCTCATCAGAAGATTGTCCTTTTGATTTGAGGTGTAGCAAAAGTCTCCTGTGCCTGTCTTGCAAGGTTTTGTTGTTGAAGGTCTTGCAAATGTCACATTTGTGGATGTCATGAGGGTAGAGGCAGTAAATACAGCGCTCATGAGGGTCCCTCATATAAACAAGTTTCTTCTTGCACCTGGTGCAGTCCCTGAACAGGGAACGCTTTTTGGCAGTTGGTTCTTCAGCCATGGTGTGAAGTGAAGTTTCACTCAACGAAAACAGGTCAAATTTGTGTGTTTTTCTGAGCCCAGAAAAACACAATCAATAGAGTTTGATCAGGAGATCAAGATGGAATAAAGTTTGACAAATAGTTTGAAAAACAGCTAACAATGGGAAAAGAAAAGCTTAGAGAGCTGAGGATTCCCTCTGTCTGTTAGACTGTGGTGAAAAATCTGAAGATGGCTGCCTGGGGCGAAGCTTAAGTCCTGCCACCTCATTGGTTAGTGCCGTAAAGGACCAAAATGAGGTAGAGGGACTACACAATTGAATGGCTCGTGGGCCATAATGGACAATCTACATTAATTTTCTATGGAAATACCTTTTAATAATTATTTAAATCACCACGGATTCCCGGTCTGACGACGGGGAATATTCAAGAATCTGAATCTATGAAAGATCCAATGCTGGAGAAGTGAAGTTTCTCCAATGAAAGAAAGGACTCAAGAAGTAGAAAGTATTGGAGAAAGGATTGATAAGATATATCAACAAATAAGGTAGACCAGTTGGTATCGGAATCAAGGCAGCAGCAACCGATCCCTGATACTTAAACCACAGGATGAGGAGGAAAACATGTTTAGTGATGTACACACCCTGATTCCACTTACACAGCGAAGTTTCTAGTGTGCAAAGTATTTCCAAGATGGGGTGTGTGCGAAGTATTGAGGTCCGATAATGGGTCACATTTTATCAATGTGCTATTTGAACAAATAGGACTTCTGTTGAGTATAAAACATACGTTTTCTTCTGATTATCATCCACAAGCAAATGGAATATGTGAGAGACTCAATGGCCTCCTAAAATAGAGGCTATCCAACATAATAACTTTTTATTTTTTATTTTTTTATTGTGTTTAACCATTTAAGATTTTTTACAACTTTTGACGTTCGGCTTTCAAAGTTTATGTATGGTACTTAAAACACCACTTTCATTTTTCTTTTCTCTGTTCATTTTTTGTTTTCTTTTACATAGCCCTTGATCAATTATGGCCTATCATTCGCAGAGTTTGCCTTTTTCAGTGCTATGTCCAGGAGTTTTGCTGTGGCCCGAGACCATCTGGCTGAGTCTCCTGCGATTAGTCAATTCCATCCCATTTCTTCATTTAGCACTGACGGGTAGGATATAAGTGGTGCCAAGTACGCCTCTCTTTCCTTGGTCATTTCAGGACGGGTTGTATGGGGGTGTCTTAACGTTTCTATTTGCTCGTGATTTTCACAGAGACGGCATGTAGCTATGGGAGATTGTGATCTAATAGCCAAGATTTCCCTGGTATGGAGCAGTTTTAGGCGGACTCTCATGAAGAATTTTCTCAGCTCCTTGTCTGGACATTTTTCACAGTACTTCAACAGAATTTTTAGTTTATTATGGCCAGGTGGACGGTGCTTTAATGACTTGTAGGCCAGGATCTTTTCATTGGTGGTGATCCAGTCTTGCTGCTCCATTTTGTTCTTAACTCGAGTTTGTGATCATGAGTTCTTCTGTGCAGGCTAACTCTTCCAATTTTCCTATGAGTTTTCTTACCCAGGTGTTGAGTGATTTGCATCTGCCCCTCTTTATTTCATCGGCTACCACCTGGAAGACTGGGAGAGTATTGGTCAGCAGAGTTTTTCTGTACAACTGCATTGCACTTTACTCCACCACTGTCGCTAGAGACAACAGGCCCAAGTCTCGCCAAATTGCCGCCATAGGTGCAGACTTTGGAAGTCCCAGGACCGACTTCCACAGAAAACCTTCAAGCTGGATCCAGATTTCTGTTGGCAAATTTAAATTGGTGCTCATTCTGTAAGTTAATGCTGGCACAACTTTGGATTTGTAAAATTGAAGTGCCGGCATACACAAACATTTTGCTAATTTTTTGTCCACGGCTCTTGTTTGTGCCGTCAGATTTCTTGTTTTGGCCCATAGGGATTTCTGCATGCTACTTTCTTTCAAAAGAGTTATCGATCCATACACCGAGGTATTTGTATTCTTTTACCACTTCAATTTCTGTGTTTTCTAGGAACCATGCAGGAGAGACTCTACCTTCATTTGTCGATTTGGAAAAAAGGAGGACTTTTGTCTTCTGTTTGTTAATTTCCAGGTTGTTATTTTTCATGTAAGATGTCAGATTCGCTAATTGACGTTGAAGTCCTATTTTGGTCTGATCCATGAGTATCAGATCGTCTGCGTACCACAATCTGGAGACTTTGCTCGGTCCAACCTTAGGAGGGAAGGATCAAATTTTGTTCTCAGTGACTTGGAAATCTCCAATGAAGGTGATAAAAAGTGCTGGGGCCAGTGGGCAACCTTGCTTGACCCCTCGTTCTGAATAAATGGTGTTTGAGAGTTACCCTTGCTGACTCAATCGGACACGCATCGATGTAGCTGTGTGTAAAGCCATTATTGGTTCAAGCACTGGTGGGGGACATTTCCAGGTTCTCAGTTTTGTCCAAAGTTTATTGCGGTCCACCGTGTCGAAAGCCTGCGAAAGGTCCACTAGCGCTAAATGGACCTTTGGGGCTCCTGCTTTCACTTTAGCTTTTATGATGTTTAAAACTAGTAAGTTAATCACCGTACTGGCACCCTTCTCAAATCCTGTCTGAAACACATCAGCAGAGGGTGAGCTTCTGGCCCATTTTTGAAAGTTCGAGAACAGCAGTGTCATGAAAATTTTGCCATTTATGTCCAGCAGGGCAATTGGCCTATAATTGGCAGGGTTTTCTCTGCATCCTTTTTTGAAGATTGGGACCAGTACTGCTTCTGTCCATGATTCTGGAATTTGTTTTGATTTTTGGCAGTGGTTGAAGAGTTCACTAATCACTGCCGCCCATTCTTCCGGGTGTCTTTTGAGGTCTATGTTAGTCAGGCCGTCAGGGCCTGGGGCTCTCGAAGACTTCAGTTTGACAATTACTCTGATGATATCTTCCACATCTGTTAGAGATATCCATGGTTCATGGCTCGTCAGTGTTTCCTTCACTTCAGGAGTTGAGGGGAGACGAAACAGGTCAGTAAAGTGGGTGACCCAGTTTTGTTCTGAGACGGCATTTGAAAGTGAAGGCGCCTTCTGCCCGTTTATGCTCTTCAATAAGGTCCAGAAATCTCTTGTGTTTCTAGAGACCCAGGTGTTAAACATGGCTTCAGCGTCGTTTTGGTAAAGAGTCAAACTGTAATGTTTGATCCACGATTTGTAATGCTTCGCTCCCTTGTCATATGCGATCCAGGCCTCTTCAGTTTGGTGGTGAAGTGCAACATTTTTCAAGTTTCTCATTTCACGGCGCTTCGCGACCACCATTCGATCGAAAGTATGGTTGTATTGAGGCTGTTTCCGTTTCTTTCCTGTGAAGCTCACCCTGTGGGGAGACAGTAGAGATAAATACTCAGGTCTCTTGACGACCTACCTGGTAATGTTGACCCTGGATACGTGCTTAGTTTTTCCTTTATAGCTCTTATGTTTCCTGAAGTGAGGTGAAGCCGTGTTTGCCGCTTGTTTGATTCGATGGCCGGTGAATAGACTGTCTTTTCAGGGCCCGAACCCCGCCAAGACATCAGTAGAAGGTTGTGGTCACTTTCGATTGTTTTCTGTACCTTGAAAGAAATGATGTGGGGAATCAGGCCTTGTGTTATAAAGATGTAGTCCAGGGTGGCAGATGCTTCTTGTCTTTCCCAAGTAGGGATCTGGGGGTCGGATTCTAGTATCATTTCCACATTGTAAAAATTTCTAGATTTCATCAGTTTTGACCACGCCAGGCCTCTTTCGTCAGCCAAGGGGTGAAGGGATAATGCACTTGTGGTTGTAGTAGTCATCCCGCATTTGGCATTCAGGTCTCCACACATAATGATGTTGTCCACGTCGAGGTCCACATTAATTGCGTTGATTGCATTTGCAACAGCTTTACAGAATTCTTTTGCGGTTGTTCTCTCGGGATTCCAATAAAGGTTGATTATAGTCAAGTCCGATGTGGTCCACGTGTCGAGTTCTAGGTTGCGGTGGTGCCATGATGTAAAAGTGGCAAGCATGCCGTAGGCTTCCATCATTTTTGTTTTCGGTGTTATCCCTGAGCCTATACGAATAGCAGTTAATTGGCCTGAGGACGGTCTTCCCAACAGAGACCTAGATGCAGGAGATAGTTCAATTACGAACCCGTCCAGTGTGGGCTTATCAATTAGCCAGGTTTCCTGTAGGCATATGATGTTGAATGTTCCCAAGTTGACGTTGCTGGGGTGGGTTAGATGTCTGTACCCTCTTGTGTTCCAAGACGCCATCGCCATATCATTCTTGGAGATCTTTGACGCTGATCTTTCGACCTGATTGGCGAGACCATGGGAACTCGATGTTAGCTGCTATCTCTTCTGATTGTGACCAAAAGTGTCTGCTAGCCACTTCCATGGACCATTTGTGGTTTTTTCAGTCTGGTATATCTTTGAGTTTTCACTTTTCGTAGAACAATTCTGGCTGTCAGATTTCCTTTCTACAGGCCTTTGATGACTTATGTATGATGTATAATTTTATCTCATCGTGCGTGAGCTTATGTGTCTCGGAAGTCGCTCGGGGTTCCTTACCTCTTTCATTCTATGGGCTTCATCAGATCGAGTCTTCGTGATCTGTTGCCAAATTATTCGCTGCCTTGGGGAGTCTTGCCATCGGTTTTTTTTGTAAAGTGCTTCGGTTCTCGATGTGTAGCGGGACTTCCTCGGTGAACCCCTCTTGCGAGTTTCCTGGTTAGGTTGATTGGATTGGGGCTTTTGTACTGGTTGCATTTTGAATCCCAAATGGTGAAGATCTTTTGTAACATCTGAGGAAATTTCACGTATTGCTTTATTTCTTATATGGAGGTAAGCCTTGGCTCTATGCTCCCGATGGTATGGCTCAACCAATTGAAAATCTTCAGTGGTCAAATGTCAAAGCGTGCAGACTTTAGCCAGGGTTTTTAACACCATTTATCTGTTCAGCACTGTGTAGCCTTCCTTAGATGAAATTTGCTCCAATTTAAAAATTGAGGTTCCTTTCAATTTTTCGTCCAGCTTCTTTCCACCAGGCTTCATCCTGTGTTCCTCGATGGGTGTTGTTGCTCGATAAGTATTTGGTCGATATTCTCTGCCAGTCCTAGGTGCGTTTTCTCAGTCTTCTTTTTGGCTGAGTGGCCTTGTTTGGTTGTGCCTTTTTTTTCCAAAGTGACAACTCTGGCCGTGTTCTGCCTGGACCTCTGTTGTGGGCTCTCGTCCCCGCCTTCCGTTTGGATCGGGTCAACATGTTGACATGGTGGCGGTTTCTTTGAAGGGGCTACCGGGGGTAGCTAGTTGTTGGTCGTTAATTTTTTTGATGATGAGGCCAATAACTCCTCTGATGTATCCAAATGTTGGGACAGATTCATCAGTTCACTGTTAACCTGGAAATCTTCTATAGTTTTGGATGATTGATCAATCCGAGATGAGCTGCCCTAGTGGCAGGTAGGTCTCTTATTGGTTCTGTCAGCCTCACTTCTTTTTCTTCCCGGCTACCATTACTCGGTACCAGCAGCACTTGGGGTGGCTTTTCCAATGTTTGCTTTGATATATCGGTCGTTTCTGATTTTTTCTACTGATTTCGCTACTTCAGTGATTGCCTCTGGTGAGGCTCACACACCGTTGACCCTCTCTGTGTCCTGGGTTCCAACATTGTAGCTGGTTGTCGTGGTGTTATTTTTTGAAGATGGGGTCCAGGTCCTTCTGTTTCAGTTCTTCAGTGGTTTGAGTAGCCTTGGAGGATGAAATAGGATGAAATAGTGGTGATGTGTGCCATTGGGCACCTTTCCATAAGAGGATCTTCAAGTTTGGCGATTTTTACCTCCAAGGCCACCTGTGGCATTAGATTCGAAGGCTGTTATGTAGCCTTCGATGAAAGTCAGTTTAGCAGTCATTGTAGCTATCATTGTAGTATTGTCTTTTAAGGCCTCATTGATTGACTCGTAAAGTTTCCCAAACGGGTTTAGTGCAATTGTTACTGCTGAAATTATTGATAGTAAGTCCCCTTTTTTGCTAGAAGACTCCTTTTGAGCTGATTCTGAGATTTTGCTTAGCCATCTACTTTTGGCTGGTGTATGTATACCCCTATTGCTTGATTGCTGCGAGAGTCTATCTTGGTGTCTACTCTCTTGAGGTGTCATTATTTCTTGTAGATGGCCTGAGCCCGCAACTTGGCCCAAAAGGTTTCCACAGGCGTGTCCTTGTAAATGAGGTCGAGTCCACACGTAACATTCCTCAACTTGGACCTGAACTGTTACCGGCCTGGCCTGGTCGAGTACAGGTGTGCTGGATACTGATGGGTGCACTGCACCCTGGGCCAGTTGTGGGTCTGTTCTTTTTTCCATCTTTTCGATGTTTGTGGCCGGGGTGTTCTCTGGGGTTCGAGTGCTGGCAGCTGGTTGCACAATAGTATCTGAAAGATGCTTCAGGGGAGCTGTTTCAGCTATGGCTTCGGCGTTAGGAGCCTTCTGTGCTTGAGATTTTTGGGGTTAAGTCCTGCCTGGGTCAGTTTTGTGTGATTTGTTCGCCAGAGGGGGCTCTTGTATGGCCTCCAGGATCTCTGCGTCTGATAACTCTGAGGCTTGATCCAATTTCCTTTTATGCTGTTTCAAGAGGTATTCTTTTAAGGAAGACGATATCAGTGGAGTCGGAAAACACTTTGACCCCCCCTGTATTTTGGGGCCTACCTTGCGGTGTTTTTTTATCAGTATTTTCTTTGATGCACTTTTTGTTTTCACAATTCCTTTTGGGTTTTTTCCCTTTGGTGCAGGATTTACTTTCCCTGTAGTGCTACCAGCGATCCCCTTTTCGTTGATCTGAAAATCGCCTGGCACATTTGGAGGGTCAGCCACCGACTTTGTGGTAGTCTCTGCGGTGGGTTCACCGTTTTCTGGTTCCTAGACGTCGTGAACCTGTTCCTCTAGCCCCACTGACTCCACTGTGTAGTCCGGATGATTGGACTTTCCGTCGTCGCATGTTTCAAAAACAGCGTCATCTGTGCTCCGCAGTTCTTGTATGATCGACTGATCTTCCTGATCAGAATTCAAGGAGTTATTTGAGCTGATTCTTATAGGCATGTCCATGCTAGTGTTCAAGGGCAGATTGCCCGTAGATGAGATCTTGCTGCTATGGATCTGTGCTGTAGTCGTGTGCCTTGAGAGGGGCCTGTGCCAGCCCGTCTAATCCCCCATCTGCTCCCCCATTAGAGGCAGGTGGTAGGTCACACGAGGTTGTGAGTTCGTGGATCCGACGTCTGTCACAACATGCAGATTATGAGCCCCCAGCCATTCAGACCCCCACCGAGGCCGTCCTCTGACAGTCTCAGGCGGGGAGCCGCTCGTCAACATGATGGAATGGCCAGGGGTTGAGGACAGCGTTGGAAATGGTCCAAGTTGGTGAGGCGGTGCTTTTGGTGGTTCAAATGTTGGCACCAGGACTTCAGCCAACGTTGTTACAGGGGCCGCAGCACCCTCGGCTCCATCCACGGGTGTAGACCGTAGCACAGTCAGCTCTGCGGTCCACAGTGTATTTGATGGGGATGCCGCTTGGGGTTTGCTTATCGCCTCCAGGTTCTCCGGGTCAGGCAAAGCTGTTCCTACTGCTGTTCCTGCTGGCTGAACCTGGGCAGCTGAAGGCCGTGGCGGCTGTGCACCCTTCCCTTCCCCGATTCCTGTTGACAATTTGCTGCTTCTCAAGCAGCGTTTCCCCGACTCGACCTCGCTGGGGGTAGGTAGGGCCATGTTGATTTAGGTTGGTCTGGGAATTTGAGGGGGGAGGAGGGGGCGGGGGAGAGGGGGAAAAACAAAGTTTGTTGCCCCTTTCAAGCTGTCCTTGCTTAGATACTGGGCTGTACAAATTAGGGGTACTGTTAGGTACGTTGGTGGTGCTGATGACACAGTTCCTTTAATGAGGGTCCGCAAGGGGAAAAGGAAGGGGGGGACCGCTTACCGCTCCTCCCGACTCCGGACACCAGACACACTGCTTGCACACTGCGCAGCACTCCGTGCATGCGCATTGTATATGAAGGTGGAACTCAGGTTTTCTTACAGCAATAGAAAGCGGCCTCCAGCAGGAGGGTCCACATATCGATCTGTAATGCTCAGAGAGAGCAGTGAATCAGCCGTCTGTCCTCACGTCCTCACCAGACACACTGCTTGCACACCGCGCATATTAACTTTGAAAAAGGGATGTCTATACTGCCTACCGCTAGCCTTATATGCCCTTCGAAACCAGCAAGGTTCAGATCACCATTTTACGCCCCATGAGCTAGTGACAGGCCGTAACATGAGGACCCCTTTTATGCCCCCATCTAGAGTCAGGAGTGATGCCCAGAGTGAAGCACAGGCTCTAGGTGATGAAATGCATGATTATTTGACATGTATGACTACCAGTGTTTCTTTCATTGCCGATCTAGTCAAGCATTGGTGGGAGGGTTTGAGGAACACGGAAGAGGGCAGCCCAGTAACCAATCTGAGTGAATTATTGCCACCACCAAAGTTGTATGTTGGAGACCAAGTGCTTATAAAGAATTTTACTCATAGATGGCATGAACCGAAATGTAATGGTCCTTTTGAAGAGGTTTCCCCTACTGCAGTTAGGGTAGCAGGAAGAATAGCTTGCTTTCATTTTGGTGACGTGAAGATTACAAAGGAGAGACCCTCCCTCCAGCACCCGTTGACCAAGAGGCAAGACAAGAAGAAAAATTGCCACGTGTGCAGACTCGATCGATGACCAAGAAGAAGGATGATAAAACAGCATGTGGTTAGCACACATCTCATTTGTACTGGAATTCATTGGACACTCCTTAAAATGTTTAGGAGGAAGTGCATAGACTGGCAGAGAATTCCAGATGCTAAACATACTTTCGAGACATTTATGAAAAAATAAAAATTGTATCAGTACTATGCCTAAATGTCAAATCCAGATTAGAAATTGGAAGAGAGATCAATACCCAGATTCTGTTTCAAGGATAATGCATGATACCTATCGACAGTGACACACACTGGCTTGTGTTGCTATTTTTGTGTTTATACTTCAATCCTAGATTGCTCTTGTTAGGAGAGACGTTAATATTCACACCTTTCTTCATGACCCAAAAAAAAGGTGAAGTTATAAGAAGAGTTCTGATTAGGATAATTGTGCAGATTGTGCACCTACGAATGTAAATTGAGCACGTATATTAAAATGATTTGGGAAGAAGATAATGTGGTTATCGATAGAGAGTGAGTTCAACAAGTATTGATAATGCACAGCAAATGTTTTTCTAGACTTGTATGCCTAATATACATATGCCTGTGTATTATCTTCTTCTTTCTGTACCTCACATTTCAAAGTCTTTATTATCCTAATGGTCCAATTGAAAACACAACACCTGTGATTTTTCTAGTATAAGTAGTACAAGTACAAATGATGGTAATTTCTTTGACCTCTTTGGCCATGTCAAACAGCATAAGAGGAGCGCAGAAGAAGATAATCAGGGGATACATACCTGTCTTAATCATTCAGCTCACTTGGGGAGCAACATGTGGTACCAGCACATGACAAAGGCGGGGGAGAGCTCATCTGATGAGAGCTGCTGCATCTGCTCTCTCATTCCCTGTGCCATGAGTACAGTAAGAACCTTCATTTCAAAAGAGAACGGTGCAAGATGCGAAGTGCCTCAGTCATACAGCAGCGTATACTACTAGAGGACAGTTTCAAGGGAACTGGGCAACCTTGTGATGGAGATCAAGACAGTCATACCAGGATGATTCTATCAAGACAACACAAATGGAAAAGGCGTGTGGATGGACAGATAAGATGCTTGTGTATCCTTCTGCAGAACAAGACAAGGTGATTGTTGAAGAAATTAAGAGGATGAATTGCTCTGACATGACGGAAAAGGCTGGAATACCTGGATGCTGGGAGCGTTCAGAGCAGCTAATCTATGGACGACGAGTACAACCAAAGGATGGGAAGATGGAATGATGTCTTTTTCAGCTCATCTGCTGAGGAAGGAAGCAGTGCACGAGGTGCAGAAGGTGAATACTGAGTGTGTAAAGTCATGGGCCAAGTACTCTAAACTGCTGACATGGGTGGAAGACGAAACAGGCCCAGTGGCTGTGGACCCATTGGTTAATGTGCCACTGTGCTTTCGGAGCCAAGGAAAAAATCAAGTTGGACAGAATAAAGGGTGCAGAAACATAATTGACATTCCAGGAATGATGGATCAATATTGGGCCTGCGGATCTAGAACATATATGAAACTGCCCAGGAATTGGGGTCGAGTATGTCCATTGGTATATGTCCATGTTCCAGCATTGGTTATTCCACAGAGTGATCTGAGGATTAAAGGATTTCCAAAAGTGGACGAGCACCTGAGAAAAAGAAGGTCACTTGAAATGCAGCGGATGAAGAGAGGGAATTATTTCTCACAAAAATCACTAAAGACTTATGAAGACATTCATGATGAGCAGAAGTTCTTCAGCAAGACTGCGGTGATGCTGACAACAATTTTCATACCTAGAATTCAAACAGAGGTGAATGCCAAATGGCTGCAGATCACCAGATGGGAGCTGCTGCCAAAAATCAATGTCATTGTAAAAGGATTTAATGCAATAAAAGAAGAACTGAAACACTTGTGTACGAGCGCGATATAACTAAAATATCATATCATAAGGTTGATGACCCTTCAGAATAGGTATGTCCTCGACATGATTACGGAAATGGAAGGAGGTGTTTGCACCAAGATCGGGCCATCATGTTGTACATTCACACCATCTCATGACGGCGAGAACGGGACTTTGATAAATGCTATATCAATGTTGACAGAGCTACAAGTAAAAATTGTGGAGACAAAGGCCATTCGAAATGACAGGTGGTTATCACTCCTGTTTTCATGAATTCCTTACTGGATGACAGATTTATTCAAGTTCCTTGGAGCAATATTGGTGATCATAATGTTTGGATTCTGTATCATAAGGATAATAATTGGACAATGCCAGAAAACGGCAAAGAAAGCAGTGGGAATGAATATCATGATTGACACAAAGAATGAACCAGAAAACAATGTGCTGACCGATAGTGCCATCAGAGACAACATAAAAGCAAGTATTGTGGCACCTGAGAGAACAAAATTCTGCTATTCAAAAGATCATAAGAATTATGTGGGATGTTGGGTCTACTTTACCCCAAGTGGAGATTGCAATTACATGACCATTACATGACCTGGAGTGTGGATGAATTCATAACTACTGCAGGCACCCTGAGGGGGTGCTGAATATATGGATCCCCAATAAACCCTTCTTCAATGGAAGATACAAAGAAGCAGGAGAACTTGAGGAGGTGGTCAAGAACTCAACCAGAGGAGGGAATGTAGAGGAGCAGATGTATACATCCACAGGAGATCCCGCCCCCCTACCTCCCCTGTTTTGGAGACATGAGGCTGTGCCCTGCCTGACACCAGCTATCGTACCAATACCGCAGCAAGTATTTGGAAGAAGATATCCATTGAGAAAAATGTATTGAATGTATCCACAAGGTAATGGTGGCCTCCAGGAGGAACACCCTGAAGGAATATGAGAATGAGCAAAGAAGATGAATGGATGATGTCATAAGAAAGTGTGCACAATGTCCCTAGATACTGAACAAAGATAGTGTATGGGTCCTAAAGGACATATGATGAAGTAAAGAATCGAGTGAATTATCAAAGTACAAATGAAGAAGATTACACATTAACAAAGTGCTGCAGAAAAGAAGTTTAATGAACGTACAGACACTGAAACTCAAGGTAGATCAAGTCATCGTATAGGCTTGCTATAAGTAGTGAATAGAATGCAGGTGAAGTCACTCTTGTATAGAGAATGGACATTGGTATTATGAAATAAATACGCTAAAAACCATGAAAGATGAATGAAAAGCTGTGTCACAGTAGAATTACAGGTTGCTGAAGCTGCGTGGCGAGGCTGTCTGGCCTGAAGTCAAGGTCCTAGAAATTGAGGTCAGCTATCGACTCTGAAGAATGAGTGTGTGGAGGATGAATCCTCTCACGTTAAGGTGCAAGAAAGAATACAAAGGATGCCCATGTTTTAACTAATTTAAAGCATTTAAAAGCTGCAGAATGAACCAAATTGTGGTCTCTTTTCACATGAGGCAAGGATGGAGATTTTGGAGTTCCAGGCATGATAGCGAATTCCCTCAGCCCTGTGCATTTCCAGGATGAGAATACTCTGCAAAGCCAAGTACAAAAATAATTTCTTTTTTTTGTTTATTTAATACATTTTATTTAGTTCATTACAAACATTTACATTTTTTCTTTCATAAATCCTCATACGCTACTTTCAGCATCTAAACCATAAAATGTCATCATCAAAGTCATGTCATAAAGAAATTATCCATCAGTAGCCTATCCGGGAGCATTTCCAGGATCATGTTCGGTGAGTCTCTTTTCAAGAGCCTCCAAAAAGAACACCAGAGCATATACTAATTTGCGATCTGTTCCTTCAGACATCACCTTCCACCATTCTTCTCCGCTCAGGCAAGATCTTTCTGACAAAACCTTCCCCAGTGTTGAAGATCTTAACGCTGTTAGTTTAGTGCAGTGTAATACGAGGTGTTTCAAGTTCTCGTTTGCTAGATCACAAAATCTGCACAGGGTGTTTGAGAGTGATTTGAAGTTCAAAATTTCTGTTGTTTTATACAAATTCATGCAAAATTTCATGTAAGTTTTTCTCTTTGTGGCACAAGGAAAAATGTAGAAGTAATTCGGTAACGTGTTGTATGCTCTTGCTTCGGGGGCAGACAAATTCATGCAGCGGTGAGTGTTTCTGGTTTCACAGGTTTCACACCAATCTTGCTCCCACAAGTTTTTTTAACTTTATTTGGGTTCTGAATCAATGTTTCAATGTTTCTTCATCAAGATGTAGTTGTTCCAGCAAATTTACGCAGGAGTTTTCCCATTCTTTTTTAATAGAATCAGGTGTAATTTTTTCCGGTTGTTCAGGATCTTAAAGTGAGGTAGATCATAAGCACCAATTCTCTTTCTATATAATACCAGAGTGTTCCACATCACTCTGGCATTGATTGATGGCAGGCCTAGTTCATATCGTAAGCAGCCATTTGGAGTCCCCTTTCGTAGACAATTTCATGGCAGAAGGCATGGGTGATGAGATGCTAGGCTAATTGGGTGGTGAGGTAGCTTCATGTCCTATCTCCCTGCACCTGGGCCTTGGTTTATATGCTGCTAATTGAACCAAATGTTCCAGACACGGCACAAGCATGCCGAACCAATTGTATTAGCCCATATAACGAAGGACCGTATAGTTTAAGAAACCAATGAGACACAGTGTAACTGATTTTTCTGAAATTACATGTTTAAAGAGATAGGCATAAGTTGTCCACCTGGTAAAGGTTAGCCAATAACACTCCTAGCTCCTATATGATTGTATATATAGATGTTCCCCTGAACCAATCCAGACCCTTGATAGGGTTTTTACTATTGCCACGTAGTATGAAGTGATTCTGACGCATAATGGAGTATTTGAATTGTATTTTTTGTGGAAATCATTGAAAGACTGAGTGTACTACCATTGATGTTGGTTGTAACATCCCTGTTTTAGATAATTGTCAATAAAACAGTAACTTGCCATCTTCTTGAGTTTTTCCAGAATTATTCTGGTGTAATCCCATCCAGTAACAGATGCACGTTCCAAGGGCCATAAGCTCACCAATCTTGGCAATTTGGCAGGTCATCAGCACATGAGCATCAGTAGTGGCCAGGCGGAGTGGCATCAAGGTGCTGCTTTTCCCAATTAGGATACCATTTCTGATTCTCTAGGCCACAATCCAGTACTTTTATCTTTGAACTTGGCACTGTCCTGTATCTTTGTCCTGAGAACTGAAGAGGAGGGAAGGCCTCAGCCTATCTGTTCCTGAAGCTAATAAATAGTTATTATTCTCCAATGATAAGTCACGTGTGTAGAGACCGCTTTTGAATTACTCTGCTTGCCATTTACTAGGATTTTAGCCATTATTAATGGAGGTGTCTTTGCCCTTAGTGACCACTGGAGACTTGTTCAAGCTAATTTCTTCTCAATATTAAACCTTGATTAACGAGCACCTGGCCTTCAGAAGCTGTTTGTTTGTTTGTTTGTTTACTTAATCTAAGAGAAATGTGTCTTACGCTTGGTGACTATTATCTTCTGTTCTCTTTGGTACCAATCCAACCCTCCCTCTCGACGGTAACTTTGGCAAAGGTTGTGCGGCTATTGCCTGGTCTGTTTGGGTCTGAATTTTCTTCTAATTCAGCGAGTCAGGTCCCCTTGCAGCTTCGAGGTTTCTTCGATGCTTCCCATTAACTCAAACATGTCTGTGACGCCCATCTTTTCCAAAATGGTCACTGTTACATTTCTACATTAAACAAGCTTTGCATGTTTTGCTTTTTGCCTTGCATTTCAGCATACATATTGATTATGATATGTATTCTAGTGTATATTGGTTCAGATAACATTCTTCATGTCTAAATGCAAGTTTGGCCTATTGCTCGTGTATATTCGTGGTGGATGCATATCTGCTTCGTGTCTAGTGTATCCACGTGTGTAATGACGTCACTTGCTCAAGTCCTCTTTGATTACAGCATGTCCAGGTCTGCTAGCGCTTGCAGATCCATTTCTTCTTTGACTGATCCAGGATAAGGTTGGTAGGGTTGCCTTAGTGAATACCGTCTCTCGTATGGCAGTGAAGAGGGGGCGGACATGATAAAACATGCAAGGCACTGTTGAGATTTGTAATGAGTGCTATTTAATTTTTTTTTTGCCATTTCGATTTACTGCAAGAGCCTGTGTACCTGGCGTTATGGGCAAAACCCTCCTCCCATAGGAACATTCCTCACTCTGTTTTCAACCTTGGGGTATAGCATTGAACTATATTTGTGCTCAGTGAGCCTTTCTAGTTTGCATGTGTTGTTGTGAGTTCATCCTCTTGGCGTTTTCGGTGACCTGGAATCCCTTGATAATTCTGAGCCATGCTGTGGTTTTCATTTTAAAGAGGATGGCTGCCCAATCATGACATTTTTTATGTCTAAAGAGTGCTATGTTCGTTTTTCATGTATAAATGGATTCAGATAATATTTTTCATGTACAAGTACATTTTTGACCTAGAGTTTGTGTTCTTCACGTAGAGTGCATATTGGCTTTGTGCCTAGTGCATATGCATTTCATGGTTACAACATTTGTGTTAGTGATTCTGCCCTTCTTTTTGCTTTAATTGTCTCTTACCCCTGTGGCAACAGTGGAGGATAAGGACATAATGGCTGTCTTAGTGCATGAGGTAGTAGAGACGTACTCACCTGCGTCATTGGCTATGCTATGGTTTTGAAATGTATCCCTTCTTTATATTTATTTTGGGCCTATCAAAACATCACTGTACTGTGGGAAAATAAACAATAAGCAAACCCCTATATGCACATGGGCTAAAAAGAACATGCACACATATGCTCTAAAGAATAAATACAAAACCCAATTATTGCTACATGGGTGACTTCTTTGCAATCACCATGCTCTCAAACCCCCACTGCCTTCAAACTACATCTTGGAAACTACCTCCACCTCTCTTCAACTGAATAGTACCAGTTGTGTTGTTTTAATCAAATCATTTTTTATACACTTCTTTTTTTAAGAGAATCATTCCAATGTGTTATTTTGTTTAACCTACCATAATAAAAGGTATCTTTGAATTTCATCAGTGGTCACTGCTGGCAAGCAATATCGAGTTCATTGTGATTTCTTTGTGGTATGTCCTGCTTTTGATTGATCCATTCTAAATGTGGTTTTCTAAATCAATGAGATGTTGTATAAAGTTAGCTTGGTGTTATCATTCATGTTCGCTTATTGATGTTTTGCACAGAGATGTTCTTTTGTGTAACCAACAAGTTATTAGAATATCAACATAAAACAACTTCATTAAACCATATGTTCAATGTAGTCGATATATTGCCAGACATGTTCATATTCATAGCGCACCATGAATAGTGCGGCATAAGCTGGTGCAAAGTTGACACCCACAGCAGTGCCACATTTTCATCAATACAGTTGCTTGTTGAATATGAGCATATCGTTGTACTAATCAAAGGTGAAAATCTTGAGGCATTAAGCGGTCATGTGCAAAAGTGCACAAGTCAATAAAAAGAAACACAGCAGAAAAAGATCTGCTGCTCTCAGCCTGTCTTGGACACATCATGCAAATAAACATGAAGGGCTTGATTCATGGAATTTGTAGTATGTGCAAAGTGACTTTGCACTGCCAACAAACAACCTGATTCACAGAGTGGTGCAAAGTGTATTTTTGCAGTGCAAAGTCACATTGCACCACGCTACACAGGGCCACCATGCAGGACGTCATGGGGCACTCACACCCTCATCACCCCTACCACTACCAATGACAGCCACGTTATAGGGGGATTCTCATATGCCTTAGAGCATCTTTTTCTCAAAGGGTAAACACACTTAGAGAGCCCCTTAGCTCCCTAGCCAGACCCAAACATCTAGCAAAGGAAAGGAATCCTCTCCCTTTAAGGAAACAATGATGCAACATTTCAAAGACCCAGAAAAGTGTGGAAATAATTGTTTTTCTTTGGCTCTGATGCCAAAGGAGGTCAACAGAACGGCAGCAGTCCCTGTCTTCCAGACTGTGAGAACAATAATTGTAATAGCTGAAAAAGTGAGATGTGGAACAATGGATTAACAATACATTTGAATTATTAACTGATAAGTGAAAATCAATGTTTTTATTTTTTATGAATCTAAAATGTCATGGAAAATACAAACAATAACACAATGCAATTATTAATTTCAAGAATTCAATTCATTCAACCCATACAACACATGTACTACATCCATGTAAACAGTTAAACTATACACTTAATAAAACTGTGTACAAAAACAATTGCTGCATAGGGGAAAATTGTGAATAAAACAACAAAGCCAAAGAAAGATATTCATTTATTTTAATTCTTAATAACGCGCCAAATCGCCCGAAGGCCTCACAGCGCACATATTTTAAACAATGTATAATTTGAAATGTAGACAGGAGAAGTCTGAAGTAGCTCAATTTTTCTAATGTTGACTTCCTGCTACTCCAAATGAAAGCACCAACCGGTTTTGACATTGACAAAACAATTCTAAAACGTCTTCATCAGGGGTATTAGTAGCTCTTTACAAGTAATCTAAGGGTTTTAAGCAGGACAGCTTGAACATTCACACCACTGGGGTAATCCACATTACAGTTGTCATCAGGTGGCCCTGCCACTAGAGGTACCACTGGAGTTGGTAGAAACAGTGCCGTAGCTGCGGCAGTACGGGCAGCTCCGCAATTGTGTTGGTGAAATGGGGCGAGAGTAGTCTGCAGTGATTGTTCACAAGCTGAGCAATTGTTTATATTGATGATTCCGAGAACTCTCAATGCTGATTGTTAATCCATTGTTCCAGATGTTACTTTTTCAGATATTACAACTGATACCAAAGGAACCATCTTACACTGTGACTCATACTCATGCAGCCCATGGAAGCCCCACGGTTACAAGGTTACGCTGGATGAATGAGGAAGTAATTCATATGGAATGCACAAAGAAGGGAAAAAAAGAAACTACATTCTCCTAGAATTGCAGGTATTACAAACCTGCAAATTCCCATGGTGAATTAGGTTTAAATGTAACTGACCACTTTGCATACTTACCAGAGGATTTTCCCAATAGAAATCCACATGTTGGGACAGCAGAGGGACCCAGACTGAAGCAAGCAATCACAGCAGAAGTTCCCGGGGAGGGAGACAGACTCGACACATGTCCATGACTTTTGTAGAAACCAAGATAGTGACAGGCTTTCATGTACACCCAGGCCATCCCCTTCCAAGTAACATGACCACAACCCTCAGTGCACAGGTGCCCCTCATTTCTGAGCAAAATGCACCACCTAAGGGGAGGCGAGACCCTCATATAAAACATCAGCCAGTTCTGCAGTCACTGTGGGGAGGTTTAGTGGGAGTTGGGGAAAAGAGTTAGGGTGAGAGTGATGAGAGGAGCAATAAGAGAAGTGCTGGAGGAGAAAAGTGGAGGTTGAAGGGAATGTTTGGAGAAGGTTGAAGGAAAAGAGAGTTGTCATTAGAGGGAGAAGAGTTGTTGGGAAGTTGAGGACGTGGACTACCAGAGAAGGAGAGAGTTGAGAGGAAGTTGGAGGAAAAGAGAGTTGCCATCAGGAGGAGAATAGTTTTTAGAAAAGTACAGACCATCATTCAAAGAGAGAGAGTTGTGGGAAGTTTAGAGAAGTACCACCAAAAGATCAACAGTCCAGGAAGGGGAAGGAGGTTGAAGCCCTTAACATTATTGTTAGAGAGAGAATAGATTGAGGTTGACCTACACATACTATACCAGAGGAAGTTGGGTGAGAACAGATACCCTGATACCATTCTTTAGAGGAAGAGCAAGGAGGTTCTATTGGAACAGCCATTCAAGTGGATAAACTAGAGTAGGTAAGAGGAGGTATGAGATGGTGCACTCTCAATGGGGGCCATAGAGCTTAAGCTAAGGGGGTGTCAGCAATGAGGTGTCTTGGGGATCAGAACCCTAGAGCAGCGAGACAGTCAACTGGCAGAGAGCTCCCCAGGCCTCATACCAAGACCCTCGGAAAATGAGTCAATGAATCAAAGACTCACCCAGTGTCCAGCTGGAGAAGACTTGCAGATTTATCCGAGCTCGTAGCATACCAAACGCTGAATGCCTAGCAGCGAACTCAACCAACAAAGGTTCAGGGACCCCACACACCTGCAGCCCAAAGATAAAGACTGCGGTTAGCAATTGGAAATTCCAGCAGGGGTGGGTGGATGGAACGCTTTAATTGAAGTGTTGCAAGAGAGTTTTTATGGTGGATGAGACAGCCATTGTATTACTATTGTATTGTTGTTATGGTTGTCAAAATAAACCTCTATTTTGTTACTAAACCTACCCACCATTTTGTCTGCCTTTTCGAGCCCTCGCACCAAGCTATTCAGTCTGAAATGTTACTTTTTCCGTGCTTACATAGGGTCAAAGGGCATTTGATGTAACTTCTACCAAATGGTTTTTCTGAAAATGTACCACTGTGTTTCACTATTTCCTTGTTCACCAGAACAGCAAACCACAGGAGAAAGCAATTTGTTCAGCTATCAAAATTGGAATGCCATGGACAACCTTTAAAAATGACATGAGAAACTGATAGAACTGCAGGTGGTCAAGTAAACCCTGTGTTATCTGCCCTCATTTACTGTTTAATAGTGCTTATGATCTATGCATGTCCATGTCTCTTCTCCGGTCCTGCTTTGAGAAATTCTCATCTACAATAGGTACACAAAAAATGTATCTAAGCCTTTTGTCATCTTTGTGTGCTACAAGATCACAAGATACCCAACTGAGGAAATTGTTTCACAGAACACTAAATTAATACCAGATGTATGATTGTCTCGGGAGGATAGCTCAGAGGCAAGTGCTCGCCTTGGAAACAAGACGACGTTGAGCACCACATGTTCGATCCCCGGACCGCGCTTAGAAACTTCTGGGTGTGAAGCGCGTTATAAATAACCTATCATATTATGATTGTGTAACACAATAGTTTTATTTTTAATTCTTAAAATATAAATAATCTATCATATCATATCATGATTGCGTAACACATGAGTTTTATTTTTAATTCTTAAAATGTTTGTTATTTCGCAGTGTAATTCGGTGCTCATACGAGATAAGATCAGAAATTGAACATACTTCTTATATGACTTGTGACTACACCCTGTGCCTTGTTTGGGGGACTTCTAATGAAGTGACTCAGGGGGCCGGCTATGTCACCGAGCTAGTGGATGATCGGCTTGTGGTAGGTAAGGAGAGGGTCTCCTGGTTACACTCACTCAGCCCCTCCAGCAGGCAGGTGACCATAACCTGTGCCCACCAGTCTCCACTGGGCATTTAAGAAAAGGCTCTAAATGACAGAAAGGACAAGGAGTACTCAACTATCAGGGTCAAGGCCGCCATGCAGCAACATCCCTGAGCAAGCAAAACCTTAATCTATAATGACCCCTTTTGCATCCAGTGAACATTGTTCAGTGGGTGGGAGAATTTAATTTCCAATCACCCACTGCTTCAAGTCTGCACTTTGCAAGCAATAACCAGAGAGTAGGGATCATTTGCCGCTCCACTTCCTGGATGTGCAGAGAGACACACAATCTATTTCCAAAATGGTGGACAAGCCTTTCAATGTCCCTCTCTAGCCTCCCTGTACTCCCTTAGCACTGGCTTGTACAACGGCTGAATCTCAATGTTTTCTTAAACTGGACCAATGGCAAATAAGAGTGAGTGTGCACATCGGAAGAACATGAGCCCAAACCCAACCCTGGGGGATGAGTAAACTAAGGATAAGAGGTATGGCCATGAAAGGGCACATGTGTGCTTTTTAAGTGAGTGAGGAGCAGAGTTTGGATCAATTTTGCTTTAAGATAGAGAGCTGAGAGAAGTAGAGTGGAGAAAGGGGGGGTGAGGTTGGGAAAGAGGGAAAGGAGTTTAGAAGATTGGAGTTGAGGAAGGGGGAACGGAAGGTGGTGGGAGGAGGCAAGCAACGTGTGGATGAAAGAGGAGAACAGATGTGATGGAAGGAAAAGAACGGGTGGTGGAAGAAGGAGACTGACAGGTCATGGAAGCAGAGGGCAGCAGACGCTGCAAAGAAGAGAACATGTGGTGTAAGGAGAACAGCAGGTGTTGGGAAGTGGAATACAACAGGAGATGGAAGGAGGGGAACAAAAGGTGTTGCGAAAAGAAAATAACAGGTAGCGGAGCGATGAGAACAGCAGGTGGCAGTAGGAGGAGAACAGCATTGGTTGAAAGGGTGAGAATGACTAGAGGCTTCAGAAGGAAGACTGAAAATGGTGGCCAGAGGCAGCCAGCAAGAGAAAGCTATGGGGCAGAGAAGAACATGTAGAACTAGCAGTTCCAGGCAGAATAGGAAGGAATGAGACGGTAAGCAATACCCAAGACAGGCTTAGGGGCAAGACTCCCATCTGAACAGGTCAAGTCCCTCCACTGGAAGAGGAAGGAGATGGCGTTAAGAAAGACTAAGCTCAAAGGACAGTTAGGGACGATTTGAGGTGGGTAAAGATTAGACTGCTGGAAAAGGGGGACGGGTAATAATATTGTCGGAAGCCCTATTGAAAACAGTAGGACCAGAAAGCTTGACTGTCTCTCACCAACACTCAAAGCCAAAGTCCAACTTCCAACTGGGAATAAACAGAGTGATGCTTGATACAATAACATCTGTGGACAGTATCCAAGATAGCAAAGAGACCACCAAAGAGAGAGAGAGAGAGAGAGAGACGAGTGCAACAACGGCACCAGTTGGATAACAACCAAGCAACAGTTAGCTCCAGGAAAGGTAAACCCTTCCACAAAAGACTTGTAGACATTTAAGGAGACCCATTTGGTTTGAGCGAATCCAATTAGAGAGAGAAAGAGACTGTAATTGAACTTCAGTTGACTTTCACTTTCTATGGCAAAGCTGGTAAACTAAGAAGGGCTATTTTAAAAATGGTTCACTTTATTTTGGCCATGTATTTCCCTTCCAATAGAACAAAAGTGGGTGGGGCAAAAAACGTCAAGGGGTTAGCTGAAGGAACAGCGAAAGAAGGAGCTAGGCAGGGGTCATGCACAGACTAATTTTTTCTTGCCATTTGTTGATATTTGAGAATGGCAAAATCGAAGAGTAAAGCGAATATCCTTGTAAACTGAATCTCATGTGTGATCTAGTCTGTTGAGCCATATACATAGTATGAGAGCATTTCTATTTATTGCTTACACAATGGCAAACACAGCATCATCAAAATCAATAGGCTCTCCACAAAGGACACTAACTGGTGGTGTGGGTCACTCAAACACAGAAGGTACCTTTTCCCATTTATATCTTTCCCACAAAGATAACTAGCAATGTCAACCATAGGTCCAACGAACGAGAAGGACCATTTCCATTCGAGCGACCAGACCATTTGGGATTTACCCATGATATGTAGACCGAAGCAAACCAACCATTTTTGACCATACAGACCCGAGCATAACTAACTTCACCTGCTGGCTTATTCTACACTTCTCCTGAAGAACCGCCGCAACTGTGCGGCGGGGAAACACGTGTTGAGGAATTGATAATTTGTACACCTCCAAGTTGAGAAACGTGCTTTCTAGACTACCAGACTTCAAGTGGAGAAAAGTGTTCTCTACACCACCAGATCTCAAGGAAACATCACACATAAAACCTTTTCTCTCAAAACCCAAAAAGGACCCTCGAACTCACAAGGACTTCCTTAATCCATTAGACTTAGTGAATTGAACTAAGGACTTCAAACTAAAGGATTCTTCAACCCATAAGACCTAGTGAATTGAACTAAGGACTTCAAACCAATAAGAATCCATTACAACTCACAACAAGACCTAGTGAATCTAACTAAGGACTTTATAACCTATAAGGAACTAAAGGATTCTTCAACCCATAAGACCTAGTGAATTGAACTAAGGACTTCAAACCAATAAGAATCCATTAAAACTCACAACAAGACCTAGTGAATCTAACTAAGGACTTTATAACCTATAAGGATGAAACCCTAGTGAATACAACTAAGGACTCCACACTGACAAAAGTGTCTTTACTTCGGTGTTTTTAAAATAATCTAATTTGAAAAAACGCTTTCTTTTATAAAAGTTATATCTTTGCTAAATTTCGAAACAAAATAAAATTGATTCTGAAATCTACCATTTGACCAATTATTTCAATCGTGAGAAGCGCAATAGGAGGGCTTTTTCTTTTCAAGTCTGTCCAAGCCCAGGTCAGCCTCTGTGGCATCCCTCAACTGCAGCATCTCTACCACTGTTTTCTCATACCTTTCTAACATTTTCCATTTCGAGCTCCAACACTGCTTCTAAGACTGATTCCTTTTTTCTACATAGGTCCAACCTAGCCAGACTGCTCACAATACTCTCATAACTCAGTTTCTGAACACTGTCTTACTATCCGTGGTAGCTGGTGAATATTTTAACTGGAGGGTTGTAAAACGCACCTAATATGCGAGAGAGACAGATTGCAGCAAAAAGCCCAAACCAAACAAGGGTAGTTCGGGAGTCGGAGTGGGGGGAAAGTTCACTGTCCCAAGAAATGTTTTAAACAAATGGGTTAACATGGTGCATTTTACAGCACTTTCTGTGAGAAATTGGGTAAAAAGCCATACCGTTTGCAATCAATTTTGTATAGTAGCACATGAAAAAAACAATAGATACAAGTCAACAGAGCACCATTTTCTAATGCATTTTCATGATGCCTTTCCCCACAACATATACCAGAATAGAAAAGGTTTTTATGCTGGTTGTGCCCATACATGTCCATGCATGCTACACCAATATATGCAGTATTAGTATGTAAGGACTCGAAGCCAGTAAAAAATGCCATCGCACAAACAAAAGCATATCCAGACTGTCAATAAAGATAGTGCACAGTAACTGTGCATCAAGGATAAAGCAAACATGATAAGTGTTAATGCCCAGCTAGACTTGCATGCATTGATTGTAGGTCAGTGACAACACTTATCATGCATGCTTTATCCTTGTTGCACAGTAATTATTCATCAAGGATAAACCAAATGTGTTATTATGTGGGTAGGATTGCCTATATTCAATGTAAGCCAGACTAGCCATGTAATAACACTTCACTTATCATGTTGGCTACACCCTTAATCCACAGTACCGTACATCAAAGGTAAAGCAAAAAAGAATGCAATGCACCCAACAGCCCCCAACCATAAATGTAGGGGTGGGGCTTGACACATAGGCATGCACAAATAAACACATTCACCCATGCATTCACACATCATTTACATAACTACTTGCACACATTCATACAAACACATGAACATACTTACACACATGCATACAATCCATATCCATACATTTATTCATGCATAAACATCACATTGAGAACAAAAAGCACTTACCTTACAAGTATTCACTCTCCACACCCGCTCGCCAGAACGTGAACACGCTGACTGACAGGATATGACTCCTATCCTGCCAGTCAGCATGTCTAGGCTGCTAGCGCAATAATGAGTGGCGGGGAAGAGCTTCCGACCCCCTGCCACCTCTCATTATTTTGTGCTATGTTAGTTGAGGAGCCAAAGGGATTTGCATACACAGGGGAAAGGCGCTGTGTAGTGGGGGATGCACCCTTCCTCAGAGGCAGGCAGCCCAGTCTGGATGCAAATAAAGCACACAGTGGACTCTGATGTCAGTCACGTAGGCGAGAGGGTGGCACCCCTCACACGTTGTGGCTGGCCTCCACTGAGTATCCCACATTTCCAAAAAGCATGCTGGCCAGAAATGTATTCTCAATCCAAGCCTCTACACTCAGTGACTGTTGCAGAATCATATCGGCACCATTCCTGAGCACCTTGCCCTATAGAAAATGCTCAGAATCCAGCTTGTTCCAATGCCCCGTATTAAACCATGAGCCAACCCAAAGAATAAATACCCTGAAACACAGCCCTTTTTTACTGGACTCACAGGAGCTCATTGTACGTTGTATGATTTGCACTGACACTATCTGCATGCAAACATTTGTGTTATTACAAACAGAGCTCCGGGTCTTTATGACAGATATCTGCCCCAGCCAATCACAGCATAACCCTGTAACCTGCAGAGTTCAACAAGGCTCCACCATGTCCCAAATCATCATCAATCTCTACATGGTACCTCTGTGGAGCTCCTCATTACCCCTGGCCCAATTCCTCACCAACATTGGAATAAGCAGCTAACTGGACTCAGTTTTATCTACAGATCAATTGCAACAATGAACTCCATCTACTCAAGCATTGCCTGTCCCTCATCCAGGCTTAGATGTCAATCACCTACATGAACCGCCTTCCTGAGTGACAAAGAACAGATTCATTCTACCAGAAAACCCCACCAAGCAGGCCCAAGTTGAGGATTATCTGACTGACATGATGATCGACGGATTCACGCTTCATCTCTCTCCGAGTTCAAAATCTCTTCACCTTGCCATTGACTGTCACCTCCCATTCAAAACACACATTGCCAAGAAGACCCAAGAAGCATGGTACTTGCTTGGACTCATCCAAAACTCAGGCCTTCCATCGCTACCCAGAGTTTCAGACCAATTGTCCAATCCCTGGTCATTTCCCACCTGGGTGATAGCAACACCCTACTTGCAGGAGTCCAGAATGTCACCTTGGCCTCTCTGACAGCCATACAGCATGCTGTAGCACACCTCATGGTAACACCCTACTTGCAGGAGTCCAGAATGTCACCTTGGCCTCTCTGACAGCCATACAGCATGCTGTAGCACACCTCATAGTAACACCCTACTTGCAGGAGTCCAGAATGTCACCTTGGCCTCTCTGACAGCCATACAGCATGCTTTAGCACACCTCATGACAGGATGAGGCAAATTCAACCATCAGCCCATCCAGAAGAAGATACAATGGGTATTCCTTCAGTCACATATCATGCTCAAGACTGCCCACATTACCTACAAAGCAGTCATAAAAAACAGCAGTCTTTCTTGCTAAGAGAGTCACCATCTCTGGAGCTGAGTCCACCATCAGAAGCCAAAGAATTGAAAGAGAGGAAGAAACAGGAAACTGACCTTTTCTTGCTATATGCCTTGTCGCTGGAATAAATAACCAACGTGAAGGGGCCCCTGAGGGACCCTCGGATGTGGAAACAAGGCACAGTCACCACACACTAACTGATACGCCAGACACAAGGTTGTATTCCCAAAAGCTAGGGTTTAGAGTCTCATCGCTTACGCAGGGGCACCCCGAACACCTCTTGATCCCGGCTCGATCGCTCCCGTCCTCGTCGTTCTTACCGCCTTCCTTATTTTGAAACGTACACGATGGAACAAGTGGGGGAGGGTCCCTATTCGGGCGCCATCTTGAAGGGGCCCCTGAGGGACCCTCAAATGTGGAAACAAGGCACAATCACCACACACAAACTGATACGCCAGACACAAGGTTGTATTCCCAGAATCTAGGGTTTATTGCAAAGTAAATAGTCCCAGTTGGCCAAATGGTCCCACGTTCCGCGACGTGTGTCTAACAGACCTTGGGGGACGCAAGAGAGCGAGCATCGTACATCAGTTACATATATGCAAAATGAGCATCTTACAATCAGTAATGACACATTCGATGCCGCCCCTAATTCATTCCCTTTGAATTGGAGGCGATGATTGACCATAGTGATGAATATGACACGCTAGACAATTATATTTAGCAACAGTTTATAATCTCGGACCTACAGACACATGACTTTATTTTAAAGAACACAACGCTTCTGTTTTCGTGGACAAGCTGTGCATAGGGGGATGGCACATTCCAGGCCTTGCTATCTCCTGGTTTCTATTCACGCTCTAGAGGTCACCATACTCTCTGGGGCCTCACAGTGCTCAAGAAGGGGGGCCGCAAAGAAGAACATAATTTAAACCTTTTAATATTAGTTTCGTACATTGCTATTCTTCTAGGGAGACTCGCTGGCATCTGTGTACTGATTAGAATGCCTTGCTCCTCGCCTCCAAGGATATGTGAGGGAGGGAACCGGGCATTTCTGTCTGGTTTACGGCGTTTTCTTTCAAAATGCCTTTTAACATCCTTGCACCATTGAAGCAGAATAATATCTTAGCAAAGCAGTTTTACATGAGGCAAAGAGTCAGCGTTAGAGAAAACCAAGAGAAAACAAAATGGTGATTTTGGTCATCTTAAAATGGCTCCACTCTAGTTAAGCTAATGACTATATAATGACTAATAACTATATATTCTTAACACTGAAAATGAGGCGGTTGGTCTTCGGCCAACCAAGCATCCTACATTACCTTCCGTTCGAGGGGCATCTAATTTCTCTAGACTGACAAACCCTCCTCTTGGCCGTATGCCAAACACCTCATCCATACATTGCATCTTCCTTCGACCAAGTGTCTGAATCTAATTCTGATTCTGATTCTGAATCCTGCACACTCGTCCTCTCCCCTTCATTATCATCAATATCGATTGCCATGAATTCTTTGATTGTTTTGGATTCATCACCACTTTGTGTGTGTTTGCTTTAGTAGTGTTTTTTTCTCCATCATCTGTACACAATTTTCACTAATCTCTGTTCATACTATAGGGAGACAATGTACGCAACAACAACATGTCATGAATATTCCTAGAATTGCTACTAAGATTGCAAATAGCTTCCATCCCCAGGATCGTAACTCCTCCCAAAACCAGGAGCTTATGTTCAATTCCCATCCTCCCTCAGGGGGGTGAAGATCAGAGCTCAAAACATGTAACTTTCTTATCGCCTCGAAAATCGTGGGGGAGGTGTCGCTTACAAATATGCAACATGCTGATCCCACGATTTTACAAACACCGCCGCGATCAACTAAGATTATATCGAGGGCCATTCAATTTTGCAGTGACATTAATCTAATTCCTTTTGCCTCAAGGGTCATATTATATAATATCTCGGTTGTTCCATTTATTGTTTCCTCTAATATTCTGGACAGTCGTCTTATATTATAAGGGTTTATTGCTTGGCCCCAAAATGGTATAAATGATTTTGCTATGTCCTCTACAATCAACCCGTCTTCAATATTCCGGCGAGGTCATGACCTGGTAAATTTGGCTATGTCTGCTGTTTTTGAAAGGAACACGCCAGGGAACAGGAAACCTAAATAACATGTACCTCCCCAGTTTCTAGGTAACCAAGGATATGCTTTTTCTCCACATATAAAGTACACAGGGTCTCCCACATATATTGGCTCTACTTCTTTATCAAGGAATGCTATGTTCTTGCATGTAGTGAATGTCCCCACCTGAAAAGAGCCTTTTTTCCTTAAACAAAAGGGGACAGAACGTGGATTATAATTTACTGTATAGGAAGGGGGTTCTGCATCCTTATTTCCTTCTGGGTTCATATGAAACGTGATCACAGATGATTTATAAGGCACAGACAATCTATCCTGTGGCATTATCGCTGGTGTAATCAATCGTGCTTTATGGAATATGGAACAACCCACGGGTTTCATAATCACTTCCTCAAATTCATTCATGTTTGTCTTGTCTAACTGACCAGTTTCACTCTCGTTCCATTTCCCATAATACAAGGCACTCACAGAGGCATAGCATGAAGAGGTCAATGGCAGGGGCTGTACATACCATCCGATTCCCTTACCACCATGCTGTGGTAAGTGGGCACACACCCAACAATTGTTTTTTCTTAGTATTGAGTGTGTCATGTTCATTATTAATAGTAATGTATTGTTCCCATACCCTTCCCTATGTTTCTCTTCCATTGGGGACAAGGTATAGGAAATCACATGAACTGGGCTTTCTGTCGTGGAAATGTTCATAACAGGCAAAAGTACTTCTAGAGGGTGCATTTCCTCCAAGTACCTTAATACTGATACGGTCAATATTGGGGTCAGTATACTCATTATACACATTATTATTGTTAAACCCAACATACAATTCTTCCGACTATTCCCTTTTTGTAACCTTCTACGTGTTTCGTTTAACTCATTATCAGCATTGGTGCAGGAGGGGGTGAAAGCTGATTCCGGCATCTTTTCTCATGGTTCTTCTTCTTCCACTGTGTTCGTCGTGAATATCTCCTGTCGATGCACTCGTTGGAATGTCAGAAAGTTCGATAAATGTCTACATTCTTTCTATGCCAGTTTTTATCAGCCTGGATTGCTCATTCGTTTGGCAAGATTACCATGCATCTGCACATCGCTCTAAAGTTTCAGAGCAGTTGCCTTTGAACCATGTGTGCCGCACTTGTCCGCTCGGGTTCAGGACACATAGATTTAGCACTGAGGAGCCCCGTTTGTTGGGCTGTCTTATTCGCACAATTCTCACGTCACTCTCCTCTAGGCCTCCGGTTCCTACTTCATCCGAGAATAGGAAACAGAAGCAACAAAGTCACAAAAAGATGAAGAGCGTGATCACTCCTTTTTTCTGCTTCGCAGGTTATACCGATTTGCTCCCGCTATCGTGTGATCGGCAAATAGTGCGGGTGCACTTCCGGACTCAAGCTTGGAGTCAGCCTGGGGCGCGATGACAGATGATGATGGGCGCCCAGGCGACGATGCAGGCTGTGGCGCAACAGAGGATGGTGGGCGCCACAGAGGTATACGCTTGTTGTCGGCCAGCACTGATGCAGAATCTGCTGGACAATTTTGGGGCATTCTTTGCCCTTCCTCTTTTATGGCAATCTCATCAGGCTTTGTTTCCGGATCAGGCAGTTTCTGTGGCAAAGAACTGGCAATTGTTTCTTTCGTTTCTGGAACCGCTGTTTCTTTCTGTTCGTCGTCCCGATCAGTCAAAGTGTCAAGTGGCGGCGGGACTTTCTTGACACGCGTGGCATGTATCCACGCCTTTCTCCCATCCACCCATATTGCCGTCTGTGTAGTCAGGAGGATCTGGTAGGGCCCACGTCACCTGGGTGCTAATGATGTTTTTCGCTCAAAGTTTTTTTATTAGCACCCAATTTCCTGGCTCCAATGCGTGTCCTAAGCCGGTGTATCTTATGGGCAACGCCTCCTGCACCTGCTGATGAATCAAATGCAATTTTTGCATTAACAGATTACAATAAATGCTGAGTACAGGGTGTTCCACTTCCCTCAACCTTTTCTGTTGAGGTGCACACCAAACATTTGCCGGTCTTCCCATGATAATTTCGTATGATGAGAGCCCAGTTCTCGCCTGCACAGATGTTCGCATACACAGTAGCGCTATTGGCAATGCATCCACCCAACTTAGCTTGCTGCCTGCACAGATCTTACTTATTTTGGATTTCAGGATGCCGTTGTGACGTTCAATAAGTCCGGCACTCATGGGGTGTCGGGAGCAATGGAATCGCTTATCGATTTGGAGGCCTGCACAAATCTGCAGTATTACTGCACCTACAAAATGCGGACCATTCTCCGACCATATGACACGGGGCAGACCAAAGCGGGAGAAGTACTCCTTCAACATTACTTTCACCATACTTATGGCAGTGCAGTCTTTTAATGGATACGCTTTCACCCACTTGCTAAATGCACATATAACCACCAGAACATACTTCAAGTTTTGGCATCCCTCCATTTCTATGAAATCAAAATGGATCACCTCAAACGGCATAGAGGGAGGGCCAAAACTGCCTGTTGGAGTCACCGTTCCCTTCCTCACATTGTGTTGTAGGCACGTGATACAATTCTGTACCAGCCTCTCGGCATTCTTTTTTATGAGTGGATTTTCCCAAACTGTGGCTAGATGTTGAATTATTTTCTTTGCACAAATATGAGTGGGGCTGTGAGCCATTGTGACCATTGCATTTACATAGGCATTTGGCAACATCCAATTCCCGCTCTTCTTGTCCACCCAACAACCCTCCAGATCTAATTCTGCAGAGCCCTCAGCCCACCCTTGGATTTCATCAACAGTGGCTTCCGCCTGCGTCTCTTTGACAGTGACAGTTCCATTCTCTATCATACAGGGCACTTCCTCCGACTGTACTGTTAACATTTTTTTTAATTAAAATCAGTGGCAGTTTGTTTCGCAATTCTGTCTGCAAATGCATTCCCCTCTCCCACCTTGCATGTCACCTTTTTATGCACTTCACATTTCACTATTGCCAAGTGCTTTGGACACGTAAGTGCAGACAGCAATCATACAATCAAAGGGCCATGTTGGATTCTAGCCCTTTGTGATGTTAAAAACCCTCTCTCGGCCCACAGTCGGCCAAAGTTATGAACCACACCAAAGGCATATTGGCTGTCAGTATATATATTTACACTTAGGTTTTCAGAAATTTCACAGGCTCTCGTTAAAGCAATTATCTCCGCTGCTTGGGCGGAGTTATAAGGAATTATTTTACTCTCTACAATGCTCTTTAACGTGGTGATGGCATATGCAGCAGTTGAAGTGCCGTCAGGTAATTTAAAGCAGGAACCGTCACAAAACAGTTCTCCATCTGGTTCTTTTAGTGGGGTATCACTTAAATCAATTCTCCCTTTTGTTTCTTCCTCAGTAACCATTAAGCAATCATGGGGGGCGGTGATTCATTTCCACCAACTTTTTCCCCGAGCATTGGCATTAATTCTGCTGGATTCAAAGCGCTACACCTCATAATTTGGATGTGGGGTGCAAACAACACAATTTCATATCTAGTCAATCTAGCAGAGGTGAGGTGTTGCGTCTGCGTTCTATTGAGTAGAACGTCTATGGCATGTGGCACCATTAAAATTAAGGTGCGCCCCAATACCATCCCTTCTGTTTGTTTCACTGACGCAGCAGCCACTGCAACAGCTCGCAAACATCGTGGTAGTGAGCGCGCTACAGGGTCCAGCGTGGAAGTAAAAAATAACCGCACAGCCTATTTCTTCCACCTTGTTCCTGTGTTAAAACAGATAACGCGCAGCCTTCACTCTCATGCACAAACAACCTAAAAACGTTTTCATAATTTGGCGTGCCCAGTACTGGAGCAGAACATAGTACAGTTTTGAGCAAATGAAATGCTTTCTGACATTCTTCATTCCACTGTAAAGGCATCACAACATCCTTTTTTGTGAACTCCACTATTGGTTTTACAATTAAAGCAAAATTCACAATCCACTGACGGCAATAAGAAGCCATGCCTATTATAGCTCTGACTCCTTTCTGTGTCTTTGGAATAGGTATACCAGAAATGCTCTCTATTCTCTCTGGCGTTAGTCTTCTCCCTTCTTTTGAAAGTAGGTAACCCAAATAAGCTACTTCTTTCTGGCAGTACTGGAATTTCTTTAAACTTGCTTTATGGCCATGCGCAGCAGGATGAGTCAATAACAGGACAGTACTTTTTTTACAAATCTCTTCAGTGTCAGCAGCGATTAATAGGTCATCAATATACTGTAGCAATACACAGCCCACCGGTAGTTCTAGCATATCTAGCTGTTCTTTTAATGCTCTACTGTATATACTCAGACTTTCTGTGTAACCCTGTGGAATACGTGTGAATGTGAATAATCGTCCTCCTAAAGTGAAGGCGAACAAATATCTGCTTTCTTTGTGTACCGGAATGCTGAAGAAAGCATTCTTCAGATCGATAACGCTAAAGTATTCTGCCGAGACAGGAATCATTGTCAAAATTGTGGTAACAGCTGGAACCAACAGGAATTGAGGATCTACTGCCTTGTTTAGTGCACGCAGATCAATAATGAAACGGTACGGTACTTCATTACCTCCGTTCTTATACACTGGAAGAATGGGGCTGTTACATGTACTGCCTGTAATCTCTTCAATCACTCCCAATTTCACCGAGTCAGAAACAATACTTTTCAATCCTTTCTCTCCCTCTGCTAAACTTTTATACTGCGGAATACGCGGTAGCGTTACTCCTTCTTTTAAAACAAATATCACTGGCTCTATTTTCAGACATCCCACATCATTGTCATTCATAGCCCAAATGCAAGTTGGCACCTCACTCAATTCCCCTGTTAATGGTTTAGATACAAATTCAGATATTGGAACATTCCGTGGAGAAATAGTCAAGAATACCCCATCTGATGTACAGTGGATAACTGTGCTTAGTTTTTTCAATAGATTCAATCCCAGGAGATTTCCCCCACAATTCTCTGTTAAAAGAAATTGACAATGTTCAGTAAAAGGGCCTATTGTTACTGCTACTGGCCTGGACTCGGGATTTATTACTGGGGTACCTGCGAACCCTACTGAAATATTTTGTCGCCCTGACAGTGGTATATCTGGAACTAAGTGCTGGTCTATCGAGCACTTTTGCGCCCCCGTATCTACGAGGAATCTATGCTCTTCATTCCCTGCTTTCATTTCTACGTAGGGTCCTTTCTGATTCACGGGAATAGATACTTGTTCGACCCCTGTCTTGGGTTGTCCTATTGGGGTAACAACACATCATCCGAAGTGTAGTCACTGCTATTATTGTAGTATGCACCCGTTTGAGTATCAAAAAAGCTCCCGCCTCTTCCTCTATTTCCATTTTGCATACCCTGATGTTTTTGATTCAGGGTAAAAGTAGTTTGATTCAGAGCCTGGCCATGATTCTGTGCTCCGTTCCCTTGACTATTCTGGTGCTGCTGCATATGGTTTCTGTTGTGGCCATTTGTTCCTGGGTGCCCTCTGTGCTATCTTCTCTGACCGTACCCACCTCTATTTTGCAAGTGTGGACATTGCGCTCGCCAGTGTCCTTCCTCTCTGCAATACGCACATTGATTTAATCCCAAGGGCCCTCCATGCATGTTCAAATTACTCCTGCCCTGTGCATTTCCCCTTCCCCTGTTGTGTCCTGATACTTGCTGGAGTAACACCCCTACTATCGTTCGCAGGGCTTCTATTCTTATTTGCAAAGGATACTCATTGCATATCTCATTTATCTCCCCCACGGTAGTCCTAGGGCTCGACATCCATCTCATTGTTTCTCGTATACACACTCGTAGTCTTTGTCTATCACCTGTCTGCCCTGGTGGCGGCAAGAATCGCTGCTATCTAGTGGGTACTGCTTCTTTTCTACCCCTCTCAATATCCTTCCTTGTATACCCCGGTGTGGCAAGTATTTCAGAATATTCTTCATCAAGTTCATTCTTAAATTCAAAAAGTTGGTCCACATGCTCTTTTATTTCTTCATCTCTCTCTCTACAACTGGCTAATGCATTCAAATCCAACAATCGTTGTGGCGGTAACCTCCCAATTAACTTTTTCCATTGTGCCGACAGATATTCCCTCATGCATTCCAACAATACCTGTCTTTCATTGTTCCTCCTGAAATCATACTTCGACGCTAACGTGTCCACCTCATCATTCTCCTCTATATACATTTCCGCCTGCTCTTGCAGCTCTCGCTTTCTCTCCTTGCTGATCGCACTGCGGGTCACTCTCACACATTCACTTTGTTCCAGTTCGCTTATTGGGGGAGCAGTCGGGACAGAGACACCCTCTTGAGCGGAAGGTGCGGAGGGGGCAGTGAGAGCGGGAGATGTCTGTTGGGGCTGTGGTAATTGCGAAACACTCGGGGCGGGCTAACTAGTGGGCAGCGCGGTTACTGATGCAGCCTGTGGCTGTGCTGGTGTTGGGAGGGGCTGAGCAACGGGAGGGGGCTGAGCAGCAGCTACTGACGTAGTCTTTTTAGTTTCTACTCTCTGACCTTGTTTTGTTTCAGTTAATATTTTATTTATCAACTCGTCAGATGAGTGTAGCTCTCTTTGTGGATATATTTTTTCAATATTCAACTGGTCGCGTCTATTTGCCTTCCTCAAACTATTACTCCACTCCTCCACCTCCTTTTCCTCCGCTTTCTCCGCTTTTGACTTATGCCTGCGCGCATGTTTCTCTCTACTTCTAACTCAGAGCATTGCTTCCCTTCTCCAGTCCCTAAGGATATCAAGTGCCGCAGGGCGTGTTTTCTTACTTATCAAAACCTTTTCCAGGTTATCTATTCGGTCCATCTCAAAACTCCCATTCCTCGGCTGCTGAAGATCTTCCTGCTTTCTGGTTTGCTTATGCCAAATTTCACAAAACATTATCGCTCCCACACCATACTTCACATACATATCATAAGCCGGCGTTCCCCCCGGAGGTGCAACCTGGCCAGTTTCCAAAGATTGTCCGCCGCAGCGGAAAAGCCCCGCTAGGGTGGACAATACCGCAAGCATGTTTTAACCTTACCCTTGGCTAATCAAACTTACTCTGGATGTTTGATTTTGCAAAATCAACTCTCAATCAATATCAGGATTACTTACGAATCGGGGCACGACTCACCTGATAAGTCAATTTGTCTTTCCAAAACACAATTTGTCCGTATACTGACGCAGCCAATGACGTCATGTCTGCGTATCTTGGCTTTGCCTCGTTTCGGGACCCTCGCCTCCTTGTTCACTGGCCGGGCACGTCGATCAGGGATCAGCTGTGTGCAGATCTGCAGAAAGGAGTCTCATCGCTTATGCAGGGGCACCCCGAAC
Source organism: Ambystoma mexicanum (assembly GCF_040938575.1). Taxonomy (NCBI): domain Eukaryota; kingdom Metazoa; phylum Chordata; class Amphibia; order Caudata; family Ambystomatidae; genus Ambystoma; species Ambystoma mexicanum. The sequence continues at coordinate 1,412,311,847 of NC_090934.1, read as the reverse complement.
ACCTCTTGATCCCGGCTCGAACGCTCCCTTCCTCGTCGTTCTTACCGCCTTCCTTATTTTGAAACGTACACGATGGAACAAGTGTGGGAGGGTCCCTATTCGGGCGCCATCTTGAAGGGGCCCCTGAGGGACCCTCGAATGTGGAAACAAGGCACAATCACCACACACAAACTGATACGCCAGACACAAGGTTGTATTCCCAAAATCTAGGGTTTATTGCAAAGTAAATAGTCCCAGTTGGCCAAATGGTCCCACGTCCCGAGACGTGTGTCTAACAGACCTGGGGGGATGCAAGAGAGTGAGAATCGTACATCAGTTACATATATACACAATGAGCATCTTACAATCAGTAATGACACATTCGATGCCGCCCCTAATTCATTCCCTTTGAATTGGAGGAGACGATTGACCATAGTGACAAATATGACACCTTAGACCATTATATTTAGCAACCGTTCATAATCTCTGACCTACAGACACAAGTCTTTATTTTAAAGAACACAACGCTTCTGTTTTCGTGGACAAGCTGTGTGTAGGGGGATGGCACATTCCAGGCCTTGCTATCTCCTGGTTTCTATTCACGCTCTAGAGGTCAGCTTACTCTCTGGGGCCTCACAGTGCTCATGAAGGGGGGCCGCAAAGAAGAACATAATTTAAACCTTTTAATATTAGTTTTGTACATTGCTATTCTTCTAGGGAGACTCGCTGGCATCTGTGTACTGATTAGAATGCCTTGCTCCTCGCCTCCAAGGATACGTGAGGGAGGGAACTGGGCATTTCTGTCTGGCTTACGGCGTTATGTTTCAACATGCTTTTTAACAACCTTGGACCATTAAAGCAGAATAATATCTCAGCAAAGCAGTTTTACATGAGGCAAAGAGGCAGCGTTAGAGAAAACAAAATGTCAATTTTGGTCATCTTAAAATGGCTCCACTCTAGTTAAGCTAATGACTATATAATGACTAATAACTATATATTCTTAACACTGAAAATGAGGCGGTTGGTTTTCGGCCAACCAAGTATCCTACATTGCCTTCCGTTTGAGGGGCATCTAATTTTTCTAGACTGACAAATGTAGATAAGACTGTCTTTCCTATCCTACATTTTAGGAAGGACCTGAAAACCCTACTTTCCAAATAACATCTAGCCAATCTTTCCACTCAACCCTACTGCTCCCTTCCCCAGAATATTTCCCCGCCCTGCTACCCCTACGCATCCTGGCTCCTCCTACACCCTACATGAATCGGGTTTTGACAACCAGGCCTCACCACGGATAAATATGTTCCCAGGGACACTTTATTCCCTTGAGATTGTGGTTAACTTTTGTGCACACTGTTCAGGGTTGATCACACAGAAACCCTTGCTTTCCACACTAGGGCCTGGACCTATTGGACTTTGGACACTAGGCCCTTTTAGGTCAGGTGTGTGCAACTGGTTCTGCTGGAGGATCAGATGTATCACAGAAGTCCCAGGCAAATGGAGGGGGTATATCCATGGGAATGAGCGGATGGTAGGGGCATTGGTGCATGAGTTCAACTTAAAAAAAACATGGGTTTTAACCTGTACGTTTTATGTATTACATATTTAATGTAACACGTGATAAATAGCCTTTTATTGGTATTACCACTTTGATTTGTGTTGTATTATGCGACTGAAATCATCTTTTAAATAGAAGTCAAACTGCATGTTTCATGATGCAAAGATGAAAACTGGACCACAGAGGCTTCACGCACTTGACATGACAGACTAAGTGACTGGCTGGACAACGCTTCATCATTAAACTCATGTGACTTGGATAACCATAAATAAAGTCCAGATGGGCCGCAATCAGCCCATGGGCATGTTGTGCACCACTGTTCTAGAGCAAGGAAACCGCCTTTTGTGTTTCACTCATCCCAAAACTTGTTGGTTAACAGTAACCCTGTGTACTTGGTTGTACAGAAAACCCTCAGTCCCACTGGAGTTCTCATTGATTTGGTGGTGTCTGAGCCTGCAGGCTGTCAAAAGATGCCATCTGGACAGACTATTGTGTAGAGAGCCTTATGTGTCATAGCTATATTTTCAGTTGTACAGAGGGTTTTCAATTAAGCAATAAGCTCTGAGCCAAGGGGACATTACTGCGTCAGGTAATGCCTCAGGGCCTATAGTTACAGGCCAGAGCGAAGCCTGAAAAGATGGCCGCCAGGGAACGGGGAGAAGGGACTACACGTAACCCCTTCTTCCTTTGCATGGCGGCTAGGACACTGCGAGCAGTGCTAAGACAAAGGTTTTGTCAGGCTGGTAACCACCCAGTCGGGTATTAGTTTTTCATATTCCCCGAGGTGTGCACCTACTCTGTTCAAAAAGTGGGACCTGGGGTTGAGTTCAAATAATATTTCAGGCAAGTAAACATTCTACTGAATCCTTTTTGACTACAGCTTGTTAATGATCTCCATGTTAGGCAATCATCTGCTGGTGAAACTGATCTCATGTACTACATCAACAGATGTGCAAGAAGCACAGACAAATGGATAGCTATGTTGAGCACAATGGGCTGAGCCCTGCAACTAATGGGAAATGGCAAAGTGCTGGAAGATGAAAGGCTGTTATGTGACATGCAAAGCAGATATTCGGTCCCTATTGTCCAATTGCAATGACGGACTGTGAAGCCTCCAAATGCCACCTGTTTGGCACAACCGGGGCCATGTGTGTTCAGCAACTAACTTTAAGCCATCTGAATTTTCAAAAGGTGTCACAAACCCAAGTGACAGTGATGTTGCCGGGACCAGCACAAGCTAGGAATAGGCCATCACAGCTGGAACCAGGGCACAGCACAACACATGTACTGCCACCTTTGCCACGGCGACCACTGCTGACATCAACACGGCAACCACAACATCTGCAAGTCCGACCAAACGTCACCACGTGTTTTGGCCTGAAGGGGGACCCTGGAATATGTGCAGCCAGCGTAGCACCTGGTGGGGGAACTGGGGGTGGAATGCCCAACAAAGGACTCAGAGCCAACTGTAGTTACAACCTCTTTTATTATCCCTCTACAAGGTTCTGTCCTGGGTTCTAGTAGCCCCTCCTCTTCCTCCCTCAAACCCAATGCCCAGTCCTTCCTTTCTCTCCTTTAAGGTTGTACTCTTTTTAAGGAGGATCGTCCTTAATCTCTTTGCAACATCACCTCTATTGCTACCATGACCATGTCTCTACATCAGCGTCCGTTCCTGCCCCTGCGGCACCACGCATGGATGGAAGCTAGAAGGGGCATTATAACTGCATGCCTTCAGTTTAGTTTAGTTTAGTTTTAGTTTAGTTTTGTTTATTTATAGAGCGCATCCGAACCCTCAGGTAGCTGGGCGCATAATCATGTGGACAACATAGTTACATATCGTTACGCGAAGCAAAAAGGTACATACATTCAATCAAAATATGCAATAAATGGCATGAGATAAATATAATAGATAGTGAAGGACCGGTTACATGGTGGTCCGTTACAAGAAATAGTTTAGACATACGGTAGAAATTGGTAGAGTGAGGAGACCTGGAAGTTGAGTAGGTGAGTAGCATAGTGATTAGGTAGAAAGGCAGGATTTCACCATGGCTCTGAATGGCCAGAAGGAGGCTTCTGCTCTGATTGCGAGAGGGAGTGTATTCCAACATTGAGCTGCAAGAACTGGGAAGCTGGAACCTCCTGCTGTTTTTACATTGATTTTGGGAACCTATAGTTGGTGCAAGTAGGGAGTTCTAGTGGGTCTGGTGGTGCTGTGTCTAGAGAATTTGTCAGATAGGTAGCGTGGGGTAGTCAATGACAGGCACTTGTGAGTAATGACCAGGGTTCTTAGCTTGATTTCTCTATTTGCTTGCATGAGTTTAAAGTGGCCTGGGAGGGCTTTGTGGGCTACTATTTTGTAGTCATGTGATAGCCATGTTTCTTTGAGCAATAGTCGGTCTGTTCCACCCTTACTTCGAGAATTAAACATTTATTTGTTGTGCTTTGCCATTGAGCGTACATTGATTAAGCTGCAGTGTACTGGGCTCTTTTTAGGTTATGCATGGATGTGTGGGTAATGGTATGTTGTGTGTGGGGCGACGTTTGCAGTTTCTGAGCACGTCATTTGTGCATTCACAGTGGTTCCACTGTTTGTGGCGACTTCCTCTGCTTCTTCGTTGAAGAGTTCTAACAGGTTGCGTGAGGGATCAGTCTGTTCTGGTTATTTGTCATTGTGATATGGGTTGTGATCTTCCAAATCTCTTGTTGCGTAAGGAGTCACAGAAGGGGAGTCTCGGGAAACAGGGGACGTTAGGGAAGTGATTCATGTACTGTAGATGTAGGAGAAATGAAAAGTAAGATCAAGAGAAGGGGAGGACAAAAGAAGCACAGGAAACAGACAGACACAAGAAAACTATCCTAGCACTAATACAAACCCTGTAGGGCCTCATTACGGGTTTGCCAGTAACATGCCGGTACTTCTGGTGGGTTACCGGCAAACCCACCTTACCGTCTCCCCCACCCGATATCCTGGTATTACCGGGTTATTACAGAGCGCGGAGTGACAGTATGTTCCCATTCCCATGGAGTGCTAGGACTCCATGGGATGGGATTGCTGGAATCACCGGCACTGCTAGCACTGGTGCCGGTGATTCTGTCATTTTACTGCCGGTAGGGGTGTGAACAACCAGAAGGTCAGGCCTGCCCGTAGATTAGTGTCCCTACCGGGAGACTTGTGTTTTGATGTTCTGGAAAAATGCTGGTGCCGTAATTACCGGCAATTTTTCAGCATTTTTTCTGGGAACGGCAAAGGTTTAATGAGCCTCAATGACAATAAAATACAAACATTCAACTACTAACTTCAAAAAAAGTCTAGAATCTGAAAGAGTGTTGCTAATAGACAGGGGGGAAAACCGCTAATATTTTATCTACCAGGATACTGAAGCAAGAGGATTTGGAAATATCATGGAAAAATGGAGAATGATCTTACATGGCTTCATGATGGCGCAGAGCCGAGAGGAATACGGCTGCACTCCCAAAGAGGAACAAAGTGGTGCAAAAAGCTAATTTGGCAGGAACCCGAAGCCGGTCTGTTCATGGGGAAAATAAGTAATGGCAGTTCCAAGGAAACTGACCTCCGGATTCAGAAGATTTCTAAAGGCTCCCAGGTGTGATCAGTGACCAGGTAGAATATTGAGGCTCCAGTTTCCTCTGTGCCCACTGAAGCACAACCTGGCCCAAAGAAATCCACTGCATACAACTAACCTCAATGTATGTTCTCCATGGCCCAACACCACCATGCTGGTTTTGATGCCCCCAAGTGGCATGATCGACCCTGAAGTCCACAGACCAGGAACTATCCAGGACTGCCTGAAACATCAAACTTGCCTGGCATCCAGAGTCACCTCAATGGGCTGTTTTCATTGCTCTTCCTTTTCTTTTTCATGGTTTGAGGGTGGGGAAGACTTTTAGCAGTGCAGGAATTGGGCCAGATGTTCTCTGTTTTGGAATCCAGCAGAAACATATCTGCATAGATCCAGAATCTGGGGAAACAAACAGGCTACGTTGAGCCTCTTTAATACACTGTAATCACAGTTATGCTCTCAGCAGTCAGAGACATTCTGAGAAGGAGCTCTGCTCTGCATTGGGCCTCATTATAAGTTTGCCATTCCGGTAACAACGGTACCGGTAAGCTTTTCGGTACCATTGTTACCGGACCGGCAAACTACAGGTTCTGGCTGGCACTTGCGAGCAGTCCATGTCGGATGCACCGGCACCATTCATGAATGGTGCCGGTGCATCCGACCTCTCCATTCCCATTGATCCCTATGGGGCTCCAATGGGAATAGGGAGCATTTTTTACCGGCACCCTGGAATGAGCAATTACCGGGTCCAGAGGGGCAGGAATGCTGCGGTAATTGCCCATTGCCAGGCGCCAGTAAAATTCGCAAGTTCGACAGCAGCCTGCCGGTTTTACCGGCAAGGCTACCGCCAAACCTGTAATGAGTTTATTGGATGTTTTTTAACTTAATCATGTAAATGTACAGTGAAGTTCCTATGCTGCTGATACAGCAGCAGTGAATGACTAGGAGTGGCTATTGTCTCTAATAGGTACAAAGGGTGGGTGATTAAAAATGGGACGGGCGCATAAAGAAACATGCCGTGTCACAACATGACTAAAACCTTTTGCTTTTTCTAGCACTGTGTTTCTTTATAGATTCAAGGGCAATTCATTTTAGATTCAAATGATCCGCATGTTGGTATTTGTGGGCTCCCATTCAGCGTGTGGAATATGAAGCAAGAGTCAACCACTTTTTGTTCAACTGTATTGTCAGGCGGATTTATTTTGTCGTTTCTGCACATTTTAAGTCATCTCTGTTATTTTAGTCATGTGTTTATACACTTTTTTACAAGTCTGTCATTTGTTGTATGACTCCACTCCTAGCCCATCCCCATTGCACAAACCCATTTCCAAGTGCTTAATTTGTAAAAAAAAAAATAAGTGGCACGGCCCAAATATTTTCTAGCACTCCTGTGACACCGCAGGTGGGCGCCACTGCTGCCACCACCCATAGCTGGTCCCCACAGTGTCGACATATTTGGGGTTGCACTACAGCTCAACCCTGCTCACTGGTCATTGTGGTTGGTGTATGCACTGACTATCACCACTTCTCGCCCTCTCCTCCCTCTCCCATGGAATCACAGGGTATTTTCCAGCACTGACTGCACTGACTGCAAGGATAGCAGGTCAGTTTGTCAGAGGATGTCCTCGAAGCCTGCCACTTCCACTCAGCAGCTCTGCACATGCGTTTCAGAGAGGCTAGGTCGGCGTTATACCAGGTGGTGTGCTTGGAGGCATGCTTCATGCAGATCCTCATGACAGGGACAAGGATGTCAAGGGCATTGGAGATAGAGAGGTGAAGGTTAGCAAGGGCTATGTCAGTGTGAGAGTCAGTGGCCGGAGTGGGAGAGGGAATGAAAGTGGCGGCAAAAGCAGCAACTGACCCTCGCTTCATTGGTCGAATGTCAGAGAAGGAGACTGGCCGTGTGGGCAGAGATTTAGCCGGGGCACCCAAGAGATCCAATTGAGAGGAAAGAAGAGGATGGCCAGGATAGAGGCGTAGTGAGAAGGTTGGAGATGGTGATGTCTGCTGAGATGAAAGAATTCAAGGTGTGTCCGTCTGAGTGCGTCGGACTGGATTGAAGAATGGTGAGGGAAAGTGAGTCACAGAGGCTGCAGAAGAGCCCAGAGGCCACATCAGGATAGTCAGGGTGAATATTGAAGTCTCCTAGGAAGGGAAGCTTGGAGGTGGAGGCCAGAAGAGAATTGGTGAGGTCAGACCACTCCGAAAGGAAGAGAGAGAACTGACCAGGGGTCCTATAGAAGGCAAGCGTCACTGAGAGGATTGGAGAGACACCAAGCCTGCAGATTAGGCATTCAACAGAAGAGGAGGCCTGAGTGGATATGATAGTAGGAGGGACCCATTCAGGAAAGATCAGGGTCACTCCACCCGAGCCCGGTTAGGCCTGGGCACAGAGAGAAGTGTGTCAAAAACAGTGACAGTGCTGGCAGTGAACCACATCTCTGTGAGAGCGAGGACATCAAGGTCGAAGTCTTCAGGGAGGTGACAAATGTCAGAGGAGTGTTTAACAGCACAGCAAGAGTTGAGGGTAGCTAAGTAAAGCTGGTTGCCTCCTTTGACGGTCTTCCAAGGAGGGGTACAGGAATGTGGTACGCCATCGGTGGTGGCGATGGGGCCAGAGAGGTGGCAGAAGAAGGAGTGGCAGGAGAAGGGAGGGAGTTGATGAGAGACAGAACCTCTTGATTTTCCTCCCTTAACACTGCTTGCTGCGACAACGCTATCATCACTTCTTCTGGCCAGACTGGCAGCTGTTTGAAATGGGAGATGCTCCTGGTGATCGAGGAAGAACCTCTTAGCACCGTAACCATGCGTCCATCCTGTGCAAATACTCTCATGGGAGAAGGGACAAATTGTAAAGCGAATTTGCTCTGAGTCCTGCTGTTCTATACGAGTACCACATCTCCCACGTTCAGCGTGGCCAGCAAGCCGCCTCTTCACCTGCTCTCATCTTCATTCATTTGTTGACTCTTGGCCAGTTATGCACCAGTGTTCAGATTCGTCAGCCTCCACTGAAGGACTGTGAGTGTCAGTGTGTGTGGAGTTCTCCCCATCAATGCCGTCGCTGGAGCAACCCCTTTCGAGGCATGGGGTGTTGACTGATATTCCCTCAAAAACTGATGTACAGCTCATTCAGTGATGAGCCTATCCAGAAACTCTTTCATGTCAGACCCTTGAAATGGGGTCCATTGTCGAACTTCAGAATGGCCATGAGGCCGTGCATTATGAAGATCTTCTCAAGCTTCGGAATGATGGCTGACATCACGGTCAAATCAACAATCTCCACCTTCGGGTAGTCAGAGTACTCATTCATGGCAACTAGGATATATCTCCCACCCGGGAAGCACCCAAGGTTAGCACTCGCTCACTGCTACAGATATTCACCCCTGGGCATAGGCTGGATCGGGGCCGGAGGTCGGCGATTCCTGTCTACTGGCAACGGATGCAACTGGACACAATAGCTTCAATGGTGAGTTCCAGCTCAGGAAACCACACCTTGTCTCTGAGGTGGGATTTTGTCTTCCCATTTGTGTGCCCACTGTGTGCCAGTCACACCATCATGTTGGTCAATTCCGCTGGTTTAACTAACTGAGAGCCTGGGAGTAGCAAGCCATTCAGGGAGAGGGACAGTTCTTCCCATTGCTGAAAAAGACTCAGCAACCTCAGATGGGCAGATTCCATCCTATGACGTTGCTCATGCAGAAATGTTTCCAGCGCCTGGACCCTGTGGGACACCACACCCAATCGGAGTTGCTGATAACAAGGCCTCATACCAATGAATTCTGGACACCGAGTCTGAGAGAAAGGATTTAATCCACTTGATGGCCTTGGAGGCAATCATGGTCCAGCAAGGCGAAAGCCGCTGACAGGTCAAGCAGCACCAGAATCCCAGCTTTCCCATTGTCCAAGGTTTTTAGCATATAAGACTGACGTGCCATCGCGGTACTGTAAGAGGGTCTAACTCCAGATTGGCCGTTGTGTAAAATATGATTTGCTTGCACAAACGTTTGCAATTGAAGCGTTGCAAACTTATCAAGGATCTTTAGAAGAAAGTTACAGTTTGTGATTGGTCTAAAACTGATAGGATCCTTGGGGTCCACACCCGGCTTGGTGGCATTGTCTGCCAGAGCATCTTTTGTCACCTCAGACGCTGCTTGGTGCTCCCCATTCCACACCCATTCCACACCCATTGCATCAAGGCCTTTGTCAACCTTCTCAGCGGTTCGGAGTTTGAGGCTAAGTAAATGATGAGACGCCCACAATAATTGACTATGCCTATGAAACTTCACCCAACAACTGGTCCTTCATGGCTGTTGTTGCCTGAATGTCCTTGATTGTCTGTGGATCCGCCAACATGCCATCGTTGTGGAACACGAAACTAAAGAACTCCAGGCCATCCTTCAGGAATTCACACTTGTACTTATTCAAGGTGAAGCCATTCTCCCGGATCCTCATCAGGATCCTGCGAAGCTGCAACATGTGTTCACTGTATGTGGGTGTGAAAATCAAGATGTCATCGCTGACATTGTCGATGCCGCAAATGCTGGCAACAACCTCTCGGATGATGCTCTGGAAAACCTTGGCAGCCGGGAAACACCGAAAATAAGCCACTTGCACCTATGCAGGCCCAGGTGGAGCAAGAAGGTTGTGATGTAATGTGACTCCCCATGGAGCGTGAGCTCGTGGTAGCCCTCTCTCAGGTCGCGTTTGGAGGAGTATTGGGAGCCCTGTAAATCCACCAGCAGATCATCAATGGTAGGGGTGGGGTGCCTCTCCCTCTTCACATCATTTTTGGGGAGGCGCATGTCCATACAAACGTTAACTTAATGTGGCATCTTGGGCTTCCGAGCCACGGTGATGGGGGATACTGATGCCTTATGGCCAACCGTTTTCTTAATGATGCCAGCCTCTTCCAGGTTGTGTAGTTCTTGTTCCACCAACAGCCTCAGGTGAAACGTTGCCCGGTGGTGTTTGAGCGCCACTGGCTGAACTGTGGGATTGATGTGGAGGAGTGTCTCATGCAAGTGAAGACAGCCAATACCTTTGAATATATCAACATCCCCTGCCAGAAAACGCTCAATGTCTTCCATGTGCACCGGAAAAGCAAATTTGACCAGTTCTAGCTCTTCGGTGGTGTCGCAGCTCAACGGAGTGGCAGTGTCCATTACACTGACATAAACCTTACCATGTGTCGTGGCCTCCATGTACTGAAATTTCATCTGCTCAACGCCTTGCAATGGTATCAACGTGTCATCCCGTAAAACGAAAATACGCATTCTGGTAGGCTCAATTGGCGGACGACTCATCATTCCTGCAAATTGACCTGAGGTCATGACATTGACTGCTGGCCCTGTGTCAATGATGGCTGGCACCTGCCTTGCATAACTTGGTGAATTGTGCAATGAGCCCACATTTACTACACTCTACGCGCCAGGCTGGGAACCCACTGTAATACGGCAAGATATATCCACAGTAATCACAGGACCGTGTGTTAGGGAAGACAGGTTGTCTCTTGGCCATTGTTCTGCATTTGGCTTGCTGGCACCGGCTCTCCCAGGGCGATGTGTCATGATAGCTTGCACCTCTTGCAAGTTGAGGGTCTGAAATGCTGCTTCCATTTTCCCAGCGTTGTCTTCTGTTAGTTTGTGTGAGCAGTCCAGCATTGCAATAGAATCCCATGCTCCCTCAGGAACTGGCATTGAAGTTTATTGGAGTAACATCCTTGTGTTAGCTGAGCCCTCACCTTATCAGTTTCATCCGCCAGAGCACAGGTGGATGCTAGTTGCTTCAAGCATGCGTGAAATGTGTCAATCGGCTCCAGTGCTGGAATCGCTCAAAGTCTGCATTCGCCTGTGAGTTGAAGTGCTCAATCAGGACTCTCTTGGTGCTGGCGTAAGAATCGTCATTCATAGGAAGTGTTTTGAGGATCTTGTGCAAGCCAGGACCTGCGTTGAAGAGGAGGGCAGACTTTTTTCACCTTGTCAAAATCCTCATTAGTGTCGAAATAAAGTTCCAGTCTTTCAGTCCAGATGGTCAATTTGGGCTCAAGTGCTGAAGGTGTCCCCTGAATGTCGAATTCTTCAATGGGGATCGATGCACTATCATGCTTGCTTGTCACACGTGACCTTGGGGCAGCCACACAAGGGATCGCCTCATCCTCTGAGTCAATTATGCCTGTTGCCATTTGTGAGGTGCTCAGGTGGACTGACCTACAGGAGTACTTGCCGGTAAGGGCAACTCCCAACCACAATCACCCAGGGACAGACAGAGTCACGGCTACACAGAATGGAGCCACACACCACCAGAGATGGTCTCCGGTGCAACTGAGCCTGTGCGCGGTTCCATGTGTTAAAATCACAGCAAAAAGGCTGTGGTTTTGCCGCCGCAATCCATGTAAAGGATGCAGGGGACACCCCTGCAACCATTATACCATTTAAGGGGAGCAGGAGACACCCCCGCTCCCCTTAAATGTAATCATGGGGAACACCTTTACCGGGTCAAACCACAGCATTTTTGACACGATTTTTGGTATGTGACATTTTTGCCGCAATTTTATCACTGCATGACCTGTGCGCTTGTTTCCAACCCTGTTTAGGAGTCACCACGTAATAGCTTGCATGCGTGCAAGTCTGTGCATGGCACGCGCTTGCATTGCGATGCCGCTCTAATCACTAGAGCGCTAACACGTGCTCTCACAAACGCCTCAGTATCTTCCAACTGCTGCGTCTGCTATACCTACTGTATTTTATTTTGCTTCTCAAACTGTATTTGTTTTAGCTAGTTCACATACCATTCTCTTCAGTCACTGTCACTCTTCAGTCTTCAGAAAGGAGGCCATTTTATGTATGGGCTAACTGTTGCTTTCTGTAGACCTGCATGATGCTTTGACCACCACAAAGGAAACAATAAAACCCAACCTGCAAAAATAAACCACATTCTGCATACATAGCTTTGATTTTCAGCTTGTTTTTCAAAATGTTAAAATTGTTTTATGTTTTCCAAATTCATCCTCAGAAATGTTTTACATTTATATCCATCCAAAATATGATTTATGCTAGGTCATTTTTTCTCTGAATGCTCTCTCTCCTTCATTTATTCATATCCTTGCCTTTGTTGCCTTCTTCCTGTTCTAGAACCATAAATTGTATTTTTCCTGTGCCTTATCTCCGAAACAGTGGATTGTATTCGTCCTTCAGCGTTTAATCTTCTTGCATTTTTTTTCCACCTGAAACAGCCGCCGCTAATGTGTGGTTTTGCTCGATTTTACATAACCAGCCTGCGCCCCGCTCACACTAATTACTGTTTCAGTTTCCTTCTATTTCTCCCCTGAGACGTCTCAATTAGTGGGCCTAGGTACCTGCCACCCCTCGAGCTACGAGGTGGGTCTAATGCCAGCTTACACCGGGCAGGAAATAAATGAGAAGGTTGCTGCGCCGCCAGCCCCGCGGATGGCGCCCGCCTCGTCAGCGAGCCTCTGGCCTGTGATAAATAGACAGCGGCGCTGGCCCACGTCGAGGCGCAGGCCCTTCATTTTGGCGGGCCTGCTGGGCTCCTTCATTACTCAAAGACACCGGAAGTGTCGCAAACCTGGCCTCGACCTGGCCGATCATACGCCAACCCCAGCGCCAAGGGAGCAGGGGGGGTTAATTAGCATAGCCCCGGCCACAACCTAAAAAAGAACCTGCAAGTCCTAAAAGAGAACAAGAAAGGGCTCACATTTTAGTCTAATTGCATTTATACATAATTATTCTGTCAGATGAGCTTCAAGGACTGTGTGTGTTTTTCAACATTATACTACTTCTTTGAAGGCCTTGTGCGTTCAGAGTTGATATTAATGTGCAAACTCTTTATCTCTCTTGCTGTTCCTGTAGGGAGAGAGAACGCATTTTCTGCAACAAATTCCCTTGTGCATTAAGGCCGCTTTCTTCTGGTGGTTCAGTGACTGATCCAAATGTGAGGCTTTCATTATTCATAGCTTTGGAAAAGTAAGGGTAAGGCGAGGGCAGACATTTTCTAAAAGGTCTAAATTTCAAACTCATTAATGCAATTTTTCTGGTCACAAAGGGCCTCATCACGAGTTGGGCTGTAAATCGGTGCAATTACCACCGGCGCAAATAGCGTTACCACCTGGTCATGCAGCAGCATTTGCGCCGCATCACAACCTGACGTGCACGCGCCCCTCGACTCCGACGGTAATGCTATTAGCACCCAGTGGTAATTGTGCCCAAATAAAGGCTACCTCTGGGGAAACTGCGCTAATAGCGGTACTGCCAGAGACTACAGTGCTATTAGCGCCGGCGCAAATTGCATCACCACCAGAATGGAAAGCATCTTGGTGGCCATTTTGGAAAATACAATCCACTTAAAATTAAAATCACAATTTCCGGCAGCCTGCCAGCACTCCAAACCACAGAAAATGACACAGGAGAGGCAGAAAGGTCATGGGGCTCAGAAAGCCCAAGTTCTGCAAGGGTGAAATCGTGGTACTGTCTGACGAGGAAGTGGGGCACAGCGATGAGCTTTATGCACCAAGGCAGAGGAATGCCAGTGGGCAGCGGTGCACAGCCATATGGGCCAGCATTGCCCAGAAGGTCTCGACAGTGTCCAGTGTACCCCAAGATGGTGACGACTGCCGGAAATGGTGGGATGACCTGAGGGTACGGGTGCGGGGTCTGCTTTCCCAACACCGCCAGGAGTTCCTTGCAACTGAAAGAGGCTCTGCCCAGCCACTGGTCCTCACATCATGGGAGATAAAATGCAGCACGGTGTTCGTCCTTGAGGGCATAGAGGGAGTTGGCAGTGCAGATGCTGGGGCCAGCAGCCAGGAGGCAGTAGGTGAGTGAACCCATAGGTGCGAGAGCAACCATCACACAAGGCATCAGTCACCCCAGAAAAGACTGGACCCAATAGGCCTTCCTCGTGAGGTCATCGCAAACAAGCCACAGGGAAATACACGTTCCCACACACAGACAAGTCCACAGCATGCCAATCACTGTGCACCACAGGACAGCCGGTGCCATATAATCGCACCCCCTAACCCCACCATGTCACTGCCACCCAGGGAGGGGATGTGGGGCCATGAGGGGCCACAGTAATGCATGTCAGACAAAATATGCCCTGCATGGACCCCCTGCCCAACCCATACACAGACCAATGTCCAACAGGCCATGGGTTTCACACCCATCACCACAAGCACCACATGGCGGTGGGCCCACATGCAATCTCCCATGGCCAAACATGCCCATTTGCCCACATGTCTGATTTCACACTCTGTACCATAGCAATCATGCAATGCATGGCAATACACGTGGTGGAACCATACCTGACGCAACGTCCTATGTTCCCTACAGGTGTGCATGCATCAACAGAGGCTCCTGAGGTGGAGGAGTCAGCAGGCCCATCTGGCAGTGGTGCCACAAGGCACTCAAGGCCTGCCACCACCACCCCCCACGAAAGTCCACGACACTGTCACCTGAGCGCACGGGCCACCGGTTCATACCTCCAGCCAGCAAGGACACGCCTGCCGGTGTCCCCACTGGCCCTGCGGCAAAAGCAGCAGACACCTGGGGCAGTGCAGAACAAGCTGCACCCACACCTGGTGCCACCAGCACGGACTGGGAGGCAATACCTGCTTCCAGTGACACTGAGGAGCCACAGGCGGACAACATCCCTGAATCAACACCTGGCCAAGGCCCACACACCCCGGGGAGCCCTCCATGCTGCCAGCGCATATCAACACCAGAAGCATATGTGGAGACACCATATTATGGCTACACCGCATGCAGCCCTTGCCCAACACCTACCACACCTCCCAAACTGCATACTCCACCTAGCAAAGTGGTGCTGCAAAGGCTGGACACTATGGAGTTTAGGCAGTGGGAGTTGGAGGACATCACCCATAGTCACTTGGACTACCTGCAGGCCATCAGGGATTCCAGGGGCCACCTGCAGGGTTGTGCAGGAAATGGTGCGCAGCAGGGCGGAGACTAGTGCCAACACGTCCACCCTAATGGTATATGCCCAACATGTGCGCAAACTGACGGAGGGTGTCTCTGCCCCACAGAAGCCAACCGGCAGGGGAATGAACTGCAGCATCACCAGAGCCTTGTGCCCATCTGCCAGCCATCCACCTCCACACCTATGTACTTGTAACATGAGGGCACTCTGCAGCAACAATCGCAGCACCTACTATGCCACAGATCACCTGGGGCTGGCAAGGGGGGGAAGAGGTACCAACTGTAAACGACACTGGGACACTGGCGAGTGGCTGTGCTCGGGAGTTGGTGGTGGGAGTGGAGGGGGATTGTGTGCTGGGGAGTTGTTGGTGGAAGGGGGCAGAGGGGCCTGTTGGGGGAAAAAACATTACATAATCAGCATTAAACAATGTGAGGACATTCCTGATTGTGTGATTATTGTTTTATTGCTTGGGTAGAATAGCACAGTTGTGCATGGCTTGTTGCAAGTTTAAATGTCAAAATAAGTTCTCAATCAGTCCCTGGCGTGCATATCTCCCATCCCTCATGTCATCACCGGCAATGTGTGCATTTGCCTCAGCCACTGGCCCTGGTCCTCATCCTCTGGGGGTGGCATTTCCACATCGGGGGTAGCGATGCATTCCTCCACAACAGATATTGTGCATCATGGCACACGCAAGCATGATTCTGCCCACTTTCTCTGGTGCATAAATCGGGGCTCCACTAGTACAGTCAAGGCAGCGGAACAGTGCCCAAATGTACGCTCGATGCACACATGGTTCCTGCTGTGGCCGTGGTTGTAGGCTATCTCCTGGATCTCATTAAACATGGGTGTAAGGCGTGGTGGTTGACATACTCAATATCAGTTCTATGTACTACTTGTGCATACACATGAGCCTACATTACAGGGCATGGGTCTATTCCCCTGTGCATGCATGTACACCCTGTCAACTTTTGGCATATTTTACTTTAGGTGTATGTGGCTGTCTTGTGTGGCACAGTCATGGTGGCTGGCATATGCCAGTGTGTTTGCTCGTGCCTGTGGCATGCTGGGTATACCGTGGGCCCTCCCTGTGCATCTGGTGGTGACGGGTGTGCATTGTGAGCTAGACGCACATGGGTACATGGCTGTGGGACTGGCAGGGTGGTTATGTGTGGCAATGTGGCCATTACCAGCATTGAGTTGGTATGTGCATGTGGCATTGTGGTACCTGTGGTCATGTTTGGGTGAGTGTTTTGGTACTGTATGCGACCATTTAAATATCAAAACAAATTTGATAATGAACACGTCATTGTGAACAAAATGGTTTCTCTTTTGACATGTGGTGCATAATTGAACCTACTGGTTAATTTTGTTAATTTTGTTATGTGACTCTGATTGAATTTTCTGGTTACTTTCGGTTGTTCTCACTATGTGGATAATTTAAGGATAACTTGCATCAAGCAAGGTGTCATGATTCCTCTCATTTCCCCTCATGTCCCCAGCCCTCCAAGATGTCATGCTGGGGCCAGGCCACAATCACCTACATGGCCCTCAGGGGCCTCTCCATCCCTCCAAAGACCCAATTGGAGTCAGACTTGGCGCTTGTGGCACCAGACTCACTCACTCCCATAGGATAACATTGGGGATTGGACTTGTAGTGCATTGATGGGGACAAGATGGATGCCCCCACATATTTCGGTTCCCAGAACTGCATGTGCGGTCTAGTCTTTTGGGTGTGGTTCAGCCCAGAGGCACCTGGGATACCCAGAGTCTATTTAAACCACACCCAGGCTGAGAAACATGCTTTGCGTTTTCTGCACCTGCAGCGTGACACTCACCGTGTTCGGATCGGTCTCCAGTAGGCCTGCATCTTTCTTCTGCGCTCAGCTCCTGCAAGAACAAGAACACTTTTAGGAACAGCCTTACCTTGCGGTGCTTCTGCCCATCAGTCATCGCTCCTTCTGTTCTGCGGGCATCTTCGGCGGTGCCATTCCCATCCCGACACGCCGCTTCCTAAGAAAAAGGGAGAAGAACAGAAAAAAGGAATTAGTAAGCATTCTGCAAATCTTCGCTTATTTTTAAATACTGTACGAGCTTCAAACGCTTACCTGAATCCCAGCCGCTCTGGAGGAACTCTGTCTCCGGAACTTCTCATCCATCTGCAAGAGGGAAAAGACACTTCAGGTTAGCATGGAAACATCTAGAGGCGCCGCATACCGCGCTTACCCACTGCATTTGTTCTTCATAACCGGCATCCACGCTGAAAACTTCACGGCACCTAAAAGACACAGAAAAAGAACTCAGTTCAATGCAAATACGAAAGGGGTGCATCCCGCACCGCGCTCTGAATCACCTTCACCGCTACACATCTCAGCAGCACGCCGCCATTCCCGGACGCCGGCCATCATCTAAGGAAGGAAAGGAACAGAACTGTTCAAAAGACTCATTATACTTACCTGTCGGACTCTTGCCAGTGAAGTAACTAGGCAGCAATGAGCCTGCATCAATCAACGGGCCCCTGCGCTGAAGGCAGGGCAGAGAGCACACTATCCAAGAAAACAAGGTGAGCTGTGGATCAAAGGGAAGGTTTGGACCCCGGGGAAGAAGGGGTTCAAGCACACAGAGACAATAGGGAGTTAAACTCTACCTATGCTGTGTTTCAGGCCCTGTCTCCAGTCGAATAGCCTCCAGGGAAGGGTTTGAGGTCGTAAGAGGTCAGAACAGGCTGAGTGACGTCCCTGTGGATACCAGGTGAGCGTTACACAAGGGTTAAAGGCCTCTGATGAAGGACTTATGGTCCAAAATGCATAGGCCTATTTTCGTGTTTGCTACCAACTTTATATTTTTTTACTTTACTTAATAAAACCTCAGTTTCATACACCATTGAATGGACAAACTGTTTGAAGTTTCGACAACACTGCAGATTATATTGACAAAACAACTACTTTTTAAGTGAACAAAACCTTTGCGGGTAATATGGTGTGCAGCCCACACCAAAGGATAACTAGCCTTGGTCTCTCTTTCTCTGGTACTGTATGTGTGTCACTGCTTCTCCATGCAGGTAAGTTTGACACGTGCATGCTTCATGGCCTCTAATGTGGCATTGGTGTGGGGGGATCTGATGTACATATTTTGCATTCACTTGTCATGCCATTCTTTGTGTAGAAATGTGCACCCCCCAGCTTCCATTTGGGCATGTGCTTTGCGGCGCATGTGTACTGTTTTTGTATGCACCCACTATCCAGGTCTGTTGTCCTCTATGCCTCTCCATGTATCCTGGTAGTGTGCTGTTATATAGGACCATAGCACTGTGGGTAGAACCAGGGTAGCTGGCACAGCAGTGGGTCATGATGAGGTTGGGGGTCACAGGTCACCTGCACATTCAGGAGTGGTAGTGCTTGTGGTTTTGGTACACTGCCAACAGTGCACAGAATGTGGCCTGTGCCATGCCGTGCATCATGGCCACAGAGTGCTGTAAGGTGCCTGTAACCAGGAACTGCAGAACTGCCACCAGCTTGACCAGTAGGGGCAAAGCTGTGTGGATGTTGATCCTGATCCCTATGTCTTCCTGGGTTGTGGCCACCAGCTCAGTGATGGTCTCTCTGTTCATGTGGTGCAGGGTGACCAACTGGGTATCAGTGAGGGCCCAGGGTGATGGCTTAACCCTAGAGATGGGTGCTTGCCTTGCTTGGACAGTTCTTCTCCTCCTCCTCTCCATATCCTCTGTGTACTCCCTGTGCCCTGGCCTGATTGTCGTGCATCTCAAGATCCGGGCGCAGCATGAGCAGCTGCCTGTTCCAGGTTACAGCATATAATGGCAGCATGATGTTGGAAACAGTGTTTAGGGTAGGGGTGTGCCTTATGTAGCCATCTGGAGTGCATTGGATGCACCTGTGGCTTTATTCTGGCACCTGTGTTCATTTACCTCCAGGTGGAGGCTAGAGGTAAATCTCGGCTGTATAAACGCCGGTTTTCGGCACTAATACCGCCGTACACGGACCTGTGATAGGGCTGTAATTGCACTTTGTGTTGTTGTGTTATTAACGCTTGGTGTAATTGCGCCTGCTGTGATAATGCCGGCTGTAATAGCGCCAGCTGTAATAGAGCTGGCTGTAATAATGCCGACTTGTGATCCGGCAGAGCGGTATTGGCGGTGCTAATTCCCATTACCGATTTAAGGGCTACCGACCAACTCACAATGAGGGCCAAAGTGTACGTAAAACGTGGTGACAACAGGTTTACACAAATGTAGATGCCTCTCACAATGTGGTTCATTGTCGTGGGCGTAACATAAGAAACATGAGTAAGCAACTTCTGCAAGTCTTTTACTCATGTTTCTTACATCATGCCCCATTTTCTTTAATCTCTTTATGGCAGAGAGGAAGAGCGTAACGCAACTTGCATTTCCCCCGCCTCCCTTCCTCTCAGCCATGCCAATGCTGTAGATCCCTATGGAGTCCGCCGGCTTTATGCACCAGCAAAAAGCAGGCGGACCACATAGGGAACCATTATCTACTTCATGTGCACTTCGGAGTGCAAAAGTGCAGGGCAAAAGGCGGCGTACACACTTGCACTCCACCTTGTAGACTGCATGTATGCACTACACTGTGCAAATGACCACAGTTCAGCAGCAGGGACCCTGCCTACGTGTATTTCTCAATGTAACTGGTCTGCATCGCCGTATTATGCCACTCAATAAAACGAGGGCCAGCGTATGCAGGTAGGTGTCTTTTAAAGTCTAATAGAAAAACAACGGTTTTCCACCAGCAAGAAAATGGCAAACTCCCAGAAAACCATTTCGTTTTTAAAGGTAGAGCGCGAAAGGGAGGCGGAAATGGTAATTTAGTTCCATGCCCTCACTCCACCTGAAAAAAACAAAAAAATCCTTTCAAACGCAAAAAGGTGCGTTAAACCTAGCATAACTCTTTTGCATCTAGTTTCAAAACTGTTTTTTGCCCTCCAGCGACCTCGGATATTCTCACTTACGTAAGATATTTGCTCCCTAAGGGAAAGTCCAGCCCCTTATGCTTGTTTGGAACAAGGCCCCAGTGTCATTGACGCACTTTCAGAGGTAGGTTTGCTTTCACCTTTAAGATGATAGCACATATGGTGCCAGCCATACGTGGACCGCACAGCGCTCAGATGCCTCTGGGTTGGGTGCACTATACAAATTGCAAAATAAATAAATACATTTGTGGAAGTAAGTGGCTACAGGCTTAATCAACAATCGACAATGCTTTAATATTCTATCAGTACAAAGTAAGAGAGGCCATTTTATATTTGATCGCCAACCACCAAGCAGCTGTTGTAGAGGTTTAGTTTTCTTTTATAAAAAAATAATAATAATCTGTATTTGGTTACTTAGAGATCAAAACGGGTTCAACATGTCATCTTGTAACTAAAATAAGAATTACGTGGTAAGGCCAGGAATATAAGTAGAACAGTTATTATTTTCCGCAGACCGTTTGCCTTTTGAGGTGATGTTTACAGGAAAGGAGCATCAACATAAAAGGATAGCATGTGTGATCTGTGTCCATTCAAGCCACATGACATTGGATTCCTGAGTGGTGGCTACAATACCAGTGGCAAGGCAGAAGATAAACAGAGAGACACAGGCAGGTATTTTAAGGTTGTGAATAGGTATAAGATCAAACCTTGCATCAAATCATTGTGGTTGATATTGTGGATGGCTTGTTCTATAAGCCTGTAGCCTGATCCAGACCTCTTCGTTGTTATGTTATGTTGATTTATACCATGCACCGCTACCACCCTAGGGCAGTCTCCAGGCGGTTGCACTATTGACAGTACAGTGCTACGAAGCAGCTCATGATCAACTGAATGTATGGTCATCACCTTTTCATCCAATCTCACGAATTTGCACATCGTCAGTTCCCTATTTCTAGATTGAAGTTAACCTTTCAGGATCTCAGAATCAGCCTTGTGGCTGTAATCGAGCTTGCAGTAATCCAAATCTGGGGGTATAGTGATTGATATGGGTATGTTGGTGAGTTTCAAAGAGAATTGCCCGGAGTGTTAGTTTGACCTCTAACCCCAATGTCAAGAAAAGTCTATTGTATAGTTAACTTCACCAGTCTTGTATAGTTAACTCCACCAGTCTTCCATGCAGAAACGTTTTAGAAATATGTGGGACATGTGTGTCCTTGAACTCTTACACCCCAGTAAAAGGCATTAGTTAGTAAGTTCAATTTGTGCTTTTTCTCCAAGCAATAGTACGTTCTACTTAGAATACTTTGTAGGTATACACTATACACTAATGGCAGGTTGAAGGCGTTCTACTTGGAATACTTTGTAGGTATACACTAATGGCAGGTTAGGGCGTTCTACTTAGAATACTTTGTAGGTATACACTAATGGCAGGTTAGGGCGTTCTACTTAGAATAATTTGTGGGTATACATTAATGGCAGTTTAGGGCGTTCTACTTAGAATAATTTGTGGGTATACATTAATGGCAGTTTAGGGCGTTCTACTTAGAATACTTTGTAGGTATACATTAATGGCAGTTTAGGGCGTTCTACTTAGAATACTTTGTAGGTATACACTAATGGCAGGTTGAAGGCGTTCTACTTAGAATACTTTGTAGGTATACATTAATGGCAGTTTAGGGCGTTCTACTTAGAATACTTTGTAGGTATACACTAATGGCAGGTTGAAGGCGTTCTACTTAGAATACTTTGTAGGTATACATTAATGGCAGTTTAGGGCGTTCTACTTAGAATACTTTGTAGGTATACACTAATGGCAGGTTGAAGGCGTTCTACTTAGAATACTTTGTAGGTATACACTAATGGCAGGTTAGGGCGTTCTACTTAGAATACTTTGTAGGTATACACTAATGGCAGGTTAGGGCTTAGTTTGTGAGCTTTTGATAGATTTGACGACTTAGTGGAGTTAGATATTAAAACCAAAGTTCTGCGTCCCAGTCATTTCCTCAGCGTTCGAATGAGATTGCCGGTGTTGTTGACAGCAGTTTGTGAATAGACGCATGAGAATGGACTGTATCAGGTGACATGCTTAGTGAGTTTGTCAGTTTCCTTGACAGACTAGAGTAAAGGTCAAGCTGGCCCAGATCCTTTTGTTGGCAAGTAGCCTTTAACTTTAAGTTATGATTATAGTTCAGGTCTGGGTACTTGATTTCTTTACGGGTATTTGTGATGGCCTTTTTCTTACCAGCATTTACCACATGGACTATATTGAAAATACCAATGTTCACCCAGACTTCTCTATGGCTTGGGGCAATATTCAGTTCTGAGAAGACCTTTTTAAATGTTGACCTCATGGCCTCCAATCACATTGTGTCCCGGATGGGAGAAGCTGACCTCACCTTGTTAGCAAGAAGAGCTTGAGAAACGCTGGTATTGCTAAGCCACTGATTTGGCCGTTTCCAGAGGAGGCGGCACACGTGGATTGTGGTAAACGCTTGAGGGAACTCTCTGAACCTTGGACATCGGAACCCCTGTCGTCTAAAAGGAAGTTTCAGCTTCTCAAGAGAGATTGTGCTTCTGGAAAACAATAAGAAGTTGCTCTGGATAATAACATGGGTGCGTCGGTACGCCTTGTGTGGGAAAGGTGTAGGGTTCATTGATAACTGGTAGGGCAAGCAACAAGATTTTCTTACATCGTGCTAAAAGAATGAGTTCGTATTTGCACAGATTCAGTATTGAGTTTATAGTTTCACATATTTATTTATTTACTTATTTATTGGAGATTTGTAAGGCGCCTATACAACAAATGGTGTTTCAAGGCGCCCCTTAGGGAGAAGATAACAATAGCGGTCCTACTAGGCCTGGTGCCATTTGGCTCTTGCAAGTGCAGTCAAAAGAAGTGCGAGGGGGAGACAGTCTGCACTAAATGTGAAGTGCTAGGGTGGTAAGGGAAGTGCAGGGTAAAGAGCAGAGAATGCAAGTGAAAGGGGAAGTAAAGGGGGGGAAGAGGGCCACAGAGACTAGGCGAGTGCTAATGGGAGGCCAGGAGGGAAAGTGCCTGGGAAGTGCCTGGGATTGCATGGAGTGCAAGGGGTGATGGTCCACGTGCTAAGTGTGAGGAGGGAGCATGGACTGGAACAGGGCGGGCCTGGTGCCCTGTAGAACTCAGAGGGAACCGGGCAGCCAGCCAGTTAGCAGAGAAGTGGGTGAGGGAAGGAAGAAGAGAAAAGGAGGTTCTTGAGGAGCTTCCAGAACTTAAGGAGATCCGGCTCAAGCCTGAGAGGGCCAGGGAGACCATTCCAGAGGGAGGCTCCTGCTGAGGAGAAGGATCCACCCCCATTCTCTGCTTGGACAAGCATCTGATCTGCAGAGAGTTGGAGCTAGAAGACCGAGGGGGAAGGTAGCAGGAAGGTATTTAGCGAAAGAGATTTGGAAGTCGCGATGTCCCAGGCCCCAGACAGCCTTTTGGATGATCCAGAGATTCTTTAACTTGATCCTCGCAGCAACAGGGATCCAGTGGAGAGATTTTAGGGCTGGAGAGATGCAGTCCCTGGCTGTGAGGCCAAGGATAAGTCTTGCAGTCCTATTCTGGATTAGTTGAAGGGGCGAAGGGAGGTTAAGTGAAGATTGAGGAAGAGGCTGTTGCAGTAATCAAGTCTACAAAAGACCAGAGTTCTTGAGACACTGAGTTTCTGGGGGAAGGTCAGGAATGGGAGAATGCCTCTCTCTGAGGTGGTGCAGCTAATAGTGGGCCTTCTTGGAAAGGTCTGTGACGTGAGGGGAGGAGAGAGAGGAGTCAAAGATGGCACCAAGGTGTTTTTCCTTACAAGAGGGTGAGGGTAGGGGGCCCATAGAGGGCAGCCGGACAAATTACTCTACTATTCAAAGTAACACAGGTCAACCTTGAAGTGCTGCATGTTTTGGGCAAGGCCCTTTCTCAAGCGAGTGGGGCGTGCCCCCGTACAGTCACAGGAAGAAGAAAAGCCGCAGGGGCGTGACTATTTACAGCCACAGGAAGAAGAAAAGCTGCAGGGGCGTGACCACTTACAGCCACAGGAAGAAGAAAAGCCACAGGGGCCTGCCCCATTACAGCCACAGGAAGAGGAAAAGCTGCAGGAGCGTGCCCACTTATAGCCACAGGAAGAAGAAAAGCTGCAGGGACATGCCCACTTACAGCCACAGGAAGAAGAAAAGCTGCAGGGGCATGCCCCCTTGCTGCCACAGGAAGAAGAAAAGCCGCAGGGGAATGCCCACTTAGAGCCACAGGAAGAAGGAATGCCGGAGGGGCAAGCTCACTTACAGCCACGGGAAGAAGGAAAGCCTCAGGGGTGTGCCCACTTACAGCCACAGGAAGAAAATCTGCAGGTGCATGCCCACTTACAGCCACAGGAAGAAGAAAATCTGCATGGGTGTGCCCACTTACGGCCACAGGAAGAAGAAAAGCTACAGGGGCGCGCCCACTCACAGCACAGGAAGAAGAAAAGCCGCAGCAGCAACGCAACATCCACCCAGGACAGAGCGTGGAAGCAACATGGCCGATCAGAATGCTTCCAGCGTGTGCAAAGTTACAGAACCAGACTGCCATGCTCTAATTACCAAGCAAATTACCCAACAAGACAGCTGCAAGGGTGGAAGAGATTGCTACAAGTGTGCCGGTAATGGGCCCAATTGATAGAATGATTGCGCAGGCATCCTGGGGGCAGAGGCTGTGCCGGCGCCATCCTCAGCAAAAACTGCCGTCAACAGTTGTTGTTTCCCTCATTTCGCTAAATGGAAGACGAGGCGGACGCTTCAGCAAACAGCAATTTAATATCCCTGCCTGCCTGAACTGCAATCATCAGCAGCGACGGAGAGCCGGATTTCCAGCGTGTTCCTGGTTAATCAAGGCAATTGATCACTGTTTATTAAATAAAAACCTGTTTTCCACGCAGCGATTCTGCATACTGCTGTTGCGGGGAAAGGAAGACTAATTAGTGGTTTTAATTTAAATTCAAGCATTAGTAACTCATGTATTTAGGGAAGCGTTAAGCACAGACTCTTGCAGAGTTGCGAGCTAGCATCAGTCTTTCTATGCCTAGCCTGGATCTTATTTATTTATTTATTTATTTATTTATTTATTTATTTATTTATTTATATGGCACACCTAACCCAAAGGTGTCTGGGCAATTCTAAGGGCAATTCGCACGTACTCATGGTGGCGGCTGTAGGGAAAGGACTTGCTGACCTCCCCCCGCTCACAGTGCGTGCGCATCCACACACGTGGGCGCGCACACAGAAACACACCATTTAATGGTAATTAACAAAAAGACAGCTTGGCTCTGGAAGAATTGGCTCCATCACTAAAGAGTGTCATATAGCTTCATAGGAGTGGGATAGGAAAGGAGTGGGGGCGATCTGATATGGGGCAGGGAGGGTAAGGCTTTGCCACTTCTCAGACCGCATAGACATCTAACATGCCTGAAGAGTGTTGTCGTTTAAGGGCGAACTCACAATCAGAAAGGGAGGCGGCATGAAATCTTGCCTGAGCCCTCGAGGAGAGAGTACTAGGGTATTAACATAATTGACCTTAAAACATTTGCCCTAAAACATTTGATCGAAAAAAAAATGTTTCGGTCACATTTTATTAAATATATATATGGGGTGGGTAAGGGTATAGATTAGGTTGAGGGGAAGTGGGGAGGGGTTTGCGGGGGTCTCCCCCCCCCCCTGCATTTTAGACTGAAAAAAAAATATATATATGGGGTCGGTAAGGGTATAGATTAGGTTGAGGGGAAGTGTGGAGGGGTTTGCGGGGGTCTCCCCCCCCCCTGCATTTTAGACTGAAAAAAAGGTCAAATAAATTCCATCAGTAGTGATTAGGTAAAATGTTTTAGGTCAAATAGACCCAAACCAGAACCAGTGGTACTGAATATATATCAACATTTTGGGTAAGCAAGGAAGGATATTCCGAGACTGAAAGTGGGAGAACTGAAGTTGCCCATTGACTTGCATTTGGAATGAGTGCTGTTTTGGAACAGGGAAAGGAAAAACCTAGGAAAAATGGAAAGATCTTTGGCAAAAATATGTTGCCTGCCTCTTAAATAGGGAGGGCTGGCATGAAGGGCAGTGAAAAAATCCTGACCGGGTTTTCCCATGTCTCTGCAGCTGCACTTGTGCATTCACCAGTTTCTGAACCCCTGGCATCAGGGCCTGAGTTCCCATTGGGATCCTAAGCCCGGCCGGGATTTACAGAAACAAGCAAATATGCAGTGCCACACCTGATAAGTATCGCGGTACTTAAATAAAAACCATTATGAAGATTACATTATTAGTAACATCTAAACAAGAGTAATATACTGCATGAAATTGGGTGCTCTGTTTTTTTTTTAAATGGTACAGTTGGGAAATGCATGGATGTGGGGGAATTCCCCATGTCTGGTTTCCGGCACTGCAGCTCCGCTATTCTATTGCAGGTGTTGGCACAGACACATCTGTTTTCCAATGAGAGTTCTACTTATTGGATATAGAATCAACATACCCTTCTCTCAATCCTTCCTTTCACATTTTGTATGTATTTTCTATTTTTTACTGGCACTGGCACCTCATTCCAGAGCAGTGCCTATATGTTTTGTGTCTATCTCTGAACCTTCTGTGCCCCCCTTGGTTTTTTCCTTCATGCTCCCATTCTCGCATCTAATGGCCATTAAAGCCTTCTCTTTCACCAGTATCACAGTGGTCATTAACATTTCTATTGGACCTCTTTATTTCCTTTTAACATTAATTGATGTGTTGCTTCGATCTTGCATTTAGCAACCGCTTCTATCTTCCACTGTTCTGATTATTATAGAAGACTTGAGATAATTCCTGGAGATGGAATATATATCTACACAGGGTATTTGATTAGATTTCGCTACCTACTTGATCGAAGACTTCTTCTGTCTGATCTCCTTTGTTATTTTATCCAGATAATGGTTTCACTGGTTCTTAAACTATAAAGGTGCTGATTTTAGATGTAATTATCCATCTTCCAGTATATCATCGATTGTCGTCGATAGGACACAGAGGGCCTGATCACAAGTTGGGCAGTACCGCTGGGTGGTTACCACCTCATTTAAGGCTCCGCCCAATCTCGAGTCTGGTGTGTTTACCCCCCAGCTCAGAGCCACCATTCTCGGCGTAATTACCGCCGGTGGAATTACAGCGATGTAATTGCACCAAAAAAATTCCAATTGGGTCCTAACAGTTAGCAAGCAACCCGTGATCCAGCAGTAATACTGCCAGACAGGTGTGCGCTAATGCTAATAAAGTTGTCCGGTATCCCATTTGAGATACCGCCCCGCTCGTGATCAGGTCCGGAGTCTTCGCTATAGTTGCTTTATTTAATTCTACAGATTGCTGCCCTTTACCCACATCACAGAAGCAGCTGCCTCAATCTTTGCATCTTGCAACCTATCGTCAGCTGTTCGAGTTTGTTGCTCAGACGAAATATGGATTGGACATGGGAGACAAGGGGCACATGGAGGACTCACCACACGCAGTGGGGGTGTTAGGGTGCGGTGCTAGTCCCATCCACTAAGCCTGTAGCGTCACCAGCAGGCGGACCACAAGGAACTGCAGGCACTGTGGAAAGCAGCACCGCTCAAGGTATGGGTGAGCAGCTAATGGTGCAATATGCACACTCTTGACCTAACTGGCTAGCTAGAAAAACATTTGCTTGTACTGTTTATGCAATGTTGGCTAGTTCACTTTGTTTTGTAGAAATGACCTCAAAACGTGTGTTTAAACAAGATGAAGCTGTATTTGCATTAAAATTACCTCTATAAGTGGCCTATAACAAAATGCTATTATGCTAACGCATTTCAGACATGTTCATTCTCTGGGCAAATAGCTATACCTGCAGATGTTGTGTTTTATTAAAGTGTTTATATTTTTATGGAACCTTGATTGGACATTCCCTTTATTTTGGATTCTGTCACTGTGTTGTTTGAGTCAGTACTGGTTCAGCTTCACACCCCTTTTAAGAGTATAGTCTTCCCTCAGCCCGTGTTACCACAAAAGGCGAGGGAAGTATATCTCTTGATAGTCACTGTTTTACCTTTATGTTTGGGTTGTGTTTTGGTTTGTAGAAGCGTGAGGGCTGACGCCATTTTACCCCGAATCATCATTGTACTCCTGCAAAGTGGAATCAATTAGTCACACGAGTGGCAGCGGTCGGATTTGAAATAGATTGTGCCTACAGCCCAGCCATCCAAAATAGGTGTGTGCAGTTAACCTTAGTTTTTACTGCTAGGGTTTTTTTTACAGCCATGGAAGACGACAAGAGCACAGCGCAGACCTTGGCAGCAAGTGTCTTGCGTGACTTCTGTTGAGAGAGGGGTCTCCCTCATGGTGGTAAGGTTAAGAAGACTGAACTGCTGAAGAGACTCCAAACCTTCGAGTAAGTTAGGGGATGGAGGGCACCCCAAGGACCAGCAGCAAGCTGGATCCCCTTGACCTGTTGCCGACACACCTTTGGGCTGTGGAAACTGCTGATGAGAGTCACAGCGTTAGCGGTTCTCATCATTCCTCCCACCAGGAGGGCACAGTGGTCTCTGACTGATCACAAGCCTCCTGTATGTCGCACTCATCCATGGGTTCCCATGCTTTGGTCAGGCCTACCTGTCATCTTGCTGTGCTCAACCCGACAGGCTATACCTCAGGAGGAAAGTAGAATAGCCCTATAAGTATGGAAACAGCAGGCTTCCGAGACCCTGGCCGAGAAAAAGTGAAGGGACTTTGTGATGCTGCACAAGATAGGCCTTGAGGCTCTGAAAGAGGATGCCAAAACTCTCCAGCGGTGGCTCCCAAGGAAAGCCTAGGCATCACCTCCCCAAGTACTTAGTCCAACGGTATGATGAGGGTGAAGGATATTTGCGACTGGTTCGAAAAGCTGGAGTTAGCTTTTCACCGCAAGGAGGTGGAAGAGGAGTTATGAGTTGCAGCCTTTATGATCCATCTACCGATGGTTGGAACTGATGTGATTATTTAGTTAACTCCAGAGGAGAGGCTTATCTATTCCAAGATGAAGGCTGTGATCCTGCTGAAGTTCTGGAAGACCCCAAAACAGTATCTCGAGAGCTTTAGAGAGCTCACCAAGCAAGGGAGTCAAACCTGTGAGGCATTTATGCACCCGTCCCTGAAGTGTCTGAGTGGTTGGGTTACAGCTAACAAAGTTAACACATTTATGGGCATGTTCAATCTGATTGTATGTGACAGTATGCTTAAGCAATGCGAGATGGAGTTACACCAGCATCTATTGGCCAAAACTATCACTGATCCTCAGGAGTTTGCAAAGGCAGCTGATCGGTTTGTGGCTACTCGTGTCCAGAAAAAGGCTGTGGTCAGTACATCCAAACCAGAGGACAAGTGGAATGAGAAACATAAACCAAGAGAGGGTAAGGACAAAGGTTTGCACCGTCTTGCCAAGAAAGAGCCCCAAGCGTCTGAGGGGAGATCCCCATCACCTATATCGTCCGCTCTGGCAGAGAGAAGAAGTGAGGGCACCCCTAGCACTGGGGCGTCCGCACTCACAGCCCTCATGGCTGCTTTACCTGAAGAGACCAGAAACATAGGAAGAGAGGTCCTGCTTACAAGGGTAGACCCAAGCTGGCCATAGTTATTCTCATGAAGGAGGAAGAAGAGGAAGAAATAGTCAATGTGGCCATCTTAGATGATGAATTCCCACTCAGCCTGGGGTTGGCCGAAGGCACCCTGTTATCCCTGAGAAATGTACTGGGTCTCCTACCGAGGCCCCAGTTCCCACCGATAAAGAGATATTTTTGGACCTTGTGTTTATTAATGGGAGCAAAGCCCGGGCACTTTGTGATACTGCTGCAAGTATCATCGTTGTCCGACAAAAGTGGGTGCAAAAGCACCAGATCATCCCTGGTCCTCCCAGATTAGTCCAGGGATTCAATGGTCTCACCCGATACCCACTGGCTATCGCTGAGTTCAGTTGGGGGTGGGGGGTAGCCTCTCAGCTTTGTGTTGTTGTCAAAGATGCTGTTCCGGTAGATTGTCTGTTAGGAAACGATAGAACTGACGTTGAAATTATTGCAACAGTCATACGATCGAGGGCCAAAGAAGCATGCCGCCTTGGGGCCATGGGCTCTGCCAGCTGATAATGCCATAAAACCAGCTCCACTAGTACTACCCAGTCCAGATCCAGAGTCGACAGAGATGCCTGTTCCTGCCGGAGAGGGTCTGTGGACAGGGAAGTGCCTGCTGAGGAGGCACCTGATGCAGTGACCTCAAGGTTGTCTACAGACGTAGAACCCAAACCTTTGGTGGAGGACACAGTAGTTTCAGATCTCATGGGTCTCTGTGAGCTAAGTGATTTGTTATTTTACTTTTTGCCAAGTGCATTGCGACTGTCCAACTTTGGCAAGATATGCGTGAGCAGGCAGAGAAGCAAGCCCCTGGTTTTTAAATGGTGTACTGGGAGAATGGACCCCTCAGAAGACTTGAGCCCAAGACTTCTGAGGGGGGGCAAAAGGCATTTGGTGGTTCCCCAGTTCCACAGAAAGTTCCTGTTGGACTTGGCTCATGACATTGATATGATATGATAGTTTATTTATATAGCGCCTATACACAATGTGTTTCAAAGTGCTTCAAGCAAGGGAGAGAACAAGGGAAAATACAATGACATTCTTACAGGCCATGAACAGTAAGGAAGTGAAATTAACTATTGTACTCGGCCTGACGACATTTCAGATAGTGCAAGAGCTAAAACATAGATAAGGAAGGGGGGGGAGTGGGAAGAAAATGGAAACAGACAGGTGACTACCGTGCTAGGCCTGATGACATTTCTGGTAGAGCCGGAGAAAAACAAGAGGTGAGGGAGAGGGGTGCAGAAAGGTAGGGGAGGAACAAAACAAGCGACTATCATACTAGGCCTGACAACATTTCAGATAGTGCTGGAGAAGGAGTGGGTAGAAAAAAACCAGTAAGGGGAGGGGGGAGGAGACAGACGAGGTTGCTATCATACTAGGTCCAGGGACAATTCTGATAGAGTAAGTGCATAGAAGAAAGTAAGGGGAGGAGATAGAAAAAGAGAGAAGGGAAAGGAGGCGAGAACAGAGAGTTAGCAGTCAAAAGAGTGGAGAAGCAAGAGGGGAGAGTGAATACAATTGCAGAAGTCAGTAGTAACACATAATGTTGCAAGCCAGGATACAAGATGAAGATGGGAACAGCATGATTCAGGGCCACCATGAGTACAAGATGCAAAGGAAGTCCAGCATGAGAGTTGAGAAAGGGTGATGCACCGTGAAAAAATGAAGTCAATAAAAGTCAAATCCAGCATTGTCCAGAAGACAGTGATGGTAAAACTAGAATTTATCCGGACAGACTCCTGCAGAAGTAGGCTTGAGGGAGGTGAGGGGGGCGCAGGGTAGAAGAATCAAGCAAAACAGGCAACACCTGTGTGCGAGAATGGTGGGGGCACAAGGGAACATCCTGGGGGGAACAGAGGGGGTGGGGATGGCCTGTGGGGACAGAGGTAGTAACACATGTTGGTGCATGTTTACCTGCTGTCTGAGCAGGGGGTCGGCCCTCGGTCCTCCTGGTCCGAACAGGTCCAAACAGGAATTGCCCTTTTCTTCATCTGCCCTTCGCTTAGGATGCCCTGGCGAGAGATGCCCTTGATGTAATAGTTAAGAGCAGGAAGGAAGAGGCAGGACTAAGAAGGTGGGTGGTGCTTAGGCCAGGTGACCTAGATCCACTTGCACCTGCTCCCCATCTGCAAAGGAAAAGAGGCTGGAAGGCTCCTTAAGTAGGGCAAAAGAGTGGCAAGCAGGAAGGCACCAGGTGGGCGGGGCTTGCTAAGTGGTGAAAATGAGCAGCAGGCAGGAAGACACCAGGTGGGAGCGGGGCTTGCTAAGTGGTGAAAAAGAGCAGCAGGCAGGAAGGCACCAGGTGGGAGGGGCTTAGGCCAGGTGACCTAGATCCACTTGCACCTGCTCCCCATCTGCAAAGGAAAAGAGGCTGGAGGGCTCCTTAAGTAGGGAAAAAGAGCGGCAAGCAGGAAGGCACCAGGTGGGCAGGGCTTGCTAAGTGGTGAAAAGGAGCGGCAGGCAGGAAGGCACGAGGTGGGCCGGGCTTAGGCCAGGGGACCTAGATCCACTTGCACCTGCTCCCCATCTGCAAAGAAAAAGAGGCTGGAGGGCTCCTTAAGAAGGGAAAAAGAGGGCAAGCAGGAAGGCACCAGGTGGGCAGGGCTTGATAAGTGATGAAAATGAGCAGCAGGCAGGAAGGCACCAGGTGGGCAGGGTTTAGGCCAGCGGACCTAGATCCACTTGCACCTGCTCCCCATCTGCAAAGGAAAAGAGGCTGGAGGGCTCCTTAAGTAGGGTCAAAGAGCGGCAAGCAGGAAGGCACCAGATGGGCGGGGCTTGCTAAGTGGTGAAAATGAGCAGCAGGCAGGAAGGCATCAGGTGGGTGGGGCTTAGGCCAGTGGACCTAGATCCACTTGCACTTGCTCCCCATCTGCAAAGGAAAAGAGGCTGGAGGGCTCCTTAAGTAGGGAAAAAGAGCGTCAAGCGGGAAGGCACTAGGTGGGCGGGGCTTGCTAAGTGGTGAAAAAGAGCGTCAGGCAGGAAGGCATCAGGTGGGTGGGGCTTAGGCCAGGCGACCTAGATCCACTTGCACCTGCTCCCCATCTGCAAGGGAAAAGAGGCTGGAGGGTTCCTTAAGTAGGAGAAAAGAGCGGCAAGGAGGGAGGCACTAGATGGGCAGGGCTTGCTAAGTGGTGAAAATGAACGGCAGGCAGGAAGGCACCAGGTGGGTGGGGCTTAGGCCAGGTGACCTAGATCCACTTGCACCTGCTCCCCATCTGCAAAGACCCCTTGCAAGGTCCCCTTGGGCCTGTCGGCCCATTTCTACTGCCCCCCCTGATGGGGTTCAAAGATAAAAGTATTTGTCCAGTCCTGCCACATTTGCCAAGCATCCGGCAAGGTATGTGGAGCCCCCAAGGCCTGATTAATTCCACCACCCATAGTTGGCCTTTCAAGAGAATGGGCATGGGCATTGTTGGTCCTTTGGATCCTCAAGCCTCCTCCGGAAACCGTTACATCTTGGTCATTGTTGACCATGCCACCCTGTACCCCGAGGCAGTTCCCCAGAGGAGCATCAAGACCTTCATGGCTGTGAAGGCTCCCATCAGGATATTCTCTCTTGTGGGATTCTGAAAGGAAGTCATTTCTGACATGGGATTCAACTTCATATCCTCATATATAAAGGATATGAGGAAAGAGTATTCGAGTTACCTATACATTCTCCACAGCCTTTATCCCAAACATTAATGGCTTGTTGAGCAGTTCAATAAGACCATCAAGGGCTTGATAGGTGGCTTGGAAGAGCCACTCAGGAGAAAATGGGATATTCTCCTGCCATGCCTCCTGTTATCCTTTTGGGAGGCACCACAGAGCGGTGTTGGGTTCAGTTCCTTCGAGCTCCTGTTTGGTCATCCCCTTAGGGGTTCTCTAAGTCGGGGGTGGGAAGGATGAGAGGGAAATCCGCAAGCTCCTTTCCACAACATAGTGGACTATGTGCTGGCCTCCAATCCAAGATGGCCAAGTACAGGGAACAGAGCACCCAGAAACTGAAGGATGGCCAGGAGCTCATAAAGCACTGGCATGACCAGAACGAGGCCATGACTGAGTACACGCTCGGCCAGACGGTCTGGATCATGGAACCCATCAAGCCCAGTGCCTTGCATGACAAGTGAACAGGGCTCTACATGGTGATGGAAAGGATCAGTGTGGTTAACTACCTCAATGATACAAAGAACTGAGGCAGAAATATGGCACCTTTCACGTCTACTGGCTAAAACCCCATTACAATAGGGATGACTTGGTGATGGCTCTGGTCATGAATGATGAGACAGAGGAGGAGACAGATCCCCTCCCTGACCTGTTGCACACAGACCCAACCGATGGGTCTCTCAAGGTTGTTCAACTCTCCCCAGACCTAACTGAACAGCAAAGGCGAGACTGCCAGCAGTTGCTGGACCAGTAGGCAAGTCTGTTCTCCTTGACTCCTAGGACAATCGATTGGTGTGTCCATGATATCAACATCAACAAGGGATCCAGCAAGCCGATGAAGAGTAGGATTCACTGGATGTTTGGCAAGGTCAAAGACACTATCAAGGAGGAGGTCTCCAAGATGTTGGACTTGGGGGTTATTGAGCCTTCCTGCAGCCCTTGTGCTAGCCCAGTGGTACTGATCCATAAAAAGTCCAATAGTGGGAACACTGAGATCCACTTTTGCATGGACTGTCAGGGGCTCAACTCTGTCATGAATACAGATGCGCATCCAATCCCTCGGGAGGACGAGCTAATCGACCAGTTCGGCGCTGCCCGATTCATGAGTACTTTCAACCTCACGGCCGGGTGCTGGCAGGTCGGTCTGACCAATCCTGCAAAAGAGAGGTCAATGTTCTCCACCCTGAGTGGGCACTATCAGTGTACTATTATGTCGTTTAGATTCAAGAATGCCCCTTCCACTTTCCAGAGCATAGTAAACCAGGCCTACCTCGACGATGTTGCAGTGTTCAGAAACATCCGGAAGATGTTCTTTAAGCCATGTGGAATGCTGGCTTGACCATCAAGTCATCCAAATGCTAGCTAGCACAGGGAATTGTAACTTATCTAAGACACCAAGTCAGTAGCAGTAAGAAACAGCCTCTCTATGCTAATGTCCAGGCACTGATGGACTGAGAAGCCTCGACCACCCAGACTTAAATGAGAGCCTTTCTGGGCCTCACGGGTTACTACCATTTCTTTAAGGGGTACAGGACTCTTTCTCTTTCCCTGAACAACGTGACCTCAAGGAAGCTGACAAAAAAGGTCACTTTGACTCCTGCCAGTCAGATTCCTTCCAGAGCTTTAAGGATGGGCTGTGGCAGGCCCCTGTTCTGAAGATCCTGGATTTCAGCCAGGAGTTTATCATACAGACAGACAATTGTGAATTTGGCATCAGTGCTGTGTTACTCCAACTGAACTCTGAAGGGGTAGAACAATCTTGTGCATACCTAAGTAGACTCTTGACCAAGCAAGAGTGCAACTGGGCCACCCTCAAAAAGGAGGCATTTGCAGTAGTTTGGTGAGTGTGCAAACTGACGCCCTACATTTTTGGGTTTCACTTCACTATCCAAATCAATCACAGACCCCTACACTGCTGTGCAGGGTATTAAGATGGATTTCTAAATTCTGACCTGGTGGGCAGAAGTTTAGGAGGCCACCCTCGGTTTAGTGAAACAGGGGAACCTTCTGGACAAGCCAAACCAATCTAGATAGCTCGGCAGGCGGTCAAGACTAAGTCTCTGCACGGGTGAGAGAAACCCACAATGAGCACACACAGTAACGAACCACAAATTACTCATAGACAAGTGTATATGAAAAATATCTATACATTTATTGTCGGCCAAACTAATAGACAGAAGTAAACTTCATTTATATAAAAACAGTTACCACACAAAATACTCTACTATATAACACATATACAATACCTTTCCTAATGCGAAAAATGAATAAAACACAGCCACAACCTGTAAACAGAAGAGTCAATTAACACACTAGGAGCATTAGACAATTCTTCAGAGTCGTACCCTAACTTTCAAGTCCAGCTCTAAGAAGTGCAGAGCCTTGCGCTCAACAGTACAGTTGTGTGTAGAAACGCATGATTGCGCAGTTGGAACAAAAAGCGAGTTTTCTTGAGAGAGCTGTAGCAACTCAGGAAGGGGCTTGAGGCAATGAAGAATTGGTTCCCACTCTTCACGTAGGATCTGCCCTTGGTGGCAGATCAGTTTTCAAAAGGTGAGAATAGCTAGGGAGTGCAGGCTAACCCAGTCAGAAGCAAATACCTTTTTATTGATATTCATGCTTAAAAGAGATCGGCTTTGCCAGGTGGCCACCGGTAAGTATTCACCGACCCTCGGCACAATCCGGACCAACCTTTTCCAGTTTAGTTGACGTCGCTAGTAGGTTAGAGTCCTGCATTGTCGCGGCGCTCTGTCTTTCAGCGGCTGCGGAATAGAGCAATCGTCCCGATGGGACAGTTGCCTTTTCTGAGCTTCTGAAGAAATACAAAGAAAATTCAGTTGCAGCAGGTATCAGTGCACAGGAGTGGAGAACAGCAAGGCACCTACAGTGACCATCACCAACAGGTAGTGACTTGGAAATCACAGATGCAGGCAAAGTTACGCACTCTCCTAATTCTGGACTTAGAGGAGCTAGGCATGCCAAATCTAGTGGGAGAATGCATCGGCCCACAAGCAAGCAATGTCCTAACTCTCTGGTTTCAACTCAAGACAGTGGCGGTTCTTCGGGATACCCTGAGGTAGAGCTGGACAGTTCACTGTATGGCCCAGGAAAACTTCCGAAGGGGCTCAATTGGTTGGTAAGCAGGGAGTGCCGAGCGTAGTTGTTCCCACTTCTCCAAAGGGACAAAGCACCTTGGCAGGCCTTCTTGAATGATGTAGAAAGCAGGGGTCTGACAGGACAGAAAGGGCAAAGGGTGCCAAAACCTTCCAAAGCATCTCAGGTGGTTTCACAAGTCTGTTTCTTCATGCAGGAGACTTGGCTCCTTCTGTAGTTTTGGGAGAGCTCAGGTGATCGACCTGGAACGGATGCAGAGCCCCTTCTCTTATCCAAGATAAGCTTCGCACCAAAATCGAGGACTTCCAATCGAAGATCTGCTCTCATGCAGGCATCACAATCATGGACCAATCACTGGCCACGGTGGTCCCAGTCATTCAGGTACTCCTTACATCCTGGCACCAGTAGTGTGGATTGGGACCAGACAGTCCCAACCCGCTTCCTGGATACACACAGGTGACATGCAGAAGCCTGAAAAAGAGATTGCTTTTCACAGGAGGCTACATGCCCAAATAAGGAAAATGCAGGTTACTCAACCTGGGTAAAGTCAAGGGACAAAATGGCCATGGGACAGAACAAAAGACTTTGTGGCTTGGCATTTTTCAGACCTAGCCACTGTCTTGAACCAAACGCCGTAAACGTGATGTGATTCAGTAAAACACTTATTAAAAGTAAATGCTGCCTCCAGTTCATCCGAGGCACACTCGTACAGTCACCAAAAAATCCTTTGAGGATGTCTAGGGCCATAAAACAAAAAGGACCCCAGTGCGCAGTACTGACAGGTACATTGTGCACTGTAAAAAAGTTACCAAGTAATGGCAACATAGTCAAAGACTAAGAGAAACATAGTTTCCCAATACTGACAGTCTGAAGGATGCGTCAGTTTCCCTGTAACAAGTGAACAAAAGCCCAGGGGAGTGCAGCTGAAGGCTGTGCTCCACTGGCAAAAGTCAGGATAGGAGAGGCAAACAAAAGCACTGTGTGCATTCCGGGGTGCAGGGGATGCAAATGCTGTGAGAAGTTAATTTGATGGTCTCTCGGATTTGTCAATAAAATAATTGTTGATTCTATCGCATTTTTCCTGAGTTGCTGGTACCTCCGGTGAGGGTGAGGGTTTGGTACAATGCTTTACTACTTCAAAGAGGGCTTCGCTACTGTTGGAGGCTGCTGCAATGGTGGTGGACTAGTAAGCAGCTTTGGCCTTGGTCATCAGAATCCTACGGTTTGCGCAGAGAGATTTGTGGTTGGTGATGTCTCCCGAGTTATGTTTTTTGTGCCACTGTTTATCTAGGGCTCTGAATGAGTGTTTGTTGGAGTCAAGCATGGGGGTGTACCATGGGGCGGATGTTTTGGTCTTTGGCAAGCTGGATTATAAAGGGGCATGAGTGTCACACCAGTTTCATAGCAGAGTTGCTGAATAATTCCATGTTGCCTGAGGCATTCCCTGTGGTGAGGAAGTCTACAAAGTTTGCTTCCAGCTCATTGGCGGGAAGGTTTTCAATGAGTGAGGGGGCATTTTGCATGACTGTTGTGAGCTATAGTCGAGTGGGTGACTGATAATGGGTTGGCGGCAGGGTCAGACCAGTCAAGTAGGATAGGGTCTGCACATGTAATGCAGGGGGATGATGTGAAGACTAAGGGCCTCATTACGACCCTGGCGGTCCTGTAATGAAGGGTGCCGGTACGGGACCGGCGCCCTTCATTACGGGACGCCCTACTATGAGGTTCCCTTTAAGGGACCTGGTAAGGATGCCTGGTAAAACCAGGCGTCCTTAGCGGGTCCCGCGAGGGGAACAGGGAGCTAATAACGGGCCGTTAATAACGTGCCCGTTATTAGCTACGTCCCCATTCCCATTGAGCACTATGGGGGCTCAGATGGGAATGGGGATGGGTTCCTTCAAGGAGGAATTACTGGGTCCTCCAAAGTCGGAATGACCCGGTTATTCCTCATTGAAGGAACCCGGTACTGGGACCCGGTGTGGAGGCAGCCATACCCTTATGAAGGGCATGGCTGCCTCCATACTCATAATGAGGCCCTAAGTCTAGGTTGTTGCCTTTGTTGTGCATTGGGGAAGAGCACAATTTACTTAAGGTCTATGGAAGTAGTCAGTGTCAAAAGCGTGCTTCGATTCTGGTTGACAGCCTGTGACTCGGACGTTAAAATCACCAAGAAAGACATTACTAGAATGTGCTAATTTGGCAGGGCAGAGTATGTTGGAGAAGTCTGCAATGAAAGAGTTGCTCCTGTGAGGTGGTCTGTAGATGAGGTGGAAGATGATGGATCACTTGTGCGACAGAGCAAACCGACAGGCAAGCGATTCAAATGAGCTTGTTCTGGGAGAGGGGGTGATGGACCATGGCCAATAGCTCAAGTGGATGATTGCCACCCACCTCCTGCCTTTCCTGGCAGCTAGGCATGCTGAATGCAGAAGCCTTGGGGTCGGAGGACATTGAAAATATGTGGTGAGGATGGGGTAACCATGTTCCAGTGATGAACAGGGCATCAAGGTTGTACGAGAAGAGGTCAGCGATCTCTGCAGCGTGAGCGACTGCTGAGCGAGCAATGATCAACATGGAAGGGCGTGTGCATGTGGTCCATGGATGTTGGATGGGGCAAGGGCAATATTGATGAGGCTCACTAGAGCAGCTTATCGGGGCTGCCCAGGGCACTTGGCATTCGAATCATAGTGAGAATGGGGATTGGCTGTGGATGCAGGACACAGATGGTGATGTCTTTTGGTGAGTAGCAGTAGTAGCAATTAGTGTGTAGGTAAAATGTAGTTTTGTGGGCCAGACCTGTGGCTCTATGAGGCCCGAACTGGCAGAAACAGGTGAGTTCCTTGTCTTCTCTTGTCCTTTTCTGAGGACGCCGTTGATGAGGATGCCTAAGAAGGACTGATTGAATAGGTGGTTGGCAGAGCAACTGATTGGCAGGGTCTGGTCACGTGACCAGCAGCCTACTCATTGCCGTCTGCCTTGAGCTAGTCTAGAATCCTTAAGTAGAGGCTTGCAAGGCCTGAAAGCTAGAGGTGGGTGCAGCAACTGAGTGGCAATGCCTGGTCACGTGCCCGGCAGTGGCTTTTCTATGTGTTAGGGCCTGAAGGAGGACTTCCTTCCATGGTGTATGTATGCATGTATATATAGGGATTAGGGAGTCATAGTGCATGAACCTAGTGGGCTAGCGACAGCGCAGTATAGAGGTGAGATGCAGATTACATTCATAGTGGGTCAGGTTAAGGTACATATGTGGGTGGGACAGAGCTACATACTTTCAAAGACAGTAAAGGGAGTAGGTCTGGGGAAAGAGAAGGGTGGGGGGAGCATTTAGTATTCAGCAGGTGGTTCCCTAAAGAACTGAGTCTTAATTTCCAACTTGAAGAGCAAGAGTGAGTGAGGCTGCCTGATAGATTCTGGTAGGTTGTTTTACGGCATCAGTGTGTAGCAGGAGAAGACCTGTTTCCTGTTTTGTTTTCATTGTCACCATTCTTAGTTTCAAGCTTGGCAATATGTTGGCTCCTGCAGGTAATGTAAGCTTTTTTTAAAGATGATGCAAGCCTTGCGGGGTAGTCATTGTCCTTCCTTGAGAATTGGGCAATTGTTTCAAAATGCTTTGTGCCTGTGACATGCTATCATCCTGCATACCGGATGACTTACAAGGGAGCTGAGGTGGAGAGTAGTATGCCTATGAGCTGGGCTTTGCTACTGACTAGAAAGAACGAGTCCCTGGAGAAGAATTCTGAAGTGAAACGGGAGCACAGCAGCATTCTGCTACCAGGCTGCCGGTATGCCTGTATTTGGGTCTTGAAGGAAAAGGCATAGTCTATGGCAAAGCCGAAAGACATTAAATTGGGTTGAAAATCCGTTGTTTCCTACCCGTCAGTGGGTTCTGTACTTGAGCTTGCAAAGGTTTCTGAGGAGGATGAACATAGCCTTGGTTGGGGTCTGTAGAAGCCCATCTTGAAGTGCTGTCTATATGCTCAGGGTCCCACGCAACTGTCAACTGCACCCCGACAACATGCATATGATTTTTCATAACTCAAGTAACACTCAGATAATCTGCATGCAAACCCCTGTAATCCGTTCCTGCACCCTGCTACACTGCGTACATTCACCCCTAACTTAGATCAGAACCTTAACTGCATACATGCATCCCCAAAATCCAACATGCAATCTCACCTCTGTGCGTTGATTCCTATGGGCAAGCGCCTCTATGCCTGCCTTTGCGTGGCAGATGTCATGAGAGCTTTGCATGGCCATTTCCCTGCCAAGAGGCTCCACCTTTAGGTCCATGAATCTGTGTAATTTCATGAATTTGTGGGCATCTGGTGGACTGCCTGGGGGCCATCCCTCGTAATGGCCACTTTTTCACATGTTCTTCTCCATTTTCTGTGTTCCGCCCCCTTCCCAGCCCTCTGCGCAAGCCATGGCCAAGTTTTGCCTGGTGTGTTGCGCAAGGCCCTCGGCCGCTCACAGGGCTGGCCCGGGCCGCCGTGAAATCCACGCAAGTCAAAGGATAATCCTGCGCATTCTATTCCATGAATCGACGAACGGGATTACGCTTGCAGTATGGCGCATAATCCCATGAATCGGACCTTTCGTCTATAATGAGGTTGTGTTGACAGATTTCTCTGCATAGTTCTCAGTGAAGAGCAGGAGTGTGGCTGGGCAGTAGTTGACCACGTTGTTTGTGTGGTGTGCAGAGTATTTTAGCAGGGCTATGATCTGGCCAGTTGGCATAGAAGTAAGACCATCTTTTGTTATCTATGACTTATAGAGTGAGGAAAGGTGCCTCTTACTATTTTCGAAGTGCAGACTCGAAGAGACCAGCACCTCAGCTCTGACTCGGGCTGTAAAGAAAAATATATAACGCGATTTTCATGCTACCAGCAGGAGCATTTGATGTTTTTCTCAGTGCAGTGAATGTAATAGAAAGACTACCATCAGCTATGTGTATAGGATAGCTAGCAAGAGGTACACTTTCTTTTATGGTAACATAGAAGAAAGACTACCATCAGCTATGTGTATAGGATAGCTAGCAAGAGGTACACTTTCTTTTATGGTAACATAGAAGAAAGACTACCATCAGCTATGTGTATAGGATAGCTAGCAAGAGGTACACTTTCTTTTATGGTAACATAGAAGAAAGACTACCATCAGCTATGCGTATAGGATAGCTAGCAAGAGGTACACTTTCTTTTATGGTAACATAGAAGAAAGACTACCATCAGCTATGCGTATAGGATAGCTAGCAAGAGGTACACTTTCTTTTATGGTAACATAGAAGAAAGACTACCATCAGCTATGCGTATAGGATAGCTAGCAAGAGGTACACTTTCTTTTATGGTAACATAGAAGAAAGACTACCATCATCTATGTGTATAGGATAGCTAGCAAGAGGTACACTTTCTTTTATGGTAACATAGAAGAAAGACTACGTTTTCCATTTGTATGCTGGAGACATAGCAGAAGGGAATCCTTCTACTAGCTCTCTATTAGGTTGCTGGAGTTTCCTTTTTAAATTTAACTCTAAATTTAACTCATGACGTCTTCCCAACCCGAGCAAGGCTTTACACCTTCACGAAACGTACTGTTAAATTCTGGGTGCTTTTGAATCCGACATCGGAAGCTGGACAAAGGATACTGAAGCCTAAAACTGCAAATATTTACGTCACCCTAGGTTTCCCAGGAAGATCCATACACATATGTACATGGTTTTCAAAAAGGTTTAGCAGGCATAGTGATCGCATCCCGTCTTAGTGTGAATAGTAAGGCGGGCAGTCTCTCATAACTATCAGACCACAGAATATTATATTACGTCACAAGCCAAGATGAGATGCTGTCTGAACCAACGATGGCAAGTCTGTGGAAAGAACTTCAAAGCAACACCCGGATATCCGGAGAGGAATCTCAAGATGAAAAAATGTCCCTGTGTCTTTATTCTTATGATAGAGCCGAACTAATTTAAACTAACTCCAATTAATGCATTCTTGGGTACAGGGGTATGCCCTAAAATCTATCTGGAATTGCAGTTATTGCAAAACCTCATTAATAAACGAATGAAATGTTTTAAACACTTTATTCAAATAATGTGCTTTGGGGTATGCCGCCTCGTTTCCCCCTTCTTTCATGCTCCCCTTTTCTTCACTCACCATGTCCTTTTCCTTTAGAGGTCATGTCTCCATAAGACTTGAGGTACAACTGCCCCTCACTACGTTCAGGGCGATTAGATACTATCATTCAAGTCAATGCAAGTCAAAACATTTGTGACTTTAACCGGAGAAACTGGTAATGCCACTACGGCTACTTTCTTGAGTCGGAGAATTTACAGGAACACATTTTGGGCTCCATTTAGCGGGAATCCAATGCGTAAAAGCAGCGGCGTAGCCAGGATTGTCTAGCAAATGGGGCCTGAAGCTAATGTAGTTGGGCCCACTGCACTGACAAAAATATCTGTAAGTGCCCACAC
This sequence comes from Ambystoma mexicanum, assembly GCF_040938575.1. NCBI lineage: Eukaryota > Metazoa > Chordata > Amphibia > Caudata > Ambystomatidae > Ambystoma > Ambystoma mexicanum. The sequence continues at coordinate 1,412,268,974 of NC_090934.1, read as the reverse complement.
AGCGCTGCTGAGTGGGCATTTACAGATTTTGGGTGGGCCTTGCCCCTCAGGCCCTACCCTGTATACGCCGCTGCGTAAAAGCCTAGCGTAAGTGCGTTTATGCACCAGATTCCCATCACTGCTCATTCTCCTCAGTCTTTATGGCGGAGAGGAGGGGCACAATGTAACTTACGTTTCCGCCGCTTCCTCCTTCTCCACCACACAAATAATCCAGCATTTGCGCCGGCATTGATTTTCATGCCGGCGCAAATGCTGGGTATTCCTATTAAGTAAGTCAGCCGGCAAAAAACAGACTGACTCCATAGGAACCATTGTAAACGCCACCTGCCATGACAGGGGATATTTCCTCAAAAGGCTGCCAACAGGCCCTCCACATTTGCACTTCGCTGTGCAAATGACAGTAATTTGGCGGTGGTGTCGCCTCTAAGTGAAGGTGCACACGTAGCAGGTCCCCTCAGTCAAATTACAAACAGCTCCACTGTGTTCATAAGGTCTGGGGTTTCTTACACTCTTGAAGTTGCTGAACTGCTCAGTGCTGTTGTGTTTGCTGATATGTGGATTAGAACGAGGGGTAGCAAGGTAAAACTATTGAAAAACACATTGAGCCTCATTACAAGGTTGGAGGTAGCCTCCAAACCGGCAAGAAAATCCAGCACCCACGAATGGGCAATTACCGAGGTATTCTGGCCCCGCCGGACCCGGTGATTGCCCTTTCGCAGGTGTCGGAGCAGGTAGATTCCCATTCCCATTGAGCCCTATAGGGCTCAATGGGGATGGGGATGCCTGTAGCACCGGCACAGTTCATTACCGTGCCGGTGCTACAGGCTTGCTCTGCTCACGGGTGCCTTTCATTCTGCCAGGTCAGACCTGGTGGAATGAAAGGCACCCGCAAGCACAACTCGGAGTTTGCCGGTCCGGATACAACGGTACCAGTAAGCTTACGAGTACCGTTGTATCCGGACCGGCAAACTCGCAATGAGGCAAATTGTCATCTAGCTGACACTTTCTGGAGCAGTTTGTTGACTTGAGTCTGTCCATGGAGTTCACATAAAGTGGTGGTGATGAGTGTTTGCCTCAAACAACGACTATCATCTCTCACTACAATCATTTCTCCAAACTGATTGACTATCGCTTACCAACAGTGCTGGAATTGGTACGGATTTTCCCAGATCCGTGATCTGACCAAAAATGTCTCCCTTGATCTCAGATCTGGAAAAAGACAAAAACCCTTATTATAGTTGTCTGTCAATATTGCAACCACAGTGATCCTACCTAACTGAAGCCGCATGAGCATCACTTTTCAGAGATTTGACTTGCGAATGCTCAGTGTTCTGAAAGCGACTTCCTGGTTCCAGCCACATGTTTTTCCTGTGCACAGCCAGGACCTTGTATGTAGGCAGAGTATCAGAGGGACACTGCCAAAAGCCAGCTAAATCAGCAACTGCATATGTGGTAAAGTGAATGTGCATGTGCCAAAGGGTCAGGGGTGCGTGTAACAAAGAGTGTGTGTAAAGGCAAAGGGGGAAGGAGCCTGTGAGCATATGTGAGCTGGTGGTTGAGAGGAGGGGTGTGTCAGTGTATGTATGTTCATGTGTGTGAGTCTGAGAGTGAGCGGTGTGGACAACTACATGTGTGTTTGTGTATATGTAAATGCATGTATGCATGCATGTCCCTCTGTGTGTGTTTATGTTGCAGTGCATGGGGGAGGGGAAGTGGCGAGAGATAGGGTCAGACCCGGCGCAAAGCAATTTGAGTCCTTTATGGGCACCAACATTAGGAAATTAATTGGGAAATAGGGAAGTGGCAATGATGTTTGGAGGGTACCAATGTTGGGGTAGATCGATTTTATCCAAATAGAAGAGAGAAATTCACATCATGCGCACCATATTAGCATTAAGAATGGATGCAATATTGTTACACTGTTGCAGTACTGCGTGTATCTAGGAGAATTCATTGAGGTTTGTTAAAGGTTACTTTTAGTGTTATTTCTGTGTCAAGTATGATACATTTTAGATGTGCATACATGTAGCAAAATAACATTGTATGAATATTATAGGATAGCGCATTGTGCAACTTAGCACAATGAAATTTAAAGCTTAGAATTTTCATATAAAGAAAGGCTTGAATGGGAAATCCATTGCGGTAGGTTTTAACATGTGTACATGAAAATAAATGTGCACACATTTTTGTTCAAACTGGCTGGTTAGGGAGATGGTATCAGTTAGCCGGGAGATAGCTGTGACCGCATGAGAACGCTATTTTAGAATAGCCCAGGGTTTTTCAGCTTGGAAATACTTAAGAGTGGCCGAAGAAGTATCTGCCACCTGGCATTGTCAATCTAGGGTTAATGCCTCAAACTGTAAGAGTACCTGGGAAGCAAAGATTACTATGTGCCTATGAGAAGGTTAAATGAATTAGCAAGAAAAAGATTATAGTGGGCACAGAGGCCAGATTAATTGAACTGATGGTAGCGCACGATAGAAAGGCAAGAGAACGCCAAAAATAGGTGTCTAGAGTGTCAGAGTGTGTGGAGAAATGAGTAAGTGCCCAATTAAATGGGTCTTTTGTTAACTCTCTAGCCTCATAAAGCATCCATACATAGACCATGCATGTTCGATTTTGCATTGCAGGTCTGTGACCAAGTAGAAAGCTGAACTAAAAATGGATTGTATGCCATGTTAGAGCAGTGTGTTTGCAGGAATAAACTAAAGACGAAGGTTGGGCTTGTACTTGCAATATCATGAAAATGGTATATTCAAGGGGATGGTGCCACAGAGGAAGGCAGCCAATGTGATGGGGGATTAGATTTCCTTGTGTAGGGCCAACCCATGTGTATTGTGGGAAATGTGGGAGTGTGTTAAGTGTTCTGAAAATGTAAATATACTGCATCTGTTCTGTGGTCGAGGAGGGACTCAGGTTAGTTTAACTCCAAGGAGTTGTCTAGCCTCTCTCCCAGCAGCCATTGTGAAATAAACTTGGTTAATGACAACGTGCATTCACTTATTCTTAAGAGGTGGGCTATTTTAGAGGGCAGAGATCCGAAGGCAATCCTTACACCAGCATGAATGATGTTTAAAGTGGCAATGATAATGTATATTGGTGGCACCAGTGCCTTGAGTGGGATATACAGAGGCAATGGGCCTCATTACGTGTCCTGCGGTAACCCTGCCGGTGCTACCGGCAGCTTGCCGCCAGACCCGCAAAAAATTACTGGCACTTGACTTGCTGCTGCCACCGGGCTATTACAAGTCCAGCACCCGGGAAGTCCGGTGCTGGTAATTTTGTTAATCCCCATTCCCATAGGACTCTATGGGAGTAGGGACATGAAAGCACCGGCACCGATGTTAACGGCGCCTGTACCTCCGTGACGACTTTGCCTACCATGACTGCTGTGCCCGGCAGGGTCAGACCTGTGTGAACAGCGGCTCCAGCAGGCGAACCAGTAGTTTGCCAGTCCAAAAACAAGGGTGCCTGTGAGATTAACCGGCACCCTTATTTCCGGACCGGCATACTTGTAATGAAGCCCAATGATGGTGTAATGTCATGGGCATGATCTAAAGTAGTAGTGATAGCATATATTGGTGGCACCAACCTCATAAGCAATTTCTGAGGGGACCCCATCCAGGTTGGTTGGGTGCCCTTGCAATGCTCAGTCGCTGGTGGGATCTGACAGGAAATGATTTCCAGTCCATCATCAATCATGCAGAGCAGATATTTGGGTTCACTCCCCTTCTGGCTAGATGATGGACCCCTAAAAAAGGTCTGCTGCCTTGAAACCTATCAAAGACTATTTCTTGAACACTGAGGCCACATCAGTAGCATCATGACTAATAAGATCGCTCCATCACCAACTGGGTTGTATGACTCTCTTGCCATGCATAAGATTAACATTGTACTTTTTGTCCATGTTGCTTGAATATTTGTGAGATGGGGGAGTACGATAAGAAACTGAGACAAAGGCGCAGTACTTCGGTGGCTCTTCAGAACGTCCCCTTGCTCCCACCACGGTGAAAAAAGCTCAGGAAAGGGTAATAGGTTTTTCCATTCAGTCCACAGTCAGGGTTTCACTATACCCCATTCTCCAGGATTTTGTTTTTGTGGGTTATAGACCCACGGATTTCGGTTTTTTATTCCCTGCACCTGAATTTTATTTTTTAGCTCACCGCCCTTGGTTTTTCACAATTTTCTTGAGCTGCTATTATTAGTTTCATGAGGGAATTTCTGGAAAACCTCAAGGCTACTTGCTGTGTTTTCCTATCCTGTGTTGGGTGGCATTTATTTTTCATGGTTTTAATGCCCGCATCCACTTTCAGTGACTAATGGGTTCTAATGCCCCTCCCCTTCTAATTGGTGAAATGTTTATCTTTTCTCGTTTGGCGTTAAGCCCCCGTTCCAAGGACTGGATTGGGGGTAACGGCCTGGCAGCCCAAGTTAATGACCTGAACGAATTGAGGGCCATTAACAAGGGTTCCAGGACGTTACCCCCATTCCAGCACTGGAATGGGGGCTTAAGGCCATACGCACCACAGGCTACCAAAGCAGTAACGCAGGGTGCTAAAAGAAAAGCATTTCCCGTCGTTCAACGGGACATACGTGGCACCCCCCATGGAACGAAGGAACATACTTTTCCAAGATGGCCACCATGGAAAAGGAAGCGGGGGTCTGTAAGAAGCCCCTCTTCCCTTTCCATGGTGGCCTGCAGGAGCGAAGAGGAAGGAGCGGCTGCACCAGAAATAAGGTAAGTGGTGGGTGAGAAGGTACACAAAAAAATGAACAGGATGGCGGGTAGGGTGAAGATGGCGGCGGAGGGAGCCAGCCGTCAGGAGGGATGGAATGCAGGCTTTCACTAGCAGTTTAAGCCCACGTTCCTAGCCACCTGATTTCCTGGCTCACTCGCCAGGGTGCTAATGCATTTTTGTGCTTTAATGGGTCTATTGTGCATGGATAGGGATGGGGGATGGTTGTATTTGTAATACAAGGTATCAAACTAACCTCAGTCTGGAGAAGTTGTGCATTATATACACAACCTAATCTACACTATTGTAATTTTTTGGCTCTGCCCCATGTTCCAGTGCAAAGTGTCCTTCTTCCCCGTTATCAGGGTCCTCCACGCCACCCTCCTCTTCAGACATGGGCACTTTGCACTTAATGCCAATGTTGTGGAGCATACCACACATGGCGATTATCAGGCAAACTATGTCTAGTGTGGGTACATTAAGTCCCCTTGTCCCGCATAGTCATTGAACCCTGTTCACAAGCTCCACAAATGTAATGTGATATGTTTCCGGGTTCTGATGTGTGCCTCATTATAATAATGATGTCCTGGGGTCACAGGCTACTAGGGCCCTGTCATCAAAGTGTGGTCACCAGTAGAAAGAATGTATTTGGTAGGCAGGCTGCATTCGGGCCACTATTTGTGGATTTCCTACCTTTGGTCATGGTGTGATTCTGCTCTTTGTGGGTGTGCATGCCGTTCTGAAATGCTGGGCCAACAGTTGAGGATAATGTGTTGATCAGGGAGAAGTGATGAGTGTGGTACCCAGCATAGGGGATCTATTGAACACACTGATGGACACTTAATTACCATTTGTGCATTATGCAACCATCACAGTTTGGGGGCAACACAAAATGAGGGTAGTTATAAAGCGCCGCTGAAATATCAGGATTGGTCCAATGGCTTGACTAACCTAAAGTTTCTGGAAACAAAAAATGCAAATATGGCTTCTCTCCAGCTGCAGGTGGTTTAAGGAAAATGTTTTCCAACAAAATAAACTCTTACAGCAAAGTCTCTGTGTTCATGCTTGCCTTTTCTGGGGTCCTTGGCGATTCCAAATAAGTATTGGTTTCCTGGGGATGCCTCTCTTTTCTTTCCCCTTCTCTTCTGTGAGCTGTTCTTACTGCTTGTCTTTCTCCAGAAACCCCACTGTCTGCTCCTCGAGACCGGTTCTCTCAATCGAATCATTGGGCCCACATAGCAAAGAAATAAGGGGTCTGGCTAGCAAAGGTGGAACCTCCCACAGTTCTGGATGTGGACCAGGGGGAGCTTGGCAGGATGAAGGAGGGGGGGGGGACAACCTACAGCTCATCTCCCTACCATCGCAGCCCTTAGTTTGGGCATCTTACCTCCCCTGCGCTCCTTTTTTCCAGGTCTTTGCCTTCTAATGTACCCCCTTCATAATATACCAGCTCAGCTTCTGTTTGTATTTCTTGGATCAAGGTGTCAATCTCATCAATTTTATTTTATTTTATTTATTCTTATTTGTTTATTTGTATTGCGCCGAAAGCCCGCGGGAATCGAGGCGCAACAAAGAGACACATTCAGAAGACAACAGGCAAATGACATGGATGACAGGAAACTTGGCAAGCCAAGACAAATAGAGCACTGCCTAATTAACTAGTGGCGACTGTCTTCATTTGAAAATAAATGTTTTCAAAATCTTTCTGAAGGTGAGAAGGTTGGGCTCTAGTCTCAGGTTCAGGGGTAATTGGTTCCAGCTAATAGTGGCACAGATGGGAAAAGCGCTGACTAAGCCATTGGAATTCTTATGTGGTTTAACCAAAATGAGTCCCTGTGCTTCAGACCTTAATACACATACTGGCATGTATCTGACATTTCTCGATTTAAGATAGGCCGGTGTTGTTCCGTACAAGCACTTGTGAGTAAGTGTCAAGAATTTGAACAGGACTCTATCTTCAACCCTCAGCCAAAGTAACTCCCTACTAGCGTTGCTGATGTGCTCTGTCCTGGGTTTCTGTTTAATTATCCTGACCGCGTTGTTTTGGATTAGTTGGTATTTAGTCATACATTGTTTACTAGCTCCCAGAAGGTGTGCATTTCCATAGTCCAGACGGGACAATATGGTCGCTCTTGCTATGGTGGTACCATTTGCTTCATGGAGGAAGGGTTTGATTGGTCTCAGAAGCCTGATCTAATATGAGCAATGTTTGCTCATGCACAAAGCCTGGGCATCTGAGCTCACAGAGGCTTCCAGAGTCATGTCCAGCATTTTGAGCATGCCCACTTTTTTTAACTGTCATTGATCTGTATGATCTTCTTCCCACTCCCTACTCTCCATCACTTTCTTCACCTCCTTGGATCACGTTCCTCACCCAGTCTTCAATTTCAAAGTTTTTTCACCACTTTGGACCTATTTGTCACTCCTTTGAGAGCCGCCCTTCTTCATACTACTTTCACACTTTAATTCCATTGGGACTCACTCTTCTCCTGGCTAAATCCAACCTCCCCTTCTTCACCCCTTTGGACACCATCCACCTGCACTTTTCTTTAGTTTTCTTTATCTTTATTTATTTTATATATTTGTATTTATATACCGGGAGGAATAATGCCCCTTTGATCACAAAATCACAAAAGAACATACAATAAATAAGAAATTAGATTCAACTGGAATCAGTGAGCTTCTTACAATGGGGTGAGTTGAAGTGGCATTCTGTCTAAGTTCTGGAGTGGAGTAAAGTTATCTGTCACCGGGGACAATACATGGTTGGACCAACATAGATTAAGGACAACCAACACTGTATATTTTTAAGTGCAGGTAAGCAGTACTGCAAGCTGTTCTCAGGATGTGACCATGATGGGTGAAGTTCGAGAGTGGAGGCAGAGGAAGTGAGGGATGCATGCAGGAAAGAGGTGAAGAAAAAATGTTATCTGGACCGGCAGATAAAAGGTAGCTTAAGTGGGTAACTCGAAGGCGGGACGTAGGCTTTCAGTTTGGTTTTGAAGAAATCAGTGTGGACTTTTTCTCGAATGTCCGGGGGAAAAGAATTCCATGCAAGTGGAGCAAGAAGAGAGAAGGAGCGGAAGCGCGAGTAAGCACAGGGAGGGCAAAGAGCCACAGGGTAGTTGAGGAAGCATAGCGAAGATTACGAGAAGGCTTGTAGAGTTAGGTAGAGGATACAGTGGTGTCTTGCCATGGATACATTTGTGAACCAGGAGAAGAAATGTAAATCTGACAGTTTTTTCATCGTCAGCCATCGTCGTCCTGTCTCGGGAGGATAGCTCAGGGGCAACGTGCTCGGCTTAGAAACAAGATGACACGTCTGCGCTTAGAAACCTCTGGGTATTAAGCACATTATAAAAAACCTATCATGTCATAACCTATCATATCTTATCATATCATACAGCCTGGTGATGGTAAGAGGGAGTAGGTGTGAAGTGAGGAAGTTCAAAGAGAGTCCTGGTAGCAAACGTAATGATCTTGTCGAGAGGACTGAAAGCCTAGTTGGGGAGACCAAAGAGGATGCTGGCACAATAGTCCAGTTTATAGAAAACAAGAGTAATTAAGAGTTGTTTGATGATGTTGAAAGGAAGGAGGCACCTGGTTTTCCTAATATTTAGGAGGTTAAGGTGAGCCGTCATTGCAGTCTTGGAATTCTATATCTTACCGACCTTATCCACCCCTATGGGCACCTTCTCCACTCCTTTTGACTTCACCGTATTTTTCAATAATTTCACCATATTTGGCCACCACTCTCTTGCGCCAGTTCTCTTGGCTTCTAGGTTTGGTCTCCAATGTCTCTCCTCCAACTCCCAGTATCCAGTGTTGCTTGCCTCGTGTGCCTCTCCTCCTATCTCCTGGGTCTTGTTCAATCTCGTGTTCTCTCCAGCTCCTACTCCAAGCACCAGGCTGTCCGACTGGACCCTTTGCTTTTTATGGGGCTGTATTCTCTCCCCCGAGGCTCCTTGTGAGGGTATGCATCTGTTTTCTGGAACTGACGAGGAGCTGTGATAGATTGCTCTTAATTGGCTTAGCTGAGTGTATTTTGAATTTTAGGTGTCTTGCCAAATATTATCTGGCTTTCTCCTCACCTTCTGCTGGTGAGCACAGCCTGTGAGATACGCAGCTTCCATGACTGCTCAGCATGTAGGGCAGAGGGTAATAATTCAGAAGTGTGTCGGATACTTTTGTCTGGAGAAGGAATGTTTGTGGGTGCACAGATTGCAATTTTGTGTCACTCACGAGCGGAAATGCTGCTAGCATGTAATGAATGGGCAACAGAGTATCTCTCATAGGGACATCAGTCTCAGGGAAGTCCTCTCTGGGGCTCTCGGCAAAAGTAACAGTGGATGTATGATACGTTTCTTTGTTGCAAAGCTGAATGTTTGCTGGGCTATGAGCATGCGTTTGCTCTTGGAAGATTGGATTCTGCCTTTTTAATGGGGCTGTAGCTACAGTGGCTGCAGCTTCATTGAAAGCTAAAGCACTGTGCTTTGGTGTAGGAACGAGCATGATTTTACTTATGTTAGGTTCCCATATGGTCTCTGCTTCCCAGGTGTATGGGCTGTGTCCCTTAAAGAGACGCCATCCCTAGTTGGTGATATGTGTCTATCCCCTGCACTTACAGAGCCTCTACTTGGCAATGATAATCAATTTCCCACCAAACCTCCCTCGGCTGCTCATCTGCTAGCTTGCAGAGGTCCACAGCCCTCTTGCTTAGCACACTGGAGGTCCCCGGAGTCTGGTAGGGGGCTTCATCCCAGATCATATGTGAATGTCCTTCCAGACATTGTTGAGCAGGTCGTTTCTTCATCAACTCTGTTTGCAACAACTGAGATGCGAGCTAGGTGTGATATGAGGTAGGGATGGTCTTGGCACCAGCAGAGGCAGATGTGAATTTCAGCACCTCTCTGCGAAAGTCCCAGATCGATCCTCAGAAATCCAGGCTCCAAATACAACCTGTGAGGAAGTCATGGGGCACCTTGGGGGGCTGGAGAAGCCTTGTGGATCAATGCACGCCACACTTCCAGTGCATTTGCTGAGGTTGCAGGCTGCTGCTGCAGGGGATGGACTGCACTGATGCTGACCTCTGCTCGAGATAGAACAGCGGTCACTCTGCCGGGGAGCGGGTGGATTGAGCCTGGCCCTGGGCAATGTGGCCTTAAAGGACTCTGGCCTTTTCAGTGCAGAGGAACCCAACACTGCTGTAAGAGTGAGCAGCCTGTGACCCGCTGGGGGGAAGGGAACGTGCAGTTAAAAGAACTAATGAAACCAGAGCGTGGAAAATGGAGTGAAAATGTAAATGGAGCAAGAAAAGGCTGCACAGCTACTGCTGGATGCTTAGCCACTGAGGCTCCCCGCCTGCTCCTTGCCCTGGCTGTTGGCTACATTGTGAGTGATGTATTGTCTCATGAAGCCAGCTGCTATTGGTAGGGAAACATTGACTCCAGAATTAGCAGTGATTGTACATTGATAAATACTGGTGAACATACACGAAGGGTGGGAGGTAAAGTGGTGAACATCTTCAGGGCAGCCGCGATAAAGGTGGTTTATAGACACATGGGAGAAGAAGGATTTTAATATAGAAAGCAGTCAGGATGGAAACCTGGGTTGAATGGGACATAATGAGATTCTGAAAGGGGAATGGCTGAAATTGCTATAATTACCCGTTATGCCCAAAGTCTCAATGATATGGGCAAAATAGTGTCAATTAAGCCCTATTTGCTTAGATAGTGAATCCAAGTGACACTTCGTAAGGAGACCCATCTATGTGAAAGGGACCTTGAGATGCTAGCTAGATAATGGTATGGGCAGCAATTGGTTCTGACCAGCAGTGGGGTAACTTTGCTGAAAAAGTTGGGGGGGACATGACATCTGAAGAAAAGGGGCCCCAGCCAAATGAATGGGGACAAAATGGTGTGCCATCAAAGTTGGGCGGGACAAACACCCCTGTCCCCCTCTAAAATTACGCCCATGCTGACCAGTGATCATATGCAAGAGCGCTATTGATATGGGTAGCTAGTGGGATGCCGTTACAGGTATACAAGAGGAGATTGTGGGGACTGTGGACAGGGGTGAAGGGAATTCATACTTCATTGTAAAATCCTGTGCATCAAATGTCGATATAGATGATTTCTCTGTGACAGTGATGGATAGACCGATGTTCCCCATGAGAAAGCATATTCAGTTAGTGAGCAGATTCAAACGGTGTCTTGAATAATGAACAGAACAGGTCATCCCAGCCAGAACACCCCAGGCATTGGGCCTCGGATGCCTTGAAAAGGGTCAACGGTGAGCTTTTCAGTTGCTAGACCCTTGGCACATGAAATATAGGCAGAATGAAGTATCTTCCTATTTCTCACCAGAGCATGATCTATATGGAAAGATTCTCTGTGACTGATGGTAAGCGAGACTTATCCGTTCTGCAACACTCCACAGTTACTTTTACCCTTGTCCTGGTGCATTATAAGGCGCTCTCTGATTTCGTATATCAGGGAGCGATGCAATGGTGAATGTTTTGACAATACTGAAGATGTTTGGGTGGATGCTAGGATGACCTGGGAGGGATTTATGGTGATAATGAGAGGAGTGTGTACATCCACGATTTATGGGGTCAGGAACACTTCAAAAAGGAGGTGCTGAGGACTGAGGAGGAGACTGCGGAAGTTAATAACTCACCTGGTTTTTCTTCATATACGGATAAGACGGTCATAGAAGTAATGGAACTGCAGGGGATGCAGCAGAGTTCACGGTTCTTTGTGATAATTTAGCTTTTTGTAGGTCATCCAACAAAAAGACTGTTTTCTTTGGCTGATTTTGGGTGGCGTACAAAAAGCAAAACCCCACATTGCCTCGCCCACATCCACACCCTTCCCACCCTCCTCTGATAGGATTTGTTCAAAATCAAGGGGTTTCACATACCCGAAATCCTCTCCCTCATCATCCCCCAGCCCCCCACACTCCCTGAAAATAAACTCACACAGAAACACGCAACCTACACATAACCACACACAACACACATACCCGTTCTCCGTCGCACCCGCCTCCGGGTCCTGGCGTGCCTGCGCACTCGTGTGCGTCGCAGGGGCTGACAGTCTGATTTAGAAAGACCGCTCTGTGTGGTCACAGAGCAGTCTTTCTAAATCAGGTTTTTTAAAAGTCGTTTTTAAAAAAAAAAGTCCATTGACCTAATACCGAGGTTACAATCTAACATTTATGAAACCCATAGCTCTAGGATACATGCAGATGGAGACATAACAGGTAGAATGCTGAAGTCTCATTTGCACAAGGCACCCAAGGAGGTGATTACCCCAGTGCAGAACAAAAAGATAGCAACATGTGAATGCCACTTTCAAGCCACACTACACACAGCTCTACTCACAACCACTATTGCCAGATACAGAACAATCAACATAATTCCTAAAGGAGCCTGTTGCTAGACAACCGGATGAGGGTAGTACATTGCATCCAGAAGATGATCTGAATCCAAGAGATTGAGCTAGCTTTTGATGGGGTATCATCAGTTAAAATGCCAGGGAGCAATGTTCTCAAGGCAGAATTGTATGCAACTTTGATGGACATTGTCACTGCAGAGCTGCATAAGGGGTATGATGAGAACTGTTTGAGGGGGTTATGGCCACATACACTATGGGAAGCAATAATAACAGAACTACTTAAGCCAGGGAACATGCCATTATCATTACTAGGCATTACTTGCAAGATTTTTAGTTATTGCTAATCCAGATGGGGATCAGGAAATTAATTAATTCTGATTAGTCGAGATTTCTTCCGGTCAGGAACAGCGCAATAAATCTGAGAGGGTTTTTTCGCTGTTATGAAGAGCACTGCATACAGAGGAGAAGATCTTGTTGTGGCCTCTTTAGACACTAAAAAGGCATTTGATTCAATGTGATGGATGCAGATGCAAGCAGCATTGCATCAGGCGTATTTTGGCCCTGAGATTAGGAGATGGATAAAATGACTATATTCTAAGCCTATTGCTAGAATGCATAATGGCAGAGTAATCCCAGAGGAGTTGAAGGCAGAGAGGCGCCCCTTCTCTTGCTTCTTTTTTCTATAGCCATCAGACCACTGGCATGCCTCCTTGGGAGGCCATTGAATGCAGGAGAATTTGGATTGATTGAAATGACATGTGACATCTATATACAGTGATGTGCTGCTGCTCCTGTTGTTTATGCAGGATCCATATGAATCCTTCCCCTCTTTTTAAGGAGATGTGGAAAAATACAGCCTCATTTGTGACTTCACAACAACTGGAACACATGATGTATGTACGCTTTAGGCAGTATGAGAGCAGCACATAGGTGTGCACTTCCTACATGGGAAATTCACTGGGAAAATGACATCTTTAAACATTTGGGGATTCATGTGACAGAAAACCATGACACATTGAAATATCTTACCAAGATAATAGAAGACAGTAAAAGATTGTTTGAATTCTGAGCAAGCTGATAGTCGCGGTTAGGATTGCCCTTAGTAAGATCATAATTCTGCCTAAACTCTTATAGAAGATTCAGATGATGGCGACTGAAATCCTAGACACTTCTTCCTAGAGCTAGACCGGTTCTTGTTGATGTTAGTTTGTAGAGGCTGCAGACATCCACTTAGCTTAGATGGGATTAAATGCCCGTTGGAGGACGCAGGAATGGGATTACTAGAACTCACACTTGATTATTCTATGGCTCACCAGTCGTAATGGGCACAATGGTTCACGGACTGAGACCCACTAGAAAGGGACCTATTGGCCACAAGCATAGCACCATGAAAAAATACGGCTAGACCCCTTTGCTATGAATCTGTGGTAGAGCTACCAGAAAAACCTGGACCCGGCCTAGCCCAGTACTGCATATAATGGTCTTCCCTTCATTTCCCCTTGTCCCTCCACTCACAGGGTTTGGCTCCTCCTTCTGCAGCTACACTTTAAGGCTTGTGCTGCCCTTTCTGATCTTTACTTGCTGACCCAACCACACAGGGTGGACTTCATTCCATAAGATATTCATTGTTGATCCATTTGCTCCTGTTCCTGTTCCTTTTACTTTTACATTTGGATGGAGTCCATTGATGTCTTCACTTTAAAATGCCAGGCGATAAATGCCTAGCTGTAACCATTTCAAGGGACCCCAGCGAGAGTCTGGGCTAGAGCAATTGATATGGTGATAGGAGCCTGCCTTAGAGTCGGTAAGTAGGTGAAGTGGGGAACCCTTTTGTGGAGAGGGCTCCCCTATAGGGATACATATAATTTTAGACGGTGGCCCACAGAGGTGATGTGTGCAGATGAAGGGGTGCAGGATGCTGTGAAATGGGTCAGCTTGCCATGGGGGAGTGGTTGGTCTCCAGGAGCTATTAAAACCAGAATTTGAGATTCGATGTGGGCAATTTATATAACATGTGGTCATTCAGAGGGCAGCACTCAGTGGGCCAAGGCCCCCTGAAAAAACAAAAAATGATGGGGTTCTTAGAATTGTACTAGATTTAGGGGCTGAACCCGAAATCCATATCCCTGCAGTACAGATAGCCTATGCCCTACAGTTAGGCAATCCTAAATGAAGTAGGTACTCAGAGGTAGAACTTACAGGTGATCAATGTGCCAGGGTATTCACCAGCGCTGGTAGAAACATGATATTCAACATGGTCCAACAAAACTATCTGCATATTCTATGTTATTCCACATGATATATACGCATTTAATGATACCAAGCCTGTGAGTTGCTTTAGATACCTCAGCCCCACGCTTCCTTTTTTCATCATGTCTGGGATTTCCCCATTGTGGATCTTTTTGGGATTGGACAGATCCAGCTGATTGTGGCACTTAAGGCGAAGAGGAAAAAAGATGGCCAACGAATTTGCATATTAAGATTAATAAACTGGAAGAAAGGTGAGAAGTCCTGAAAGTTTAGGAGTATAGCCTTTATTCATGCCAAAAGAGGTCTGGGAGTCTCTCTACCGGCACAAACACAGCACGTTGACCTGTTCTTGGGTGGATGGCCCCCGGGAGAGTCTCAACCACACTTTAGCTCACTGCGCTTTTCACAGAGGAGACATTGCCATATGCATTGCCATATGCATATCTGTCTTTGTCCCACCCGAAGGCAGTCTAACACTTAAATGCTAGACATCCCCTCTGAAAACGAGTACCAAGAGCAACCCCAGACCCGTGTTTCAGCCTAGTCGGCCTCATAAGTGAGGTGGGGCTGTGCCCACGAGCCTGCTCCTAACCCAACACATGGGTTAGGAGCAGGCTTGTGTCACAGACCATTTGCATGTTGATATTGTGCTTAATGTCCCTGTTAGACCTATTCATGAACCCTCTTGGTACAAGGGGCATTGTTATGCCATCCATGACTCCCAAAACATTTGGGAACGCAACAATGTCAAGGAACCTGTTTTCATGACATTCATGAGCAGGATCATTTGGAAATGTGGGGTGTTGGTGTATGCATAGCATCACTGTAGATATGAATTGTGAGTGGATGTGAAGGACACAGGGCTAAGTGATGCCATAAGCAAGTGCCACAATGCCGTATAAGTCCTTGAGATGCTAGACAATGGAATGGGGAATAAATGGTTCTGACTACTGAGCATATGCAAGAGTGCTATTAATATGGGTAGTGGGATGACTTTACAGGTATAGAGTCAAAGTTAATAAGAGAAGATTGTGGGGACTGTGGGCAAGGGTGAAGGGATGTCATACTTCACTGTAAAGGGCTGCTAGTGCAGAAGTGCAGGTAGTGAGTGGCTTCAACCAGATTATATGACATGTTCGAGGGTTTTTATTAAAAAATAAAAAGAGAATGCCTGTCTAGCCCCACCGCTATGAGGGAAGTTCCCTGCCTAACAAAACTAAAACTAATGGTGTTCAAAAGAAAACAGTTCTTCGTCCCAATCCTACAGTCTAACTGGCCCCAGCGCTTAGGGAAACTTAACAGAAAGAAGGAGGCCGGAGCAACGGTCTCTGTCTGTGGCTTCTGCCTGGCCCAGACACTTGGATCTCTTGTCCATCAGATTCACAAGTTCATCAATGTCACAAAACACTGTTCACAACCTCTATGTGGGACCTTTAAGGCAAATCTCAGTTCTTTACAATTCTCTCTCTCCAGGAAGAAAAGGTTTTCCTTATACAATTCCACCAATTTAGTACAATGTTCTTGCTTTTACAAAACACAGTTCACAAACTCACTGCGGGTTCTGTGTGCCGACTTTTCATTAATTGCTTGTAAATATTCAAACCCTCCATATTCGCCCTGCTCCCAACTCTGTACATTATATTTCAGATTTCTTGGACTTCTCAAAGTCATGCGGCCCTCTATCAGGCTTGCCTTCGCAGGGCCTCTGTACATCATCTGCCTGTTTGGGTTTTTCAGGCTCCCATAACCCTTGTGGCTTCTCCAGCCTTGGAAGTTAAATTCTCTCCATTTCTTTATGCTCTTCAAAGCACTATGGCCCTTTGATGGGCTTGTTTTATCTCTGTTCGGCTTTTCTGGGCTCCTGTAACCCTTGTGGCTGTCCGACTCTCTGAATGGCGTTACTTCTTCGGGAGCGTTTGCTTCCCTTATGTTAAAGTTTCTCAGTTTCTCAGGGCTCTCTAAAGCCCTATGGCCCTCTGATAGGCTCGCTTTCTCCCTCCTTGGGTTTAGCAGGCTTCCGTAACCTCATCAGCTTCATCAGCCTTAACACATTTCACAGTGCTCTCTGAAGCCCTATGGACTTCTCATAGACTTGCTTTCTCTCTGCTTGGGTTTTTCAGGCTCTCGTAACATTGTCAGCTTCTCCAGCCTCGAAAGTCTCTCAGTATCTCTGGGCTCTCCGAAGCCCTATGGCCCCTGATTGGGCTGCTTTCTCATGCTCAGGTTTATCAGGTTCCCATAACCTTGGCAGCTTCCCCAGCCTTGATTATCAATGTTCGTACCTCTGAAATGTGTTCTCTCCTCGGGAGCGTTTGATTCCCTTCTGTTCCTCGCCTCAGCGGAAAATGCACTTCGTGTGCGGAGCTTGAGGATCCAGGCTCCCTGCTGCAGTCTGGTCTCGCCATCGGTTACCGGCCCCCCAGGCACACCACGGCTTCTTTGTGGTCGTGCTACCAGGTGAGATGGTTGCTTTATCATCCCTGTCTCCGTTCTGCCCCAGGCCTCTTTGCCGGTCATGACACCAGCCTTCCAGCATCTTGCAAGTGACTTGTTTGCTCACCATGCTACCACTGGCACCTTGGTCTAGATTCAAAGGTGTGTTGCTGTTCTTTGACTGTGGAGTTCAGGCAAGATCCAGTATTACCTAAAACCAAAGAGATTCAAGAAATGTCACTATTCCGTGAATCCAAGACAGAAGTATTCAAAACAGAAGTAACAACAGTCTTTTCAATTCTAATGTAGGCAGATAGTGTGTTCCAGACAGGGACTTCATTATCGCAATAGGAGTCGTTGTCCCCGAGAGGAGAGTCACTCCCAGTGAGGTCCCAGTTGCACAAACCCCTAAAACGGCTTGGCTGAGTGAGCTCCCCTCCCTAGCCTCAAAAGGGGTGGCTGCCCATTGGGACGATTACCCTGGATTCGTCATATGGGGTTATTGATGCAATTATCTCCCTCTTTAGCACTATGAAGTCCTCCATATTAGTCGGGAGTCACAGCATTGTGGGTGTTGAGACAGAATTACTATTTTTGAGATTCTAGGGCCATTTTCTGAGGCCCTTCATCTTTTTTCTATTTTCCCCCTCTATTTCTTGGATCACTGAGCTAATTTTGATGGACAGAGGGACTTCTCCTGGAGTACCTTTGCAGTTTAAACACTTTTTTCCTTACTTTATTTATTTTTATTTTATTGAGCATTTGTAAGGCCTTTTATACAAAAGAATTGTGTTTCAAAGTGCCACAAGGCTAAATAGAAAGGGAACAGGCTAAATAAAAACAATGCAAACAAAGGGGGGTCTGGGAATCTCTCTACCAGCACAAACACAGCCCAATGACCTGTTCCTGGGTGAATAACCCCTGGGAGAGACTCTACCAAGTCTTTAGCTCACTGTCCTTTTCACAGAGAAGACATTTCCCCACATATCAGCCTTTGTCCTGCCCAGGGACAGTCCAGCGCCGAAATGCTAGGCAATTCTCCTCTGAACAAGAGTACCATCAGTAACCCCATACACGTGTTTCAGCCTTGTTGGGCATCATCACTGAGGTGAAACTGTTGCCTCTCTAAGAACAGTGAGCAAGGGGTCCACGTCTGGATTGCCCTGTTAAGTTAGGGTGAAACCCAAAGTTAATGTATGCAAACAAAGGGGGGTCTGGAAATCTCTCTACCAGCACGAACACAGCCCAATGACCTGTTCTTGGGTGAATAACCCCTGGGAGAGACTCTACCAAGTCTTTAGCTCACTGTCCTTTTCACAGAGAAGAAATTTCCCCGCATATCAGCCTTTGTCCTGCCCAGGGGCAGTCCAGCGCCGAAATGCTAGGCAATTCTCCTCTGAACAAGAGTACCATCAGTAACCCCATACACGTGTTTCAGCCTTGTTGGGCATCATCAGTGAGGTGAAACTGTTACCTCTCTAAGAACAGTGAGCAAGGGGTCCACGTCTGGATTGCCCTGTTAACTTAGGGTGAAACCCAAAGTTAATGTATGCAAACAAAGGGGGGTCTGGGAATCTCTCTACCAGCACAAACACAGCCCAATGACCTGTTCTTGGGTGAATAACCCCTGGGAAAGACTCTACCAAGTCTTTAGCTCACTGTCCTTTTCACAGAGAAGAAATTTCCCCGCATATCAGCCTTTGTCCTGCCCAGGGGCAGTCCAGCGCTGAAATGCTAGGCAATTCTCCTCTGAACAAGAGTACCATCAGTAAACCCATACACGTGTTTCAGCCTTGTTGGGCATTATCAGTGAGGTGATCTGTTTCCTCTCTAAGAACAGTGAGCAAGGGGTCCACGTCTGGATTGCCCTGTTAACTTAGGGTGAAACCCAAAGTTAATGTATGCAAACAAAGGGGGGGTCTGGGAATCTCTCTACCAGCACGAACACAGCCCAATGACCTGTTCTTGGGTGAATAACCCCTGGGAGAGGTTTTTTTTGCATAAATTAACTTTGGGTTTCACCCTAAGTTAACAGGGCGATCCAGACGTGGATCCCTTGCTCACTGTTCTTAGAGAGGCAATAGTTTCACCTCACTGATGATGCCCAACAAGGCTGAAACACGTGTATGGGGTTACTGATGGTACTCTTGTTCAGAGGAGAATTGCCTAGCATTTTGGCGCTGGATTGCCCCTGGGCAGGACAAAGGCTGATATGCGGGGAAATTTCTTCTCTGTGAAAGGGACAGTGAGCTAAATACTTGGTACAGTCTCTCCCAGGGGTTATTCACCCAAGAACAGGTCATTGGGCTGTGTTCGTGCTGGTAGAGAGATTCCCAGACCCCCCTTTTTTTTGCATAAATTAACTTTGGGTTTCACCCTAAGTTACCCAGGCGAGCCAGACGTGGACCCCTTGCTCACTGTTCTTAGAGAGGCAACAGTTTTACCTCACTGATGATGCCCAACAAGGCTGAAACAGGTGTATGGGGTTACTGATGGTACGCTTGTTCAGAGGAGAATTGCCTAGCATTTCGGCGCCGGACTGCCCCTGGGCAGAACAAAGGCTGATATGCGGGGAATTTCTTCTCTGTGAAAGGGACAGTGAGCTAAAGACTTGGTAGAGTCTCTCCCAGGGGTTATTCACCCAAGAACAGGTCATTGGGCTGTGTTCGTGCTGGTAGAGAGATTCCCAGACCCCCCTTTTTTTTGCATAAATAAAAACAATGGCAGACAGTAATATACAGTTGTGGTCCTACTAGGCCTTGTGGCATTCAGCCGTGCAAGTTCATTTAGATGAAGTGCCAGGGAAGGGGATGGAATGGGGAACAGAGGAGTGGACAAGTGCTGGAGGAGGGGCCGAATGGGGAGTGCTAAGAGTAGCCGAGGGGGAGAACCTCAGGCTAAGTGCTGGTACAGGTGACTCTCAAGGTGGGATGTGGCACCACCAAGAGGGCCCTGCAGGGCAGTGCAGTGGGGGTAGGAGTGTTGGTATTGACCGGGCGGAAGGGTCTGGGGTCCTGTAAAATTCATGAGGATCAGGCCAGTGGTCGCAGCAATAGTGGGGTGATTAGCTGTGGAGGGAAAGAGGGAATGAGGTAGAGAAGATCAGAGTTTTGAGCAGTTTCCGGAACGTAAGGAGGTTTGGTTCAAGTCTGAGAGGGGTAGAGAGGCCATTCCAAAAGGAGGCCCCAGCCGAGGAGAGAGACCTGCCACCAACTCTCTTCTTGGAGAAGCTTTTGATAGTCAGAGGGTTGGAATTAGAGAAGTGCAGGGCTCTAGCAGGCACATATTTCAGAAGGGAATGTTGGAGATAGCATGGTCCCGGGCCCCAGAAGGCCATGTGGATAGATTTTAGGGCTGGAGAGGTACAGTCCCTGGGCTTAAGGCCAAGGATAAATCTTGCAGCCCTGTTCTGGATTAGCTGGAGGCGGCAAAGGGTAGAAAGAGGGAGATTGAGAAGGAGGCTGTTGCAGTAGTCCAGCCTGGAGGGGACCAGAGCTCTGTAGACATTGAGGTTCTTACTTAAGGTATATGGTATTGGGTCACCCATAAAGGTTCCCAGACCTAGGGGTGCCTGTGAGGCACTCCATTTTTGTCTAGGGTGATTATATCACCACCCATTGGTTTCGGGAGTATGTGGGTGGCAGCTGTTATTTAATGTTGGCTGTGCCAAAGGGTGCAAACCATTTTACCACATTGGTAGCCTAATGTACTTTTTGGGGGCATACCAGTGTATTTCTTAAGTCCTGATTTTGACCATTTTGTATTTTAAAGGCTTCATTTGTTCAGAGCAGCCAGAAGGTAGGAATGCAATGGCTGTACTGGTGATTTGGGCATCTTGTGAGACCACATGTCAGCCTACATGTTGTTTTTAACTGGTTTAGGCCGGCCTAAATCCCTGAGCTCCCCCACATACTTCCTGGGGTGTTGGTCTAGGCTGAGTAACCACACCTTCCTCCATAGCCCCCATTTGTGACTGGTGAGATGGCCTGGGCCAGCACTAAAGGACAGTGGTATGTAAGGGTTCCCCCTGCCATTCCTCTCTCTCGCTGTTCTGTTCTGGAAATTTAAGGAAGCAGGTCTGAGGAGTTTTTGACCAATTCCTTACCAATTCTTAACAATGTTGCCATCTTAAGTTCTCACCTGGCCATACTGGCTAGGTGCAGTGATGTGGGCATATCCCAGTTAGGACTTTCTGCTTTGAAAAGTCTAGATCACTTCCCCTACTTCCTCTTCCTCACTCCTCTGAAGTGTTGAGTCTGGCTTCCCAACCTTTCTTTTTCTACCGGGTTGACAGAAATATTTCTGCTATGTTCCTTCGCCTTCTGTAAGTCTTCCCCACTGGTAATTTCACTGCTGCCCTGTGAGGCTCCATTCTGGTATGGATTTTGTTCTTCTTATCTGTCATGGGGGTATTCATTGGCTAAGGATTCAAGCCCCCGGGGACCGGATCTGTAAACCGCTCGTAGGGAAGAAACCTGTACTTACCCGGGTTGTAAAAACTGCCCCTGCAAGTACCTTGCTCCTGTTTCCTGGAGTGGGCGATTATACAAGATACCCTCTGGAGTTCCTTTGGTCCACGGTTGAATTTCTTTGAAAGTAAATCTCCCACTGACTAACAATGTGGGGTCTTCCTCCTTTGCTCCATCTTTTTCTGTGGCGTCTGCACTTCAACCTGCCTCTGCATCTCTACTTTGATATATATGATATGATATGATAGGTTGTTAAAAGTGTGCTTAATACCCAAAGGTTTCTAAGCGCGGACTCTGTGTCGTCTTGTTTCCAAGGCGAGCACATTGCCGCTGAGCTATCCTCCCAAGACCCTCTAGTCTTTGGGATTCCCTCTAGTCCTCCCTGTGGTTGTTTGCTGCAGAATCCGCACCTCTGGAGTAAAACAAAGACGTGCCTTCATTTTCCCCATACCAGCAGATGGCCTACTGACTTTATCCCATTGACTTCCATGGAACTTACTACTCAACCTGGAACTCTTCTAAAAGTGACATTAGGGAATTTCCTGCCCCTGGACATTTTCTTGGCACCCACAAGGGGTTGAGGCCGAAAACTGGATTTTTAGCAGTTTTTAAGGTTGTGTTCTCTGCTTCTCTAACTGTGAATGCATTTTTACACTGTAGCTAATTTTGGTGACTGTGTAAGTTTATTTCGCTGAAGCATATTGCACTGATAATTGTTTCTGAAATGTATACGGATTTTTTGAAGGCCTGTGGCTCTATGTAAGAATTGTGTTCTCCCTCTAGCGCTATTAATATGTATAATGTGCATTCATGTTATTCAAAGACAGGCCCTCGTTACGAATGACCTGATCCAGAAAAAAGTGGCGGTAACAACAGTGACTGGCACCTTCTCCGGACTGGGTCACTCCGGGTCTGCCGGTAGAGGCTGTGAACTACCGGCAGGCCTGACTTGCCAGTAGTTCAGGCCCCTACCGGCAGATCATTCACTGAACCACTGGCACCATTACTAACGGTGCCGGTGCTTCAGTGTTCGCATTCCCATGGACTCCATGCAAATGGGAGCTTACTGTTCTGCCACTGTCCCTAATGTACCGTTGTTACTGGGGTATCAGGTGGTGGAAACTGTCAGTTGAAGTTGCCGGTAGGCCTGGCAACCTCAGAAGGAGGGCATTTGTCCCAGATGGCCAAAATTAAGATTGAGTGTCAGTGATGGCCGTAGGCCCTTTATCACAAATTTTCACTGTGAACTAACATTTGTAGTTTCCCTTTTCTTTGTCTAGATGTCTTGTGTAAAGGGTGTACACTATACAGCAAGAATCTGTTGTGTCTTAAGGACAATTTGTGTTGTACAGGCACTATAGACCTTGTACATTTTATCAGACTGATTTATTCACTTTTACTCCCCCAAAGATATATGTTGGTGCCTATCTGCGATAGTGAACCCACATTAAAGTATTGGACATCACTATTTCATAATATACTGGGTCTTTTTGTAATTTTGCATATTATGTGCCTATGGACTTATTTGAACTAATAAATATCTATATGTGTAACCAAATGAATGTATATATGTTTCAGTATATCTGAGAGACGTGTGTTGACCAATTATACCATTGTGCAAGCCTGCTACTCATAGAGTTAAGTCTTGTTGCTCTGTTCATGTTACTTACCTTTCAGAGAGGTTTGGCTTCCATTTCTTGTCGGATATATTAGCACCCCACTTAAGATTAGTTTTTGTACAGCCTGCTCCAGTGAGGCATAGTGGCTATGTCCAGGTGAGCATAGAGGTAGCTGAAGGCTATATTTCAGACAGTGGTGAAGACCAAATTGCAGTGGCAGCTGGTGAATGTTTTCATTGATGGTGCGTAAATATTTGCACAAATATGCAAGAGCAACCGAGCATACCAAGTGCACAAACTACCCAAGAGAAATCTGTGGGGTGTTCCCTGCTCCTGCAAAACGTTTGGTTAAAATGGTGTATAATACAGCACAATTTCTTCAGTAAAAATCTAGACAGTTTGTAGTCAGTTTTGTAGGGTAATTCCTGAAAAAAATCCAATAGATGTGAACATCTATTCTCCTCCTCTCCTTCCCTCATCTCTGGTTGTCTGTCTGCTATCCAGAAGTGGTGTGCCGCCAATGACCTCTGCCTTAATGCCAGTAAGACTGAGATTCTCCCCATCAGCACACCTGCTCCCTCCTTCCCTGCAGCTCTCTGGCCGGCCTCTCTTGGCCCTCTTCCTGCTTCCACCTGCAAGGCTAAAAACGTTGGGGTCATCTTCGACTCCACAATCTCCTTCTCTCCTCACATCTCTGACGTCTCTAAGAAGTCACACTACCAGCTGCACCTCCTCAGAGGTATTCTTCCTTTCCTCTCCTTCCCTCAGAAGCTCACTGTCTCCAGAGCCCTGGCTCTCTCTAGACTGGACTATTTCAACAGCCTCTTTCTAAATCTGCCTGCTTCTACTCTCCGCCCTCTGCAATTTATCCAGAACAGGACTGCATGACTTGTGCTTGGCTTCAAGCCCAGAGATCGTATCTCTCCAGGACTGGAATCTCTGCAATGGCTCCCAGTGGCTGCGAGGATTAAGTTAAAAACCCTCTGCATCATCCACAAGGCCTTCTGGGGCCTGAGGCCTCAATACCTTCAACTCTCTCTTCCTAAATATCTTCCTTCTCGAGCTCTTCGCTCATCCGCCTCCAACTCCCTCAGGGTCAGTCGGTTCTCCAAGCAATGAGTTGGTGGTAGATCTCTTTCCTCGGCTGATGCCTCCCTCTGGAACAGCCTCCCTGCCCCCCTAAACTTGAGGAGAACCATCTCCGGTTCCGGAAGATCCTCAAAACCTTTCTCTTTGCTTCTGTTTTTTCTCCTCCACTCCTCTGCTGACCTCTTAGCTGTAACTGGAACCGCACTGGCTACCTGGACACCCTCTGATCTCGGGACCAGGTCCCACCCCACCAGCTTTTCACACCTGCACTGCCCACCTGGCAACCCCCGCACTTGGGGACTGTCTATGTATCCCTACAGTCCCCCGCCCAGCCCATGACACCTGATGTCTGCACTTACCCATGCACTTGCCCATGGCGGGCGCGACGCGGCGCCACAGCGAGGCTGAGCCTCGATCTGGGCCTTACTTCGTTTCCAGTATCCGCCGGCAGGCGGATGCGCCGGCGGCCGATACGAAGGCCGTATAAAGGCCCTGTTTTGCGCCCAGGACCCCTTCTGCAAGACGATCCTCGAGGGTAGCGGGCAGGAGCCCCCCCCTCCATCCTGCAGCTGCGGACAAGCTGCAGCGTAGACCGGCATCACACGGCCTGCCTGACCGTGTCATTATCTTCCGCCTGACCCTCCCATGCCGGGCGCGACGCGGCGCCACAGCGAGGCTGAGCCTCGATCTGGGCCTTACTTCGTTTCCAGTATCCGCCGGCAGGCGGATGCGCCGGCGGCCGATACGAAGGCCGTATAAAGGCCCTGTTTTGCGCCTGTTTGACGACGGAAGGCGAGGAAGCGCCCTTCTCTTTACCCCTGATCACTAAAATTAGCCCGGAGGGAGCCTCCTCCAAGGTAGGCCCTATCACGGTAAGCCTTGGGACCCTACTTTGCACCACCAATAAGGAAACAAAAAACTCTGACATTGTGATCCAGTATCTAAGCTCCTCCTAAAGACATAAAGCTACTCTGTATCACTCCTTGCGTTGCTGCGAGCTGTGCTCATATAATTCTGTCCACTATCTTGCAGCCCAATAGGTAGCTATAATATCCTATCCATCATTGCCAGCGATATGGTCACCTGCTCCTACCTTGCTGCCTGCACTGTGCCTTTGCCATTTGAAATGCATTCATTATAGCCCTGCGTACCTTGCGACTTGCACCTTAGTCATTGCAGCCTATGGAGACTATACTGACCCATGCCCTCTCTGATTTTGTGTAACTTATGTCTCCATTACCCACTGGGCCCTTGCTACCTGAATCCTAGCCACTGTGGATATACTTTTCTCTGTCCAGTATGCCCAATTGAAATAGCCTATCCAGCTCTCCATGCTTATTTGAAATTTAGCGTCCTCATTGTGTAGACCTTCATAGAACTGCTACAGACTCCGTAGCTCTGAACAATGTGCTCTTCACCACCCACTGCATAAACATGGTCCTCTATTAATACACCTTTTGACCCACTCGAAACCCTCCTGGTCTCCTGCCAATTGTATGGTCGCTTAGAGACCACTGTGATATTGTGTTGCGCCCTATGGTCGCTTAGAGATCGCTGTGTTATTGTGTTGCGCCATTTGGTCGCTTAGAGTTCACTGCAATATTGTGTTGTGTCCTATGGTCGCTTAGATATCACTGCAATATTGTGTTGTGTCCTATGGTCGCTTAGAGATCACTGTGATATTGTGTTGCGCCCTAGGGTCGCTTAGAGATCGCTGTGTTATTGTGTTGCGCCCTATGGTCGCTTAGAGATCACTGCAATATTGTGTTGTGTCCTATGGTCGCTTAGAGATCACTGTAATATTGTGTTATGTCCTATGGTCGCTTAGATATCACTGTGATATCGTGTTATGCGTTATAGCCACTCCTGACCGCCCACAGGCCCCCCTAGGATCTTTGCTTTTAGCCTAACAGTACTTCACTACTGACTACTGTATCTAGCCGGCGGCCAGTTCAAGGGCCACTCTAACCAAATTGCCTTATGGTCGCCAATAGACCACAACTGATTATGTTTTGCCCAGATTTATGTTGAGCCACTAGTCTTATGGCCCTTGCCTCTCACTGCTAATTTGATCTTAGGTGGCCCCTGTCTATGTACATGGTTGTTGTACCACCTAGCTCTTCCCTCTCACCTAGGTAACCAGGACCTTCATCATGCACATCAGTGTACTCCTCCCATTTCTCTTCACACTATCCCTTCGACTCGCCCAAGTTCTCCAGCTACCTACAGTATCAACCTCCACACTCTGGGTTAAAATGGACCAGCCTTCCACCAGCATGGCATCCCCACGACCTCTCGCATCGCCTAGAATAATCCCGGCAGCACCCACTGTAGGCCATACCAACCTATACCTCAACGACCCAGCTCTATGGCTGGATCACTTTGCCAGGAAACCTACACCTAACCAACCCTGCCCCCTCTCTCTTAGAAATAAGAGACTAGGCTCCAGATTCCGCCTACGCCTATGCCACTTCCGTCACATCGCCAGGAAACAAACCCCCCTCTCTCCTGGATCTCTGTCAATTGCCACCACATGCAAACCCACCTCCACTGAGGTTAAACTGCCCATGTTCAAAGGTGCCCTCATTAATGCCAGATCCCTCACTGCACATGCACTGGACATAGCTGACCTCATCACCACGTCCGACCTTGACTTCCTAGCTATCTCCGAAACATGGCTTCATGCCGCATCTGGCCCCTTACTAGCGTTAGCCCTACCGCCGAACTACGGCATCACACGATGTGACCGCTCCTCCGCCTCTTCCAAAGGCGGTGGTGTGGCCTTCATCCATAAAAATACTCTTGACCTAAGAGTGCTACCTGACTCCAAACTCACATCGGCCGAATTGCTGTCTGTCAAACTAGCACTCACACCTAACCAAACAGCCACCATGCACCTAATCTATAGACCTCCAGGACCCGCTCCAACATTTGTCAGTGAAATCTCCACTCTCCTCCTCAACAATACAAAGATCAATTCGCAAACAATCATCCTAGGCGACCTTAACTTAGGTCTTGGTGACTTAAAAGATCCGGTGGCCTCTGACCTGGAGATTGCACTATCTGACCTCGGCCTTACCTTATACATCCAAGAGCCTACCCATATTAAAGGTAGAACACTTGACTGGTTAGCTGGCTCCAATTGCAATATCAAAGTCCTTAACAATTCCCCCTGTCTATGGTCCGACCATCACATTATAACTTTCAACATTGAAGCCACACCACGAATCCCGTCACCATTAGCCCCAGCACTCCCAACTCGAAGCAAAAAAGATATAACCAAGGAGAAACTCCTCCCATTGTTACTCCCGTCCCTTAACACAGCCACCATCTCTTACTCTGATCCAACCTCACTAGCACACACCTACAACCAAACAATGCGAACCGCCATTGATTGTATAGCACCTCTCAAACTTAGAAAGGCCAAACCTCAAGCCTATCTTAACTCATGGTTCACACCACAGCTAAGATCGCTCCGCAAAGCCAAACGCTGTGCCGAAAATCGATGGAAAAGCCACCCCTCAGACGAGCATAAAGACAGTTTCCTCCTAGCCTCACTCTCCTACAAAGATGCCATCATCACGGCAAAAAAGGAATCTTTCAACAACCGCATTATACAAGCCGACTCGAACTCCAAGGAACTCTTTAAAATCCTAAGAGAGCTTGAAACTCCAGTCGCCCCCCCTGACACATGCGTGAAAGATAGTAAATGGTGTGCCAACATCCAAGCAGCCTTACTAAATAAAATCTCCACACTACAAGACAAAATCAAAGATAAACAGGACAGCCTGAAGCGCGACAATCACGTTCATTCCCTCACTAAGGCCCCCTTACCAGTCCCTTCCAATATCACACCATTCGCATTCTCTCCACTTACCGTGGCAGAGGTAGAAAATATAATTCTCAGAATTAAGCCAACTAACTGCCAAGGTGACCCGTGCCCAGCCCATACTATCAAGGACTCAGCGCATGAGTTGGCCCCATTCATCACAGCCTTCATCAACTCTTCCTTTCAAACAGGTATTGTCCCGGACAATCTGAAGGACGCTTGGGTTATCCCACTGCTTAAAAAACCTTCCCTAGACCCCAACATCCCCACTAACTTCCGACCTATCACCACCGTACCATTTCTGCTCAAGATCCTAGACCGTGCCGCATACTTTCAGATCCAAAATTACTTGGAAACTAATAACTTGCTAGGTCTACGACAATCTGGTTTCCGCCCCAGACACGGGACAGAGACCACTTTATTAGACCTTAAAACTCAAATCGAGGTTCTAAAGGATCAAGGCAAACTAGCACTGCTACTACTTCTCGACCTCTCAGCCGCATTCGATCTGGTCAACCATCAGATCCTGTGCGAGCACCTCCATTCAGCTGCCAACTTCTCTTCCTCAGCTGCGGCTTGGATCAAATCCTTCCTGAGCAACAGATCCATGAGAGTCTTTGCCCCATCCGCAGCCGCGGACCCCTCCCCGATTCACTGCGGCGTTCCTCAGGGATCTTGTGTGTCACCTACACTTTATAACATTTTCACTAAACCACTCTTTGATGTGCTTGACTATCTGGGTGTCTCCTATACCAACTATGCGGACGACACCCAGATACTCATCCCCATCACTGGTGATTATCTAGGTGACACCAAAGCCCTTAACGACATCTACTTGGTCATCCAAGCCTGGATGGCCCAACATCAGTTGTGCTTGAATGATGACAAGACGGAGCTCCTAATCTTGGGCACTGCACAACGCCTGAGCAGACTAGAACAGTCCTATCAATCATTCAACATAGATGGTAATATCATTCGTGTCTCAAAAGATACCAAAACGTTAGGTTTCTACCTTGATGCCACACTCTCATTAACCCGACAAACTAATGCTGTCAGATCTGCGTCTGCATACACATGCAAACTTATCGCAGCTTGCAGACCATTCCTCACTACGTCTAACAGCGTTACGCTAGCGAGAACCCTTATTATGGCTAAAATTGATTACTGCAGTGCTCTTTATCTTGGCACCAGCCAAGAGAACCTGAACAGACTTCAAACGACACAAAACAACGCCATTCGTGCTGCGCTAAACATTCCCCGACGCCACCACATCACAGAAACCAGAAGTAAGCTAAATTGGCTACCTGTCAAACAGAGAATTTCACTCAAAACACTTGCCCTTATGCACAAATGCCTAGCCAATAAAGCCCCTATCTACCTTGGCAGTCGACTATCGCGCCACTCTACCTCCCGACCTCTAAGAACAGCCCAATCCCACTGTTTAGCGATCCCGAGATTTAAATTGCAAAAAGCAGGGGGCTCAAGTTTCCCCGTCTTAGCTTCCAAGTTATGGAACTCCCTCCCTGTCTCAATTAGAGCGGAAGACTCTTTCAATACCTTCAAAGCCAATACTAGATCTTGGCTTTTCAACCAGCTTTAAGGCCGTCCTCGCGCTTCTTCCCGACCTACCCGACTTGCCGACCACTACTATCACCTATCGGCACTGAAACTACTGTACATATGTATATAAGATCCTCTTGCAAATATATATAATGACTCTTTGCTAGACCTGCATATTGGAACCCATGTTTGTAATAATGCTCTGTTATACCTGCATATCTCTAACCTTGTACAAATTGCGCCCTGATGCCTCCGGGCCTGCGGGTTTTGCGCGTTATAAATAAAATACAATACAATACAATACAATGCTGGCTGCTACTTACTTATTGTTAACATCTTTGCCATGTACTGCACTGTCCCCGCCCCCTTCCCACGCACTTGCGTGATCTGAATGACACCTGGCCTAGTAGGATCGTTGTCCGTCCTCCCTTTGCTCCCCTCCCTTGCCTCGTCGCGCCTTGAAACACTTGTGTATAGGCACGTTATAAATGCCATATCATATCATATCTTAACAGTGCAAAGGCACATTTTCCAATGCATTTTCATGATGCCTTTCTCCAAAATATATGCCAGTATAAAAAAACCTTTTAATTCTTGTTGTCCGCATACATTTCTATGCTGGCTGCACCAGTATTTGTTAGTATTTCCATTTCAGAATATACTCATGTTTACTTTGCCCATAATGTCATTAATGATACTACAAGAAAGCATGCCTTAGTTGGATTTGCCAATATAGGCTAGTACCCCCAAGTAAGAATGTAATCCTGTTGGCTTGGTCCAAATTGGCTGTAGAAATGTAGGCAAGTCTAGACATGTAATAACACTTATCATGTTTGATTTATCATAGATGCACAGAGAAATAAACATTCCACAGTAAGTAATGGCTAGACTGGCTGCACCAAAGGGCCACCCTAGCCACATAGTTGCACTTATCATGCTTGCTTCATCATAGATGCCCAATAAAAAATGTCATGCCACAGTATGAAATGGCTAAACTGGCCAAACCGAAATGCCACTCTTGCCACATAATAATGCATATCATGCTTTTTTATCATAGAGGCCAAATAAAACATGTAAGGTCACAGCAAGAAAAGGCTAGTCTTGCATCACCAAAATGCCAGTTAAGCCATGTAATAACACTTATCATGCTTGATTGATTTATCATAGATGCCCAGTACAAAAGCAGAATTCCACTCCTAGTAACACTTATCATGCTTGCTTCATCATAGATGTCCAGTAAGAAATGTCATGCCACAGTACGAAATGGCTAGACTGGCAGCACCTAAATCCCCCTCTAGCAAAAGTATAATGCTTTTATTTGTTCCATAGAGGCCCAATAAAACATGTCAGGCCACAGTAAGAAAAGGCTAGTCTTGCTGCACCAAAATGGCAGTCTAGCCACATGAGAATACCAATCATGCTTCCTTTATCATAAATGCCCAGTAAATAATGTCATGCCACCGCAAAAATTAGCTAGGTTGGGTGCACATAAATGCCAGCCTAGATATGTAATATCACTTATTATGCTTGCTTTAACATAGATGCCCAGTAAAAATAATTCTGCGCATCCTTCCCCCGTTCTACCTCACCCTCCCAAAATCAGTGCCCCAGCCAAGTGCATGCACATACATTCATACAACAATCACTTGCTCATTCACACTTAGCCTTCACCTGCTCATTCACACGAACACTCACACGCCATGCATCCACCCATTCACACGCACACCCATACATCATACTTTCACTCGCATGCATGCAAACCTACACAAATTCAACTTTAAACTCAATCTTATCTTTCACCAGTGGTGCTCCCCTGAAAGCCCTCTGCCACCAACGGCAGGACCAGGATGCAAAGAGCACTTCCTGGTTCCAGAGCACCCCTGAAGCACTGCCCCAGCGCATCTGAATGTGCTGGGAGCACAAGACTGCTCCTTGCACATTCATATGTGCAGTTCCCCAGCCAACATCTTCAATGGACCATTGAAGACTGGGGAAGCAAAATACCCATTCTTGCATGGTCCATTCAAAATGTGCGCTCGGGAATAAATAATCGGTCAAAAGGAAATCATGCTTACCTTTGACAGGTCTGCCTTCAGCCACTCGATTTATAAGCACTCTGCATGTCCATCACTGAAGTTCTGTTAAAAACAAGCATTGGCAAAGCCAACAGTTTTGCTTGTTTATAAATATTAGGGATTTGCCAGGCACAGATATTAGATGCCCAAGGGCTCACACCATTTTGCACCTGCTACCACCAATGCACTGTTCATACCACTACGGCTGTGCCCAGCATGTACCTTTCCCATGCCTACATAAAAGGCCAAGCTTTTGGCATTGCCAATGCTTATTTCACATGGAAATAAAGACATTGGGCCTCATTTCAAGTATGGCAGTCTGGAAGCACTGTGCAGGTAACACTGATTACCGGCATCATTTCTGGACAGTCGCAGTACGAGTCACGATGCCGGTAACAACGTTGCCGCTAACATCGTCTACTGTGCGACCGTAGCGGTCAGCACCATCAACTTTAACACTGGCAATCCCGAAGGTTGTGCCAGAAACACCGGTGTGATGGTACCAAGCCAGCATTATGACTGCTGTCTACATGGAAAAACTGGCACCAAAATGCCAGAGCCACTGTGAAAACTGCACCGGAAACACCAGCAGCGTGGAGCAGGCATTATTAAGCAGGCTCAGGTGTGTAAACAACAGCCCACTGGTGGACCTAATCAGCCCAGTTGCACACCATGAGCACTGTGAACGTTGAAAAGGACCACACCCACACCCCACGCACCTGCCAACATAACCATACTGCCACTCATAGCAGCAGCCATGGAGCTGAAGGCTCTGCATGCAGGAATGCACATCAATGAGCAGGAGTTGTAATAGTGGCAACAGCCAGAGGAAGACGATAATGATGTTGATGCAGAGGAACAATGGGCAGCATGCACCACCGTACAGGGAACCACCCATACCCTGCACAATGTCCACACCCTGAACTGACAGTCAGATACATACATTGTATTGCCTGCAGAGCGAGACCATCCACAGCATAGTGGACCTCATCAACGATGACATCCGGAGCATAATTTGAAATCAGACTGCCCTACCCCACTTGCAGAAGGTGATGTTCATGCTGCATTTCCTGGCCACCGGCACATACCAATACACACTGTTGGGAGTTACATGGGATTTCCCAGCCTGGTTTTTCCAAGGTGCTGCATGCCCTCCTGCATCATGCGTCCCAGCACATCGCCCTACCCACAAAAACAGCCCAGGTGAATGCCACCAAGGTCCATTTTCATGCCCTGGCAAGCATGCCCAATGTTCTTGGAGTGCTTGACTGCACACACATCAAGCTAGTGGCCAGACCTGCCATTGAGGAGGCATATTGCAACCGGAAACTCTACCAATCAATGAATGTACAGTTTGTCTGTGATGCGGACCGCATCATCACACACTGCTGTGCACTTTACCCCGGATCCAGGCATGACCCAATGGTCCTGTGCAACAGCATGCTGCCAGGGTACATGGAGTGTTATGTTGGAGAGCAAACCTGGCTGTCGGGTGAGTGAAAGTACCTACACACACACCACATAGCATATGCGTTGGAGATTTGGGAGAGGGGGTAATCCACTGTCACGAGTGCATGTGCGGAAGGCAACAAGTAAATGCATGGGCACAAACTGCATGCAAGAGCCGGAGCCCATGGTTGTCATGTGGCACATGAGTAAACGCAAGGACACACCATCACAATCTGGGCACAGTTGGACAGTCACATGACATGCACCACAGGTATCAGAATGCATCACACCCATGTCACCTACTTCTGCATGTCCACACTGTGCCCATCCCCCACTGCCAGCGTCACAAGCATGTGATTTCAATCACACAAATCTCCCAACCAGCAGTGAGTGTCAAAGCGTGAAGCAAGGTGATTATTGTCCTGACACAAGCGCACATACCCATATGCAGTTGTCACGAACCCACATCCAGACATGGCTGCATTGCCTCAACCACCCCAATCACATCGTCCCCCTTGTCTCCCTCCGATGCAGTTGATTCCGGATACCCCTTGCTGCCATGGCTTATGACACCTGCCAGGCATCCACAGACGCACCAGGAGAATGTGCACAACCGTGCGCACATCAGGGGGAGGTGCACCATTGAGCATACCTTTGGACTCCTGAAGTAAAGGTTTTGCTGCCTAAGTCGCCTGTGAAAGTGGGCACGATCGTCCTGGCCTGTGCCATGTTACAAAATATGTGCGTCAGGCATAACATTCTCCTTCCCCAGGACATGGGCGTGCCTCTGGCAGAGGGAGATGACGGCGGTGATTCAGATGCAAATATACTATTGCCCCATTGCAGGGGTGACAGGGATGGGTGTGAAGCCTGCTATTACCTAATTAACAATTACTTCTAAGCACAGAGCACGAGCACACGGCCCAGGCCATCCACCGCATGTGAGACTGCACAAATAATAAAGCACACTACCACAAAAGAAAATGAATTTCCAAAAATGGTTATCTATGCAAAACCAGGTGTAGTAACAGATGCATACGAAACAGAGAACAGTGGTCCAACACCCCCACCCCAACTACCCATCCCGACACCCCCTCCACGACCTACCCATCCCCACACCCCCCACAAATTGTTAAACCATATAAACACCCTAGTGCACAATTGTCTCAAACCACATTTGTGTCAAAGGTTCATTTCCGTGGCGTCTTGCCACATGGCCCACCCTCCTGTGGTGAGGCTGACAGGCGCAAGGACCAGCGCCTTGGGCTGCTCTGCTGAGAGCCCGCAGGTGTGGTATTGGAGGATGGTTGGTCTGAACTGGCTGCCTACCTGTTCTCAAGCGCCGCATGCAGGTCCAGTGCAAGATTCTCAGTCATGGCTGAGATGGCCTCAGTCCCGGTCCTTCGGCGACAGGAGCATGACTGCAGAGGCAGTCCTGCCTTGGGCACTGCAAATCCACTGGGCACTGGCCTGCGCAGTCTTCTGAATTAGCTGCATCTCCTCCCGCATGAGTGTCGACTCCTAGAGGTGCTGGCACACAAGCCCGGCCATCTCTGAGCCTTGCATCCATATCCCTGATGCTGGGGAAGGTTGGTGGTGTCGGGCTGTGCAAGCGATGGGGGCTGATGGTTGGACGTTCATAGGCTGTATGCTCTGACGTGCCGCCAGTGGTGTCACCGGTGCCCAGCCCAGCATCCTCATTGCTGGATGCATCCATCTCCCTGGTGGTTGGCGTGGAGGTGAGAATTGCCTCCCAGGATTACAGCAGATGTGCTTGCCTGGGTCGGCGCAGCTGATGTGCTTGCCTGGGTTGGCGCAGCTGATGTGCTTGCCTGAGTTGGGGCAGCTGTTGTGTTTGCCTGGGTTGGCGCAGCTGATGTGTTTGCCTGGGTTGGCGTACCTGATGTCTTCGCCTAGGTTGGGCAGCTGATGTGTTTGCCTGGGTTGGCGCAGCTGATGTGCTTGCCTGGGTCGGCGCAGCTGATGTGCTTGCCTGGGTTGGCGCAGCTGATGTGCTTGCCTGAGTTGGGGCAGCTGTTGTGTTTGCCTGGGTTGGCGCAGCTGATGTGTTTGCCTGGGTTGGCGTACCTGATGTCTTCGCCTAGGTTGGGCAGCTGATGTGTTTGCCTGGGTTGGCGCAGCTGATGTGCTTGCCTGGGTCGGCGCAGCTGATGTGCTTGCCTGGGTCGGCGCAGCTGATGTGCTTGCCTGAGTTGGGGCAGCTGTTGTGTTTGCCTGGGTTGGCGCAGCTGATGTGTTTGCCTGGGTTGGCGCAGCTGATGTGTTTGCCTGGGTTGGGGCAGCTGTTGTGTTTGCCTGGGTTGGCGCAGCTGATGTGTTTGCCTGGGTTGGCGCAGCTGATGTGCTTGCCTGGGTTGGGGCAGCTGACGTGCTTGCCTGGGTTGGGGCAGCTGCCTGTGTGGCATCCACTGCAGTGGTGGGGCATGGCATCTGTCTACACCTCCTCCCTAAGGCTGACCTGCATGTGCTGGTTCCACCTACTTCGCTGCCCGAGGATGTGCCTGTGTGGGAGAGAAGGGCACGTGGTCAGTGGAGTATGTGGCGCCCTATGGCCTTGCAACATGCTGTTCAGTTGCTGTTACATTCAATGCATGTGCTTCAGGCATACAGTTCTTGCATACATATGTGGTATGGGGCATATTTTCTGGTGTAACGGGCACCACCAACCGGATGTTGTTGGGCATGGGCAGTATATTCAACCGATGCAGCCATACTGAGCCTTGTGTCATGCACAACATGCATGTACAGGGCATGCTTCCACAGTCCAATGTGTCATTAAAGGGAGCCGGTGCAGAGTTCCCAGCCCGAGAGGGGATCAGTCACGGGGCGGGGGTACAATTTGAATGGCAGGATGAATAATCAGGATGTACATGAGGGGGGAAAGGGAGGCGTGAGGTTACATGAGGGTGAGCTGTTGCTGTCGTCAGGCCCAGTGCAAACCAGTGCTCCACTTCCATTTGCGTTAGGGTGGTCGGTGGGTTGGGGGAGGGTGCCTCTGGGGTGGTACCACATGGAGGATGGGTAGGGAATTGTTGGTTGGCAGTACACTGCCATCAGGATGTGGCTCTTCCCCGTCTTACATGGATCAGGGCAGGGGATGGTCAGCAGTCTATGTCAGGTGATGTGCAGTCACGCATTCATGCATGATGGGGATGAGTCTGAGGGTGGGCAGTGTGTCATCAGCTGTGGTACATGGCATGATACCTGGGGGGGTTCATGGAACATGCGTCGGTCCTCCTGTGTTCATTGTCAGCGCATGGCTGGTGCGCATGTGCTGAGTTGTGTGTTTCTGTGGGTGATGGGGTATGTGTCTGTGTACACTTGGCCACCAAGTATGGATCGTGGGACAGAATTGGTAGTGGCCTGTTCATGTGCAGTTGGACACATCTCTATGTGGTGTGTGCTACATTTGCTCCAGCATCCGCCGACCCAACTCCCTCTATTCCTTCCAGGTGAAGCACAGTGCTACATCTGTCCTCCCAGGACATGAGCTTGATGAGTGATGCCGTTCAACTGCCTGTCGCATGCATTCCCCCCTGTGCGCTGCCAGCAGGTTTCTCACTCGGAGGCAGAGGTCGTCCCACCGTTTGTGGCAGTCATGTGCACTGCGGCGGATTGGGCCCACAGTCGAGACCTTGCTTGCCACCTCCTCCCAGATGGCGGCCTTGCATTGCTGACTGGTGCGCCTGCAGTCAGCAGTAAACAGCTCCTCGACATTGTCCACTATTATGTCAGTGAGCATGGTGAGTTAAGCCTCAGTAAATTGGGGTTTACGCATGTGCACTTGGGGCACCCAGGATTTTCCTCCTCCAGACATGTGGCCTGGGTTTCAAAATCCAGATGTCAACAGGATTCTGAAACCCAGGCATGTGATATAGATTGTGTTTTCAAAAATGGCCACTGCCGTACTTCCAGTTCCTGCGATGACGTTGTTTCCGGTGATGGTATTTCTGATGTAGATGTGCCAGTAGCGGTGCGACCAGCATTGTGGGTCATGGTGACTACGTCGACAGTGGCTTTTCACTGTGATTCCGTGTTCCCGGTGTCACTGTTTCTGTCATGCCGGAATGCGTGTGCTCGTACACTTGGAATGGGCCGGTGATTCCGTGAATGCAGATGACGGAAACGGTCCCACTGTCATCATGGAACCACTGGGAATTTACCGGGAAACGTGTAATGAGGCCTATGGTAAGTTTAAATCTTTACCAAAAATCATACTAACTACCATTAAAAATGAATTTCCTCTACTAAACAGATAAAATACAATCAATCCCTACAACCCAGTAAAACAATAGCAACATCATTGGATCTTGATTAATGGTCTTGCGAAATCCGTAGAAAAAGCAGCCGCCTGAAAGCTTTTCTTTGAGAGAAAACAAGCCCCTGTTCTTCAATCATGGCGCCCTTATGATATTATAGACAGTATGTGAAGCATTGCTCTGCACTGCACCGGTCTATTGACTAGAGCAGGGGCCTGCAACCTTTGGCTAGACAGATGTTTTGGACTACAACTCCCATCATCCCCAACCAGCATAGGCAAGAGCCAGATATCATTGGAATTGTAGTCTGAAACAGCTGGAGAGCCAAAGGTTGCAGCTCCTTACAGACTCTCTGTTTGAATTCATAGAATAAAGTAAATATGTTATATGTTGTATGAAACATGAGATTAGCGGATACCTGCCCCAAAATGTGACATCCAAGAATCCGCTCAGGATCTGCAATTCCAATGACCGAAAATAACTATTTTCCCACAAAAGAGACCATATTCCATCCCTCTGAGCCATGTCCTCATTCAACTTAGGGTCATGAAAAGCCTCAGAAGGGATCTGCAGGTCCGCAGAAGATCCGCTGATAACAAATACGCATTCCTTGCCCAAAGGAAATGCTGGTAAGTGTCTGCAGGCAGCAGAAGGTCTGCGGACACAAATGGGGAATTTGATGTCACTTCTGAAAAACACATTCCACAGCAACTCATCAGACCCTCCCCCCTTCACTACTCCCTAACCCCAAACAACTCCCCAAGTCAGATATTTGTTTACACTGCAAAGCATCCGCAGATCTGGTCAAGACACACAGTTTCCATGGCCTAAAAATCACAATTTTTCTTTTAAAAATGAAGCCACTTGCAATCCCTCAAGGGCATCCCTTCACCTGTCCTGAGGTCATGCAAGCCTCAGGGAGTTCCTATTTGGTGCTGGACACTTTTTCCTACTGCACATGGGGCCAGGGTATTCAAGGTGGCCAGCGTTTAAGATTTTGCCGTCAGAGATCAGTCAATCAGAAAATACCTTCATTGTAAGAGACCATTTCCAGTGGATACTCAAGGATATCTACAGATCCAGTCCCAGTCAATCTAACTGATTAATTTTCTCTTTAGCTGATCCAATTGAAGCCTTTCAGTTCAAAGTTGTAGATCGGTGGATCTAACTGCCAAAACATATGTAAATCAAAATGCTGCCGATTTGTTTAATATAAAAAAATGCAGGACAGATTTGCCTCAAAAACATGCAAAGCACTCAAGTTGGCTCAGGCGCCAGCTCCTCGCAAAGGTTTGGTACAAATCCATCCAGCATTGCTTTTCTATATAGGCAGTGAGAGCAAAAATTCCCCATCGGAGTTTGAATCAGAAATACAACCTTTGGGACGCTGTAAAGCTTTGCCTCTCACCCCACATGGAACTTCATGAAACTTTCCCAAAACATTTCAGAGATGTATGCCTAATTTTTGGTCAGGTTTCATGCAGATCGATAGAACGGCGACAAAGTTATATGCATCTAAAAATTGCCCTTTCTATGGAAACACCAATTTAACTATAACTACATAGTCGCTCTGACGCAGTCTTATAGGCGCGCGCGCGCGTACGCACAACCAAACACGCACACCCTTAGGCTTGTTTAATCATATTTACTAGAATGTATTGCAACGTAATTACCTTGTTTTGTAGAACAGGTATTTTCAAGTATTCATTATTATAAGTATGTGTCTTCCATTAACTAACTTTATTGAACTTTCTTTTTTTAATTGACTGATCATCAGAGCTGATTATACAGTTGAAAGTGGAAGAGGAAACACTCTCAGCTAGAAACTTGTTCTACAGTGACCTCCTAAAACTGGCGGCGGACTAGACATGATTCTAGGACTAGAAATGGAAGTGGCAATGACCTCTCCTAAAGTTAAGCAGGCCAAGTCAAACTGCTCAGTGGCTATTTTTTTCCTCTAGAGATTTGAAAAAGTGAAGCAACAGGGTGTGAATATTTTCCAGTGTAGATTTTTATGGAAGGTGGATATTTGTGCGAGATACGACAATAGTGAGGAGCAAGACAGGATGGGCTGTGATGTGATGACAACAGTATACATTTGGTAGATTTTAGGGAGTAGTGAACAGATGATATTGGACTCTTAGAGAACAGGACTATGCCTGGGGAAGAGATGAACTAGATGGGACTAGGGGACCAGGTGGCAAGCATATTTATTTAGTTTTAAATTGCCTTGGATTGGGTTTTAGGTGACCATGTTTATTGCCAGGCTGGACCTTTCACTTTTCACGGGTGGTCGAGATACCCTATGTCAATATGTGGTACATCTTTAGACTTATCATGTATTGGCACCCAGCGTGGTGGGCATAGCCAATCAGGTTCTGCCGATTGCGGGCTGAGACCTCTAATCCCAGCCCATGCTCCACAGAAGCCGCCGGCTGCCTCCCCCAATCCCACAGCACCATCCTCCCCACCTACCCCTCCTGTTTGATTTTTAAACTCTTCCCCCACCCAAACCCCACTTGCCTGTTGTTTGCGGCGGAGCACTCCATCTCAGCAGCTTAGCTTTACTGGCCGCCATGGAGACAGAAGAGGGGCTCAGTAGGGAGCCCCGCCTTCTCTCACCATGGTGGCCATCCTAGTAAAGTATGTTAATTCAGTGAACGGGACGCCGCGCACG
The DNA here is from genome assembly GCF_040938575.1 of Ambystoma mexicanum. Taxonomy (NCBI): domain Eukaryota; kingdom Metazoa; phylum Chordata; class Amphibia; order Caudata; family Ambystomatidae; genus Ambystoma; species Ambystoma mexicanum. Next base: position 1,412,229,114 of record NC_090934.1, on the reverse strand, counting down.
TTCCTTTCTTTGAATGAAAATACTTTTTTTGGAACACCCCTGGTAACCTGGGGTGCTAATAGCATTATGGCCCCGTTCCAAGGGCTGGAACGGGGAGGTAACGTCCTGGTGCCCTCGTGTATAACTCAGGCTGCTGGGCCGTTACCCCTGTTCCAGCCCTTGCAACTGGGTGATAATGCTATATCAAAGCCTGCGTTCCTTATTGGACTTCTTCTAGCCAGGTCATAGGCCTCATGTATGCATTTGATGGATTGCAGAGAGGGACCGGGCAGCTGATTTGCTATCATTTGTCTGCTCTAATTATTTTTAAAATGGCTTTAAAATGCTTTTTGATTTTTACTAGCCATGTGTTGTTGATAGGTGTTAACTGCACCTTTTGGATAGGTTTTCATTTGCTGGAATAGCAGTACATGACTACTGGCTTGCCTTTCTAAACAGCACTGATGTGAGTACATTTTATGCTCTACTATATCATGCCTATTTGGTTTAGCATTTCTGCAGGTTTAGTCCGCTCTCTCTTCTACGCCAGAGCCATGATGCCCTTGGGTGAACGAGCGCTTAATACATGTTCTTAACATAACATAACATATTTTAGATGGTCATGCACATTAATGATAGTGAGAGTTTAGCAGTCAATAGGGGAACATGTTAGGATTTAGTCATGTATAGATTTACTTACATTGTAAATTCCTTCTTTTGTTTTGCATCAATATTTGTAATACTCATATTATCTTTACATACGAATAAATATACAAAAATGCTGAGTATAATTTTGAGGGAATGTCTTATGGGCTTTATGTTTAAGGGTATTACTGTATGGACATTTAGTATTGATTATATACACAAGGTTAAGAAGTGTGGATTCTCAGAGGTTCTGGTGATAGGCCCTTGACAATGTTGCTAATAGTAAGCTAACTACCCAAGAGTACAGAGTTTGCTTTCCATAATAGCAGAGATCCTAACCAACTCAGTCTGAAACCCTGTGCCAAGTCTAAAATGTGCACCCAGGGATGGGCACTTAGCCCATCAGGTGGCTGGAACAGCGGGCGAGAATACACAATCTCCACCCGCTGTGCCAGCCATCCAAGGCCCTTCCCGGGAGCACCCTTTTTTTTTCTTTCAATGCTGGGAGGCAACAGGGAACCTCTCCCTGTTGCCCCCACGGCCCCAAAGTGACATGATTCCCCTGCCCCTCCACTTACCTGTGGGACCAGAGCATTGTGCTCCAGTCCCAGGGCTCCTCCCATCTGGCCGCCGTCATAGACATGGAAAAGGGACGTAATCCCTTTTCCATATGGCAGTGGCCATTTTCTTTTCTTTTCATTTTTCATTTCACTGTGCAGGCAATGCGGATCTCCCGATGAAACCCTGGGGTGCGAAGGGCTTTCATGTCATTCACATGCCACAGCCCGAGCTGCCTTAGCTCTGATTGGCGGGCTGTTAAAGGCCGTGTCTGCCCTCCTTGCAGGGCATTAAAGTCATACTATTATTTTCTGCAAAACCTTGCACAGCCCCAGAGAACCTTGGCAAAAAGCCTCTGGGTGGAGGTTAGGCTCTATAGTAACAGGAATAGGAAGGGACCGATGCACTCCTTAGTAAATAAATAGTAATGATATATAGGGTGTAGAATGATTGTTTTAAGGTTGTTTTAAGGGTGCAGGGGAGAAAGGAATAGCTTTGACACTAGAAGCCGTAAAGCAAATGGCAAAAAACAGGAAAAGGGTCCAAAATTGACGGACACTCCCGTCCCCTGCACACGCTTGTACTGGTAAAAGCCAGTTAAGAGAATTAATCCTGTAATTCATTTGGTCTTTGATACGGTTGACCACCAGAAACTGCTTTCCTGCCTTTATGAGGCTGGAATATCGGGCATCCCGCTTAAATGGTTCTCCTCTTTTCTATCGATCAGGGGCCGGTCAGTTTCCCTTCCCCCATTCACATCTCTCAGTGGGCTGCACTGTGGAGTCCCCCAGGGCTCCGCCTTGTCCCCGCTGCATTGTAATCTTTACAGGCAGGCATTAGCCAAGCTTATCGCCAGCCATGGAGTACATTTCTTTACCTATGATGACGACACTCAGATTCTTCTTCTTCTTCTTCTCAATTATCGGAGGCGTGGGCGGACCCACGCAGGCGCTTCCCCATCCTAAAGGGTGATGTGCACCAGACCCACCAATCAATAATTAGCACACATAAACTCACAACTCCTCCCACTGCCCCGTCTGCCTCACAAAATCCAACATCACACTGCTCCTCCTCCTGCCTCTCACCCCGTCACCTCCCAGCAAAGCACTCCCACTCAGCTCAGCCACACCCAGCACAGTCAACCGAACCCTCATCAATTCTCTCTCTTCAACATGTCTCTCAGACCTAAGCAAAAAATGTCCCACAGTCTCAGGCACCCCACACACTGCACAGTCCCTCGACTCACGCTTCCCCACTCGAAACAGACAGTCATTCAGCCCCACATGCCCTATCCTCAACCGATTCAGCATCACCTCCTCCCCCCTCCTCCTTTCCAGACTCCCCCATCCACCTTCACCGACACTTTCCCACGAACACCAAACATCCACCTGCCCTTCACCCCACTCACCCACCTCTCCTGCCACTCATCCATGACCCGTCTCACCATCACAGCCTTCACCTCGTCCACACTCAAAGGCAACCTCACATCAACCGCTCCACTCTTCATACCCTCACCTGCCGCCAGATCCACCAACTCATTACCCAAAATGCCACTGTGACTGGGGACCCACGCCAACTCCAAATCCATTCCACCACGCACACACCGATCAATCTTCCTCCTGATATCCAAAATCACATCCTTCCTATCACCATCCCCTGCCACAATCGCCTGCAACCCACTCAATGAATCCGAGAACACCACCACCTTCTCATATCCCAACTCACACACCCTATCAATCGCCAATGCAATCGCCACAAACTCAGCCGTACAGATCGACACATCATGTTTCGCCTTAATACGCCTTCTTCCAATCCACCTTGTAAACTGAAAAACTGCCTTGGCGCAGTTGGAGACTGTATGGCTAACAATTGGCTAAGGCTAAACGGCGATAAAACAGAGGTTCTTCTGGTCGGTTCAAAGGTGAAGAGTCATGTATGGACTTCTGACTATTGGCTGCCTACCTTTGGCTCCTGCCCTGATCCCTCCCCTATGGTTAAGAGTTAAACAAAGGGTGAGAGCACCAGGAACATTTAGCTACCACGCCAAACTCGTCCTCTAATGTGTGAGATGTTGAAGCTACCAGTTGCAAGAATCCGTTAGGGCAGTGCTATGTTGCCCCAAACAAGGGATAGGAAGTTAGGTGTTGGATTCCTACTTAATTGGCGCTATTGTGCATCAGTAGTAATTTCAGGAGAATTCCTATGTTTTGCTGAATCACAGTTTGTTAAGAAATGTAGTCCACTCTTTATGGATTCATGCAATAAGGTCTTTATTGTCACTATGGGTGTCGACACATGTTTCGACCACTCCGGGGTCTTTATCAAGGCAATTATAGTTATTCCTGTACATTGCATTGGTATGGCGTATTGCCAGTAGTAGTTGATTGCACTGGTTAGTACCTCTTAACGGTGTAGTGCCTCTGTGGTGACTGCTCACTACCTCAATGTACCAAAAACCTACAGATGTCAACAAAACATTACATTACTCAAGCTTACATCCGGATCATCTGAAGGACAACTTACCTTTGAGCCAATTTTTAAGAATACGGAGAATGAACACAGATGACCAGACAGACCACACAAAGTTTGACAAAATTAACACTAGGTTCAAAAAAAGTGGCTATCCATATACCATACTAGAGAAAGCCAAAAATAGAAATTCAGAGAAATCAAGACTTAATCTCTTGACTCCTAAAATCCAGAACAAAGAGCCACTCTTTTTTCACCTAATGAAATACTCTAGGCAGAGCCATCAAATCAACCGACTGCCGAAGAAAACTTGAAACTGACAAGACTGGACCCACAACTCTAAAACTTATTTCCAGAACCTCCCAGGATTGCCTACACAGGAGGGAGAAACTCCAAAGAAAATTTAGTAAAGGCAGAGAGAAATATTCAAGCTAAACCAGCATTCCTGGGCAAACCTAAATTTGGCACCTTTCCCTGTCTACACTGCAGTCATTGCAACAATGTCCAAAAAGGAGAACTAATTAGACATGCAAACACAGGACTGAGAATCAAGATTAAACAATATGCTACATGTGATTCGAAATTCCTCAACTATGGCCTAATCTGCCCATGTGGCAAATACTATGTAGGCCAAACTACTCGTAAAATGAAAGAGAGGCTGTCAGAGCATAAATCCAACATACGCACAAAGAACCACACTTCCCCAGTTGCCAGACATTTCATGGGAATGTGACACACAGTGGCACAACTAAGATATTTGGTATTGGAAACAATCAAAACCCCACCAAGAGGGGGATGACATGAATTCAACGTTAGCTAAAAGAGAAATGTTCTGGATATACAAATTAGATGCTATGTCCCCTATTGGTCAGAACGAAGAATATTCACCAGCAGCATTTCTTTAAAAGCATTGGACACACGACAAATGTTGGAGATACTCTTACGTAATACTTCTCTGAGACTCTACGCTCCTCATTCGTCATAATGGAGAGCATTCACGAGCAGCATCTCTTCAAATCCATCAGACACACTACACATTTTTTAGATACTCTTACTCAATACTTCTCTGAGACTGAAATCACAGCTTGATCAGAATTTACACAAATAATGACATTCTACAGAGTGCAAATGTAGCATTACATGATGGATGTTTCCAGACTGTCCCATCAAGTCTAAGAAATAGAAGATAATACATCTTACTAAAAATAGACTGGGAGCAAATTCAATTATTAGTTTTGAATAGCAAGCTAATCAAACGACATTTTCTGTAATTGACCACTTGATTATGTATGTTAGGTTTTTACAACTTAAGAAAATTCCTATTGATGTTTTGATCATGCATTGTACTTTGTACCAAGATAAGAAGATGTTTCCATTGAATGTCAGGCCAACAAAAAGTACACTGTCTGTAATGGAACTCTTGACTATTTGATGGTCTGATCATATGATTGTTGAATGCAAGTGTTATTGATCATCGGTCCCTATGTATTGTTGCAATCCTTACTGGAGACATAATATGGTGCAACAGACTACCATTCCCATAATACAACTCTACGACACTCACTTGACATAACGGATAAGCAACACATCTGTACTTCTTACCCATTTAAGAGGATGTTCTTATCACATAATCACTGAAGCTAATTTCTATCTATTTGCATGTATTGAGGAAATGCCAACTAGATACACTATAATGAGCAGGACACTACAATCCCCATAATGCAACTTCACGAAATTCACTTGGTATAACGGAACATCTACATATTTGGTTTCTATCAACATAGATTCTACGCTTTCAGCACAACTTGAAGATTAGACTTATGCGATCTCTCCATACTAACATCGCATAAAACTGAGGTCCTGTAGGGACCTTTTTTAATCCGGGGTCTTTCGGGTACAGGAAAGACGACTAAAAAGCATGCCGAAATGGACTAAGGCACTGCATAGTTACGAGACGCTGCAGAGTCAGCGGTTGCCAAGGGGGAGACAGGACCACGCGAACTACCAGACCTGGAATGTAAGCTGATTCCTTGTACTAAATCGCATGAGCACAACATTGATTACTAACGTCACAGTAAAACTTAGTCCTCTGTTTTAAACACAGGGTGTGACGACTAGTCCGGTACATTAGTAAACTAGAGTAAATATCACTAACGCTTCCACAGAAGGGAGAGACACCTTTTTGTACATTAAAATTAATTAGCTAATACTGAATGTGGATTGGGATACAAGCCCTATTTTTTCCATACTCTTGTGTTTCTAGACTCCTAACTCACAGTGTAGCTGGAGGCTGAACACAGGGGGAACCTAGAGATGAGCCTTCTGATGCTTGTCATCCATGAGGTAGCTATTGCCGCCCATACATTATATTTTGATTCAGGACTCCCTAGAGAGACATAACAGTTCCTTCACTTTATTCGTGACTCCCTAGACAAACATAACTGTTTCTTCGCTTTATTTGTGACTCCCTAGAGAGACTTAACAGTTCCTTCAGTTTATTTGTGACTCTCTAGAGAGACTAAACCGTTCCTTCACTTTATTTGTTACTCCCTAGAGAGAAATAACAGTTCCTTCACTTTATTCCTGAATCCCTAGGGAGACATAACTGTTCCTTCACTTTATTCGTGACTCCCTAGAGAGACATAACAGTTCCTTCACTTTATTCGTGACTCCCTAGAGAGACATAACTGTTCCTTCACTTTATTTGTGACTCCCTAGAGAGACATAACAGTTCTTTCACTTTAGTTGTGAGTCCCTAGAGAGACATGACCATTCCTTCACTTTATTTGTGACTCCCTAGAGAGATATAACCATTCCTTCACTTTATTCGTGACTCTCTAGAGAGACATAACAGTTCCTTCACTTTATTCATGACACCCTAGAGAGACATAACAGTTCCTTCACTTTATTCGTGACTTCCTAGAGAGACATAACAGTTCTTTCCTTTTATTCGTGACTCTCTAGAAAGACATAACAGTTCCTTCACTTTATTCGTGACTCCATACAGAGACATAACAGTTTCTTCACTTTATTCGTGACTCCATAGAGAGACATAACAGTTCCTTCACTTTATTCATGACACCCTAGAGAGACATAACAGTTCCTTCACTTTATTCGTGACTTCCTAGAGAGACATAACAGTTCTTTCACTTTACTCATGACTCCCTAGAAAGACATAACAGTTCTTTCACTTTATTCATGACTCCCTAGAAAGACATAACAGTTCCTTCACTTTATTTGTGACTGTTCCTTCACTTTATTCATGACTCTCTATAGAGACATAACAGTTCTTTCATTTTGTTTTTACAGAGCCCACATAGCCTCTGTTGTTACAAGAATAGACTGAATTGTAACAGACTACTGGCATATATTGAACTTTGATTTTGGAATAGCCCAAGAAACAGGTGAGATTTGGAAACTGCAGCAATATAAGTACTATCAGGCCGATTCATGGAATAATTAGCGCGGCGCAAGTGGGCAAAAACGTGCGAATCGCAGTGGAATAGCGAAAATCGCAGTGAACGTGCGAAAATCGCACGAAAAGCAGCGCACGTCGATTCATGGAAGGCCGTGCGCGAGAAAACCAGCGGATGTGCGATAAAAAGTGCGCGGCGCACGTTAGCGCACAGGCCATCTAACAGCGTGCGCCAGGTCACTGCGAAAATCGCACAGGCCACAGCGAAAATCGCACATAGCGCGGCGCACGCAACAAAAGTAGGCGGAACACGGGCGTAACACTCGGAATGGGGAACAACTTGCCAAAACGTGGGCGTCACGGGGGAAGTACAGGGCACAAGTGCGCGGAACACCCACACGCTCGCCTACAACACGTATTCATGGAATAGAATAGGGGAAAAAAGCGCACGCTCAAACCAGCGCACAGGCACAAACACAACCGCCACAAGAAAGCAGGCGGTAGCGTCTCTGCGGCTGTAAGAAATGTGCGCCAAAAGGTGCGCCAACTAATCGCACCTATATACTGCCATGATGAATGTCCCATACTGTGGCCCTCCAGGAACAAAGACGTGCAAAGGGGTACCCACAAACACGGACACCCGCTGACAAAAAATACGTGTGCGTGTATACCGGGGTGCGCGGGAAGTCTAACACGCGATTTCAGCAGGGTACGTGCATCACAGGGGTTCGCGTGAAGTTTCACACGCGATCGGGTCTGGGGGAGCGGGCTACGTGTATTTCTGGGGTGCGCGGGAAGTTCCACACGCGAATAGGCTGGGCGCGTGTATTCCAGGGGTGCGCGGGAAGTTCCACACGCGAATAGCCTGGGCGCGTGTATTCCAGGGGTGCGCGGGAAGTTCCACACGCGAACAGACTGGGCGCGTGTATTTCAGGGGTGCGCGGGAATTTCCACACGCGAACAGCCTGGGCGCGTGTATTTCAGGGGTGCGGGGGAAGTTCCACACGCGAACAGCCTGGGCGCGTGTATTTCAGGGGTGCGGGGGAAGTTCCACACGCGAACAGCCTGGGCGCGTGTATTTCAGGGGTGCGCGGGAAGTTCCACACGCGAACACACGCGAACAGCCTGGGCGCGTGTATTTCAGGGGTGCGGGGGAAGTTCCACACGCGAACAGCCTGGGCGCGTGTATTTCAGGGGTGCGCGGGAAGTTCCACACGCGAATAGCCTGGCCGCGTGTATTCCAGGGGTGCGCGGGAAGTACCACACGCGAATAGCCTGGGCGCGTGTATTTCAGGGGTGCGCGGGAAGTTCCACACGCGAATAGCCTGGGCCCGTGTATTCCAGGGGTGCGCGGGAAGTTCCACACGCGAATAGCCTGGGCGCGTGTATTTCAGGGGTGCGCGGGAAGTTCCACACGCGAATAGCCTGGGCGCGTGTATTCCAGGGGTGCGCGGGAAGTTCCACACGCGAACAGACTGGGCGCGTGTATTTCAGGGGTGCGCGGGAATTTCCACACGCGAACAGCCTGGGCGCGTGTATTTCAGGGGTGCGGGGGAAGTTCCACACGCGAACAGCTGGGAAGTTCCACACGCGAATAGCCTAGGCGCGTGTATTTCAGGGGTGCGCGGGAATTTCCACACGCGAACAGCCTGGGCGCGTGTATTTCAGGGGTGCGGGGGAAGTTCCACACGCGAACAGACTGGGCGCGTGTATTTCAGGGGTGCGCGGGAATTTCCACACGCGAACAGCCTGGGCGCGTGTATTTCAGGGGTGCGGGGGAAGTTCCACACGCGAACAGCCTGGGCGCGTGTATTGCAGGGGTGCGCGGGAAGTTCCACACGCGAATAGCCTAGGCGCGTGTATTTCAGGGGTGCGCGGGAATTTCCACATGTGATTTCACAGTGTGGGTCCTCCCAGGTGTACCCTGTACACCCTCCACGGCCCCTGCAGGCAGCCCACACCACAGGGGACTACCCTGCATCCCTGGTCATGTCCCGCAGGCAGCCCACCCACCATGGGCATGCCCCCCAGCAAAGGCACATGTCTCCTTGAACTAATGAACACCAACTCATGTCCCCTTGCACCCCCACCCCCCAGCACTGTGGGGCACCTGCCAGCAGGCCCCCACCCATTTCCAACTCATGTCTCCCACCCCCCCCCACACCCCAGCACTGTGGGGCACCTGCCAGCAGGCCCCCACCCATGTCCAACTCATGTCTCCCACCACCCCCACCCCCCAGCACTGTGGGGCACCTGCCAGCAGGCCCCCACCCATGTCCAACTCATGTCTCCCACCACCCCCACCCCCCAGCACTGTGGGGCACCTGCCAGCAGGCCCCCACCCATGTCCAACTCATGTCTCCCACCACCCCCACCCCCCAGCACTGTGGGGCACCTGCCAGCAGGCCCCCACCCACGTCCAACTCATGTCTCCCACCCCCCCCCCCCACACCCCAGCCACCAGGGGCACCCTCCACCAGGCCCCCACACATGTCACCCACCACCCCACCCCCCAGCAGTGCAGGGTCACCCTCCACCAGGCCCCCACCCATGTCCAACTCATGTCTCCCACCCCCCCCACACCCCAGCCACCAGGGGCACCCTCCACCAGGCCCCCACTCATGTCACCCACCACCCCACCCCCCAGCAGTGCAGGGTCACCCTCCACCAGGCCCCCACCCATGTCCAACTCATGTCTCCCACCACCCCCACCCCCCAGCACTGTGGGGCACCTGCCAGCAGGCCCCCACCCATGTCCAACTCATGTCTCCCACCACCCCCACCCCCCAGCACTGTGGGGCACCTGCCAGCAGGCCCCCACCCATGTCCAATCCATGCCCCCCTGCACCTGGGTCCCAACATTCCCCAATCATGTCCGTAATGCCCATCCTGCCCTGCCAAAAGGCCCAACCAACTATCACACCCACCCACATATCAAAGGCAATTACATGTTACACCCCCAATGTAAATAATGCAATTTAACACATGTCTGTCACACACAATGGCTGCAAGTGAATGACAAAACACCCAACATGACATGCCTGAAAGCAATGAGATGATAGGACACATTGAAGAATAAAAAAATAATATGTATTGAACAGCAAACAAGAAAAAACACAAAGCAAATCAAACTAAACAAGAAGAATGTCCAAGAAAAAATTCTGAATTATTAAAATAAGGAAATTAAGAAGATCATCCTGGGTCCATGAGCCCTACCAAATTAAACCTAACTGACTACTAACTAAAAAGTGAACTATATACAAAAAAGTGGTGCATTGTCCAATCGCAACCAAAAAAAATTCAAAAAAACAAAGGAAACCTAACCCTAACTATACAACTATATACAAAGGCAGCGGGCTATTCGGACGGCTCACTGGTTGTTGTCATGGGCCAGGGCATCATCGAACTCCTGGTCAATGGCTTGGAGGCGGGCATGTTCCCTGGCCCCGAGGTCCCGCAGGGATAACGCAGTGTCCAGCTCTAACTCCCTGCGAAGACCCTCGAGGCACTCAGCCCGCCTCAGCGCCCTCCGCATGGAGTCCTCCGCCCTGACCATCGTGAGCCGTTCCTCCTCTGCCCGCTGCCGCTCCGCACCTATCCGCTGGCACAACCTCTCCCACACGGAAGCCACTCCCATTCCAGGGTTCTCCTGCCCTCCGGCCGATGCCTGCACCCCCGATGTTGATGGCCCCGAGCCATGATGCCTCCCACGTTGAGCCTGCTGCTGCCTCCGACGCAACTGCCTGTGCCAGCACGACGGCATCCAGGCTGATGGAAACCACCGACGCCGTCGTGCACGTGCCCTGCCCGATGATGCCGTCACATCCTCCATCTGCTGGGGTCCAGTTGCTCTGGTGTCCACCCCTGCTGGATCTCTGACTCCCGACTGTGGCAGGGATGGGATCCCCACCGAGCTGGCTGCATTGGTCGGGGCAGGTCCACAGGGGGCCCTGGTGGCATCTGGGCTGGAAGACGGCAAGGAGAACGACTGGTGGATAGCCTGCACAGAGGAGGAGAGGGCCGCCACATTGGCCAACACATGCAGGAAACCCCCGAACATGGCCGATCCCAATTGGGCCACGTCGGCACGGTGCACTTCGTGATGACGTGCGTGCTCCTCCCGGGAAGCACGCACGGCATCACGAATCACAGCCGTGCGCATCGCGACCCCAATCAGGAAATTCTCCGCACGGCCAGGGGTTCCCACGTCCACAGGTGGAGGGGAGTCAGGTGACATGGACATCCCCACTACCTGCGGACGGGCCTGGGACGGGGCATCCCTGCTGGTGCATGGTGGTGCACTCACAGGGTCAGGGACAGCGACATGCACAGGCCCCTCCACGGTGACCTGTGCTGCCTCCTGCCCCTGGCCCTGGACTGCACCACTTGCACCAGCAGGGATGCCCCCACCAGGCCCCATGTGTGCCCCAGTGGCGGCCTCCTCCTCCTCTGTGCAAACCACCAACCTGGATGGCTCCTCACCGTCTCCCACCGTAGCAGGCCCCTGTGGGGGCTCACCCACCCCTTCCGCTGCAGCCGTGGGGGCATCCCCGCCGCCTTGCTCCACAGCGCCGTCTCCGCCCTCTTCTTCACTAGCCGCTGCATAGAGGGAGACAAAGAACACAAGCATCAGGGCACTGTACAATGGTCCCCTAGACAGGAAGCAATAGCAGATGAGCACCACTGTCAAAGTACACTTCCATCATGTCCCTCCACAACACATGGGTCAGTCCAGGCAAAACACACACAGTAACAGGCATGGTGCATGCCATGGACATTTCCATGGATGTCCAATGGACTCTTGAAACATTCAATGATATGTAACTCACATGCATCATGCCTCATGCCCATCACATGCACACACTTCACCTCAGTCACATCCATCTGGCCCCAAACACACCAAACACAGCGGTTACAAGGGTAATTTGGCTGCTTTACTGAATCTCTGCATTGTCACACACATGTGTCATGCATCCATGGCATGCACAAGTCACAGACACGCAGGTCAGGCACACAGACATGGCTACCATATATGTACCTGGCATCAGCACCCATCCCTCACCCCCACCCATGTCCACGTACAGAGACTGGCATGCTCTCATGTTCTAAATCTGAATAGGGCTCCCCATGCGGCATTTCAACACATGCAACAACCATGTGCATCACACATCACTGGTCGCACATGCATTACCATGATGTCCCTGCACACATACATGCATACATGGCCTATGGCACACATACAGGCAAGTATCATAGAACCAGCACACCGCAACATGCCCAGTCTCACACAGTAATGCATGGACACTTACCGCTCAACTCCAGACGGGCCTCCCTCTCAAGGATCTGGGCGTGGAGCGCTGGGCGTACGCGTTCCAGGACCCTCATCTGGATGGAACTCATGCGGCCCCGGCCCCCCTCCACGAGGCGCCGGGCCTTCACAAGGGTCCTGGACCTCAAGTCCTCCCAGCGCTTCTTGATCTTCAGGACGTCGCGGGTTGCCACCCCCTCCGCGTTGATGGCAACCACACAGTCGGCCCAGATCCTCTGCCGTCCTTCCTTGCTGGCGCGGGACGATCCAAAGAGGGCATCATACTGCCCCAGGACATGCTCCACCAGGACACCAACTTCGGTGACAGTGAAGCTGGTGCCCCTCTGCCCCTCTGGCCTGGGGTTGCCACTGGTGCCAGATGTTGAAGTGCCCGACATGGCAACCCCAGAGGCAGGTGTGGGTGGGCAACTGGGTCCTGGGGCTGGGCTGTGGAGCGATGTAATACCAGTCGGGAGTCTTCTGTTCCAGCATGGGTGGACACAGCAACTGGACCCCTGCAGATGGCTGATGTGCAGGCACCAAATGGCAGGGCACGGTGGCAGCAGGCAGGCAGGCAGGCAGGCAGCAGCAGATGGCACGTGGGAGGCTGCTCGGGGCACTGGGGGGCAGTAACTCGGCCTTCTGGGCAGGAGCGTGGGCTTCCGTGTGTTTTCGCGTGGCCAGCTTGATACGGAGTGATTTGGCACGTGAAAATCCTGCACGTCAGCGTGAAATCCGAGGAAAGGCCCTTAGCGCGTAAGCGCGTCAGCACGCATACGCGATTCTATTGGACCAGAGTCCCTCAGCGCGTAAGCGCGTCTGTGACGTGACCCGCACGGGTGTTCCCCACTCAGCACGTGATGACGGGGCACACGTGGAGATACTGCACGTCAGAGTGTCATCGCGTGTAATTGGACAAAAGTGCGCGTACACGCGATTGGCCTATGTACGTGTATTTAATGGGTGCGCGGCCACTTACACACGCAAGTACGTCAGCGAACCTGTATCACGTGGTGCGTGTGAATTTCCGCACGCTATTGGACTGGGAACTGGTTTCCAGGGGTGCGCGGGTCACACGCTGTATCCCGTGGTGCGTGTGAATTTCCACACGCTATTGGACTGGGAACTGGATTCCAGGGGTGCGCGGGTCACACGCTCGCCTAGAACACGCGCTAAGCATAAATTGCGGACTTTAACAATAACAAGCTCAGACGCCAGGATGAACATACCGTTCCTAGCAGCAGTGGCAGTGGGCTACCAAAGGAGGAGGAGGAGGATAGTCAGGGCCAGAATATTCACACCCAGAACCAGCCTTTTCGGGATGCCTGATGACCAGGTGTATGGGAGGTACAGGTTTCCACCACACATCATACTGGACCTGGTGAGTGAGTGGGAGGATGACCTCACATCACCCACCCTGTGCTCCCAAGCACTCAGCCCCCTGGAGAAGGTCCTCAATGTACTGCACTTCTTAGCCACTGGATCATTTCAGCGGACAAGTGCCATAGTGGGTGGGGTGTCACAGGCCACCCAGTCACGCTGCCTACACCAGGTCTTGAACATCATGACTGCACGCCCATCAGTCCGCAGGCACATATACCTGCCCAGAACACCTGCAGAAAGGCATGCTGCCGCCCTGGATTTTTACGCAGTGGCACGATTCCCCAAAGTGCTAGGTGCCATCGACTGCACCCATGTGGCTCTACGTCCCCCCAGGGCATCTGAGCACATCTATAGGAACCGCAAGCACTGGCATTCCATCAACGTGCAGGTAGCATGTAATGCCAAGGGAATCATCACCTCAGTATATGCCAACTATCCCGGCTCCACCCACGACAGCTTCATTTACCGAATGTCCACCCTAAGCCGGGACCTAGAAGCTGGGCGGCATGGCGATACATGGCTGCTTGGTGAGTATGTATGCCACTGCACATGCATGCATGTTGGATACTGAGCAAGGTCACAACCTCACCAATGATACCAATCCCCACCTCCACAGGGGACAGTGCCTACCCTCTCAGCCCCCACATGATGACGCCAATTCGGAACCCCACCACGCCACCCCAGGTAAGATTTAACACAGCCCACATTACAACCAGGGGCATAGTGGAGCGCACATTCGGAGTGCTGAAGTCACGCTTTCGCTCCCTTGACCGCTCTGGCGGGCAGCTGTTATACGCTCCCCCAGTAGTGTGCAGGATCATAGTGGCAGCATGTGTCCTGCACAACGTTGCAACACGCCGGGGCCTGGCCGTGGACATGGTGGTGGCCCCACATCCCCAACCACATGCACAGCCGCTGCGCATGGGAGGGGAAAGGGCACGGGGGGAGGCAGCCCGTACACAGCTAGTGGCTAATTACTTCACATAGAAATCACACCCCTGTGGAGTGCACACTGCCCTGGCACATTCCATCTGACAATCAATGATGACTCAACCTGACACTGATCCTGAATGTGTGGAGAATGAACCGGGAATTCCATGTCAGCCTGAGATTGTTCACCTGGAAGTGTCACAATGTGTGCATCCCTACCCACACAGACACCACCAATGCAGTTTTGTGAAGTTACACATTGAAGCAGCTAAAATGAATACCCACTTGCAAAATGCAACATGAGGACAGTGCCATGTCAGCCAACCCAACCCCAGCACTGCCACACGACACACCGTGCCATGTCATGCTAATTGCAGGTAAACAAAGTAATCCCCACAACATGACATCACTCTCACTATGTACAGTGGCACTATTAGAAACCTGCAACACCTGAAATGCTCACAGCAATGCCGGACCAACAACATACTTGAGCACGTAGTACCATAAACATGACATCAAAAATGTTACATATTAGTAGTCTCACCACCTGGAAATGCCTGCACTCCCACCACTACCAACTGTGCAGTGTTGGCGCCATGTAGAGTTGTAGGTGCACTGCTGCCAACATGGTCCCCATCGCCAGACTTGAGGTCCTTGTGTGGACTTGAGGAAGGGACCTGCAAATTGGGAGGTAGACACAGAAGAAGAGTTACACATCAATGCAACATGCAGTGTACAACAAAACAGCAATATGCACTATGAATGTATACACAGTATTGACTACAGACTGGCCACACAGCTCATGGGAGTCCAACGTCACTGTGTAATTCACTGTCACTTGGGCACACCCTTTGCAAGCCCATGGAAACGGGAAGCAGGAGGGGTGTGTGTGACTCAAACCCAAGCATCTGAACCAAATACATTACAAGCCTGCATGTGCCCAGCCACAATGCAGCGTATGCCCACAGGAACCACGGAAGCCAACAGATCGGAGCCAACAGATCGGAGCCAACAGATCGGAGCCAACAGATCGGAGCCAACAGATCGGAGCCAACAGATCGGAGCCAACAGATCGGAGCCAACAGATCCTCCCAAAAAAATTGGGAATAAAAGAAATCAAAATAAACATAAAAATAAGAAACAATCAAAAATGGCCATTGATGGGCCCGGGGGGGTTGGGGAGGCCACCCAGGAGGTCCGAGGACAGGATGCACACCAGAACCCACCTGCGTGGATCCTGGGAAAATAAAACACCTCCATGGGCTCATGGCCCACACGGCTACCCTATTGTGGGAGTGTCACTGCTGTCGCTATTATCACCCTGTGCAGCTGCATCCGGAGGTGGTTGCACTATGGGAGGCAGCCCACGCAAGGCCCTAGTCTGCTCCTCCATGGCTGCAAGCATGCGGGTGTGGTAGGTCTGGTTCTGGAGGATGAGTGTGCGGAGGTCCCCATGCAACAACTCGCGGGATGCCCGGACCTCCGCCCTCGTTGCCTGCATCTCAGCTGAGAGCGTACGGGTGAGACGCTCCAGCTGCTGTTCTGTCCTTTGGTGTGTTGAAGCCTCAAGCTCAACAAGAGTCGTCCTGAGGTGTAGGAGCTCCTGCCTCAGGGCTTCCCTGTGGCCCTGGGACTCAATGGAGATGGCCTCCTGCAGAGTCGCCAGTGCCGCCCGCCTGTCCCTGTTGGACCCCAACATGTCCTCCCTGTGTGACTGGCAGATGGAGTCAGTTGCCTGCTCTAGTCGCTCCATCAGCCTTTCTGGGGGGACAATGGAAGTGGCCACCCTATCCATGGCCTGAGCCATCATCTCGGATGATGCAGCCTGTTGGGTAGCCATACCGTAAATGGATTGCTCCCATGCGGTATTGCCAGGTGGCGTACGGCCACCACGTCGGCGGGCACCACACCTGTCTGGGGCAAGGCGAACTGCGCCTTGCTGTGCCGGCACTGCCTGAGGCTGCAGGACTGCATTCCCCCTCTGATCTGCTGGCCCAGGAACAGGATCAGATGTCGCGGAGTGTGACCCTGCATCCGTAACCACCGAAGGCGTAGCTGCCAACACTGACATCCCCATGGAGGGTACTGACCCTGGTGCAGGTGGGTGAGACAGAACAGAATCCCTCCCTGGAACACTCACCAGCGACGGCACGTAGGTCTCATCCGAATCAACACCTGAGTACAGCTCGGGGGAGGTGCAGCCAGAGACACCCCTTGAGAGCACGACCTGCAGCACTTGTGGGTTCTCCCCCACCACCACACCACGTCCCTCACTGGTGGTTGGTCGGCCCTGGGACACCTCCTGGGTCTGCACCATCTCCACAACCCCAGCAGTATCAGGTGCGTCTTCCCCTGCAAAGACATGAAAACGAAGTAATGGAAACAGGCATTAGCACCATGGCACACATTGAGGGCTGAGAAGCAAGAGAACCAGTACTTGATTGACATGTCCCACATGACTAAAACCCTCCCATGCATGCACCCTCACTGCGTATGAAGTGCAGGCAAACGGCACACACTGATGACACCAAGATGGAAGATGAACAGATTTTCTGCATGCTGCCTGGCAGTGGCATCACACATTGGCCTGTGATTGGCAGGTGAAACACACATGCCATCACACAGATGGCATGTACCATTGCTATTGAGTGAAGATGGAGAGGAGGGCAGCACCTATTCATTCAGTCCAGTTCCCGCATGTAATAGCTTTTCTGATTCTAACAGGTCAGATTTTTCACATGGAGCTGCCAGTCTGTAATGGTCAAATTGCACAGGGACATGTGTGTACAAATGATATCCAGGTAACAAAGTCACTCCCCTTTACCATACCCATGTCAGACATGTGACTAGTGGACAGCGACATGCCTAGTGAAAGTGGTGGAATGCAAACAAACTGACTGAATGAACAGTGAAAAATAAGCAAATCTGTTGTGTCAAGGTGACACTTCAAGGGCAACTGGCGTGCAGTTGTGCTAGATGTCTACTGTTGGCAGAAGGGATACTGCTATGGCCAAATGCAGCTGCGCAGGAAGTATTGCATGAAGCACATGGCTGACCCATACGACTGAGGCGCACACACTCTCACCTGGCACCCAAACAGAAGCCCTCACACACACACCATGCACATGTATGACACACACATGCATGTGCACTCACCGGACAATGCCTCGTAATCAGCCAGATCTCCCACGCCTTGGATCTGTTCCTCCGTGACGTAGGTCCCAGCGACTGACTCATGTGGAGTGAGTTCCATGTCTACTACTGGAGACCCACCTCCAGTCACTAGAGTTGCGGCATGACTTGAGGCCAGCTTACTCTTTGCCCTGCGCTTTAGGTCATTCCAGCGCTTATAGCAATCATTGGCTGTGCGCCTCACGATTCCAAGGGCACTTACGATGTCCGCAACGGTCTGCCAGTGTGCCTGGCGTTGTGCAGGTGTGGTCTTGGATCCTGCAACAATGACCATCTCGTTGTCATGTCCGGACACATACTCGACAAGTGCATTCAGTTCGTCATCCGTGAAGCTGGGCTTCCTGGACGGGCCGGACTGTGTAGCCGTGTCTGGGGCATCAGCCTGTGCCGGACGAGCACTCTTCCTCTTCCGCTTGGAAGGTGGTGGTGATCCTGAGTGTTCTGCGCCGCTCTGGACACTAGGGGCAGGAGCCCTGGTGGACTCTGTATCAGGAGTGTGGGATTGCACACTCAGCATGGGAGTTGGTGCAGGCATTGGCTCGAGTGTGATGGTGTCAGGGGGAATGTCAGCAGCATGGACTAGGACCGACACTGTCCTGGCTGGGTGTGTGAGGGCTGGGGTGGATGGAGCCGCAGCTGCCCCTGCAGCCACTCCGCCCTGCCTCCTTGGTGCAGCGGATGACCTTGCTGCCCCAGATCCACGTGGCATGATGGCATCAACGTGCACCAGCGCACGTGTCGTAGCCCTGCTGACCTGGAAGTCAGCCATGGAGTCAGCCAGGTCTGGTGCCACAATGGGCTGGTCCAACAAGGGCTGAGCATGGATGGTGTCAGCCACTTCAGCCTCAACGGGAGGGGGGGAGGGGGGGGAGGGGGAGGGATGATGGGTGCCCTTGACTGGTCCTCCACACATGGGGGGACAGGCTCACCCTGCAAGTTACGACCACGTCCCCTACCGGATCCACCACGGCCACCACTTGTGGCTCTTCCACCTTTGCCACCCTTACGGAATCCTCGCCTCCCAGCCATGGCACTGATATTAATGTGCGTATGGGAGTGGCTGTAGACAATTGTCCTGGGCAATTGGGGGTCAAAGGGGTTGGGTACCAGATGGTAATTGTACCCTAGTGCTCTAGCACGGCTGATTGTAACCCCTGGGGCAAGATGACTGGTCACGCAACGCACAGGAGGCCCAAAAAAGGGAGATGACGTGCACGCAACCCCTCCTAGACCACGTGTGCAGAAAGAAAAACCTGCACTACGCTGTGGCACCCAGTAACACAAGAATGAACGTATGCGTGTCACACGCAGCCTAGAATGACCTCTGAAGGGGTAGGCAACACACGGGGCAAGCACAGAAGTTGGATACGTGCGTGACTCACCGTCTGCCAGGTAAAAGAGCGTGAAGAATGAGCGCGTTTGGCTGGCTAAACCCCCGCCAAAAGAAGATGTGTACGCTGTCTGAGAAGACAGGACAACAGTAGAAGGGGACACTGTTTGAGGGAACAGGCCCAGTTAAACCAGTAAAAGAGAAAAAAGAGAAAAAGCTGTCAGAGGTAACAGGGAATACGAACTGGAAACGCCGTGAAGTAAATCGCGTGTGAAACGACAAGAAGTACAGATTTCACCCACTCGCTCTCCACGAAAAGCACGTACAAGGAAATGGTGTTCTACATGTACCTTATATACAGGCCCACACGTACAGCGTCACTTACGCGGCGTGTACGTTCACCAATCACACGCTTTGTCACTCCTGCGTGTAGATCCATTTTCACCAATCACACGCTTTGTCACTTCTACGTGTACATCCATTTTCACCAATCACACGCTTTGACACTGGGACGTGTCACGCAACAATTTCCTGCACGTGCAGGTGACTATAGGCGCGCATATGCTGTTGACGGGTTTACGCGCTAAGGGCCTTTGCTGACGTGTGGGATTTCACTACCTATCAGGCTGTCCACGCGTTCACACACGAGAGACCACGCTCCTGGCCAGGAGGCGAAATTACTGCCCCCCAGAGCCCTGAGCACGCTCCCACCTGCCATCTGCTGCTGCCTGACTGCCTGCTGGCCACGTGCCCCACAGTGCTGGTGGGTGGGGGTGTTGGGAGACATGGGTGGGGGCCTGGTGGAGGGTGCCCCTGCACTGGTGGGGGTGGTGGGAGACATGGGTGGGGGCTTGGTGGAGAGTGCCCCTGGTGGCGGGGGGTGGGGGTGGTGGGAGACATGGGTGGGGGCCTGGTGGAGGCTGCCCCTGGTGGCGGGAGGGTGGGGGTGGTGGGAGACATGAGTGGGGGCCTGGTGGAGGCTGCCCCTGCACTGCTGGGGGGGTGGGGGTGCAGGGGGACATGAGCAGGTGTGCAGGGTAGTCCCCTGTTTTGTAGGCTGCCTGCAGGGGCCGTGGAGGGTGTACAGGGAACACCTGTGAGGACCCACCCAGCCTAATCGCGTGTGATGATTCCCACGCACCCCTGTAATACACGTACCCTGGCTAATCGCGTGTATAACTTCACGCGTACCCCTGTAATACACGTACCCTGGCCAATCGCGTGTTAAACTTCCCGCGTACCCCTGTAATACACGTACCCTAGCCAATCGCGTGTTAAACTTCCCGCGTACCCCTGTAATACACGTACCCTGGCCAATCGCGTGTTAAACTTCCCGCGTACCCCTGTAATACACGTACCCTAGCCAATCGCGTGTTAAACTTCCCGCGTACCCCTGTAATACACGTACCCTGGCTAATCGCGTGTATGACTTCACGTGTACCCCTGTAATACACGTACCCTGGCCAATCGCGTGTTAAACTTCCCACGTACCCCTGTAATACACGTACCCTGGCCAATCGCGTGTTAAACTTCCCGCGTACCCCTGTAATACACGTACCCTGGCTAATCGCGTGTTGTACTTCCCGCGTACCCCTGTAATACACTTACCCTGGCTAATCGCGTGTTAAACTTCCCGCGTACCCCTGTAATACACTTACCCTGGCTAATCGCGTGTTAAACTTCCCGCGTACCCCTGTAATACACGTACCCTGGCTAATCGCGTGTTAAACTTCCCGCGTACCCCTGTAATACACGTACCCTGGCTAATCGCCTGTATGACTTCACGTGTACCCCTGTAATACACGTACCCTGGCCAATCGCGTGTTAAACTTCCCGCGTACCCCTGTAATACACGTACCCTGGCCAATCGCGTGTTAAACTTCCCGCGTACCCCTGTAATACACGTACCCTGGCTAATCGCGTGTTGTACTTCCCGCGTACCCCTGTAATACACTTACCCTGGCTAATCACGTGTTAAACTTCCCGCGTACCCCTGTAATACACTTACCCTGGCTAATCGCGTGTTAAACTTCCCGCGTACCCCTGTAATACACTTACCCTGGCTAATCGCGTGTTAAACTTCCCGCGTACCCCTGTAATACACGTACCCTGGCTAATCGCGTGTTAAACTTCCCGCGTACCCCTGTAATACACGTACCCTGGCTAATCGCGTGTATGACTTCACGTGTACCCCTGATATGCACGTTACCCGCTTTGCGTTCCTTGTTTGGCTGCCCTGTAAACTGGTCCAGGGTTAGCGCAGCCCTTTGCGATGATTTAGCGATTTTGCAGGCTTTTCCTTGCGCGAGGGCGTTCTTGGGGGCGTTACTGGCGCTGCTGCAGGGTCGCTGCGATACTCTGCGCCACGGCTGGTTTGGGAGCATGAAATCCATGAATACGCTGTGCGCGGAAATCGGGTTTATCGCACGTGCCTGGCGCAGTCAATCGCACGCGGACACTCTGCGCCAGCCGCTTGCGACACTTTTCTGCGAAATTCTATGAATTACCCTGTATATATTTACTAGAACTAATGTTTTGTAACACACTGACATCGATTTTGTACTTACCTTGTAGACTACCTTGAAGTCTGAAGAATGAAATTTTATTTGCTCCTGATGAAGGGATAGATATTTCCTGAAAAGCTTTGAGCCAACTGTACTACGGTACACATGGTTATATTAAAAACTTTGTAAAAAATATAGTGAATCTGTGAAAGTCTGAACTCATGAATACCCATATGATTATTAGAACTAAACATCGATAATAGAATGAATTACCAGATTCATTCTCTTAACGATGGTCTCACTTTTACCACTACAAGCGTGTGCAGGGGACGGGAGTGTCCATCAATTTTGAACACTTTTCCTGGAGGTTAGGCTCTGGCAAGCAAGGTATGATGCATCAATTCCATTTTTAATCCTAGAGATGACATGGCCTTGCATGCCTGCCAGGGTTTCAAGATACTACCAGGGTCGCTAGAGTCTTTCATGAAGCTGTTGGTCACCTCAGCAACTTCATCATGTCGGAGATCATGCAACTCCTGGAAATGTCTGGGTGCAGAGTCAACAAGGGGAAAAATATCACAGAGAAAATGTGGTCTTACTACTGAAGTTTTTCTGTGCCATGCCGTAGGAAGAAACTGGCCTAAAGTGTTTGGAGAAGGACATGACTGTCAATGTGATCCTGGGGTCGGGAAAACACATTTTTGAGAAGGACGTCCATGCTCTGGGGATGCCAGAGACTGGCTTGTAGTTAGTGGTAGTCCGGCTGAGGGTGGTTTTGTTAACGGGGAGTGTGACAAGGCCTTACATTTGGCTCAAACTCCTTATTCTTTGAAGGACTGGCGTATGACATGTTTTATGAGAGCCAAAATAGCCATGTTCTCTACAAGGATTTTGGTGGCAAGAGACCACGCAAGTGCGACAGTGTACGGTTCAAGACCCATTAACATAGGATGTAGCCATGCCAGGCACTGTCAAATCAGGCACACAACGTCATTGAGATAATCGGGCTGAAGCTCCTACCCAAAATTGTTAAACTGTATACATATAATATCGCCTTGTTATGAATATTGGCCTAAGCCCATTCGCATTGCATGGAAAAACCGCGTTTGAAATGCTCCGATTTTTTATCAACTTTGCAGCAATTTTAAGAACTATTCGCCATTTTGATTTTAACTCTTGCTTTGTGTCCTAAAATGGTGGACTGTCTTTTCAACTACAGCCAAGCCGAACGACCTTTGAGTTACGTCAACATTTAGGCTGACTGAGAGCTGACTGTTTGATCTGTGAAAAGAAACCTTGTAACTCATATGAACTGCAATCCAAGTGTTGTCTGCTTCACTAGCCTCATCCTCGTATAAACAACGGAACAATGTAGAGCAAACTCAAACCGTGTGCTTTGGTTGTAATATATTGTGTTCTTTCTTGAACTAGGCTTACTATGAGCCGGAGACCCAACACTGCCATTGCATCTTCATGGACAAGTAAACTTGTTAAATATGTTAAACAATATTGTCATATTCGTCATGTGAACTGGGCATGAATCCTAGCATGTAAATTATTAGTTTGGAGAGGGGCTCGACAATGATTTGAAAAATGTATAAAAGAACCTGCATAAAAATGTCCAGCACTTTTACTGCGTCCCAGTGCCGTAATGAACTCGACAACACATTTCTATTATCATCAGCAGCATAGCCTTTCTTATGCATGATGGTGAATTCCCAAATGATAGACCATCAGTCATCTTGCAAATCTGTGACAGTTGAAGTGAGCAACACAATAAAGCACCCTTTCAAATATTTGTTCACACCAATCATGTCTAGCTTGATAGGCTAAAAAGTAAAGTATGCTTTGATGTCCTTAGTTGAATGTTCTTAAAACCATCCATAACAACATGCTGGAGGTTTGTAACGAATCTCCAAATCTAAGTGAGTTTATTGCACAAGTTGTTTTATTGTCTTAAAGGGCTCAAAAAAGTGGGTAAATAGATATTTTGCCTTTTGCATCTTATAATTTTCCATTCAGGATGTGGAAAATAAAGGTACAGTGAAAATATTTTGGCTCAACATGCTGCTCTAGGGATTTATATGTTGCCATGATGCTTTACTATGCAATTTGTGAATTTTGCAAGTAAACTCTACAGGACAGTATTATTGTAGGCCTTGAAACCCAAAACTTAAATATTTGTTCCAAGTAAAGCATGGGAGAAGGTGGCCGTGCCTAAATTGCAGAGTGGGTTAAAATCCCTGCTTCACTGTTTAGCATAAGTGTGTGATCCTGGGCAATGTAATCTCACCCTGACTTCAACTGCAAAAATTGGAGTGCTTATAAGTGATTATGTTTACACCCTTACAATAGGTCCGTTTTAATAAGTGTAGGGACACATTGGTGTACCCTGGTGTTCCTCTGCTAGTGGCTCCAATACTGTCACATAGAATTGCATTATTACTGCACTGGCCCTCCCCCAGTCTTGTATCACTTGATTTGATAGGCAGACATTCGGCCACATTACGAGGCTTGCGGAATGGGTTTAACAGCATCGGTAATGGTGCCAGTGCCGGTAAACCCATTCCGCCCTATTACGAGGTTCCCTTGTGGGACCCACTCAGAATGTCTGGTCAGACCAGACGTCCTTTGCGGGTCCCGCAAGGGGACCAGAGAGCTAATAACGGGCCTGTTATTAACGGGCCCGTTATTAGCTCCCTCCCCATTCCCATTGAGCCCTATGGGGGCTCGAATGGGGATGTGTTTTTTGAATGAGGAATTACCGGGTATTTTTCAAGGTTGGAATGACCCAGTAATTCCTCATTCAAGGGACCCAGACCCAGACACGAGTTTGGAGTCAGCCATGGCGCTAATAGCACCATGGCTACTTCCAAACTCATAATGAGGCCCATAGTCTCACCACCAGAGATTCTAATATAGCGGACTAACTGTGGTTGAACCAACATTACATGTTCTCCCTTGTTGCTCCCAGCCACTAAAGTTGCTTGGGCCATCCAGAGTACTGCCCTACACTCTATGGACCTCATTCAGAGTCCGGCAGTAACCTTCCCAGTGCTACCGGCGGGTTGCCCCCAGACTCTGAATGAATTACCGTTGCCTGACTTCCCGGTGCCACCAAGCTATTCCAAGTCCGGCAGCCGGGAAGTCATGCGCCAGCAATTTCGTTAATCCCCATTCCCAGAGAGCCCTATTGGACTCTATGGGAATGAGGACATAGGAGCACCGGCACCGTTAACAATGGTGCCAATGCTCCCATGACAAGTCTGCCTACCGCGGCTGGAGTGCCCGACAGGGTGAGACCTGTCGGGCACAGCGGCTCCAGCAGGCAGACTTGTAGTTTGCCAGACAGGAAACAACCGTGTCGGTAGGCTTACCTGCACCATTGTTTCCGGACCAGCAAACATAGAATGAGGCTGTCCTATTATGCTATGGTATTGAGTCTTTCATTGCACACCATCCTCCATTTTCACACTTTCTAAGAGCTTCAGGATCTGCAAGAAATAGGGTTGGGGGCTAATGCAGTAGCAGAGGGATCAGGCGAACATTGCTTTGTTACAATATTGATGTGTGCAGATCTTAAAATATATGGCTCTGTGCAGTGAACATTTTAGATATTTTGTCAGCTGTGTGGAGCAGTGGTTATGCACCTTTCAGATATCTAAGGTACTTGTTTGTGTGATTGGCAGAAAATGTAAGCGTTTTGTTTCTTGCTTTTGTTTTGCCACTGACTCACCAGAGAGCCAAAGACCAAAGGAGGGATGGACCAAAGGTCTAACTTGCAAGGGGGCCACGGACCAGAGGAGAGTTCACCAGAGCAGCCAAGTACCAGATGGGCAAGTGACCAGAAAAGTTCACTTTTACCTCATTCTAGTTTTAATTTTGGCTGTAAGCTGAAACTATTGAACTGGGGTACAATTAGGAGGGAGATGACTTGTGAGGAGGGACGCACAGCTTGCAAGTGTTTTGTTTTTTACCAGCCCACTGACTGCCCATGGTCATGCTAATGCCTATGGCCAATCCCACCCACTACCTGCCGCTCCCAAAATACATCCTCATGCAATCTCTTTGAGCTAGCTTTAACAAGCATTAACATGCACCCTGTGTTGATGTTAATGGTTATTTCCAATCCGAGGTTATTACTAAGCAGTGTGCTGAAAGTTAATAGCTTTGTTACAGTTGTAAATGGCTGATGGTGTAATAAAACAAAGCCATAACCCAGTGTGCCTTCAGTCAGTTGATTTAGATCTGTTCCATGCACTGAAGTCCTTTTTAAAACAGGCCATCAAAAAGCCAGCAGTTTTGGGTTGAGTTATTAGAAAGGCATTTGCCAGTTAATGCCATTTTATGCCTAGGTAATAACAATATTTTTCAGCCGTTTCCATCTTATCGCAAGGTTATACCATGATATCAGTGCCTATCCCAGACTTGCACAAAAGCCCAAACTATCAGCTTTTCCAGTGCTTGTTTATTATTCCAGGCAACGTCTAGTCTAGCCACAAAGCAACAAGACACATTGTAGATGGCAAACCAAAGGTGAAACCCCATCTGGCATAGCCCTCCCTTCCCCCATCTCCTACCATCCCACTCCCTCCTTTTCAGATGCAGAGTACCACTAGTTCCTTTGTTCCACTTCGACCACTGTTCTGAGTACAGCACTTTTAACACGAATAAACAACTTTCGTGGCACAGGATGCAGTGCCGACTCTATTTGAACGTGCCTCCTCGCCTGTTTTTATTCGAAGATGGTGTGGTTTTGCAATCAAATGTAAGCTTTGTATAGAATTTAAAGTCATTTTAATGTGCATCAGGAGTGACAGTGCTGACACACGGGTGCAGGTCAGAAGCACCTGAGTCTTGAGTGATGATCTTCTTCGATGGGTTTGGGGATAGGTTATTAAATGCGGAGAACCCAAGGTTTGATCCCTAGAAGTGCTTTGTGGAAACCTTAGTTACGAAAAGCATTTCATTTTTAGCACCTGCATTGATATGCAACCAGTTTTAGGCAATTGACATTGTGATGTGGGGTTAGTACTTACATGCCAGGAGAGTGATTGGAAGCGTAGGGGGGACAGTAGACAACTCATTCTCACAGCATTCCTAAAGTGGATTTTCTCAGACTTAAAGGAGAGAGTTAACTGCTTGTAACATTGACTGTGCACTAGAATAGTCTCACTACAATGCGTAAAGAAGTTAGACGACCCTACACAAGTAAGTTTGCCACTCCTTCCCCGTCGCTGAAGTTAGGGCCTCTCCCAACATTTGAAGGGTTAGCCCCCGCCTACATGTTAGCCTAGGTGCACCCCCTGGATGTGCGCACTTGCATTTTGTTAGGCAGACAGGTGAGGGAAGCCTTTCCTGAAACTGGCAGTGTTCAAGTGTTACTGTGTTTGTGCAGAAAAACGTACTTGAACAAACGCAGCAAAACTTTAATGCTGCTCCTTTCAAGAAAGACTTCCATCGCCCCTCTGCATATTGCGCTTTAAAAATGTACTATCTGATAGTTGGTCCCCACACCGGACCATGGTGGGAGGGGGTAGAACAGTGGGGGGCGGAGCCTCCAAGTTTGCATGCCTATTTTCTGAAATGGCCCCTCCCATCACCACTTAGCCCCCCCACCCCGCCCCGAAATGTAGATTTCGTTGTGCCCCCCCCCTGAGGATGATGTACGTGGTGGGGGTTTTGAGGATGGACAGGCTGTGGGGTTGTTGGCTGATTTGTCATGAAGTGGGTGTATTCGTCTGAGGCTTTGCTATTCAGTTGAAATTCAGTTTTATTATATGCACTTACTCTGTCTGTTGTTGTCTGAGCAGACTTTTACCGTTCAGAAATTCAATGGCTCTGAATGACTGTTGTTTTTTTTCCACTGTTCCCTGCCTCCTTGAGTGCTTTGAAACACTTGCCTTGTGTATAGGCGCTTTACAAATAAACATTACCATACCATACCTACCAATGTCGTCGTTTTTTGTGATTTCGTTGATGGAGAAGTTTATTAGCTTATCGTGGAAATGAATGTGATCGATGCCCCATCAAACTATCAAATCCACGAAGAGCTAAAAAAAATATGTTTTCGCCAATGAGAAAGAGCACAGGAACCAAAGTGATTGGACACACGACCTCAGTAATGCCCCACATAACCCCAAGAGATGTTTGTATAAAACCTATGGATACTAGAGTATATATAAACATTAATTCTGTTGCCATCTGGTTCAGGAGGTTTCTAAAAGTATGATAAGTGAGGCAGCATGTGTGATGTCATGCGTAAGGTTAGAGCCAGCTCATTGTAGCATGTGGCAATTTGTGGGTTGGTGAGGTCATCCTCCGTGAGTATAATTAGATTGTATAGGCACGCACTATTATACCAAGTGCAGAACGAAAGTGACAGACATAAAACTAAAATAGACTTCTGTTGGACAAAGCTGGCTATCAAGTACAAAAAAGAGCGCCTGGAGACTGCCCCTGGGTGGTAGCGGGGCGCGGTATAAGTCAACGAAACATAGCAGAACAACGGCAGGGAATCACTGCCTGCCTGGACCCGTTAACTGCCTGCTACAGTGCCGAGTCCTTCTGATTTCTGGCACATAATTGCAGGACCGGAGTCTGCTGGACAGTTTTGTAAAAGCTGTGAGACACTATTTAAGGGCTTGGTAATTGCATGCATTTTTTTCTTGCAGATAAGCAATTCATCTGAATTAGTAACAGTCGACCTACCCTTAGACCTCCATGTGGGTGTTATGTGAGATCTGTGGTCCTCGAGCAGCCTCTAGTGGGCAGAAAAGTTATATTTTTTGCAGTTTAGTGAAAAGATGACTTGTCATGGCAAACCCAGATAGGCCAGCTTCTTTTGCGACGTGGGTCTGTAGATAATGGTGATGCACATTGCAACCCTGCATTTATTTATTTATTTTTGTTGATTAAAATGATAATGCTGTGGCATTTATAAAGCGCTTTCGCCAAAGGGCTTTACATAGAACATATTTGCATACAATATCACCCAACCGAAGTGGGTACTCATTTATCGACCTCGGAAGGATGGGAGGCTGAGTTGGTCTTCCCGGGATTTGACTTGCGACCTGCAGATCACGCACTGATCGCAGCAATGAGCACTCAACCGGCTGAGCTATCTTAACGGCAAAATAGTTTCCGTTCAACTATTTAATTGGCAAGAAAACCTTTTGGGAAGTAGGTCCATGGCCGCCTGTTTTATAGTACTGTGCCTGGAGGTGATGGCTGAGGAGTGTTATGAATGCAAGGGGTGGGTGGAAAGTTGGTGGTGTGGGTGGAGTGTAGGGCTTAGTATGTACTGTGTGAGTGTTTGACATCAAGGATTCGTGAAGGTGTACTTGGCCAACATACAACTGAGCGGTGGCTGACAGCCATGTGGCCGGTGGCCCCCATGGCTGCCAGATTCTAAGAAGTCAGTGCCATTACTTGCAAAGCATGCCAGTGTGATTTATGGTGCTCGGCTAAAGCTCTGAAACTGCTGTCTGAATGTTGTTCACAACTACTTTCTTTTCTGATCAATTACCCTGTAAAGCTTTTTGCGTTCACTGGAGAGCACACAGTAGGCCAGATTTGCAAAGCTTTTTTGGCACAAGTAACGAAATGCGATTACGCATCTTATCACGCTAAAAAAAAGGTACTCCCAAATCCACAAAGAGCCTCTGAATGTGATGACTTTTATCACTTCGTTGCTCATTTGCGCAAATAAGGTGGCATTTTTGTGTCATTCAATGCACATCCCGAAACCACAAATAGGATGCACTTTCAAACGTGCAAAAATTAAACATCTTAAACATCTTGCATTGTGCCTGTTTGGACCAGCCACAGGGGAAGGCCCAATGCATGATAGGTTCATTTCGGAACCTTTCATGCATTTTCTTTGAACCTCTGCTCTCCCACTTAGGATAGAAATGCATTTTTTTTAACCACATTTCACAGTGACAGGAGTGTCTGTCACTCTGGAATACACTCCAAGCATACATTAGTCGGGAGTGTGTGCGTGCTGGGCAGCACGTCTTTGCGATACTGTTCAATTACGTCTGAAATGTGCAAGTCACCCTTGAGAATAAGGTGTCCTGCACAATACTGAAATGAGGGCAAATGAAAACACACTTTTTTTTCATTTGCACTAAATTCTGAGAATCTGCCCTAGTTTTTCTGTTCACTATAGCACATCTCCTAGCATGTTCACCCTTACATCAGGAATATATGGATCTTGTGCAATCCCAAAAGTTGAAATGCATTGGAATGGCGTGATTTTTCAGAAGATTGCTTAGTGTATGAAGCATTCATTACAGAGATTTGCTTTCATATGCAGATCAGATGAGAGTTGTAGAAATAAGCAGCTTTGGTCCAGAAAGGCGAATAGGTAGTCAAATTAAAGAGTGCTACGAAAGTGTTGAGGCTCATGTGAGTTACATATCCTGGCTTTGCCAGCAGACAGTACAGTGATCCTGGACAAAACATCTTATCTTAATGTAGTACTCTGCTGCCTTACATGAGAAGGCTTGCCTTCTCGAATACTGGTGCCATTGTTTAACCCATTTCCTGATATTTCATTTCAATTTATGTTGAAAACATTTTTTCGTAAGGTTTTGAGGTTGGGGGTGTACCAAGCATTAAGGTGCGCCTGAGGTTTGGCTCTGCGCACGCTTAGTGGTGCTACCTTGTCCATGGCAGCTAGGAGGGTTTGATTGTAGTTGGATTGTTGCTAGAGTTATTCTGATAATTAGCAATGTGGTGGTGCATTCGTGGTAGGATATTCTCTGCCGTCATGCTGCAAGAGTTTCTGGAAGGTGCGCCAGGTGCTATTGTAATTGGTAATTGGTTATTTATATCGTGCTTAATACCCAGAGGTTTCTAAGCGTGGACCCGGGAATCGAACCTGTGTTACTCCGCGCTGTCTTGCTTCCAAGGTGAGCGTGTTGCCCTTGAGCTATCCTCCTGAGACAAGAGACAAGAGGCTAGAGAGGGTGGTAAGTCTTGGTTCTTGTTTTGAGGTATGATGAATGAGATAATGTGGTGATCGGACCATGCACATGGGGTGTTGGATTGGATCTCGGTCTGGCAATTATGGTCAGCCAGCCAATCGAGTGTTCAACCTTTAATGTGAGTGGGGCTAGTGATGCAGTGCATGAAAGCCAGCACTTTATTGGTGTTGGCGATGGAGGACGCATGGTTATCATTTGGGTCATAGAGGCGAGGTTGAGGTCGCCCATGATAATGATTTGTGAGGCGGGCTTGGTGTTTGCTGAGAGAAGTTGAGCCACGTCTTCTTCTAAGGAAAGGATTGCTCTGGGGGGCCTATATATGAGATGGATAGTCACCGTGATAGAGTGGGTTAGGGATACTTTAATGAAGAGTAACCGCAGTTGGAGCGCATCCTTACCTGATTCCAGCAGCAACCGCAGTCGGAGCACATCCTTACCTGATCCCGGCTCCCAACCTCAGCACTTATTTGGGAGTCCATCTTCGGCCAGCATCCTCGCGGATCCAGGCATCCTTCACCCGCCGGCAGATCTTCGGATAACAGCATTCCAGTCTGACTTCACCAGGCCATCCCTGCAAGAGATGACAAACAAGGATAGAAAAACTATGAAGACATTACGCTAAGGTCACGCGCAAACCAATCCTCGCGCTTGTCCCAAGAACCAAACTTACCACCTATTGGGACATCATGAACTCCCCTGTTCTCCATTGGGGCTCGCTTCTTGCACCGCAATTCCGCTGGGCCTCACGTCACCTATTGGGGAGAAGGAAAGACATTACAAGAGATAGAGACAATAATCAAGGAAAAAGACATTACAAAAGAATACGAACAATAATCATTATCGGAGGATACTTACCTTTGAAGTGGTTCAGCCACAGCCGGTCTGGGCTGCAATGCACATGGACCACTGAAGAAACTAGGTCTACTTAAAAGCGCCCCTGCAGCGAGAAGCAGGACGGAGAGCTCCTTCTATATGGGACTATATGGGTAGGCGTATGCTCACCACATTCTGGTAAGAAGGGTTCGAGGGAGACTACAGCCATATCACAGAATTCTCACGGCCTTTCGTATTCTCGCAGGGGCAGTATCAACAACCAGCGCAGTCCACAACACAGGAGCACGGGAAAAAGCCTGACCCAGGGGAACCAGTTCCAGGGAGGGCTGCAACCGTGCCCCAACGTCCCCGCAGAGACCAGGTGAGCGTAACATACATGTCTTTCACTTACGTCCTGTTAAAAACAAGGATTGGCAAAGAAAACAGTTTTGGGTTGTGTATAAGTATTAGGCATTTGCCAGGCACTGCTATTAGATGTCCAGGTACTCGCACCATTTTGCACCTGCTACCATCAATGGTAGTTAATACCACTATGGCCGTGCTTGGCAAGTGCCATTCCCATGCCTACAAAAAAGTCTAAACTGTTGGCACTGTCAATGCTTGTTTGCCTGTATCATGCAACTGATAGACTTTCATTAGTATTTATTCATTTCAATTTGTTATGTGTAATTGTAGTGTGAAGCTCGTGTCTATTTTGCTTGTTTTACTGTTTAGTGGCTTCTTTGGTTTAACTTTTTTTTAGACATATAATGTCCCAGGGGATCAACTGCTTCAATCAAAAGAAGTGTACTGTACAAATATACAAAGGTGCATTATTACACAGCACTGGAGGAAGTGGTGGGCTCTGGTCAGGAGGATAGAGAGCTCACTCTTTAGCAAGTAAATGAAGTTTAAGCCAAGTTTTGAAGAGATCCTCAGTTAAGTTCGCTTTGATTGTTATAGGCAGCGGGTTCCAAAGTAGCCAGGTGAGAAGTGATAAAAAAACGAACTGTGAGAAGGCACATGGGTGGCCCGGGCCAATGAGGTTGTGTACAAAGGAGAAGCAGATGGAACAAGATGGTGAGTAGGCAGAGATATAGTCAGACGAGTATAGAGGAGCAAGACCATTGATAGATTTGCAGGCCGGAAAAATGAACTTGAAAGAGGAGCAGTTTTGCATGGGCTGCCAAATAGCATGGTGTCGGTAGGTCGAAGTGTGGTAGGATCCGGGTAGGCTGTAAAAGGTTCAGGCAGGGAAGTAGAGGACTTTGTCTAGAGGGGGGAGCAGATAGGAAGGCCAAAGAAAAGGCCTGACCAGTAGTCGAGTTTGCTTAGCAAAAGGGTGGAGATTAGAATTTTGATAGAGTGCTGCATAAGAAATTGATACATTTTCCAAATGCTGCGAAGGTTATCATGAGCCACAGAGGTGGTGGTAGTGATAAAATGTTGCAGTCGGAGGTTGCTATCAAAGAGCACCAGACAGTTGCAAGCCTTGGGTGAGGGAGCAAGAAGTTCAGACAAGAAGGAGAGGGGAGGGGTGGGGGTTGAAACCGGGAAGAACAATTACTTCCGTTTTTGACGAGATCAATATGAGGCAACAGAGAGCCATCTTATGACAGATTGCAGTGAGGCCGTTGGCAATCCCTTATGTGAAGGCTGGAGTGGAGGAGGGAAAGAAGAAAAAGATGTGAGTTTCATCAGCAAACAGGGGATAGTGAAAGGCAAAGGAGAAAGGTCTTCCTAGCGCAGAGGTAGGGAGGGTGGAGAGCAGCAGTACAATGACAGATTCTTGGGGAAAGTCAACAAGGAAAGGGTTTGAGTAACAGGTTTGTGAGTTCCAGCAAATGATAAGGGTACGATGTTCCAGATATCAGGCGATCCAGGTGAGAGCATATTTGCGAAACCGAAGGTCCTGGAGAGTGAGTAGGAGAGAAGAGTGATTGACATTGTTGAAAGTGGTGGAGAGGTCAGAAAAGATGAGCATGGAATAGAGTTTGGAGTGGTGAGAATTACAGAGAAAGTTGGGACCTGAATGAGTGCAGTCTCAGTGGAGTGTTAACTATGGAAGCAAGATTGAAGTATATCTTCATGTCCATTATCTTCGAGGTTCTTAGTGATTTGGTTGCAGACCACCCATTCAAGTACAAATGAATAATGAGGTAGGAGGGAATGGACATGTGCACAGCAGACAGTTTCTTCAAAAATGGAAAGACAGTTGCAGATTGGAAGGAGGCATACAAAAGTCCAGTAGTGGGAGGGAGAGAGAGAGAAAGAGAGAGAGAGAGAGAGAGAGAGAGAGAGAGAGTCAGAGAGAGAGAGAGAGTCAGGGAGGGAGAGAAAGAGAGAGAGAGAGACTAAAGAGCTCAGAGAGATGAGGGCATGTAAGGAAAGAAAGAGAGAGAGAGAGAGAGAGAGAGAGAGAGAGAGAGAGAGAGAGAGTGTGTGGGGGTGCTGAAGAGCTCTGAGGGATGAGGGCAGGTAATTGGGGCAAAGACTTTGATAGCATGTGGACCAAACAGGCGTTAGAACTAGTTCAGCGTAGAAGAGGTTAAGGGGATATGTGGTGGCATGGGTGGGTGGGGAGCAAGAGAGGAGAGGGCTTTTAGAATGTCACAACATTATGAGATATTAGAGGACAATTAGTGAATAAAGTAATTAGCAGAGAGGGGGGCAATTGATGTTGCTTGCGCTGTCTGAGTGACTTTTGGAGGGTCGAGGAAAGTTTGCCAAGCGATTGCATAGGGAGAGGTTAGGTTTGGGAAGTAGAAGGATCAAGCATAGTCCAGAGGAGTGGGCAGCAAGGCAATTGTGTAGGCTATAAATAGTACGGTGGTCTGGGTTTTGCACCAGCATTGCAAGTCACAGGGCATGTTTGCTTTAAAGGCCCGGATCTTGGTGGTTATCCAGGGCTGGGGATGGGGCGGGAAGGTGTGAATGTGTGTGCAGGATAGTGTTTGGTAATAAGTGCATAGTGAAAGCCAGAAAAAGCATGGTCAACAGAAGATGCATGAATAGGGGGGAGAGACAGAAGAGAGGTCCTCCCATCATCAAAGTAAGGGCCAATAGAGTCCTGCTTGTATTTCATCTTAGTCATTGAAGATGGGAGAGGAGGAGTCAATGGTGGAAGGGCCGAAATATTAAAATGGACTATGGGGTTATTAGAGGGAAATGGGTCAATGGGGATGTAGGGGGTGGACTGTGAAGTAGAGAGAAAGATATGGTCAAGAGAGTCCCCACACAAGTGGATAGGTTGATTGTGGAGGGAGTAGATGAGCGGTCAGACAAGCGGAAATTACGTTCAAGGAGGGTCGCTGTGGGCGTATTGGGAAGGTTAAAGTCTGCCAGCATGAAAATGGGGATGTTGGTGGGAAGTGACTCAAGAAGAACGTTCAGTTCAGGGAAGAATGGTTTGGGAGGACATTGGGTTGATAGAGAGTCAGAACAATGAGAGGAAGAGGAAGGAGGAGTTGAATAGTGGTATATTCAAAAGAGAAGGAGATGATGCCAGAGCAGGGCAGGGGGGCAGTGGTGGAGGGGTTATTGATAAGAAGACCAATACCGCCACCCTTCACAACAAGTCGGGGGAA
The DNA here is from genome assembly GCF_040938575.1 of Ambystoma mexicanum. Lineage (NCBI taxonomy): Eukaryota > Metazoa > Chordata > Amphibia > Caudata > Ambystomatidae > Ambystoma > Ambystoma mexicanum. Next base: position 1,412,194,008 of record NC_090934.1, on the reverse strand, counting down.
AGTGGGAGAAGGTAGCTGTGTCAGAGGGATTGTGCAATCCAGACACCAAGTGAAACAGTGATAGGAGGTGAAGGAGAGGAGCAGGTGTGGTAGGTGAGGAGGAGAGATGACGTTGGAGATTCTGGGAGAACAGAAGCTTTGGGATTAAGGGGTGGAGGTGCTGGGGAAGGAGAGGCAGATGCGGGTGAAAGTGAGAAGGAAATGAGACTAAGTTGTGGCTGAATATGCGAGAAGGGGAAGAAAAGAGTGAGCACAACGGGGAAATGAAAGTCAAGTTGCATGATGGAGGGTAAAAGAAATAATCAAGTGAAGCGAGTGAAGTAAGGGAACAGTCCAAGAGATAGAGAGAGTAGGTGGATGAGCAGAAATGGAAGAGGGGAGGATTAGCTGTTAAGCAGCAAGTGTGGGTTCTGAGTTCAACTAGAATGGGGTTAGAGGCAAACAGTAGACAGCAGGTCCAAAACAAGGGTGTCAATTGGTTCTTTGAGGTAAATACAGCTCTGCAGTGAACAGTCAATGGGTTAAAGGATCCCTATGAGTGGAATCAGGAGTCGGGTAAAGGGCAAGCACAGCAAAGTCCTGGCATGAGCAGGCGCTCTGGTCCTAGGTCCGGCACTAGAGTTCACAAAGAGGGAGTCATCCTTTGTTGGTTTGGACACTTAAGGGAGACTGAATAACAAGGAGAGGCAGCATATCACATGAGACTCTGAGCGCTAACCTGAGTCCTTAAAATGGTTTACATCCACCTTCCTCACAGGATGAAGGTAGAGTCCTTTGGTGGTGCAGACCCAGTGAGCTTTGTTAATTCCCATATTAAATGGACACAATGCTAAAAAGAGATGATACCTTCAAAATGTCTCTACCTTTGTAGTAATTACAACAATTTCAATCTCTTTCAACATTTCTGACTTCTCTAGACAAGCTGCCTTCCTCATTCGTTCCAGATCAGAGAGCCCAAATGCTGAGAATGAACAAGGCCACATATTTATTTATTTATTTACTTATTTATTAAAATCTAGGAAAAAATTATGCATTTTTGGCATTCTTGCAAAGCACACATTTCTAAGAAATGGAAAGTGACCGTGAGCCAATTATATGTATGCACAATACGCATTCTCACATTACACACTGTTCCAACTGATGCAGAAAACGAGGCTTCCTATTATATAAGGAGCCAAAAGCATACCGTTGACAGTCCTAGTATATAATTCAAAACCATTTACTACACACAATCGCCATTTTAGAAAACAGTCAATTAACTTCAGACCAACTTCAGACCAAGCCCCTCTCCTCTCTCCCCCACATCAAAGTCTACCTTTTAATGAAAGAAATAACCGAAGTATATAAAACTTACCCCGAACAATATGTCTATACAATGTTTGTACACTATATCCTAAAATGCTCTGTACAACATGCTTATTTCAAAATCTTCGCACACAAACGCCCAAATCCCAAAGCATACAACCTAATCAAGATAGTTTACACATACAGAAATATAAGCCACAAAACGATCAATTATGCATCCAATCGACTTCATTTGTAGGTACATGCCGACAAAATAAGTTGTGGTGATTCAAAGAAATGTGTACCAGTCATCAGCTACTAAGCTGTTATGTGGAAAACAGAGAAACTCCAAGTTTTGATCACTTTTATTGGACTAACTGAAAATATTAGGCTGAGATTCCATTGGCTTCCGAAGTCCCAGAGTCTTCTTCGTCAGATGGTGGTCACACGATAAAAGAGCAACAAAGAAAATCACACGCCGAGCTGGACATCGCTTTTACATAAAAATTAGAGAAAAAGGAAGGGATTGCCCCACTTTGAAACTGTTGGCTGCAGGAAGTAAGCAAGGAGTTGGCTTCTGCATGGCCCCTTTATCTAAATTAGGAAGAAATGGACACATACTCAAATACTGAGAAGCAGTTCTCATCGCTCAGAAGTGCCATTTCAAGCAGTGCCACTTTAATCACAATGTTTCGAATCTAATACGTAATGTGTCCAAAAACTTAAGCACAAGAAGTCTAATAAGTGGAAGCCAGTCTTGATTAAAAACGGGTTTGGACATCCAGTGCAATATTATTTATAGCACTATCTTCCAATAGCTCACAAAGCCTGATTTGCATATGGTCTTTCCCCTTTTGTAATGACTTGGCAGGCGAAGAACGATGGTCTGGAGGGTTGCCCACAGCAATGCCAGAGGTTAGGGTTAATTCCAAACCTTCCAACCATCACCTCTTTTGTTTTGGGTTGGTTGTATGAATGAAGCAGGAACTGGTTGGTGGGTGGGAGAAGCAGTCCCTGTCTATTGTCTACTCAGCTCTGATCCGCCATGCCTTTCACACCTCTGAAATCAAGAAATGACTCCCTGTCCTGCCCCAGCAATCAATGTGCTGTGTATGTGGCTAATCACTTAGGGCCAGATTCGTGGAATTTGCAGCATGGTTTAAAGAGACTTTGCACTGGTGCAAAGTGGATTTGCACTGCCAACAAACACCCTGAATCACAGAGCGGTACAAAGTGTATTTGTGCAGTGCAAAGGGGCATTGCACTGACTGCACTAACTTTGCACTGGTGCAAAGTAAGTTTGCACTGCGGAAATAAACTTTGCACGGCTCTGTAAATCAGGGTGTTTGTTGGCAGTTGAAAGTCACTGTGCTAAAAATTCCATGAAACAGGCACTTAGTCGCAACACAGTGAGAATCTTTCATCATAAATGTCTCATATTGACATTTTGCTATACAGAACATGTTTTCTTAGCGATTTGTAGCCATAAAAGTGTGCATGTTGTATATTTAGCCAGAAATGTTATAGCGTTCCCTTGACAAATCCTTATATGTCCAATGGAAGTGGGAAAGACAAACGTTGGGATATGCTCACTTACTGTGACGTCACTTCCCATTGTGTACGTCTCAGGAACCGCCCACCAGCCTATTTTTTCAGGACTTGAGGCTTGTCAATACGATGATAATTATACATGGGTCTTTTCAAACTGATGACAGGTTTTGCATCATTTGCCCACAGGCCCGGCCTTGGGGGGGGGGCCAGCTGGGCGACCACCCGGGGCGCCAGGCCCCCAGGGCGCCATTATCCCCCACAACGCCAGCTCAGGGGAGTCTTTCAAGGGCTCCCCCGAGCTGACGTAGCGGGAGAAGGCACGGCATGTGGGCTGTTGTGCCGCGGGCGCATTCAATGACAATAGGGTGCTCAGCACCCCATTGTCACCAAATGCACCCCTCCGCCGCTGGCGCCTTTAACAACAAAAGGAACCATTAGCCCCCCACGACGCCAGCTCGGGGGAGTCTTTCAAGGCCTCCCCCAAGCTGGCATAGTGGCAGAAGGCGTGCCAGGCACCTCACTGTTACCAAATATGCCCACGGCAGCAGAGCACATTCAACAACAACAGGGTGCTGATGCACCCTATTCATATCATGACCTCCCCGCCGGAGCAAAGAGGGTTAAAAAATAAAAATAAAAAATGTGGCACTTCCTGGCCCCACCCCCTGTTGACCAGGGGCGCGCAGGGAAGGCGGCGGGGGCGCCAATAGGCCCAGGGCGCTGCTACCCCTAAGGCCTGCCCTGTTTGCCCATACAGAACAACCACCCTAATCCCAGCATGCTTGCTCTACTCAAAGCATTGGGCGGGCTCTTTTAAATGGCTAACCCGCGACACACGGCGGCTCTTAAAATGCTGCTCTCCTGGATGAGCAAGTCACGTTCCCGCTTACACTCAATTGCTCAGAGCGAAAGTTGCTGACCCCGGCGTGAACTCCCCCCATGCTACAATGGCGCCTAACTCTCTCAGGGCAGGTGCGTCGCTGGAGCCCTCCCAAAACACTGACAGCAGCTTGACCTCGGTTGCAGTCAGGCGCAGTGTGATAGCGAAAGACAACAATCCTTTACTTGTTCGTCATAAACGTCTCCAGACTTAACACGGGGTGACAAGTGTGAGAGAAATGTCACATCATGGGAGGGGGGCCTTGCACTGAAAGGCGCAGCCCTCCAATGGGGGCCTCGGTCCTCCGCCTGCCCCCGGTGCAGTGATCTAAGTGGTATCGGCCCTGCGCCGTCAGCCATCTTCTCGAGAAAATGTGTTTGCAGCATTTGGAACAAGTCGTTGGCATTGTTAACAGTAGCTCGCAAGTCCCCATCCCTTGCAACCTCCCCCACCCAGCTCATATTAAATTCAAAGACTATTGGAGTGAAGACTTTTCCTTTAATTATTTAGGGGACGTGATTCCCGTTGGGGGCTTAAAAAAGCCAGCTTGAACTGAACTTGCCCCTCGCCTGTTTTATAGACTATACAAGTCCGACAAGATTGTCTTGCCTTCATGCAGAATTCAGTCAATTGTTTCACTGTTTCCTGGTTCTATTACTTTTCTCATTTTTTATTTATTAGGCCTTTTCTCACTTTCCTTTTTTTTTATTTTTCTACCTCTTTCTTTATTCTTTCTTTTCTTTTCCCTCTTAATAGCTGTCACATTCCTTTTTTACTTTTATTTTTTCTTCTGTTTGTTTTCATTCATTCATTCTTTTTCTTTGTGTCTTCATTCTTTCCTCTCATTTTTTTCTTCCTTCCAATCAAGGCAGTCTAAGAAGTATATGAGCAGTTGAATATTGAATGTGCCATAGTTTCTTTGGGGCAGACTGCATCAGACTCAAATGCACTGTGTTACTGTAGTCGTTGATGGTTTTCGCAGGACAACACGTGCACAATGTGTGGCCCCGCTCAAGCATGACCCATGCTCGCGTCTGGAATAAAATGCACATATATATTTGCATTAAATGTTGCTTACTGTGCAGGGCGTGAGTGCCCGGGGTTTGCTGGAGCTATAAGCAGCAACAAACATGTTGCAGTCTTTCGACTAGCCCCATCCTGCGTGTTCATGTATTGGTCTGAGTGCAAACACTATATGGCACAGACGTGGCCACAGCCGGCCGAGCAGCAAATAGCACAGTTGCAAATGTCAGAGCCGCACTCCCAATTGCTTTATTTATTTATTTTATTGTTCATTTATAACGCACTTAATACCAGCGAGTGGTTTCTAAGCGCCGGATTAGGATTCAAACCTGTGTTGCGCCGTGTTGTCTTGCTTCCAAGACAAACTTTTTGCCCCTGAGCTATCCTTCCCCCCTCTGCACTCTGTGCAACTCATGGCTTTAGCTCAAATAATGCCCACAAATTATTGTTGTACTATTTCCGCAGTGCAAATCACAGATCAAAATGAGCACCATTGTTTGAGTAGTCACGAAGGAGCGTATCCCGTTCCAGAGTAGAGTGTCCAATGTCTGTATGACTGGCGGTGTTTACAGCAGCTGACCGTGGCGTAGCTTTGCTGAAAATGTTGGGGGGACATGACATTTAAAGGAAAGGGGGACACAATGGTATGCAACGAAAGTTGGGGACACACACACCCTTGTCCGCCCTTACAGTTACGCCCATGGCAGCTGATACATGCAATGGTGTCATTGTTAAAATGGCGCTAACCTCCAATCTTTTACTGGGCTCCTTCAACACCAAAAGCAGAGCAGATTCTGTACTGCTCCTAGGACTTAACCCTGCTTTTGAAGGCGTGGTGGAAATTGGTGAATGTCGAGCAGAGTCAATTTGTCCGCACGTGGACATGTATGCTAGATATGGACTGTCATGCTTCCTACATTAGGCGGCCCTGCATTGAGGCTCAGGGTTAGCACACAAGGGCAATGGGTTCGATCTTGAAAGGGCAGAATGCCGGCAGAGGAGTTGCTCTGAGCTTGGAGGACCACCAGTTGCCGGTCGCAGGCAGGCAGGAGGAGTGGCTGCCCTGCAAAGAAGAGGAGCACCGTGCGGGGACCAGAATGAACCATGATCCACTGTGTGTGTGGGCAGAAGGGGCACACATGGGGGCTTGAGGGTCAGCCAGGGGATTGCTACTGTGTTTCAAATGATGCTACCTGGGAAGAATTGTGATGTGTTTTTATACTGCGGCTCTTTCTGTGTGTACACAATTGATAATGTTCTTCTGGCTCTTTGTGTGTAGACCACATATCAAAAAGGATTTGTTTCGACCGATTTGTTGCAGCCTTCAATGGGTGGGAAATGGGCCAATACCCCATGCCCGTCTCCTCTCGCGTTGGCGGGATTTACTCAAAATGAGGGCATGTTCACCCCCCAAACCTCTCATTTCACTCCCCACCCCTCCTTCGCTCCTTCCATTCTCACCACACATACAGTGCGCCCCCCACATGTACACACATAACACCGCCCCTCCCTCCACATACATACATACATACACACACACACACACGCTTACCTGCTGTCCATGCCCACATCATCCTCACGTGTAGTGTGGGGTGGGGCTTGGCCGGCCTCAGCAGACTGTGGCCTTCAGTGTTACTTCTTGTGCCTGTGATCTTTAGATTGCGGGCAAACGAGGGCATGCAGTTCATCTGTATGTTGGAGTTTATGTTTTCGTAATTTTAACTGCTGCACCCATAACATTACAATATTGTGGTGTTATCCCAATTGGTGACATTACAGCCTTCAATGGCAGATCTCCCATCGAGAGTGCTGGAGATCTCAGGACTCAGTAGGCTTGCAGGGGCCTGGGGTCCATGTCTTGGAATGCAGTCATTATACACTGCTCTGTGCTGGCAGAATGGGGAATTCCTTCCAGGAGTAGCTGTCACTTTGGTCACTCACTCTGTGAAAAACTATGCTTATGATCAGTTCTAGCTTCAATCACAATCAGTGTTGGTCATCTCTGGCAAGCATAGGTTATCAGTTCTGCTTGTGGCCATCACTGGATGTGATCAGCTCTGCTTGTGTAGGGCTCGTGATAATCACATCTGCTTGTGAAGCACACTATGTATTACCAGCTCAGACAGGTATCAGCACTGGTTATCTTCAGCTAGATTTATGACCATTTGTGCTTGTGAACCACACTGTTTGTGGTCAGGACTGCTTGGGAACGATGATTTTTGCTAGTATTATCAGGTCTATGGTCAATACTGTCTATGATCAGCTCTGGCAATGGGACTAGCCTGACTGTGTGTACCTCCCCACGCTGGAAACAGGAGTGGGTATGATATTCCCATAAAATGTGTGTAGTTATCAGCATTGGGACCAAGTAGCAACAAACGTTGGAACCTCACGTTGCCCCATGTAGAAATGGACATCTTTCAGTTTTTAATTGCACAGATTTTTGACAGCATCAGGGATAGACATGTTGAATTATTTGAAGGTTGAATGATGCATCCTAAAGCAGCACACTGCAAAGGTGGTAGCAGGTTGAGAAACTGTTGCTGAGATATTTGATGTTTATGTTTAGAGCTGCCTTTAAATCCTGTAAAGATATATTTTACTTTTAAATCACAGACTCAGCGTTAATGTGAAATCGTTGGTCTCACACCCCGCTCACAGAGTCTCGCCCCACAATCCTGGGCAATAAACAGACAGTTGTATGAAAGCTCAAATCTATTTAAAAGATTTAGTCACATCCAAAAAAAGGTAGTTTCCATCTTTATGCCAGGGAAGTCTCTGCAATGCTATATACTCAAAAACAATTGGTCAGCAAAATGGAATTGTACCCGCCTGCTTGAATCTCAATGTTTTTGCAGACAAGCATTCACTTCCATAACCAATTTTATGTAGATATACCAGAATACATGGCATTCTAAATACTCTTCTATTGCTTATTAAGGAATTCCTCTCAAAATCGTTAACTGCACAATGGCAACTTCCCCAAATGTTCATGGTTACATTAGCAAATGCATCAAATACTGTTTTTACCTTCCCCACTTACAATGTCATATCACTTGTAATTAAATAAATGTGGTGCAGGGGTTTCTTTAATGTGTGTGTGCTGCTTTCTCTGAACATGTGTATGCAACATTCTCTGAACCTATGTATATAACTTTCAATCACTTTATGAATGTGCCTTCCTATGTACAGCTTTTGTGCTTGAGATTCAATATTCTCCATTAAAGTGTGCAATGGTAAATACATCCTTGCCCTTTCACATCACACATAGGTCTTACCTGTGCATTTCGGGATAAGGAATTGCATGGGATTTGCCTTTGCTCAATTGTAGTGGCTATAAATAACTCCATTAAACTACCTCTCACCCAAAACACTTTTTACATCTAAGTCTCTCACCAGCGACACATCATAAATAATATTATGTCAGGCGATGGAGCTTCATGACTGCACAATGGCTAGCATCAACAACTATGATGATAGGAGACACAGATTTTGTTTTAATTTGGTATAATTTTAAACAAAGAATCTGCATTTAAGTTGCACAAAATGCTGCCAGTTTTAAACTGCACTTCCCAATTGAAAAATGCATTGAAATGAAATTTCACTTGCATTCAGTTTCAAAGAAATAGAGAGCCTTTTTATCTTACACTGCCCATCTGCACCTGTTACAATTAATATCCCCCTGTTGTTGCCAGGCCACACATGTTCACAGGGAGTTGCCATAGACACATCTATAGGGTAGTCTGGAGTTTTTTTAGAGTGAGTAATTGCAATTTAAATAAGGCATCTTGGAGATCAGCTTGGATCCTCTGTATTTGGAATGTCTCAATCAGCAAGCTCCCCTAAGCTACTGCATAAGTTCTCAGTATGGACTGCTCATCTCCTTTTAAATGGGAATCATCGCTGCAGTCTCTATGGAAAACCAGGCCTCCAATTGATGTGTGTTCTTTTACAGCGAGGCATCTTCTTCCAGTAATATCCCACATCTGTTCAGTCTACCTGTGTGCAAGGTATTTTATCATTCTAACACCTCCCCTAATCTTGTGACTAAGCAGTGGGGGCCTTCATTCCTTGTCTTGTGACTGGCAGAGGGAGTGGGAAACTCACTTATGGAGATGTGTTTTGTATTTGTGATATAGCTTTTGATGTGAATGTGTTCGTTTAATAGAAATAAAGATCTATATATCCGGACGGGCGATTGGATATGTGATATTACTCTGTGAGATGTATATTTTTGTATATGTTCATTTTTCATATTTTAAATAAATATTCATAATTGTACACAATTTGGATGTGGTGTTGGCTGAAACATATTTTATCTGTAATGCACGATTTGTTTTAGGCTCCTAGCATCTTCTGCTGTCAATGTATAATGTCATCTATTATATTTGTGGGTTAAAATGCAACACATGGAACATTTTCTTCAGCTTCACAAGTGTATGTTAAATAAATGCTGATTTCATACACCAGATGACAGTGGTGGTACATTGCAAAATAAACACTTTTTGCCATAACTCTGTTATACCAAAGCTGCAAATATGATTATTTTAAAAATATTAAAAACGCTACATGGTCAGGGTGTGGAAAACTAGTTTGAACAAGATTAAACAGGTCAATCTTACTATGGAGAAGCACCCATGTTGTGACCCTGGTTCTTATTACACATTCCTCAGGTGGGGGCTTACTGCTCCAAGCTCAATCCAGTTTATGGATACAGACATGCACCATTTTCAAACTAACAAAATACAGTGTTATGGAAAGTAATTGGAATTAGAATGGGTTTTCTTTTCTTCATTTGAGCTTTGCATAATTTTAGTTAAATTAATTAAATTGCAAGATATCATTGTTGAAAAACTAGTAATTCACAAATGCATCTTTCTCTGTGCATTGGTCCTTATCCTGTAAGATGTAACCATGTTCCTATTTCAACAAACACTTCCTGTGCTCTTGTTTGTCCTTAGCATTGACAACTCTGGCTACAATCTTTACAAGGCCTTAGAAATCGTTTCACTTTCTGACATTCTCTTTTGGGCATTGCCTCTCTCGCTCTATTGAAAAATGATTTGTTCTCAGTTTATTTTAAGGAAATGATCTTCAGCTCCATATTTTCTTATAAACCTATTACTTTCTTCCTTGAGCTTTTAAAAAATGTTCTGGAAAATGCATCATTTCGCCCACACCAGGGGTCATGCCCAGATTGAAGACACAGGTCAGGAAATTTCTGCCCCGTAATGAAAAACAAAATATTTTTGTTCTGTGAATCCAGTGTTTTTACTGGGCATAAAATGTTTCTGAATGATAGTTGTCACATATTTCTTTTTTACTGCAGGGGTAGAGTGTTTCTTGGATACCATGTCAAATCTTGTAGTAGTGGATGAATTCATAAACTGCCCATTAGAACAGTGTCTAAATACATCAGTTTTAGCTTTTTTTTTCCAGAAAAGCACTTTAAAATTCACAAGCGCAACCCATTATTTTAATAATTGTCTCAGAAGGAGAATCCCCGAACCTTTCTAGATTGATTTGGGCTTCCTGACTATGCTCTGTGAATGTTTTCCAACAATGGCATTGTGTTCTGAAGGTTTATTTTTTCTGGAAAGGTAGAAACTCTAGCATTAAGCCACACTAGAAGTATATTTAAATCTTGGCCCAAACTGCGAACATGAGTCTGAGTTTTACCAGTGCAAGCCTTCATCACTGCCATCCTCATGTTAGCACTCAGCCCAGAAGCCCTAATAGGAGCCCTGACCTCCTTTTACAAGTCTTAGCACATGCCCCTTTTCCAGCAGTGCATATTATGAGCCCTTATCCTGGCAGTCAATATTTTGGCCCTTCCACCCGTCAAAACCTGAATGCAAGCCCTCACCCTGTTCTATGATGAATATGATGAACATATTATCCAGCCCTACAGACAAGGGATGTATCCTAAAATTAGTCAAATACTCCCAAAAAAAAGTAAAAAATAGTGAGTAAAAATACTCCCAACAAAAGAACAGGGAACAGGTACATAGGAGTCTGTTCCCGTGCTTTCATCCACCTAACTACATGGATATGTTTGGACCAGTAGAAGTACATGTACTGCCATAGGAAGAAACATATTATTATTGCCTTATTTGAAGATGGAAACATATATCTTTTAATGTACATGAATAACTAGGTGCAAAGAAATATTTATTACACACCATTTCTGTTTTACTGTTAAATTTGTTTTACTCGCTTGTTAAATTCTCCCATTGAAAATGGAACTTACTTTTTTACTTCCTTAAAACATTTTACTCCCAACTTTAAAAAGTAGGGAGTAAAATACTCACACTTCAAAACCTTATTGGGAGCACTGATGTTATCTATACCGTAGCAAAATACAATGGGCCTCATTCTAAGTTTGCAGGTATACAGACAGACTGACCTACCGTTTCTGCCACCTAATATCCCTGTCTTACCGTGATATTACATGTGGGGAAAAGGGAAGTAAATCCTCATTCCATTGAGTCCCATAAGAGAGGGAGAAGGTAGAAAGGGAGAGGAGGAGAGAACAGAGAGTAAGCAGTCAAAAAAGAGTGGAGAAGCAATATGGGAGAGTGAATACAATTGCAGAAGTCAGTAGTAACGCATAGGGCCTCATTACGAGCATGGCGGTCTGGGAACTACGGTACCGGTAAGCATGCCAGTACTGTAGTTCCCGGACTGCCATACTATGAGCTTTGCTCGCGGGTGCCATCTCACCTGCCAGGTTTTTCCTGGTGGGTGTAACGGCACCCGCGAGCAGAGCACGTCGGATGCACCGGCACAACTCTGAATGGGCCGGTGCATCCAACGTCCTCATCCCCATTCAGCAGTGTGGGGCAGAATGGAGAATGGGAGGCCCTTGATTTCGGCTCCCGCAAATGGGCAATTACTGGGTCCGCCGAGCTCTGCATGACCTGGTTCTTGCCCATTCGCGGGTGCCGGAAAAAATGCAACTCTGAGGGTAGCCGTGCCATTTTAACAGCACGGCTACCGCCAGAGTTGTAATGAGGCCCATAATGTTGCAAGCCAGGATACAAGATGAAGATGGGAACAGCATGATTCAGGGCCACCACGAGTACAAGATGCAACGGAAGTCCAGCATGAGACAGAAAGGGTGACACACTGTGAATCAATGAGGTCCATAAAAGTCAGAGTCAGCATTGGCCACAAGACGGTGATGGTGAACCCAGAATGTATCAGGACATTTTTCATAGGCGTGGCCTGATGAGGTCACTCGAAATCTTGGGGTGGCACACAAAAACAATTGCATAACTGAATTCCAGGCCAGTGGGGGGTGCTGTGTTTTTGTGAGGGTAGTCGAGACCCACCTTGGCCACCCCTTTGTGGAGACTCTGGGCCCAACCCAGCCTACGATTCTATAATTCATTGGAGGTGGCCACGCCTCAAATGAGTACCTCCGTCAGTGCCAAGATGTTCTGAGCAAACTGGGGTACACTCTATTAGGTCCATAAATTGATCTTTCTCTTTCTTACTGTCCAGAGTAATGGCAGAGGGCGGCTTGAGTTTAAATCCCTTCTTTAGATGTAAATGATCTAACTAGGATACACATTGTTCTTTTCTACTGACGCGTACGACTGCATTTAGTCATACCCAGTTGAGTTTTTTGACTTTCAGAAGCACTAAATGCAGTCTGCCATGCTCACCCTCTTTCATCGCACTTACCAAAATGAACATATGTCTTGGGAGATAGATATGCAGCATGAGCTCACCATTGAAATGGCCTGTAAGCACGAGGCGCAAGTGAGTTGCATGTTCTGGTGAACAATTACCGAGGGGAGAGCCATGTTTGAAGTCATTTCCTATAGATGATGTGGCCAGAGATGGAACAAAGCTCTGTTGTAAGAATGTCCAGCGCCAGGGACAAAAAGGACGCACCAAAGTGACTTTAACAAATGATGGAGAAAACATTAGGCATACATTCGACGCGAGAAGAACTTATTTAGGGCTGCAGACAGTGAGGAATCTTGTCAATGATGATGCTGGAGTCTCAGTTGTAAAAGTCCTGAAGAGCAGGGCATTAACCATTGAACTCAATCTGCTTATGTGCTAATGGACATTACACTCTTATAGGCCGATTCGTGGAATCAATGTGCGCCAAAAATCACTGCGCAAGCGTGAAAATCGCAGTGCAAGCGTGCCAAAGCCGCGCACATCGATTCATGGTAATCAGTGCGCGTGTAAATGCTGGGATGTGCACTAAAATCGTGGGTGGCGCACGCGGGTGCACACATCATTAAACGGCATGCTCTACACGCACAGCGAAAACGCACATAGCGCAGCGCAGACAACAAAAGTGGGCGGAACACGGGGCGTAACACGCGGAATGGGGAACAACGCATGGAAAATGTGGGCGTTACGGGGGAAGTACAGGAGGTAAATGCTCGCAACACCCACACGCACGCCAACTACACGTATTCATGGAATCGAACAGGGGAAAGGCGTGCGCCAAAAAAACACGCTAATCCGGAAACACGTACACCAGCAGGAAGCAGGCGTAAGCGGCCCCGCACAGCATAAAAGTACGCGAACAACAAACAAGCTCAGACGCTATGATGAATATACCGTTCCTCGCATCAGTGGTCGTGGGACACCGCAGGAGGAGGATAGCCAGGCCCTGCATTTTTTTTACCCAGGACCAGCCTTTTTGGGATGCCTGATGACCAGGTGTATGGGAGGTACAGGTTTCCACCACACATAATACTCGACCTAGTGAGTGAGTGGGAGGATGACCTCACATCACCCACCCTGTGCTCCCAAGCACTGAGCCCCTTGGAAAAGGTGCTTAATGTACTGCACTTCTTGGCTACTGGTTCATTTCAGCAGACAAGTGCCATAGTGGGGGGGGGTGTCACAGGCCACGCAGTCACGCTGCCTACACCAGGTGTTGGCCATCATGACTGCATGCCCCTCAGTCCTCAGGCACATATACATGCCCAGAACACCCGCAGAAAGGCAGGCTGCCGTCCAGGACTTTTACGAGGTGGCACACTTCCTCAAAGTGCTAGGTGCCATTGATTGCACCCATGTGGCTCTATGTCCTCCCAAGGCCACTGAGCACATCTATCGAAACCGCAAGCACTGGCATTCCATCAACGTGCAGGTAGTATGGGATGCCAAGGGAATCATCACCTCAGTATATGCAAACTATCCAGGGACCACCCATGATAGTTTAATTTTCAGAATGTCACCCCTACCCGGGACCTAGAAGCTGGGCAGCATGGCGACTCATGACTGATTGGTGAGTATAAATGCCACTGCACATGCATGCATGTCAAATACTGAGTAATGTGACAACCCCACTAATGATACCCATCATCACCTCCCCAGGGGACAGTGCCTACCCTCTGAGCACCTACATGATGACGCCAATTCGGAACCCCACCACACCACCTGAGGTAAGATACAACACAACCCATATTGCAACCCGGGGCATAGTGGAGCGCACATTCGGAGTGCTAATGTCACGCTTTCGCTCCCTTGACCGCTCTGGTGGGCAGCTGCTATATGCGCCCCAAGTAGTGTGTAGGATCATAGTGGCAGCATGTGTCCTGCCCAACGTTGCAACCCGCCGGGGCCTCCCGGTGGACATGGTGGTGCCCCCACATCCCCAACCACATGCACGGCCACTGCGCATGGGGGGTGAAAGGGCACGTGGCGAGGCAGCCCGTACCCAGCTGGTGGCTAATTACTTCACCTAAAATCCTACCCCTGTGGAGTGCGCACAACCCTGGCACATACCAGCTGACAATCAATGATGATGACATAAGGGACAGTCAACTGTCACAGCCATACCAGCCTGAGATTGGTCACCTGGAAGTGTTACATTGTGTGCATCCCTACCTACTTAAAGACAACCAATGCTGTGTGACAAAAAGAAACACATTCATGCAGCATGAATGACTAACCCCTTGCAAAATACCACATGAAAATAGTGCCATGTCAACCAACCCCTCCCCATTTCAGCTACCCAACACACCATGGCATGGCATGCAACGTGAAAGCAACCAAATGAATGCACAACACATGACACAATTGTCACAAAGTGCACTGTCCCTAATGTAAACAGGCCACAGACAATATGCTCCCAGTAATGAATAAGAAACAGTACACATGAACAAATACTTACCAGCAACACAAAACAGCAGCACAGGATGAAACAGTGGCAATATATGACAGTAAAAAATGAAAGTAGTACAAGTATCACAACCTGACAAAGCCAGCACATCAACCCCTTCCAACCGTAGAGTGTTGCTGTCCGACAAATGTGTCAGTGTAGTGCATACAACATGAACTCCATCTGCAAAGGAGACAGGCTTGTGAAGACATGAAGATGGTACATGTGAATAGGGAGAAATACATGGATGCACAAGCATATATCAATACACCATGCAGTGTACAATCCAACAACAATCCTCACTAGGGATGTACACGCAGTTTTGACTACAGACTGCCCACACAGCTCATGGGAGCCCAATGTCACTGTGTAAGTTACTGTCACTTGGTCACACCTTTTGCAAGCCCATGGAAAGGGGAAGTAGGAGGGGTGTGTGTGTCAGGAAACCAAATATCTAACCCAAAGACAGGACAAGCCTGCATGTGCCCAGCTGGAATACACAGTGGATGTCCTTGGGAGCCACACAAAGCAACACACTGTAAAAAAAAAAAGAAAAGAAAATGGCCATATGTGGAGCGGGGGGGGAGCCACTCTGGAGGCACGAGGTACAGGGTGCTTCCCAACACCCACATGCATGGATGCTGGGAAAAAAAATACCTCCATGGGCTCATGGCCTGCACGGCTATGCTACAGTGGGAGAACTGCCGTCGCTCTCTTCACCCTCTGCTGCTACATCAGGAGGTGGCCGTGATATGGGAGGCAGCCCACGCAAAGCCCTGGTATGGTCCTCCATGGCAGCAAGCATGCGGGTCTGGAAGGTTTGGTTCTGGAGGATGATGGTACGGAGATCCCCATGCAGCACCTCACGGGTTGCCTGCATTTCTGCATGCATGGCCTCGGCTGATGCCCGGATCTTCGCACGGGTTGCCTGGAGCTCAGCTGAGAGCAAACATGTGAGCTGCTCCAGCTGCTGTTCTGACCTAAAATTCTGGGAAGCCTCAAGTTCACCCAGAGTCTCTCTGAGGAACACCAGTTCTTTCCTCAGGGCTTCCCTGTGGGCCTGTGACTCTACAGTTATGGCTTTACGCAGAGCCTCCAGTCCAGCCCGTCGGTCCCTGTTGGACACCAACATGTCCTCCCTGTGTGAGTGGCAAATGGAGTCTGTTGCCTGCTGCTGGAGCTCCATCTGCCTTTCAGGGGGGAGAATGGAAGTGTCACCCTATCCATTGCCTGAGCCATCATTTCAACCAATGCTCCCTGTTGTGCTGCTATACTGTACATGGAGTTCTCCCATACAGTATTGCCTGGTGGCGCACGCCCACCGCGTCGGCGGGCACCACACCTGTTTGGGGCAAGGCGATCTGCACCTTTCTGTGCTGGCACTGCCTGAGGCTGCAGGACTGCATTCCCCCTTTGATCTGCTGGCCCAGGAACAGGATCAAATGTTGTGGAGTGTGACCCTGCATCCGTAACCGCCAAAGGTGGAGTTACCAACACTGACATCCCCATAGAGGGGTCTACCCCCGATGCAGGTGGGTTGGACAGAACAGCATCCCTGCCAGAAACACTCACCTGCGATGGCACGTATGTCTCACCGTCCGATTCAGTACCTGATTTATAGAGTTCAGTGGAGGTGTACCCAGAGACACCCCTAGACAGAATGGTCTGCAGCTAGATTGGGTTCTCATCCACCACCACACCACGTCCCCCACTGGTGCCCGGTCGTGCCTGAGATTCCTCCTGGGTCTGCACCATCGCCACCTCAACAGCATCAAGTGCCTCATCACCTGCAAAAAAATGAAAGATAAAAAATGGAAACAGGCTTGAGCACCATAGCACACACATGGGCCTGACAAGCCAGAGATCCAGTACATAAATTACACATGTCCCACATGACTATAACCCTGGCATGCATGCACTGTCATTGAGTTGGAAGGGGAGGCAAAAAGCAGACACTGAGGACTCCAAGATGGAAAAGCAACACATTAGCTGCATGCTGGATAGCACTGGCATCACACATTAGCCTGTGAGTGGCATGTCCAATACACATCCTTGACACATGCCAGCACACAGATGGCACATAGCATAGCCATGGTACTTTTCAGAAGTACAGGCATATGGAAGGAAATAAGTACTGTCACCCATCCATGTGAGATGGACATCATGAGATACAACATGCAAAATAGTCTTCAAAAACACGCATGTGCTACACGCTGCAACAGATTCAGTGTTCAATTATACAGTGATGGCAGGCAGATGGATACATCCATGGTTGGTCACTTCAACATGACAGTAGACAACAGTCATGTTCTACATCCAAACAGGGCCCAAAAATGGTTGTGTGCAGGCCATCACTCAATCAGCCTGAATGGTAAAAACATACCCATAACAAGGTCATAAATGTGGGCCATTGTGGGGTGTAATCCATGACAGAAGCATGTCACATATGTGGCAGTAGCGTAGAAAAATGCATTGTAAAAATGGGAAGGATTGAAACAATCAGGCTGAATGAACACAGAATATCATGAACAATGTAGTTGCAAGATGACAGTTCAAGGGCAACTGCAGTAATCTTGTGCAAATTGGCTACTGTGGTCAGAAGGGATACTGTCATACCCAAACCCAAGGCCGGTGAATGGTTTAGAGGAAGCACATGGTTGACCCATACCACTCAGGAGTACACACCCTCACCTGGCACTCAATCAGTACACATCACCCAAGCAACATACACATGGATTACACACACATGCATGGGCACTCACCGGACAATGCTTCAAAATCTGGTAGGTCTCCCAGGCCTTGGCTCTGTTCCTCTGTGACAAAGGTTCCAGCAACAGGCTCATGTTCAGTGAGTTGGTTGTCCTCTGGTGGAGACCCACCGCCAGTCACCAGAGTAGAGGCATGATTGGAAGCCAGCTTGTTCTTTGCTCTGTGTTTCAGGTTATTCCACCGCTTGTAGCAATCATCAGCTGTGCGCCTCACAAATCCAAGGGCACTAATGTGGTCCGCGATGGTTTGCCAGTGGGCCCTACATTGAGCAGGCGAAGTCTTGCAGCCTGGAGTCAGCACCATTTTGTGGCTATTTGCCAACACATAGGACACAAGTGCATCAAGTTCAGCGTCATTGAAGCTAGGCTTCCTTGACGTGCCGGAGTGTGTAGCCGTGTCTGGGGTCCCAGCCTGTAGTGCAAGAGCACCCTTCTTCTTTTTGGAAGGTGGTGCGGATCCTGAGTGGCTTACGCCGCTCTGGTTAGTAGGGGTAGAAGCGCAGGTGGACTGGGTACTTGAAGTTTGCAAAGGCACAATGACCAAAGGTCTTGGTGCAGGCATTGGCTGCAGGGTGATGTCGGCAGGGCCAACGTCGGTGTCATGGACTTGGACCGACACTGTCCCGGCTGGGAGACTCGGAGCTGGGGTGAATTGAGCTGGAGCTGCCCCTGCAGCCACCTCACTCTGGCTACTTGGGGTAGCAGATGACATTGCTGCCCCAGATCCACATGGCCTGGTGACAGCAACTTTCACCACCACTCGTGGCTGAGACTTGGTGACCTGGAAGCCAGCTTGGGAGTCATCCTGTGCCGGTTCAGTTGACAATATGGGCCGGTGTAACAAGGGCTGAGCTGGGATGGTGTCAGCTACATTTGCCCAAACCATTGGGGGGGCGTAGGTGGCCCCGATTGGTCCTCCACGCACTGGCCTCTTGGGCCACCCTGCACATCCTGGCCACGTCTCCTACCGCGCCCACCTCTTTGAGCTCGGCCACCTTTGCCTCCCTTACTGCTTGGTTGCCTCCCAACCATGGCACTGATGTTGTTGTGCATATGGGAGTTGCAGTTAACAATTGTCCTGGGCAATTGGGGTGAAAGGGGTAGGGTACTAGATGGAATGCGTACCCTACTGCTCTAGCAAGGCTGTCTGCAACCCCTGGGGGACGATGACCAGTCACGCAACACACAGGCACCCCTAAAACAAAATTTAACATGCACGCAAACCCTGGTAGACCACGTGCGTGGAAAAATGAACCCTCACTACGCTGTGGCACCCAGAAACACAAAAATAAGTGTAGGCGTGATACACGCATCCTACAATGACCTGTGAAGGGGTACGCGACACAAGGGGGCAACAACAGTTGGAAAATACGTGCGCGACTCACCTTCTGCCTGGAAAAAGAACGTGAAAAAGACGCACGTGTGCGCGTTGGAACACCCTGCCAAAAGAAGAAATGAACGCTGTCTGAGGAAACAGGGAGTACGAACTGAAACCGTTGTGAAGTAATCGCGTGTGAACCGACAAGAAGTACAAGAATCACCCACTCGCTCTCCACAAAAAGCACGTACAAGAAAATGGCACCATACACGTACCTTTTAAGCCATCCCACACATGCAAAGTCACTTACGCGCGTACACGCTAAGACCTTTTCCTCCAATAGCACGCTGACATGCATTTTTCTCACGTGCTGATTCACTATGCACCCGTGTTATGGGAAACACCCATGCACATAACGTCACAGACGCGCTTACGCGCTAAGGGCCTTTCCTCGAATTACGCGCTGATGTGCACTTATTTCACATGCCAAATCACTCCGTATCAAGCTGGCCACGCGAAAACACACGGAAGACCACGCTCCTGTCCAAAAGGCCATTTTCCTGCCCCCAAGACCCCTGAGCACGCTCCCACCTGCCATCTGCTGCTGCCTGCCTGCTGCCCACGTGCCCTGCTATTTGGTGCCTGCACGTCAGCCATCTGCAGGGGTCCAGTTGCTGTGTCCACCCCTGCTGGAATAGAAGACTCCCGACTGGGATACCATCGCTCCACAGCCCAGCCCCAGGACCCAGTTGCCCACCCACGCCTACCTCGGGGGTCGCCATGTCGGGGCAAACACCATCCGAGACCACTGGCAACCCCCAGCCAGAGAGGCAGAGGGCCACCAGCTTCAGTGAGAAGGAAGGACGGAGGAGGATCTGGACGGACATAGTGGGTGCCATCAACGCGGAGGGGATGGCACCTGAGAGACCTGCAACACGTCCAGAAGCGCTGGGAGGACTACAAGTCCAGGACCCTCAGGTAGGCCCGGTGCCTCTTAGAGGCAGAGGATGCAGTGGGGCGCCGGGGCCATCTTACCAACCAGCAGATGAAGGTCCTGGAGCGCATTCACCCAGTGCTTTGCCACCAGATCCTCAGGATGCAGGCCCGTCTCGAGTCGAGCGGTAAGTGGCCATGCATTGCTGTGTGAAACAGAGCCTGTTGCAGTGTGCTGGTAGTCAGCTACTTGCCTTTATGTGTAACATAGGCCATGTATGGATGTGTGTGCGCCGGGACATCATGGTAATGCATGAGCCACATGGATGGTGCATGTGTTCCAATGAGACATGGGGAGCTGCATGCGGAATGCACACATGAATGCATGCCAGTCCCTGTTCTTGGACATGGGTGGGGGGTGAGATATGGGTGCTGCTCGCATGTACATGTATGGTGTGCATGTCTGTGTGTCTGAGAAGTGCGTGTCTGACTTTGAAACGCCATGGATGCATGACACATGTCCGTGACGATGTGTAGATTCACTCATGCAGTCTGGTCATCATTGTATCCACTGTGTCTGTGGTGTATGAGCCATGATGCATGACCCTCCGGAGATGTGTGTGCATGTGATCAGTATGAGCCATGATGCATGTGAGTTTGAAGGCAACATTTATGTCCATGGAGGGCCTTGTACATGGATGCTGATGTTGATTGCATGCGCCGTGCCTGTTTCTGCATGTGTGTTGCGTGCATTGACTAATGTGTTCTGGAGGGACAGGATGGAAGTGACGTTTGACAGCGCCACTCATGTGTTATTGCTTCGTGTCTAGGGGACTATTGTACAGTGCCCTGATGCTTTTGTTCTATGTCTCCCTCTACGCAGCGTCGAGTGAAGAAGAGGGCGGAGACAACCCTGTGGAGTGAAGTGGCGGGGATGCCTCCACCGAGTGGCGACACAAGGCCCAGCCACCCTCCCAGGAATTGCCATCATCCGGGAGTGAGGGGACTGATGCCGCGTCTGCCACTAGCAGAAGGGCCGGGTGAGCCCCCATAGGGGTTGCAATGGCGGCAGATGGTGCAGACACATCCAGGTTGGTGGTTTCCACAGAGGAGGAGGAGCCCGCTACTGAGGCCTGGTGGGGGTAGTACCACTGGCGCAAGTGGTGCAGTCCAGGGCCAGGGTCAGTAGGCAGCACAGGTCACTGCGGAGGGGCCCGTGCATGTCGTTGTCCCTGACCCTGTGACTGCACCACCATGCACCAGAAGGGATGCCCCGTCCCAGGCCCGTCTGCAGGTAGGGGGGAGTCCCACGTCATCTGGCTCTCCACTACCTGCAGACAAGGGGTCCCATGACCGTATGGGCTCTGTCCTGATTGGTGTCGTGTTGCGCACGCGTGACATTCGTGATGACGTGCGTGCTTCCTGGGGGGCCTATCACGTGTGATTCTCCCTGCGCACCCCCGAAATACACGTACCCCACTCGCACAGGGCCAATCGCGTGTAAAACGTCCCACGCACCCCCGAAATACACCTACCCTGCTTGCACAGGGCCAATCGGATGTGATTCTCCCCGCGCACCCCCGAAATACACGTACCCCGCTCGCACAGGACCAATTGCGTGTAAATCTTCCCGCGCACCCCCGAAATACACGTACCCTGCTCGCACAGGGCAATCACATGTGATTCTCCCCATGCACCCCCGAAATACATGTACCCCGCTCGCACAAGGCCAATCGCGTGTAAAACTTCCCGCGCACCCCCGAAATACACGTACCCCGCTCGCACAGGGCCAATCGCGTGTGATTCTCCCCGCGCACCCCAGTAATACACGTACCCCGCTCGCACAAGGCCAATCGCATGTAAAACTTCCCGCGCACCCCCGAAATACACGTACCCCGCTCACACAGGGTCAATCGCGTGTGATTCTCCCCGTGCACCCCCAAAATACACGTACCCCGCTTGCACAAGGCCAATCGTGTGTAAAACTTCCCGCGCACCCTTGAAATACACTTACCCCACTCGCACAGAGCCAATCGCGTGTGAATCTCCCCGCGCACCCCCGAAAAATACATACCCTGCTCGCACAGGGCCAATCGCGTGTAAAACTTCCCGCGCACCCCCGAAATACACGCGCCCCGCTTGCACAGGGCCTATCGCGTGTGATTCTCCCCGCGCACCCCCGAAATACAGGTACCCCACTCGCACAAGGCCAATCGTATGTAAAACTTCCCGCGCACCCCCGAAATACACGTACCCCGCTCACACAGGGCCAATCGCGTGTGATTCTCCCCGCACACCCCCGAAATACACGTACCCCGCTCGCACAGGGCCAATCGCATGTAAAACGTCCCACGCACCCCCGAAATACACGTATCCCGCTCGCACAGGGCCTATCGCGTGTGATTCTCCCCACGCACCCACGAAATACACATACCCCGCTCGCACAAGGCCAATAGCGTGTAAAACTTCCCACACACCCCCGAAATACATGTACCCCGCTCGCAGGGCCTATCGCGTGTGATTCTCCCCGCGCACCCCCGAAATACATGTACCCCGCTCGCACAGGGCCAATCGCGTGTGATTCTCCCCGCGCACCCCCGAAATACACGTACCCCGCTCGCACATGGCCAATCGCATGTAAAACTTCCCGCGCACCCCCGAAATACACGTATCCCGCTCGCACAGGGCCTATCGCGTGTGATTCTCCCCAAGCACCCCCAAAATACATGTACCCTGCTCGCACAAGGCCAATAGCATGTAAAACTTCCCGCGCACCCCCGAAATACACGTACCCCGCTCGCACAGGGCCAATTGCATGTGATTCTCCCCGCGCATCCCCGAAATACACGTACCCTGCTCACACAGGGCCAATCGCGTGTGATTCTCCCCGCGCACCCCCGAAATACACGTACCCCGCTCGCACAAGGCCAATCATGTGTAAAACACCCGCGCACCCCTGAAATACACTTACCCCACTCGCACAGGGCCAATCGCATGTGATTCTCCCCGCGCACCCCCGAAAAATACATACCCTGCTCGCACAGGGCCAATCACATGTAAACCTTCCCGCACACCCCCGAAATACACGCACCCTCCTCGCACAGGGCCTATCGCGTGTGATTCTCCGCGCGCACCCCCGAAATACAGGTACCCCGCTCGCACAAGGCCAATCGCATGTAAAACTTCCCGCGCACCCCCGAAATACACGTACCACGCTCGCACAGGGCCAATCGCGTGTGATTCTCCCGTGCACCCCCGAAATACACATACCCCGCTCGCACAGGGCCAATCGCATGTAAAACTTCCCGCGCACCCCCGAAATACACGTATCCCACTCGCACAGGGCCTATCGCGTGTGATTCTCCCCACGCACCACCGAAATACACGTACCCCGCTCGCACAAGGCCAATAGCATGTAAAACTTCCCGCGCACCCCCGAAATACATGTACCCCGCTCGCACAGGGCCTATCGCGTGTGATTCTCCCTGCGCACCCCCGAAATACACGTACCCCGCTCGCACAGGGCCTATCGCGTGTGATTCTCCCTGCACAGCGGGGTATGTCTATTCGGAGGGGTGCGTGGGGAGTTTTACAGGTGTATTCGTGGTTGGGGGGCTGTATGCTGGTCCACTGGCCTGTGCGCCATGTACGGGATTTGTGCACTGTTCATGGCGCACAGGGAGGGATTGGGGGCGTAGCTGGCGCTGCTGCACGGTCGCTGCGCCACTCTGCGCCACGACTGGTTGTGGATGTTTAAATCCATGAATACGCTGTGCACGGAAATGGAAATGGATTTTGGCACACGCGGCTGGCGCAGACTGCCGCATGCGCACACTGTGCACCAGCCGCGTGCGCCACTTCTGCGCTGAATTCTATGAATTACCCCCTTGATTTCATCTGATGGCACCTACTTGTTCACTATAGTGGCTGTGGTTTAGTTTATTTGTACCTGCCGTACATTATATGTTATGTGGTTTTCTCCTTTTTCTTTCTCTCTCTGTCTCTCTCTCTCGCTGGTGGTTGGATTTTAATGCTCATTGCCATCTGAGCATTGACGGTTGCATTTTTGATGTGCAATATGTTACATGACTCTATGTATATGTATAGACTTGAATGCTGTTTCTTGTGTTCTCTTTGCATCTATAGAATAAAAAGTTACATTGAATCTCCTTATGTACCAGCAGCCAGTGCAGAGAACACAGACTAGGGGATACATGTTCCCTGCACTTTCACAACAATCTGAGAGCAGGAGATGTCTTCAGCATATCCAAAGCAAGATTACACGACTTGTTGAACGAGGACAAAGCAAAACATTTAGAAACCCCTTACATAGCAGGTGTATTTGTAGCATGAACATTCACCCCCAGTGGATATTGTGGTGCCATTGCCATTGACAGATAACAGATATATATTTATACCTAGTGGCCTCAACATCAAAGTTAAGCAATGTGAACTAAGCTGCAACTCCATAGGGGCAAAACCACTGTGAAAGTCCTTGAGTGCTTTACATATGGGTGATATTAAGATAGTGATGCTGATCCACTCCAACCTCTGAGATCTACACACATACAAATGATGGAGTCTACTTTTTCAGTGATGGCAATGTTAGGCAGCCATTCAGGTGACTCAAAAGACACAATGATTACACGGTCTATTTGGTTTTTCGTAAAATCCTTTTCCAATGTCAACAGGAATCAAGAACATGAAGAGCAGACCTTATGCGGCACCCTTA
Organism: Ambystoma mexicanum; assembly: GCF_040938575.1. NCBI lineage: Eukaryota > Metazoa > Chordata > Amphibia > Caudata > Ambystomatidae > Ambystoma > Ambystoma mexicanum. Next base: position 1,412,169,378 of record NC_090934.1, on the reverse strand, counting down.
TTTAGTAGTATCGTGCTGCAAAATTATGAATGTTTTCCAAAGCTCAAGGTATATACAATGGCGCACACCTCAATTTTCTTTCACCATTCCTTTCCTCAATTTTAATCACTTGTGCTTAAAACTCATTTTGAGTACCACCGAGAGCCATTCTTGGCAATATACAGAGGCATGTTTGGGTTTCTAGTAACCTTTAAATAGCACAGGATGTACATGCTGCAGTAGGGTAGATTTAATATAAATTGCTATTTTGCTGTGTTATTTTTAAATATCCACAGCACCCCTCTCATTTACGTGCATAAAATGTATCCACTTTAAAAATAAAAGCATAGACATGGCCCCGGCAACATTCGGGGGGAGTTTACAAAGCGTGGAGAAGTGTATTAAACCCCAATAAACACTGACTCACAGATGCACTATAGGAAGTGTACATAGATCAAACCAGGCATTGATACAAATTCAATGGTTTTTAGAAGAAGGAGGGGCTTTATAGGGTAAGTAAGTGCAGGGTATTAAAGGCTATATGGAAGAAATGGTCAGTTGACCACTTGCAAGACATGGAGTTCTCCCACAGCACAAGGAATTGGTGCTTGCCTAAACGCAGCAGTTTACATGCAAATAAACTGAGATTGGATTAATGTGCTCACTCTCACTTCCTGAGGCCATGTTCACTGACCAACAAGCTGGGCCCATCTTATAAAAACTGTGATTTGACCCAGCCCATATACATTCTGTGACTTGTGCTAAAATATTGACATTTTTTTTCCTATCAGCAAATACTTTGAAAAAATAATTAGTATGTGTTTTAATTTGTACAAAACAGCGGTAATTCCTCTTATCGCTTGTTCCTAAATTCAAATACACACATATGTGTTTTTGTGTATGCATTTATGGATCAGTTCCCAACTTTGATCTCAAATCAACCATAAGCCCTAGTCAGGGGAAACACAATTTGGGGTAAAAACAATAGGCCTCATTATAAGTTCACCCGTCCAGGAACTACGATACCAGTAAGCTTGCCGGTACTGCAGTTCCTGGACCGGCAAACTACGAGTTGTGCTCACGCGTGCATTTCTGCCCACCAGGTCGGACCTGGCACGCAGAAAGGCACCCACGAGCACAGCATGTCGGATGCACCAGCACCGTTTATAACGGAGCCGGTGCATCCGACTTCCCCATTCCCATTGAGCCTAAGGCTCGATGGAAAAGGGGAAGAATATTTTCTGGTGCCCAGGAATAGGCAAATACCAGGTCCGGCAATGCCGTAATGACCCGGTTATTGCCGAAAAAAATAGTGGCGGCAGCCTCCTAATGAGGCCCAATGTCTTGTTTTAATTTCAACTGTATCGCATGCACCGGCGGGGGTGGAGCCTAGCTAGCAAAACTGAAGCAACTTTGAGTCACTCACAACAAAAGACAAAACACACACTAGGGGATAGATTCCTTTTCAATTTAAGGAAAAGGAATGGAGTTCAAAATATTTTAGGCTACGTTAGAAGTGCAAGGTCAGGGGAGTTGCATTGGATTAGCAATTAAAACACAACTGTCACTGAGCTAACAAGCACATCACTAGTATTAAAAAAAGAAAACACCCAAAATACAAAGTCTGCGGCATCATTAAAAAGCCTTCTTTTCTTGGTCGCGAAAGGTCGCCTGAAATCGCACGTCAATCAGTGGCTCCGAGACTAGCCTGTGAAGGTTTTGCAAGAGATGTGCTCTAGGTGTTACATTTGCCCCGCAGGTGCCCAGCTGAGCCAGAATCTGTTCCCTCCATCTGGATGATGTTCTCCAGCAAATGTGACAAATAAGGTTAAGAGATTAAGGATCAGTTTAGTCAAGGCTGGTTGGGTTCGTTCAGAGCTAATGACCTGGTATTTTGGAGACCTGCGGGAGTGGGAGATAGCTAGATGTTCATATGGAACTGTGGTGATGTTGGCGCATCCTGGCTTCTACTTGATCATGTTGTGCCACATGGCATGTAATTCATCTTCGTTGATTTGTATTTGTTGTTGTTGTGACTAGCAGTATCATGAGGTTTTGTAGTTGTCCAATTATTATTGTAGACAGTAAAGGGAATCCTCCTTTTTGTGTTCTCGCCATGATCTTTTGGTGCAGTAAAAGGAATCTTGTTTTTTTGATTTCTCACCGTGATCTTTAGGTGCAGTGAAAGGAATCCTCCTTTTTGTGTTCTCACCATGATCTTTCGGTGCAGTGAAAGGAATCCTCCTTTTTGGTTCTCGCCATGATCTTTTGGTGCAGTAAAAGGAATCTTGTTTTTTTTATTTCTCACCGTGATCCTTTAGTACAGTGAAAGGAATCCTCCTTTTTGTGTTCTCGGCATGATCTTTTGGTGCAGTGAAAGGAATCCTTTTTGTGTTCTCGCCATGATCTTTTGGTGCAATGAAAGGAATCCCCCTTTTTGTGTTCTCGCCATGATCTTACGGTGCAGTGAAAGGAATCCTCCTTTTTGATTTCTCACCATGATCTTAAGGTGCAGTGAATGGAATCCTCCTTTTTGTGTTCTCGCCATGATCTTTTGGTGCTGTCAAAGGAATCCCCCTTTTTGTGTTCTCGCCATGATCTTTCAGTGCAGTCAAAGGAATCCTCTTTTCTGATTTCTCACTGTTATCTTTCGGTGCAGTGAAAGGAATCCTCCTTTTTGTGTTCTCACCATGATCTTTCGGTGCAGTGAAAGGAATCCTCCTTTTTGTGTTCTCACCATGATCTTTAGGTGCAGTGAAAGGAATCCTCCTTTTTGTGTTCTCACCATGATCTTTAGGTGCAGTGAAAGGAATCCTCTTTTCTGATTTCTCACTGTTATCTTTTGGTGCAGTGAAAGGAATCCCCCTTTTTGTGTTCTCGCCATGATCTTTCGGTGCAGTGAAAGGAATCCCCCTTTTTGTGTTCTCGCCATGATCTTTCGGTGCAGTGAAAGGAATCCCCCTTTTTGTGTTCTCGCCATGATGTTACGGTGCAGTGAAAGGAATCCTCCTTTTTGATTTCTCGCCATGATCTTTAGGTGCAGTGAAAGGAATCCTCCTTTTTGTGTTCTCACCATGATCTTTAGGTGCAGTGAATGGAATCCTCCTTTTTGTGTTCTCGCCATGATCTTTTGGTGCAGTCAAAGGAATCCCCCTTTTTGTGTTCTCGCTATGATCTTACGGTGCAGTGAAAGGAATCCTCCTTTTTGATTTCTCACCATGATCTTTAGGTGCAGTGAATGGAATCCCCCTTTTTGTGTTCTCGCCATGATCTTACGGTGCAGTGAAAGGAATCCTCCTTTTTGATTTCTCACCATGATCTTTAGGTGCAGTGAATGGAATCCTCCTTTTTGTGTTCTCGCCATGATCTTTTGGTGCAGTGAAAGGAATCCTCTTTTCTGATTTCTCACTGTTATCTTTCGGTGCAGTGAAAGGAATCCTCCTTTTTGTGTTCTCACCATGATCTTTCGGTGCAGTGAAAGGAATCCACCTTTTTGTGTTCTCACCATGATCTTTCGGTGCAGTGAAAGGAATCCTCCTTTTTGTGTTCTCACCATGATCTTTAGGTGCAGTGAAAGGAATCCTCCTTTTTGTGTTCTCACCATGATCTTTCGGTGCAGTGAAAGGAATCCTCCTTTTTGATTTCTCACTGTTATCTTTTGGTGCAGTGAAAGGAATCCCCCTTTTTGTGTTCTCGCCATGATCTTTCGGTGCAGTGAAAGGAATCCTCCTTTTTGATTTCTCACCATGATCTTTAGGTGCAGTGAAAGGAATCCTCCTTTTTGTGTTCTCACCATGATCTTTCGGTGCAGTGAAAGGAATCCTCCTTTTTGATTTCTCACTGTTATCTTTTGGTGCAGTGAAAGGAATCCCCCTTTTTGTGTTCTCACCATGATCTTTCAGTGCAGTGAAAGGAATCCTCGTTTCTGATTTCTCACTGTTATCTTTCGGTGCAGTGAAAGGAATCCTCTTTTCTGATTTCTCACTGTTATCTTTCGGTGCAGTAAAAGGAATCCTCTTTGCTGATTTCTCACTGTTATCTTTTGGTGCAGTGAAAGGAATCCTCCTTTTTGTTTTCTCACCATGATCATTAGGTGGCAGTGTGAAGTCTCAAAGCATTGCTGTAAAGTGAGTTTATGATTTAAAAGTGTTGTTTGCAAAGAACCCTTGTGGAAAAAAATAAATAAGGTTGATAAATAAATTCATGAAACGATATGCTCAATATGATAATGGAAGGGATCGTGAACTGAGAAGGGGCTTACTTAGAAAAGAAAACCACGAAGAGTAAATAAAAAAAAAAACATGCTATTTAAAAAAAAGACTAATCCCTGGAGACAATCCACTGCAGATATGGTGCGAATTGTGTACCAGAAGGCATATTAATTACATATTAAGTGCCTTTGGACGTCGTGGGGCGATCAACTGGAGGCATTTAAGAGCGCATCTGGAAGGCGCGCAGGTAAATTGGTTAGGATTGGGATGATACTAGGATGCTGTCGGTTTGCCTTGCAAGACTAAGGGCCTGATAAATGTAATACACCCTTTTCCTCGTCTCATTGCCTCAAATTGAGACAATTCTTTTTTAACGTTTACAAGTGCAATGCCCAATTGATCATCACGCCTCGTCGTTGGGAGGGGGTGGGACAAGTGGGAAGACACAAGGGGAAAGAAAATGACAGGGGGAGAGAAATGGAAGGTGTTCAGGAATAACAATGATGGTTGTACACATTTCCATGGCTTGCGCCTCCTGATTTATTAGAGTGTCATTTACTCTCAACCCCTCCCGCCCCCCAATACCTTGCTCGGAATTAGTGTAGAACAGTGATCTTCAAACTGGGGACCTGAAGGATGTGTGGGTGGTGGGGTGTGGGGAGGGAGACTCTTTAAAAAGCGATTAAGATGACTGTTTTTAATATAAACTATGCTTATATGTTCTATTGAAAGCAGTCACCTTAATCCTTTTTTGAAGAGCATATCCCTCCCCCCAGATGTCCTTTGGGCCCCATAGAGGGGCCAACCCCTGTGTGGGAGGGGGACCCAGAAACAACATTTCTACTCTAGGGGGTCTCGTTATGAAAAGGTTTAAACACCATTGGTGTAGAAAGACAGCATGCAGAGGCCATGGTAAAAATAAACATAGCTGTTAAAAGTTGGTTTTATATAGTGCACCTTAACCTGCTTCACAGCGCTGGTGTCAATCCGCATTATTACCCAGAAAGGCAAATTGACGTGGGCCTTCATGAGTTTGAGCATGGACTCTCAGAGAGGCTGGCGATGTCCCACCCCACAGGTGAACATGGGCTATGAAGATGTGGCTGACTAGTGACCAGCCCTCTGTTTACACTCATGACTGTAGGAGGGAGACACTGCAGAAAGCCCCACACGCCCTTTAGATATGCCAGTGCATCGTTTTGATTATTTTGTCTCTGTTGAAGCAGCCCTTGGCTTGAGAGGAAAGAGTGGAGGGTGGTCATCACCTGCATGGCATATCCAGAAACTGTGGGCTGCGCAGAATGCTGGTACTGCAGTGCCATATTCTGCACGACCTTTACTGCCCAGCACGTGAAATGCAAAATTGGCGCTGGGGCTTTTGGAGCGCTGCAGAAAAATTAGGCCTCTTCATATGTCTGTCTCGTGTGGTAGAAGAAGGGGAAAAAGCAGACATATCAATGCGCTCAGGGGAGATGCACCGTGTCATGCCACATGTACTTCACCCGATATTATAAGGAGCCTAGCTTCTCAAGCTTCCGAGGCCTGGAATCCTCTGCCCACCGCAGAGAAATGCTGGGCCTCGTTATGAGTGTGCTCCTCCGGAAATAAGCAACGTACTGGCACCCTTTCTGGACCGCCACACTCTGACTCTGCGGGCAGGGGCTGTTACCCCCAGCAGGTCTGATCTATCGGGCACAACGGCCCCGTAGAGCAGAGTTTTCACGGAAGCACCGGCATGCGAACAAGAGGAAATGTGGGGAAAGCTGTGTCCTTTCATTATGGTTTTCCTGAGTGCAAACCAGGCCCACAAGGAATTTGTAATGCTTGACTTTTCTACTGGGAATGGACGATGATGAGACTGAGAAGGCAATAGACTTAAATTCAATATCACGGTTTGAAGTTGAAAAGGGAGAAGGTGAGAGCATTGCAGTGAGTGTGGAAATTGGAGTGGACCAAGCAATTTCATTATTGGCTGTATATGTCTTCAAGAGATGAGTTTTAAGCTTGCACCATAGAGTAGCAGTTCACAGTTGTGTGGGTGTGGTGGTCGAGGGGAATCAGGTCATCTTACCGCAGCTGGCACTGTGTGGTATTGCATGTCACGCCCGCTGGTGCGAAGCAGTGAGGTACAGGCGGAAGGAAGCAGCGGTGTTAAACGGTCACCACTGCTGGACCGCACGACACCCAGAGAGTGAAGCTTCAATAAGAAAGAGTGGGGGTCTCAAGGGTGTTCCATTTTCATCGATAAAAAACAAAAAGAAAAAGGATGCAAATGGACAGAAATAGGGTTAGGAAAGTAAAGTGGAACAGCCGGGGGGTGGGGGCTCCACAGTGAGGAAGAGAGACGAGGGAGGTTAGAGAAACTCAGGGTGCACAAACAGGGGATTTGGAAATGGCAATTGAGACAGAGTATGAGGGTGGTTAAGGCTGGGGGACCCCCAATATATTCCACAGAGAAGCGAAAGATCGAGCAGCCAAAATGGCCAAAGCACAGATGGTGTAAAGACTCTGCAAGAACATGTCCATGCCACGTTGGCCCAGAACTGTTCCAGAGGGGATTCTTGGGAAAAGCCTGGCTCGGAGGATATTCCAGGCATTGGGATCCTTATTTCTGGTGAACGGACTCTCATAGCAATGAAAAGACCCAGGGGTGTTGCTAGGTCTAGAAAAGATCTGGGGCTACACTAATGTTGGTACTGTCGGGACTCGGGGCTAGCTGGCCATTTGGCTGTAGCTCCTGAGCTTCTATCCGGGGTTATGACCAAAATACCTGGGGATACACCCCCCTCAGCCCCACCCCCTAGCAACGCATCTGAAAAGACCTTCTGCCATGTGCATGGCTTCTTGGCTGGGAATTTCTTTGTGACTGAGCACGATCATAAGGAAAATCAGTCTGGGGACAAGGAGAAGGCAGTGTAGTTGTACATGTCGGAGGGGCTGAGGGGCACTGTGTCATGTATGGTGCCTTTCCATGTAAACAGGGAGGAATGTGGTCCTGCAGATGATAAGGTTTTCTCAAAACCGAAGAATTGTAAGTGCGTGCTCAATTGTCCTTAAATTAGAGAAGGTTGAGTGTTTAAATTATTAGATTTTGGCTATTCGGTGGCACTAAAGTGCACATGAAGAACGACACACAGTCTGTAGGTGTTATCTGGTTATTTACCCACCCATTGACTGCCCATGGCCATGCTAATCCCTATGGCCTGTCCCACCCACTCCTTGCCCCTCTCCGCCCTCAACACATCCTCCTGGGATCTCTTTGAGTTAGTATCAAGGCTTACCATCGAACTTTGTGTTCAAAGGGCCTACCAGTGTTTTTTCCAAAGCAGTCTTCCAGGAGTTAATGGCTTAATTCGAGCTGTAAAATGCTCCTGTTGTAATAAAAATAACAACCAGGTCTGCCTTCAGCCAGATGATTTATAAGCCCTATGCTTGGCCTTCACTGAAGCCCTGTTAAAAGAAGAGGCAAAGCCAACAGTTGTGGCTTGTGTATAAGTATTAGGGACTGATACTATATGCCCAGGTAATCACAGCATTTTACATTTTACGGTAGTACTTGGCATCCATGCTTACATAAAAGCCAAAACTGTTGGCATTGCCTATGCTTATTTTTAAGTAGGCGTGTGGATGTTTGCAGGACATACATCTCAGTTTTGCAAACTCATACCTTTTAATGCTTTTTCTTCCAATGAGTTTGATCTCAACTGCAGGCTGATGCATTTATGTTTAACCCAGCCCCATGTGTTTCAGGTTGAAGGGACTACTCCTTGCCCCTACACAGCCCCACTGGTGGCATAACTGAGACCAGATTGCAGGATCATACTTACTGCAGTACTTTAAGAACATACATGGTAAGAATGTTCTTTGCTCAACTTGTACTACGATTGTACAGAGGAAAAAACAGCGCTGGACGGAAAGAGGCATGTTGGAATGTATGGTGCAGAGGTCGAAGTGAGCGGGAGCTATCAGGAGCCGAGTACCACTACTTTCATTTGTTACTGGTAACCGCTACACTACTTTTTACAACCACTTCCACCATTCCCGAACTGTTTGTGTTTGTATTTGTATTTTATTTATTTGTTGTTTCTGAAGTTAAAGCATACCTCTTCACTGTAGCTCCCTATTGAAGTTACAGTTAAACTGACATCTCTTTCACCCACTAGGCTGTCAACATGGTCCATCTACAGCCGCTTGAAACATGGGTTGCAACTTGCTCCTTCCAACATCTCCCATTCCCCGCCGGAGTAACAATTCCACCACTTTTTTGGAACACTACGGTGAAGATGTCCTTGCAAAGTGTCCACTAGACCAGGGGTTTACACTAGCTGGGGTGTGCATGCTCTGGACACACGTTTGATGCTGGAGAAAGGTCACCCACTGCTCTCGATGGTCAGTCTGTAATAGCCGTTTAGTACCTCACCATACACAGCTTTTCAAGAACTGATGAAATTTAGACTAAATCGTTTAATTCCCACACAAAGTCTGACACTTACCATGCGTTAAATGTGGAGTAGAGACCTAATTTAAGCGATGTACGGTCTTGTTCAGCTTCACGCTGTTGAGGACCAATCAAATAGGGAAATATGCTCTGAACTGAGTTGTGAACTTCAAAATGGCTTTGACAGTTACAGTGTAAGAACTAATGGGCATATAATACAGAATCACTTTTCCACACTTCCTTCAAACGAAAACCACCAGAAAAACTGAGATATGAAATCATCTCTTCTTAACGTCTGATCTGGTGGAACCAGCAAATCTCTACCATAATAAGCTACCAAGTCGAATAGTATCTGATATAAAATATTGAATATCTAGTGCACACAGCAAAATCTGAATGGTTGCCTTAACACTTATGTCATCATAACCTGCCGCTGAGGCCTAACGTGGCCCTTATTTGCTTGATTTAGAGTCATAGGTCTCAGCTACAGGCATTTGGCTATATCATGGGGGATGTACAAAATGGGCCAAATATACAAAGTGCTTTTCAATGAGGTTTTCCCATTCAAAAATGCTTTTGTATATCAGGCCAAATGTATGTAGCCCTAACAGATGGGCTATACTATTAGAACATTGCACCCATCGAGGGCAGAATGACAAAATTAAAGCAAAGAGATGTGAAGGAGGAACACTAAAGCTGCAGGACAGAGGCCTCATACTAGCGATTAATGGACATTACTGTCCCCAATAGAACTGCTATTAGCAGCGTGATGGGGGAGCAAGACGGCCGGTGCCGCATGCCGGTGGTGCCCCACGCCTTCTTTCCCCCACCCTCTGACCTCATTTATTTATTTCACCATTTGCACCCTCCCACTTACCTCATTTCACCTGTGGCAAGTGCCGCAGCTGCAGCCGCTCCTTCCTCTTGGCTTCCTGAGGCCACCATGGAAAGGGAAGATGGGCTCTGTACCAAGCCCCGCCTTCTCTTTCCATGGTGGCTATCTTGGAATAGTATTTTCCGTCCACGATCGGGACCCTGCGAGGCGTCCATTCGTTGCAGGAAAATATTTTAAATTAGCCCCTTCCCGGCATATGGGATCGGGTGCTCATGACGTTAGGACACTGCAAATAGACCAAAAAATCTCTGAGATGGCAAAATGCTATCCGAGCAGGAGCGTATCTCTGAAAACGGTGTTATTAAACACCCGCTCATTCGCTGGCCATGCCACAGAAGTGGCATTCATATTCTGTCAGCGGATGTGGACATAATGCTTTTGACAGAGACTTAGCTCTGTGAGGCTAACCTACACCATCTACAGCTGGCCACGCCAGTGGGTTATAGAGACTTTCACGCAGATCGGGTTGGACAAAAAGGGGGGGGGATAGCCATTATCTTCCGCGATAATCTTAACTTTTTTGTATCTAGTATACCAATATTGAATGCCTGCAAGGGTCTATTAGTTAGACTTCACCTGAGCCCTACATGCACATTTAGTCTCCTTATTCTTTATCACCCCCCAGTTACCCTGCCAGACTTCCGAGAACAACTCTTGGCTTTTCTGGGCCCCCACATAAAACCCCAGACCCCATTCATACTAGCAGGGGATTTCAACCTGTGGGTCAACAGTCCACTGGCGGGCGCATTGTTGAACCTTTTGGAGTGTGAAGGCATCAAACAAAGTGTGACTGTTCCCTCCCATCAAGGAAGCAACACACTTGACTGGATATTGGCTAGAAATCAAATCATCTCAACCATAAATGTTGAAGCCTTTTGTTGGTCTGACCACAACCTTATCACCTTCTCGATTTTTACATCAGGTTATGTTACCAAAACATGTTCAACCCTCCTACCCTGCGCAGACATATTCGCAATGTCTCCCACAAGGTTTTCACATCTATTACCTCCACCTCACTTTTGGCGATTGAGAGCATTGGCTCACTAGACTCCTATACTGACCAATTACGTAATATTCTCATCTGTGCTTTCGATAAGTTGGCACCCCTTAAATCCCGCCACAGCAAAAAAGATGCACATTCTAATGCAAACCAGTGGTTCTCTTCCGATGTCCTGGCAGCCAGACAGCTCAAATGAGCAGCCGAAAGAGGTTGGCGGAAGTTTCAAACCTTAAATACCTTGGCACTTTAGAAAGAGGCAGCCAAGCACTACAAAGTTGTTATCCTTGAAGCAAAAAAAGCTAAACTCGACTAGCCTATCCTGGGAGCCAAATCCAGTACCAGAGAGCTTTTTAACATTCTTGGAGAGCTCACAGGAAAAGCCCAGGAACCTCAGCCAGTTGTGAGTGACGTATGGAGTCAGAAAATCCACAACAGATTTTTGCAAAAGGTCAAACAACTTCAAGGGATTATCCCGGCAAACCCTCCTAGTTGCTCTGAGACCGGTGCAAAAGCTAGGGCAGTCAGCAACGATGAGGAAAGTGTCACAGAGTTCTTCTCATTCAGGCACGTCACAATTGAAGAAATATCGTTAATCGTCGAAAATCTTAAACCCACCTCATGCATGGGTGACATTTTCCCTGCATCCATGTTTAAAAAATATTTCTCCAGCATAGCCGCCCGTTACATAATTTATTAACCGTTCATTTCAGGAAGGGTCAGTTCCAGAATGCATCAAGGAAGCCTGGATTACTCCCCTACTGAAAAAGGAAGGGCTTGATCCACAGGAACCTTTGAACTACCGCCTGATAACCAATGTCCCCTTCCTCCCTAACATCATTGACAAAGTTGCTTGCAAACAGTTTCATGGAATTGGGGTCTTGAGATATCAACATGCGATGCCCTGCGCCCAATGAGAAATGTGTTGCATGCCCGTGAAAGTATGGAGCGTTCCCCTTGCTCCGTTATAGTTAAAACAGATCAAAAAGTCTTGCACACATTGGCAGCTCCATATAGAAAGAAACTTCTGCAGTAGTGGTTTTATGCAAATATTTTGCTTTTTATTATAACAAGGTAGCCCTTGGCCCTACACTGGCAAATCTTGACTTTGGTCTCATTCCTTCACTTGTTATGCTAATGGGTGTGACCTTAAGTTCTTGTAATGTATGGTGGACAAGATATGTATCTGATTCTTGTAAAGATCTGATTGTATGTATGTTGTCTAGTTCTTTGATGGTTAATTCTCTCCTTGGCTGTTGTATTGTTACTTGTTTTGGTTGGGTTACTTGTGTTTCAAAATATTTTTCAGTTTCAGTTTGCGTACAAATTTAAATAAGTCAATATGTACGTCTGTAGTATCATAGTTATTGGACAATGCTATAATGATACTAATCCTTTATTTAAAAGTGAAATTTCATCAGTTGACACATTTCTGTCCGAAAGGTTTAGTACCAAGTTGGTTACTTGTTTCTTTTTTGCTGCTTCCTTTGTACTTGCTCTGGTTTATCCCAGTTGGTCTTCTAGATTTGCGGAGTTTGCCATGTTTCCCCTGCCCCCCGCCTTCCTCTTCTCCTGGTGTATGTAATGTCTTGTCCGTCGTATTGGGAAGTTGAAAACGGACCTGCTTGGTGTAGTTCTTGTTTTGAGTACCTTTTTTATAACGACATATTGGATTGAGGAAGCCTTGCTTTGGTTTGTCCTTAGACCCTTCGGGTATTGGTTCTTTGTCTTTCTCGGGTTCTGAGTCAATACCTGAGCTTCCAGATGATGTATTTGGTGTGCTATTTCATGATAAGGGTTTATTGTACTGGTTGTATTTCACCTGAAATGTATAAACACAATCGTCTTGGTAGTCTCTTTCGTCTCTCAGTTATTTTCGTAGTTTCCTAATCTTGATTTCCTCCTGATAGTCTTTCAAAATATCATCAATTTTTGAGATAATTCAGCTATTTTGTCGCGTCCAGAGCTTGAGATCCCGTTATTTCTTTTTTAATGGTTTCAATTTGTTTTGTGGCCCTTTTATGTTCTCTAGTGGCATGTTCCACCAGTAGTTCTAGCATGGTCTTGGAACTATGGTTCAGGTTACGTTCCCATAGTTCCGCTAGGTCCTTATCATCTTTAGTGAAATCTGGAAATATCAATACGCCTCTAGGTATCTGTTTGTTTGTCAAATAATTTTGCAGAGAAATCATCTCCCAATATTGACTTCTTTCTTGGAAGCTCTTTCCAGTTTGACAAATTTTGATCTCAAATCTTCTTTCTTAGGGTTAATGTTCTTAAATGCATGCAAAGTGCTTCCTTTTGGTTAGAAGAGATGTGTTGCATTCTCCTCGCGGTTCTTAAGATATTCCGCCATAATGCTGTGTAGAATAGTATTCTTGCTGGTCTGCAGAGCCACTGATATAATTATTAACACTGTTTCGTGGAATTGGGGTCTTGAGATATCAACATGCGATGCCCTGCGCCCAATGAGAAATGTGTCGCATGTCTGTGAAAGTACAGAGAGTTTCCCTTGCTCTGTTATAGTTAAAACAGATCAAAAAGTCTTTCACACATTGGCAGCGCCACTATAAAAAGAAAATTCTGTAGTAGTTGTTTTATGCAAATATTTTGCTTTTTATTATAAAAAGGTAGCCCTTGGCCCTACACTGGCAAAGACATCATAAAATGAGTGATAAAAAAGACATTAAATTTATAGGCCTAAAGAAGGTAGACTTAGGAAGACGGGGAGGCAGCAAGGAAAAACTCCTGAGACAAGAAGAACCATGGATAATCTGCAGATTTAGATCTGTCGAAGTGGGACTCAACACTGACAATGAGATGGCAGTATTTCTGTAACAACCACCAATTAGAGGACCCAGGACTTTGTAGGTGTTTTAAGGATGAATCTGTATAACACCCAGAGACAATAGACTAATTCCTAATGCCAAATCCCCTATGCTATTATATGGAGGGTGCAGTATTGATGAATATTATGTTACTGGATAATTGGATAAACCAATGCTTGAAGTAAGTGTTACTAGGAAGTTGCACAAATTAATGCCTATCACACGAAGATGTAGCAATTATGGTATACTGATTAGGGGTACAAAATGGTTATTAGATAAGTGTATAAACCAATGTTTGAAGTATGTGTCATCAGGAATTTGCATATGCTATATACAATATAATAATTATTTATGTTATAACTAAGCTGAGGTATGGTGATTGTTGAAACTGGCAAGATCAAGGATTGAACATAAGGTAAATATTGGACTATATATGCTACTGTTTGATGCGAGTAGTATTTAAGAATCGTGTGCCATTGAAAAATACTCAAGTGTGCATTACAGTATATATTGACAATATATACGGACATATATACCCAATGCTGCTTTCTAGTGCCTGCTCAAGTTGGAATAATATGTTTTTTCCACGCCTTATGAATAAGACTGGGCAATTTGGGAATAACGCAAGAATTCTGCAAATGCTTTGTGAAATTCGGAACAGCCGAGTTAAACATAAAATGAAAGCTCATAAACATGCTATAATTGTCCTTATAGGAATGGTAATCTAAATTACCTTTAAAAGGAAGACAGTGCACTATGATTAAACTTGAGAAACTAAGGGCTGGGAACAATTTGGGTATTCAGATACCAGACATGGCATTCTGAGCCCAAAACATGGCGCCCGCGGATAACTAGTAGCCTAAACTAAGAAAGGACTAACGTTGCCATAGCAACACTGGTACTTGGTAGAGAGAAAAGAACACTGCGTCTAAACGCAGTACTGCCGACGCGAGGAGACGGTTCAGAGAGTTTGCAGGTAAGCCCTAACTCACAGATAATGAGATGGGATGAATCCACATATTCCTAGTGGAGCGGGCTGGCAAACCAATAGAACGTGGGTAAGCTCAAGATGCTAAATGATCGGACGAGTTTGTACGTAAGGCTGGAAGATGCAACGGTGTAACCTAAGGTATGGCTCCCATTACACTCATGCTTATTAGCATGGAAGGTAACAGTAGCAAACACTAAAATACAGTGCGCGTGTGACAATGAATGCTCAGATAAGAAATACATGAATTATGCTGCAGATTGCTCGGTCTACTAGTCCATATTAGAACGGTGATAAACAAATAGATAAATAGGAGAATAAAGCACACGGAGGAATAACGTGTCACCTTTTAAGAAAAAATAATAGAAATCTCCAGTATATTTTAGCAATAGACATACTAAATGCTGCACACAGACCGTTATTGAGTTGGACAATGTTGTTCATTAGGAGGGATTTAACCCGTGACAACTACACAATCATTGATGAAAGATCTACATGATCGTAGCCAATCAAAAACCGAAAGCCAACATCAGTAAGAAACCTGTTTTCCCAATTTGTGTGATAAATCATAGTCCTTTAATATGGGCAATGCATATCAATTATCCCATGATTAATGCTTACCAGTATGATTTCTTCCCCTTTTTCTCTCCAATCTTGTGTTATATTTTCGTTTCATCTTTTACCCTAACATCCACCCCACTCCCCCTCCCAATCTCTGTGGGAAACAATGAATTGACTTTTCGGGCATTACAATTGCATATTTTGTATTTCTTGTTTTGAAATTTTCAAATGGATTGAATGCCCCATGTGAAATGCTTTTTCTGCTAAACTTGATTTGTTGGAAATTTAATTTACAAACATATTTGCTAATAGCCCTGATTGAAAAAGGCACAGTACATGCCGAAACACGTGTCTCAAATAAGGGCTGCCTTGTTATAATAAAAAGCAAAATATTTGCATAAAACAACAACTACAGAAGTTTCTTTCTATAGTGGCGCTGCCAATGTGTGAAAGACTTTTTGATCTGTTTTGCTTGTCTGTTTTGCTTGTATACAATATGACACTTTTGTTGAGGAGAGGGGCCTTCTGTCAAATGGACAATCCGGATTTAGGAAAAATCATGGTACGGAAATGGTGCTGGTCGATGTCAAATCCATGCTAACCGGAATTGTTGACCAGGGGAAAGCAGCAAGGCTGTTGCTGTAAGACCTGTCCGCCGCATTTGATCTCGTTAATCACGATAGGCTGGTGGACAGGCTAATGGAGGTAGGTAGATGCTCGAAATCGGCAACAAATTGGTTCAGATACCTTTTGGGACCTAGGAGAGCGAAGATAGTTCAAGGAGACTTCAAGTCAGAAGAGGTTTCCCTTAGTTGTGGCGTCCCTCAAGGCTCCAGCGTGTCTTTGCTGCCCTATAACATCTACTCTAAGCTCTGCTTTGATGTCCTGGATGGTCTGGGTGTCAAATATGCTAATTATGCAGATGACACCCAGATCGTCCTGGAGTTAACGGCCACTTATGAGGTGGACTCTTCGTTGTTTGCCATAGTTTTTGATACCTTCCAAACTTGGATGAGAGACAGCTTCTTGGCACTCAATGACAAGAAGACTGGTATCTTGATTGCTGGCAGTGTGGCCAAACATAAGACTCTCAACCCCCAATACAAAACATTCTTAGTTGGTAGGGCCACCATCCAGGTCTCCAGATCCGTCAAGACACTGGGAATGGTCTTTGACAGTAATCTTAGAAAAACAGGTCACTTACGTAAGATCCAGCTCTACATACACAGCTCATTTGTTGGGGCAGATTCGACCACACCTCTCAGAAGTCCATAGAGCCCTAATAGAAACAGTGAACATTAACTCGAAGCGCGACTACTGCAATGGCCTACTGGTCGGCACTACAATGGCCAACGTAAACAAATTGCAGAAAATCCAGAATGGAGCCGTCAGAGCAGTGTATGGCTTAGGACGCAGAGACCATGTATCCAGCGCTTGGAGGAAGCTGCACTGGCTTCCTGTTTGTCAAAGGGTCCAGTTCAAAGCATTGTGCCTAGTATATAAGTGCCTTGCAGGTACAGCCCCCAGGTACCTGCAGTCACGTATTAAAAGACTGCCACACAGACGAACTCTGCGCTCCAACGATAGGGATTTACTTTCACAAACACGCTTTAAATTTAAGACATACAGTGATCTGAGCTTTAATGCCTGGGGCCAAGAGTCTGGAACAACCTCCCCCTATCCATTAGACAACTGCCGTCATCTGCTCAATTTAGGAGAGCTCTCAAAACCCATATGTTTGATGGAGGCGGTACTTAGGCTTGTTCCATTGTTTGGTTGGTTACGTTGGTGTCATTTCTGCTTCTTATTTTTCATTGCATTGTCTGTCTAGCGCTCTGAGGCCTGCAGGTCAGTTGGCGCTTTACAAAAATCTATTTAAAAAATAATAATAAATACCCCCCCTACATCCCACCTCACCAAATCTCACACAGACTATTTGCAGAGAGGCTAGGGGAGACTGTATTTTGGATCCCTGAGCAGGAATTGTCTCCCGAGAGGCTGAGAGAAACGCCTCTGAACCCCTGAACTGGCACTGTTTCCTGATAGGCTGTGAGGTGAGCCTCTGAACCACGCGGCCTTCCAGACCTTCAGCAAAAAGTGGCAAATCCTGATACAGTGGTGAACCCCAGCTGGTGAAGCCAAAAGGGGAGCGAACCCCAGATATACAGTGTGTGTGAGTGAAATGTTGGTTTTCTTTGTATAAGCTTAAGGTTTTCGTTTGTAAAAACCAAATGCTTAATAAAAATGTTTTAAAAATTCAGTGCGCACCAAAACTGGAAGATTATTTCGCAATAGTGGTTAACCCCCTGCATTTCTCCCCTTCCCCCCTCCCCTGCACTTGTGCGATCTCAATATCACCTGGCCTAGTAAGATCGTTGTCTCTGTCTTCCCTCGGTTCCCCACAACTTGCCTCGTCGCACCCTGAAACACTCGTGTATAGGCGCGTTATAAATGCCATATCATATCATATCATAGCCTGAACAAAACTCTTGTGACACCAGAAGGGAGGGAACCCCAGAACAAAGTGAAGCCCAAAACCAGATGGACTCAGACATTTGTTATGAACCCTTAAATTGGAACTAATGGAAAGGGAGACTGGTAGAGATCGGATGAATCTCTTGGACCCCTCTGAAAAAGAATGAGAGTTAAAAAAAACAAGTATTGAGTGCTCTGAGAAATTGAAGTCTAGCAACTTTGACTTTTCCCTAACACAGAAAAACCTTGTTTGCACAATCCGGAATATGTTTTCTTTTAAAGTGAAGACCAGGACTCCCCCCCCCCAAGCCCTTCAAGATGTGTGAGTCCTTTGTTTAATTAATCCACAACCTGACCAAGATATTATATGATTGCCCGTGGCATCATTTGGGCAGCATCCC
Source organism: Ambystoma mexicanum (assembly GCF_040938575.1). Classification (NCBI taxonomy): domain Eukaryota; kingdom Metazoa; phylum Chordata; class Amphibia; order Caudata; family Ambystomatidae; genus Ambystoma; species Ambystoma mexicanum. The sequence continues at coordinate 1,412,151,605 of NC_090934.1, read as the reverse complement.
CACAGTTGAGAGCACTCAGACATCCAAGCAGGGGCCAGGTATTTACTTACACCTCTCTCACCCTACTGTGGCTCTAGGGCAGGTGAAAACCTTGTTTTTGGGCGGTTCCCAGCCCATTGATTTATACAGGCGTATAAGTGGCTTGGCGGGTAAATGAGCTGACACCCGCCAAAAGTGTGCAAGTTGGGAGGTTTGTACTGACAGCACACGACATATTAGCATGCTAAAGACAATGAGTGGGCATTATTTTTGACATGCAAACATGTAGCCAGAATTGCAGATAAACTTGGAAGGTTACTTGAGGATGCCCACCAAATTGCAGGTGGAGGCAGAGAAAAGTGTACTGTCTAGCTCCATTACAAGGTTCAACAGCGTGGAGCGAGACAGCAGAGGCGGGAATTGCAGTGCGGAGCCTACAGGGGGTAGTTCAGAGCCTCACTGGAGTGAGACAATTCATACCTGTCAACTCACCCGCTTTTGACAGGAGTCACCCACCCTAGAGTCAGTTCACTGTCCCGCCAATCCCCTTGCACATTCACAGATGTCAATGGAGCTCTCAGCCCCATTAATAGCATTCTCCTTTTTCACCCACCTTTGAAACTCAAAAGGTTGGCAGGTGTGCACTGCCGGAAGCTGCAAAGCCATTACTTACCTCCATAGCAGATGCGAGACAAGAGCATCAGCAGCACGATCCCGCGGTAGACATGAGGTGCACCAATCAGTATCCTTGACAATTCAAGCCACATAAAGAGAGCTGTGCTCCCAATAACAATAAAGCTGATTGGCTGAGTCAACCAACCGTTAACCACTATCATTCAATCCATTGCCACCTATTTGATCGAATGTGGAAGGATGAAGTACCCATTCATGGTCCCAAATGGGGGAAAACTGGGAAACAAAAGTGTCTGCAGCACTTGCTTTGACATGAGACTTATTTTTACAGCGAAGGATGAGTCCTGTGTGTCAGGAATCCAGTTGTCATACTTGTTGTAGGTGCTCACTGAGAAAGGAAAGGCAAGGAAAGGGAAGGGAGGGAGCAGTGCTGGTCATTGGGCCGGCTCTCGGCGGATCCGAGATCCGGCACCAGATGTGTAGCCGGATTTCGGGATCCGGCCAGAGTCAGCCGCCCAAGCCCATGAACCGCGCTGGAAAAAAGAAAGAAAAAAAAAAAAGCGTCCGCGACGGCAGCATTGCCTTTTACGCGGCTCTGGCACTGATGTGTAATGCACAATGCTCACTACATGTGCAAGTGAAGGGAATCAGTTGTACATGTAGCGAGCATTGTGCATTACACAACAGTGCCAGAGCCGCGTAAAAGGCAATGCTGCCCTCGCGGGCGTTTTTTTTTTGGCACAACAAAATGAGCCAGGGCTCATCAAGGGGGCCTGGCCTAACTGCAGGAGTCCTGCTGGCCCATTAGGCCACGCCCCCCTGAAGAGCCCCAGCTCAATGGGCTACTGGCACCCCTGCCAGGCAGCCTTTTGTAGTGATCAACACCCTCTCCCTACGGGAGAGGGTGTTGATCTCTGCATTTATTTTCTATTGGGTTGCCTGGCAGGGGACAGCGCCTCGCCTATTCAGCCTTAATGGTGGCGCTTCCCCTCGGCAGCTGGGGAGGGGCAGCGTCACCATTAAGGCTGAAGGGGTGAGGCTGCTGGAAGCTGAGGCCGTTTTCCTGAAGACTGAAACTCACTGAGTTTCAGTCTTCAGGAAAACGGCTCAGCTTCCAGTGGCCTCACGTTTCTCTCCACAATGGTGGCACCGGCCCACGGGCATCTCCTACTTAAAGGTATGCCTCGCAGGTGCGGCGCCACCATTATGGCTGAAAGGCATTTTTTTCTGGAGCCTGAAGCTTTCGCACACGAGCGAGAGCTTCAGGCTTCGGAAAAAAATCCTTTTCTTGTAGTGGCCGGGGCTGGCAGGGGAGATTAGTGGGCCCCACAGGGCCCCGTCTCAGATTGAAATTTCGGAGCCCCGGCCCCGTCCCACTTAAAGCCCTGGCCGGTGGTAAAAGGCAATGTTGCCTTTGTGGGCACTTTTTTTTTTTTTTAAGTATTTATCTCATCGGATGGCCACTACCAACCCCGCCCCCTCTAGACCACGCCCCCTTTTCCCCCAACTCCTCCCCCACCCGCACTTGTGGGATCCCCCACCACATTTTTTCCATTTCCACCACTGGGAGGGAGGGAGGGAGGAAGGAAGGAAGGAAGAAAGGGAGGGAGGGAGAGAGGGAAGGGAAGGGAAGGAAGGAAATACATAAATTGGTGTGGAGGGGGGCACAGGAACACACAGAAAAGTACTCTCTGCCTAGGCGCATCACTCTGGCAGGGTAATAAGGTCAATGTGAAAACAACCGGAAGGCACATTGGCCGATAAACATGTGCAGAGTGAAAACGGGCCGGCCTTATGCTGCAGAATTCAAGGCCATCGAGTCAATTGCCAGAAAACACGACATGACCTTTCAGATCCGGTGAGCATCAGCTCGGAGAGCACGGGCTGCCGTGCTCTCTTCCATTCCACTGCCGCCCCCTCAGGGCCTCAAGTCACTGGAAATAACAGCTCGCGCTCAAAATCTGCACTCCTCTAATGAAAAAGTACAACCCACACATGGCACCCTGTTTGACCCCGGTCATGAATTCCTTTCTATATCCATGCCTCCGTGACCTGCGCCGCTCACAATATTTTTATACCGGGAGGGGAGTTATTTTCAGGCGGACACGAGCGTCAAAGTCAAGTGGTGTGACGAAATGACTACTGCTCTGCAGGAGTACAGTGATGAGTATCGGCTAAACCACACTATCGGTAACCAGCAGTGATCCCAGTAATCAAAGGTGAAACAAGCACAGACCAAACGGTTGACCTTTGCCTTAAGGCTGGGGTGCACAACATAAAGCCCGCGGGCCAAATGCGGCCTTCCATCCCGCGTTATGCGACTCGCCAAGAGTGTTTACTTTTATAATGAGCTGCAGTGCACTTCAAGCAGTTAGCCGAATTTCATTACACATGTAAACAGTTTGTTTACATTACACATGTAAACAAACAGTTTGCCCGGAACCATTGCTGTGGTCAGCATACGTGATGAAAATCTGCACCACTATTGAGCATTTCAACATTATGGTTTCCACCCTCCCCTCCTTTGCTTAGAGCGAAAAGCTGTCTGAGGCACCCGTGGGGGTCAGACATTATAATGGAGATAAAGAGAAGGCTAATATCCACCAATTATCACGTGATGGCGAGCCAGCAGTCAGCCTTCAGCCACTTGCTTACAAAGAAGGATTTGTTGCTACTCGGCAGGGAGCTGAAACACTGAATGGCCGCTGAGTAGCAATGAATCCTTCTTTCTAAGCAAGTGGCTGACATGGAGGAACCAGTGTTGAAAGGAAGGCAACGTGGTGACACTTTCTGTCTTCCCCAATGGAATTGACAGCCAGACGGGCTCAGCCAACGCAGCTTGTCAGGCGAGCTTGTAAGGCGAGCGCTGCAAAGCACACACTGCAAGCCCCAGAACATATGAAGCAATATATTGCCATGTTATTAGACTGCAGACCCAGTTGCTGGGTGCTCCCCTGAGGCTCAAGGCCCCTTTCATTTTAAAGGCCCAGACCCCGTCCATGTCTGTACTGATAAAGGGTCTTTACCTTGGTGACAGATGATCTTTGTTTAAGTTCCAAAGTCATTTTTGGCAGGTGGCAGTCAGTGACTAACAGATACATAGTGGTTTGGCAATAAAAGCAACCAAATTGTCTTACCATTTGTGGAACATATATTGCTAGATTACAGGAAGTTCCCGAACAGCATTTCTTTGTCCCTTGTGCTTACATGATTGCTTTTTCGTGTTACATTAATTTACTCATTTCATGTGTTGCATTGACCTACTTTGATGCGCCTGTTAGACTTGCACTCATGCTGATGCAAAAATAAGTTTATGTATGCTTGCAGGGGTATGAGGCCTGGGTGTCAGGTGTATGGAAAAATGTTTCACCAATTTATTATGCCATTTTAAATTGTAACGTCATGCACAAAACTCCCACACTCTGTCTGCATAGCAGAGAGGGCGGTTGAAGGGAGGAGCAGATGTACGGTGGTCATGCAAATCAGACCAGCCACGCAGGTACTGGAAGAAGGCCCACCGGGCCGCTCCTGCAGAGCAGTGTAGCACAGGAGGGTGTGCATGCATCGTGGCAGACCTGCCCCATGTGGAAGAACTCTCACCGGAGAAAATGGAGGACTGCAAGGGGGTGCGGGTGGTACCCAGAAGTAGGTGGGAGCAAGCTCTTTGAGTGTTGCTTACAGGGAATGGCAGCGTCACACCCTGGTCCTTCAAGCGAAATGCTCCCGGACCTCCTCGGCACAGCAATGTGTGTGTGTGAGAGAGGAGAGAGAAAGGGTGATAATGTGAAAGTGGAGAGAGTGTGGGAATAAGTGAGATACAGAAAAGGACGACAAAGAGATCGGGAGAGTGAAGGAGAAGCGAGTGAGAGAGGGGAGATAGAGATGAAGAAAGTCATACAAGGGAGTGAGTGGGTGGTACAGAGAAGAGAAGGGAGAGATAGAAAGAGAGCGAGACAGAAATTGCAAAATAGGGAGAGAGGGAAAGAAAGTTGAGGAGGGCAGAGAAAGAAACGCAGAAAGAGAGAGATATAGGGCCTCATTATGATACTGGCAGTAGCCGTGCCGGTAGAACAGAGAATGGGCAATTACTGCGTCATTACGGTCTTGCTGGACCCGTTATTTGGGCTTTTGCGGGCGCCAGAAAATATTCTTCTCCATTCCCATTTGAGCCGCGTATGGCTCAATGGGAATGGGGAGGTCGGATGCACCGGCATCACTCATGAATGGTGCCGGTGCATCCGAGTTGTGCTCGCGGGTGCCACTCTGCCCATCAGGTCAGACCTGGCGGCCAGAAAGGCACCTGCAAGCACAACTCGTAGTTTGCCGGTCCGGTAGTAACATCGCTGTTAGCTTACCAGCGCCGTTACTACCGGACCTGCAAACTTATAATGAGGTCCATAAAAAGGAACAATGGGAGAGAGCGAGAAAGAGAGGAGAGAGTGACAGAAATAGTAACATTGGAAAAGGAAGAAGTGAGAGAAAGAAAGACAGAAATAGAGCAACATAAATAGTAACAGAGAGAGAAAGAGTAAGAAGGGAAGAGATAGAAAGACAGAAAAAGAGAGAGACGTGTAAAACCCCACCCATTTCAGCGTGGGAGTTTATTTATATAGAAAGAAGGGGGATTTATAAGTGAAAGGGCAGTCCTGTTTTTATGTCTGCTGCCTTTCTGTTCCTTGGCCCTTGGGAGGACTTGGTATGAGCCACCGCAGAGGGATTGGGAGCGTAGATGAGGAGATTCTGGCAAAAATCCTGTCACCGTCTCCCTGCTTTGGGGAACAGGTGGAAAGGACTTTAAACAAAACAGCAGCCCAGCGCGGGCTGAGGAGGGGAGAGAGAGGCGTCCTGAGAAGCAGGCAGAACTTCCAGGACCTCTGTGCCTAAAAGGTGCACGGAGGGCCGCACCGTGCCAGACCACGCTCTCCCCTCTATCAGGGGCGAGGCAGTAAGTGTGCACCGGAGTGCGGGGTGCAGGCCAGCTCGGGCTGGTACCGCCCGTGGTTTCGTGCGGTCTATGGGTCTGTCATAGCTGACGGTAGTGTTCCTGTCCCCTCACAGTGACAGGAGGTAGGAGAGGAAAAGTATACTGAGCCGGCTGCTTAGTAGCCGCCCGCTGGAACTATAAAAGCATTATGTGTGTCCCGGCTCTTGCAACTGCGTTGTGGATTATGTCAATTTCTTGTTTACTTCATAACTGAAGAGAAACGTCAGAGAGTGTAATGGGTATAGGGAATAGCAAGGTATTGTGGAGACTTCAGTCCGCAACAGGCTCCCGGTTAGACAGCGATAGAGAGTGGGGGTTAAATTACAATAGACTGGTGGGGCTAGGGTCGCAGGTATAGGCCCTCTCGGTCTTACTGCAGTTCAGAGGAAGAGCGATTAGACGGGCAGCTCTTGTCATCTAAGAGCGCGCTCCAGGTGTCCCGCTTGTCTTGGCGCCCCAGATTGTGTCACTGAAATCCCCATCTGTGGGGTTTGTTCCTCAAGCTTTCAAGGGATATCTGGGAGACGATACGGCCCAATTTAACCAGGACCCAATAGCGGCTCTGAGGAGGGATGATGGCATCTCAGGAGGCGGGCTAGATGTTTCCTAGCATTTGAGGGGAAGTGTCCTGGAGTAAAAAGTGTTTATTTAACAAATGTGACCAAATCACGCTCGCAGGTGCTGCTCCTGAAGTAAAAAGGTGTTTATTTAACAAAGGTGACCAAATCACACTTGCATATGCCCTGCATGAAGTAAAAAGAGGTTATTTAACAAACATGACCAAATCACGCTCGCGTAAGCCACTTATGAAATAACAAGTGTTTATTTAACAAATGTGACCAAGGTACGCCCACAGGTGGACCCAATGTGTGCCAAAGCACCACCATGAAGTGAAAGAGGGCTAAATGGTGTATTGTGTAATACCACGCTCAGCCATGTTCCCCAAGAAGTAAAGAAGGGTTATTTATTTAAGTGGCCAGTCTTGCCAGCAAGTACCTCGCGAGTAGTAAAAAGGGGTTGGCCAGGTACCATATTAGAGTGATCCCTGTTATCATTGCAACACAGATGTGAATGAGTGTTGAGGTTATAAGTATTGACTTATTATGCTCCTGGCAAACAGGCTACCAGTAATGTAAAGTGTTAGGGTCCTGACACGTGTACGTTTAAGTACTAGCACAAGTTATTATTGGATGCAATGCAGATGGTCTCTTACCATATACTACAGAATGTGTTAGTGTTCTCCCATCTGAAGGGAGCCCATTATGAGTTTAGTACAAATGAAACTGTAGTTAAGTCATTAGGTGTCCTATTGTGGAGGGTATTGAATCCTCCAGTGTCATACTGGTATAGATGTGAAGTACACCCATAGGAGACCAAATTAAGAATGTAAACAAAACATTACAAGACTGTTCCTCCATTTTAATACTGTGTAAAGTATCCACTATATAACTTGTGAAAACTGAATTTTGTTTATTGTTCTGTGAGATATTTTACAAAGAAGGAGTTGAACTCCATCCACATTTTATCGGGCTGTGACTGTTATTTTACTTGGTGCAAAACATAGGGCAGCTGCCAGTGGGGCTGGACACCCCATAAAGCAAGTTTTACACTATACATCCCCCCCCGGGCTCGCATTCACACATGTGTGTGGTAAGGTGTAGTATCCCTCTCTCAGGACTGCTGCAGGTAGCTACTCTCACCATTCCCCCTTTTCCCTTGGGAGAACCACCTTATAGACAGAAATAGTAATAGAGAGAGCGAGACAGAGAAAGATAAGAAGAGGGGAGAGATAGAAAGACAGAAAAAGAGAGAGACAGAAATAGTAACATAGGGAGTGAGTAAAAGAGAGAAAGACTGGCGAGATAGAAAGAGTGAGAGAGAGAGAGAGAGACTGAGAGAGACGGAGAGACTTGCCCTTCACTAATACAGTACGTACACTCTCAGGCCCCCGTCTTCACGACCAGGGATCTTTTTCTATTTCATGTTAATTTTCCTTGCTTCGCCCCCTTGCTCATGCCGTGCGATCACCCCACCCCCGCTCCACGCCAAACATTAGTAGTCAGGCCCACTCTATGCAACTTCAAAGGAAATTCGGCCCTCCGTGAAAAATAGTTGTGCACCCCTGCCTTATGGGCAGGCTATATCTTCAGCAGGGGTGTGAGCAGATAACAGTAACCACCCAAACAGCTCTAACACAATGTTTTCAAAATAAAAAAAATATATAATCAATGTTTTATAAAACAAATATAGGAACTTTAAAAAACAATCACTGCCACAAACTAACTAAAACAATACAAACCTGTAACCGAAACACAGAGAATGCAAAACTTAGTGTGAAGGGGCTCTCTGGTTTGATCAGCAGTAGGAGTCAGGCAAGAGACTTGGCAAAAATGTAAATAGTTCAAGGATAGGTCTATGTATAAAAAGGTAGAAAAGGGGGCTTAAAAGTCAGGGGGACAGGGCCTTTTCACAGTATCTTTGATTTCTTGACTTTGGTGACTCAACAGCATTGAGCCAGGTTACCAGAAGCTTTCCGGAGGCAGTGATTCTGAGTTGGGTTGGTGAGCTGGTTGACTGGGTCCAGCATGCAATCAGGTCCCAGCAGCAACAGCACGTGGGACAAAGAAGCTTGGGGCAGGCAGGTGATGTCCTGTCAGTGTAGCTGACAAGCAGTTCAAGGCAGGAATCAGGACCCAATGCTGTTCCTTGACTTCTTGCTTGGCGTGAGAGCCAATCCAATGTGTTTATTGAAAAGGGACTTAGTTCTGCATTTCCACTCCAGGAAGTTGTCTGGCACCTACATAGGATCTTTCATCTCAAGTGCGCGGGATCCTAGTTCCTGTGCACAGCCAGCAGTGAGTCCTTGCTCCAACAGCAGTGTTATCCTCACGGTTCCCTGGGGGTGTTAGGGTGAAGAACTCACCTCTGACTTGAAAGTTTCTGTCACATCCATGGCAAAGAAATTTGAAATAGACTGTTTCCCCGAGTTCCAGATGAATCCTTCTTCTTTCAGAATCCAAACATGAATACAAAATGATGGGTATCACTACATATTATCCCCACCAAAAATATCACCGTATATATGGTTGTCTGGAACGGCCATAGGCAATATTTTTTGGGGGGATAGTTTTTGGGGTTTTTGGGAGCAGGGTTGTGGGGGTGTCCCCCGCTCCTTTAAAAAGAATGCAGGGGTATCGGGGGTGTTCCCCGCAGGTTCCATGCCTTAATATCACCGCAAAAATATGGCGATATTTTTGTATGCCGATATTTTTGCGGGGATATTAACACATGGAACCAAATGATGGAGTGCCCTTTAATTTTAAAGGCAAGTGTCCTATGGAATTGTCCCAAAGCAAGCCTTTTATAATGGATCCAGTCCAGGTTGTTGTAACCAGTGCCCTTTGCCTTATGACATCATACCCAGAGAACCTTGCCTGCAGTAAATATATGGGACAAGGAAAGGAAGAGAACCACAACAGAATCAAAGATGGTGGGACTCTTCTTTCATATCAGTTCTCACCTCTGGCTACTCTAACCCCTTTCCATCCCTGCTGCCTTCAAAGGAACTCAAATTATCGGCACCCACCTGTGAGATTGATTTTGTTGTTTCAGTGCTGCTTTTCGAAGCATTGGTTCCCAGGAGACATCCTGGGGAAGTTCCCTGTGGAAGGGTGTTACCCTTCCTGCAGGGGATTCAGAGAGGCAGCATCCTGGCTATAGCAGCTGAGACACAGCGTCCAGGAAACTGCAGCAAGTCTCTCTGTATCTCAGACACAGCAGTCATTAGACTCAGAGCAATCAAGGGTAGAGAGCCTCTTCAACTCGAGGGCGTTTACAGCATCACACTGATCAGCTGCACACATAGAGACACAGTGTCAGGCACAGTGTTTACATGCATGCAGCTGAGCAGCGATAAACAACAACTTCACAGACTGCATCTGAAAGTTGTCCTTTGTTCAACAGCCCAAACTCAAACAATGAAACCGTCCAAAGCTGTATACATGTGTCATGCTTTGCACACATTTTACTGTCATGGTGACTATTCTGACAGATGAAATAAACATCATACCAAGTGTACATTGCATGCTCAGAAGGAATGCACATTTGAATTACTATCACAGACATGTTTGATTCATTGGTGGTCATTCGTATGGTCCCAAAATGCACTTTGTTTTTATGCAAAGCAACCAGCATCCTATACATAGGGCACACACATTATTCACCACTTAGCTCCGCCCATCAGTCCCATCCACACTATTGACAATCCACCCCCTCCTAAAAAAGGGGGGTCCCCAAGTATATTTTGTCAATTTCCATCACCTCTTCCCCCCCCCCTTTTTAGGCAGCAGGGCATGCAGGTCTCCCAACTTACATTTTGTTGGGGATGTGTTTTTCCCCTCATAACATATAAGAAATACTAGAAGGCACTTCTAATTTTGTAGCATAACAAGCCCAAATTTGGTACTTTACATTGCAGGAGGTTTTCCCTCTCTAATATCAGCACGCAGGTGTCCCATTGGTGGAGACACAGTGGAGTTAAAGGAAAACCTACCATTGGTATGGCCTGACCTCAGTGATGATTGCCGGGTGGAGCAGGGGCAGTGCTAGGGTTGGAAACACTGGTAGGCTGAGTGGGACCGAGGTGGATATGTTTATTTTTTAAACATTAACCCTTTCCCCAATGTTACTGTCAGTGTCCTGCTTTCACCGGGTCTGTTTTATTGTAGTATTACGGTGCTTCCTCTCTTTCTACTTGGCGCAGCAGCACTACTTCACCACTGTTTAGTATTGTTAGGGCGGCCTAGGAAAGTCACAAATTACCCAGAGGATTTGGAGTCAGTCCAAGCTAGACTCAATAACGGAAGTAGACAAAGTGCAGGGCAAACTCAAGCTTCATTATCACCTAAACAAAGCAGGGACAGCATGCAAGCATTAAAATCCCTGCCCTCTCAATTAATTCAATACAACACAATAGATTAAATACTCAAAACTCGTCATTTCTGATGATATAACAAGATCTTGGTATAAAACCTATGGGGACTGGGAATTGGTTAAGGGTATTGGCTACATAAAGACTCTATAAGTGAAACACATTTAATTGGGTTATGACAATCTGATGGCTCCACCTGGGACCACCTCTAAATTGATAGAAGTAAAAATACATCATCTCCTCACCAAATTATTGGTTGTCCCATAATTTGCTGGGCGGCCTAACACCAGAGACTCTAATTGGTTGGCATTCTGTTAACCAACCTTGGACAATTGAAAGGCCGTCAAGACAGCAGTAGGGTGGAGAGAGGTCCACGGGATGGTTTCCATTCAATTAAAAAAGATACCATCCCATATTCCTAGGCCATGATCCAGGGGGATTTCTTTGTACTTGGTCTTGTACGATGTCTCGTGTCTGTGTGTGTGTGTAGGGAGTACAGCAGGTGTCGTACCTGTGTTTGTTTCTAATGAAAGGACAGTGTTAATTAACTATGGGTTGCGTGGGATGGGGTGTGGTTGGAATTATTTTACCCAACATTTGTTAGGATTCTAGTTAATATTAATGTGAGTGTTCTGGGTTTTTTAACCACTGGGAACACTATTGAGTTATTCCATGTGGACATCTCTAGGCTTATAATTTGTGTGCACCTGGCTAACAATGGTTAGTTGTGCTCTTCTAAACTTTCATTAATCTGGGAGCATACGCCTACATCCTGGGAATTGCTATCTTGTGCCTTCTCTGCAACGTCATGACCCTCCCTTGTTTCACGGTAACCTTGGCTCTGGTTGGCAGCTAATGCCTGAGCTCTGCACAGATCTGTATTGCTATATTTTACATTATCTCGAAGTCTTGAGGCCTCAGTATATTTAAAAGCAGGCTGTGTCTTCCATTTTGGAAAAATTGGCTGCCCTTTACACTTGTGCTTCTATGTTAGTGAGCTATATTTGCGTGTAGTTCATGTTGCATTTCAATTTATACGTTGCTTATGTTAGTATTCACATATCTTATGGATGCTATGTTAATATTCTTCATGTATTAACGCATATATTACCTACTCTACGTGTTCTTCATGCTGAGTGCACATTTGCTTCGTGTCTAATGCCTACACATGTTTTGTTACAATGTTAGTTTGTTTACCCCCTAACCGTGACTATACCATATTTATTTAAACTGTAACTATCTCACACTTGTAACTCTCCAAGGTACCCCTGCTGACCCTACCCTTTTTACATCATTGAGCATCTTACACATTGTCGCTTTTCCAACATTCCTCTCCACACCATATTGGTGAGTCCTTCCCAGAATATGCACCAACACGAATGTTGCTTTTTATGCTTATTGGTACACCTAATGTAGCCCCCTGCACCATGAGGTGAGGCTTTGCCAGAATGGGCACCCACACAAATGTTGCTTTTTATACTTACCTTTACACCTGATGTAGCCCGCCGCACCATGAGGCGAGGCTTTGCCAGAATATGCACCCACACGAATGTTGCTTTAATGCTTACCTATAGATCTGATGTAGCCCCCCACCATTGGGTTAGGCTTTGCCAGAATGTGCACCCACACAAATGTTGTTCTTTATGCTTACTTGTACACCTGATGTAGCCCCCGCACCATGAGGCAAGGCTTTGCTAGAATGTGCACCCACAGAAACGTTGCTTTTTCTGCTTACCTGTACACCTGATGTAGCCCCCCACAGCCTGGGGTGAGGCTTTGCCAGAATGAGCACCAGCACAAATGTTGCTTTTTATGCTTACCTGTACTCCTGATGCAGCCCCCTCCCACCATGGGGTGAGGCTTTGCCAGAATGCGCAGCCACACACATGTTGATTTTTATGCTTACCTGTAAACCTTATGTAGCCCCCCGCACCATGAGGTGAGGCTTTTCCTGAATGTGCACATACACAAATGTTGCTCTTAATGCTTACCCGTACACCTGATGCAGCCCTTCAGCCACCCGCACATGGGATGAGGCTTTACCGGAGTATGCACTCACAATCCACCCTTATATTATAACTTTCATACTCTGTCCTGCACATCATGGACTGCACTTGTAATGTAACAAGTGCCTAAATGCCTCAGGGCCTTCTGTGCTGCTATAAATGTAAAAATAAAAATAATAAATAAATAAAATACTCTTGCCATCTACAACTTAGATTGTGTCCATCTCATGCTGTACCTGCCTGGGATATGGATGGTACAGTTTACTTAGTGAGTAACGTTTCTCACATGTGCAGCATTGGGCTGGAGGAGGGGCAGAAGCTATTTATCTGCCTCTCAAAATTTCTCCCTCTGGTCGAGGCCTCAACCACACTCTCCTTTCTGCTCTCCCCCAATATGGGGGAGTTCAGGGTTATACAGGGGAATACAGGGTTCTTTTGGTATCCATATCTTTGTCACCCCCTCAACTTCAAGCTGCCTGTATGTTTGACATGTTCATCCACACTCAAGGTCATTTAGCAGAATTCCCCATTGGAATCACAATATACCCAGTGCTCGGTGTAATTGTGATGGTCATGAGGACAAATAATGTTTAATCGTTGACGAGTGATACGGCGTCCATTGCTTGAGTACCGGAAAAGTCTTCTGTTTGTGTGTACTCATGTAGGTGAATGTCCAAGTTATTACTATTTTCATTGCTACAGCCTTTTTTGAAGTTTTCTTACATAGGCTTATCGCTATTCTTAGAAAACAAAAAGCAAATAGTACTAGTACTAAGATAGCCATCAGTGCTTTTAAAGCATTAGCCAACCATGAGAGCAGGTAATTAAACCAGTCATCATCTGCAATATCATCCACCTCCCCTACCATGTTTTGTGTGCAATTCTGTCATGGTGGCTATGGCCTCTGTGAAGGCCCCATTCTCCTCATCATGGGTGGGTATTTATGTGCAGTAAGAAGGCCCAATTTATGCACACACAGCGCCCTCCATGGCCGTTATCAGATCAAGAACGTACCTGTTTTGGAGGGTCATGAGTCTTATTGACCTCAGCTCTTCCCTTATGGTGTTAAAGCCTTTCACAGTAGTATTTATAGACTGCAGTAGTTCCCATCTGGGAATTTACAGCCATATTGCATTCATATTGGCTTGCAACCCAGCTGTAATGAGGGCTGTAAAGAACATCTTAGTTCTGTTGAACAATTTATGCTCATCTGGTATGGCATCATATGCATCTTCCATCTTCATTGAGTTATAGTTGCTTCTCTTCATGCGTGCATGTGTGAGAGACCTCTTATGTCTTAGGTGTGTGTTCATTTTGGTGAAATCACCAATCTACACATCACTCTGGCACAACTAAAGCTGGTGTACTTATTACAACCAGGAGCAAGCACAAGCCTCCCCAATTTGGAGTGAGCTGCATATAGGCCTTCGAACTACAGGCCCAATACTGGTCATTATTACATTGGTGCCTATTTCCATACCAGGCACATCAAAAATGTGTTTGCACCCTTTATTTTCTCCTACTTTCACTGGGCCTGTATTTCTGAAACATAAGGTGGCAGATATTATGGGTAGGGGGTCAGCTTCATCATCTACCCATGTGAGCAATTAGGAATATTCAGTCCATTCCTTAAGGCATATATCATTTGCATTTTGCACAACCTCTACTGGTACTGTTAGGAATGTTTGGGCTTTACTACCCATCATCTCTTTGACCCACCCTTCTGAGGTAAATACCTGTACATATATGAGTAACTGGAGTCTTTCCCAGCACCCAGGCATCTCTTTCCCTGCGGCATTGGTGCATTGTAATTACTTATAATCCGTTATTGTAACTTTGTCTCTATTCGGCCCTTCTAGTGTATATTGCATTAACTTATTTTTCCTTTGAGATCATCCATCATAACCTTTAGTTTTATGTAGCTATCCTCATAAGGGAACGTCTTTTTGTCATCCATCGCAAGGTGGCTCATCTTCCTTGAAATTGTCCCTAGTGGTGCTAAGTGTGTTAGGCAGTGTACTCTATGTGCAGGTATCTCTGTGGCTACGAATGTACGGAATGCACTCATGGCGTAGAGGGATGAGGGGACACACATAACAGACATCTCTCTCCCCACTTTGCTCATGTGCTGGCACCATAAGTTGTTAGTGACATGGGCAGAATCGTCAATATATTTACTCAGGTACCTTGAATCATCTAGCTCACTTCTTTTCAATATTTTAATCCGTGTGCTTACTATAGGGAATTCTTCTGTCTCCATTTCACTTGTTACTGTAACAGTTGTTATGCTGCTGTTTACTGGTCTAGCTACATTATAAATTAACAGTTCTCTTAATGCCATAAGAATAATAAATAAAAGGCTACAAAATGTAAAAAAAAGTTGCTACAAGCATTATTGCTAACGTGTCTACCTTTTGCAAATGACTAAAGGCGTTATTCCTTCTAACTGCTCAAAGCGAATATCTTATATTATTAAATAGTCCTATTCTGCCCACCAGAAGAGAGTATTCTTTAGTTTCTTAAAAGAGCAAATATTCACAGGAAAAAAAAAACATGGTAGAATTGAAAGGATGTTTCTTTCTAGAACAAGGTAGGCTTTTATATTGAACAACAATACGGCCAGACAAACGTTCCACTCTCCTAAAAGGGGATATGTGTTAATAAAAAAGGACATGACCAGGAAGAATAGGATGGCTATGGGGAACATTAGTTGTTTCTCCTTGCTTTAAATGTGTCACGTGTTATTTTGAATTATCCTCTTCGAAGGAGGTTGGGATTGTCACGGCTCGCTCCCTTCGTTCCCGTTCCTGCCACTTGGGGGCATGTTTTGGGGTTTATTCCCTACTGGACATTTCCTCTGAACCTTATGCTACAGTGTTGTGATGAATTGGGAGCGCTAAAACCTTATTTTCCAAGTTACTTCCCTTCCGGATCCATTCCAGGTTTTTGGCAGCCAGCATGCTACTTTAATTAAATGACTATGCTTCCCAGAATGCCTGGCTCACTGCTTCCCCTCCTCCCTTGCAGGACAATGTTGGGTGGAGGATAGGCAACACCTGTGGCTGCAGGTGCAGCAGGCGGCACACCTGAGGGGTGTGCTCGTTAAGCAGCTATAAAAGCCTCAGTTTGCTTCAGTCCAGCGCTGGTCATTGTTGCAGTGTTCCTGTTGTGACTGGTCCCTTGTTCCTTGTTCCTAGCTTTTGTGCCTAGTTCCTAGTACCTGTTTCTTGTTCCTCTGCCCTGGATTTCGGATTTATGTGCTTAATTGATTTCTGCTTTCTGGATTTCCCTTTCTGTCTTCCTCTGTCTGCAGGCAGCCTTTCTCTGTGCTTTACCCTTTGATGCAGCCCAATTTGCCTGTGTTCTCTGTTTCTTAGATGCTGTCCTTTGCTACTGAAAAACTTGATGCATTAGTCTTTCCCTTTTTAGATTTAGCTTCCTTCCTTTTCTCCTTGGATGGGTGGGAAAGGTTTCCTTTTGTGATATCATTTTCCCCGCTCCTGATCCTTACTTTCTATTGGGATCCATTCCATGTTTTCCATTGCACTTCTGCATTTATTTCCCATTGTTTATTAGGTGTGGGGTGCTGTTGTAACTAGTCCCTGTGTGAATGCCTTTTGTTTTCCTCACTATTCTATAATCACAATTCCTACTTGCCCCTTGACTTGGGTCTTATGAATCCTCCACCCATTGCTGTTATAGCCTTCTGGGTCCCTGTTTGATCTACTGGGTTCGTGAATTTACTGACATTCAAGTGGTCTTTCCGGTCCTCGTGAGTACTGTTTCTAAGTTCCTTATTCAGTATCATCCAGAGTGTCAGCTCACAGATCCTGTCCTTGCTTGCCCTCTACGTGGGCTTAGCGCTGTCAGTATCTGTAATAGCATAGTGGGTAAGGAGTTTGCCGACTTTCCTTTCAGCCATAAGGAGGTTCTAAGTGCTTACCCCACATCCCTTTTCATATATTGGTATTATTGTTTCACTCTATTTGCACTCCTGGGTTTTAGTATACACGAGTCTTGGGTATTGTATGCACGTTGTTAGATTCAAAGTTGATCACTGTGCGATTCCGTGCACATTTCCCTTGCCATATTAATTGCCTTCTTCCTTTCTTAACAGAATGACCAGCCGTTATTCCCGTTTGAATATGGCCAGTTTAAGAAAGAAAGGCAGCAAGGCCACTAAAAAGTTTGTACAGAAAGCTTCCCTTACGTTTACCTGTGACAATCAAATCACTGATCCTGACTTAAATGAACTCCTTGTCACGAATGGGTATTTACGTGCAAAGTATTTTTCCCACAGCATGGCCCATCGTACATTGCCTGATCCTAGTTCTGTCTTTAATTTTGATCCAGATTCTATGTCCGCACAAGCCTTAGCAGCGGAAAACAACACACTGCTAGATTTATTACACACGAGTACCTCTGTTGTTGAACCCCATGATTCCGGTTGTGCTTTATCTCAGATTGAACAGTTTCATGATTCAAACATAAAGAATGGAGGGGTTCCTTGCATATCTTCTGTTTTCAGCCCTCAGTCTACTGCTTACTCCTCTGCACAAGTACTTACTGTAGTCCCTAATGCCAAGAGGTCTGATGTCAGTAGTCTACTGAAGGGAAACACAGACCAAGTCGGTAAGAGAGAGTATAGATCACAAAACCTGCAAGCAGTAAATGACAATGTACAATCAGTGCACATCCAGATGGCTAGGGCAGGATCCAGCCCTGATGCCACCATGCCTTCCCCTGTGCCTACTGATAGGGATGTACAGTTAAGGCGGGGCATGCTAAAAGCTGAATTTGAGGAGTTAAAACAAGAATACATTACTTTACTAGAGGATAATAAAACCTTACAGTCTTTTCTGAATACACCTCAAACTTTATCCGTTGATGAAGTGAATACTGTTCAGTCCCTGAGTGCGGAGGTTTTTGTAGGTCATGATACTTGTCAATATGTAAAATCTATTGGGAGTGAAAGTCCTTTTTCTAGCACAGCACTTATTCAGGGCACAGGTTCTGACAATTGTTCTACCGTTTGTCAGGAATTGCTGTTAGCTGAAGATTCACAATCCACTCCTTTACCTGAGGCTTCCTGTGTAGCAGTTTGTCATAATTCTGAGCTTGAACGCAGACATGCTTCTGATTTCCAAACACAATCCACAATGGTTGCATACACAGAATCAGTCACTACTGTAGGCTTAGGTTCTGCCCTTGATCTAGCTGCTGAGACTGAAGTAGACATTCAAGCTGATGTGGAAAACGATGCTACCTCTGTGTTCGCTCCTCCTTCTGCCAATTTTTGTCACAACGAACAGTCAAAGACAGTACAGAATTCTTGTTTTGATGGACTCATTCCACAGTATACTGAACCAAAGACCTGGCAGGCGATTCCTGAACTGTTGATTGTTAATATGCCACTTTCAGAAGCTAAGACAGAGGAATGGACATTTGACGAAATCCTGATTAACAGAGACTTTACTATGGTGATTCCTCTGGTTGATTTTGACTTCTACAAAGGAAGAGACTCTGTGTCATCCACTAAGGAGAGGGACGGCATGGGTACAGCTCAGTATTTGGTTACTGGTGCCAAGGAGTCAACCGCCCTAAAGGTACTTTCCATTCCTGAGCCACAAATGTGTCTGTCGACTTCTGGGACTTCAGTCTGTCCTCCTACAACCATTGACTCTTCGATTATCCAGTCCACGGCTCTACAGTCATCGTTGACACACGTGTCTTCAATCAATGAACAATTGCTATGTCTGCCAGTCACTCAAGAGCCTTCACCATGTACGTGGGCAGAGCCAAAGACCTTGGCAAGTTTGTCTTCAGCTAACGAGACGGCTCCAGCTTGCATGCCCTCAGCCTCAGAATTTCCTCTGGCATGCCTGTTTTCGGCTACAGTGACTCATCCAGCGGGTTATCCTTCAGCCATGGAGCCTCCGGTAGCACATCCTGAGTGCATGTCTTCAGTCCCAGAGCCTACTGCTAGTTGGCTTCAGTTCATGAGAGACCTGTATCCTGCTCAGCCTCGCTGCCAATATCGGAGGTGCACCTGTCTACTCTGTCTGATCATGTTGCATATTCTTCTACTTCAGAGTTACCTCCTGAATCCCAACCATTTCTTACGGATGAACGTCCAGCCTGCCCTTCTTATGCTTCAGGGGGATCACCAGAATGCCTGCCTTTTACACAAGTTGATTCTCCCAACTGCTTGACTGTAGCATCAGCGTCTCTCGAATATGCAACATCTGAGTCTGAGACTTCTGCCAGCTCTCTCTTCAGAAACATCAAGCTGGATCACGACTCGGGAGGGCCTTACATGCGAGGCCATTGGACTTGCCTGGAGTGTTACGAGAGGGAGACGGATACCATCCGCCATGGCCCAGTCACCGAACAAGTAGCAGACCAGGATAGCGGGCTGGGCGGTTCGCATTTGGGGGCTGGTTTGGATCAGCCGCTTGACAGCTTTCTTGTTGCCGGATCCCACATGAGCCTGAGGTAGGGGACGGGCACGGCCCCCCAGCTGCAGCACCAGTCGGGTGCAAGTAGCCAAAGGAAGGGTATGACTGCTGCAGTTCAAGATGTGCCTGTTATTGCTCCTGCTGCGAGTGTGCCTGATGTACTAAGTACTGCGTCTATCACTCCTATCGGTATGCCAAACGTCCCTGCGGTTGTATCCCACATGCAACAAGGTGGCTACATGACTGACACTAGGAGTGCCAGCCTCGTACAGCCCATTGGACTTCCAGGCCCCCAAGGCGTGGAACAGATGCAGTCAAACCTTGGTCACCCTCAACCACAGGCCTTTACCCAGATGGATGACGGGAGAAGATCCGAACCTCTACTTCGGCCGCCACCTTCTTTTTCTGAACATGAACATTTCCTGAAACCTGCTATTTTCTCACCTCCTGTGTGTCCGCTCTCGGCAGGGAGGCTACCAGAGCATCTACCATTGTCTAAAGCATGTTCCACCAGCCTGCCTCCCTCCTCAATGATGTATGAGTGTTCGCTCCCAGTGTCTGAGCTTCCTGGACTTTCCAACTCTGCTTCGGGTCCTGCAAGTCCTTCATGCCTTTCTTCGACCCATGAGTCTCTTCCTCACCGAAAACCTGCCTATGGCTCTTCTAGACTGCGGCCTGATTCTATTCATTCCAGTCCTTCTGCTTTTGCCCGCGGGTCATCGTTTCCGTCAGTGCCACCTCTGAAGACAAAGCGCTCCTGTCATGGAAGGAAGATGTTTTGTGCGGGTGACGATCGCCTGGAGTCGGCCATGGGAGGGGGTATACTGTCACGGCTCGCTCCCTTCGCTCCCGTTCCCGCCACTTGGGGGCATGTTTTGGGGTTTATTCCCTACTGGACATTTCCTCTGAACCTTATGCTACAGTGTTGTGATGAATTGGGAACGCTAAAACCTTATTTTCCAAGTTACTTCCCTTCCGGATCCATTCCAGGTTTTTGGCAGCCAGCATGCTACTTTAATCAAATGACTATGCTTCCCAGAATGCCTGGCTCACTGCTTCACCTCCTCCCTTGCAGGACAAGGTTGGGTGGAGGATAGGCAACACCTGTGGCTGCAGGTGCAGCAGGCGGCACACCTGAGGGGTGTGCTCGTTCAGCAGCTTTAAAAGCCTCAGTTTGCTTCAGTCCAGCGCTGGTCATTGTTGCAGTGTTCCTGTTGTGACTGGTCCCTTGTTCCTTGTTCCTAGCTTTTGTGCCTAGTTCCTGTTTCTTGTTCCTCTGCCCTGGATTTCGGATTTATGTGCTTAATTGATTTCTGCTTTCTGGATTTCCCTTTCTGTCTTCCTCTGTCTGCAGGCAGCCTTTCTCTGTGCTTTACCCTTTGATGCAGCCCAATTTGCCTGTGTTCTCTGTTTCTTAGATGCTGTCCTTTGCTACTGAAAAACATGATGCATTAGTCTTTCCCTTTTTCGATTTAGCTTCCTTCCTTTTCTCCTTGGATCGGTGGGAAAGGTTTCCTTTTGTGATATCATTTTCCCCGCTCCTGATCCTTACTTTCTATTGGGATCCATTCCATGTTTTCCATTGCACTTCTGCATTTATTTCCCATTGTTTATTAGGTGTGGGGGGCTGTTGTAACTAGTCCCTGTGTGAATGCCTTTTGTTTTCCTCACTATTCTATAATCACAATTCCTACTTGCCCCTTGACTTGGGTCTTATGAATCCTCCACCCATTGCTGTTATAGCCTTCTGGGTCCTTGTTTGATCTACTGGGTTTGTGAATTTACTGACATTCAAGTGGTCTTTCCGGTCCTCGTGAGTACTGTTTCTAAGTTCCTTATTCAGTATCATCCAGAGTGTCAGCTCACAGATCCTGTCCTTGCTTGCCCTCTACGTGGGCTTAGCGCTGTCAGTATCTGTAATAGCATAGTGGGTAAGGAATTTGCCGACTTTCCTTTCAGTCATAAGGAGGTTCTAAGTGCTTACCCCACATCCCTTTTCATATATTGGTATTATTGTTTCACTCTTTTGCACTCCTGGGTTTTAGTATACACGAGTCTTGGGTATTGTATGCACGTTGTTAGATTCAAAGTTGATCACTTTGCGATTCCGTGCACATTTCCCTTGCCATATTCATTGCCTTCTTCCTTTCTTAACAGGGATAACTGTTCCTGTATTTATGGAAGGTTAATGTGTCTTTTATTCTTCTTGCTGCTGATTGGCCCTTGTCATTAACCTTGTTTGGGATCTTCTCACGTCTTCTTCACTGTCAGACTCAATGTGGGCAGACAGGGAGGTCTCTCTGTAGGGTTTGACATCACCAAGATGGATCCAGGCACACCTTCCTTGCACCTTTACTGAGTGACAGCCTCCACTATGAATGGTCCCTCGAAGTGTGGTTTGCTCCACTTCCTTGTAAAGTTCTGGCACAATATCTTGTGCCCAGGAAATAATGGTAATGGTCTCCACAAAATGTTCTATTGAATGTGTTCATGTGTTTCATCAGTCTTCACTGAACCCCCTGTCACTTCTACACCTGTCGAGACATACATTTGAGAGATTACATCATAGCTGCCAAATAATCATGCATTTCTTTCCCTAAAACAGTAGCTGCATTATCTGCATCAGTCTGAGACTGAGAAGGAGGAGCAAGGGGGCGTATGAATTCGGTATTCCTGCCACCGGTTCATTTGGAGTGAGGTGATTGTTCGAGCTCGGGCTGGTTGCGTAATGCAAATAGGGCTAAAGGAAGGCAATGGGCCTCATCACGAGTTGGGTGGTAGCCCTTAAATGCAGTGATAACGGTATTACCGCTACATTTAAGGGCTGGCCCTATCACGTGTTGGGTGCTAAATGGGCTGTTTTGCCTCCAGCTTTTTGCTGGAGGTGAAAATCCCATTTAGGGCCTCATCACGAGTTGGAGGGTAGCCCTTAAATGCGGCGATAACTGCATTACTGCCGCATTTAAGGGCTGGCCCAATCACAAGTCTGGCGTGTTTAGCCCCAGCTCAGAGCCGAAAAAACACCTATTTTTTTTAGTACAATTACTACCACCGGCAGTATTACAGCTCAGTAATTGCACTGAAAATTCCCCTTACAGTTAGCGCCCAACCCGTGATCCGGCAGTAATACCGCTGGACTGGTGGGCACTAACGCTAATAAAGTTGGGTGGTATTACAGACCAGATACCGCCCAACTTGTGATGAGGTCCTTAGCACCCTGTTTTTGGTGCTATTACCATCGGCTGTATTAGCATGTGGTATTAGCACAGAAAATTCCCCATTGGGACCAAAGGACCCAATGGGGATTTACCGTTAACGCCCAAACCGTGATCTGGCGGTAATACTGCCAGACCGGTTGGCATTAAGGGCCTCATCATGAGTTGGGTAGTTTTCCGGCTGTAATACTGCCAAACTGTAATAGTGTTAACGCTCACTGGTCTGGAGGTATTACTGCCGGATCACAGGTTGGGTGTTAACTGTAAATCCCCATTCCCCATTGGATCAATTGGCCCCAATGGGGAATCTTCGGCACTAATACTGCATGCTATTAGAGCCGGCAGTAATACAGTGTGCTAAATGGGATTTTCACCTCCAGAAAAAAGCTGGAGAGAACACAGCCCATTTAGCGCCCAATTTGTGATAGGGCAGCCCGTAAATGCGGTGTTAATACTGTTACCGCCACATTTAAGGATTACAGCCCAACTTGTGATATGGCCCTAATGCAATTACATTTGGGCGGCATTTCAGCCGGGATGCCACCCAACTCGAGATGAGGCCAAATGTAGCCAACCTTTTATCAACATTTCTTTTAGTTTGGAAATTTGCTCATTTACGAGGCCACTGAGGCACTTGCAAAGGCTGTTTGCTTGTGGGTGGTAAGCCGATGAGAATTCATGCTTTATACCCAACAAGATGTGTTCAAATACCTCATTTACAAAGTGTAGTCCATAGTCAGACAGGAGCCCTTCGCACACTCCCCAGCTTGGACATACCTCACATTGAGGAACTTACAGCACATGTAGCTTCTGGATGTGTGCATGGACTGGGTTCGATCCATCGGAAAAAGGGACATACGGCTACTAGCATATGCCTGTAGGCATTACACATTTGGAACATGTCCACGTGGTCAATATGCAAATGCTGAAATGGTCCAGGTATTGCTCCTCTTATTGTCAGCAGAGTATGCCCAGCCATACATTTCTGGCATGTTAAACAATTTATAACAAAGTCAGCAAAGCATTCTGGGAAATTAGGGACAAACCAGTCTTCTGAAATCAGTATTGCAAGACACTCTCTTGATGTGTGTGCTGGGTAATGCAACTGGTCTAGCACTAAAGTAAGCAGCCCTAAGGGCATAACAGGTTTGTGCTGTCTGGCCACCACATTGCATCTTTGGGGGGGCAATAACCACCTCCTTCTTTTCAATAGATCCTGCTCTTGCAGGCACCCTCCTTGTAATTCAGTAATTTGTGCTATAGGTAATGTATTAAAGCTCTCCTTCATCACCATGTTGCATTCACATGTACACTTGTTTGGTGCAGTCGCAATATCAGATATTTTCAGAAAATATGCTGCTCTATTTGCTTGTAAATCAGCAGCTTTGTTGCAGCAAGAAATTAAATCTGCACCTCTGGTGTGCACTGCACATTTCACCACAGTGATGGCCGATGGGAGCTGAAGTATGTCTATGATTCTGTCTAATAATGGTGCATGCTGCACTGGTGTACCGTCTGTGCATAGGAAGCCCCTGCTCTTCCAATGTGACAGTCTAGCGTGTAGTGTTGATGTCACGTAGGCAGAGTCAAAATATACTGTTACCATCTCATTTACATGCGTTTCAAGTGCTAAAATCAATGCTACCAATTCTGCTGCTTGTGCTGAGCACTGCGCTGGCAATCTCACAATTGTCACTGTCTCAAGGCTGTCATTCTCCTCTGCCCTTACCACTACTGTCCCACTTTGCCATTCACCAGTGCTCTGGTCTATTGACAATGACCCATCAATTAAGAGAATTATCCCTCCTCTTAGGACATTTTCTTTGACATGGGTATTTCATTATGATATTCAGTGCATTTAGTGCAATAATGCACACAATCTCCCTCCTTTATTGGTTCTGCTATAAATCTGGCTGGATTTACCATTTGGCACCTGACAATTTTAATCAATGGGTTTGATGTAATTACCTCATAACCTGATGCTCTCTGTGTGGTCAATGTACTTTTAGGCTTTTCAAGGATGGCACATAACGAATTTTCAACATACAATGTAACTGTGCAGCCCATAGTTAGGCTGGTAGACTTCTCAATTGCAAAGGCTGCTGCCTCCAATGCTTCCTTGCATGGGTAATGACCACTCATCACTGGATTGAGTATCCCACTGTAAAATGCTAATGGGTTGTATCCTATGGTAGTTTTTTAGTGCGAGGACAGCCGTTATCACTACTCCATTCAAATGGGAAAACTAAAATAATTCTTAATTATAATTGGGGATTCCTAACACTTGTGCTGTACTCATTGCTAGCTTCAATTCATCAAAGGCATCTATCATCTCACCTGTCCAGGCTATGTCACGACTGTCCTTCTGTGCTTCTTTAGGTCCTTTAAAAAGTGGCCTGGCATACGTGCTATAGTCGAAAGCCCATGCCCTGCAGTAATTGCCAATTCTTAGAAATTTCTGCAATTCTTTCACTGTCTCTGGTCTGGAAATCTTCATTATTGCTTCTGCTCTTTCAGGTGTCACCTTCCTCCCTTCTTTTGATATTAGCTGGTCTATATATAGGACCTCTTCCTGTCAATATTGCATTTTCTCTCTATCAACTTTGCACCCTTGCTCTGCCAGTACTGTCATTAACTTTACCGAATCCCTCCTGCATTCATCTTCTGTGGTGCTACAAACCAATATGTTGTCCATATATTGGATGATTGCACTGTCAACCTGTACATGTCCTAAATCCATCTGCAGCATTTGGTTGAAGATCGAGGGTGATTCACAGAACCCCTGGGTTAACTGAGTATGTTTCAATTTAGTTTTGTGGTAAGAAAATGAGGTCAAATACTGTGATTCTTCATGCAAGGGAATTGAATAGAATGTCGTCTTTAAATCAATCACTGCAAAATATTTAGACTTGGATGGTATGTTACATACTATTGTGGATGGATTGGGAAACAATGGGAATTCTGCCTCAATAATATTATCCAGGGGGTGTAAGTCCTGGATGATCTCCAAGCTACCTGTTGCCTTTTTGATTGGGTACACAGCTGTGTTGCATGGGGACTCTGAAGGCACTAATATCGCACCAAGGCAGCAATAGTTTCATAAATACCCTCATCAGTTTCCTTTGACATGGGATACTATCTTACTTAGGGTAAAATAGCTCCCTGCTTCAGCTTAATTTTATCTAACCCCAATCCTTTCAATAGACCAACATCATATGGACTACGTGTGCCAAATCTTCCTTGAGAAAGGGCTGTACTTTTTTCACTAATGACATTCTCTGAGGTATCTCCCTTTTCTCATGTTTTAACTGATATGTAAGACATATGTTAAACATCACTTAGTCCTCTGAGTCATCATCTATAAACACACTTTCATCTGTTATGTCAATCAACCTATGTCCTTCATCAAGAGCTATCACTGTGCTCCAATTTACCACTTCACCATCAACTCCATGCATAATTACTTTATTTTCCCTGACTAATGATGTTTCTAACTCAAATGTAATTATCTGCCCTTCCTCCGTGTCCGTGAGTACTTCTGGTTGAAACAAAGATTCTGTGGGTAACCGCAATAATCTCCTGTGTTCTTGGAAGCCATGGTAGCAATATGTGTACCCCATAAAGGAATACTTCTGGGTTTAATGGCACTCCTCTTTGTGCTTCCTGGCCAAAAATGCTTTTATAAATTCTTGTGCATGCAGATAATGGATTTCTAGGGTAGAACATTTTATCCCGCAGTCAGTGAATGATATTGTCATGCTTAATTAACTCATCAAGTCTCTCCGCAATATGTTAACTGGTGTCATGCGGGAATATGATATAATGGCATGAACATGTCATGTTCTCCTATTGTAATGGGGAATTCATCTGTAAACAAAACCATGGTTGTCGATCCAGAAAATCCTTGTGCGTTCATGGCAATACCTGACACTGGAAACTTCCCTTCTCTAACAAAAGAAAGATACTATTAAGAAAAATGTTTGTCATCTATGGTCACCCCGACCTTCAGTTCCTATTGTAAATCTGGTGTAATTGATGGGATCAAAAACATCGTCTTTCTGTAAGCTGTCCAGTCCTGTGCCAGTGAAAGGATTCCCATCCACTACAGTCACACTCCCTATTTTAAGTGCAGGTGCCTGTGGCAATATGGTTGTGTTCCACTATGCCACTGTGTTATTTTGTGCTGGTAGCTGTGTCTGCATTTCTGCATTGGTGCTTGTTGTATCTGCATTGGCACTTGCTGTGTGGGCATCAGTGCTTTCTGTGTTTGGGGTGGCATCCCTTGTTGCATCTGTTGTATTTGTGGTGCTTGTTGTTATGTTATGTTATGTTATTTTGCATGTATATAGCACCTTATATACCATTGGTACTGTGTGTGTTCTTGGGCATAAAATGTGGGCTGCTTTGCACTATATGGGGGGGACACTATCCCCTCTCTTGGATCTGCTGCTTGCCAGTTCTGTTGCAACACTCCCCTACTTTGGCATACACGTTAAATGTGCCACATCTCCCCACATGTCCAACACTGCTGTGGCGGTTCTCTGAATCGGGGTTAGCCCCCACTAAACCCTTGTCTTGGGGAGCTTGAAATCCAAACCCTCTGCCTCTGGGTGCAAACCGTCACCCTCAGGGAAAATAATTATACTCTCCTCTTCCTGCAAAATTTCCATTCACTACTGGCTGTACCATCTGTGTCCCTTGTGTATTATAACTTTCTTCCCCACTGGTTAATACCTCCCTGAAATAGTTTTGCTCCATCAATCTTTCTGTCCTCAACTTTCTTTCTGTCTTTCTCTTGTTTTAACCAAAAGTGGTGAACAATAGTCAACTGAATCTCTGCCCATGGCTTTGTTTCCATTCTCACAATCTTCCTCTGTCTTTGCACTTCCTCGGGAAGTCCTTGACATAAAATGTGATAAAAAATAGTTATGTTTTTGACCCATGGTTCTCTAGTTTCTAATCACCATTTCTCTTGGATGTCCTGTATATAAGCAATCGGATCTTCACCTGCTCTCATTATATGAGTCATAATTGCACTCATGCCTGACGAGCATGGGTGTTGTACCCTAAGTGTTCTGCATGTGTCAGCTCTGCAATTATTAAAAGGTGCCCAATCATGGTTAGTATTTAGTGCCATCACCCTGGGATGTCCCGCTCATTTCCAAATGTCATCCGATTGCTCCCCTAATATGGCAGCAAGTAGGCTCTTTATGTCGGCTACTGCCAAGATCATTCCTGCTGTCATTCTCTCCAATTCATAGATCCACTTGCCCACCCCTAGTGTGAGTAATGGCAATTTACATATTAAATTATTTGTATCAATCTGGGGCCATACTATATATTGTGGCAGTCCTCCCCCTTTCTCCAATAAGAGGAATCTCATGCCCTGTCGGGTGCAGCTGCACCCTTTGTCTTGGTCACTGCATCTGTCATAATAACTCTTTTTCGTCCAGGTAAATTTCTCAGCCTGTTCACATATGGCGTTTGCTCTTCTAAACTGTTCGAGCGCATCGCAGAGCATCTCAATTGGTGAACAGACTTTGGCCTTATCACCAGTTCCTCTATCTCTGTCCATGCTACCTCTCTCCCTATCTGTGTACACGTGGAGGGGGCTTGTGCTGCCTCCCCTTTGCTTTCCCTGGCTTCTTTGTCTTCAAACATTTGTTCATCACTGTCGTCATCCTCTTCGTTCTCTCTATCCTGAAAATCTAGGCATCCCAGTGGAAGCCTTCCATATGGCCCAATCATCACTTCCTCCATTATATGTCTGCCTTTCTCTGACTTGTAAATTCTCCAACTTCCTATTGCTCTAACGTTACTCTTCCTTTTCCTGTCTAGACTGTAACTTTTCTCATAGCCCTCTTTCCTTGTTATCCGACAACGTATGTCTGCTCATAATTTCATCAACTTCCTGGTGGCTGTTCTCTAAGCTCCCCTCTCTTACTTTCTCTTCCTGCTTCCTGTCTCTTTCTCTGTCTGGGAGAGTATGCCCACTAATAATATCACCAACTTCTTTTTGTCGCCTTTACCTACTTCTTTCTGCATCTTGTTGTCTCAAACTTTCCCTTGATTCTTCTTTTTTCATTCCTCTTTCCCTCTCTTCACTTCTTTGTTTCTAATTTTTCATTTCTTCTTCTCACCTTTTCAATTTCTGAATCCCTCTTCGTTTCCCTCTCCCTTTCTTCTTCATTCTATCTTTCTGTCTCCTCTTCCTTCCTTTTTTTGCTCTCTTTCTGTCTCCTCCTGTGCCCTTTTCTCTTCTTCCTGTTCCTGTCTTTCTATAACGTTCCTTTCTGTTTCTTTAAACTAATAAATGCCCTTTCCATCTAATTTGAGCATTATCTGTCCTCCTACCGATTCATTTCATACAATCGCTATCTCGTCCCTGTTACCCTACCTGCCCCCTCTTTCTGAAGCTCCTCCTTGGCTTGTGTTATTTTGCTTGTAAGTCGCAGTACTCCTCATGTTCCACGTGTGTGGACACTGGTCATTGTTTACTTGTTTTTCTCCACCTATAATATCTTTGCTACTGTACGCATGCTGCTGCTTTTAGTGCTCATATTGGGTATACACCATGTGCCTCTGAGGAAGGATCACTAATCGGGTGTAGAGGAGGGGAGCTGTGGGTGCTATACCCCCTTCACCATGCTGATTAAGCATCCATTCCTTCAAAGCCGGCTCCTCTACCCCAATCCCATACATTTTCCATATTTCCAGAATGGTCCATCTGTTTTGCAACTGTTTCCCTCATATGCATCATGAGTAGTTGCGCATGTGTTGCAGTGCTGCCTTCGAGTGAGTACCTTCTTGTGGCCAGGGCATAAACATTTTGCCTGTGTGGTCCAAACCCATTGTGTTTGATATTAAAGATTCTGACGTTATACCGGTTAATACTTTGCACAGGTGAATGCTGGGAGTGCCTCCCATGTCCACATGTGACTCCGTAACTTATCAATACTTAACAATTATTATTTCGATTCTCACTCACCCTCTTTTACCTTCCTTTCACACCCTTGCCTAATAATACTTTTCTTCAATGAGTACTTCTTCATCTCTCTCTGAGACCTTGCCTCTTGCGTCATACAGTACTTCAGAGCGGCACCAGAGTCGTAGACAGGGTAGGGCCTGAGCGGGCAAGGCCCACCCAAAATCTGTAAATTCCCACTCAGCAGGGCTTTGTGGGCATTGATCGGTGTTAATGTCACTTGCCTTGGGCCCAACTACAGTAGCTTCAGGCCCCACTTGTTAGACAATCCAGGCTACGCCTCTGAGCGGCACTACAATAACGCCACTCACTCTCCAAACAGCCCCACCTCACTGTTCCTTCCAATCCTTCTGAGTGACACCACAACTGTCACTCATGCTCTGAGCAGCCCCACCTCGCTGCTCCCACACCGGACCACACTCCTTGGTCCACACCACCACTTCTGCTTCTCCACCAATATACACAAAACCACTTCTACAAAGCCTAAACTATCTCACAACATAAGGCTGGTACCAACAATTACTACACAAATAAATACACTACAGCTGTCTTGCCAACTCCTGGTGAGGCATTTTGTCTCTTTTATTATTGCCCTGTGATGAGACTTACCCCATGATCTGTCCTGACTCTTGTCAGAAGCTATCTCTTTATCATGTATCTATTCATTTCATCACAATCTCCCACTATGCAACCCATCCCCTGCCCATGTATTGCCAGGCCAATGCCATACATATATCTGTGGATGTGCTAAAGGTCTTCAGCATCAGGTCTGCCCTATCAGCTTCAAAACCCTTCACACTCCACGGTGCGGCCTGTGGTGCCAAGCAGGACTTTGTCAACAGGGGGCTCCTGTTGACCTCTCTGTGTAGTGCGAAATTTCATTCTCCACATGTCACCTGTGCTGTCTTCAGGGATGCGTCAGGGATCCCTCAATACTTTGACGACACCTACCAAACCATCCTCTGCTATCATCTGTTAAGACTGTCCATGAAAGTCCCAAATTACCCAGAGTATTCCGAAGTCAGTCCAAGCTAGATTCAATAATGGAAGTAGACAAATTGCAGGCAAAATTCAGCTTTATTATCATGTAAATAAAGCAGGGACAACATACAACCATTAAAATCTTGGAGCTCTCAATTCATTCAATGCTCAAAACTCATCATTGCTGATGTTTTAACATAACCTCTTGGTACAAAACCTACAGGGACTGGGGATTGGTTAAGGGGATTTGCTAGGTGGCCTAACACCAGAAATTACAATTGGTTGGTGTTCTGTTAACCACCCTTGGACAATTGACAGGCCATCACGACATGAGCCAGACAGGAGTAGGGTGAGAGAGGGCCACGACTGCTAGCCATTCAATTAAAAAAGATACCATCCCTTATCCCTAGGCCATGAGCCAGGGGGATTTCTTTGTGCTTGGCCTTGTATGATGTCTCATGTCTGGGTGTATGTGAAGGGAGTTCAGCAGGTGTCCTATGTGTGTTGGTTTCTAATGAGTAGACAGTGTTCATCAATTATGGGTCATATAAGATGGGACTGTGGTTGGAATTATTTTACCCAACATTTATTAGGATTTTAGCTAATATTAATTTGAGTGTTATGGTTTCTTTTACCACTGGGGACACTGTTAAGTTATTCTACGTGGACTTCTCTTGCCTTATAGTTTGCATACACCTAGTTAGCAATGGTCAGTTGTGCTCTCCTAAACTTTGCTTAATCTGGGAGTATACTTCTGCGTCCTGGGAATTGCTATCTCGTGCCTTCTCTGCAACATTATGACCCTCCCTTGTTTCTTGGTAACCTTGGCTCTGGTTGCCAGCTACTGCCTGAGCTCTGCACATATCTGTATTTCTGTAATTCAAGTATTTTATATTCTCTCTAAGTCTTAAAGCATTGATATAATTAATAGCATGTTGCAGCTTCCATTTTGGAAAAAATGGTTGCCAATTACACTTGCATTTCTTTGTTAGTCAGCTATATTCGCGTGTAGTTTATGTTGCATTTCAGTTTATACATTGCTTATGGTAGTATTCTTCATGTCTTATGGACACTATAAACATGAGCGAGAGCTTCAGGCCTTTAGAAAAATAGCCTTGTCCTCTAGCAGCTGGGGCTGCCAGACAACATTGGAGGGCCACAGTAGGGCACCATCTCAGAACCATATTTCTGAGTCTACCGGGGCTTTACACCGGCTAGCCCCAACTCACTTAAAGCTCTGCTGACATCTCTTCTGTATTTAGCATAGCTGTTTGAGATAGCAGGGCTATGTCAACTGATCATTGCTCTATGGTACATCAATGATATCTCTCATGCACATTACCTATTGTCTTTCCTGCCCACGTCTCATTCTCCTTGTCTCACTGTATTTGGTAGAGCAGTTCTAACTCACAAGTGTTTGTTGGAGCTATCCATTTGCTCTTCAGTTTGGTGTAGCAGTCGGGTGTGTATATATGCTCATAGGTTTCTTAAATAGTGCTTTATGCCACCTTCAGGCTGGTTGAGCGCGTTTGCAGCTGCACATTACCCAGTATCCACCTGTGTTTTGTGCAGCGGTCAACTGTTTCCTGCATCATTACGAGTTTGGTGATATATCAGAGTTAATACCAATGAAATACCACCATAAAGTATTACCGGTACCACCACTTGGTCTGGTAGTCTTATCACTGGTGGTATAACAATTGGATTACCAGTAGCGGTAGGCGGTTTCTGTCCCAATTAATTGGAGTCTATAGGACTCCATTGGGATTTCTGTGGTACTACCAATGGCGGTAATACCACTGATTTGGCCATTTTGGGGCAGTAAAGTGGAGCAATTACCTCCAGCATTCTGCTGGGGGAGTTTCCTCTGCCTTACCTTCAAACCTGTAGTTTGGCAGTATGATTACCACTGTTTTTTACCACACTGCCAAACACGTAATGAGGCCAGCAGTGCATTTTATGGTGCAGCATCTTGGTCTTGGTGCAGGCACGGAGATAAAAGGCATGATGGGGCTCACCATAGAATGGCAGTCGGGCTAAGCAGTGTTGGCTGGCTCACCATTCCTAGTAGTAGTTTGGCCCCATTACAGGAATATGCAGAGCAGTAATCTCAAAGTAATCATAATACATTTCTTTACTTTAGCTGTTGTATTTTATTTCACTCCTTTTGGTCACTCCATATTTGAACATATCTGGAAAGCTGCAGCAGAATTAAGAAAACATATATGGTTACAGGAGGGAGTCTGTGAGCTTGACGCATGCCCTCTGTCTGCACTTAGATGAACTCCCTCCGGCAGAACTGGAAAAGCGGCTTCATAGAATGGAGCCAGTTACCTGTTTATCACATTACCCATGGCCCTTCTTAGTCTACAGCTTTACCTTGTCTGTTCTCCAAGCCTTACTGGCCTATGATAGAAGTCATGTGCATGTCTGTTTCTTTGCTGCCTGCCATCATATATTACATTAGGAAAAGCATCTTTCCTCACTGCACACTGACTTGTAGTGTATTATGCAGTCAAGAAAGGGTCTAGGGGACAAATGTGCTACATGTGTTGCTCATGAATTGCTTGTAAATTAGTTTTGGAAACCCCATCAAAAGAGAGCCCTCGAGTAACTTCAGCGCCCTCAGTCACTATGAACCCTCTATTTACAAAAGGGCAAATAGCATAGCTTGTTGGAGAGTACCAGCAGCCAGGGGGCAATGAAACCTACATTTTTTTTTTGGGGGGGGGGGGGAGTAACTGGTGATGGGAGGGGCCACTTCAGAAACTGGGTGGGGCAACTTGGTGGCTGGCGTGGAGCCCCAAGTATCAAATGGTAGCAGCCTAGCATTACACATAAGCGTGCACGCACACACACAATTACACATACATTCACTCATTTAAACATCCCATTCACCATACACTCACTCATTTACATGCGCACCCAGCCTTCCATACATCATACACTCATTCACACACACTCACTCATTCACACATATATTACTTACACTCTCCTTGCACACATGCATGCATACATAATTAGCTAACATTCAGAAAAGGCTTCCTTCGCCTCTCTGCCTAACAAAAAGCAAGTGTGCACATCAGCCCCTTGCCCTCGGATGTGAAAGAGCACATAACGTTGTCGTATGTTCGCTCGTATCCTTGGGGAGGGGTCTGATGTGTGCATTTAATTGTTATTAGGCAGAGAGATGATGGAAGCCTTTCTTGAAACTAGCAGCTTTAAAGTTTTGCTGCGTTATGATATGATATGAAATGGCATTTATAACACGCCTGTACAGAGTATTTCTAGGCGTGACAAGACAAGGAAGGGGAAACAGAGGGAGGACAAAACAACATTCTTCCTAGGCCTTGTGGCCTTCAGATCACACACGTGTGGGAAAGGGGAGAAGTGGCAAGTGGGAATGGGGGAGGATGCAGGTAAACAAAAGTGCAGCCAGGGATGGCTAAGGCAGGTAATCAGAAAGTGGAGCCAGCGGGTGTCTCATAAGTACAGAGCGAAGGCACTATAGGGTTACAGATACAGACCACAAGTGCTGGGGAGGCCAAGAGGCAGAGCAAGGGGCAACTGGACAGGCAGGGTCCTGGGCCCAAGTTCATATTGTGGCCAGGTAAACAGTGCATGGAGCAGACGGATCATCAGCGGTAAGAGGAAGAGAGAAAGCAGAAGCGAAGAGGAAGGTCTTGAGTTGCTTCCGGAACCAGAGGTGGCTTTGCTCAAGTTTGAGAGAGGCAGGGAGGCTGTCCCAGAGGGAAGTCCCGGCCAAAGAAAGAGATCTGCCCCAAACTCTCTGCTTGGAAAAGCAACTGACCCTCAGAGAGATGGAGGTGGATGAGCAGAGAGCTTGAGGTGAGAGATGTTTAGGAAGAGAGAGTTGGAGGTAGTGCGGTGCCAGGTCCCAGAAACCCTTGTGGACGATGCAGAGGGTCTTGAACTTGATCCTTGCTGCCACTGGGAGCCAAAGAAGAGATTCCAGGGGAAATACTGCCTGTTTGTTGATATACATTTTTCTGTACGAAACACAGTAACACTTTAAAGCAACAGGTTTCAGGAAAGGCTTCTCTCCCCTCTCTGACTAACAAAACGCTATGTGCAGAAGCCCCGCCCCTCAGCTCACATCTGGAGTTGGGGGAGATGAAGCCTGGTTAGTTCAATGGCGTTACCCGCCTGCCAGCAGCTATAACATACTCACGTGTAGTCAGTCCGAGTAGAGCATACATGTCACGTTCAAACACCCCAATAAAACACCATATATGACCCATGTAGTGCTTAATTTGTGGGAGTGTTTGCCAGGGCTCAGTCCTGGTACTTATTTTTGAGCTCTGCCACTTATTTTCCCAGACTCAGTTTAATGATGTGCTGTTTTAACAACTTTATTACTTTAACTGTCAATCAGTAGTAGTCACAAGAGAAGCAACAGCAGTTTGCCTTGGTCACATGTCTCTGCATGCTGAGCTGGTTCATTGTAGATCACCAACATGATGGCCCGCACTGGAGAGGCAGTGCTAGGCATTAATTGTTATGTTTACCAATGAAGTGGAAAGTGGCAATGCCCTGCACTCATCCTGGCCATGCCTGTGCACGGCTCCAGTCAGCCTGCATAACATTGATGCAGCTCCACTACTATAATAACCAGCAGCAATGCCACAGCAGGTTGGATTGACAACAACAGGAAAGCCAGCAGTGCCAACGTCAGAGGAGAAATACCAGGGGAAAGGCAATTGGCGTGGAGGAATGATTGTCCCGAGTGCCACCCTACCTTGCTGCAGTGTTTGACAGAAGAGTTCATTTGATGTTTTACCTCCATTTATACATACATTAACCATAGGAGTAAAGTATGTTTGCTGTTTTCCGTGGCTAGACAGTCAATAAGTTCATTTTGCCACCTAAATAATCATTGCAAGATGTTAAGCATGATAATGTTTAAAGAAGCATTTCATCATGTGTATCATTTCAAGAAATAACTAGCATGTGATATTTTTGCTGATTTGTATTAGGAAATCACATATCTGCCATAGTCGGTGCCGATGTGTCTTGCAGCTTTAACCCCAAATATTGATACTGTGGGGGGCAGCTATGGGCGGTGGCAACAATGATGCAGAGCAGCCTGCCCCAATGTCTCGAAGGCATGCTAGGAAATATTTGGGCCTCTTGGCACTTATTTCTTTGCAAATTAAGCACTGGACCCATGGGTATGTTACTTTTTAGTCCTTTTCAAATCAGCAGTGTCCCATCTTGAAATCAGAATGTACTTGTGTTAGGTTGGTTCCCTGTATGGCACTTTTGCTGCTCTAAGGCTGCTTCTGTGCGCCGAGGAGGAAGAGGGCAGGGTGAAGGAAAGAACGAGCGAGGCAAAGGATTGGAAAGCACTTTATTTGATTTCAAACTATAGAATTATCAACATATTTTTACTGTAGAATTAGAGCCATCAGCCATCAAACCTTTGCAATACCTAACATATATTTTGGTTAAATAACACAGTTTCATGAAAGCATGCTAAAAACTGTAAACATTTTGCATGTGGTCTTTCCCCTTCCTGTAATGGCTTGGTGGGCTGAAGACCGATGGTCAGAGGGTTGCCCGGAGCAACTGCCAGAAGATGAGATTATGTTTAATCCTTCTAGCCATCAGTTCTTTCGTTTTGCTTTATTCATCCCAAGTGGGACGGATATGCCCAGACGTAGGTCCTGTGACTGGTTTGTAAAAGCAAAAAGAGAAATATCGAGGCTGAGTAGCACAAAAGGAAATACACCAAACACAGGCTTATAAAGATTCACAAATCTTTATTCTAAAACTGTACAGTTTACAAAGAAACAAAGTATCAGATAGCTATCTGGCCCTCAGTACATCACAACGAATACTAGCCCTTTCGGTGTGAGAAGTGAGAGGTACTGGACGTCTACATACAATTCTCAATCGCAATGTCCAGCCCCTCTGCAAGTTAATTATTCTCGGTCTAGGGTTTGTGCCGAGTTCACCTCTCGTTAGTCCAACTATATGCATGTGGATTACGTCTAGTTTATAAAACAACAAGTCACAATGGCAACAGTGTATCTTAGAATTTGACATTAAGCCTTAGTACATGTTTTTTACAATGTAGTTCAACAAGTGCTCACATTCATTATTTAAACAACATTGTATTCAATGTATGCCGGCGGATCAGACTTGTTGGCGCGAGTAATCCTTTGATCTTCAGGTCAAACATAGGACATGGTCTTATTACATGACCCAAACATTTAGCCTACAGGCAGTTTAGGCATTAACCTGTGTAAAGGTCAGGACGGCTAAGGTTACGAGCAGGAGAACACTGTCCACCATTTTAGAATACAGAGTGACTTTGAGGTGGAAATCAAAATGGCGGATAGACCTAAAATGGCGGCTAAATCAATCTAAGGTCGGAACCTTGCGACGCGGATTTCTTCGCAGAGCGACTGGGCTTAGGCCAATATATACAATAAAGGAGGTACGATATGATATCCCATTTAACAAACCCTCCTTTTGGCCTAAGCCAAGCGCTAAACTACTTATAGTGGCTTTACGAGTAACTCCACGTCTCAATGTCCATACATCCTGAATCACTATTGGAGATTTCAATTGCCATGAGGTCAGAAACTAAAATTTCCTTCAGCACGAATTTGTTAGATATTCTCTCTGGGGCTTATAACTTGTGCCCTAATGCACCTATCACTTGTGCACAATATCTTCCTACCATCGAACATATACCAGGAAGACATTGTTAACAGCAGCAAAGAAACAACAGAATCCCTAAAATAATCATCAAGACCGAAAGTAACTTCCATCCCCAAGATCGTAGGAGGTCCCAGAACCAAGCGCTAAGATCCCAGTTTCCCTCGGGAACATGCACTTCTGAACTAAAGGCGTGCAGATTTTGAATTGCTCTGAAAATCGTTGGGGAGGAATCTGGCATGAAAACACAGCAAGCGGACCCCACTAATTTACATACCCCACCACGTTCAGCCAGAATGACATCTAATGCCATCCGGTTCTGAAGTGCCACTAACCTTATTGCTTTCTGGTCTAACGTCATATTCTAGAGTATGTCAGTGGGCCAGTTGATGGTCCTCTCCAGTACTCTCGCTAGTCTCCTGATATCTTCTGAGTTCAGTATTTGCCCCCAAAATGGCACAAAGGATTTAGCTACATCGCCCAGAACTTGTGAAGTATCCCCATTCTCGTATCGCCGCGGAAGAGCCTTTGAAACGTCTGTAGTACTGGCAATAAATTCCCCGGGTAACAGAATCCCTAAATAACAAGTTCCCTGCCAATCCCTGGGTAACCATGGAAATGCTACATTACCGCAAACAAAGTAGACAGGTTCGCCTACATACAAAGGTCTGTTCTCACTAGTCAAATTCGCAACGTTGGCGCAACCTTTAAAATCACACATTGACTGAGTACCATTCCTCTGTATGCAGAAAGAAACTGATTCAGGGCTGTGGTTAACAGCATAAGAAGGAGGCGTGGCATCCCTATTGCCTATAGGAGCCATCTTAAAAGAGATCAAAGATTGGAAAGGACGGGACAGTCTGTCAGAAGGCCTAATAGAAGCAGCATTTGGCTTGCTCCTATTCACGAAGAGTGAGCATCCCAGGGGCGTCAGAACACATTTTTCAAAATCGTTCAAGTTCGTCCCATCAAAGTTCCCTGAGATGCTATCGTTCCATCGGCCAAAGAATAGGGCTCTAAGAGAAGCATAGCAAGCAGTTGTCAAAGGTAAAGGATGAATATACCAATGCAGCCCCTTATCCCCGTGTTGCGGTAAATGCGAACAAACCCAACAGTTAGACCTATTAAGAATGGTATGTGTAGCGTTCATGATGAGTAATAGAGTGTTGTTGTAATAACTCTGTCTGTACTGAGAGTCTCTTGGAGATAAAGTATGCAGATGTACAAAAGGAGTAGGAACAGTGGGTACATTTTCAGTGGGTAACACATTTTCAAGCGGATGTACTTCTTCCAGATACCAAAATCCTAAGGCAATGACTATTGTAAAACCAATCAACATTATCACTAAGCAGCAATACGTTTTCGGGGCCCACGCATTTGAATGTTCATTTCCGTAGCTGGTCACACAGTCTCTTTTCTTTTCCGTACGAGCGGGAGTGGTTGCAGGCATTGTTCTTCAAACGATTTACACCAATGTTTTTTTTGCTGGCGACCTCCAGGCCGAGCGTCTTCTTAGTCCTTTCACAAACCCTAGCCAACAGAATCCCCTTCTACACAAATGATCGGGCCAAAAAAGCAAGCCCTTGATGACTCTTTCTTCTTCGAAGGCACAGCCGAACCGAGCAGTAGGTCTATTTCCTCGGACGCAGATCGTACCTTGTGATGCCTGGTACTGAGTGATCTGTGAACAGCGTGTCGTTACTTCCCGTTGGAAGCGACGAATCCAAAGCAGGATCTGATGCAAGATCCGGAACAAATTCAAAAGACGAAACTGTTGGAGAGTGTAGAGGTGAAATGGCTGTTTCCCTAGGCCTTACGGCCTCAGGGAGAGTCTCCAATGCACTCTCGAGGCTGTTTACTGCTTTGTGATCGTTGGTTGCAGTACTGGTGAGGGGTTCTGTATCTTCAGTAGCGTGTGGCACAGGGTGTGGAATCCTCTTTATGTGTGACGCGTGGATCCAATTCTTCTTTCCTGCTACCCGCACTGCCGTCTGTGTGACCAGGAGGACCTGATGCGGGCCCCGCCAACGAGGTGCGAGGCAAGAGGATTGCTTGAATGCTTTTGTAAGGACCCAGTCACCTGGCCATATGCTGTGGCCGGAGCCTTCATATTTCACAGGTAAAGCCTCTCGCACCTGGGGATGAATCAAATACAGATTTTTAGTTGATTCAAATACAGATTTTTAGTTGACTGGCCACAATAGTCAGAAAGAAGTACATTTTCAACCTTGCGCAAAGAACAGGGCTTTCGGAAATTCCAAATGTTAGCTGGCCTACCCATGACCACCTCAAAGGAAGAGAGCCCAGTCTTAGTTTGAGGGGTCGTCCTCATGGACAATAATACAAACGGTAAGGCGTTCGGCCATTTTAGTTTGGTGCCGGCACACGTCTTAGCGAGCTTGTTCTTGATGATGCCGTTGTATCTTTCTACTAGTCCAGCACTCTGTGCGTGTCTGGCCAAATGCAATCATTTATCGATCGGTAATCCCGCACATATCTGCAGAATTACAGCAGCGATAAAATGTGGACCATTGTCCGACCAAATGACTCTTGGCAAACCAAATCTTGGAAAATATTCCTTTAGCATGGTCTTTGCCGCGGTCATAGCGGTGGCATCTTTGATGGGAAAAGCTTTAACCCATTTGCTAAAGGCACAGATGACAACTAATACGTACTTGAAATTATGACAATGCTCCATTTCGATAAAGTCAAAATGAATCACCTCAAAGGGGACAGAAGGTGGACCAAAACTACCCCTAGGAGTTGATGTGCCCTTTCCCACATTGTGCTGCAAACAAATCATACATCCCTGAACAAATCGTTCAGCTACTTTAGGGATTTTGTCATTTACCCACACATTTTGCAACATTTTGGTGACCTTACAAGCACAAATATGGGTGGGACCAAGAGCCATAACAACCATCATCATAACATACGCATCAGACAA
The DNA here is from genome assembly GCF_040938575.1 of Ambystoma mexicanum. NCBI lineage: Eukaryota > Metazoa > Chordata > Amphibia > Caudata > Ambystomatidae > Ambystoma > Ambystoma mexicanum. The sequence continues at coordinate 1,412,111,800 of NC_090934.1, read as the reverse complement.
TAGCCATTTCCCTTCAACTTTGTCCACCCAACACCCATCATCATCCAATTTCCCCAAGCCCTCATCCCATTTCTTAGATTCTTCTAATGTGGCATCAGCTTGAATATTCTTTACAGAGTCAATACCCTCATCTAAAGTACAGGCATTTGTGGCTTCCCTTGAAGTATACATATCTGAAGAGAGATCAGTGGCAGTCTGTTTTGCTATCTGATCAGCGAAAGCATTACCTTTTCCTACATTGTCTATGACCTTCTGATGCGCTGCGCATTTCATGATAGTTAGGTGAGTAGGGAGTGCAAGCGCTGAGAGCAACCATACTATCAGAAGCCATGTTGGATTTTAGTACCATGTGAAGTCAAGAAACCTCTTTCTGCCCAAAGTCTGCCGAAGTTGTGAACCACCCCAAAGGCATACTGACTGTCAGTATATATATTTACTGTAAGCCCTTCGGAAAGTTCACAAGCTTGGGTCAATGCTATAATCTCTGCGGCCTGCGCTCAGTTATGCGTGATTCTTTTGGGTTTCCACAACCGTGCTCAATGTGGTGATTGCGTAAGCAGCTGTGGATGTACCATCCGGAAGTTTGAAACAGGAGCCGTCACAAAACAGCTCCCCTAGAGGATTGTTCAAAGGAGTGTCCTTTAGGTCAATTCTGCCTTTAGTATCGTGTTCTGTGGTGTAAAGGCAGTCATGTGACTCTTCATCACTGCAAGCAGTACCTTGCGGGAAAGGTAGAAGTTCAGCCGGATTAAGGACACAGCACCTCTTAATTTGGATGTGCGGTGCAAACAAGATCAATTTGTACCTCTTTAATCTTGCAGTGGTGAGGTGTTGCGTTTGTGTTCTGTTTAAAAAATATCTACAGAGTGAGGTACCATCAGTGTTAGAGCTTGGCCTAGGACCATTCCCTCGCTCTGTTTAACGGACGCAGCAGCAGCAGCAACAGCTCTCAAACATTTTGGCAAAGCACATGCAACAGGATCAAGGGCGGAAGAAAAATAGCAGCACGGCCTATTCCTCCCTCCATGTTCCTGCATTAATACAGCCAAAGCACATCCATCACATTCATGCACATACAACACGAACGCCTTTTCATAGTTTGGTGTGCCCAAAACTGGTGCCGAGCACAATGCAGTCTTCAGCAGATCAAATGCTCGCTGGTGTTCCAAGTTCCATGGCAATGGCGAAGAAATGCCCTTCTTCGTCAAAGCCAACATTGGTTTAATCACTAAGGAGAAATTCGGGATCCACTGCCTACAGTAAGAAGCCATTCCTATCAAGGCTCTAACTTCCTCCTGTGTATTTGGGACAGACATGCTAGAAATGATTTTTATCCATTCAGGCGTCAACCTTCTTCCCTCCTTTGACAGGAGACCTCCTGTCAACAATATTGAAATTTTTTAAGCAAAGCTTTGTGTCCATGTTGAGCTAGATGAGTAAGCAGCAACACAGTGCCCTCGTTACAAGCGCTCTCTGAGTCAGCAGCTAAAAGCAGGTCATCAACATATTGAAGCAGTGTACAAGTACAGGGCAACTCAAGGGTATCAAGCTGCTCTTTCAAAGCCCTACTATAAATGCTAGGGCTTTCCGTGTAACCTTGGGGTGCACAGGTAAAGGTAAACGAGCATCCCCCTAAGGTGAACGCGAACAAGTATCTACTATCCTTATGAATAGGGATACTAAAGAAAGCGTTCTTTAGATCCACAACACTAAAGTAAGTAGCTGAAGCCGGAACCATGGTCAATATTGTTGTCACATCAGGCACAATGGGAAATTGTCGAGCAACGATCTTATTAATGGCACGTAGATCAATAATACAATTAAAGGGAATCGCATTATCGCCTTTTTTGTACATGGGCAAAATCGGACTATTGCACAAACTACCTGCAACTTCCTCAATCACCCCATGATGCACAAAATCGGAGACGATGCATTTCAAAGCTTGCTCACCATCGACCAAAATCTTATACAGGGGAATACGTGGCAACTTTACTCTGTGTTTTAAAACAATCATAACAGACTCAATTTGCAAAACACCGACATCATTGTCGTCAATCACCCACAAACACTCCAGAACATCTCTAAATTCCGGCGGCAAAGGTCTGGTCAAGAATTGAGAGACAGAAAGTTGCTGTGGTGAAATCGTCAAACGCACTCCGTCAGAAGAACAATGAATTATCGCATTTAATTCCTTCAACAGATTCAACCCCAACAAATTCTCTCCACAATTCGTGGTCAAAACGAATGGACAGTGGTCCATAAATGGACCCAAAGAAATAGGTACCGGCGAAGAAACTGGACAGACAACTGGTGTGCCAGAAAACCCTACAGAAACATTGGTTTGCCCTGACAGTGGAATGTTTGGAACCCGTGAATGGTCAATGGAACACTTCTGTGCCCCTGTATCTATCAAGAATAGATGTTTCCTATTACCCACTAACATTTCAACGTAGGGACCTTTCTGATTAACGGGAATAGGCGTTGGTTCCAAACCCTGCTTCGGGCAATCCTAGAGAAATAGAATGTCATTGAAAGGAAGTTCTTCAGAGAGGTATGCAGCAGAAGGATGATCAAAAATGTTTCTATTATCCACACTTGATGCCTGATTGTCCTGCGAAAAATGTTGCTGTGAATCTTGTGAAAACTGACCTCTACCAGGGCCCCCTACCCCTGGGCGGCCTCTGGATCATCTACCCATATTCCCAAATGTGTTATTTGACCTCTGCTGGAGTATTGGGCATTGTGCACGCCAATGACCCTCTTGTCTACAATAAGCACACTGGTTAATGTTTACAGGACCCAAGGGCGCATTCCCTTGTGGAACGTACTCACCTCTAAATTGCGAATTACCCCTCTAGGGCCTCTAACAATTTGCTGCAATAGTACTTTTGTTTTTAAGTCACCTTTTCTCTTTTCAACTCTTTCCTTTTCATTATTGACACGATTCTCGAAGTACTGAGCCATGTGCAATAATTCTGACAGAGACTTTGCTTGCCAAGCGCTATCTTAGGACATGATCTGTGACTGGATGTCAGGCAGTAATCCACGCACAAATTTGTCCACAAATAACCTTTTCCCATACTCTGTACTTAAGTCTTGTCCACTGTAATCTGAAAATACTTGTTCGAACCGGTTGAAGAACTCAGTAGCACCCTCAGATTTCCCTTGGACACAGGCCGTAAGCTTGTCCCAAATAATCCTTCTTTCAGGAATTATAGTTTTCATCTTTGTAACTATTCTATCAGGCAAAGTTAGTATTACCTGTGGTGGTTTCTCAGCAGCTGGTCTTTCTCTTTCGAGTCTAGTCCCAGTATCGCATTAATCCCCTAACCCTGGTACATCGTCTATAGTCCTAATCTGTTTCCACAAATCAACGGGCAGGAGTACGGGAAACAACAGATCAATATCACTTAAGGTGAACACTGAAGACTGTAAGACAGACTCTGTTTCTTTGTAGAACCCCATCAGATTCTTCCTAATATCGGGAATAGACTGTTTAATGGTGTTCACTTCCTGTCTCGAGAACGGGACGTGAACGAACTGCGACACATAATGTGCAGGAATTTCTTGAGCAGCAGTACCTGCTGCAGCATTAGCTGGAATCTCTTCTTTTGGGACAAATGTCGGAGGGACCTCTCTCATTGGCAACTGAGAAATAGGCAACTCCGAACACTTACTAAGCAACAGAGCTAAATCGAGTGCTAAAGCAGCCGAAGAAGTGTCAAATGAAAAAGCCCTCTTATAAATACCCAATAACTCTGCGGGACAACAAATCCTTCTTTTTACGCACTCATCCTGCAGGTACTCTACCATCACCTGTATCACTTTCCTCTGCATTTCTAGTGTATACTGACTATACGTGTCATATACTTTGACGGGAGTTATCGGTGTATCTGAGATCCACCTAATCGCATCTTTCGTACAAATTCGTGTTTCCTCAGTTATCGACTTTCGACAAGGAGAAAACCGTTCTTGTACGAACATAACATCCAAGCTATCGCCATCTACATCTTCGTTCTTTAGCCCTTCCAATTCCATTCTATACCCAAAAACCCTCTCAACATGCTCTTGTGCCTTCTCCGCAGTATCTCTAGAAAATGCTAAAGTATTCAGATCCCTTAACCCTTGTGGGAGATCTGTATCACATTACACATAAATGAATTCCTAATCCCTCAATAAAAATGTTTTTGTCAGGAAAATTGTCTAAATTATGAAGTGTGGCAAGAATATCAGCTTGGACACCCTTCTCCATGCAATGCTTAGCCCACACAGTTAACTCATGCTTTTTCTCTAAAGATACAGTATTACGAGTTACAACCCTCGATCCCGCTCCCTGATCTACTACAAGCGGTGTAGGACCACTTGGAAGAAGGAGAGTAGGCACATTTTTAACATCCGGATACAGAGGTACTATCGCTGGCGTGGCAGGCAAGCCCACCGGACCCGTAACAGCAGGAAAAGGTGGAGGAGCAACGACAAGAGGAGGAACAATGGGAGGAAGAAAAGGAATATTAAGGGGAGCAATAGGAGGAGCAGGAGGAGCAACAGGAGGAGGAATAACAGCAGGAAGAGGAACATACAGAGGTGGGGCAGTGGCACCAGGCCTTCGTTCATTTAACAGTTTATAGATAAGTTCATCAGATACATGAAAGTCTTTAGAAGGATACATTTTCTGGATACCAAGTGAGAAAGCCCTATTCATATTCCTAACTGACTCAGACTGTTTACTCTGGTCATATAAAAACGCTTTTTCGGCATTCGTCATATGACGGCGCACGTGCTTTTCTCTACTCTTAAACTGCTGCATAGCTTCTTATTTCCAATTTTGTAATACACCGAATGCTGAAGGTCTAGCCTTTTTCTTCAATAATATAGATTCTAAGTATTCAATACGAGGGATTTCAAAACTACCATTAACTGGCCACTGAATTTCGGAAGCATGTCTAGTTTGTCTGTGCCAAATATCATTAAATACTATACTACCAATGCCGTGCTTACAGTACATAGTACACGCCGGCGACCCCTCCATTGGTGCCGGTCGGCCAAATTCCAAAGATTGTCTGTCACTGTGGAATAACGCCCTGAAGCAGGCAGACAACTTCCCAGGCATATCAGAATACTTCTTTTACCTGGTCAATAATTGCACTTGCAAGTGTAATGCACCAAAACAAATTATCAGGATACTTAAGAATCGGGTCACGATTCACCTGATCAAATCCCAAGGAGGTCCAATCAGAATACACATTTTTCTAACTAAGGTGCCTCATGGTTGGTGATTTTGGCAAATCTGCCCGCCTCGATATATGGACCCTCGTCAAGTTGCTGACTCGGACCGCGTGCTCACCGTCCAGGGATCGGGTCGTGCAGCGCTGCTGAGGTGTTGCGTCTCATCCAAGAAAGGGGCCCCCTTTTACATCGTCCGATCCCGGTCCGATAGCTGCGTCAACCTTCAATGAGCTGGCATCAATCTGGAGGGTCCCCATTTGGGCGCCATCTGTAAAAGCAAAAAGAGAAATATCGAGGCTGAGTACCACAAAAGGAAATACATCAAACACAGGCTTATAAAGATTCACAAATCTTTATTCTAAAACTGTACAGTTTACAAAGGAACAAAGTATCAGCCCTTTCGGTGTGAGAAGTGAGAGGTACTGGACGTCTACATATTCACATCTTTTACACCATTCTCAATCGCAAAGTCCAGCCCCTCTGCAGGTTAATTATTCTCGGTCTAGGGTTTGTGCCGAGTTCACCTCTCGTTAGTCCAACTATATGCATGTGGATTATGTCTAGTTTATAAAACAACAAGTCACAATGGCAACAGTGTATCTTAGAATTTGACATTAAGCCTTAGTACACGTTTTATACAATGTAGTTCAACAAGTGCTCACATTCAGTATTTAAACAACATTGTATTCAATGTATGCCCGCGGATCAGACTTGTTGGCGCGAGTAATCCTTTGATCTTCAGGTCAAACATAGCACATGGTCTTATTACACGACCCAAACATTTAGCCTACAGGCAGTTTAGGCATTAACCTGTGTAAAGGTCAGGACGGCTAAGGTTACGAGCAGGAGAAAACTGTCCACCATTTTAGAATAAAGAGTGACTTTGAGGTGGAAATCAAAATGGCGGATAGACCTAACATGGCGGCTAAGTCAATCTAAGTTTGGAACCTTGCGACGCGGATTTCTTCGCAGAGAGACTGGTCTTAGGCCAATATATACAATAAAGGAGGTACGATATGATATCCCGTTTAACAGGTGAACCTAGAGAACCAAGGTACATCTCACAGATGATGCACGGTCAGGCCTAAATATGTCTGGGCATGCTTGTAGTCACGTGCAGAAGGGATGTTACCAAGCAGTTGGAGCTGGACTCTCCCTTTTTCGGGTGGGACCAAGCCTGATTTGAATATGGTCTTTCCCCTTTCTCTAATGGCTTAGCAGGAGAACAATGGTCTGGAGGTTTGCCCAGAGCAATACCAGAGGTAAGGGTTAATGCCAAACCTTCCAGTCATCACTTCTTTTGTTTTGCTTTGTCACCCTGAGTGGGAAAGGTACGTCCAGACGTGGGTCTGTGCCTGCTGAACCTAGAGAACCAAGGTACATCTCACTGATGATGCACAGTCAGGCCTAAACATGTCTGCGAATGCTTGTAGTCACGTGCAGAAGGGATGTTACCAAGCAGTTGGAGCTGGACTGACCCTTTTTCGGGTGGGACCAAGCCTGATTTGCTTGTGGTCTTTCCCCTTTCTGTAATGGCATGGCAATCTGCAGAATGATGATCTGGAGGGTTGCCCATAGCTATGCCAGAGGTTAGGATTCATTCTAAGCCTTCCAGTCATCCCCTCCTTTTTTACCTGGTGGTCAAACCAGCCCCTGGCTTATTCTTTCCTGTTGGACCTCCTTCAAAGAGAAAGGAGCCAAATCCCAAATGGTGTTTCTTTCTAAGAAAATGACTCCTTTATCCCCCAATATCGGATTTGTTGCATCACCAGATCCAGGGTTATTCATTTTGCTAAAATATCACTGCAGAACCTCATTGGAGGGTCCACCAAGGGGGAGGAGCGAACACAGCATAAACGCACCCAGCTCCTGTAGCTCAATGTTGGCTATAGAAGAAAGTTGTGGCAGGTTGTTGGAGAGTCCTGGAAAGTGATTTAAGGAGCAATAGGGAGGTGTTGGATGCATTAGCGGTAACAACAGAGGGGGAGGCAGAGTTGGTGATTACATGTGGGCAGTGAGAATGGAGGAGGTGGTAGCAACAGAGGAAGAGGTGTCAGTAAGAGAGGAGGAGCTAGCAACACCAGAATAGTAGGTTGTACTGACAAATGATGAGGTGGTACCGATAGAGGAGTAGCTGGTAGCAACAGAAGAGGTCAGCGAGAGGGAGAAGTGGTTGAGTTGGCAAAAAGAGTGGTGGTACTGTTAACAGAAGAGGTGATAAGAATGGAGGAAGAGGTGGGAATGACTGAGAAGATGGTGGTGACAACAGCCATAGACTAGGAGGACAAATGAGGAGGTGGTAGCGATAGAGGAGTAGCTGGTAGCAACAGAAGAGGTCAGAGAGAGGGAGAAGTGGTTGAGTTGGCAAAAGAATTGAGGTGGTACTGTTAACAGAAGAGGTGATAAGAACAGAGGAGGTGGGAATGACTGAGAAGAAGGTAGTGACAACAACCATGGACTAGGAGGATTAAAGTCTTCTAACCAGTAAGGCCTGGGACGAAGGAAGTGGGTTGACCCAAGGCAGGCTGAAGAGGTGGGGTGGGCAAGTGCAAGGCAAGGAGGACTGAAGAGGACAGGAGTAGTCAGAGTGACTAGGGGCAGGTGATGTGTCTTGTGAAAGGATGGTTACCGGCCCAGAGTTGATTTAAGGCACTAGGCGATGGTGGTGGTAACCCTGGACTATCTTCTTACAGATGCAGATTCTCTTTCTGTACCACCCATGGTCAGATATGGTCCTCCTGATACAGAGACGTCCCCAAGTAGATGGTCCTGGTAGCCCGGCACTCTCTTCGCACAGGGAGACGTGCTCCTTTAATATATTGAGGCCAGAGGAAAGGGTTCAGGAACCCATGGAAAACTGTCAATGGACTGTATCTGCAAGGCATCAGGCAACTGGAAACACCACTTAGAGGTGAGACTGCATCATGCCTAGTCTAGTCTTTTCTTCATTTCACTTAGGCATCCTATCAAAGTGGACAAGGAAAGGGTGGCTCCTGCTTCTGATGCAGTTATCGGTCACTCTGGTTTAAAAGTTACCCAGGTTTTCTTCCAAAATGCAATAGATTCCCCACTTTCTGACTTTGGTCCGTCTGTACACAGAGTGGAGGAAGGTTCGGAGAAAAGGTCTCTCTACGGAATATACATTGGCATTATAGCAATCCTTGAGGCCCTATACAGGCTTTTGTAAGGCACTGAAAATCCTTTCAGGTCAGGTCTAGAATCAAGACCCTTTGCATTCTTTCTTGCGATACTGCACCATTTATTTCCATTTTAGCAAGCTAGGTTTTCGTTGGGCTCAGCTGTGTCCACTCTTACACAACAGTGGTCAACAATAGGGTATTGTCACAATACTGACTAGGAGTTTCAAAGGGTGAGCTCTTGGCCTTATCTCTTGCACTCTGGTGAAAGCACTGGGACTAGCTTGGGAGTTACAGGTCCTGCATTTTCACCTGGTTGGACCAATTGGTTCCATTGATTACATTGGTCCAGGAGGATGGATCGGGGTCAACACATTTGTCTGGGAAGCAAGACAACGCACAGCAACACAGGTTCAAATCCCAGTTCCGCGCATTATAAAACATAAATTGATATTATGTTTCGCACAATGAGGGCCTTCTTGATCACTTCACTTAGAAGGAACGAGAAAAAGACTCTCTAACATGCAGACATCCGATTTTGGTGGTTCATTTTGAAGCTTTGTTGTGAGGGTCTGATCCTTCCTTTCAACCCACGGTGCGCTCTGCCCTCCACTGCTTGCAGAGATAGTTCTACCTGCGCTTTTGCAGCTCCAACTGTGATAGAGAAGAAACAGTAGCTTTGTTTGGATGTCAAAACAAGTATTAATATATCTACACATGTCGGCCTCCTTTTGCAAGTTGGTTAATCTCTTTGTGACCTTTGATATGAAGGTCAGTGGAGAAAGGTGGATCTTATACATTATTGCCTTCCCATAGTCCTTTGCTCCAGCCCCTCTTCGGTTACATGTCTTTATATCGAGGTATTATATACCAAATCAAATATATATTGAAACATATACCTTGAAAACCTGAATGTTGAATTTGTTTTTTTACAAACCCGTTTCCGACCCCTAAAAACCCATCCCGACCGTTTCCCCCCAAAAATTAACCCTTTACCCGACCATAAATATATTCGATATAAGGGCTTTCAAGGTATATGTTTAGATATACAAGTGATTCGGTATATCATTTTCGATATAAAGACTGTATATCACCCTCTTCTATGGTGTATTCAGAACAGGTCTACCATAGGGATGGTAGCTTCCTCGGCAAGGGCCCAGGAAGAACCTTTGATTGGCATTTACAATGTAACCACCTGGCCGGTCTCTCATACCTTTGTTTACGAATTGTCACAAGAAGGTTTTTGAACACAGCATTAGTAAATTTGGAATCGTACAAAAATGTCGACCTGGGAATTGCGACGGCCGAAAATGCTGACTTTTCTTTAAACCCCCCCCCCCTACAAAGTCTGCATTTTCCGCCGTCGCAATAATCACATAGATCTGTAAATTTGGGACTGCAGTACTGCAGCTTCAGAGTGATTTCTGTCAAATTAATTAAAACGCATGTGTGGTCTGCAGCAGTATTGTGACTGTTTTTATTTGGTGCTGCACATGCTTTAGGAGGTCGTTTATGTGGTATACCTCATAAGTGAAGGCAGGTTACAAGTTGTCCAACTCCAAGCCTCGAGGGTTGCAATTCTGATGGGCTTTCAGAAAATCCCTCATTAATATTCACGAGAAGAAATTTGCATACATATATCAAGAAGCGACCTCACTGTTTGAACTAGAAAGGACAACAGAGAATGGATAGGACTAGAAAGGACAACAGAGAATGGATAGGCACTACTATACCCGGATAGCTCTAGATCTGATCTAACCAAACTAATGTGAACGGTGGATAGCACTGGAGCAACGCGCTAGTCTTGTAAGCAAGACCACGCAGAGCAACAGAGGTTCGAATCCAGAACTCGGGTAGAGGCGTGTTATAAAAAAACAATTAAATAAATTAATAAATACCAACTCTCTGCTCACACCTCTCATAAACTGCACTAAAGACAACCAGAACCCCTTAACACAGCAAACCGCACTCACTTCGCAACAACAAAACACAGCAGAGACACCCTTGCACAACACCACAGGACGACCTCCACCCGAATCTTGCACCCAGGGTTAGTGAACGCCCATCCAAACTGAAGCTGCCAACAACACATCACGGCTCCCTTGCTCTTTTCCCGCTACCACCCCTCCTTATTTCCACAGAGCTGCCAGAGCGCCGAGACACCACGTAAGTAAAATCTTTAACATTAACGTTACATTTAGAATCTTTGTATGCACATTTATCTCATGTTCATTACAAACCAACATATTTCCGGCCGCCAGGCCTGGAGTTAGACAACCCTGAGTTAGAGAGATGGCTAAGGCCCTAATTACCCGCGTGTAATCTTTATAACTACCACTCCTAGTCTCTATAACTCCTAGTCCTACCCTTGTCCATCACAGACCTTGCAACACTCCTAGCAAGAGCAGGGAGGAGGGTGGCCTCAGACACTGATTAGAAGTTCCAGGGGGTTATGAGGCAAGAGGGAGGTATTCAGACACTGCAGGGAAGTGGGTAGTGTTTAAAAACAAGAACTGGAGGTGTATGCCTTAAGGTTTCCTGTGTGTGTGGTGGGATCAATGACGAGGAAGAGTAGGACTCGGCATAAGGAAGATTAACGGGAAGTAGTCGGAGCATTGGCAAGCATTTTCCACACGTGTGAAAACACCTCGATTAAAATTAGGAACACAGCGTCCTCCCTCACCATTAAGAAATGTGGTTCTGGCGGTGCGGCCTGCAGCATTACAATGCACAGTACAGCTTTTCTCTTGCCAGCTGACATTTTCTTAAAAATAACGTTTCTGTCCAGGGCTCTGCGGCCCAGCAGTATTCACTAACTGTGACGGTTCTTCAAAGGCCAGGGGCTCCCCAGGGTAACGTTCCCAAATTATCATGACATTCTGGCCCGAATTAACCTTAAGCAGGGATAATATTTTTGCTAGATGGCTGGAATTGTTTCCAAAGGCAGCACAGGTGCTAAATGTCACCGTAGCATGCAACTTTCCGAGGCTCCTGTGGCGCGGCGCGAGTGCAGGCCTCATTACCTGAGCAGTAAAGGGAAGGCTGGCGCGAGGGTCATTATTACGAGTCTAGTGCAGCCCAGGCGAGGCGGGCGGCCTCTGGGATGTCCCACGGATCAGCACCAGCTATTAAAGCCAGCAAAAAAAGGGCCTTTTATAGCACATGTGCAGGCTTCACCCGCCCCAACGGCACAGATGTGGCAGAGCCTGAACCTAATGAGACCGTAAACTGCGGCCATCTTGAATCTTCCCAGTTCTTGTTTTTCGGCTGAAGAAGACACAGAAATATTGTAGCTGTGGTACATAGGGGGTGCTGGTGGTTCCCCTGGGTTGTGTTATTCTCACACGCTTCGAATCTTGCCATGACATGGAGAGAGGGGTAGAGTTAAAATGAAATAGAGACTAAAACAAGAGTGTTGTGAGGAAAATGAAACCGGACTGGTAGAAAATAGATAGGGCCGGGCGCCAGGGGGATAGTGATGCATAGATTGCAAAGCCACAGGAGAATAGGGGGCTGGAAATGAGCCGGGGCTCAGCAACGGGGCGTGGCCTAATGGCAGGGGGTCGCCTGCTGGCTCTTTAGGCTATGCCCCCTTGATGAGCCCCGTTTTAAGGGACTACAGGCACCCTTGCCAGGAAGCTGTTTGTGGGGGTGCTGATTTCTGCATTTATTTACTAACGGCTTGCCAGGCAGGGAACAGCGCCTCGCCATTTCAGCCTTAATGGTGGTGCGGCCCCTCGCCAGGCAGCCTGCCTGGCGAGGGGCAGCAGCACCATTAAGGCTGAAAAGGTGAGGCTGCGGGAAGCCATGGTCTTTTTTCCTAAAGCACCCGTGAATGCAGCAGCTTCAGGCTTTAGAAAAAAAGGCCTCGGCTTCCAGCAGCCACACCTTTTCTTTGATAATTGTGGTGCCGGCCCACCGGCATCTCTTGATTAAAGGGCTGCCTGGCAGGGGCCGGCTTCACCATTATGGATTAAAGTAATTTTTTTCTGAAGCCTAAAGCTCTCTCACATGAGCGACAGTTTCAGAATGTATTAAAAAAGCCTTGTCCTCTAGCAGCAGGGGCTAACAAGGGAAATTAGTGAGCCCCAGCCAGGCCCTGCCTCAGAACCGTATTTGGGAGCCTTGCGGCTCGGCTCTAGCTAGCCCCGGCCCACTTAAAGCTCTGAAAGTCTACTGAAGTAGAGGTAGAGAAGAAAGGAGGAATCCGAGAGGAGAAAAGTGATGCAAGTAAAAATGGAGGGTGTATTTAAAACAAGGCAAAAGAAACTGAAAGAAGAGATGGTACAGAAATAGCAGGGATAAGACAGAAAAGTGGAAGAGGGATGTAAGATGGGACACTTTCCTCGTAGGTTTGTCAACATCCGGTTTAAGTAAGATCATATTCTGAAAACACAGGTGGTGGTGACGGCCATGAACCTTCATTTACCTCTTCGCCAGGCCACCTCGCACTCCCTTTACATGTAATGCCCTTTTAGTCGTCGCTCCAGAATATGTCAACCCGATTAAGCTATGGAGAAAGGTGAAACCTCGAGTACCTGTCGCAAGGAATAAGCGATGAAACAAATGTCCAGGTCCCCGGCTTGTCTATCTGCGCTCTTTCCTGAGATTCAAAGACCGTACCAAATAGAGAGATTGCTGCCCGTCGAGCAAAATACTTTTCTTTGGGATGTTAAGTTGAGACTACAATATAAGCAAAGATTCCTTTGCAAAGTGAAGGCGGCAGGCCTTGCTTTCCTGGTCAAAGCCCATACTACTGCAGCACGCCTATAAAAAGTGTTCTTTTATTTGTTGTCCCTATCTGAATTGCCAGCGGTCTAAGAGAGATGACTTGTTTAAGGGAATGGGTTTAAGGATATGCCTCACTGGGTGGACTAAGATCTCACAGGAGCCGTAGCGTTCCTTTCGAGAGCTGGCTGGGAAATTCAGGCTCAAGGTCTCCTGCAGGTTGTGCCAAGCCATCTAGGGATGTCCAGCGAGTCCAAGGTCCTTATAACGCATGGCACTGCCTTGCAAGGGTCAATGCTCAACGTGGTGTCTTTTTCTTCAGTTTCACAAACTGCACATTATGAAAAGAAAAGACTTGAAGTTTGACGGAATAGAGCTCCAGATGCCCCCACATGCCCCATCCAAATGATGGCATTACCAGAGGCCCTCCACTGGAGGAGTACTCCATTGCTCTGATCTAAACTTTGTTAGGAATCCTACCAAATCCAGGCAAAATGCAACTCAGATTGCAAAAGCATTAATCTAATAACCTATTGTACAGCGGTGATACATAGACCACTGGGAGCGTGCAAAGTCAAAGTGGCCTAAGTCATTTGTATTGTGTCATGGCATCTTTAGCTTGATATGAAGCTAAAGCAGAAATGATGTGTTATTGCTAGACTAGACTGGCCTACGTTGAATGTGGGCCAGTCTAGCCACATAATAACACTTATCAAGTTTGCTTTACCATTGATGCCATGTAAAAAAATGAAAACTATATGTGGACTGGCATTATTACTGTCAGTCTGCATATTTTGGAGCTCATTTTTAAGTCTCACATAATTTGGCAGTGAGGACCAGTTATATGTGCACCTTCACGTACATGGGTCCCCGGCACTACATTTTCATCATTTGCATGGCAGAGTGCATAAGGGGAGGGCAAAAGGTGGAGTGCAAGCATGCCTTTTGCCCTCCGCTGTGCAAACAATGGATTCCTGATGTAAAACTCGCCAGACTCCAGAGGAATCCCCAGCATTTGCACAAGCATGAAAATACATGCCTGCGCAATTGCTGCCTTTTACACATTTTCTTTCCAGTACACCAAGCTCAAAATGAGCTCCTTTATGTGACATGGCATTTCTTATTTGGCATCAACAGTAAAGCAAACATGATAAGTGTTATTACCTAGTTAAACTGGCCTACATTGGTAGTGCCAGTCTGCATTTCCTTTCTTAATGTGGCAAGGCATGTTTTACTTGGCATCAAGTGTAAAGCAAACATGATAAGTGTTCTTACATGGGTAGCTTAGACTATTGTGTCAGTGTGCATTAATTTTCTTACTGTGGCATGGCATTTGTTACTTTTTAGTTGGCATTAAGGGTAAAGCAAACATAATGAGTGTTATTATGTGACTAGACGCACTTACATTGGTGGCTTCAGTCTAGCCATATCATTGTTGTGTGTCTTGGAATTTTTGTACTTTGCATCAAGGGTAAAAGCAAACATAAGTGTGATTTTGTGGTACACTGGCCTATCTTGATATAGCCAATATGGATATACTTTCTTTCTGGGGCATGGCTTTTTTACTAGCTGGGAGGCCTTATATCTATATACTGGCATATATTTGTGCAGCCTGCATGGACATGTATAGGCACAGCCAACACGAAAATGTTTTATATACTGGCATGTGTTGTGGGAAAACGCATCATTGCATTGGAAAGTGGTCCTGTGCACTGTTGATAAATTGTATCTATTAGGTTTTTTTCATGTGCTACCATACAAAACGGATTGCAAACTGTGTGGCTTTTTACCCAAATTCTCACAGAAAGTGCTGAAAAATACACCATTTTAACTTATTTCATAAAAGAAAAAATTAGGCAGAGAACCCCCCACCCCTCCCCCACCCCTTGTTTATTTCTGGCTCCAGCATATCTGCCATATGCATTTTTGCCCCTCCAGTTTAAAAATTCACCAGCCTCCACTGGTTTCGGGGGGCATGATTGCCGGTAGTTTGGTCAGCGCTGCTTACAGGGACATATACTTGAAATACAGGTCACCAAATCCCTTCCAAAACAATAAAACACTGCTAACATCTAACATCACTGGTCAGTGTTCTGAGTCATCAAAATCAGTCAATGTACAATCTTTTAGATAAGATGATTGCAGCTTCCATTGTACCTCAAACCTCCCCAGTGGCCAGGAGCAAGCGGGGGAGTTTTGGTTGGAAGCATTTCTCATTCCTCGTGCACTACCTCAACAGGGACCACCTATCTGTTGCCAATGTCCATGTTCCCCTCAGAGTGAGTCTCCGAGCTCACTAAAAGTCTCTTCAGTGGTTGAACTTACAGGGTGACGCTCAGTTGACAGTCTTATTGAACATTTGAAACCTTGGAATTGATTTCTTTAAATTGCAACATATTCCTGGTGATTGTACATCTACCCTTTATGGTCGTGACCATGGTGCCCTTTCTGGCCACAGCCTCAAACACTGCTGACTCAAATGATAGGGGGAGCAGAGTCTATGATTCTTGATAAGTACATGTATTCACTATTAATCAGCCATTCCCCAGATCTTGCCTCTTGAAACTCTAATTACTGTCTGCTTGTGTGCATTGCATTTCCACAGTGCTACTCCCCATCCCCCGGGGCAGTCATGGCAACTGGGCTGGGATGGTAGTTTGCATGAGCTGACCAAACACCAAACTCGCCCGTGGATGCATGTGGTGTAACTCAATATTGTGCTAAGAATTGGAAAAGGGACTGTTCTTGACAATTAAACAAATATCAAAAAAAGACAATAGGCATCATTACGAGCAACGCCGGTCCGGTAACAATGGTGCCAGTAAGCCTGGCATGGTTGTTACCGGACCAGCACACTCCGAGACTGCATGTGGTCTGACCAGGCAGGCGTAACGGCAGCCGCTCACAGACTTTAAAGGAGGCACCGGCACAGTCATTTACAGTGCCGGTGCCTCCATGTTGCCCATTCCCATTAAGTCCTTTTGGACTCAAATGGGAATGGGGAATACCATTTTTCCGGCCCTGACTTCCCGGACGGGCGGGGTTAGAATCCCCCACTGTTACCGGCAAGCCAGGCACCAGAAAAATTCACGAGTCCGGCGGCAGCCTGCCGGTTTTACCGGCACAGCTACCGCCGGACTTGTAATGAGGCCCATTGACATCTCAATTTTTTTTTTTCCTTTATTGTTTTGGTTTATACAAACCTTTACAAAAGTTTACATCATAATTTCATATCAGCTAAAAGTTTTTAAACATATTTACATTTACATTCTTACATTTGCTTGTGTGGTTTACTATGACAACTTTACACCCTAAGAATATTTATCACCAAAACATAAAGTGGTAATTCAGTATTATTAGGCACGGTTAGTTCAATTTGCTCTACACAGTTTTGTTCAGGTTACTATATCCCCTTATGTTACTGCCCATCTTATAACGTTGGCTCAAAATAAGCTTTGCATTTCATCCTGTGTTCCTCAGTTCACAAGGTTAATTTACTTTCTTGGTACATGGATCATCCTAACAGACAGATATTTTGTAAACATGCGTTGACTCTTATTTTTAGGGTTACAGAGGACCCCTGTAGCACCTCGCACCAGAGATTCTCACTGTTAACATTTGAGCTGTCATTTACGAATTTTGAAAACAATTCTATTCTTTGATGCAATAGGTACGGACATCCCAAGAGTAAATGCATCAGGGATTCTGTCCTTCTCACTTGTTTACAAAATCTACAGTTTTTTTCCCTCTTCATCATTTGTTCCCCGAATGCACTGTCTCTCGTTTGTGTTTAAAACATTGAACCTGAAGCGCATAGCCATGTTCCTGAAGGACCTCGAGGGATATTTTCCTATATATTGCTTTGGTCTAGGGGCCCATTTCCAAAACGAAATTGCCTGGCAATAAAGATTCGAATTCAGCACCACTGCATTATTTTCAAGCCAGTCATGTGCTTTTAAAATGTCTTTGACCGTAGCTGGATTTCTGACCAACGTCTTCTGAGAAAGGCCCATATTCAGCAGTGTTTTTTCGCATGTAGATTTCAAAAAACACATGACGTTTCCCTTCACTTCTTCTTCTTTCATAAAGTAGTATATTGATTCCTCCTCTGCCAGCAGGCATTTTCTTAGCAGAGCGAGTTTCTTTGCATGCATGATACTCTGAATAGATTGGGGGCCCAGATCATATCGGATTAGTTCCAAAGGTGCGCACTTTGGGACAAAGAATACAATTTTGCGCCAAACTAATGTTTCCAGATGCCTCCGAAATGTAGCCAAGACATCTGGGAAAAACTCCAAACTCTATGTTAACCATGGGATGAGCCAAGAGCAGGAGCTACATCAGCTCCCAACTGACATAAACAGCCAGTATTACCAGCAATTCCCTGCATGGAGTCCTCTGGAACTCCATGCAATTGGGAATGACCACCGTTGCCGGCACGTGTAATATCCCCGAAAACTGGGTTATCAGGTGCCGATAACGGTAAGTCATTTTGCGGGTATCCCACCGGAATTACCGACGGGATAATGGCAAACTCCTAATGACCTTGTGAACTGAAAGAATTTCCTGAGGACTATATTTATTAAATACGTATCAAAATTATTTATTTAAACTGATACAATAATTATAAATGACAACTAATCATGAATAAATCAGCATAAGAGCAGCCATTAGGTTACATGTAAAATCACATCTAAAACAGTGTAGATAGTATTAATCATTTCTACACAACACAATCCATTCATTCATTCCACAGTCATACTCATACAAACAAACAGATGCAATCATGTTTTCACATACATTTTGAATAGTCTTCAATGACAACATACATGAATACATCATATTCAGCAGATGTTATATATGTCGCCATGCAGTGGATCTTATTGATTATTGTAATTTATATGATTGCGTCACCAATTAATTTCCATTTCCTAAGTCCTTTGGTACTCCATGGAATCAGGAATGACCACGGTTGCTGACACGTGGAATTTCCCGGTAATATGGGGATATCAGGCGCTGGTAACGGTAAGTCTGTTTGCCGGTATCCAGCTGGAATTACCGACGCGATAACGGCAAAGTCCTAATGACCGCCATAGTCTTACAAACTATCTAGTGACAAATAAAACCTATAAAGATTGGCAAATATTGATCATATGCAGGACAGGTCTCCATGTACTGGAGATAGAAATATGCAGACCACGACAGATTTGGAAGACAGGAATGACGGGATGTAAATAATGTGATCTTGGTCTTGTAGAGTAAATGCACTTGCTCATCTATTGCATGAAATATAGAGAAACCTGCAGACACATTTTTGGACAAACTGAAAAAGATGCACAGACTCCATGAATCGAGATGATGAGCAGAGTCTATGCATTCTCCTGGGTGAGAAGTGTGAAATAGCAGAATACCTGTCAACATGTCACAAACTAAGCGTTCGGTAAGAAAGTCCTACTGTGTAACCTGAGCAGGGCCCCGGAATGATATGATATGACATTTTATTGAAAGCGCGCCTATACACGAGTATTTTCTTTAGTCTGCTGGCCTTTCTCCCCCGGTAAAAGTTAATCCAAAGCAACACTGGTGAATAGCTTTATTTTATGCGCTGTCATAATAGGCAGCACATAAAATAATGTCTCGGCTACCAGGGCAGGAGTACCTCAGAGTGTCCCTGGGTGAGTTTTCTTACCCAGAACATGTGTCTTAGCTACAGGCTCACGGAACATGTTTACTTTTTATTAGGCTGCAATGAGGGTCTGGCCAGTTTACCACAATGCTAGCCTTTTGCTACCTGAACATGAGCGCAATGTCTTACTTCTGTTTTTGTAAGTCCTTTGTTGCCTTCTAGTGTGTTATTCTGGGTGGGAACAGCCATGTTTGGTCACATGGCTAAGCAAGCTCTAACTCCGAGCCTTCTGACTTGGAACTGGACAGAGAATCTGCAAGACACCTCCATCTATATCCCTGTGTGCATCGGCACTGATGCCTAAGGAAACAAGAAGGAGGCTGGGCTAAGCCGGTTGGGTGGCTAGAAGACCATACGTCTGAACACTGCAACGGATGTTATTGGTCCACTGAGTGCATATATACCTGTTCATTGAACTATCACTTATAGCATTCCTGTGCCCATGGATCTGAAGTCTTCACTGAAGATCCTGCCGGGAGCTCTGTTGCTGCACTCTGGATCTTCCTGCAAGGTGAAGCTCTGCTTCTCAATGACTAGAGAGTACCATCTGCAGCAATCCTTCCACTTGATCAAGCAGGCAATATCTGATCCTCCACCTCTGAAACTCCTACATATAGTCCCTTCTCCCCGTTCCATGGTGGCCATTTTCTTTGGAGTGTATTTCAATCTTTTAAGGGCCACCATGGAAAGGGAGAAGGGACTACATGTAGTCCCTTCTCCTCAAACCATGGCAGCCATTTTTGTTGGTTTTTTTTGCTCGAGTCGATTAACGATTAACACGCAGTTTCTCAACTTAAGAAAACATACTATTAGTACCCTGGTGCAAACTGCCAGGAACTAATAGCAACAGGACCCTTGAATGGGGGGCATTAACGGTTGGGTAATGCCCCAAGCGTGATAGTTACAGGCCTGAGTGAAGCAAGACCTTTAACGTAGCCCTGGGGCAAAACCCGACCTGTAATGCCCCTCTCTGAGGTTTCTATTGCTTTATTAAACTTACTTTTGTCATATTTCAGCATATATTATGCCTCATAAAACTTAAAATCTAAATCCAATATTGTTTTCGAAATATATAAGATAGCAGATTGTCAAAGGATATTTGTGTAATGCGGTAAATGCTATGAAAGGTTCCCTTGGTGTGTTAGCCTTCTGTTGTGGATTGGGTTTTGAAGTGTAAGGTGGTAGGAGGAATTAGAGGGGTGTAGGTTAGTCAGGGGAAGGCAGGAGTAGGTCTTACAAAGCAAAATAACA
The DNA here is from genome assembly GCF_040938575.1 of Ambystoma mexicanum. Taxonomy (NCBI): domain Eukaryota; kingdom Metazoa; phylum Chordata; class Amphibia; order Caudata; family Ambystomatidae; genus Ambystoma; species Ambystoma mexicanum. The sequence goes on along the minus strand of NC_090934.1, from coordinate 1,412,091,772 downwards.
TGCAGCTCTATGTTAAGCCCTACCTCGGATTCTGAATTTCAGGTTTTAGTATTCATAATCCTCAGGGTTTGAAAAGAATGAGTTTCAGTTGAAGAAGAGACTTTGGAGGGGTAGCAATGCTGTCAGATCATTGCACAGAAGTTGTCAAGTAAAGCGTTGATGGTGTTAGTAATGTGGATGGTGTCAGGGATGCAGATGGTGTGAAGAGAGTGGAAGAGATAATTCCAGTCGATTTAGCCAATACGGCACACTGGGTGAGAGAGCTGGGGCACGCGTGAGCTACAGAGTGCAGCGTGATCAGACGTTCACAGCAAGGATTAGAAGAAAGGACCCTAGAATGTTACATACGCAATGCACGTGAAGGACAGGCAACGTGTCGGACACTGAACTAGTACATAGAACCCAGCCCCATCTGCAGGCCGATGGAGGTAAACAAAACTTGAAAATGGATTTCAAGTAATTTAAACGATAAAAGGAAAGCAGGCATCTGCAACTTAACTACAAGTTATCAAATAACGAATAGAGGAGAAAGAGGAAAACAAAAAAAAAAAATAACACAGGCACCAGCATGAAAGGAAAGAATGAGCGTACACCCTCCAGAGAATATTCTGCCTACACCTGGACAACTTTCCATTCTGTGGATAGAGTGGAAGAAATATTAGCAAAATGATGTGAAGACAGTAGAGCAAGAAGAACTCCCTGAATATAAAATTAAGTAATTACTGCTACATGGCCTAGGACCAGAGGGAGAGTAGAAAAATAGTGAATTGGCCCCTTTGAGCAAAAATGCAGCCGGGGACTTTGACGATCATGAGAGCACATTTCGGCAGCTGGACTTGTATTATGCTCCAGAGACAATCATTGCAATACATAGATTTAATTTCTATTCAAGGATTCAGAAACAAGGAGAGAAAACAAAGGAGTATGTTTCTGTGTTGAAAACATTGTTCTTATAGTGCAGATTTGGTGCAGGAATGACAGCAGAAGAATTGATCAGGGATCAAATGATAATAAAACGCACAAAACCACAAAAGAGAATAAGCACACCCTTTCTTGTATTAACTCTATAAAGGATGGTAAGTTTACATTTAGATGATTTAGAGCTCCTGTGGCTCGTAAGAGCTCATTCAAATCTTAAAGGGTGCAGTGGAGAGAAGAAATGACTCTGGTATCAAAAAGGCAACAATATTGTGAACACAAGAGAGTTCCTATTGGTAATAGGAACTCCCGTCCCCTGCACATCATTCAATAGTGGAAAGAATAATTTCCCAAACAATTTTAAGTAATTCCAATGATTCAATACATTCACAATAAATATGTTTTAAAGTTTTAAAAGTAGATATTTCTGCCTGTAGCAATTGTTCAAAGAAATTAAATTTCGCAAGTTTGTTTAAATTATTTAGTGATTGTATTTATCTGATTTCAACAGGAAAGAAACACTTTATATATACGTGAGTTCCATTCACTCAGTAATTAAATTAAACATTGAAGTTGAAGGTAACACTTCCAAAGAAAATTCTGAAAAGTCCAATCAATCAATTCTATTAGGAGCTCTACATGTTTCGAGAGATTATATCTCTCTTCTTCAGGAGCAAAATAATTTCAAAGTAGTTCAACAAATTATAATCTCAACAAATCTTAGTTTCAAAAAAGAACATTTTTTCAAAGACATTTATCCTACAAGTCTTTCTTTGTGTGTTGTAGTAACCATTCCGTTGTGAAATCATGGAAACGTCATCTATTGTCGTAATTATTCCTTCTTTGATAGTGATCTGCAAATAGTATGATATGTGTGTTAGTAATGTTTAGGTCAAATAAGTGTTGTGTTATTTACATCTCATATAAGTACCAGCCGTACCTGCGTGTTGATGTAATCATAAGTCAGATTGAGTAGCCTGTTCAAGATTTCGAGAAGGATGTCAGATGTGTGACGGCTTGGAAATAGAATACCTAGAGAGGTAAGTGTTTACACTGTAATTCTCGGTGTTAATATACATTCACAGTTCAGTTCAAATCATGAGTTCAATGCAAATCATGACAATGGCAAAAAACTCACCATTTTGTAGTTCACAGAGAGTCTCATTCGATGTGTGCTCTTTTTCAGTGTTGAATTCAAGGCTTCTCTCTAAATCAGTAATAATGTGTGTTAGCGCGATCTCTTTAACTGCGTTTAGTATGTTATAAGTGAAAAATCATCCGGATTATCTGTATGTAGTAACGCGCTGACCATGAACGTATCGCTCTGTCTTCCTGTCTTCGCCAAGTGAAACCGGTTGCTAAGCAACGTTTCAATATATGATTATGTGATATAGTCACGTGATGTCCCGGAATACTGGGAACCGAAGTTCCAGTTCTTTAGCTAACTGCTTAAGTGTATTCTCTGAATGAATATGAATGTCAAAATATATGGATATATTCAGGGTCAAGGTGATATTGATAAGATGAACACGTAGTTCTCATATCCCGATTACGTGATGTGATGGGTTTATAGTAACTGTAGTTCTCAATCTCCCTATTGTATGTTTCAATATGATGAATAGAAATTGTGTACCTTGCCAGACATAAGTGTATTGGATAATCACCATTATGGTGAGGAGAGTAAACAAATCCGTGGTATACCGTGGTATACCCATGATTTTGTTATCCATTCGTATGATTCTTTTATGTCGCAATTATGTGGTTTAATCGGTTACTGGGAGCCGCAGTATGGAAGGGTCATACCAATAAAATTTTAACAATCAGGAAGAGATTGTTAAGGAACAATCATGCTAAGAGAATTTTAACAATCAGGAAAGTGATGCATATACTGAGTAATTAATGTAAATTGCAGAGGTGGCAGACAACAATAAATGTGTTAATTAAATCATAGCACAAATGTAAATGACGCTGTGAACATGATGGAAAGATAATCTATTTTTCACTACACAGCCCAAGTATACTGTACACAACATTATGCGGACCACCACCCTGTGACTCTTTATTGGTATGACCCTTCCATACTGCGGCTCCCAGTAACCGATTAAACCACATAATTGCAACATAAAAGAGTCATACAAATGGATACCAAAACCGTGGGTATACCATGGATTTATTTACTCTCCTCACCATAATGGTGATTATCCAATACACTTATGTCTGGCAAGGTACACAATTTCTATTCATCATATTGAAACATACAATAGGGAGATTGAGAACTACAGTTACCATAAACCCATCACATCACGTAATCTGGATATAAGAACTCCTTATTATATGTTGAAACTGTAGTTATACTACGTGTTCATCTTATCAATATCACCTTGACCCTGAATATATCCATATTTGTTGACATTCATTTAGAGAGTACACATAAGCAGTTAGCAAAAGAACTGGAACTTCGATTTCCAGTATTCCAGGACATCACGTGACTATATAACATGATCACATATTGAAACGTTGCTTAGCAACCAGTTTCACTTGGCGAAGTCAGGAAGACAGAGAGATACGTTTGCAGGCAGCGCGTTCCTACATACAGATAATCCGGATGATTTTTCATTTATAACATACTAAACGCAGTTAAAGACATCGCGCTAACACACATTATTACTGATTTAGAGAGAAGCCTTGAATTCAACACGGAAAAAGTTCACACATCGATTGAGACTCTCTGTGAACTACAAAATGGTGAGTTGTTTCGCCATTGTCATGATTTGCACTGAACTCATGATTTGAACTGAACTGTGAATTTATTAATAACGAGAATTACAGTGTAAACACTTACCTCTCTAGGTATTCGATTTCCAAGTCTTCACACATCCAAAATCCTTCTCGAAATCTTGAACAAGCTACTCAATCTGACTTATGATTACATCAACACGCAGGTATGGCTGGTACTTATGTGAGATATAATTAACACAACACTTATTTGACCTAAACATTACTAACACACATATCATACTATTTGCAGATCACCATCAAAGAACGAATAATTACGCCAATAGATGACGTTTCCATGATTCCACAACAGAGTGGTTACTACAACACACAAAGAAAGACTTGTGGAATAAATGCCTTTGAAAAAAAAATCTTTTTTGAAACTAAGATTTGTTGAGATTATAATTTGTTGAACCGCTTTGAAATTATTTTGCTCCTGAAGAAGAGAGCTATAATCTCTCGAAACGCCTAGAGCTCCTAATAGAATTGATTTATTGGACTTTTCAGAAATTTCTTTGGAAGTATTACATTCAACGTCAATGTTTAATTTAATTACTGAGTGAATTGAACTCCCATATATATAAAGTGTTTTTTTCCTGTTGAAATCAGATAAATACAATCACTAAACAATTTAAACAAACTTGCAAAATTGAATTTCTTTGAACAATTGCTAAAGGCAGAAATATCTACTTTTAAAACGTTAAAACATATTTATTGTGAATGTATTAAATCATTGGAATTACTTAAAATTGTTTGGAAAATTATTCTTTCCACTATTGAATGGTGTGCAGGGGACGGGAGTTCCTATCACCAATAGGAACTCTGTTGTGTTCATCAAATGATAATACACACAAACAATTTGGCAATTCAGAAGAGACTATGGATGGCGGGTGATCTCAATCTGGCAGAAACAATTGCAATTACCAAAAAGATCGAGCACACCTAAAGGTGTGCAATGGAAATTAAAACAAAGAAAAAGGAAGCGTTACCAAACAATCCAGACAACGCAGAAAGTAAAGAACCTGGACAAGTGAATATTGTGAAAAAGAAAACAGAGAACATCTAGGTAAGAGAAAAGGAAGACAAAAGAGTGAGAAATAAAGAATCCGTGAAGGAATCAAGAAAAACAAGCAAGGGAAAATACGCTCCAAAGGCTGACTTTGACAAAAACAGATGTTTTCGTCATGGAAAGGTTGGACACTATACAAATTGTAAGCTTTGCCCAGTATTGGGACAACATCGCTCTGCATGCAATGAGAAGGGCCATTCCACTGTGGTTTATAGGAACAAGAAAAGAGTCAACATGGTTCAAGAAGAAGAAGAGATTGGGGAGGATGAGAGAGTTATGGTGGTGTAAAATGATGGAAACCTGGAATGTCAAAGTTGTGAATTGGAGGGTGAAGATGATAGTTGACAGTTTTTCACTAAAGACGTTTGTCACAGCTAACAACCCGTGTTTGGTGGTACCAGTGTTGCGCATTCAGAGGATGGAAAAATCATTCAAAGATTCCAGAGATCCTCTCTCCAGGATTTGGGTGATTGAAAGGTTAAGCTGATAGTATTATCTTGAAGGGAGGATGTGCAACAGTGCACACGTCCAGTGCATTGAGGGAAAAGGTGGAGAAGGAATTGAATAGGTTGGGGGCAGATGGAGTGATAGAAAGATAGTCTCTGCGGAATGGGTAAGCCCGATTGTGGTAGCAACGAAGGTGAATGGGAAGCTGAGGATATGTTTGGATCTGAGGGATGTAAATAAGAACATATTGGTGGACAGATTCCCTCTTCCATTCATAACAGATTTGTTAAATTGCTTAAAAGGGGCAGATCTATTTTCAACATTGGACTTATTGGTGGCTTATCATCGGATCATGCTCACAGAAGACTGCAAAGACATAGCATTGTTCATTACATCTATTGGAATGTTTCATTACTGCAGGATGCTGTTCAGATTGGCGTATGTGGATGTGGTGTTCCAATAGATGGTAACGCATTTATTGAGAGGTTTGCCAGCAACTGTAGTGTATCAGGATGATTGTTTGGTCTATGGCAAAGGGAGGCGTGAGCATGATGCAATGGTGTGTGCAGTGTTGCAGAGATTGAGAGAAAAGGAGTTGAAACTGGAAGTGCATACATGTAGATTCAGACAGAAAGAGGTAGAATATTTGGGACATGTGATAGTGGTTGAGGACATAGACTGAAACATGATGCCATGGAAGCAGTAAAAAGGGTGACAGTGCCAACAAATAGGGAACAGGTGAGATCATTTTTAGGGCTGGCCAAATATTCCAATAGGTTCATAAAGAATTTTTCAGTTGAGATGGATGTTAAAGAAGGAGGTTAAGTTTGAGTGGAGTGAGGTGTGTGAGAGAGTTATGTGCGAGATTAGGGAAATGCATTAAAGTTGACAGTAGACACCAGTGGAAAAGGATTGGAGGTGGTGCTATATCAACAAATAGGAGTTAAAGAGTAATATGTAATGCTTCCAGAGCAATTACTGATACCAAAACGAAATATTCAGTGAAAGAAAAGGAATTGCTGGCATGTGTTTGGGGAGTGAACCATTTTTGCAAGTATGTGTGGGGTGCACAATTTACCATATGCACAGATCAAAAACCATTGGTGGAGTTGCTCATGGTTAAGGCAATAAAATGGTTTCACCACTTTTGGCGAGGTTGAGTTTTAAGTTTATTTTTATTTTATTGAGCATTTGTTAGGAGCTTTATACAACTGAATAGTGTTTCGAAGCACTGCAAGGCTACAGGGGAAATGTAAGAATGGCAAAAACAGTAAAATATAGTTGTGGTCCTACTTGTCCTTGTGGCATTCAGCTGTGCACGTGCAGTGAGGAGAAGGGCAGGAGATAGGTAGGGGGCCAAAGGAGTGGGCAAGTGCTAGCAAAGGGCCCGGGAGGGAAGTGCTAAGGGGAACCAGGGAGGAGAACCTCAGGCTAAGTGCAAGTGCAGGCAGCTCCCTCATGTGGGATTCAGAGCCACCAGGTTGGGTGTGCAGGGCAGTGCAGTGGGGGTGCTGGTATCAACTGGGAAAACGGGCCTGCAATCCTGTGAGATTCATGAGGATAAGGCCACCAGTCACAGCGGCAGTGGGGAGATTAGCAGGGAAGGGCAAGAGGTAGAGAAGAGCACAGTTTTGAGCAGTTTCCGGAACTTGAGGAGGTCCGGCTCAAGTTTAGTTGCAAGAGTATGACTGTAAGTTTGAGTATGTCCCTGGTATCGGGAACAAGGTGTCTGACTTCCTTTCAGGGTTGCCTATAGGAGGAAATGAACAAGGGAAGGGTGACAAAGATTTTATTTATTTTATTTAATTGGTTTATTATAATGTGTTTAACACCTGAGTTCGGTTTCTAAGCGCGGATCCGGGATTCCAAGACCAGCGCATTGCACCTGTGCTATCCTCCATTGTGATGAGCTAGTGGCATTTTTGCAGGGTGTGGTAGGTCAGAATGAATGGAAGGAAGGGTTAGAGAATGACGAAGATATGTGTTCATTGATAACATTTAACAGAGAGGGATGGCCAATAAAAATGGAAGTGAATCCAAAGTTGTTACCATTTTGGAAAGTAAAACATGACCTATCATCGGAAATTGTTGTGGTTATGCGAGGTCAAAGTTTGGTCCCACCGGAGTCATTGAGAAAGAGGATCATACATTTACAAACAAGGGACTTCCTGGAATGTGTGGTACAAAGTTAAAGGTGAAAGAGAAATATTGGTGGCCACGTGGTGATTTGGCTGTGGAAAGATTTGTGAGGAATTTCTGGCCTCATATTCATTCAGACAAAAGTTGTTGAGTGATAAAGAGGAGTATTACACTAATTGAGGTCTGGGCTGGTGCATGGAAAATTGGAAAATAGTGGGCCTAGATATTTTTGGGCCATGTAGGAACATGGGTATAGAGCTGAGGTGCTCCTTGGTGATGATAGTATATTATTCAAAGTGGCCTGAGGTGAAGTATATACGCATGGTTATGTGCACAAGAAGTGGTAACATTTTTGGATGAAGCATTCCACATGGAAGGGTATCCAGAAGTGGTCATCAGTGATAATGGTGCTCAATTTAGAGCAGCTAAGTTAAAGAAGGTGGGATTTCAAGGGACGCTTTCTGTAAATTATCAGCCTGAGACTAATGGTTTGGTAGAGCGTTTTAACAGGGTGTTGGTAGAGGCATTGAACAGACGAAGAGGAATAAATGAATGTGCTGGAAGTGATAGATGAAAGGTTGTGGAGTGTGAGGATGTCTCGGAACAAGTTGACAGGCAAATCTCCTTTGAGCCATATGAGGGGAAGAGAACTGAATACCAAGTTGAAGCCAGCATGGGTTAATGGACTTACTGTAAAGGCTGTGGTTGATGGTGGATAAGTGATGGGGCAGATTAAAAGTGCCCAAGATAAGTACAGGAGGGAAGTAAATCAAGGAGTGAATTGGTGGAAGGAGATTGGGTGAGGATAAGAAGTGGACGTTGCATAGGGAAATGTGAATGCAAGTATTCAGATACCCTGAGGGTTAAATATGTGTTTTGAAATGCAGTGGGATGTGAAGATGGTTCCATTTGGAATTTTAACAGAGTAGTGGGGTGGAATACTAGTGGTTTTGGTATGTCTTGGAAGGGTAAGAGTTGTAAGAGACTAAGGTATAGGACATGGAATGATGACGATGATGTGAGTGGTTTCGGTATCAGAAGGCATCGGAGTGTTAGGGAGGAGCCATTGGAATGTTTCAAGGAGGAGAATGTTGGTAATGCGGATGTTGTTGGGAATGTGAATGGTGTGACGAGAGCGTGTGAGCCACCTGGGTGGTCTAAAGATTATGTAATGCAGTAATAGCCTGTAGGGGGTCCTGTGCGCTTATTATTGATTAACATGTTAGCAGTTAACTTGTAAAAGAGTTTTGTTAGAGTGTAGTTTTTCTTTTAGGTTCTAATGTTGTGGGTTGCTCTAAGTGAACATTTAATATTGTTAGTTGTTTTTGGTTTTGGTTGTTGGGTTTGTGAATGTTTAGGGAGGGGGATATGTTATGTTGTATCTCGGTTTCTGAATTCCAAGCTTTGGAATTTACAATCCGCGGGGTTTGAAAAGAATTAGTTTCAGTTCAAGAAAAGACTCTTTAGGGCAGCAGTGCGGTCGCTTCATTGCACAGAAGTTGTTAAGTTAAGCAATGAATACTTACCTTGAGGCTTTTAGTGATGATTAACAACACAACATTCTGCACTCATAAACTTGCACAGAAACCCTTGTGTACAGGCACGTTATAAATGACCTATCATATCATATCATATATCACTCATACCCCTGGCCAATTGCAGACAGGTCTCATTTGTCTAGCTCCCAATGTCTTCTCTCTCTCTCTCTCTCTCTCTCCCCCTTGACCGCTCTCTTTTTCTCTGTCTTAAATACATACATTGTATCCCATGAGAATCAAAACAAGCATCTTAAAGGTGGCTGATGAGAGAGAGGGGCAGTATGTGGAAACTCAGACATTGCCATTACCTGCAAAGGCTTATGAGAGACAAGAACATAAGGTTCAGTGGAACAGCAGCTTAAAGTACCACTGTCATCCATTTCACCTTCCTTAGTATGTTGGTAAGCAGGCTCAGAGATGCCTCAAACCTTGCTCTCACATGCCCAGGTGCTATGCTCACTAGCCTGCTAGGAATTTTGCCCATTGAGAGCAGGGCCCGTGGAGGCAGGGTAAGACATTTATGAGGGGCTCATAAGGGGATTGGTTTGGGCAGGCATCATAATCCCTGCTCATTTCATCCAAAGGTCGAGCATCAAACTCTTCTCTCACAGTCCTAAAATGAAACCACCTCCTCACTACTACTTGCCACAACTCATCAGGTGTTGATGCTGCACCAGGCCATTGGTATCAGAGTGATGCTGCAGGGGATTCTTCAAGATGAAAGGAGGATTAGAAAAAGATGGGAGGTGAAGTGTGGATTTCAAAGAAAAAAGGAATATGTAACTGCAAAGGCGAAAGTGTACTAAAGGCTAAGGGTTGGCTTGTGCCCAATGTTAAACTCACAGGAGGAAATGCTGAAAACCCTTTTCGCAAAATAAAACTTCCATCTTAAAAATTGTACCTTGCTTCATTGAGATAATTGTACAGCACTCTAAAAATGTTGAGGTGAGAAGTCCGCAAAATATAAAAGCAGAAATTCACCTAATCCCTAACTACACTACTCCATACAACTGGTGGGGAGCAGAGTACAAGAAAGATAGGATTTCAGGGTCAGTTCTTAAATTACCTGGAAAACATTGTTATGTTTAGAAACAGTGTTCAATACAATCATCTATAATTTCATGAGCAAAAAATGCAATGCATTTCAAAAGTAAGCACAATTGAATGGGCACTCTATTAATAACAAATGTCAGAAAAATGCTTTGATACACTTGTAAATGCAAATGGAATCCCATTGTATATATACTAAGTAATAGTATATGTGAGAGTTTAAAATAGGGAATATAGGGGTGGCCTGGAGCTGCTTCGACCGGCAAGTCTGCCTAAGAGCTCCCGCCTGACCCAATACGCCTTTCATCATAAATGCTGCTTTCTGAGCCCGTCGGAGCCCGGAATTGAAACCACCGGTGGGGGATCCCCTTCTGCAGCCGCTGCCCGAGTGGGTCCCGGTTCCGACCTAATATGACTTGATGCGGTCCCTCTCCAGCCCCGGGACCCACTCGGCAGTAAAATGGCCGCTGCGTCTTCATGGCCCGGAGGCCTTCCAGGAGGGGGTGGAGCGGCATAATATCGCCGCCGAACAGCCACCGAATGGAATAAGCCAAACTCAGCTTGCTCGCTGCCCGCCTTTGATTTACACATGCATCGGAGCCCATTGACCGTCTTTCATCCAGATCAACGGAGCACAGTCCCCATTGCCTGCTGAAGCGGCGCTCCGCAGCGGACACAGGAGGATCCCCAGATCTCCAACATCCCCCACCTTCTGGGTCCGGTTCGTTGTCTCCCGCCTGGCTCCACTCTCCCCGGCTTAGGGGAAAGACTACCTCGCCCAATCCAACGCGATCTCTCAAGTAGACTCAACCCACGCAACGCCCGGCGCAAGCACCCATCAACCCCTCCGGCCCTGCCGAGGCCGGGTGTTCCGACTCCAGCCCAGCCCGCCAGAAGAGGCCCCCGTATTCTCCCTCGGCGAAGCAACACAATCGCCGACTCCCCCGGGGCTCCTCCTCCCCCACTTTGGGTAACAGACAGCCGGGAAGAGCCCCCAGCACATGCTGCCCCGGCTCACCCCTGAGGCGGCTCCTCACAACCAACTCTGGCAACGGACGTCGTGGACTCAAGACCTGCCGGCCTTCCGGGCCTGACTTTCATCTCGCCTCTTCCCACCGGGTCCCAAATCCCCCGGCACAGCAGCAAGGCTTGCCGCCCATACTCCACCAGAGCCATCGGAAGGACTTAGCCTGCCCACCACCCCTGCCGCGCACCCCTCCTCCGCTCCCGCTGAGGGCACGGACACCTACTCCAGCTACCGGTGAAGACCCCCAGACACGCTCCCCCCCACTCTGCTATCCGCACCCCACTCTTCGGCGCCCTCGGGCTCTGGGGACTCGCGATCCTCAGGCCTGCAGGGGCTGTGGATCCGACCATCTGCCCAGGCGGTCCCTGGCACACGGACCCCTCTGTTGTGGGCCCCATTGCCCGTTCGGCTCCCGCACTCTCGGAGGAGTCCCGAAAAGCAGCCCGCAGCTTGAGGGAAGAGAAAGCTGCTCCCTGAAGCGACCTCCCGGAAGAGCGGGAAGTCCCCGGAACGGCAGTCCAGCAGACCCGCACAGCATCACATCAGCACACCAGCACAGGAGATAAGAGGTGAGGAGTCGGGGGGAGGAGGGTAGCCTGGCCTGATTCGGCTGTGTCCCTGGAGCTGGCACCCGCAGACACAGCGGGCCAGTCTCTGGGAACACTCAACAGCAGGCCCCTCAGGAACTAAACCCAAAATCAACATCCCCCCCAACTCCGAAGATCACCGCCACCGCCCGATTACCACTAAGGAACATATCTCAACTCTCCATAGCTGGCGGCAGCCACGGTGGGGCACGGAGATCTATCACCAGATCCACATCCGCCCATAGTATTCGTTGGAGCACCCACACAGAAGCGATCCCATTCAAACCCCACCACCCACAAAATGTCTAAAAGCGGGAAGTCAGCAAAACAAACTGACATTGCCGCCCTCATGGCCACCTCAGCCGGTGAAAGGGCTAAGAAAGCTGACCCATCGGAGGACCCCAGCAAGAATAGCACCCCCACACCGGCTGGACCGGACCCCAATCCACCACAAGCAGCAACCAAAGCCGATTTGCAAGACCTACTATCAGCCCTAACCAGGGAAATCCAAAAAAGCTCAGAAGAAGTTACCAAGAAAATCAACTTCGTGGATAAAAGGGTGGGGGAGGTAGAGCATCGGACCACCGAAATAGAAGCCAAGGTCTGTGACCAAAGATTTGAAATTGAACACGGCAACGCCCTGGAAACAAAACAGGAGGATTTAGAAAACCGATCGCAGAGGAACAACATCAGGGTCCAAGGAATCCCAGCCTCTATCCCAGAAGCAGAATTGAAATCCTACGTATCGGATCTCTTCAGATTCTTAATCACCCTGCCGGACAACTCCCCCCTGGAATTAGACCGGGTACACAGAACAATCCCAAGGAAAACATCCACATTCCCCCCAGATGTGCTGGCTAGGATACACTTTTTCCAAATAAAAGAGGACATAATGCGTGAAGCAAGGCAAATGCGACAGATCACTTTCCGAGGATCTACGATCTCACTTCACCAAGATCTAGCGAACTCAACACTCCAGAAACGTAAAACCATGCGGCCCCTGACAGTCTGGCTGCAAGATAAGAAAATTCCATATCACTGTGGATTCCCCACTTCTGTAAAATTCAGATGGGAAGGATCACAGAGACATATACAGTCCATGAAAGAAGCAGAGAAACTCATGGGCCAAAGAAGTGCAGAGGGCGACTCTGAATCAGAAGAAACAAACCGCCCTCTCTGGGACAAGTCTCCAGGGGGAGCGTGGTCCAAAACCAACAGACGGCGCAGACTCAGGGGCCCTCCGAAGAAAGACGGCGACATGGGATGAGTATCCGGCAATGGCCCTGTGACCCATTAGCTCTGAATTTCTTCATAAAAAGGATCACCCAACGCCGGCTACGATTCTACCTCAGTTAAGATAAGTAGCGTACAAACATCCGCGCAGAAGCGCGGGCAGCAGCAGAGCTTCATCATGGTTCATCTCGGTGGCCAAGTTGGCCTACCCCGAGCGTATTGGTGCCACTAGTTCCCCAGTGGCAGTAGGATGTCGTTTCTCCTACCAGTTCAATGTTGGGAGGGAGGGAGGAGGGTGGGGGAGAAGGGGCCTTAAACGGACAAACCCAAAGCTATGGACATTATTCGTCTCCAGTATTGTCCTTTTACAATTCAACGCAACATGCAATGACAACAGAAAGCAAAATACCACTGCAATACAACCGCAAAAGACGCTCCAAGACTCAGAGATCTGGTTGGGGGAACGATGGATGAGGTACACTCAACGCAACAGAGCAGGCTATGGCTAATACAAACGAAATAAGAATACTCTCCTGGAACATCCAAGGGATAAACTCACTAAGAAAGCGCAGATCAGTTGAACACTGCCTGGGTCATCTATGCGGAGACATTGTCCTACTTCAAGAAACCCATCTATTAAAGGAAGACGAACACTGCATAAAATTCAAGAGATTCAAGCAAGCTTACTTCGCCACAAGTTCAGTCACAAAATCAATGGCCGAATCAATCACAGTCCTACAACACAAACCCGGGAAGGATCCCGAGCTACCTGATTCCTACCGCCCAATATCACTCCTGAACAACGACGGCAAGATCTTTGCCAAAGTATTTGCTAGAAGACTAGGGCCGGTCCCCCCATGTTTAATTGACCAAGATCAGAGAGGGTTTATCCCTGGAAGAGGGACCCACGACACCATATGGCGAACGATAAACTTAATTGAGTGTGCCCACAAAACAAAGTTAGGGATGGCAGTGATTTCACTAGATGCCCACAAAGCCTTTGACCGGGTGGACTGGGGTTATATCCAAGCAGTCCTTAAACACTTTGGCTTCGGCCCCAACTTCACCACATGGGTCATGGCCAATTACCAAGTTCCCACCACACAACTCCGAATTAATGGCACCAGGTCAGGTCACATACACATCTCGAGGGGCACCAGACAGGGTTGCCCACTAGTTTTCGCCCTGTCCATGGAACACTTTGCCGCTAGAATTAGACAAAATCAGAGTATAAAGGGGATACCCGGTAGGTGACCAAGAATGTGCTAATCATTGCCACAAACCTCCATGGGGGCACTATGGAAAGAGATCGGGGAGTTCGGGGCCCTATCAGGATTCAAGGTTAACTTATCTAAATCCTCAGCATTACCCATCAACCTCCCTACCCAAGAAAGGGATTCCCTCAACCCACTTTCACCAATCCCTTGGGCCAAGGGTGCAATTGAATACATTGGGGTCCAGATCACTAAAGACCCAATGCGACTGTACTCGAACAACATCCCACAATTAACCAGCGACCTGCAAAACGACCTCAAAAGGTGGAAACAGCAGGAAATCTCCTGGTTCAGGCGAATTACTGCCGTCAAAATGAACCTGATCCCCAGATGGCTATACCACTGTGCAGCACCACCAATACAGATACCAGGCCCCGCCATAAATGCTCTACAAAAGAAAATACTAGAATTTGTTTGGGGGAGGAGGAACCCTGAATTAACAAACAAATCATGCTGAAGGGGAAACCACAGGGGGGGTTGGGAGTCCCTGACCTGGCCAGATATTCCCTAGCCGCTCAATTATCACACGCATTCTCCTGGGTGCAAGAAGTAGACCCCCCCGAAATGGCGACAAATCGAAGAGGCTTGGTGCCCGGTCCCACTACCCGATCTCCTGCACCTACCAACTATAAAGCCACAGGCAAACAGCGGGCCCCTATCGGCCACGACTGTGACGACCCATTGCTGGAAAGCCGCAGCTTGGAAATGGGGAGTACGATCCGCCCTGGGACCCTTGACACCCATCTGGAACAACCCTGAATTCTCACCAGGAAATCCCCCGCGGGACTTCCAAGCCTGGTCAGTAGGGGCCTGGTGAAAACTAGCGACTTTCTAGAAGAGGGCTTACTCATCACATTCGAAAGGTGCAAAATAAAATTCGGAGTGGGAGAGCTGGAAAGATTCCGCTACACCCAAATCAAGCACTGGATGTCCCACAGAAACACCCGAGTAAAATGCTCTAGAGAACCAACAGCGCTGGAACTCACGCTATAAATGCCAACCAGCAGAGGCAGGACGTCCACTATCTACCGGCTCCTAGACAGAGTGGGAAAAGGATCTTGGGCGAGAAATAGCGGTAGAAGAATGGGGGAAAATTTGGGCTAGATTACACAAAAGCTCACAATGCATCAAGAACAGGGAAGGGGGTTATAAACTGTGCTACAGATACTATATCACCCCTGCTCAAATCCATAAAGCCAACCCAGACATCCCTGACACATGCTGGCGCGGCTGCCCGGTTCCCGGATCTGTATTCCACTTGCTGTGGTCCTGCCCAAAGGCTGAGGTATACTGGAAGGAAGTCCTAAAACATATCAAAGATATCTCCGGACTCTCCATTCCCTGGGACCCAGGAATTGTCCTTTTAGGCAAACCCGGAGACGGAGCATTCCTGATCTCAGGACAAATACCCTGCCTATGCAATCACCTACTACTAGCCGCAAAAATCGCAATGGCCCGACTATGGCAAGACGAAAGTGGCCCCTCGATTGCCTTATGGTGGGCCAAATTCCGGGACATAGCAGTAGCTGAAAAAATCACTGCAATACGAACAGACTCCCTAAATAGAACCTTGAATATATGGGACCCATATTTGGATTACGCGGCCAAATTCCCAGCCCTCACTAGGAGACCCCCACTCACCAGATGGCTCCAATGTAGCCAACTTTACTGAACCCCGGAGATCCCCTAATTACGCCAGAGGCAAGTCGGACACCTATCCGCGACCAAGATGAACCACCGACAATGGCCAGGAGACCAGCATCAACCCCGCCTCGAACCTACAAACATTCCGAGAGACACTTTATCATGAATTAACTTATAATTATTGCATTGTTGTAATTAATATATTACGTTGTAATAATCAATAAAATGCTGTTATGAAAAAAAAAATAGGGAATGTATTATAGTTTACATTTTCATGGCAACATACAATGTTCAGCTAGGGCTTTGGCAATGCTGATTTTGTTAGTTCCCCAGTGGACCTGCTACAAACTTATTTCTGTTCAGCTCTGCCTATTGTTAATGAGAGTAGGGTTGGAAATCAATGAGAATAGTGTTGCCATCGGGAGACAAACAAGGCTTATTTATCTTACATTAGAGAAACCATTAAACTCCATGAAACCAAAACCCATTTGTCGAAAGCCCTTGAGTTAACGAGATGCCCCCACCTAACTGGATGCATTTCAAGTGAAAATGTCATTAACACATGTGTTTACATTCCAGTTATGCCTCAGTCATGGCCCTCTGCAAATATATCATTTAAACTGATCACATGCTTGGAGCTTGATATTCCAAGATTTGAGCCAAACATAGGTAATTGCATTAAAGGGTCACCTCTTTGAATCACTTAGGTAAGAAATCCCACTATCTGCCAATCCATGAAAGGCTCTGCAAGCAAAAGAGCCATGTTAGCCAACCTTATTAATCATTGCCTGAAGGGTATGCCTGTATACAAGCTTTCATTATTCGAGAAAATGAAACTCACTTAAAGTTAGCACCAAAAATGCATTTAAAAACAATTTTCAACATAATTCCACAACAAGATGATGTGGAACCAAAAGAAAAGGTGTGTTGCATCCGTGAGATTCTCTTCTAACAAATGAGTCTAAACATATGTGTAGGATTCTTAATAATTGATAAAAATCACAATTATTAATAAGTCATATTTCATTACATACAATATGTAAAAATGGGATTCTGAATTGAAAAGTGTCCAGAGGATACAGCCCCCTCCCTGTCACATGTTTAGACATGTGATCCACCTATGAACATTTAGGGGTGTATATTTTATAGGAGTCTCTGCCTATTAAACAAACCAGTGGAAATACGACCAATTAAAAGGTGTGATGTCATGATGGCATAGGCCCTCATTACAACTCAGGCGGTAAGGGGTTTACGGCGCCGTAAACAGCGGCGACCCTTACCGCCTGAGTACGAGGTCCCTTAGCGCCATGGCGGACTTAACACCTGCTTTTAGCAGGTGTTAAAATCCATGGCGCTAAGGGACCTTGGAGTTAATTACGCCACCGTAATTTACGGTGGCGTAATTAACGCCTTCCCCACTCCCATTATGCCCTATGGGGCAAAAATGGGAATGGGGAAGGGTAAATGGGGATTGGGGACTTACCGCCCCGCCAAGGTCGGAATGGGGCGGTAAGTCCGCCAACCACCATGGCGTAAACGTAGTTTACGCCATGGTGGTAAAGTCACGGCCCAGGCGGTAACTTACCGCCTGGGTCGTAATGAGGGCCAGTGGCCCTCATTACAACTCAGGCGGTAAGGGGTTTACGGCGCCGTAAACAGCGCCGACCCTTACCGCCTGAGTACGAGGTCCCTTAGCGCCATGGCGGACTTAACACCTGCTTTTAGCAGGTGTTAAAATCCATGGCGCTAAGGGACCTTGGAGTTAATTACGCCACCGTAATTTACGGTGGCGTAATTAACGCCTTCCCCACTCCCATTATGCCCTATGGGGCAAAAATGGGAATGGGGAAGGGTAAATGGGGATTGGGGACTTACCGCCCCGCCAAGGTCGGAATGGGGCGGTAAGTCCGCCAACCACCATGGCGTAAATGTAGTTTACGCCATGGTGGTAAAGTCACGGCCCAGGCGGTAACTTACCGCCTGGGTCGTAATGAGGGCCATAGTATGGGAATAATTCCCTTTCTATGAGAAGAAACATGAAGGGAATAAAGGGAGGAAAAAGCTAGGATTTTGAACCTGCAGAGAAGAGGCCTCCTTTTCCAAATGGATGAGTTCTGATCTTGGATAATATCTGGAGATGAAAAGAGCCTTATCCATGAGGAAGCCTGAAGCAGATGTAGACATTATTTCCTAGAGGATGGGGAGATAAACCAGAAGGGGCTAACTGACTGGACATTCCCTGGAAACAGTTGAGGGTGCCAGTGGGCTCCGTGCAATAAATCATTGTTTAAAAGTGAGTATGAAAATTCCCCAATGTAATTACAAATATGCCTTGTGGAACCATGTATCTGCTAAGCCCCAGGAGTGGATGGACTGGGAGCCATTTCCACTAGCGAGAGCTCATTCCATATAAAATGCTTCAAGATATAAAGTGGGAACTGCACTTTGCTTTCTCACAGTATATAAAACCGAAGCCAGATTTGTTTAACATGGGAAAAGAAAGCATTTCTGCCCAGATTGTGCGCAGATCTTTGTAAATCCAAAGCAATTGGCAACAGTAAAATATATATATCACGTATGATATACATACATATACATATTGCACACGATTTATATATTTGTGTGCTACAAACAACACACACCTGCACAATGGTGGGGGAAATGAGCACAGAGCACATTTGTTCAAAGCCCCCAGCTTCGCTGAGTGATCCCTCAGCAAGGCTGGGGGCTTGTCATACTACCAACCGTGGCACTCCTCCACAACAGTGACCAGGGTGGTACCATTTTGGTACCATGTATGGGCGCCACTTTTTTGCTTTTGCAAAAGTGGAGGAGTGTCACGTGAATGGGCTTCAAAAATGAAACTTTCCGAAAGTGCTGTTTGCTAGGTTGGTTTTCTGCCCTTCCTAGCAACCAGCACACACATTCCAAAAGTGGCGCATTCATTCCGATTTCTGAAGGAGGTGCCACCTTCAGAATAGGTGTTAAGTAACAGAAAGGTTACTAACACTTTCTGCGACCTTTTCGCTACTTAACACCGTGATGAGAATCGAGCCTGAATGTGTGAACAGTTTCTCATTAAGATTTGCACAGACAGGCCAGTCCTTGCTTCTGTAAATCAGTTACAAATATCTCAACATTTTATTGTGGAAACTTCCCCAGCATAAAGTTAGGGGGCCACCTTTCAAGTGATTTTATTTTAATAGAACAACATTTTTATTCCAAATACAGCCAGGTTCCTGTCCCAGAATTGTGGGGTAGGATTGTATATTAGGGGTTGCTAAATGAGGAACAATTATACCATACCACAACATCTTAACAAGAGCTGCTATGTTTTTGATGTGTGTTTTAATGACCATTATACCTTACCCAGCCCACAGCAGCACACCTTACTCAACCTACAGTGGAGCTTCGCTCTCACACCCTCACCCATAGGTAGGTGCCAAAGCAGCTTCTATGCCCTTTGGGCAGTGGGACTAGGGGTTTGGGGGCTAGACCTCCACACAGTGCTGAATGCTGCTTTCTAAAACTTCTCCCACTTTCACAACCAGTCTCTGGTTTGGTCCTATGATAATCGTGCCGATTGCACCTCTCATCTGTGGTGACCAGGCACATTCGGTGCACTGGGCAAGATCCGTAACACCATTGGGGCACCACCTCTCCATTCTACAACCCAACGTCCATTTAGGTATTCTGCTTAAGCAAAAAACACCTAGATCCCTCCAGGCTTGGCACGCTATACAAATGTCAACATAAATAAATAAATAAAGGTCCACTGATCACTGGAACTCTGTCTAACGAGCAAATAGACATCTACCGCTGCATAAGAACCAGGAAAGCAGTCTACTAGCAGGCCTACCCCCATGTATCATTTAACAAGTACCCATCACAGGCAATGAAAGCAGTGGTCGAAGTGAGCGGAAGCGGTCGGGGCCGGTGCGCCTCTACTTTTTAAAATTAAGTTTTACAGTTCCTATACTTTTATTTTAAAAAGAAACCGTTCCGGAATGGTTTCGTTTTAAAATAAAAGTTTAGGATGAAGTTGAAACTTGCACTTTCAGTACAATACACTGAACGTTCCCTTAAACAGCAGGTGCATGTGTTTGGGGGTTTGTATTGTGTGTGGGAGGAGGCGTGGTGATGGGGTTTGTGGGGAGTTGGTGCGGCCAGCAGGGAACATGGCTCCACTACTTCTTTTCGTACACTTCGACCACTGAATCAAAGTAATGCTTGGCTCTATCGAAGAAAAAGAAACAAATGAAGGACTGGTGATGAATTAATGTAAACAGAATGTATTTCTCTTTTCAGTGGCTCTGGTGAAGAAGTGGTGTTTGTTTTTTTCTAGCGTATCACAAAATCGCCTTGCAAGATTCAGAAATCAGCAGCTGGCCTGTCAGGGTACTAATTGCCTTCAATGAGGCAGTCGTCTTCAGAGCCGGATAGGAAACTGTTTCATGCAAGAGCTAAGGGGAGAACTCCACGCTTGATGCAGGCGAGTTTCAGCAGAGCGGATGCTTTTGCCTTTATTTTAGCAAAGTTCATTCAAAGGGCACATCACACAGGCGCTCAGCTTTTGACCCCACAAGCAGACATTTCATGTATGAATTCGGCTGGACAGAGCTTTGCCGGGAGCCCTTCCTGTTTGATTTTCAAAGTTATTTATAAACGGCATATAATCGCTGGAGTCTCTGGACGACGAGAAAACACCGCCAGACTGAATTTGCATTACCTAAATGTCATAATTGGAGAGAAGTAGGCTTTTTTCAAAAAAGCATTTCACACATTTTATTAACTGTTATGTTCCGAAATAGCTATCGAGAAACTCATTTAAAAAAAAAAAAGGATTCTGTGAACATGTTTTTATATAGGATTCCGCAGAAGAATATATGCTGTGTTACTTAATATATAGTTCCTATCTGGCTTTTCTATAGCTTTGAAGCGCTGTAGGGTCATGGGCCCTTTGGCATGCCTTAGTGTGAGCAGACATGAAATAAAAAGAGCATTACATTGCATGCAAATAGTATTTATAATTTCAAGCAAGAATTCAATGTTTAGCAGCGATGACTAGTGTAGTGATATTTTAATAGCTGTCTTGTGAAGAGTGTTCAGGCACAGGGTGGATTGCTATAGCAGTGACTTTGGGCCTCATTACGACCCTGGCGGTAGGGGGTTAAAGGCGCTGGTAGAGCTGCTAGCGCCATTAACCCCCTACCGCCTCATTACGAGGTCTGCTTGCGGGTCCCGCAAGCAGACTAGGATGCTAACAACGGGCCCGTCATTAACTGGCCCGTTGTTAGCATCCTCCCCATTCCCATTGAGCCCTATGGGGGCTAGGGGCTGGGCCTAAAGATGGGGTCCCATCACGCAAGTGATAGGCTTGTTGAAATTGTTAAAAACAACACAGGACTAAAGCAACACTTTGTTTTATGGAGATGACTTGAAATGTGCACAAGTCACTTAACAGGACAACCTGACAAAAGATAGTTATATGAACATGTTAAGCAAAATGAGTACATCATACCTTTAATTTCCTCATTCTGAATGGAAGCCTACAATTACCAGCCAGCATGCAAAAGGCCCTCAGAAAATGAACAATGCCACTGAAGAGAGTGTGAGCTGATATCTTCCAAGGAGTCCCTCCGTCTCTATTTCATCCAATTCGCCCACAAGCCAAAAACCTTGCCTGTAGCAGAAAGCTTTTGTGAAGTTGTCTGCCACTTTTGCCTGATTATGGCTAATATCTTGATCTATTTATATGGTTGACCACCATTTTCAAGCCAAAGGGTAAACATTTGAACTGAAATACACTAGTTCCGAAAGATGTCTCTATTTCGTAGGAATTTATAGAGCTTAGCACTGAGCCCTTTAACTGCATGAGTACTCTTTTCGGTGTCTACAGCCAATCGGGTGCAAGAGAATGCTGAGTGTACTCACCAGGGCTCAAGTCGAGGGTACACGCGGGGGGGCGGAGTCCCCCACTTTATTCAGAGGGTGGACTCAGGCCCCCCCCCAAGCTAAAAGAGAAACATTGGATGTCCTCTTTGAATGTATGAATTAAAGCACACCTTAGAAATCAAAATGCAGTCGTCAGGTTCACCACTGCACTATATAACCTGATCAAAAATAACAAACACTATAAGTGAAATATCCCATTTCGGTAGTGCAAGTCCCAGGGAAAACATTTGTATTGGTTCTTGGAGTTTACAACATACACACATTTTAACGTTTTCAAAAAAACTATTATAAGAAAATATCCTATCTTGGTTTTGTGTGTATGTTGATTTCATGAAAGGCAAATGCCATTCGTCCTGTGTAATTTGGGTGGTTATGCAGCTTTAGCCTTTGATACTTTCAAAGCCAATTTAATGAAATGTGCATATTTCACCTTGATGTGCTCATTTCTGTCGACGTCACATCCCGTTGCGTTTGTTGATGAGTCCCCCCCACTTTAATTTTTAGGACTTGACGCCACTACTCACCAAGCCCATGTTCACTTGCACTCTGCTATTCAGCACGCACCCAGGTACCACTGTGTCGCCCCTCTCTTGCCCCTACCTACTTCATTCCCATCAGTATGCACCTCAAACAATGTTTCCCCCACCACTGACCTGACTGCCAGCACCTGCACTGACAAGATGTGGATGCTTCAACCCCAAAAAAGAAACTTTCCTTAGTTATAGAGCAAGTCGGTCCTGCCAATTTCATTACATTTTCAGTGTAAGCTACATAACCCTATGAAACATTGAAAACGACATTTGCTCTGATAGGTGTGGCTTCCCCGATAATTAAGGTGAGTTTCTTTTGTTTATTCGTATAGTACATTTTTTAAAAGCCTGTAGCACCAGAGTCTTGTCGTTGCGGGTGCTAATGGCGATATAACCCGCGGCGGCAGGCCAAGCCCGACAGTAACGGCACTACCACCTGCATTTAGGGACCATTGCTTCTTTCAGGGCCTTAATTTGGGTGGTGTCCCATTACCAGAAGGGTTATATCACCGCATTTATATACTTTAAAAGATGATGCAGCCCTGGAAAACAGGTCAAGGAGATCGAATAATCGAATTAAAAACCTGCCAGAGGAATTCACAGATAAAGATATCGAAACAGTGGTCAAAGGTGTCTTTGTGATTCTGGATGCAGACGGATAACTTGAACTGAGGACGGATAGGATCCACAGAGCGGAGCCCGGAAGAATGGAACCGGGGAAGTGGCCTAGAGACGTCCTGGCATCCCTGCAAGATTACAAAACGAAGGAACATGTATTGCAAACATCGGGGAAGGCGAAAAAAATAACCTACACTGAGCTGAATTAATTGTTTTCCTTTCCAAGACTTATCCCAAATAACCCTGTCCAAAAGGAGAAAAATAGCTCCAGTCCTGATGGCACACTGAGAAAAGAAATTTCATTAGCGTTGAACGTTCATGTTTGGCCTGGTCTTCGAGTGGCAGGGGAACCAATACAGGATGGCCTCTTACAAAGAAAGAGCAAGAATTCTGGGTATTGAGGAAGAAGAGCAGGGCCTCAGAGACCCTCAGGCAAGAGCCCAGAGAGCCACCAAGAGCTGGGATGGTCAACAGTGAAACCAAACCAAAGAGAAGTAAGAAAGGGGGCTATCAGCCTCAATTGATAGGTCTGACTTTTGAAGAAGAACAGGAGAGGGGGACCTCCTTCCGCAAAGGACAGCACACGTTGAAACGGTCAATGAGGTACTATGGGCTATTTGATTGACATGCCTGGGGATGAAGGATCCAGAGGGGATGGGGTGGTGGGGGGTGAAATCCAGGATAAGCTGGGAAGAACCCACTGGTGCACATGCTGGGATTAGAAAGGGGCTAAATTCCTGAGAGGGCTATTTGAGGAGAGGGGGCTATATATATCCTTGAATAGTAATGGATTAAACTCCCCATTGAAGAAGAACAAACTGTAAAGTTACATACGGAGGGAGGGACTGGATTTAATAACATTGCAAGAGACTCACGTGCAGATGAGAGATAGAGACAGACTAGCTGCCTATTCACGAGTTTGGTGGTAACCTTTAAATGCGGCAGTAATGCTATTACCGTCGTATTTAAGGGTCTGCCAAATCACGGGTCTGGCAGGATTTACCCCCAGCTCTGAGCTGAGGGTAGATCTACCGCGATTTTGCTGATTTTTGGCACTATTACCATAAGCTATTACCGCCGACGGTAGTAGCACCGAAAATTCCCCATTGGACCCAATGGGGAATTCCCAAATGGGCCCAATGGGGAATTACTGTTCCCCCAAACCCGTGATCGGGTGATAATAGCGCCGGAGAGTTTGGCAGTAATGCTAATAGTCCCAGCAGTATCCCGGCGGTATTACCGCCCAACTCGTGATGAGGCCCCAAGACTGCAAGGCTACTGCCAAATTTCCCAAACTACTGACAAGAGTAAGAAAGGGGGAGTGTTAATAGCTCTGCGGAACAATCTTGACCTCGTAGTCACCAATATGGAAAGGGATACCCAGGGAAGATACTTTTTTAAAAATGTTTTATTATAGTTTCACATGTACAATTAAACATATTCAATCATTGTTCAAATGCATAGCGTCTGTTAGGTTTCCGTTCCCTCCCTCCCTTCAGTGCCCTCCCTAACCCCAACTTTAAACAGTAACCGTGTCGCTCGGCCATGTTATAATATGATAGGTTATTTATAACGCGCTTAATAT
The DNA here is from genome assembly GCF_040938575.1 of Ambystoma mexicanum. Lineage (NCBI taxonomy): Eukaryota > Metazoa > Chordata > Amphibia > Caudata > Ambystomatidae > Ambystoma > Ambystoma mexicanum. Next base: position 1,412,067,383 of record NC_090934.1, on the reverse strand, counting down.
ATAGAGGTTTCTAAGCGCGACCCGGGGATCGAACCTGTGTTTCTCCGTGTTGTCTTGCTTCCAAGGCGAGCACGTTGCCCCTGAGCTTTCCTCCTGAGGCCATATATCTTGAAGTTGCAAATTCTCCAGGTCAAATTGTGTTTGAGGATGATGTGCGTTGTCGGCTATTAGGCCTTTCATTTTCTCCGATCTTCTGGCCTTGTCTTCTTGTCGGGTGCTAAATTCAAGGGGGTTTGTCATCTGGTAAGGTGAATAGTTGTTGCACTAGCACATTCCATGCTGTAATGTCTGTGGAGCTTTCTTTTCTTCCTTTTTCTAGCGCTTCATATCATACTGCTGCTTCCGCCGTTGTCCACCTTTTCAGATCTATCCACCATGTTTCTACGTTTGGACCTTCTGTGGCTTTCCACCTCATTGCTATTCGCCGTTTCGCCAATGACCATGCCAGGTCTATCATCTTTTTCATGGCTCTGTTTTTGTTTAGATATTTGTATAATCCTAAGAGGCAAGCCTCGACTGTCCATTCTTGGCCCTTTACACCGTTCTGCTGCAGACGTTCTACTTCTCGCCAATATGCTTGGATCGTTGGGCAGAGCCAGAACATATGTCCTATGTCTGCATTTTCCTCTCTGCATTTTGGGCAGCTCTGTGTGCCTGCTCCCGGGAAGAGTATATAGAATTGTAAATGTTTTAGTCTGGCATTTCTGGATATCTTTTTGTGGTATAGCAGCGCTTTGGTCCATTCTTTGCCTGTGATTTCTCTTCCTGTTTCTACTTCCCATGTCTGCTTCCCTTTGGGTACTTCTTCCAGGAGAATTTGATATAGTCTGAAGACCATATATCCTCCTTCATTCACATCATACAGCTGACCCAACACTGGGTTCTCGGATTGTAGGGTTGTTGAAGATGGCCATCTAGTCTTTAGTTATCTGGTAAGTCTTGCATAGGTCATGTATTGACCACGGTACAGTTTGTGGGTTTCGACTAAGTATCTGGGGGGAATATGGTTCTTCTACTTTAAGCATTTTCTTCATCCTGCTCCATATCTGTTGGCCCAGTTGTAGAAGCGTCAGAGGATGTGCAATTCTTTTTTCCCCAAGCCCTAGCACTTCTTTGAGGAAATATGGAGTTATGGTGGGCTCTATTGTTTCTGGGTCTGCTAACCAGCTTGCTACATGTTGGAGTTGGCCCGCTAGGTAGTAGTACAATCTCTACATAGTACTCCCATTGCTACTCTTCTTCGGCCTTATCCCCACATGAAGCTGCTTAATTTTTTTGTTTTTATTTTTTATTTTATTGCATCAATTAGTTACCAAAGGAAACTTTAAATACATTGTGGAGATGAAAAGAAAAGAAAAGAATTGAAAAAAAGGAAGAAAAGGAAGAAGAAAAAAAAAACACACAGTTACATCAATTATATATATATACAGGGGGGGAACAGTATAACTCGAGAAAAATAACTAAATGTCCAAAATTGTAAAGGTTTCTCTCATAAAGCTGCTTAATACTGAGGTTATGTCTTTGAAAAAGGTCTTTGGTATAAGGTATGGTACATTTATGAGTTAATATAATAGTCTGGGAAGAGCTATCATTTTTATCAGCGAGATCCTTCCCATCACTTACAGGGGAAGTTTTTCCCAGAACTTTACAGATGTTTCGAGGCCCTGTTTTGCCCTCGGTGTTGGTGATGTGGGTGTTTTCTATGTTGTGACATATATTTATACCTAATTAGCGAAACGTGTGTACATTTCATTGGTGGTCAAGGCGGGGGAGCTGATCCTCTGCTATGCCTGCCCATCCTGCCAGGGGGAACAGACAGGATTTTTTTCTTGCTTATGATGATTCCCGATAACTGTACGAAATTGTCTAGCACTTCTCGATACAGCTCTAGGTTGTCCTCTGGGTGTTTTATACATAGCAATATGTTGTCTGCATAGAGGGATATTATATATATATATATATATATATATATGGACCCATCTATTTGCAGTCCAGTGTCCATGAATGATTCTCTCATGTAAATCGCTAGGGGTTCCATTGCTAGTATATACAATATGGGCGATAGTGGGCAGCTCTGTTTCGTACCTCTACAGATCGGGAACGGAGCTGAGATACATTCACCTGTGCGGACTCTCGCTGACAGTTTTGCGTAGGGCATGCATATCCACCTCATGAATCCTTGTACTATCACATAGTGTTCTAGAGGGCCAAACAACCATTCCCATCGCACAGATTCAAATACATTGATGGCATCTACTGCCGCTAATGCACAGCCTTCTGGTCTAGTGTGTGTCCTGTCTATGACTGCTTGATGTCACCTTAGGTTTGGAGTTGTGGCCCTAACCGGGACATACCCTGTCTGGTCAGGGTGATCCAATGTGGTGATTACCCTTTTGAGCCGTTCCCCTAATACCGCTGTAAGTATCTTAGTGTCCTGATTCATCAATGCTATTGGTCGATAAGATTTGCATAATATTTTATTTTTTCTCGGTTTTAGGATAGGGAGTATTAGGGCTTGTTCCATAGTGTCTGGCAAGGCACCTGCTTTGTATGCCTCTTCCAGAACTATTAATAATTGTGAGGCTAGTAGATCTGTATATTCTTTATGAAATTCGTCCAGGAGCCTGTCGCTACCTGGTGTTTTCCCAGTGGGTAATGAGGTAATAACTCCTTGTATCTCATCCATGGTGTGGGGGCTATCTAGAATTTCTCGTTGCTCTATCGTTAATGTGGGGAGTCCTATGTCTTCTAGGTATCTTTTATTTCTGCTTCCTTAGACTGCGTGGTGTCTTCATAGAGCCTGCTGTAGAAATCTCTAAAGGTGTGATTAATTTCTCTCTGCGATTACCATATGTGTCCTCATTCATCTGTTATTGCCACTGCTTCTTCTCTGGTATCTAAGCCCTGCACCAGCCAGGCCAGGGGTCGGCCTGGCTTGTCACCCTGTCCATGTATTTTTTTGGTATATTTAGCAAAACTAAAGTTGCCTAGCTTTTCCCATTGCCCTATGCACTTTTGTCTTAACGCTATATGGGTACTTTCCTTAACCTCCCCCAGTGAGTTCATTCTCTGTAGTTCTCTAATCTCGACTTCTACCCCTGCTACTTGGTTTTCTAGGTCATTCCGGACTCCCCCTGCTGTAGCTTCGGCTGCCCCACCTAACCCAGGGAAGATACTTAGCCCTGAACTTGAATGGGATGGGAGAGGGCTACACGGTAGCAACCATTAACGCACCTAACACAGGACAGGATTTCTTTATTCAGAATTCCCTGGCTAAACTTGAGAGATTTGCAAAGGGACACATCATTCTCACTGAGGATTTTAATATAGCGTGAGACCCGGAAAAGGATAGGTCTATGAAAACTCAGTGATCACAGGGGAAACCCTCAAAACAATTGGTAGAGAAAGTGGAGAGGTTAGCACCGGTAGACGTATGGAGGGAAAAGGAAGTGGATAAGGCAGGGTTTAGATTCTTTTTGCATGTTCATAGATCATCGTCAAGAATAGACTGTGTGGTCAACCCACCCGGGCACTCCTGGGTCGGGTGTTGGACATAGAGGTGGTTGTGATAGTCTTTTCAGATCACGCACCCCTGTCACAAAAAATTGGCAGGAGATCAGGGCCTTTAGGACTCTGGAAAGGGAGCTACCTGGTTTTTCTATTTAAAGATAAATTCTTAAGGAAATAATTGGGAGAAGCGATTGATAGCTTCTTTCAGGACAATAAGGCTGAGGACATCCTTGCAGATGAGGTGGGATGCCTTTAAGGCTACGATTAGGGGAAAAATCATTGCAACCAAGGCCTGTAAGGACAGAGAACTGGTGTGTGTTGAAAAATATTTAGAAGAAAAATTAAAGAAAGTAATGGCCAAGATGGGAGTGGGAGCAAGCAGGGAAACAAAAAAGGAATACAGGGCCATAAAGAGAAAGAGAAGACCTCAAACAGGATATCACAATGAACGAGATGTGGAGGGTTATACTGTCACTACCGCTCAATATGTCTCATGGCCCAGACGGGTTCAGCTCAGAATTCTATATGTCCTTTAAGGAGACGTTAATTCCATATTTGGTTCCCCTTCTAATCGAAATTGGGAGGAGAGGTCAAATTACACCCACCATGGTAGAGGCGAAAGGAGTCCTACTGCCTAAGGCGGGCAATGACCCAACAGTATGCAGGTCGTAGAGACCGATAGCCCTGATTAATGTGGACTCTAAGATATATACAAAGGTGCGTTTGAATCGGTTAGACCAAAATCTCCCACATATTATTAAGCCAGATCAAGCAGGCTTTGTTAGGGGCAGACAGACGAGTGACAATACAAGGTTAAGTTAATAAAAATGAATTCTGTCCCTCCTGGTAGCTTTAGATGCTGAAAAGGCCTTTGCCGGGGTAGAGTTGCAGTTTCTGATCTCGAAATGAGGCAGATGGGTTTTCAGAGATTTTTTTTTAACAATGATCAAGGCCAACTATCAGAACCCATGCCAATGGCTGGCAAATAATGGCCAACTATCAGAGCCCATTAAAGTGCGCAGGGGTACAAAGCAGGGCTGCCCGCTTTCCCCCATGCTTTATGCAATTCATTTGGAGCCACTTTTAGCAGTGGTAAGAGATAATGTGGAGCTCGAGGGGATATCTTTTGGGGGTAGGGTCCATAAGATTGCAACCTTCGCAGACGACATGTTGCTAACGCTAACAGAACCAGAACTCTCTCTCAAAGCTTTGGAGAGAGAGAGGTGCTACGGTTTGGTTCAGTAGCAGGGCTAAAAATCAGTGTCATAAATCTGAAATTTTGAATTTGATGATACCAAGGGAAGCATAAGAAGGGTTTAAAGGGACGCTTCCGTACAGATGGGTTGGGAGTGCCATAACTTATCTAGGAATTAAACTAACAAAAACAATGGAGACAAGTTTCGTGGCCAATTACTTACCCTTGCTAGAGATGATAAAGAATAAACTGATAGACTGAGGTCCCTTAACAACAACGTGAATAGGAAGAATCAATGTCTTGAAGATGGTAATCCTTCCACAATTATTGTACTATTTCACAACTCTTCAAAAATACACGACGAGATTCATATGGAAAAATAAAAGACCCAAAATAACTAAAAGAGTAATGATGATGCCAATAAATAGTGGAGGTATGGGGAATCCAGACTTTAAAGTTTACTTTATGGCATCACAGATTAAGGTGTTGAGGGATTGGTTGCGGGATGACCAGGACAAGATATGGAGGGCAATGGATAAGGCAGTGGTAGGGGAGAAGCTAGAGGAAGTATTGTGAAAAGCAAAGGGAGATAGACCAATCAACAAGTACTGAGTAAGGTATTGTGAGGGGTAAGGGAATCCTGGGACAAGCTTGTAAGGAGAGCCCAAATTACTACATTCCCATCTCTATTTACACCAATTTTTACCAATCCACAATTCACTCCAGGGTCTAGCAGAAGGGGATTTGGTAACTGGTGGGAAGGGGGTTGCCGGGATCGAAGAAGGGAAGAGCTTTAGATACTCCCAAATAAGACATTGGGTAATGCACCCTATTCTGAAGGAGGCAGCGATGCGTAAACAAACCGCCTTTGAGAAATTCTTAATGACAGACTCCGGGGACAAACACACAGTGGGAGCAATTTATCCACACACTAAACAGGGAGAGCAACCAGGGGAGGGGAGATATATGGCAACTTGGGAAAGGGCAATAGGTCAAGGCATAGAAGAATCTGAATGTAAGCAAGTCTGGGCTAATATTCCCAGGCTGACGGGGTCCCTTTAAATTGAGGAAATATGGGTAAAACGTATGCTGCAATTGCACCTAACTCCAGAAAAAATACATAGATTTTATCCCACTATGCCCAATATATATTGGAGGCAATGCAGAGTGGTGGGGACCTGGAATCACAGATGGTGGGACTTCCTGAATATCCAAGAATACCACAGGGTAATACGAAAGGCTCTAGTAGAGACTTTGGGAATTAAGAAAGGGGGCAATAGAGGCAGGGCCTTGTTGGGAGTAGGGAGTTCTTTGGAAGAATTACCCACTAGGGCAGAACGTAAAGTGTACGTGATCTTAATGATGGCAAGGGAGATGGGGTGACGTAAAAATGGAAATCAAAGCACCCTCCTACAGAACATGAATGGGTGGGAAAGGTTTGGAACTTCGCAGCCCTGAAATGGGTAACCTACTCTCTACAAGGGAACCATCACAGATTTTTGGCAGACTGTCCCGGGTGTTGGTGTTCCTTCAGAAAGGGACAGGGGGAGCTGGTGCCCAAGGAGAATGAGACTGTTGGGACTGATGTGATTGTTTGTGAACTGTTGTCATAAGAAGTGCAAACTAGGGGATTGTGGCCTACTCACCTACCTAACTGGGCCCCAAGTCACAAAGGAAAAGAAGACCAAGGAAGTGGGGCTAGAGGGGATAGTGTGGGGACCAACATTGGACTTCAGGGGGGCAGGGATTTTACAATGTGTTGTAAAATATTGAAAAAGTGAATAAAAAGGTACTTGGAAAAAAAGATAATGCCGCACACGAATGTAGTATTTATGATCTGATGGTGGACCGGAAGTGATTGCTGAATGGAGCCCATTTTAATTTTGCCATTTAGACCGTTATTTTTGTATTTATTTATTTATTGGGTATTTATAATGTGTCTATACAGCAAATGGTGTTTCAAAGAAAGAGGGGGTGGGGAACAGGGCTGAAGAATAAAAAAACGGTGCTACTAGGCCTTTTGTCATTCGGTTTGTGCAAGTGCAGTAACAAGAAGTGCAAGAGTTTGGGGAGGGGGGAGAGCTGGTCAGAACAGGATGCAATAAAACTAAGGTGGGAAGGGAACTGCAGGTCAGAGTGGAGAGCATGCAAGTTCTGGGGGAAGAGGGAGCACCTGGGCTCGGCAAGTGCTAGGGGAGGCCAGGAGGACAAGTGCCAGAGGAATGCAGGGAGTGCAGGGAAAGAAGGTCGGCAAGCTAAGTGTGAGGACGGGGCTGGACTGGGCTCAGTAGGGGTGCAGGCCCTGCCACGCTAGAACGGGGGGCCAGAAGGGCAAGTGCCGGAATGGGGGGTGGTAGACTGGGCGAGGATGTCCTGGTGCCCTGAACGACTCGGAAGGAACCCAGCAGCCATTCAAAATGTGGCAGAGGGGGACATTAGCAAGGGAAGGGGGAGAGGGAAGGAAGAAGAGAAAACAAGGGTCTTGAGAAGCTCCCAGAATGTAAGGACATCCGGCTCAAGCCTTAGACGGGCAGAGAGGCCATTCCAGAGGGAGTCTCCTGCGGAAGAGAATGATCTATCCCCCTTAGCTTGGAAAAGCATCTGATCTGTAGAGAGTTGGAGCTAGAAGACCGAAGGGCTCTAGCAGAGAGGTATTTAGGGAGTGCGAGTTAGAGGTAGCGGGATACCAGGCCCCAGAAAGCTTTGTGAATGATGCAGAAGGACTTGAACTTGATCCTCACAACAACCGGGAGCAAGTGGAGAGATTTTACAGCTGGAGAGATGCAATCCCTGGACTTGAGGCCAAGGATAGGTCTTGCAGTCCTGTTCAGAATGAGTTGAAGGGGGCAAAGGGAGGATTAAGGCAGATTGAGGAAGACGCTGTTGCAGTAGTCTAGCCTAGAGAGGACCAGAGCTCTGGAGACATTGAGTTTCTGGGGGAAGGTGAGGAAAGGGAGAATGCGTCTGAGGAGGTCCAACTGATAGTTGACCTTTTTGGCAAGGTCCATGACAGGAAACCTGTGTTCCTATGTCATAATGTGTATATGTGTCCTTTTCGCTGGACAGGATGCATTGTAACAGTAATTTATTTTCATAATTTAGCACAATGACACTAACATCTCTTTCACATTTGCAAAAATGCTAACATAAGAAAGTAGTCATACTAGATTTTTCAATTTAAAAAAGGATTTTTCCCCCCCCATGTTTATTTGCACTGAATTATAGAGCAATCTTTTCCAGGCTGCAACCAGAGAATTTAGAATGCTATGCCTCGCCACTTCCCGGTGCCTTTCTCCTTCAATCACCATCCTCTTCCTCAGAGAACTGACGACACCCCCCCACTTTTCATATTTCACCACTGACACAAATAAAGGTTGTTCCCCCTGAAAATTCTCTTTACAATTGAAGGAGATTCACATTTTATCCAGGAGTTCCAGGCCATCCACTCCAACTACCTTCCCCCTCTTTCAAAAAATATTGTCTTCATCCAACGTTGTTGTGTACAGGGCTTGCAGTCTATGTCAAGAAATTACCTTGAGATTTTTATATTCACAGCATCCAATGTAGAAGGACTTGCTACTGCACGTATATATTTGCAAAATGCAATTTAACCCTGTGAGTAACCAATGTGTATTCCTACCCAACTGAAATGTATCAACCTCAGAAGACTTAACTTAAGTGGAGCTGCGAGATTCGAACTTGTGATCAGAGATTTGAACTTATGAACATGATGTCAAACACAGGTTCCTGTGGTGAATGCATTAGTCCACAGAGCCACAGACTCTGTTATGGACGACACAGGCTCGTTAGATCTCCAGCTTATGTGCTATAATGTACTGTTATGTCCTGGTCTTCCTCCTGAGTAGCAAACAGACTATTGCAGAATGGAACCTCTGCATTCATGGAACTTTAACCTGATGGCCGCATCAGGTCACCAAATGATATTTTCAAGGATTGCATGCAGTGATGGCTCGCCATGTCTTCCATGTAGGGCTGTTTATTCAGTACTGCAAACTTAATGCAGTCATCTCGAGATATGCAAAGACAATCGCTGGTCATCCAACCTTACTGTAGTCAGGCGTCTGTCTCAACTGTTCATCGTGTAAACCTCCTGTGGCCATACTTTCAAAATGGATCCCTTGCAAAAGAAATTGGAAAGCTGCAGGGATAAACAAATAAAAGGTACTGTCATTAAAATGCTACAAAGCTGCTAGATGGTCCTATATCTGGCAAAAGTAGGTAATATAGGCACAGATCATCTGCAGAACCTATGCAGTGTACTCAAATACTCAACATTACCAGCAAATCTTCTCTTATAGGTCCTTACTTTAGGGGAACTAAGGGATTGTAATTCGAGGCAAACAGAGTGGGGGAGGTAGACAGAGAAAGGGTAAGAGTGGAAGGACTGAGGACCGAGGAGTTGAGTGGCAAGTGAACTCCCACACAGCAAGCAAGTAGGTCTCTGCCACCCGACGAGCAGGACGCCGGCTTTTTACCACTCAACATTTCCCAAGATGGTCTGAAAAACCATCAAAGCTAACCATATCACAAGCTTTTGGAAGGAATTGAAAAATGTTAGTTTAGATCGGTATTTATGTTTTCTGTTATGATATGGGCAATTTCCTATGTTACCATAAAGCCCCATCAAAGATCTGAACATTAGTTCGATAACATCAAATCAATCAGACAAGGGACAATATTAGTTACATTCACATTTGAAGTTCATCAAATGAAAAATTATCCTGGATCACCACTCATATGCAGTCAATCTTTCACATTCCTCTGTGAAAATACAAACAAATGTACCACTGTGTAGACATTATGGTCAATTGCTTTGCACTGTGGTATAACATATGGGTTGTAATATGTCATGCATTGTATGCTATGGATTGCTATGCATGCTCTAGGCATTTTCATCTTGCACCACTGAGATAAACAATTTGTTAGATAACTTTGCAAATTTTAATTGTGCATGTAACAAGTGCTTCCACAAAAATGCGGTTGTGCCAGACTTAGGCAGTGAAGTCAATTTTGGAATTGCACAATAGGCATCAAGGTACTGGGGGTCATTATGAGTGTGGTGTCCCGGCAGTAAATCCAGTGGGATACCACCAAACAGTCATGGGTGTAGAACATGGGAGGGATGGGGGATAAATCCCCCCCACAATTTTAAGTGGGGGGATCCAATGGCATTTATCCCCCCCCCAGTTTGTTTCCCCCAGTTTGTCTCTCTCCTGACTGATGAGTGCAAACATCAGACTCTGAAGTTTGCACGCAGCAGCCAGCAGGCGCGGCAGCTGGCTGGATTCTTTCTATTCGGTTTTGTTTTTGTTACGAGTAACAACAACTCTTGCTCCGGCTCGTGCGTTCCCGGCCCTCCTCCCCCACCCCCGCGCCTGCGCATTTCATGTGTCATGTGCCCGGCAGCAGGCCGGCTACCGGGCCCGGGGGAACAGGCATGCGCCAGGCTAGTGCGCAGTTCACTGTTGCTGCTGCGCAGGCGCAGCCTCCTCCTCTCCTCACCTTCCAGAAGCAGCAGGCAGCGACGCATGCTGTTGTTCTGAGTGTGATCTCACAATGCACGCCGACTCAACCTCCTCCTGTGAGTCCTGGGCCCTGGCAACTCTCAAAGTCGACGAGATAGATGGTCACGAGACCATGATGTGTAATGAATTATGAGCAATGCAAATTTAAAAACCAGATCCTCATGAGGCTTAAGGGCAATTAAACTGAAATAAGGGGTCATACGCCTGGAAAGCAAACTTGCCCACAAGTCAAGTGTGCAAACTCTTCCGAGATCGTTTAAAATGGACAAGAAAATGTGTATGTTGATAGAACGTGATAGCATTCTGGCAGGGTGGAGGACATTAAAAACGCCAGCGGACCACTTCACCTGTGAGTATCGGCTAAACCCGTAAGAAAAGGGGATAAACACACAATGGGGCCGATTCATGGAACAAATGTGCGCCGAAATCCGTAGCGCAAGCGTGAAAAAGCAAGCGCATGCGCACGCGTGTGATTCATGGAAGGCCCTGCGTGTGTTTTCCCCCCGGATGTGCACCAAAACCGCAGGTGGCGCACACGGGCGCACATGTCATTGCAACATCCAGAACACTGTGCGCGACACTCACAACGAAAGCGCACAGCATCAGTGCACACACCAAAAAGGGGGCGGAACACGGGGCGGTACACGCGGAATGGGGAACAACGCATGAAAAAGAAGGTGTAACTGGGGAAGTACTGCAGGGAAATACACGGAACGCCCACACGCACGCGAACAACATGTATTCATGGAATCGAATAGGGGAAACCCGCACACGGCCAAAGACACGCACTGGCCTAAACGCGTCCGCCACACTAAGGCAGGTGGTAGCGTCCCTGCACATTATAAAAGTGCACGCAAACAACAAACACGTATATACAGCTACGATGAATGTCCCATTCTGTGGCCTCCTAGGAGAAATGACGTGTCACGCAATGCTCAGGCATCCCAAAAAAGCAAGAAAAAGAGATAAGTGACCCATGTAGCCCACGTGCATGTAAAAAAACACACGCAGTACGCTGTGGCTGCCACGAACACAAAAAATGCGTAAATGATCAACACGCATGCTAGTATGCCCGAAGAAAAGGGGTACGCGACTAACAGGGACACCCGCAGTAGGAAAAATACCATCTGCCTTGAGTGTAGAAGAAGAATGCGTGCCTACACCCACGCCAAAAGAATAAGTACGCACTGTAGCCGCTGTGAAGTAATCGCATGTGAACCCCAATGTCTGGAAAACACATGCACTGCTTTCCACGAAAAGCACGTACAGAGCAATGGAAACTCACGTGGGACCTTCAACCCGTGCTGAGGGAAACGCCCGCACGCACGTTACGTCAACTACGCACTTACGCGCTAAGGGCCTTTCCTCAAATTACACGCTGACGTGCTATTTTTTCACGTGCCAATTCACTCCGTATCAAGCTGGCCACGTGACATCACACAGAAGACCACGTCCTGCCCAGAAGGCCAAATTACTGCCCCCAGAGCCCCGAGCCAACTCCCACCAGCCATCTGCTGCTGCCTACCTGCCTGCCTGCTGGCCACGTGCCATGGTATTTGGTGCCTGCACATCAGCCATCTGCAGGGGTCCAGTTGCTGTGACCACCCCTGCTGGAACAGAAGACTCCCGACTGAAGTTCCATCGCTCCACAGCCCAGCACCAGGACCCAGTTGCCCACCCACACCTGCCTCGGGGGTTGCCACATCAGGGGAAACACCATCAGACACCACTGGCAACCCCCAGCCAGAGAGGCAGAGGGCTACCAGCTTCAGTAGAAGTTAGTATCCTGGTGGAGTAAGTCCTGGTGCATTATGATGCCCTCTTTGGAAGACCACGTACCGACAAGGATGGATGGAAGAGGATCTGGATGGACATCCTGGTTGCCATCAACGTGGAGGGGGTGGCAACCCGGGACCTACCACATGTCCACAAGCGCTGGGAGGACTTCAGGTCCAGGACCCTCAGGAAGGCCCAGCACCTCTTGGAGGCAGCGGATGCAGAGAGGTGCCGGGTCCGCCTTACGGACCATCAGATGAGGGTCCTGGAATGTATACGCACAGTGCTTTACCTCCAGGTCCTTAAGAGGCAGACCCGTCCGGAGTCGAGCAGTAAGTGTCCATGCGTAATGATTGGACGCAGTGCATGTTAAGGAGTGCCAGGAGTGTGCAGCTTGGACATATGTCTGGAAAGGCACATGTATGGATGTGTATGTGCAGGGACATGAGCCTGCCGCATGTGAGTCCAGTCATGTGTGATGCACATCAATGGTGTACGTGTTCCAATGCATGATGTACAAATGCATGTGAAGACGCACACATGTCAGCATGACTCATGGATGCTGGTTCCACCTTAATGTATGTGCACGGTCTACATGTGCTTGTGTGTGTATTTGACATGTGTGCGACTGTGATACACCATGGATGCATGTGACACCGACATGTAGGAGGCTGTTTTGCCGATGATTTCACTGTGACAGGTGGTGGAGATGTACAGATGCATGTATGTCTGGTGGCGTGTGTGCATGTGTAAGGCACTCACTGTGTTGCATGTGACATCAGGCTAACCTTCGGATGTTCAAGCTTTTGTATGTGTATGGATGCTGCTGCCTGCTGCAACATTCCTGTTAATGTGCGCGTGTGTGTGGGTTCTAATGATATGTGTGTTGGGGAGTGTGATGCCATCTGTGAAGTTTGACACTGCCTCTCATGTGTAACTGTCATGTGTGTATCAGACCATTGTACAGTGCCCTGATGCCTGTGTTCTGTCTCTCCCTGTCTGCAGTGTCAACTGATGAAGAGGGCGGAGACGGTGCTGTGGAGCACAGCGGCAGGGATCCCACCGCCAGCCTGTCCCCGATCCTGTGACTGCATCATCCGGCACTAGCAGGGATACCTTCGTCCAGACCCATCTTCAGAGAGGGGATGCACACACAACAACTAGCCTTCCTCTCCCTGCGGATGCGGCAATCCGGGACCGTGTTGATCCTGTCCTAGCTGGGGTGGCGTTGCGTCAACGTGGTATTCGGGATGACGTGCAGGGTTCAATGCATGTCATTTCAAATACCTAATTGAGCGCGTCAACCTACTAGGATGGGTCGGCAAGGCTAGGTTCCTCTGTGTGCTGGATCTTCTAGCGACCCCCTCCTCAACTGAACCCCCTATGCGCCAGTCGCCCTCCGTGCCATCTGCCTGCCCAAGTATCACCTGGGCACTCTGTGGAGCTGCCCTGACCCAGCGGCCACGCTGGTGGAGGACACATCCTTGCCACAGTCGGGAGTCGGAGGTCCAGCAGGGGAGGCCACCCCAACAACTGGACCCCAGCAAGAGGAGGACGTGCAGGCATCGACCAACAGGGCACATGCACAGCATCAGCAGGCTCAGGGTGGGAGCCATGATGGCTCAGGTTCTTCAACATTACAGGGGCAGGAATCGGCCGGAGGGCAGGAGGACCCTGGATTGGGAGTGTCTTCCGTGTGGCAGCAGTTGGGCCAGCGGATAGATGCGGAGCGGCGGCAGGCGGAGGAGGCACGGCTCACTATGGTCAGGGCGGAGAACTCCATGCGCAGGGCATTGAGGCGGGCTGAGTGCCTCGAGGCAACTCGCAGGGAGTTGGAACAGGCCATGACTGCATCCCTGCGAGACCTCGAGGCCAGGGAAGAGGCCCGCCTCCGGGACATCGACATGGAGTTCGATGATGCCCTGGCCCGGAACATCAACGAGTGAGCCATTGGACTTACCCGCTAACATTATACATAGTTTATTAGTGTTAGGTTTCCTTTGTTTTTTCTTTTATTTTGGAGGTCATGGACATTGCTCCACTTTATGTATATAGTTTTTTATTCATAGGACTTTTTTGTAGGTTTCCTTTTGTTTGTGGATCATGGACCATTTGGACTTCCATTGTATACAGTTGCAGACTTGTACATACTTTCTTTTTCAATTTTCCCATGGATCAATGGTTTTCTTTTATTTGGATTATATATTTCTTATTGACATTGGCAATGGACCACTTTTTTATTCAACATGACGTTTATTTTTTTTTCATTGGATTACCATTTATTTTGGTTATATCTGTCATTGTACATTGATTTTCAAGTTTGATTTCCTCTATGTTACTTCATTATGTTTTTAATACATTTTTTCTAACTTCATGATTGGTGTTGTGTTCTATCATTGGTTTTGTGCATGTCTCAATGAACATTGCCTCGGTCATGTGTTGCCACTGTGTGCCTCTGTTGTGCATTCATGCATGGGCATGGTGGTTCTTTTAAGACTGTCATGGAATGGGTAATTTGGGACTGGGTGCTGTGGATGGTTGCATGCTTATACTGGGGGGCAAGAGGGATTTGGGTGGGACATGAGCCGGGGCCTGCTGGCAGGTGCCTGTCAATGTGGGTGGGTGGAGGTGTGAGGGGACATGAGTCGGGGCCTGCTGGCAGGTGCCCGTCAATGTGGGTGGGGTGTGGGGGGACATGAGTCGGGGCCTGCTGGCAGGTGCCCATCAATGGGGGTGGGTGGGGTGTGGGGGGACATGAGTCGGGGCCTGCTGGCAGCTGCCCGTCAATGGGGGTAGGTGGGGGTGTGGGGAGACATGAGTCGGGGCCTGCTGGCAGGTGCCCGTCAATTGGGGTGGGTGAGGGCGTGGGGGGACATGAGTCAGGGCCTGCTGGCAGTTGCCCATCAATGGGGGAGGGTGGGGGCGTGGGGGACATAAGTCAGGGCCTGCTGGCAGGTGCCCATCAATGGGGGTGGGTGAGGGACATGTGTCGGTGCTCCCGAGTGCATGGTGCCATGTGGGCTGCCTGCGGGGCATGGTCAGGGGTGTAGGGTAGACCCCTGTGGTGTGGGCTGCCTGTGGGGCATGGTCAGGTGTGTAGGGGTAGTCCCCTGTGGAGTGGGCTACCTGTGGGGCATGCCCAGGGGGGATGGGCTGCCTGCAGGGCATGGTCAGGGTTGTAGGGTAGTCCCCTGTGGTGTGGGCTGCCTGCAGGGCATGAGGAGAGGGAAAAGGGCACACCCAGGAGGGCCCACACTGCCAAATCGTGTGTAAAACTCCCCATGCACCCCCGGAATACACGTACCCCACCCACGCTAGCGAAAATGCGTGGGAAAACCCAAGCATACCCGGAATATGCGCAGCCGGCCCATCCATCCTCCCCAAACTCCACAGGCAGCCCACACCACAGGGGGGACTTTTTCCATGCATTTTACCTAATGCGAGTGGGGTACATGTATTCCTGGGGTGCGCGTGGACTTTTACACACGTTTTCGCTAGCACGAGCAGGGTACGCGTAATCCGAAGGGTGCACGAGACTTTTAGATGCATTTTCTCTAGCGCGAGCAGGGTACATGTATTCCAAGGCCTGCGCGTGGACTTTTACATGCGTTTTCGCTAGCACAAGCGGGGTACACGTATTCCAAGGGGTGCGCTGGGAGTTTTACAAGCATTTCTGCTAGCGCGAGTGGGGTACACATATTCTGAGGGGTGCGCAGGGATTTTTCAACGTGTTTTCATGGTTGGGGGGCTGTATGCTGGTCCACTGGCCTTTGTGCCATTTAGGGGTTTTGTGCGATGTTTTTGGCACATGGGGCAGGGTTGGGGGCATAACTGGCGCTTCTGCAGGGTCTCTGCGCCGCTCTGCGCTACGGCTGGTTATGGATGTTGAAATCCATTAATACGCTGTGCGCTGAAATGGGTTTTGACGCACACGGCTGCCACAGACTGCTGCACTCTCCATGTGCCAGCCGCGTGCACCACTTGTGCGCCAAATTCTATGAATTACCCCCAATGTTTCTCTGAACATATGCTATAAAGCAAAAGCGTGTCGAGCGGAATTAAAGGATCGTTTTGGTCAGACCCTCCTAACCAAGATGATAGACATATCAGATGAAGAAAAAATCCTGCTAATGGTTTAAGGCAACAAGTCTGTAGAATATTCATTGCCTCAATGTCCCTCTTTCTGGATCCCGGAACTTTATCAACTTTCATTGTAGAAACCATTTTCCAACTCTTCTTTATCCAGCGCTTTCTCTTCACTGAGGGCATAAATACCTACCATTTGCCACAATACCACAGGGCCTAGAAGACTGCAGGTAACGGCTTCAAAAGCAGCATTACAATGGTTCCCTTGCAGACCCGGGCCCTGCGTGACTGGGCTCTTGCTAGAAGGTGGGAACGTCCCACCTGAGAGTCAAGCGGGTGAAGCTATCACAGCAGAAGTTTAAAGGGTCTCCTCAGCAGTCTAGGAGATGATGGAGGATTGCTGTGAGGCCATGGACTGGCCTGAGCCTGAGGGCACTGTGCAGCAGCCTGCAGACTTGTGCAGGGCAGGCTCGCCGGGCCGCAGGTGCAGACCGTGCGGCGCCGCGCATCAGGTTGGAATGGGAGGCCAGGGGGGGTGATAGCCAGCCAGAGCCAATGACCCTGGTGCCCTGTGGGTCCAGGAGGTAACAATCCTGCCACAAGGAAAGTGCCATTTACAAGGCAGGGTTTGGTGTTTTGAGGGTCAAAATAGGGCATGTTGTGCCCTATGGCGTGTTGGCTAGTTTGTAATTGGTTTATTGTGGCTCTTGCTCTCCAGAGAAAAGGAACAAAAACATACGGATGCCCTGTATTTCCGTCTGAGGCAGGTACAAGAAAACTCTCGGTGACTGGTGAAAGTGACTAAAAATATACATTAAAAAAAGTATTTAAAAACTGGTCCTGTCTGACAAAAATGCAACAGTAATCGCTGAATATTTCTGTGAAAAACACAAAAACGCTTGTCTGCGAGTACTACTATTCCACTCAGAGAATAGAAATGAAAAACGGGCACGGGCGTAATTTCAGGCCCTATGTGGCAAGAAACGCACTTAAAACTGTGATTACTTCTTTTAGTAAAACAGCGAAAAAGAGGGCTGTGATCCTTGTTGGAAGTCTGGCTTTGTGAAAATGTATTGGTGTGTAAGCGTGGTGGGGTGCAGTTGGGTGGGCAGCGAAGAGTCAAGAGTACAGAAGGGGTTGGGTGAGGCTGAATGAGGGAGGGGCTTAGGTAGTGGGATGTTGCGCATGCTGTGGTACTGCCAGTGACTATTTAATATGAACTATTAAATAAATGTCCCGACATCTCCAACGGTTCACGAGCATGGGGGTAAAGCTTATATTTGGGAAGCAGCACAGAGTGGGAAGCACTGCTGTGAGTGGAGCACGAGTGAAGAACCACAGAGGGCGGAGGCGAGGGGGAGAGGGGTTACAGGGAGCTCTAGTACTGTGCACAGGGGACCACAGGAGTGTTGGGACACCAGGAGCACTGGAGGCACATAGAAGGGCCAGAAGACGTAGTGGGGGAGTGCAATCCACCCGTGCATATTTCCACATATTAATACTAAACTGCTATGGGTGGTGCGTCTGATCTGCCTCTCGTGGTCTCGCACAGCCAATGTCATTCCCAGCATTCTACTCCTTGTGGAGAGGAGTATCTAATGCTCCCACGTTTGCAAGTGTTCAGTCGCGTCCTTCTATGCGGACATAGGGCCTCACCATTTCTACTGACAACAAGTAGGCTTGGAATGCGGGCTAGCCTATCAATCTTCTCCCGGTTGCCAAGACTCCAGGGCAGTTAATCACAGATTGTCTTCTGTGGAACAGGTGTCACTCCCCACCCCTTTTGGGATTAGTCACTAGTGTGTGTGTGTGTGTGTTAAGAGCTTGCTCTGATGTTACCCCTCGATGCTTCTCAACAAAATGTGCATTATCAGCAAACTTGGATGGTGCCGAAATTCATCTTCATGGCTGTGCTTGGCTCTTGCATGCATGCCCATTTTGGGTAAAGGCCACCATGTGGAAGTTTCTGGGGGCCTCCAGATAGGGGCTTGCTGTTACGAGTGGCCAGAAGCACAGAAAGTAAATATACCAGGACAACATGTGATTGCTAAACAATGTGCTAATGATTTGAAAGTGATTGACCAACACACACTCATGTGTAGTTAGCATGCCGCTACATGTTTGTCCATATGTTTCCACATGTAATGGTGTAATTGTTGATAGATCTAAGAAGTCTGACGGTTTGTCCATATTGGTTCACATACAGTTACAGATAAGTGTGTGTTTGTGCACAAAGGCATATTCTGTGGGCGCATGCGGTCCCTGTTTGCAAACACTCATGGGAGTAATGTTGTGTCGGGAGTACTATTTGTGGGAGATGCTTCCTTGTGGTTTCATCTTCTCACTATCTAAAGTATGGGGTTTGGTTGTTTCATTTTTATGTCTGGTTGTACATTGTTTTGTTCTCTTTTAAAATGGGGGTCCCCCATACACCCGTTCCCTTGGCCATGCCCACTCCCTGCTGCCTTATCTCGCTCCGGCAGACACAAACCCTCTACGTATTTGTTGCTGCAGAGATCACAATGTGACACCTGAACTATCCACTTTCAAGATTGTGTGGATGTAATGTCTGCATGGTGCACACCATATCTCGCCACAGCTAGTGCTTATTGATCATAGTAGAGGGGTGCTTTTTAAGCACCCCTTTTAGGCTCTATGATAATTCTATCAGTCTCTACACTTGTGTTGTGGAGTAGGATGGATGAAGCGAGAAGCTGTAATTTAGGTGTTGCTTCTAGACTTACAGGGGTTTTTTAGCACGTTAGTAGTCCAATGTCTAGTCCCCTTGTGTTGGAAGCTAGCTCAGGAGCAACGTGCTCGCCTTGGAAGCAAGACCAGACGTAGCAGCACAGGTTTGATCCCTGGGTCCGTGCTTAGAAACCTCTGGGTATTAAGCGCGTTATAAATAACCTATCATCTCAATGTGCCAGTATGCAACCCATTTGGGTATTAATGTACATTTTTAAGTCCTACTGCCATTTTGTTTTGGGCCATACCTTAAATGGCTCTTGGACTAACTAACAAGGGCTCTTTTTGAGTCCAGTTTTGAAACACTCATTATGGTTTAGAGTGGATTAGGATGGTTTGCTGCCCCTGAAAGCCCAGCACACATCCTGCATGGGTGAACCCGAGGGGCATTTATTTTCAGGACGGCATAATTTGTTAACCCCAAAACCCTTTATGTCATTCTGGTGTGTGATTTGAGGGCTGACAGACAACACATGTTTCCAAAGCCATATGCAGGAGGCAGTAGCTACTAACTGAGCGCAGGCAGCGGGAAGTGCCAGGTGTTAGGTTTATCCCTATCAAAACACCCAGGAAGTCATCAGACCCATCTCTCCTGTGCTCCATCCCACTGAAATGTGCTCTGCAAGCCTATTATCTAAGACCAGCAGCAATTGTCTATGCACATTTTGAGCAACCGGAACAGCATGCTGTTGCTTGCTGACTGCTTGCATCACTATGTATGTTGAACACCACCACTCTCCTATCAGATAGTTCCATCAGGACATTACTCCTACCAATATGGGGAAACAAATAACAAAACCTGATGCTGTTTCCTTGCCAGCCATGTGTGGCCACCTGTCAGCGGACCACTTTCCCTTCCAGTGTTCCGCAAAACCTGCTGCATCTGAACACATCTGAAGTTCCTGCACACCTCAGGTTACCAAGCAGACAAACCTTTATAGGGACTCTCTGCACACAACCAAATTCCCTGATTGTGTGCTTAACCTTGGCTGTGGATGGCATCTGTTCCCCGCTTATTGGAATGGCCTGAGTCCTGCATAGCACCTAACGAAGGTTAATGACCTTGCGGAGCCCCATGTAATGCTATTTTAATTTTGCAAAAAGTCGAGTTCTTTGACTAAAAAACAATAAATAAATAGAAAAAGAAAAGTCCCAAGGTGTCCCCTGTCTCCCTGTTGGTATTAGTGACCGAGGCCGCCCATTCACACACACTCCGGTACATACGCTAAGTAACACGCAGATACGTCTGTATGCTTCAGGGTCCCGGCGCCTAATAATCACTGTGGGTTCCGCTTATTTGAATGCGCATGCGCGAGCCAGAACGAGGCTCGCGCATGCGAAACCACATGCGTTTCACTACGTAACAAACATTCCTCCTTTTCTTTCAATGAAAACCAAACATCAATACAACATGATACAACAACTCAACATGAGTTAACTTTCACCATATCTACCGTTCAGGGATCGGTGTCCATCACGTAATCTTGAAATCGGGCTGGACATCTTCTTGTCTCCCTGCTAGGGAATCTCCTCCTGGTGTCCTGGGACAGACGTGGAACATCCACTGGGGGAGGATCCCCTCCCCCATCGCCATCCTCGGGCATCGGGTTGGCACTTGCTTCCCTTGTTTCATTGTCCTCATGACCTCCAGCAGGTTGACGGGTCTCGAGCTTCTTAAAGTACGACACGTTTCGCGTGACAGTTCCATGTCCATCTGCTGCAGTGACCATGGATCCTTTCACATGGGTCACGTCCATAGGTTGGGGCTCATACGTAAGGGACATTTTACCCTCTGGATGTCGATTGCGCAACAACACCATATCTCCTACAGAAATGCTGGATCTTTGTAGGTTTCTTCGGGCGCCCTCCCTCTCATTCCTCACCTGCCGCTCCTCACGTACTCGGTCATTGTCAATTACTCCTGGTTCTCTTCCCTCCACCTCGAGTATGAAACCTCTGGGGCAGCATTTAAATACTGCCTCCGCAGGCGCGACTCTGGTGGAGTGATGAGGGATTGCCCTGTACTCCCGGATGAATTCGAATAGGTTCCTTCGCAGCTCCCCTCCCCATTCAGGGATATCCAGAAGACTTTGTTTAATGTTTGCATAAACCTCTCAGCCTCTCCATTGGCTCTTGGTCAGAGTGGAGTCACTTTCCGATGTCGAATTCCTCGGTCTTCCAAATACTTCGCAAATTGTTGGCCCTGGAACGGGGGACCATTGTCTGAGCATAGCTCATAAGGAAACCCATGGGTTGCAAAGATCTTCTCTAGCACCAGTATGGTGTGGTCGCATGCTACTCCACCAGTTCAATTTCATGGTATCGGGAACATTGGTCCAGCACCACCAGGAAGTAGGTGCACCAACCTGTGGACCCAAAGTCTGCGTGCACGGTGCCCCACAGTTGCTCACTTCTTTCCATGGACTGAATTTGAGGTCCCCTTTCTGCTGGACTGGCTGCTTGACATGGGATGCATTGATGCACATGTTCCTCTACCCTCTCATCTAGGTCCAGAAACCACACCTTGGCCCGTAGGTGCACCTTCGTCTTGGATGCTCCTTGGTGTTACTTGTGTGCAATGTCCAACACTTTTGACACCAGTGTGCGAGGTATGACAATTTGGCGCCCTCTTAGCATCAGCCCTTCTTCTGACCTCAAGAGGTCATTCCTGGCCCACCACAATGTCTGCATGTCCTGCTGTGCACCCTTTTCCCTTCTGGTTTTGTTGGCAAGCACTCCTTTCCAATCTCGGCTGTCCGTGGCTTCCTCAATGACCTGAAAGACCTTGTCAGCTCTGGACGCCTCCACCAGTTCCTGGACCGTTAATTCCACAGGCATCGCTACCTCCACTACATACCGGAACATTTCGACACATTCAATCACTTCCAGTTTCTCTTGTGCCCGGCCTGACCCCGGGTGGCGAGACAGATAGTCTGCAGGGTTGTTGGTCCCTGGCCGGTACTGTAGTCTCACCCCATATTCCATTAGGGATAGCATCCAGCGCTCTATCCGAGGTGGCGGCTTGGACAATGCACCAGCCATAATGAGGATAAGTGGCTTGTGATCCGTCACCACAACTACCGCTTTCCCTGAATATACAGGCGGAAATGTTTACGTCCCCTTAGGATGGCCAGTGTCTCTCTTTCAATTTGCGAATACTGTTTCTCTGTGTCAGATAGGGCCATACTGGCATACGCAATTGGGTGCATCTGTCCCTGTGTGTCCGCCTGTAGCAGAACTGCACCCAACCCTACCAAGCTGTTGTCTACCACTATTTCTGATTCCTTTTCCGGGTCAAAGTATGCCATTGTCTCACTGCCCGTCAGCGCCGCCTTTATGTCTTCAAATGCTCTTTGTTCTTTACTGGACCACTCCCAGACGGCATCACTCCGAGTGAGGGTTCTCAACGGCTCTGACAGCAATGCCAGACTGCGGATGAAGCGCCCACAGTAGTTCACCATTCCCAGAAAGCTCCTTACCACCGATGGAGACTCTGGAGGAGATGCTTCTCGGATGTCTCGCACTTTATCTGGGTCTGGGGACATGCCGCCGGGATGGAAGACAAATCCAAAAAATTCGATCCGCTCCTTAAAGAAGTCACATTTGCTCTTGTGTAACGTGAGGCCCAGGCTCTTGATTCTATCCAGTGTTCTTTCCAGTATTTTCATGTGCTCTTCCTCTGATGAAGCAAACACCAAGATGTCATCGCTTAACTTTATCACAACCTTTTGCCCTGCGAGGGTGCCCCTAATCACATTTTGGAAGACTTCGGCAGCTGACGAGATGCCGAAGCTTAGCCTTTAAACTGATATAGGCCCTTGTGTGTTGTAAAAAGTCATGATGTAGCGGGACTCAGGGTGTAGCTCCAGTTGATGGTACCCGGAGCGGAGGTCCAGTTTAGAAAACACCCTGGCACTCTGAAGTTCGCCTACAATGTCATCAAGCGTGGGTGTTAAGTGACGCTCTCGGCGGATGGCCATGTTGGGCAGCCTCATGTCCATGCATTCCGGGCCTGTGGATGCGGCAACCGGTGCCGCCGCCGTCCATACCCTTGCGTAATGACCTGCTACCCCACATCGACCACACGTTCTCGATTTTGCTGGGCACTCACCGACATGAGGGAGATCATATTCACAATATTGACAGGACTGCGGGTGCGGATGATCCATTTTCTGATGACCTTCCAGTTTTTTCGGAGCCCACCATTGTTTCTGGGTCGCTGAACGTCCTATGGCAAAGGCTTCTTCACTTTTCCCAGGTCGAATTGTTGCTTCCATGCGGGCACTTCTATTCTCCGCCAGTTCGTATGCTCGGCCCATATCCAAGATCTGGGTGAGCGTCTGTCCAGGTTCACGGAGTACCTGTCTTCTCAGCTTCACAGAGCTGCACCCTTGAAGAAGTTGGTTGCGTGTCATGCCTTCTTCATTTTACCACCTGCATGTACTGGCCAATGCCTCAGCCTGCCACAGAACTGGTCTAATGTCTCTTCACTCGACTGTCTCTCGGCACACATGACAAATCTGTCATAGTCCACATTTGCCTGGGGTAAAAAGTGATTCTGTAGGGCCATCTTGACTGCTGCATATGGTGTCGCTTGTGAGTTCAGCGACTCAAAGATGCAATGCCGGCGCGTGGCTAGCCGCGGGATGAGAAAGACGCGACCGCAGCAAATATCCTGATAAAAATCGCCTGAAATTTGACGACATAAGAGCTGATAACAACCCCGTAGGGTTTCGGATACCCTTGGGCACAAATGAGGCGTAGAGCAGAGGAAACCGCAGCCAATTTCAAGTGAAACGACCACAAGAAGTTTCGAGGCGAGCGACATCCAGCTTCCAAAATGGCCACCGGCACGCATGGACAAACGCCCTGAAGCGAAACAGTGAGTCCGCGCTGCATCGGAACCCAGCCTGCTACTGATCCGCAGTCGACACCGGAGGAAGAGAGTGGTCCTGGTGGGGCTCCAGCGGTGTCCCTCCCAATGGGCGGACTACAGCAGACGTCGTGCGGAGGTGAGAGCGGGGCGCGTATCCACTCGCGTGGGACGCCCGCGACGCCCGTGACCCCCGCCGACAGCACTGCTACTCGAGAAGGAGGGACGTACTTACCGTGCGGCCCAGCTTGTGCCCCACAGACGGGGAAGAGGTGCCAGAGCGGCTGGGAGGCATTGGTGAGTGTCCCCGCCCGAGCTCGGCCGCAGGAGGCGACAGCGTGCAAGACAGGCCAAGCACGCAGACCCATACGCAGCTAGTGATATCGGTACCATGGGGAAAGACAAGTCAAGGAAACTCCCCACACAAAGTAGGATCAGTATACCATCCAACCGCCCCAGGCGTCAGACCTCCACCCGCAATCCGCAGACGAGATGGAAACGGACCAGGGAATTTCATTGAAGGACATTATGGCTGCGATAGCCGATTCCCGCACATCAATGGAGCAGAAAATGGATGGGATAAACATGGATGTATCCCTCCTCCGACACGATCTTCAAAAACTAACAGCAGGCACCGGAGAAGCGGAACATCGCATATCCAACACAGAGGATAGAATGCATAACATGCAACAGCAGCTCCAAAATGTTACAACCAAACTGAAGGTACTGGAGGACAGAATTGAAGATGGAGAGGGCAGATCAAGGCGTAACAACGTGCGGATACTCGGTATACCCGGGAAGGCCCCTGCATGGAACTTTTTCTAGAACAATGTCTGACTGATCTGTACGAGCCAGACGCCTTCTCCAAGTTCTTTTCCATGGAGAGGGCACACAGAGTGCCCACGGGCAGACCTCCGCCCGGCGTACCTCCACGCATGATAATTGCAAAGTTCTTAAACTACAGGGATCGTGATGCCCTACTGCAACATGCGCGCGAAAAAAGGCGCCGTCACATTCAACGGCTCCAAAATTGCCTTATTTCCCGATTACACCAGGGAAGTGCAAAAGGCGAGACACTCCTTCAACCACCTCAAAAAACAACTGCAAACAATGGGGGTAAAGTATGGCCTGCTCTTCCCTGCGCAACTCAAGATTTATCACAAAGGGACAACAGTCCACTTCAATGATTCCAAGGAGGCTTGGCGGTGGGCTGAACAAAACATAGACGGAGATTGGTCGACCCCTGTCAACAACAGGGGGAGGAACAGAAGGCCTCCACCAGACCAACAGCGAGAGGTCCGTCAACCACCAGCGCAGGACCCTCCGGAAGATCAGGGGGGCTGACCACTGCCCCAAGGCCTGCCAGATGCCCGAGGTCCCGTTGGGTCACCCAGGTTGAACTACTGATTTACTCTGTCTACACACACACTCGCAACAGCAGGCTACACACACTTACCTGACGCGGTCGCGGTATGCCCCAAGACCGCGACACAAGGAGAGCCCCCTCCCGATAGTGCAACAAACTCCTCGGGTATTAGATGTGGCGGCTCCCCCTTGGTCACCCCCCCAGGAGAGGGCTCTCTCCCCCTAGGATCCAGGCGGGGGGAGGCCACCTCTACTTGAAGTTAAGTTAAACGCATGTAAGGTGTCCAGTTGACACCAGAGGTTTTTCGTTCGGGCGACCAATGCTTCTAGTTGGGAGGAGTATGGGGAGGGGGGTTGGGGATTTGTTAAGTTTAGTTACAGACAGGACCCGCCAAACGCACAAGATGATATGGCTAGATAAGACAGAGTTATCTCACGGGCATATTTGCAGCTGGCGCATAACACCGTCAGTGGCAACACAGGCAGTGACTATCACAAGCACCCATGGCATCACATAGCTGTAGTAGCGACACTCTCAGAACACTGAGGCTCATGACATGGAACATTAATGGGCTGGGCAATGCAGTCAAGCGCCGGTTGGTGCGGCAATTTCTCAACAGGCGGGGTGCTGACATAGTGTTGCTGTCTGAGACCCATCTTGCGGGCTCAGACTGTACCCTATTCAGACAGACAAACTACAAGCTGGCACTCCACTTAGGTTTCACGATGGGCTCAAGAGGTGTCATGATCCTGGTACACAAAAACCTCCCCTTCCACCTTACGACGGTAACCCATGACACAGGAGGCAGAAACGTGTACGTGAAAGGCAAGCTATGGGATCACTCCATCGCACTGATAGCCACCTATGCACCCCCAACTCTACTAGAGCCACTGCTTACTGACATTGCCCCGTTAATCGCAAACAACACTTCTAACCTCATGATTCTGGGAGGTGACTTTAATGAAGTCATGAACGTAACCCTTGACAGATCACACTTGCGGAATAGAAACCCCAATGTTCCCACCAGACTTGTCACGTTTGCCAACGCACTAGGCCTATGCGATGTGTGGAGAGAACTCCACCCAGACACGAGAGCATACTCCTTCCACGCAGGGGCACATGCCTCGCTCTCCAGGCTAGATTAACACTTCACCCCAGCAACTGATCTACATAGGGCGCAAGAAATAAACATACTTCCCCGAGGCATCTCTGACCACTCCCCGCTAGAACTGACACTCATAACATCCAGGCGGAGTCCGCCACTGAGCTGGCGCCTGAATAGCTACTACCTGGGTGACCCTGAGCTTGTGGACAGGCTACAGGAGCCGGCCAATACATACTTCGAGCTCAACACACAGACGGCAATGAATCCAGGAACACTGTGGGAGGCCTACAAGACGTGTTAAGAGGTGAACTAATATTGTGGACGACTGTGAAAAAAAGACAGTACTTGAGTAAGACTCTTGAAGCCGAACAACAGGTCAAGCAGGCAGAGGAGAGGCACATAATTGAGGACACAACGGCCTCGAATTGGATGTTGCTACTAGCACAGAAAAGGCTACAAAACATAGCGATGGACAATGCGAAACAAGCGCATACTGCAATGCAGGCAAGAATCTATGAAACAGGTGACAAGGCTGGCAAGATGCTGGCTTGGCTGGAAAGGAAGGAGCAGGGACGCAGTCATGTCCAAAGGCTCGAGACAGGAGGGCCGAATGCAGGGGTGACAGATCAGGAAATAAGTCAAGGCTTTGCGGAATATTACGCTGAGCTGTACAGAAAACCCGCGACACAGATGGACGTCACGATCATGGACCAAATTGACATCCCCACCTTAACTGAGACGCAACTGCAACTGCTGGAGAGGGAGATCACAGAAGAGGAGATCCTAAGCGCCATGTCGGGCCTCCAAACCGGTAAATCCCCAGGACCTAACGGCTTCCCGGTTGAGCTATGGCGAAAGATGGGGACCAATGTGGTGGCCCCTCAACTACTCCAAATGTATCAACATGCGCTAGAAGAGGGCATTCTCCCACCAGATCTGCGAGAAGCAACAATAGTAGTGATACCCAAGCTGGACAAGCCCCCGGAAAGATGCAGTTCATACAGGCTCATTTCACTCATCAATAGCGAGACTAAAATACTGGCGAAATTACTTGCGGACCGTCTGCAACAGGTTATTCCCACCCTGATACATCCGGACCAGTGCGGCTTCATGCCACAGAGATCAATGCGTATGAACCTCCACCGGCTATATTCGGCCCTGGAAAGGGCCAACAGCATACAGGGCCCGCTAGCCCTGCTAGCAATTGACTTTGAAAAGGCCTTTGATTCGGTGAGATGGGAGGCCATCTGGACCATAATGCACCGCATGGGCTTCGGTGAGAACTTTATGAAGTGGGTGCGCCTGTTGTACTAATCCCCGGTGGCCAAGACCAGAGTCAATGGCTGGCGTTCGGACCTCTTCAACCTGGGGAGGGGCACGAGACAGGGCTGCCCATTGTTGGCCATGATTTTTGCAATCGCCATCGAACCGCTGGCAATCCTCTTGCGAAACGCGCCAACCTGGGAAGGCTTCCGATGGTCTGAGACCTGGGAAGACAGAATATCTCTCTATGTGGACGACCTTCTCATATATCTGAAGGACCCGAGCAACTCCTTCCCCAGAGTCATGCACCTGTTAGAGCAATATGAGGCATTCAGCGGATTACGAGTGAACTGGTCCAAATCCATCCTCTTCCCTTTAGGGGACACCTCAATGGCAAACCTAGCGGCTGGCCCTTACCAGATCGAGAGGGAACAGTTAAAGTATCTGGGGATACGTATCATGAAGCATCTTACTGAATACGCAACCCTTAACCTCTCCCCCCTTATAACAAGATTTGCAGAAGATGCTCGCCATTGGATCTCCTTGCCACTAACGCTGATGGGCAGAGCGGCCCTGTTCAAAATGATAGCCCTTCCTAAATTCTTATATATCCTGCAAAATGCGCCATTATACATTCACCAGCGAGAATTCCACAAAATCGAGTGCATCCTTCGGAAATTGCTATGGGGAGGAGGACACCCACGAATTGCTCTTGCCACGCTCCAAAGGTCTATCTGGGAAGGAGGGATTGGACAAGCCAGATGGCGGTAGTAAATGATATGCTCCATAGAGACGGAAGCCTCCCACACATCAAAGGTCTTCTCTGTAATGCCACGACCACGCCTCTAGAGCATCTGAATGGAGGCCTGAACCGCACACCAAAAACGGATATGGCAACGCATATAGTGAGAATATGGAAGGAAGCACATCGGTACTTAGGATGGGGCGAGAAGTTAACGCTGCCACAACCCCTATGGAACAACTGCCACCTTCCCGAAATACGAAGGTTGCTCAGATGGCCTGAATGGGTCCAGCAAGGAATCGCCAGCATAGGAGATGTGTTTCACAAGGACAGCCTGGTACCATTCGAGACATTGCATGCAAAGTTCTCCCTCCCAGCCACAGAAAGGTACCACTACATGCAGCTGAAACATGCTTGGACGACCCATAGACACATAACACAAGACATGCCGGAAAGCTCCCCATTAGAGAGAAACATAGTTTTGGACCGGGTGGACCGGAAAGTCACCTCTGCCATGTACAATGTGATAACATCCTTTGCCATGCCGGAACTAACCAGCTTGAAGACAAGGTGGGAACGGGATGTGGGTCCACTTCAACCGGAGGACTGGGTGGAGGCCCTGATGTACCCGCGAGAAACGACCATTTCCTCAAGGCTAAGACTGGTCCAACTGAAGATCCTGCACCGCACCTAGTACCCCAGAGTGGGTCTCTTCCGCTGGGGCAAATCCTAGGACGCACGATGCCTACGCTGCAAAAGTGAAGAAGGTACCTTTTTCCATATTCTGTGGGAATGAAGTAAGATACAGCAGCTCTGGCAGAAATGCTGTGATAAACTGTCTAGCGTTATGGGTAAAGCGATACAGAGATGCCCAAAACTCCTTCTCCTGGGGATCTCCAGTGAAACTGACCTTTCCCGTTATGAGAAATTGTTCTGGTCGACTGCGATGGCAGTTCTCAGGCGGAACATTGCGCAACTGTGGGGATTGGAACGTACGCCAAGCTATGACCAGTGGGTCACGGATGTGGACATATGTGCTATAATGGAACATAGAGTGTACGCGGCGAGGGGTTGCCCGCAAAAAGCGGACAAAATATGAAGAAGATGGGAAGAGGCTAGCTAAAGGACAAGGGTGGCTCCACAGCCTCTGTGACTGAGAGATGCCCCGGGAGAGTGGGGGTAATGACTCGGCCATGAATAGCCTATGCCGCAAGGTCATCCGATATCAAGTTGACGGTCTGTCAAACCATGGTCCCGGAAGTTGAGTTTCTGAATGTTTTTTGTTTCTTGATTGTCTCTCTCTCTCCCCATCCTATCACATGCACCTGGAAATGTAGATATTGCATATGCTCCTCTCCCTTCCAACCCCCCTCTTCCCTTCCCCCCCACTGCTGCCCCAAACTCCCCCCCCTTCCCACGTCCATACCCTGTATTGCAGAGAGATAAGTGTAATGTTGTTTTAACTTTCAAATCAATAAAATCTTTGATCAAAAAAAAAAGAGGCAATGCACCTCCGATCCTACCAATTACAGCATGGTCGCCACTTTAGCATCATCATCAGTTTTGCTCGTGGCTCTGAAGAACATTTCTAATTTCTTCACCCATAGCAACCACTTGGGGCCCAGCTTGGATGGGGGCGCAGATAGGTCAAATTCCGGCATGGGCTCAAATGTACCTTGTTGTCTTTGTGGCGTTGTCACAGGGACGATGGCAGTATCTTCTTGGTCACCCATCTTCTCACACCGCACCAGCACCCCTCCTTGTGTTAAGGGGCTGCAAGTCTGTCACTCCCTGGATGCAGCAGCGCACACAGACCGTGGATGTGCCATATCTTCATCACTGACACCTTTTGGGAACGCCCACCTTCAAAATTGGCTCAATATTGGGCCCACACACATGAGATGGTCATGTTAGTGCCCTGTACCATGTCCAGTTCCATTATCTTGTTTGCAGCCACAGCTACCCACGATGGATTGACTGTGGAGTGTCCAAAAATTGTTTTAAATTGCTTTCGACCGGAGCACCAGCACCCGTGAGGGCCGCAACTGTAGTAGCACAATTCATAATGGCGGCCGCGACAACCGCGTCGGGATCGCCACAGTGCGGGCATTAAATAGATCCTTTTGAAATAGGAATCGTCATCCCAAGACTCCACCTTCCCCACACCAGTGACTTTCCTCGTCGCCAATGTTGGTATTAGAGACCTGGGCTGCCCATTCACACACACCCTGATACATGCTCTAAGTAACACGCAGACACGTCTGTATGCTTCAGGGTCCCGGCGGCTAATAATCACTGCGGGTTCTGCTTTATTGAATGCGCATGCGCGAGCCGGAACGAGGCTCGCGCATGCATAACCACTTGCGTTTCACTACATAACACCCCCCAGATTTTATGGGTCTCCTACGCCCTTTCAAACAGTATTACCAATCCCACCACCTGATATCCCAGAATTTTCAGTATATCACAGGTAGCGCAAATAGCAGTAAATCCCCATTCCACAGAGTCTCAACTCCATGGGGGGATTTTCGGTATTACGAACACCGGTGGCACCAGTGCTGGTAATACCAGTTGTTTTTTGCTGATGGGACCCTGATTTACCTCCAGCTCTTGGCAGGAGGTCAATCAGGCAAACCCCACCAGCAAATGTATACTCTGCTGGCCTGGAAAAATGCTGATATACAGAAATACAAGCACTTTTTTTTCCAGACCGGCAGGGTCATAATGACCCCCACTAATAGAAAAAGGTTCAGTATGGGTGAAATTGTTCAAACTAAACTCAAACACTTCAATTTCTAAGTGTTGAACGAGGTTGAACTTTACAGGTTTTACCCGAGGTTTGAAATAGGAGCTTCTACTGGGTTCAACATTGTGTCTATATAATGCCAGGCTCGTGGAAACTCGGGACACTCGATGGTTAGCATTTGAGGAGGCAGGAGTGGCACAGCGTAATCATGGAAAGGAATTGTAGCTAAGGTAGTTCCAGTTTAGAGTAAAATTAAG
This sequence comes from Ambystoma mexicanum, assembly GCF_040938575.1. Classification (NCBI taxonomy): domain Eukaryota; kingdom Metazoa; phylum Chordata; class Amphibia; order Caudata; family Ambystomatidae; genus Ambystoma; species Ambystoma mexicanum. The sequence goes on along the minus strand of NC_090934.1, from coordinate 1,412,036,170 downwards.
TTGATAATAAGGATTTGGTAGAGTTAGGGAATTAAGCTGAAATTATTTGGAGGGGTGTCAGGGCACATGATTTGTGGGTCAGTGTGGGTGTAAATTGTGGGTGAAGGAGCATCACAGCATTGCGGTTGGAAGGCGGACCTCTAACCCAACTCTGAACCCCTTGGGGTGAGCCCACTAAGACAAGCTCAACCTTTCCATTGGTCACATTTGGGAAGTACGAGCACCCCTAAAGGAGGAGGGGATGCATTTTTACTGAGGTTGGATTTCATGCAAACAAAGTCCCACTTTGACCATGAGCTTATGTTTCATACATGGAAGGGTTTCAAGGCCCTTCCTTGGGGAATTCATCATAAGGTCCTCCCATCAAAGAGCCCATCAGAGGTTGCCTAAACATTGCACACTGTCCATGGCAGCGCTGCTATAGTTTAGGTGAGGAGCTCTAAGGGTGAAAGAGAGTTCTGTACACTGCAAAGCACAGCGCATGTCGTAGATGCTTGGGTAGGACTGAGAGTGGAGCGGGGCCGTGTAAGGGGTGCTCTGCTCCCTCCTTCAGATCACTCTTCAGTTTAGTTAGCCTGGGACCATCCTGTAGGCATTATCTGCAGTCCGCTTCTGAATGTCATTGGCACTGTCTCAGTGGCATTTGTTCTTGCAGGGAGGGAATCAGGAGAACGTTTGCAAAAGACAATGACCCTGAATGACCGATATTTCCAGCCAAATGGAGCCCGGTGTCTTTGGGTGAACACGATGCACAAAATGACAGCTACAGATTCTGGCATGGCCCTGCAATCTTTTTTACTTTGCTCTTGTTATAGTTTCCGAATTTCATTGTTTCTGCCAGAGCATGTGTAGCATTGCGAGAGGCCATCGTCACCATGACAGATCCGTAGAAATCACGGGTCATGTGACCCAAGTTGATGTGCGCCATAAACTTACTTACCACCTCACATCCTGGTGTATGTGTATTTTGTGTGTATGCGCGCCGCTGCCGCGACTGGCCCTGCGTACACCCCTCAGCCCTCATTAAATACGTCACAGCATTCATTCCAGCCCATCACATACAGATGCAACTCAACCCCATTCTGGATTAAGGGGTTGTGTTTCATCTACGTGAGGGAGATTCCTAATTTCTACGGGGGGGGGGGCATGCTGTGTGACTACATGCACTGTTGCCACAAGTTAACATAATGTAATTATTAATTGGCTTCACTGTTGGGTGCACATTTATTGCAGGAGAGGTTAACATGGTCTTCCTGTGGTGACCACACTCCGTGACATATTGACAGGAAGTGCTTCATTGAGCAGGAAGTTTCCAGGCAGTTGGGAACTGTTTTGGCCTATCTTCAAACGGTGCCTCAGTAGAGTGTGTTGAGTGTGTGGCAAGGGTGCGGCAGCCTTTTGGCTCCAGATGCAGAATGCAGTGATGGTGGGGCTCTCTCTGAAAACAGTGTCGAACATACCAAAGACTTGATGGACAAGTTGAAGAAAAAGCAGGCACACTGTTTCTTGAACTGCTATGGAACAGGATTGTGAGGTCAAAAATGCCTGTTTTCTAGACAATAAATGATGTGGCACCTGCTTAGAACTCAAAAGTCCAGCCAAATGTTAGCACATACTCCTGCACATGCATCACCAACATCAGTCATGCCCATGATCGAGAGAAAGATAGTGGGTCTCATTACGAGAACGGCGCTGCAGGAAAAAGCGCTGGGGATGCAGTGATAACTCTGTTGCACTGCCTTACTGCTGCATTACTGCACGCCGTTCTATATCTTTTGTGGTAAGGTGGAGGATTTACTTCCAGGAAAATGCTGGAGGCTGATCTTCCACCTTATCACCTTATCACTAAAAAACAGCAACATTTGGAAGAATTACCATTGGCAGAATTACTGCCAGCAGTAATTCCTCCAAAATCCCCAGGGAGTCCTATGACACCAAACAATTGGGACTTAGACCTCCTACCACCACTTGTAATAAGGTGGGAAATCTGTGGGACCAAGTGGTGGTAACAGTAATTGCATTTGCCAGTATTTCAGAGGATTTACCACCACAATACCACCAGACTAGTAATGAGGCCCAGTATCGATTGCACTGATCCTCAGCAGGTGAATTTGGGATGGGAGGAACCACATTGTGGAAGGGCAAGACTGGGCTTACTACCTTCTTGACTGACTAAGCTAGTTGGCTGCACCAATTAGAGCTTGATATGCAGAGGCGTAGACGAGGTGGGGCTGGATGAATGGGACCCTGTGGAGAGGAGGAGGAAATGGGAGAGTGGGGGTAGGTCTAAAGGGGCATTGGGATGTAAGATAAAGTGGGCCACTGTGGAGGTTTCTCATGTGGGGAAGAGGACGCTGAATTGTGGTGGGTGGGGTGTGTAAAAGAGGGTCCTAATGTTGGGAAAAGGGGCATTGAGTAGGGAAAAAGGGTGCCCAGTGGAGGGTGGAATGGGCCCCACAATGGGCTGCCATTTTTGTATCCATGTTTACCCAATCACTCCTTCAGCCCTTCTTACTCGTCTCACAGCACCTCCCATAGGTGAGCAATGCATCTTTTGTTGGTAGATTTCCTTCAAGAGTCTTAGCAGGAAGTAGGTGGAAGATGAGGGATCTGGGGGGGGGTTGGCAGTAAAAGAAACAGAGCCTGGCCTGGCAGAGAGTTAGAAGTTAGGGAACACAACAATGAGCGAGGGACAAGGAAAGATGCCTCGGGCATGTAGCTCTATGAGTCTTCCCCACTGTGCCTATAGAAAGAAACGTCCTATTCCTAGCTCTCTCACGAATCAATACATTTGCCTGCAAGGCCCAGAACTAATGTCAATTAGGCAGCGGGTAAACAGAAGGCACTGAGCAGGCACACCCCTTCATTTTACTATGCTCCAGTGTGGCTTCTGGGAGGAAAAAGGCATCAGTATTCCAGCAAGATCATCTTCACCTAGGCCACCGTCAATAAGGTTTATAAAGCAGGTTGTGACACTTTCTGGGGCGCAGGTGGCCAGGCCTACGTGGAAGAGCACAGATCCTAACCCTAAACTGTGTGGGTGGCTGCACCAGAGGGGCTGCATAGGGCATAGGGCTGTGCCCGCAAGAGCTGTGGTAGTGTTGGGGAGAGTTGCAGATGTGTGGAGGATGCAGGGCGCGGACCTCTGCCTGTTTCCCTCCAGGATTAGGCCCTGATTGTCAGTGGTGGTGCCAGACACTCCAAAATTGTGGAAGTTGAAGGCGGAAAGCTGCCCTCTCACGCCCAGGGCAAAGAGTGGGAAAGGCTTGCTACAGCAAGAGTATTTCAAATCTTTCACTTTTGAGAGCAGAGTGTTTACATTTAAAAATCATGAACAAGCAGCAATAAGAAAGCATAGAGTAGCAGAGGACAGGAAACTGCCCTGATCGCATCAATACACCCCAATGACAAAGTCAAAGATTTGACTGACCTGCTTAGCTATTAGTGGCTCACACCTCACAATGATTATCATCTCTCTATGAAACAAAACATCCTCTGAATTGGGGTGAAAGATAGATCTAATGTGCCACAGGAAGGCAACATGGAAATTCAGTTTCCTGCTCTCAGAGGAAGGAGGGTCGAAAGCACCTACTGCAGCTTCCTATGTGTAGCCTGCAGGCAACAAATTCAGTTGCTGTTGTGGTGAGATGCTGATACCGGTTTGCTTGCTATGCAGGGGGCAGTGGTCACCTCACAGAACTTCAAGAAGGTGTCCTGTTTCAGTCCCAGTGCAATGATCCTATCAACCATGACCCGTAGATTACACTTTTTCCCCTTGTTTTTTCCAGTCAGTTGGGGCCAGAGAGACAAGCTTTTGTATTGCTGTTACCAAGGCCAGAGTGCAGAACACAAAGGCACAACTGTTAGTAGGAACCGAGGTATTGAAGGTGCATTAGGTGTTGGCTGATTGCGCAGGGCAATGCATATCCATTTTCAATAAAAACAACTTTAAAAAGAAACATCCCTAGGAGATACCGGACATTGGGTTAGAACTCAGGTCTTCAGCATTCCACGCCAAAACTCTTACCACTTGAGCCACTGGTGGCTGTGCTTCTCAGAATAGCTTTTGGGCGTGTATATCTTGTGCCTGCATGCCCCTGTGAGCATACCCATTTGCATTGTGAAACATGTTCACTGAAACCAACGAGGATAGAACATCTGGCCCCCTGCTCCACCAAATGCCAGCTAACTGCAGTAGCCTAGAGGTTGAGTGCTTGTGTTACAGTGCTGGGGGCCTGGGTTTGAGTCTTGGTTTTGGCACATAAACAGAGTAGTTGGGTAATCTCCTTGTACAGTTGTGGGTACCCAGACTCCTTCTAAAAGGTTCAGTGGTTATGAAAAGAGTTCCATGGGAAAAAGAGGATGGATGAAAAGCAGAGAAGTGCAGGGTAAAGGAGGAGGTGGGGAGGTAGGGCCGGATGAATGGGTCCCTGTGGAGAGAAGGAGGGGATGGGTGAGTGGGGTTAGGTTGAGAGGTGACTGGGGATATAGGATAAAGTGGGCCCTGGGGAGACTGTCATGGGAGGAAAAGGTCCCTGAATTGTGGAGGGTGGGATGTCTAAAGGAGGGTCCTAATGTGGGTAAAAGGGGCATTGAGGAGGGAAAAAAGGGTACCCAGTGGAGGGTGGAATGGACCCCACAATGGGCTGCCATTTTTTGAATCCATGTTTAGCGAGTGCTTCTCCCAACTATAAAACCCAATCACCCCTTCAGCCCTTCTTACAAGTCTCACAGCACCTCTCATAAGTGAGGAATGCATCTTTTTACTGATAGATTTCCTTCATGAGGCATAGTTAGGACTGCATTCCTTTTCGAAGGGCCATAGAAGAAAGCAAAAAAAAGAAGGCATTCTAGAGCGGGAAGTAGGTGGAAGACGAGGGGTCAGGGGGTTGGCAGTAAAAAAAACAGGGCCAGGCCTGGCAGAGAGTTAGAAGTTAGCAAACACAACAATGAGCGAGGGACAAGAAAAGATGTCTCAGGCATGCAGCTCTCTGAGTCTTCCCCACTGTGCCTGCAGAAAGAGACGTCCCATACCTAGCTCTCTCCCGAATGGATACATTTGCCTGGAAAGCCCAGAACTAATATCACTTAGGCAGAGGGTAAACAGAGAGCAATGAGCAGGCACACCCCATCATTTTACTGTTCTCCCGGGATGGATTCTGGGAAAAAGGCATCAGTATTCAAGCAAGATCATCTTCACCTAGGCCACCATCACTAAGGTTTACAAAGCAGTCTGTGACACTTTCTGGAGCCTAGATGGCCAGGCCTACATGGAAGAGCACAGATCCTAATCCTATGCTGTGTGGGCGGCTGCACCAGAAGGGCTGCATAGGACATAGGGCTGTGCCCGTGAGGGCTATGGTCGCCTTTGGGAACATTATGGACATGTGGAGGATGCAGGGTGCAATCCTCTGCCCGTATTTCCCTCCAGAATTAGGCCCTGATTGCCAGTGGTGGAGCCAGCCACTCCAAAATTGAGGAAGTTCAAGGCAAAAAGTAGCAGCTCAACCCCAGGGCAAAGAGTGGGAAAGGCTTGCTACAGCAAGAGTCTTTCAAATCTTTCACTTTTGAGAGCAGAGTGGTTACGTTTAAAAATCAAGGCTGCTTAATGTGCATTAACCCATTGGGCTGTTAACCCTCCTTCCTCTGAGAGCAGGAAACTGAATTTCCATGTTGCCTTCCTTTGGCACATTAGATCTATCTTTCACCCCCAATTCAGAGGATGTTTTGTTTCACGGAGAGATGATAATCATTGTGAGGTGTGAGCCACTAATAGCTAAGCAGGTCAGTTAAATCTTTGACCTTGTCATTGGGGTGTATTGGTATGCGCAGGGCAGTCTTCTGTCCTCTACTACTGTATGCTTTCTTATTGCTGCTTGTTCATGATTTTTTAATGTAAACACTGCTCTCAAAAGTAAAAGTTTTGAAAGACTTTTGCTGTAGCAAGCCTTTTCCACTTGTTGCCCTGGGGGTGGAAGGATTGCATTCTGCCTTCAAATTCCTCAATTTTGGAGTGGCTGGCTCCACCACTGATATCAGGGCCTAATCCTGGAGGGAAACAGGCAGAGGTCTGCACCCTGCATCCTCCACGCCTCCGTAAAGCTCCTAAACGCGACAATAGCCCTTATGAGCACAGCCCTATCTCCTATGCAGCCCCTCTGGTGCAGCCATCCACACAGTTTAGGGCTAGGATCTGTGCTATTCCACATAGGCCTGGCCATCTAGACCCCAGAAAGTGTCAAAGCCTGCTTTGTAAACCTTAATGACGGTGGCCTAGGTGAAGATGATCTTGCTGGAATACTGATACTTTTTTCCTCCCAGAAGCCACCCGGAAGCATAGTAAAATGAATGGGTGTGCCTGCTCAGTGTCCTCTGTTTACTCTCTGCCTAAATGACATTAGTTCTGGGCTCTCCAGGCAAATGCATCAATTCAGGAGAGAGCTAGGAATAGGACGTCTCTTTCTGCAGGCACAGTGGGGAAGACTCATAGAGCTGCATGCCTGAAACATCTTTCCTTGTCCCTCGCTCATTGTTGTGTTCACTAACCTCTAAATCTCTGCCAGGCCCTGTTTTCTTTACTGCCAACCCACTGGCCCCTCGCCTTCCGCCTACTTCACGCTTTATTATGCCTTCTCCTTTTTTGCTTTCTTCTATGGCCCTTTGAAAAGGAATGCAGGTCTAGCTAAGTGTTACGCTCACCTGGCTCCCACAGAGGCGTCGATCTGAACTGGACAGCTGCGGTCTCCACCAGAGTGACGCGTAGGGCCGAGATGACGGACTGGACTGGCCCACCTAGCTTCGTGTGCTTGGCCCGTAGGAATATTCTTCTGTAAATGGAGAAAGGGAATTAATCACCCGTGGGGTTGAGCGTAAATCCCCCCACCCCCTCTGTTCTCCCCACAGATCACCTTTGATGTCCCCTCTTATAGTCTCACCTGATGGTTTGAAAAGATGAGCTCTCCATCCTGCATTGAGCGCAGGGGCGCGTTGATAACCAGTTGCTTCACTGGCTCGAAGGAATTGGTGAGTTCCAGAACAATATTGACTCCGAAAAGTATGTAGTTAGTAAGAGTTCAATCTTGTCCGATTCCTAGCAGTTTGCAGCTTGACCCCAGCGAAGAGTTCCTCGTGGTAGCTGACGAAGTTCAGGTAAGGATTTGGCTTATGTTACACAGTTCAATAAAATAAGGCCTGAATGTAACCTGTGGCTTGCTCCCTTATTCAGGTGTGGAGAGAAAATATGAAGTTAGGGGAATAATGCCTCCGGCGGTAAAATTAGGTAAGTCTATTGTGGTGAGAAGAGTTCCCCTTTTTTGTCCCTTCGCCTCACCTTGTTGTCCTTTTGTTCCCCTTAGGGGCCAGGGTACGGCGAGGATGCAATGGAGACTGCGCCGACCCGTGAAGAGGAATAGTACCCCCGGTGGTAATCAGGTAAGTCTATGGGGTAGTTACTATTGCCTCTGTTTATTCCCTTGGCTCACCTTTTCTGTTCTTGTGTTCCCCTTAGGTGCCAGAGTGCGGCGGGAACGTGCAGAAGGATGCGGTGGATCGTGAGGATGCTGCGAAGGCCGGTGAGTTCAGCGCAGCGCTGCAGCAGGCAAGGCGGCGCGCGTAAAATGCTTCTTTCTTCCAGCTCGAAGGCGCGGTGGATCCGGAATTCAGGTAAGGATCGAAGGTTTTGTTCTTATTCTAACGTCTTCTCCTTCTGTTCCTCCCTTTTTCTAGGAGCTGCAGACTCGAGGCGGGCGTGGCAGAAGACTGGATGCAGGCTTGCAGACACGGTGAGCGTTACGCTGCTGGATGCAGAATAACGCGAAGTGGGTGCTGCTCTTCGGGTGTGGTTTAAATAGCCTCCAAAGTAGTCCCAGGTAAGTATTCCTCCCCAGCCCCACGAGAGTAAAAGATAGTCCCTAGGTAAAATAGTCCCTTCCAAGCCTCATTTGGCTTGGAGCTCTGCAGCATGGTCTGCATCAGGTAAGCTTGCAGCATGGTCTGCATCAGGTAAGTTCTACTCTATGAGCCTGGCGCCTATGGCGCCAGGACTGACTCTCCATATGAGCCTGGCGCCATAGGCACCAGGACCGCACCCAAACAGCCCCTAGCAGGGGTTTTTGGGCTTGCTCAAAATAACCTGATGCCTGGTTCTGGGGTTGCTGGACCTGGTCTGGTTCCCCAGGGGTAGGCTTCATGACAGCACTCCCCCGCAAGGCCCCTCCTAAAGTCGTTCTTCCCCGTGGTTTTGGTTTGTCTGGGAAATTTCGGTGGAATCTTTTCACCAATCGAGGTGCATGCACATGGTCACTAGGTTCCCAAGACCTTTTCTGTGGTCCGTAACCCTTCCAGTCGATTAAATAAAAAAGTTTTGACTTCACCAACTTGGAGTCCAGGATGTTCTTAACTTCAAATTCGGGTTCCCCCGTCTATAAGGATGGGGTCTGGTGGCTTGGTTAGTCTTGTCCCTGGTTGCACTGGCTTCAAAAGTGACACATGAAAGACGGGGGGGAATTCGCATATTAGCAGATAAGTCCAACTTGACGGCCACCGGGTTGATAATGGCCTTAATAGAGTAAGGTCCCAAATATCTAGGGTTAAAGGTCCGCGTTCCCTTGAGAGGTATGTGTTTTGTGGCCAGCCATACTTGGTCCCCTATCTGGTACTGTGGAGTATCACTTCTATGCCGATCAGCATCTTTCTTATATTTCTCCTTCACCGGTTTTAAATGTGCAGTTGCCTCCTTAAAGGCTTATGTAATCGTAGCGTGTAGATGGTCCACTGTGCGCATTTCTAAGTTTTGGGGTGAGTCAAGGTCTGAGGTTCGAGGGTGGTGCCCATATAGGGTATAAAAGGGGCTTTGTCCAGTTCCAGAATGTACTGAATTATTGTATGCATATTCGGCGATCCAAAGAATGTCCTTCCAATTACTCTCAGTCTGATGTAACATACAACGCAGGTATTGGTTGGTCCTCTCCGTTTGACCATCGGTCTCGGGGTGGTGACTGGACGATAATCTCATGTCGATTTACGCCAATTGACAACATTTCTTCCAGAAATGTGAAATGAATTGACTGCCCCAGTCAGAGACCAACACGGACGGAAATCCATTTATGCGAACAATGTTTTAGAGGAATTCTTTGGCCAGGATTGAGCCTGAAGGTAGTCCTTTAAAAGGAATAAAGTGGGCCATCTTGGAAAAAAGATCCACAATAACTAAAATGGTGTTAAACCCATTACAAAGAGGTAAATCGGTAATAAAGTCTAACGATAAGGTGTGCCATGGTGTAGGCGGAATGTCTAAAGGTTGTAAGAGTCCAGCTGGTTTTTTCTTTTGACTTTTGTTTTGGGCGCAAATGCCACAAGACATCAAAAATGATTTAATATCCTTTCGCCAGGTGAGCCACCAGATTTGCCTTTTAATTTTAGCTTCAGTTTTTGCAATACCTGGGTGCCCCTCCATTAGGGTATCATGATAACGGCAAATGACTAGCTCTTGTAGTTCCTTGTGTGGCAGAAATAGCCGCCCTTGGTAATAAGGCAGATCATTGGTCACAGAGTAGTCCGGTCCTTTCTTTACCCCGTCCTGCAGGGCTGTAGGATCAAAGAGTTGCTGGATCTTTACCTGAATGTCCGCTAGTGTCTGTAGAGTAGTCATGCCAAGAATCGTTTGTTCGGAAATTATAGGTACTGGTTCTGGGTTCACTTCTGCCTCTCGCATCTCTATTCGGGATAAGGTGTCTGCTTTACCATTCTTACAACCTGGTCGATAGGTTATCACGAAATCGAACTCGGCAAAGAACAACGCCCATCGGAGTTGACATGACGATTGGGCCTTGGCTGTTTTTAAATACTGTAAGTTCCGGTGATCGGTGATCACAGTAATGGTATGCCTGGCACCGAGAAGATAGTGCCGCCAAGCCTTGAAGGCGGATTTAATGGCTAATAACTCCTTGTCGGTAACCGCATAGTTTAACTCGGGTGCCGAGAACTTTCTGGACCAAAATGCTACTGGGTGAAGCTGGCCAGTTTCAGGTCCTTTTGAGACAGGACAGCTCGCATGGCTAGACTGGATGCATCAGTTTCCACTATGTATGGAAGTTCAGGGCGCGGGTGCCTCAACACTGGTGCAAATGTGAATTTCGCTTTCAGCTCTTGGAAGGCATTTTCAGCTTCTTCAGTCCACATAAAGCGTTTATTTTTTCGCAAGAGTGCTGTGATGGGATGTACGACATGTGAAAAATCTGGGATGAATCTGCGGTAGAAATTGGCAAAGCCGAGCATGCTTTGTACTACTTTAACTGAACTTGGTGATGGCCACTTAAGGATTGTGTCCACCTTTCGTGAGTCCATTCGGACTCTCTTTGGGGTCAGGATAAACCTAAGGAATTCAACTTCTGTGGCATGAAAAACGCATTTTTCTAGTTTTGCATATAGTTTGTGCTGGCGCAATTTCTCAAGGACTGCTTGAATGGTCAGATTCTGAAGAGGAGTATAGTGAGTATACTAGAATATCATCGATATACACGACAACACAAACGTCAATGAGTTCATTAAGGACATTGTTCATGAAGGACATCGTTCATGAAGGATTGGAAGGCTGCTGGTGCATTGCACAACCCGAAAGGCATCACCTGGTATTCGAATAACCCATACTTAGTGCGGAAACCAGTCTTCCATTCGTCGCCCTCTTTTACACGTACCAGATGGTATGCCCCCGGAGATCTAATTTAGTGTATATACAAGCGTCCTTCACTTGGTCTAGTAGTTCAGGGATCAGAGGCAACGGGTATCGGTTCTTAACAGTTATCTGGTTCAATGCGCGGTAGTCTATGCATGTTCTGAGGTCACCTTCCTTTTTGGGTACGAAGAACAAAGCTGAAGATGCAAGGGACTTGGATGGGTGAATAAAGCCATTGGCAAGGTACTGGTCTAAGTATTGTCATAGGTGAAGGTTCTCAGGTTCCGTAAGGGCATAGATCCTGCTACAAGCGGGTTGTGCACCGGGTATGAGATCGATTTGACAATCATACGATCTGTGAGGAGGTAAGGTGTTTGCCTGTTCCTTTTGAAAGACATCCTGGAATTCTTGGTATTCTGGAGGTAGTTGCATGACTGCTGTGGTTACTGTGGCCAGGCCTGCGTTCTGATTTTTCTTTGGGTAACAGGTTTGTGCACAATCCGGGAAGGTTATTCTCTTCTCTCGCCAATCAATACAAAGATTATGTGTTTCCAACCAAGGTTTCCCCAGTATTATTTGGAACTGTGGGGCTTTGATTAGATCAAACACAATAGTCTCTCGATGCCCATCCTGACCCAATAGTGTCATCTCTGCGGTGGAATGAGTTACAGGCCCAGAGGCAATTTCAGTTCCATCGACTGTGGTGATGACATCTGAGGTGGTTTTTTGGCAGAGAGGTAGATTCATCCTGGAAACCAATTCATAGTCCACATAGTTTCCTATGCCCCGCTATCAATGTATGCCCTTACTGCGTGCATATGCGATGGCTGCCTTGGATCTACGAGGACCATTGGTATGATGAAATGCGAGGTCTGAGTATCCTTCTTCATGCTCGGCAAGCGGACCTCTACGCTTGTCGGGCGTGGTCGTTTCCCGAGTCTGACTCCATATGGCTTTTATCAGCAGCTCCTACCACCTTCTTGGGTGGTTTTACAGGGCAATCCCGTAGAAAATGTCCAGAGGTTCCACAATATAGACACAATTGCATTTGCCGTCTCCTTTCTCTTTCCTTCCGGGTTAAGGGTCCTTTAACCCCTCTGATTTGCATGGGTTCTGAAGCATCTGCTCCTTTGGGGTTAGCGTGGGTTTTGACCAACACCCGATTCTCAAACTTGGCTCGATCAGCCTTTCTGTTCTGAAGTCTAACTGGACCACTAAGTCTATATATTCAGCGCAGTCTTGAGGTGGGTTCACGACTTGAGCCAAGACATCCTTGAGTTCTCCTCGAAGCCCTCAATGAAATAACGTGATTCGTTTTACCTCAGACCATCCAGTTTCCACTATTAACCTATTAAAGGCCGCGATGTAGGATAGAAGGTCCTGGTTACCTTGTCGTAGGGACAAAAGTTTGTTATCTAGGGCCTGTCCTTGGGAGTCCCGGGCAAATAGTCTTTCCATGCTAGTTTGAAAGCCCTGAAAAAAAGAATTGGGTCATCCTGAGTAACTAATGGAATTGACCAATCAGCTGCACTGCCGCTGAGATATGACAATACAAAGGCTACCTTGGCTTGATTGTTTGGGAAGGCTCCAGGTCTGCATAAAAAGTGCAAGAGGCATTGGTTCATAAACAAGGCAAACCTTTTGGGATCTCCAGCAAAGCGTTCGGGTGGGGCTAATGGAATATGTCCTGGTAGGTTTATTTGCACAGGGTTACTCGATAACACGGGAGCTGGATTTCCCCCGGAACCAGGTAGGGGTGCTTGTCCAGCCTGGCTTTGCAATAGTTGCATAGCAAGGTCATCAGTTCGCTCCTTTGACAAAATCAGTTCTCTCCTGAGAGCACTGGTTTCTTGACGGGCGGAATGCACTTCAGCCCTCAGTTCCCCTAGTAATTGGGCCAATTGGTCAGTCTCTGAGGTATCCATAACGCCCGGGTGAGAATTTGTGGGTAGGCTTCGCGTTCTGTTACGCTCACCTGGCTCCCACAGAGGCGTTGATCTGAACTGGACAGCTGCGGTCTACACCAGTGTGACGTGTAGGGCCGAGATGACGGACTGGACTGGCCCACCTAGCTTTGTGTGCTTGGCCAGTAGGAATATTCTTCTGTAAAGGGAGAAAGGGAATTAACCATCTGTGGGGTTGAGCATAAATCCCCCCAACCCCGCTGTTCTCCCCACAGATCACCTTTGATGTCCCCTCTTATAGTCTCACCTGATGGTTTGAAAAGATGAGCTCTCCACCCTGCATTGAGTGCAGGGGCGCATTGATAACCAGTTGCTTCACTGGCTCGAAGGAATTGGTGAGTTCCAGAACAATATTGACGCCGAAAAGTATGTAGTTCGTAAGAGTTCACATGTCTGACTTTCACTCTTGTCCGATTCCTTGCAGTTTGTAGCTTGACCCCAGCGAAGAGTTCCTCGTGGTAGCTGATGAAGTTCAGGTAAGGATTTGGCTTATCTTACACAGTACAATAAAATAAGGCCTGAATGTAACCTGTGGCTTGCTCCCTTATTCAGGTTTGGAGAGAAAATATGAAGTTCGGGGAATAATGCCTCTGGCGGTAAAATTAGGTAAGTCTGTTGTGGTAAGAAGAGTTCCCCTTGTTTGTCCCTTCATCTCACCTTGTTGTCCTTTTGTTCCCCTTAGGGGCCGGGGTACGGCGAGGATGCAATGGAGACTGCGCCGACCCGTAAAGAGGAATAGTACCCCTGATGGTAATCAGGTAAGTCTATGGGGGTAGTTACTATTGCCTCTGTTTATTCCCTTGGCTCGCCTTTGCTGTTCTTGTGTTCCCCTTAGGTCCCAGAGTGCGGCGGGAATGTGCAGAAGGATGCAGTGGATCGTGAGGATGCTGCGAAGGCCGGTGAGTTCAGCGCGGCGCTGCAGGAGGCGAGGCGGCGCGCGTAAAATGCTTCTTTCTTCCAGCTCGAAGGCGCAGTGGATCCGGAATTCAGGTAAGGATCGAAGGTTTTGCTCTTATTCCAACCTCTTCTCCTTCTGTTCCTTCCTTTTTCTAGGAGATGCAGACTCGAGGCGGGCGTGGCAGAAGACTGAATGCAGGCTTGTAGACACAGTGAGCGTTACGCTGCTGGATGCAGAATAACACGAAGCGTGTGCTGCTCTTCGGGCGTGGTTTAAATAGCCTCCAAAGTAGTCCCCGGTAAGTATTCCTCCCCAGCCCCACCCGAGTAAAAAATAGTCCCTAGGTAAAATAGTCCCTTCCAAGCCTCATTTGGCTTGGAGCTCTGCAGCATGGTCTGCATCATGTAAGCTTGCAGCATGGTCTGCATCAGGTAAGTTCTACTCTATGAGCCTGGCGCCTATGGCGCCAGGACTGACTCTCCATATGAGCCTGGCGCCATAGGCGCCAAGACCGCACCCAAACAGCCCCTAGCAGGGGTTTTTGGGCTTGCTCAAAATAACCTGATGCCTGCTTCCGGGGTTGCTGGACCTGGTCTGGTTCCGCGGGGGTAGGCATCATGACACTAAGCCCCATGAAGGAAATCTACCAACAAAATATGCATTCCTCACTTATGGGAGGTGCTGTGAGATGAGTAAGAAGGGCTGAAAGGATGATTGGGTTGTTGAATTCGGAAGTACCAGAGGTGAAGCCAGGATTCTCTAACAAATGCGGCCTGAAGCTTATGTAGTTGTGCCCACTGCACTGACAAAAATAACTGTAAATGCCCACACAGTGATGCTGAGTGGGCTTTTACAGATTTTGGGTGGGCCTTGTCCACGTATCTCAGAAGCACTCACTAAACATTGATTAAAAAATAATGGCAGCCGTTGTGGGGTCCATTCCACTGCACCCTTTCCCCCCCCCCCCCCTCAATGCCCCCTTTCTCCACATTAGGACCCTCCTTTACACACCCCACCCTCTACAATTCAGGGCCCGCTTACCCATGACACCCTCCTGAGGTGCACTTTATCCTACATCCCTGTGCCCCACTAGACCTACCCCGACTCACCCAGCCCCTCCTTCTCTCCACAGAGACACATTCATCCAGTTCTACTTCCCCTTTTAGCCTGCCACGCCTCCTCCTTTACACTGCACTTCCTCGCCTACACAGGCCCACTTCTCTCATTTCTTCCACCCTCCCTTTACCAGGGAACTCTTTTCATAACCACTGAACCTTTCAGAAGGAGTCTGAGTACCCGCAGCTGTACAAGGAGATTACCCAACTGTTCCATTTGTGTGCCGAAACCAGGACTCGAGCCCAGGCCCCCAGCACTGTAACACAAGCACTCAACCTCTAGGCCACTGCAGTTAGCTGGCATTTGGTGGAGGGGGGGGCCAGATGTTCTATCCTCGTTGGAGTCAGTGAACATGATCCACTATGCAAATGGGAATGCTCACAGGGGCATGCAGGAGAAAAGTATACATGCCCAAAATCTCCTTTCAGAAGCACATCCACCAGTGGCTCAAGTGGTAATTGTTTGGGATTGGAATGCTGGAGACCTGAGTTCTAATCCAGTGTCCAGTATCTCCTGGGAGTGGTATTTTTAAAGTTTTTTTTTAAAACGGTATGCATTGCCCTGCGCGATCAGCCAACAGCTAATGCCCCTTCAATACATGTGTTCCCACTAACAGTTGTGCCTTTGTTTTCTGCACACTGGCCTTGGTAACACCCATGCAAAAGCTTTTCTCTCTGGTCCCAAATGACTGGAAAAACAAGGGGAAAAAGTGTAATCTACGGGTCATGATTGATAAGATAATTGCACTGGGACTCAAACAGGACACCTTCTCGAAGTGCTGTGAGGTGACTACCGGAACCTGCATAGCAAGCAAACCTATATCAGCATCTCACCAGCAACTGAATGTGTCGCCTGCAGGCGACACTTAGGAGGCTGCAGTAGGTGCATTAACCCATTGGGCTGTCAACCCTCCTTCCTCTGAGATCAGGAAACTGAACTTCCATGTTGCCTACCTTTGGCACATTAGATCTATCTTTCACCACAATTCAGAGGATCTTTTGTTTCACAGAGAGACTATAATGATTGTGAGGTGTGAGCCACTAATAGCTAAGCAGGTCAGTTAAATCTTTGGCTTTGTCATTGGGGTGTATTGATATGTGCCGTATTCTGACCTCTGCTACTGTATGCTTTCTTTTTGCTGCTTGTTCATGATTTTTAAATGTAAAAACTCTGCTCTCAAAAGTTAAAGATTTGAAAGACTGGGTGTGAGAGGGCTGCTTTCTGCCTACAACTTCCTCAATTTTGGAGTGATTGGCTCCACCACTGACTATCAGGGCCTAATCCTGGAGGCAAACGGGCAGAGGTCTGCGCCCTGCATCCTCCATGCATCACTAACACTCCCACATGCAACCACAGCCCTTACGGGCACAGCCCTATGTCCTATGCAGCCCCTCTGGTGCAGCCACCCACACCGTTTAGGGTTAGGATCTGTGCTCTTCCATATAGGCCTTGCCATCTAGGTCCCAGAAAGTGTCACAGCCTGCTTTGTAAACCATAGTGATGGTGGCCTAGGTGAAGATGATCTTGCTGGAATACTGATGTCTTTTTCCTTCCAGGCGCCACCCGCAAGCATAGTAAAATGATGGGGTGTGCCTTCTCAGTGCACTCTGTTTACTCCCTGCCTAAGTGACATTAGTTCTGGGCTCTCCAGGCAAATGTATCCATTCGGGAGGGAGCTAGGAATAGGACGCCTCTTTCTGCAGGCTCAGTAGGGAAGACTCAGAGAGCTGCATGCTTGAGACATCTTTCCTTGTCACTCGCTCATTGTTGTGAACTGGATATCCCAGCCCCTTTGATGAGTAGCAATTACCCTTGAGATAGATGGGATACAGATTTTATTCATGCATCGATAATCAAAATGACTCAGGTAGATTTGCAAAAGGAAATCTGTTTTATTAGACGTTATCTAAAACAGGGAGCATAACGAACATCAGCACTCGCTTTACTCAACAAATCTTACAAAAAACTGAGGTTATATTAGGCAAAATCATCATCAGTGACGTGTTCACCTGCGTCATTACCAATGTCATCCTATGTGGCAAACTGCAAGTACCTATTGAGGGAAGTGATAGGTTCTAAGTGAATATCTAAGTATAAGGTCCATATCAGTATAGAACAGTGAAGGAAAGTGAGAGGGTACTTAACATCAGTTGGGCAACAAAGCCCTCCCCTTAAAATGGCCACTATGAACGTCACTAGATACGCAATTACATGGTCCTCTACAATTGGTTGGCTTCTAACCCCCATCAATCTTTTTCCACCTACGTCAGGCAGGCTGAATATCCAGGTGCGGATGAGCTTATCTTAACACTAGCTGGCCACCAATTAGCATATCAATCCATCATCACCTCAATGGTCCAGTGACAACTAGGGCTTTCAAGCCTGGCCTTGAGTTTGTACTGTGCTCTGAGAAATTTTAAGGAGTGTGGGCAAATGCTGCCCTCATGCGTAGGTGTGACCACCTCATTCTTCCAACTTCATCCATCCACGTGACTGGAGACCATGGAATCGAGCCTTTTAGTGTTAAAATACTATTTTTTAATAGTCCTCTGACGTCTTTTGTTGCTCCAGCCTTCTGGACAGGAGTTTCTGTTCCTTCACACGAATTGTATCAGTTCATTCCAGTTTGGTAAGACCTTGGCTTCTTGGCTCATCCAAATCCTGCTGGGATTCACTTTTATTTCAATTTGCTTTTTAACTGCGACACCCTGAAATGAGGCCTTCTTGCTACTGTCCAGCACTGCATAGTGGAAACATCCATCCTTTACTCATCCATATGCATATATAGATATATATATATATATACATTTGTGCTTGCCGCAATCTATTCACTATAAAGCTAGCCTCAAGATCGCTTTGTCTGCTTGCGTTTCTTTTGTATCTGTACACGTTTAAACTAACATAATGACTTCATCTGTTTCTGTGACATACGTTTCTTCACCTTGATCCCAAGATGTCACTTATCCTTGATACTTTCTTGATACCTTATAGAATATCTGCATGCTCTGGTCTCCGCATCTCTTCTCCAGACGTCAGCTCGATTCTGTGCGACGTCACCATTCATCTTTGACCTTTATTTGCTCTGCTTCTTCAGGAATCTCATTCAAATGGCCATCCTATTTTCTTATATGCAGGTACGGCTTTCTCAATGGGTACCTTGCCTCCCAGATCTTCTTAGGTATTGGTACTTTCACTTGTACTGCACAGAGTCCATACTCTGCTCTTTGTCTGTTGAACTGCTCCGTGTATGTCTCATACTCTAGTTCCCAGCAGCCAGTTGGAGTAGGGGTACTTGGCTCCTCCTCTACACTCCCCCTCTGAGCGATTCATTGACCACTTTCTCATCATCCTCTACATCCAGGCATCCTCTTCTGAAAAAGAGCTTTTTAGGGACCCATATCTTTATGACTCCCTTCAGGCATCCTGCTGATTTCACATGCTCATCCTTACTCCATGTCATGAGCATGCACTGTCCACATAGAACGCAATAGATCCATCTTCTCACATACTTCTTATGATTCTTTGGATGGAGGAACTTCATTTCCTGAGGTGCATAAATACTGGCCTTCACAAAGTCTCTGATTTCTTTATCTGTCAGGTCTCTGGCTTTCCATCCTTCGATCATGATCTTCATCCCTATGACTTTCTTTGCTGTCTACTTGCACTGTGAGATTATTATTTTGATCACACAGAATCCAAGCCATACCAACACTATCAGGGCTCCAAGAAATTTGAACATGTCTGCCATCCATTGTGGAACCCAAGAGAATAGTGATCCAAACCAGCTATCATTAGCAATGTCTTCCACTTCGTCTATCATCTGGCCATGGAGTTTCGTCAGCATGTCTATGGCGTCTGTCAAGGTTCCATTCTCGTCATCATGAGAAGGTATAAATGTACAACATAATTCTCCAATTTTTGCACAAACAGATCCATCCATAGCTGTGATCATGTCCAAATCGTATCTATGCTGGAGAGTCATCAGTCTTATGGCTCTCATCTCTTCTGTGATTGCATTGAATCCCTTTATTGTAGTGTTAATTGTCTGCAGCAATTCCCACCTGGTTATCTGTAACCAGTTGGTGTTTGCTCCAACCTGGATTCTCAGCATGAAGATTGACGTGAACACTGAAGAAGTCTGGCTAAATAGTCTGTGCTTATACGGGATAGAGTTATAAGCTTCTATTGATTTGGCTGAGAAATAGTTCTCTCTCTTCATCCTCCTTATTAGCTTCACCGATCTCTTCTCCCTCAGGTGAGCATCTGCTTTTAGAATACTGTTAAGGCTCAGATCAATCTTTGGGATCACTAATGCTGGGACATTCACCAATGAGCATATTCCACCCCAGTCTTTAGGTAACTTCATCTGTGCCTTGGATCCACAAGCCCAACAGTGATCCATAATTACTGCTGTCCCAATGTTCATTCCTGGTGCTTGAAATATTCGACCACATTTCTGGTTCTCTTCCATTTTTCTTGTTCCAATGTTTCTGAAACACAGCTTTCATTCGCTAAAGGCACTATCTGCAAGGGTCCTCCTTTGTCTTTGACCCAGGTCAGTAGCTTTTCAAGTTTTGGCCATAAAGGTTTACACACCATTTGTGCATGTTCAAACATTGGGTGGTAGTGACCACTATTACCCAGTCTCTGCAGATCACCACACCTTCTTCCCAGCCATCTGGTGATAGGACAGTTCCCCAAATCTGCATCTTCCCTCTGTTCTTCCATCTTTGACACTCAGTGTCAAGTGGCACAGCGAGTAGAGCGCTCGCTTTGACATCTGTGCAGAGCCTGCGAACGCAGGTTCGAATCCCGGCAGCGCCAGCATTTCATCCTTCCGAGCTCGATAAATGAGCACCACACACCGTGGGTAATAGTAAGCAGCGCTCAGATACCTGAGGGTTCGTAGCGCTATATAAATGCCAAATTATTATTTGAATGTCTTCCGCAGACTTTCCTGGAACTTTCAGCCTTTTATTCACTTCTCGTCTGATTCCAGTTCCTTTTACTCCAGGCTTCTCATATCTGATCACAAGATTCCTAGTCTGGTCTTTGTTCCTTTTCTTTATGTCTTCAATATAGTCATCTTCATCTGGATCTGTCCATTCAGTTGTCCATTTGAGAGAGGCTGTTCGACCCATGAATTGGCCCCTTGTACTACAGAATGCTAAATGCACTATGAAGTGTGCAGTTAGGACATCTATTTCAATAGCTATGAAGATTTTTGACATCCCCATGCTGTATGGCAGGAGTGCACATACAAAGCATTCCTCCTTTGAAGTCCTTCTCCCAACTTCCTTCATATGTTGATACCATATGTTATTTCCCAAGTGTGCCATGCTGTCCAGGTAATCATTTAATTCATAATTATCTTCCTGGGTGCTTCTTTTAGGCCTCATTCTTTTCATGTGAGCTTCCATGATCATATCATATCCAGCATAGCCTCTTTCAGCTGGCCTTATTACAAGAACATCCTTCGGTGCTCCCTGCACAGGAGAGGTTTCGGTTAGTTCCATCCTCACCTTTTAGGCATAAAAATGTCTAGCTAAATCTCCATGTGTGACTGTCTTTTGGGGATTATCTTTGGGTCATTTAATACAGGACCAGGTGTATTTGCATGCATTACTGGTTTAGGCCCACCCTCTAACAACCCTTTGTCTTGCCTGTCTTGCCAAGCCTGTTTTTGGCATCCAAACGAATGCCTACAACACCCTTTGCACGTGGATGATTAATAATGGCACTTATCTCAGGCTCAGGCAATTTGACATCTTTCTTTGGGACAGGAATGACTACATAGGGTCTGAGTTTCCTGGTATTTGCCACGTCTTAGCTCCATTTGCACCAATGTAGAATGATGTGCGTATAGTCAGTGAAAGCAGTACGATTATGAACACAATACAAGTGTAAATGACGCAAAGATAAATTACTTTACAGCATCTACTTCGTGGACACTGTGGACGTCTGTCTGTGTTAGGCATGATTATGCTACTGTGTATGCTGCCCATCTTTATTGCCTAAGGAAGGAACAACTCAAACTTTAATACATCAGCATTGTGAACTACCTCTGGAAGCTGCAGTCTTGACTCAGCAATTCGTCCTCAATCAGCTATCCGCTTACTGTAAAATCAGAACAAATTATTTTATTTCATTTGTAGAACCAGTCTTTCACCAGCCGAAATGTAGATGCCTTTCCAATAAAAAAACGATCTCAGTAAGTCTAAATGAGCTCAACGACATAGATCAGCTCCCAGTCAATGCCTCGAATCTGCTTCAGCCCAGACGACATGTCGAGTTTCTTTCAGCATGAAACAAGAGTTTTTATCAGCAACATCTCGATCTGTTTATCGAAGGAAAGTTTCACACCGATCTATGATTTCGCTCAGAATATATGCTCACTTGGATTATAATGCCTTCCAAGATCACATTCAAATGTGCAGTATTTCTAGGATCCCTCAGAAAGGTGAGCACATAAGTGTGCCTTCCAACAAGATGTGGGTATTCCTAAATCAGACGAAAGAACAACACACTGACTAGTCTGTGAGTTGCATCAGTTGATAGGGGCATTTGTGCTCTCCTCGTTGTATTCAGGCAGTTGCAAAATTTGTTCAGTGATAACTATAAGCAACCTTCTTATAACTTGGTCATTCTTAGGCTCTTGTAAGAAAGTAGGAATGCGATTAGTTCCCCCCACCAGTGAAGGGAAAGAGCGCAACACCAACTTGAAATAAGATAAGTAAGAACAAGCCGAGAAAGGTCATCACTGGGTAACACCATAGGTAGATCCAAACAGGAACTCAGTGTTAAATGAATCTGGGTACTGCACCCTCTTCCAATTGCTGTAACCACGATCAGAATCTGGGATAATCCTCTTCTTATCAAGGTTTAAGCATGCCACAGTCCAACGACTGACAAGTTCCTGTGGCTTTAAGAACAAATTATTTTTCTTTCACCCTGAAATGACAGAACAGAGTGTTCACATCAGCTTCCCTTAACCCTTTCAGAGATGGCTAAAAGAGTGTCCCGAAGCAAGCCATGGTCCAATAAAATGTTCTTTCTTTTATTCAACAGCTTCTGCGTCCTTCTTCCTCATCATAGACCTTGTCTGCATGTGCTGTGGTTCTTCCCTGATGCTTGTACTTGCTTCTTGTAGGTGTATGGGCAGAGGGGTTTCTCCAGCAAAGAGCTTTTCATTGCCTAGGAATGTCCAAGCACGCCTGCCCTGCAGTTTGACAGCAGACGGCGTGACGTCTTCCATGATGAACAGACCATTGAAACGGGGTTCGTCCCACTTTTTCCTTGTATGATTGTGGACTAGGAACACATCTCCGGGGAATAGTTGGGGAACATGTAATTCTTGAGAGTCACTTGTTGAAGCATCTGCTTCTGTGTTCTTTACTGCCCTACACCCTTGTCGCTGCCGCTGCCCTGAAATGACCGAGATATTTGAAGTCATACAGTTCAAATGGTCACACAATTCCATTTCTAACAAATCTGCAGTTGGCTGAGCATCACTTCTAACTCTGGATGGAGGCATTAGGGGTGTCCTCATTCATCTCCCTGTCACTATCACATGGGGTGTGAGATGGTGGTCAGAACCCGGTTGGTTCCTTAAGGCATACATTTCCAGTGGTAGGCAATGCAACCACCCTTTCTTCAAGGTAAGCTTCAATCTGGCTATTCTTTCCTTGAGCAGGCCATTGAGCCTCTAACAGATCCAATTTCATTGTGGGTGATAAGCCAACGAAATCTTGTGCTGTATACCAAGCAACAAGCTGATCTGTTCAAATGTTTGATTCACAAAATGTGGGCGATTGTCTGACTCATTACTTCACATACTCCCCATCTAGGAAATACTTCCCACACTAAGAATTTAGCTGCACAGGTAGAGTCTGGATGTGTACACGGTCCAGCCTCAATCCACCTTGAAAAAGTACACACTACTACAATCAGGTATCTATA
This sequence comes from Ambystoma mexicanum, assembly GCF_040938575.1. Taxonomy (NCBI): domain Eukaryota; kingdom Metazoa; phylum Chordata; class Amphibia; order Caudata; family Ambystomatidae; genus Ambystoma; species Ambystoma mexicanum. Next base: position 1,412,013,561 of record NC_090934.1, on the reverse strand, counting down.
TCCATTACATATTTGTATCATGTCTACATAGTCACTATGTAAATGCTGAAAAGGGCCATTATGGCTCAGAATAACTCCCCTAACTGTGCGCAGTGTATGCCCAGCAGTGAATTTCTGACAAACTATGCAATTTGTCATAAAGAATGCAACATGCTCTAATAAGTTTGGTACAAACCGATCCTCAGCAATAGTTGCAGCGAGATTATCCCTCGTTGTGTGCGCGGGGTGGTGTAGCTGTTCCAGCGCCACCCTTAATAAGGCTACATGCATCACCAGTTTACCAGTGCTGTCTTGTAACCACAATGCTTCTGAGGGGTTTAAAGAACACCCTCTTTGTGTCCACAAATTCTTTTCCTCTTGAGGTGCCTCCCCTTGGATCTCTACCAACTGCATTTTTGACAGGGTATTATAACTTTCAGATACAGTCATCATAACAACCATTTTTTCATTTACATTAAGAATGTCAACATTCATCATTTTTTATATATGTATTTGCTATGCACTTAGCCTCAACATCTGCTGCTTGATTTCCTCATGAGATCAAATCTGCCCTTTTAGTGTGAGCTGCGCACTTGATGGCTGTGATGCTTACTGGGAGTTGTAGTGCCTTAATAACCTTAATAACCCTTCTCCAATAAGGCAGCTTGCTATACTGGCGTGCTGCCCGCTTGGAGGTAGCCCCTCCTTTTCCAATGTGCTAACCCTGCATGCACTGTTGACGTCACATAGGCAGAGTCACTGTACATTGTTACTTCCTGGTCTGCGTGATCCTCGAGCGCGAGTCTCATCGCCAATAATTCTGCAGCCTGTGCTGAATAATGAGACGGGAATTGAGTACTTTTAAGCACCCGAAATTCCCCATTATCCGTGTGCTTAATCCAGTGGCACCTGTATATCTCTGTCCATCATTTTGATCGATCCTTGAAGAACCGTCAATGAAAACATTCTCTCCTACTGCTAATGCGTTCTCTTTCATTCTAGGGATTTCATCATAGAACTCTTCATAGTTTGTGCAATCGTGTTCAGGCTCTCCTTCTGTCATTGGCTCAGCTATAAACATGGAAGGATTCACTATTTTGCATCAGAATATTTTAATCACTGTATTTGATATGACTACCTCATAGGCAGAAACCCTTTGAGATGTCAATGTGCCCTTTGGTTTCTCTAAAATAGCAAATAGTGCGTGCTCAACGAATAATGTCATGGAACATCCCATCACTATGCTTGCAGCCTTCTCTATGGCGAACGCGATGGCTGCTTAACTTTGTTTTGTTCAGAAAATGACCTCTCATTACTAGGTCTAAGATTCCACTGTAATATGCAAGGGGCTTGTACCTCAACGAGGTTTTCTGCGTGAGTACTGCTGTCATAACAGTGCCATCTGTATGTGAGAACAAAATGAATTCCTCAGTATAATTAGGAATCCGTAAAACTGGAGCTCTGCAAATTGCTTTTTTCAATTTGTCAAACCCTTCTTCCATTTCCTCAGCCCACATGATTTTTTCCTGCGTTGCCTGTGCTTTCTTTATGGCCAGCAACAAAGGCCTTATATACGAGCTGTAGTCAAAGACCCATGCTCTGACATAATTACACAATCCCAATAATCTCTGCATGTGCTTAATCATGTGTGCCTTTGCAGTTTTCAAAATAGCCTCAGCTCTTTCAGGGGTAACCTTCTTTCCTTCATGCACAATCAATTGGCCTATGTAAAGCACTTCTTGTTGACAATATTGTAACTTTTCTTTGTCAACTGTATATCCTTTCTCAGCGAGTATAATCATCAGATGAAAGTAATTGTATCTGCACTCTTCCTCTGAAGTGCTGCAAACTAAAATGTTGTCTACGTATTTCAACACAACACTTTCTAAAACAATATTGCTCAAGTCCATCTGCAGGACTCTATTGAAAATTGATGGGGACACACAGTACCCCTGGGGTAAATGGGTGCTTTTCAGGCGAGCCTGCCTGAACGTAAATGACATCAGATCCTGCGAGTCTTTGTGCAATGGGATTGAGAAAAACACATTTTTCACGTCAATCACAGTAAAATATCGTGCTTCAACGGGTATATTACATAAGATTGTAGACAGGTTAGGAACTATAGGGAACTCAGCCTCTACAATCTGGTTTATCAGCCTAAGATCTTGAATTAGTCTCCAAGACCCCCCCTTAGATTTTTTTGATAGGATACACCGCAGTATTGCATGGTGACCCTGACTTCACTAAGATGCCCTGATCCATCATGGCGGAAATCATCTTGAAAATACATTCATCTGCCTCTCGAGACATGGGATACTGTCGTGCTCAAGGTAAAATTGCTCCTTGTTTGAATTTAATCTTCACTTTTCCAACCCCCTTCAGTAAGCCTACGTCATAGGGGCCGGTAGTCCATATTAAAACTGGCACTTTCACCATGTCTTCATCAAAATATTCAGGATGCTTTTGTGCTATCATCATCTTCTGAAGAACTTCTCTTTTAATTGCTCTCACCCAGTAAGTAATACTCATGTCAAATATCACTTCGTCATCAGATGAATGATCACCAAATAGATCTTCATCAGTGACATCAGTCAATCTGTAACCTTTCCCAGTGGCGATTACTGCGCACCATTGTCTGCCTTCATCATCATTTCCATCAAGCAAAACCATTTCTCCTCGCACTATGGCTGCTTGTAGCTTTAAGGGAAAGACTTGTCCCTCCTCTTCAAGCATAGGTATTCTAGGTCTGAACAGAAATTCATCAGGTGTTCTCATTGCTCTGTCTGTTAGGCCTGGTAGCCATGACAACAGAATGTGTACTCCATAATGAAAAACCTCTGGTTCTAACAGTGTTGCTCTCGCAGCTATCTGTCCTGAGAAAGCCATAATAATTTCACATGTGTTTAAATAATGCATTCCTGTTGTTGAACACACTATGCCTTCATCAGTAAATGAAATGGTCATATTCAACTATGTCATTAAATCTCCTCCCAATATATTGAGAGGTGTTTGCCTCGAATATAGCAATGGCACCTTCATGCGACATTCTCCTATAGAGACTGGTAATTCTTCAGTGAAAGGAACTCTGCTTGTAGCTCCTGTGAATCCCTGAGTATTTATGGCATTGCACATGAAAATGTTCGCTCTTGTATACATGAGCGTGTTGCACTTGTGTCTACTAAAAACAAAAATAGATTTGCCCCCTATACTGACGTCTACGCTCTGTTCCTCGTGAGGATTCAGCATCAGGGATAGAATTGAACACATCAGGTCTCCCAGTGAGCTGTCCTATTGCAGTACAGACTCAGTCCATTACCTGTAAAAGGATTCCCTCCATCGACACTGACACCCCCTACTCTAGGAGTCAGTAACTGTCCTATGCTTGTGTTTTGCTGAAGCTGCATAGGTGATTGCTCTGACTGTCCTTGTGGCGGATTAACTACTACCTGCTGTGGTTGCAAGCCTTGCTGCATTCTCAGCGCTTGCTGCTGCATCGTTTGATTCTGAGCAAATCCATCTCTATTCTGTTGCGAATATGCAGGCGGATTTCACATTCCCCTCTCAGTAACTGGCCATTTTGCACTACCCCTTGACTTCTACACATGCAAGCAAAGTGCCCTGTTATTCCACAAGTCCAAAATATAGGCGGTAGTCTCACAACCTGCACATTTTGCATATTCTGATTACCATCTTGCATATTCTGAAACTCACCTTGGGTATTCTGAAAGCTTCCCTGATTATACTGCCAATTCCCTTGATTACCTTGCCAACCTCGACCACAGAATCCTCTTCCCTGTGGAGTAAATCCACTATTATTTTGATTGAACTGCCTTTGATTATTCATCTGCAGCATATTCACTGATTGCTGTGATTCCGACCCATCTACACTCGTCAACATTGTCCCATCAATGGCGTACTTAGACAGTTTTTTCTGCACTAGCTTCCCCTCTTCGCCTTTTCTCACGTCGCCTTTTTTGCGATTCCTTTCCTGCAGGAGTCTGCAGTAATGCGCAATGGTCAGCTGAATCTCCGACCAATGTTTTGCTTCTATACCCATTAATTTCTTGAGCTGCTTTTGTACTGGCTCTGGCAGCCCTTGGCACAATATATGATAGAATACCGGTATAGATTTCCCCCAAGATTTGCAAATTTTCAAGCTCCATGGCTACTGTAAATTTTGAATATAAAGAGGCGGGTCATCCCTGTCCTTCATCTTTTCTATCATTGTAGCTCCCATATCGGACGTGTCTGGATACAGTACTCTAAGCGCTTTCCAGACTGCCGCACTACAGTTATTAAACGGTGCTCCATCATGAGCAATGTTGACTGTAGTCACACCAGGGTACCCTGCCCTTATCCACGTGTCATCAGCTCTCTCACCAAGTATGGCAATTAGGAGACCCTTAATGTCCCCTATTGCCAATGTGTTTCCTCCGTCATTTTTTTCGAACTCATGTATCCATTTCCCAGTGTCCGAAGTTAAACTGAGGAGTTTACACCTTAGATTATCTCTATCCATTTGAGGCCATGGTATATACTGTGGTCTTGTTCCTCCTTTCACTAGCAAGGAAAACTGCGAAGCTCCAAACTCATTCTCATCTCTCATCATTTTTCTGTCCACCGTAGGGACAATATTGCTGCATTGCCTTCTTCCTGACAATGATCTTAATCTGCTCACATAAGGCGGTGACTCCCCCCTCTCACTATGGAGTCGTCCTTTAGGTCGATCTCACTGTGTCAATGGTTCTGATGCCCTGGGTATAGGTGTGTTTAAATCCAACCATCTTACTTCCTTATTCATAACAAAGCATCTCTCAGGACCACATGCGTCATCTCTCTCTTCCCATGGAAGGTTTCCCTGTCTAACTCTGCTATTTCTTGTGCCCAACTTGTGCAACTTCTCTCTTTGTCATCTCTACTTGGAGTTAGTCTATCTAGAGACAGCTCCTTATGCTTCGTACTACATGAGGCTCCCTCTGTGTCATACAACTGATTGTTCTAAAGTATATCATGTTTTCCCTTCCTCTTTGACTCTTTCTGGGCTCTCATTTCATGGTATACTTTATCAATCACTTCCCTGAGTCAAACTCGTCTTCTAGATTGCTCTAGACATGTCTGGTAATGACTCTTATTCTGGAAAGAATTCCTCTGTATTCTCCCATGCTACTTGTGGTTTAGGATCTCTACTTCCTTTTCCAGGCGATCAAGATCGCGTGCCCTCTACCTTTCTTTTGTGTTCCATATCATTGTCGAATTCTCTTCGCTTTCTCGCTTCCTCTCTCACTCTGTCTTCCTCTTTTTCTTCATATCCCTTCTCTCATTTGCTTTTTGTATCTCCTCATCCATTCGTCTCCGTATTCTCTCATCCCTTAACTTCTGTTCCTCTTCTTCTATTCTTTTTCGCTCTAATCTTTCCTGCTCATCCATTGCTCTCTGTCTGTTATCTCATATTCTTTGCTCTTCTGCTTTCTCTTGTTTTTTCGCTTGCTCATCTTGATATAACTGATCTTGTCTCTGTCTATCTTTCCTTTTTGCCCATTCATCTTTCAATCATTCCTCCCTTTCTTTATCTTTTTTATCTTGCTCATCTTGATCTTCTCTTTGTGTTACGCCCTCAATGCTTTTACCATCGAGTTAAAGCAAAATCTGACCACCATCCATTCGTTCTGTAAGAGCAGTCTCTCATCAGCCTTATCTCTTTCTCCTTTCTAGCTCTTTATTTCTCTTCCTATATCTAGAGACGTACTTGCTTCATCAGCCTTATCTCTTTCTCCTTTCTAGCTCTTTATTTCTCTTCCTATATCTAGAGACGTACTTGCTTGATCACTTCGTCCTTATGGTGTCTCTCCTTGTCCCTCGGACCTTCGAGATTACATCTTTGTCAGTATTCTTCTCTGGGCCCTCGTCACTACTTTGCGTAGGTGACTCATATGCTGGGTTGCTATACCCTGCCACTGCTTTAAGCTCCCTCAATTGGTATAACCCTTCATCTTTCTTATTTTCGTCTTTTATTTCAGGCGGGGCGGGTGGAGCATAGGGTTCTTCACCCCCTCTTTGCATTCATTACGTATCCAGTCTATAGGAGGCGGCACATCTCGCTGTTCCTGGTACATTTTCCAGAGTTCTAAGCTCGCTAGGGGCTTGTCTAGCTTCTTCCCAGTATATGCTGCATGCAAATATGTCATCATATGCTGCAGGACTGCCTTTGATAGTGACCCTCCTTGTGACCACGGCATAAACATTTTATCTGTGGTTCCTTTAACCCATTCTGCACTATACTGTCTAAGCTTAGGTGCATGTTTTGGCAATTGCTTGTAGAGATGCAGAAGTGGAGTAATATCCTCCATTCTCAATTTGTCTACTCTTAACCTGTTTGACACTCGCTTGCCTTAATCACAGAGTTAAAAGTATGTTTCAAGAAAACAACACCATATGATCGAGCACCAACCGTCACAACCTCCATTCCCGTTAACCACAATTTTTACTTTCATCTTGCTAAAAAACTACCATCAAGTGTAAAAACAATCAATTTGTTCTGCTTATGACGGCATCATTCTTAAAAACCACATAAAACAAACAGACAGACTCGACCGGTCACATCATTCTCCTACAATCTTTTCTTTAAGACTCATCTTCCCCTCTAAAATACTTCATATGAAGTGTAAATTAACCCCTTTGGATTCGCTCTTAATCTTAATCAAATCAGTTTTCTACGTGTTCCACTATGGGACTCAAGGTTCAAATTTCTTCTAACGTTCTTTAAAATGTAGTTATGGGCGTATCCTCTTTATTGTGGCCTCTCTCACGATTATATTTTGCTCGGCCACGCTCAAGTCAATATCTATTCAAAACTTTAACACTTTTATTCTCACGTTATGTTTATCCTGCCTCCCTCTGTTACTCTCTTTTTCCCTTATCCCTTTATTTACTACGAATGCATCAATTTGCCACTCTCCTCAGTTTCTACTCACCATTCGCATGTTCATCTTCTGTCTCTTTGAATCGCACATCTCTTTTACCGCCTCTTTAAACTGTTGTCCGATCAGCTTCTCGTAGAAGTGGGAGGGGATTTTTTGGAAACTAAGAGACCCGTCACACCTGCCTTGCAAGGTCTTGATAATTACACTAACCAATATCTACGGGGAGCTCCACGTCTTATCAGCCGAATGACAAAGGTCGTGCAATATTTCTGGGACTCTAAAGTTTACTTATGTAGATGGATTTTTTAATAAACCATCCTCTCTCTGCTACCAAGTGAACTGGATATCCCAGCCCCTTTGTTGAGTAGCAATTACCCTTTAGATGGATAGGGATGCAGATTTTATTCATACATCAATAATCAAAATGACTCAGGTAGTTTGGCAAAAGGAAGTCTGTTTTATTATCAGTTATCTAAAACAGGGAGTGCAACGAACATCAACACTCGCTCGATCCTCTTACTCAATGAATCTTACAAAAAACAGAGGTTATATTAGGCAAAATCATCATCAGTGAAGTGTTGACCTGCGTCATTACTAACGTCATCCTATGTGGCAAACTACAAAAACCTATTGAGGGAAGTGATAGGCTCAAAGTGAATATCTAAGTATAAGTTCCATATCAGTATAGAACAGTGAAGGAAAGTGATAGGGTACTTAGCATCAGGTGGGGCAACTAAGCCCTCCCCTTAAAATGGCCACTATGAACGTCACTAGATACACTACGTCCCATTTTCTACAGAAACTATAGGACCCCTAATTACGCGGTCGTCTACAATTGGTTGTCTTCCAAGCCCTTTCAGTACTTTTCCACCTACGTCTAGCAGCAGGCAGGCTGAACATGCAGGTGCGGATAAGCTCATTTTAACACTAGTTTTCCACCAATTAGCAAATCATTCCATCAACACCTCAATGGTCCAGTGTCTATTAGGGCTTTGAAGTCTGCCCTTGAGTTTTTCCTGCGCTCTGAGAAAGTTTAAGGAGTGTGGGCACAAGTTGCCCTCATGCGTAGGTGTGACCACCTCGTTCTTCCAACTTCATCCTTCCACGTGACTGGAGACTATGGAATCAAGCCGTTTAGTGTATTAAAATACTATTTTTTAGTAGTTTGTTTGTTTTATTCATATTTATATAGTGCACAACAGCCCGAGGACATCGTGGCACTTGTTACAGTACAAAGCTTAGTTACTTAGTTACATGGTCATTAGCAATATATATACAGGTTGCAATATAGTTACATAGTCTTTAGCAGTATATATACAGGTCATAATATAGTTATATTACATGTGTGTTTGCTTTGCTCAAGCCTTCTGGACAGTAGTTTCTGTTCCTTCACACAAATTATATCTAATGTCAGTTCATTCCAGTTTGATAAGACCTACCTTGGATTCTTAGCTCATCCAACTCCTTCTGATGGGATTCACTTTGTAGTTCAATTTGCTTTTTAACTGCAATATCCTGAAATGAGGCCTTCTTGCGAATGTCCAGCACTGCTTATAATGCTTAGTGGAAACATCCATCCTTTACTCATCCATATGCATATATATATGCATATATATATATATATATATATATATATATATATATATATATATATATTACATGGACGCGGTAGCGTCCATGTAGTTATGGTTAAGTTGGTGTTTCCATAGGAAGAGCATTTTTGGGTGGCTTATAACTTTGCTCCCTCTGGACGAATCCTCACCAGACTTTGCAAAAAGAGTATATGGCCCACTCTGAATATTTTCGCAAAGTTTTGAGAGATTTGGTCCAGGGGGGGCAAAGTTATAGGGGGTGTCCCAAAACTTGTGTTTTTTCCCATAGACATAATGGGAAAAAAACTTTGCGCACGCCTACAGCCCAAACCGCTGGACGGATGTACACCAAATTTGTGGCAGGAGCGGGGGCTTGGTCCCAAAAGCATGCTTTTGCAAATTTGGTGTAAATCCGTCCAGTAGGTTTTTTTAAAATGACCAAAACGTAAGGCAAAAAAATTAGTGATATCTCCGTTCGCTCGGCGGACGGACTTCCCGGTTCGCATCGCGGACAGCACCCCGACTGGCCGAGTGGCTTGCGTGATGTCCGCAGACATGCAACGTGTTTGCTGATTGGATGGCGTGGGCCGTGGGGCATGGAGCGCGTCAGATTTTCTGTGGCGCCTGCCATCTTGAATTCGCCGTCGACCGCAGACAGCGCGGTGAAACTTGGATTAAAAATTGTATTTAGTGGAGTGTTTTGGTGTGTAAGAGTGTTTGGGGAGGGTGAGGGAGTATGAGATAGGTTCAATGTTCTGTTTTTTTTATGTGCTAGACGCTTTTGTTGTGTTCGATTTGTCTGCGGACAACACGGCTGTTCTGAAATTTTGTAAATAAACTAAACGGTGGGGTGTTCTGAGGACGGAGTATGTGTCCGTTTTGTTCGCAAGCAAGCTAAAATTGAGCTAAGAACACTCGCGGTGTCCTTAAATGTTCGTACATAAACAAAATGGGGTGTCCTGAGGACGCTGTCCGTATTGTACTCTGGCAAGTTGAAAGTGTTCTAAGAACCCTCCTTATGTCAGCTGATAGGACAATTTCCTATGGGCCTTACCCGACTTTTTGTTGCAAAAGTTCATCTTGAGCCACGCGATGTTCCTTTGTGGTACACAGGCTGTTGGTTTATGATAAAAGAAGCAAATGGTCGCACTGATAATCGGAAGGCTGCTCCAACAACGATCTTTCTCATAGTGATATAATATATAAAAGTGGTTTCGTTTCAGAAATTTCATCCTTATCGTGTCTTACGTTTTTGCAACACTCCTTCAAAAGAAGTCTTTTAGCACGATCCCTGTCTGTCAAAGGCAAAAAACAATAGAACCTCATAGTGCGAGTCGTGGGCCTCTCCGCCACGTAAGCAAAAAATGGAAGCTGTAAACGACCATAAATTCTTAGTTTGCAACATTCTGTGTACAGCCATCTCTGAGAAATTGCTTTTTAAACTCCATCTTTGTTTATTGTTTGCATGCTAATAAAAAAACTTTGTTAACGGGACGTTATGGTTAAGTTACGCTGCTAAAAACCTGTGAAATTCAGTGAAAAAATCTTTGTTAAAGGGACATTATGGTTCAAAGTAAAACCGAAAAACCCCTGAAATTCGCCAGTTATGGTAAGCTAAGCAACCATAACTCGCGCCACCACCGTGCACTTCTAACACTAACACCCACGACATCAAAGATGACATCACAAATGTCATTGATCACATCACTGATGACATCACATGTGTATGTACTTTTCATGAAATATGTGTACAAGGGATTCTTATTATAATGTTGCGAAAAAAGTGTCAAGGATCATTGCAATAAATATCATACCCTAATTAGTGCTTTGAACGATCCATTGATATAAATAGCATTCTATTATGGGGTTCTATCTAGTATACTAAGCTACTAATGCAGAAACATAGCATTGTGTGCAGCGTACAAGATGAAGGTATACTATTCGTAATGTTAATATGATGAATAATGAAATGATAATTGTTTTCTTAATGGATTTTTGTGTACTGTGAAATATGTAATAAATAGCTAATAAAATCCATGTATTACATAATTGCATTACTATAGAGAAAACACAAAGAGACAAGAACACATACCAATATACATATACATAGGGTAAATAGCAGCTTTGAAACAGAGAAATCATCATTTATTTGCATGAAAATAATGCTGTCTTTAAAGCTTGTGTCTTCCCCTATGTGTATGTTTCATATGATAGTTTTACAAAGGTAGCGGGCGCCCCTCTCTCGCAAGAACAGACATGATAACCTGTTCAGTGGTTATTAACCACTTGAGAGTTCGCAGCCACTGCTTTTACTCACTGTGCCTTTCACAGATGGGAAATATCCATTTGCATATCAGTCTTTGTCCTGCCCAGGGGCAGTCCAGCACCGAAATACAATGGCAATTCCAATCTGAACGAGAGTACCACCAGCAACCCCATACACGTGTTTCACCCTTGTTGGGGATCATCAGTGAGGTGAAGCTGATGCCTCTCTAAGCACAGTGAGAGGGAGACCACGTCTGGTTGCCCCCAGGAGACCTAGGGTTACCAATCCCAGGTTCCTTAAATAATAGTTTTACAAAGGTAGCGGGCGCCCCTCTCTCGCAAGAACAGACATGATAACCTGTTCAGTGGTTATTAACCACTTGAGAGTTCGCAGCCACTGCTTTTACTCACTGTGCCTTTCACACATGGGAAATATCCATTTGCATATCAGTCTTTGTCCTGCCCAGGGGCAGTCCAGCACCGAAATACAATGGCAATTCCAATCTGAACGAGAGTACCACCAGCAACCCCATACACGTGTTTCACCCTTGTTGGGGATCATCAGTGAGGTGAAGCTGATACCTCTCTAAGCACAGTGAGAGGGAGACCACGTCTGGTTGCCCCCAGGAGACCTAGGGTTACCAATCCCAGGTTCCTTAAATAATAGTTTTACAAAGGTAGCGGCGCCCCTCTCTCGCAAGAACAGACATGATAACCTGTTCAGTGGTTATTAACCACTTGAGAGTTCGCAGCCACTGCTTTTACTCACTGTGCCTTTCACAGATGGGAAATATCCATTTGCATATCAGTCTTTGTCCTGCCCAGGGGCAGTCCAGCACCGAAATACAATGGCAATTCCAATCTGAACGAGAGTACCACCAGCAACCCCATACACGTGTTTCACCCTTGTTGGGGATCATCAGTGAGGTGAAGCTGATGCCTCTCTAAGCACAGTGAGAGGGAGACCACGTCTGGTTGCCCCCAGGAGACCTAGGGTTACCAATCCCAGGTTCCTTAAATAATAGTTTTACAAAGGTAGCGGGCGCCCCTCTCTCGCAAGAACAGACATGATAACCTGTTCAGTGGTTATTAACCACTTGAGAGTTCGCAGCCACTGCTTTTACTCACTGTGCCTTTCACAGATGGGAAATATCCATTTGCATATCAGTCTTTGTCCTGCCCAGGGGCAGTCCAGCACCGAAATACAATGGCAATTCCAATCTGAACGAGAGTACCACCAGCAACCCCATACACGTGTTTCACCCTTGTTGGGGATCATCAGTGAGGTGAAGCTGATGCCTCTCTAAGCACAGTGAGAGGGAGACCACGTCTGGTTGCCCCCAGGAGACCTAGGGTTACCAATCCCAGGTTCCTTAAATAATAGTTTTACAAAGGTAGCGGGCGCCCCTCTCTCGCAAGAACAGACATGATAACCTGTTCAGTGGTTATTAACCACTTGAGAGTTTGCAGCCACTGCTTTTACTCACTGTGCCTTTCACAGATGGGAAATATCCATTTGCATATCAGTCTTTGTCCTGCCCAGGGGCAGTCCAGCACCGAAATACAATGGCAATTCCAATCTGAACAAGAGTACCACCAGCAACCCCATACACGTGTTTCACCCTTGTTGGGGATCATCAGTGAGGTGAAGCTGATGCCTCTCTAAGCACAGTGAGAGGGAGACCACGTCTGGTTTCCCCCAGGAGACCTAGGGTTACCAATCCCAGGTTCCTTAAATAATAGTTTTACAAAGGTAGCGGGTGCCCCTCTCTCGCAAGAACAGACATGATAACCTGTTCAGTGGTTATTAACCACTTGAGAGTTCGCAGCCACTGCTTTTACTCACTGTGCCTTTCACAGATGGGAAATATCCATTTGCATATCAGTCTTTGTCCTGCCCAGGGGCAGTCCAGCACCGAAATACAATGGCAATTCCAATCTGAACGAGAGTACCACCAGCAACCCCATACACGTGTTTCACCCTTGTTGGGGATCATCAGTGAGGTGAAGCTGATGCCTCTCTAAGCACAGTGAGAGGGAGACCACGTCTGGTTGCCCCCAGGAGACCTAGGGTTACCAATCCCAGGTTCCTTAAATAATAGTTTTACAAAGGTAGCGGGCGCCCCTCTCTCGCAAGAACAGACATGATAACCTGTTCAGTGGTTATTAACCACTTGAGAGTTCGCAGCTGGTTGCTGGTGGTACTCTCGTTCAGATTGGAATTGCCATTGTATTTCGGTGCTGGACTGCCCCTGGGCAGGACAAAGACTGATATGCAAATGGATATTACCCATCTGTGAAAGGCACAGTGAGTAAAAGCAGTGGCTGCGAACTCTCAAGTGGTTAATAACCGCTGAACAGGTTATCATGTCTGTTCTTGCGAGAGAGGGGCGCCCGCTACCTTTGTAAAACTATTTTTTAAGGAACCTGGGATTGGTAACCCTAGGTCTCCTGGGGGCAACCAGACGTGGTCTCCCTCTCACTGTGCTTAGAGAGGCATCAGCTTCACCTCACTGATGATTCCCAACAAGGGTGAAACACGTGTATGGGGTTGCTGGTGGTACTCTCGTTCAGATTGGAATTGCCATTGTATTTCGGTGCTGGACTGCCCCTGGGCAGGACAAAGACTGATATGCAAATGGATATTACCCATCTGTGAAAGGCACAGTGAGTAAAAGCAGTGGCTGCGAACTCTCAAGTGGTTAATAACCACTGAACAGGTTATCATGTCTGTTCTTGCGAGAGAGGGGCGCCCGCTACCTTTGTAAAACTATTTTTTAAGGAACCTGGGATTGGTAACCCTAGGTCTCCTGGGGGCAACCAGACGTGGTCTCCCTCTCACTGTGCTTAGAGAGGCATCAGCTTCACCTCACTGATGATCCCAAACAAGGGTGAAACACGTGTATGGGGTTGCTGGTGGTACTCTCGTTCAGATTGGAATTGCCATTGTATTTCGGTGCTGGACTGCCCCTGGGCAGGACAAAGACTGATATGCAAATGGATATTACCCATCTGTGAAAGGCACAGTGAGTAAAAGCAGTGGCTGCGAACTCTCAAGTGGTTAATAACCACTGAACAGGTTATCATGTCTGTTCTTGCGAGAGAGGGGCGCCCGCTACCTTTGTAAAACTATGTTTCATATGATGTGACTGGACTCTAAGGGAATTACTATAAGAACCTACTTGTAGGATACGTCTACAAATAAAATACAATTTTTAGTTTCTGACTGTTACTGAAGAAAGCTATGTGGCCTAGATATGTCAGCAAAAGAAAAAATAGTGAGCCAGAAGAACACTAGCGGTGTCCTGAAATGTTCGTACATAAAGAAAGTGGGGGTGTACTGAGGACGTTGTCCGTATTGTTCACTGGCAAGTTGCATGTGTTATAAGAACACTCGCGGTGTCCTGAAATGTTTGAAAATAAACAAAATGGGGGTGTTCTGAGGGCGTTCTTCGTATTGTGTGACTGCTTAGCTGTATGCAATGATGGAATGGCACAGAGAGTGAAGTGGAAATGGTAGAAGGGCTGTCCAAGAGTTACGCGGTCCGTGGACACCGCGGCTGTCCGTGGACAGGGCGTGCTACATCCGGGGTTTTCCAGCAAATCCAGCATGGAAAGAAGACTGTAGGGATGAGCCAATCAGATGTTGAGGTTGTGGATTTGTGTTGAAAGAGACTGTGTGTAGTGAAGATGGCAGAAGTGGAGAAGGTCAGGGTGTTGGTGCTTGGAGATATGTTTGTGCATGGTTTACAACAGTATGCTCAATGCAGGCATGTTGCAAAGAATTTTGATGTTAAAGGAGTGGAAGTGGTGTGGAGCACTGTGGCTGATTGCAATGTACAGGGAACTGTACAAGTTTGTGAAGATATGGGCACGATGAACAGTCCCCATGTGGTAGTTTTGCACTATGGTGCGTTCCATTTGGGCTATGTCAGTGCCCCTACTTTGTTGGCAGATTTGGAACATTTGGTTCAAGCAGTAATGAACATCCTTCCAAATGCCAAAGTATTTTTTTCTGGATTACTACCTAGGGCAATATGGGACAATAGTTCAGTTTTTTGTCCTCAGCAAAACAATGCTAGGTGTGTAATCAACCGAGGCATGTGTGCCTTCATGCTTAGAGCTGGCATATTCTTCTGTAATAATGAGAATATTGATTCCAGTAATGCTGTTTATTTTAAAGAAGATGGCATTTCCTTATCTTTTATGGGAAATGCCATGCTGTTTTGGAATGTAAGGGTTGCTTTGGAGAAGGTTATTTTAGGGGTAAAGTAAGAAAAAAAATACTAAATAACGGGTGTCTGTCTGTCAAGCATCTGCAAAAAAAAAAAAAAAACAAAACGGCTCTTTTCAGAGCCAACCTCAAAGGGAAAATAGGGCACACTATTTAAATTTACATTCACCACGCTCAGATTTTCGATATGTCCGCGGACATTGCGGTAGTCCGCGGACATCGAAATCACTAGCTAGGGGTTCAGTATGTTCTGTTACATGTATTTAAAGTCAGGGATATTATGGTTAAGTTGTGCTACTAAAATCCTATGAAATTCAGTAAAAAGACTTTGTTAAAGGGACGTTATGGTTAAGTTTCGCTACTAAAAACCTATGAAATTCAGTAAAAAAACTTTGTTAAAGGGACGTTATGGTTAAGTTTCGCTACTAAAAACCTATGAAATTCAGTAAAAAAACTTTGTTAAAGGGACGTTATGGTTAAGTTGCGCTACTAAAAACCTATGAAATTCAGTGAAAAAACTTTGTTAAAGGGACGTTATGGTTCAAAGTAAAACCAAAAAAACCCTGAAACTCAGCAGTTATGGTAAGATAAGCAACCATAACTCGCGCCACCGTGCACTGCTAACACTATCACCCAGGACATCAAAGATGACATCACAAATTTCTCAATGGGTACCTTGCCTCCCAGATCTTCTTAGGGATTGGTACTTTCATTGGTACTGCACAGAGTCCATACTCTGCTCTTTGTTCAACTGCTCTGTGTATGTCTCATACTCTGGTTTCTAACAGACAGATAATAAGGGCGGGCAGTTGGAGTAGGGGTACTTGGCTCCTCCTCTACAGTTGTGTTCCCTAACTTCTAACTCTCCAAGCCCTGTTTCTTTTACTGCCAACCTGCCTGATCGGTCGTCTTCCACCTACTTCCTGCTCTATTATGCCTTCTATTTTTTTGCTTTCTTCTATGCCCCTTTCAAAAGGAATGCAAGCCAAGCTTAGCCTCAAATCAGGGCCCTCTTCTCCCATGATGGCCACCCCAGGGGCCCTTTATCCTACATCCCCATGCCCCTCTAGACCTATCCCCACTCACCCAGCCCCTCCTCCTCTCCACAGAGACCCATTCATCCGGCCCTACCTCCCCCTTTAGCCTGCCCCGCCTCCTCCTTTATGCTGAGCTTTCTCGCCTCCAAAGTCCCACTTCTCTTTCTTCCACCCTACCTTTACCAGACTATACAAGGAGATTAATTACCCAACTGTTCTGTTTATGAACCAAAACCAACAGCACGCAAGCACTTAACTTCTAGGCCACTGCAGTTAGCTGGTATTTGGTGGAGCGTGGGGCCAGATGTTCTATCCTCGTTGGCTTCAGTGAACATGTTTCACAATGCAAATGGGAATGCTCATAGTGGCATGTAGGAGAAAGATATACAAACCCAAAAGCTGCTCTCAGAAGCACAGCCACCAGTGGCTCAAGTGGTTAGTGCTTGGGCTTGGAATGCTGCAGACCTGAGTTCTAATCCAATGTCCGCTATCTCATGGGGGTGTTTTAAAAAAAAATTGTTTTTATTGAAATTGGGTATGGAGTGCCCTGCGCGATCAGGCAACAGCTAATGCCCCTTCAATACCTGGTTTACCACTAACAGTTGTTCCTTTATTTTCTGCACACTGGCCTTGCTAACATCCATACAAAAGCTTGTCTCTCTGGCCCCATCTGACTGGAAAAAACAAGGGAAAAAAGTATAATCCACGGGTCATGATTCATGAGATAATTGCAATGGTACTCAAACAGGACACCTTCTCGAGGAGCTGTAAGGTGACCACCGGCAGATGGATAGCAAGCAAACCTGTAAAAGGGAGAAAAGTGGGTGCACACCTGAGAGAGAAAGATATATTTCAAGGAAATATGCTTAAGAGTAACACCGGAGGGGTGTTATTTTTCGTTTCTTAGGAGGTGCAGGGGAGGAAAGGAGGGTTTTGGCACAAAAACCCTACAGTATACAAGAACAAAAAAGAGGACCCAAGATTGGAGTCCTCACGTCCCCTGCACACTCTGTAGATATGCGGCAAAGGCATAATTGTTTAGAGTAAATATTTCAGTGCTCTATCGAATTGTTTGTGAAATGACATATTAAATTCTAATATTCCTTGTTGGAATCAAAAAGAGGTAATGGTGTAAAAGTGAGGGGGATGTGTTCCATTAATTCATAAACAATAGTTGAAGCAGAAGCAATAAAAATAGCAATACATCGTCTACATCAACATAGATAACAGAAATTCCACGGTGGTAGGCTGACGTGTTTCGAGGTCAATCCTCTTCTTCAGAAGCCTTTGTGGAACTGTTGTTGAACATGGTATAAACATGAATAAAGCAAAGAAATCAAAAAAGGTATTATTAGATATAGATACAACAAGCTATTGAATTATTCATTGTGAATTCACAAGTAGTGTGTCCATTATATCTGGAGGGATTCATCCATTTAATAGTTATACAGACACAATGCATTTATAGACCAAGGTACATTCTAGCAAGTGACCAAAATATAATACAAAACATTCAGGACATGTGTATGAAGTCCTCCTGATCATATGTGGACAGGGAACGTTCACCATCTTTGATGTCAAGAAGAATCCTGATCTATACATCCACTATTGCTTGAAAGGCACGTGAAAGAAGGAAAGTTGCATTACCTTAATGGTTAAGTGGATTGGAGTACTGCTATATTGGGTCCGGATCCGCGGGAATTGACAATCTCAGTCCTTGAGAATTGTGTAGAATAGCGCTAAGGCACTAGGGAGATAGAATGACCAAGACAGTATGTATAACAAATGTGAGGTATTAGCTAAATATTCAAATAAATCCGTATTTCCCAACTCAACAACCCAATCACACCTTCACCCCTTCTTACTCGTCTGACAGCACCTCTCATTAGTGCAGAATGTACCTTTTGTTGGTAGATTTCCTTCATGAGGCTTAGCTAGGCCTGCATTCCTTTTCAAAGGGCCATAGAAGAAAGCAAAAAAGGAGAAGGCAAGATAAAGCGGGAAGTAGGTGGAAGAGAGGGGTCAGGGAATTGGCAGTAAAAGAAACATGGCCTGGCCTGGCCTGGCAGAGAGTTAGAAGTTAGGGAACACAACAATGAGCGAGGGACACAGAAAGATGCCTTAGGCATGCAGCTCTCTGAGTCTTCACTGTGCATGCAGAAAGAGAAGTCCTATTCCCAGCTCTCTCCTGAATTGGTACATTTGCCTGGAGAGACCAGAACTAATGCTACTTAGAGAGTAAACAGAGGGCACTGAGCAGACACACCCCTTCATTTTACTATGCTCCCGGGTGGCTTCTGGGAGGAAAACGGCATAAGTATTCCAGCAAGATCATCTTCACCTAGGCCACTGTCACTAAGGTTTACAAAGCATGCTATGACACTTTCTGGGGCCTAGGTGGCCAGGCCTATCTGTATGAGCACAGATCCTACCCCTAAGCTGTATGGGTGGCTGCACAGGACATAGGGCTGTGGCCATAACGGCTGTGGTCATGTTGGGGTGCGTTAGGGATGTGTGGAGGACGCAGGGCGCAATCCACTGCCTGTATTTCCCTCCAGGATTAGGCCCTGATTGTCAGTGGTGGAGCCAGCCACTCCAAAATCGAGGAAGTTGAAGGCAGAAAGTAGCCCGCTCACCCCCACGGCAAAGGGTGGGAAAGGCTTGCTACAACAAGAGTCTTTCAAATCTTTCACTTTTGAGAGCAGTGTTTACATTTAAAAATCATGAACAAGCAGCAATAAGAAACCCTACAGTAGTAAAGGACAGAAGACTGCCCTGCACATATCAATACACCCCAATGACAAAGTCAAAGATTTAACTGACCTGCTTAGCTATTAGTGGCCACACCTCACAATGATTATCATCTTTCCGTGAAACAAAACATCGTCTGAATTGGAGTGAAAGATAGATCTAATGTGCCAAAGGAAGGCAACATGGAAATTCAGTTTCCTGCTCTCAAGGGTTGACAGCCCAATGGGTTAATGCACCTACTGCAGCCTTCTATGTGTCGCCTGCAGGCGACACATTCAGTTGCTGGTGAGATACTAATACAGGTTTGCTTGCTATGCAGGAGCCGGTGGTCACCTCACAGCACCTCGAGAAGGTGTCCAGTTTGAGTCCCAGTGCAATTATCTTATCAACCTTAACCTGTAGATTACACTTTTCCCCCCTTGTTTTTTCCAGTCATTTCAGGCGAAAGAGACAAGCTTGTGTATGGGTCGTACAAAAGCCAGAGTGCAGAAAACGAAGGCACAACAGTTAGTGGGAACACAGGTATTGAAGGAGCATTAGCTGATGGCTGATCGTGCACGGCAATGCATACCCATTTTCAATAAAAAAACATTTTTTTAGAAAACATCCCAGGAAACACCAGGTCTCCAGCATTCCAAGACAAAGCACTTGTCACTTGAGCCACTGGTGGCTTTGCTTCTGAGAGTAGCTTTTGGCCGTGTATATCTTTCTCCTACATGGCCTTGTGTACATACCCATTTGCATTCTGAAACATGTTCACTGAAGCCAACAAGGATAGAACATCTGGCCCCCCGCTCCCCAAATACAAGCTAACTGCAGTGGCCTAGAGGTTAAGTGCTCGAGTTACAGTGCTGGGGGCCTGGGTTCGAGTGCTGGTTTCAGCCCAAAAACTGAATGGGTCTCTGTAGAGAGGAGGAGGGGCTGGGTGAGTGGGGGTAAGTCTAGAGGGGCATGGGGATATAGGATAAAGTGGGCCCTGGGGAGGGTGTCATGGGGGAAGAGGGTCCTGAATTGCGGAGGGTGGGATGTGTAAAGGAGGGTCCTAATGTGAGGAAAGGTGGCATTGAGGAGGGGAAAAAGGGTGCCCAGTGGAGGGTGGAATGGACCCCACAAGGGGCTGCCATTTTTTTAATCCATGTTTGGCGAATGCTTCCCAGAGGAGTAGACAGGGTAGGGCCTGAGGGGCAAGGCCCACCCAAAATCTGTAAATGCCCGCTCACCATACTTTTGTCAGTGCAGTGGGCCCAACTACATTCAACTTCAGGCCCCATTTGCTAGACAATCCTGGCTATGCCTCTGGTGCTCCCCAACTCAATAACCCAATCACCCCTTCAGCCCTTATTACTTGTCTCACAGCACCTCCCATAAGTGGGGAATGCATCTTTTGTTGGTAGGTTTCCTTCATGAGGCTTAGCTAGGCCTGTATTCCTTTTCAAAGGGCCATAGAAGAAAGCAAAAAAGGAGAAGGCATATTAAAGCGGGAAGTAGGTGGAAGATGAGGGGCCACGGGGTTGGCAGTAAAAGAAACAGGAACTGACCCGGCAGAGAGTTAGAAGTTAGGGAACACAACAATGAGTGAGGGTCAAGGAAAGATGTGTTAGGCATGCAGCTCTATGAGTCTTCCTCACTGTTCCTGTAGAAAGAGAAGTCCTATTCCTAGCTCTCTCCCAAAAGGATACACTTGCCTGGAGAGCCCAGAACTAATGCCACTTAGGCAGAGAGTAAACAGAGGGCACTGAGCAGGCACATCCCTTCATTTTACTATGCTCCCAGGTGGCTTCTGGGAGGAAAAAGGCATCAGTATTCCAGCAAGATCATTTTCATCTAGTCCACCGTCACTGAGGTTTAAAAGCAGGTGGTGACAGTTTCTGGGGCCTTGGTGGCCATGTCTATGTGGAAGAGCACAGATCCTAACCCTAAGCTGTGTGGGTGGCTAAACCAGAGGAGCTTCATAGGCCATCGGACTGTGGTCGCGTTTGGGAGCATTAGGGACGTGTGGAGGATGCAGGGCACAGACCTCTGCCCGTTTCCCTCCAGGATTAGGCCCTGATTGTCAGTGGTGTAGCCAGCCACTCCAAAATTGAGCACATTGAAGGCGGAAAGCAGCCCTGTCACCCCCAGGGCAAATAGTAGGAAAGGCTTGCTACAGTAAGAGTCTTTCAAATCTTTCACTTTTGAGACCAGAGTTTTTACATTTAAAAATCATGAAGCAGCAATAAGAAAGCATATAGTAGCAGAGGACAGAAGGCTGCCCTGCACATATCAATACACCCCAATGACAAAGTTAAAGATTTAAATTAACCTGCTTGATTAGCTAAGCCATGTTTAGCGAGTGATTCCCAGAGGCGTAGACATGGTAGGGCCTGAGGGGCAAGGCCCACCCGAAATATGTAAATGCCCACTCAGCAGCACTGTGTGGGCATTTACTGATATTTCTGTCAGTGAAGTGGGCCCACTACATTAGCTTCAGGCCCCACTTGCTAGACAATCCTGGCTACGCCTCTGCTGACATGGGCCTAAGAATGACATTAGGCACTGACTCTAAAATGTGCTATAGTTTGGCATTGACTCGAAAAATGTGTGTGATTCGTACTCTTCATTTTCAGCAGGGGTATGGGCTTGTACTCACTCAGGAGCCTGATAGAAGAGCCACGGTTAGTTGGGTTCTTGACTGGGCAATTTGGTCCAGATCTGAGCACTGCAGAGACCTAGATGTAGGCCAAAGTCAGTTCTTAAGAGGTCAAATAGGTGCCATCCCCCTTTTTCCAAGGTGTATGGATAGTGCTGTAGGAACACATCCTACAGAATAAGCTTGAAGGGCAAGAAGATAGGCTTGACTAGGATAATGTGAATGCCTTGTGAGATAAAACTATTATTGAGTGAGCATATGGTACCTGACACTTTCCCAAAGTCAAGGGAATATAAGGAAAGTGTAATCTTTGTGTTATTAGAGCTGCTGCTTTGGAATACACAGTTCCTGTTACATCCGACATTGGACTGGAAAGTGGCTCATTGTGTACTGGTGTTGGTTTATCATATATGAGGCAACATCTGACGTGGAGGGACTCACATCCACCAGGTTTGAGAGTCTAGATGTGGATTAGAAGCACTAAACCAATCACTCGCCACAAATATGTCCTGTTACGCTAGAGGCAGCTATGGAGTGCTTTGTGTGCTTGCACTGTTATCTACCAAAGGTGGCACATACATGGCAGGAGCCCTCAACCTGGCTGGCGGGGACTGATCCACAATCCAAAAGGCAAAGGTAAAAGCGTGTGCTCGACCATCTGCCACAAAACAGACAACACATAGCTTAATTAACTCCTTGAGTGCCAAGGACGAGTTTGCTCAACCTTTTTGCATAGACTTGCATAATAGACTGGTACTTACAATCATTCATCACAAACACCCCCAATACAATGAATACATTGAGCTTAACACTCCTCTGCTTTTTGAGATAATCAGAACATGGTTTAAGGACAACATGACAGCCCCCCTCTATGCAATACTATGAGACAAAGTCAGCTCCCTTAGTTCGACCCAAGACCAGCAGGAAAATCAGCAGCCAAGGAGAGCCAAACTACCTACCATGAAAGAGCAAGGCAAAACTTGGATACATGGAGATGAAAGCCAAGGAAACAGTGTTGCTGCTTTAGGTTGCGGATCTCTCTGTTTAAGAACTGGGATCCCCACAAACCATTGACCAGAACCTACCTACAGAGAGGAGAGGAGGGACTGTAAATCCCCATTGGAAGAGGACCAAGAGCAGCCCAGTGGAACCAAAACATTTCAAAAATAATAATAGTTGCTTTTGTCATGCTTCATGCTGGCCTCCAGCTTCTAAGCGCGGGGCCGGGTATCGTTCTGCGTGCTCGTTTCCAAGGCAAGCGCGTTTCCCCTGAGCGCTGCCCAGGCTGGAGAACACAGAGAAGTGATGAGCCGGTGGCACAGGTGGGATTTCCGCCGGATATCAAAAAGGCCACTGAGCCGTTTGACATCTTGGTGCTCCACCAAATCCCAGGAGGAGAAGCAAACAAGGAGTGGAAACCAATTAACAATCTAGAAACTCCCTCCAGAGAACATATGCAGAAAGCAAATCAGTCCCCTGAAGGAACACAAGAGGAGTATGGAAGTCAAGGCCTACAGGAAGGCCTTTCTGAGAGGATTGCATGGAGGTGCCGGCCAAAGAGAGCCAGGAGAAGACCGGAGCACCAGGAGGAGTTCCACCAGGGGAGCCACCAGCACCACCATGGGGAAGAGGCCATGGATGAGAGGCCATGCATAGGAAATGATGTCCAGTCACCTGGGGAGGCAGACTCAACAGAAGTGGAAGGACTGAGGCTGGGTTGCAAACGAAAGACTCTACATACAAGTAGGAAGGGCAGCATATCTCTTACTAAAAGTGAGATGGGCAACCCATAATTGTGAACTGGGGCATTATTACCCTGGATCAGGAAAAAGTGGGCCAGCTATTATCCTCTTGGCAGTATTGCAAATGGCAAAGTGGGTGCTGTATCCCTGCGGAAAGGGAGGGTGGCAAAGAAGTGCCTGGGCACCCTAGCTCTGTAACCTGAGAAGAGAAGTGCCTGGGCACCATAGCTCTGGGACTATAACCTGAGCAGAGAACTGACTGTGCATCATTGTTCTGGGACAACTGGGCACCCTAACTCCGGGACTGTAACATGAGAAGACAAGTGCCTGGGCACCATAGCTCTGGGACTGTAACCTGAGCAGAGACATGGCCGGGCACCATAGCTCTGGGACTGTAACCTGAGCAGAGAAGTGACTGGGCATCCTAGCTATAGGACTCTAACCTGAGCAGAGAACTGACTGGGCACCATAGCTCTGGGACTGTAACCTGAGCAGAGAAGTGACTGGGCACCCTAGCTCTGGGATTGTAACCTGAGCAGGGACGTAGCTAAGCACCATAGTCTGGCTCTGTAACCTGAGCAGAGATGTGCCTGGTCACCATAGCTCTGGTACTTAAATCTGAGCAGAGAAGTGGCTGGGGGCCATAGCTCTGGGACTGTAACTTGAGCAGATAAGTGATTGGACACCCTAGCTCTGGGACTGTAACCTGAGCAGAGAGGTGGCTGGGCACCATAACTCTGGTACTGTAACCTGAGCAGAGAGGTGGCTGGGCACCATAGCTCTGGGACTTTAACATGAGCAAAGAAGTGGCTGGGCACCATAGCTCTAGGACTGTAACCTGAGCAGAGAAGTGACTGGACCCCTTACTCTGGGACTGTAACCTGAGCAGAGAACTGACTGAGCATCATAGCTCTGGGCCTGTAACCTTAGCATAGAAGTGACTGGGCACCCTAGCTCCGGGAATGTAACATGAGAAGAGAAGTGCCTGGGTACCATAGCTCTGGGACTTTAACCTGAGCAGAGACGTGGCCGGGTACCATAACTCTGGGACTGTAAACTGAGCAGAGAAGTGACTGGGCACTCTAGCTATGGGACTGTAACCTGAGCAGAGAACTGACTGGGCACCATAGCTCTGGGACTGTAACCTGAGCAGAGAAGTGACTGGGCACCCTAGCTCTGGGACTGTAAACTGAGCAGGGACGTGGCTAAGCACAATATCTCTGGCTCTGTAACCTGAGCAGAGAAGTGCCTGGGCACCATAGCTCTGGGACTGTAACCTGAGCAGGGACGTGGCTAAGCACAATAGCTCTGGCTCTGTAACCTGAGCAGAGAAGTGCCTGGGCACCATAGCTCTGGGACTTAAATCTGAGCAGAGAAATGGCTTGGGGCCATAACTCTGGGACTGTAACTTGAGCAGAGAAGTGTTTGGGCACCCTAGCTCTGGGACTATAACCTGAGCAGAGAGGTGGCTAGGCACCAGAGCTCTGGGACTGTACCCTGAGCTGAGAAGTGACTGGGCACCATAGCTCTGGGAGTGTAACCTGAGCGGAGAGGTGACTGGGCACCATAGCTCTGGGACTGTAACCTGAGCAGAGAAGTGACTGGGCACCATAGCTCTGGGACTGTAACCTGAGCAGAGAGGTGACTGGGCACCCTAGCTCTGGGATTGTAACCCGAGAAGAGAAGTGCCTGGGCACCATAGCTCTGGGACTGTAACCTGAGCAGAGACATGGCCGGGCACCATAGCTCTGGGACTGTAACCTGAGCAGAGAAGTGACTGGGCATCCTAGCTATAGGACTCTAACCTGAGCAGAGAACTGACTGGGCACCATAGCTCTGGGACTGTAACCTGAGCAGAGAAGTGACTGGGCACCCTAGCTCTGGGATTGTAACCTGAGAAGAGAAGTGCCTGGGCACCATAGCTCTGAGACTGTAACCTGAGCAGGGACGTAGCTAAGCACCATAGTCTGGCTCTGTAACCTGAGCAGAGATGTGCCTGGGCACCATAGCTCTGGGACTTAAATCTGAGCAGAGAAGTGGCTGTGGGCCATAGCTCTGGGACTGTAACTTGAGCAGATAAGTGATTGGGCACCCTAGCTCTGGGACTGTAACCTGAGCAGAGAGGTGGCTGGGCACCATAACTCTGGTACTGTAACCTGAGCAGAGAGGTGGCTGGGCACCATAGCTCTGGGACTTTAACATGAGCAAAGAAGTGGCTGGGCACCATAGCTCTAGGACTGTAACCTGAGCAGAGAAGTGACTGGACCCCTTAGCTCTGGGACTGTAACCTGAGCAGAGAACTGACTGAGCATCATAGCTCTGGGCCTGTAACCTTAGCATAGAAGTGACTGGGCACCCTAGCTCCGGGAATGTAACATGAGAAGAGAAGTGCCTGGGTACCATAGCTCTGGGACTTTAACCTGAGCAGAGACGTGGCCGGGTACCATAACTCTGGGACTGTAAACTGAGCAGAGAAGTGACTGGGCACTCTAGCTATGGGACTGTAACCTGAGCAGAGAACTGACTGGGCACCATAGCTCTGGGACTGTAACCTGAGCAGAGAAGTGACTGGGCACCCTAGCTCTGGGACTGTAAACTGAGCAGGGACGTGGCTAAGCACAATATCTCTGGCTCTGTAACCTGAGCAGAGAAGTGCCTGGGCACCATAGCTCTGGGACTGTAACCTGAGCAGGGACGTGGCTAAGCACAATAGCTCTGGCTCTGTAACCTGAGCAGAGAAGTGCCTGGGCACCATAGCTCTGGGACTTAAATCTGAGCAGAGAAATGGCTTGGGGCCATAACGCTGGGACTGTAACTTGAGCAGAGAAGTGATTGGGCAACCTAGCTCTGGGACTATAACCTGAGCAGAGAGGTGGCTAGGCACCAGAGCTCTGGGACTGTACCCTGAGCTGAGAAGTGACTGGGCACCATAGCTCTGGGAGTGTAACCTTAGCGGAGAAGTGACTGGGCACCATAGCTCTGGGACTGTAACCTGAGCGGAGAGGTGACTGGGCACCATAGCTCTGGGACTATAACCTGAGCAGAGAAGTGACTGGGCACCATAGCTCTGGGACTGTAACCTGAGCAGAGAGGTGACTGGGCACCCTAGCTCTGGGATTGTAACCCGAGAAGAGAAGTGTCTGGGCACCATAGCTCTGAGACTGTAACCTGAGCAGGGACGTAGCTAAGCACCATAGTCTGGCTCTGTAACCTGAGCAGAGAAGTGCCTGGGCACCATAGCTCTGGGACTTAAATCTGAGCAGAGAAGTGGCTGGGGGCCATAGCTCTGGGACTGTAACTTGAGCAGATAGGTGATTGGGCACCCTAGCTCTGGGACTGAAACCTGAGCAGAGAAGTGGCTGGGCACCATAACTCTGGGACTGTAACCTGAGCAGAGAGGTGGCTGGGCACCATAGCTCTGGGGCTTTAACCTGAGCAAAGAAGTGCCTGGGCACCATAGCTCTGGGACTTAAATCTGAGCAGAGAAATGGCTTGGGGCCATAGCTCTGGGACTGTAACTTGAGCAGAGAAGTGATTGGGCAGCCTACCTCTGGGACTATAACCTGAGCAGAGAGGTGGCTAAGCACCATAGCTCTGGGACTGTAACCTGAGCTGAGAAGTGACTGGGCACCATAGCTCTGGGAGTGTAACCTGAGCGGAGAAGTGACTGGGCACCATAGCTCTGGGACTGTAACCTGAGCGGAGAGGTGACTGGGCACCATAGCTCTGGGACTGTAACCTGAGCAGAGAAGTGACTGGGCACCATAGCTCAGGGACTGTAACCTGAGCGGAGAGGTGACTGGGCACCATAGCTCTGGGGCTGTAACCTGAGCAGAGAAGTGACTGGGCACCATAGCTCTGGGACTGTAACCTGAGCGGAGAGGTGACTGGGCACCATAGCTCTGGGACTGTAACGTGAGCGGAGAGGTGACTGGGCACCATAGCTCTGGCACTGTAACCTGAGCGGAGAAGTGACTGGGCACAATAGCTCTGGGACTGTAACCTGAGCGGAGAAGTGAATGGACACCATAGCTCTGGGACTGTAACCTGAGCGGAGAGGTGACTGGGCACCATAGCTCTGGCACTGTAACCTGAGCGGAGAAGTGACTGGGCACCATAGCTCTGGGACTGTAACCTGAGCAGAGAGGTGACTGGGCACCCTAGCTCTGGGATTGTAACCCGAGAAGAGAAGTGCCTGGGCACCATAGCTATTAGACTGTAACCTGAGCAGGGACGTAGCTAAGCACCATAGTCTGGCTCTGTAACCTGAGCAGAGAAGTGCCTGGGCACCATAGCTCTGGGACTTAAATCTGAGCAGAGAAGTGGCTGGGGGCCATAACTCTGAGACTGTAACTTGAGCAGATAGGTGATTGGGCACCATAGCTCTGGGATTGTAACCTGAGAAGAGAAGTGCCTGGGCACCATAGCTCTGAGACTGTAACCTGAGCAGGGACGTAGCTAAGCACCATAGTCTGGCTCTGTAACCTGAGCAGAGAAGTGCCTGGGCACCATAGCTCTGGGACTTAAATCTGAGCAGAAAAGTGGCTGGGGGCCATAGCTCTTGGACTGTAACTTGAGTAGATAAGTGATTGGGCACCCTAGCTCTGGGACTGTAACCTGAGCAGAGAAGTGGCTGGGCACCATAACTCTGGGACTGTAACCTGAGCAGAGAGGTGGCTGGGCACCATAGCTCTGGGGCTATAACCTGAGCAAAGAAGTGGCTGGGCACCATAGCTCTAGGACTGTAACCTGAGCAGAGAAGTGACTGGACCCCTTAGCTCTGGGACTGTAACCTGAGCAGAGAACTGGCTGTGCATCATAGCTCTGGGACTGTAACCTTAGCATAGAAGTGACTGGGCACCCTAGCTCCGGGAATGTAACATGAGAAGAGAAGTGCCTGGGTACCATAGCTCTGGGACTGTAACCTGAGCCGAGATGTGGAAACAGAAAAATTGATATGAGGCCGGGAAGCCCAAAGGAAACACACCAACACAGGTTACAAAGGACATACAAAGCGCTTTATTCAAAGATACAACAATTACCAAAAGTCAATTGACATACGGATAGCTATTCGGCCCTCAGAGTAACAGGACGAACCATCAACGGTAGTTCGCCGTGTTAGTGTGAGAGAACGAACATTGGGATACTCGGGTTTTTATACTTTCTATCCAGCTCTGGTCAACCCCCTCGCAAGTTAACCATTCTCAGAACCAAACCTAGGGTTCGTAGCCAGGTCAATCCCATAATGTATGCATTTTGATCAGTTCCGCTGATACAGTTGTTCATTTACACATAGGTCAGGGATAGGACAAGGTCTCAGTTCGCGACCCTAACAAGTGGCCTGCGGACATATTATTTATTCATGTGTGCGGAGGTCACAACGGCCAGAATCCCACTCGAAATGTCATTCGGCCTCCATTTTGTTGTTCAGGGTGACTTCCACACTACAAGAGAACCTAAAATGGCGGCTAAATCCAAGATGGCGATTTACACAATACATTAAGGTCAAGACCTTGCCGCGGAATCTATGTACACAATGTTTTCAGACAACTTGGCGTAGGCTAACATACATTCAAACAATGCGATAGGAGGTACAATATTATTTCGATTTCCACAGAGACGTGGCCGGGTACCATAACTCTGGGACTGTAAGCTGAGCAGAGAAGTGACTGGGCACTCTAGCTATGGGACTGTCACCTGAGCAGAGAACTGACTGGGCACCATAGCTCTGGGACTGTAACCTGAGCAGAGAAGTGACTGGGCACCCTAGCTCTGGGATTGTAACCTGAGAAGAGAAGTGCCTGGGCATCATAGCTCTGGGACTGTAACCTGAGCAGGGACGTGGCTAAGCACAATAGCTCTGGCTCTGTAACCTGAGCAGAGAAGTGCCTGGGCACCATAGCTCTGGGACTTAAATCTGAGCAGAGAAATGACTTGGGGCCATAGCTCTGGGACTGTTACTTGAGCAGAGAAGTGATTGGGCACCCTAGCTCTGGGACTATAACCTGAGCAGAGAGGTGGCTAGGCACCGTAGCTCTGGGACTGTAACCTGAGCGGAGAGGTGACTGGGCACCATAGCTCTGGGACTGTAACCTGAGCGGAGAAGTGACTGGGCACCATAGCTCTGGGACTGTAACCTGAGCGGAGAGGTGACTGGGCACCATAGCTCTGGGACTGTAACCTGAGCAGAGAGGTGACTGGGCACCATAGCTCTGGGACTGTAACCTGAGCAGAGAGGTGACTGGGCACCATAGCTCTGGGACTGTAACCTGAGCGGAGAGGTGACTGGGCACCATAGCTCAGGTACTGTAACCTGAGCGGAGAAGTGACTGGGCACAATAGCTCTGGGACTGTAACCTGAGCGGAGAAGTGAATGGACACCATAGCTCTGGGACTGTAACCTGAGCGGAGAGGTGACTGGGCACCATAGCTCTAGGACTGTAACCTGATCGGAGAAGTGACTGGGCACCATAGCTCTGGGACTGTAACCTGAGCAGAGAGGTGACTGGGCACCCTAGCTCTGGGATTGTAACCCGAGAAGAGAAGTGCCTGGGCACCATAGCTATTAGACTGTAACCTGAGCAGGGACGTAGCTAAGAACCATAGTCTGGCTCTGTAACCTGAGCAGAGAAGTGCCTGGGCACCATAGCTCTGGGACTTAAATGTGAGCAGAGAAGTGGCTGGGGGCCATAACTCTGGGACTGTAACTTGAGCAGATAGGTGATTGGGCACCCTAGCTCTGGGATTGTAACCTGAGAAGAGAAGTGCCTGGGCACCATAGCTCTGAGACTGTAACCTGAGCAGGAACGTAGCTAAGCACCATAGTCTGGCTCTGTAACCTGAGCAGAGAAGTGCCTGGGCACCATAGCTCTGGGAATTAAATCTGAACAGAAAAGTGGCTGGGGGCCATAGCTCTGGGACTGTAACTTGAGCAGATAAGTGATTGGGCACCCTAGCTCTGGGACTGTAACCTGAGCAGAGAAGTGGCTGGGCACCATAACTCTGGGACTGTAACCTGAGCAGAGAGGTGGCTGGGCACCATAGCTCTGGGGCTTTAACATGAGCAAAGAAGTGGCTGGGCACCATAGCTCTAGGACTGTAACCTGAGCAGAGAAATGACTGGACCCCTTAGCTCTGGGACTGTAACCTGAGCAGAGAACTGGCTGTGCATCATAGCTCTGGGACTGTAACCTTAGCATAGAAGTGACTGGGCACCCTAGCTCCGGGAATGTAACATGAGAAGAGAAGTGCCTGGGTACCATAGCTCTGGGACTGTAACCTGAGCAGAGATGTGGAAACAGAAAAATTGATATGAGGCCGGGAAGCCCAAAGGAAACACACCAACACAGGTTACAAAGGACATACAAAGCGCTTTATTCAAAGATACAACAATTACCAAAAGTCAATTGACATACGGATAGCTATTCGGCCCTCAGAGTAACAGGATGAACCATCAACGGTAGTTCGCCGTGTTAGTGTGAGAGAACGAACATTGGGATACTCGGGTTTTTATACTTTCTATCCAGCTCTGGTCAACCCCCTCGCAAGTTAACCATTCTCAGAACCAAACCTAGGGTTCGTAGCCAGGTCAATCCCATAATGTATACATTTTGATCAGTTCCGCTGATACAGTTGTTCATTTACACATAGGTCAGGGATAGGACAAGGTCTCAGTTCGCGACCCTAACAAGTGGCCTGCGGACATATTATTTATTCATGTGTGCAGAGGTCACAACGGCCAGAATCCCACTCGAAATGTCATTCGGCCTCCATTTTGTTGTTCAGGGTGACTTCCACACTACAAGAGAACCTAAAATGGCGGCTAAATCCAAGATGGCGATTTACACAATACATTAAGGTCAAGACCTTGCCGCGGAATCTATGTACACGATGTTTTCAGACAACTTGGCGTAGGCTAACATACATTCAAACAATGCGATAGGAGGTACAATATTATTTCGATTTCCACAGAGACGTGGCCGGGTACCATAACTCTGGGCCTGTAAGCTGAGCAGAGAAGTGACTGGGCACTCTAGCTATGGGACTGTCACCTGAGCAGAGAACTGACTGGGCACCATAGCTCTGGGACTGTAACCTGAGCAGAGAAGTGACTGGGCACCCTAGGTCTGGGATTGTAACCTGAGAAGAGAAGTGCCTGGGCACCATAGCTCTGGGACTGTAACCTGAGCAGGGACGTGGCTAAGCACAATAGCTCTGGCTCTGTAACCTGAGCAGATAAGTGCCTGGGCACCATAGCTCTGGGACTGTAACTTGAGCAGAGAAGTGATTGGGCACCCTAGCTCTGGGACTATAACCTGAGCAGAGAGGTGGCTAGGCACCGTAGCTCTGGGACTGTAACCTGAGCTGAGAAGTGACTGGGCACCATAGCTCTGGGAGTGTAACCTGAGCAGAGAAGTGACTGGGCACCATAGCTCTGGGACTGTAACCTGAGCGGAGAGGTGACTGGGCACCATAGCTCTGGGACTGTAACCTGAGCGGAGAGGTGACTGGGCACCATAGCTCTGGAACTGTAACCTGAGCGGAGAGGTGACTGGGCAACATAGCTCTGGTACTGTAACATGAGCGGAGAAGTGACTGGGCACAATAGCTCTGGGACTGTAACCTGAGCGGAGAAGTGAATGGACACCATAGCTCTGGTACTGTAACCAGAGCAGAGAGGTGACTGGGCACCATAGCTCTGGGACTGTAACCTGAGCGGAGAAGTGACTGGGCACCATAGCTCTGGGACTGTAACCTGAGCGGAGAGGTGACTGGGCACCATAGCTCTGGGACTGTAACCTGAGCAGAGAGGTGACTGGGCACCATAGCTCTGGGACTGTAACCTGAGCGGAGAAGTGGCTGGGCACCATAGCTCTGGGACTGTAACCTGAGCGGAGAAGTGACTGGGTACCATAGCTCTGGGACTGTAACCTGAGCAGAGAGGTGACTGGGCACCCTAGCTCTGGGATTGTAACCCGAGAAGAGAAGTGACTGGGCACCCTAGCTCTGGGACTCTAACCTGAGCAGAGAACTGACTGGGCACCATAGCTCTGGGACTGTAACCTGAGCAGAGAAGTGACTGGGCACCCTAGCTCTGGGATTGTAACCTGAGAAGAGAAGTGCCTGGGCACCATAGCTCTGAGACTGTAACCTGAGCAGGGACG
Organism: Ambystoma mexicanum; assembly: GCF_040938575.1. Taxonomy (NCBI): domain Eukaryota; kingdom Metazoa; phylum Chordata; class Amphibia; order Caudata; family Ambystomatidae; genus Ambystoma; species Ambystoma mexicanum. The sequence continues at coordinate 1,411,981,248 of NC_090934.1, read as the reverse complement.
TAGCTAAGCACCATAGTCTGGCTCTGTAACCTGAGCAGAGAAGTGCCTGGGCACCATAGCTCTGGGACTTAAATCTGAGCAGAGAAGTGGTTGGGGACCACAGCTCTGGGACTGTAACTTGAGCAGATAAGTGATTGGGCACCCTAGCTCTGGGACTGTAACCTGAGCAGAGAGGTGGCTGGGCACCATAACTCTGGGACTGTAACCTGAGCAGAGAGGTGGCTGGGCACCATAGCTCTGGGACTGTAACCTGAGCGGAGAGGTGACTGGGCACCATAGCTCTGGAACTGTAACCTGAGCGGAGAGGTGACTGGGCACCATAGCTCTGGTACTGTAACATGAGCGGAGAAGTGACTGGGCACAATAGCTCTGGGACTGTAACCTGAGCGGAGAAGTGAATGGACACCATAGCTCTGGGACTGTAACCAGAGCAGAGAGGTGACTGGGCACCATAGCTCTGGGACTGTAACCTGAGCGGAGAAGTGACTGGGCACCATAGCTCTGGGACTGTAACCTGAGCGGAGAGGTGACTGGGCACCATAGCTCTGGGACTGTAACCTGAGCAGAGAGGTGACTGGGCACCATAGCTCTGGGACTGTAACCTGAGCGGAGAAGTGGCTGGGCACCATAGCTCTGGGACTGTAACCTGAGCGGAGAAGTGACTGGGTACCATAGCTCTGGGACTGTAACCTGAGCAGAGAGGTGACTGGGCACCCTAGCTCTGGGATTGTAACCCGAGAAGAGAAGTGACTGGGCACCCTAGCTCTGGGACTCTAACCTGAGCAGAGAACTGACTGGGCACCATAGCTCTGGGACTGTAACCTGAGCAGAGAAGTGACTGGGCACCCTAGCTCTGGGATTGTAACCTGAGAAGAGAAGTGCCTGGGCACCATAGCTCTGAGACTGTAACCTGAGCAGGGACGTAGCTAAGCACCATAGTCTGGCTCTGTAACCTGAGCAGAGAAGTGCCTGGGCACCATAGCTCTGGGACTTAAATCTGAGCAGAGAAGTGGCTGGGGGCCACAGCTCTGGGACTGTAACTTGAGCAGATAAGTGATTGGGCACCCTAGCTCTGGGACTGTAACCTGAGCAGAGAGGTGGCTGGGCACCATAACTCTGGGACTGTAACCTGAGCAGAGAGGTGGCTGGGCACCATAGCTCTGGGACTTTAACCTGGGCAAAGAAGTGGCTGGGCACCATAGCTCTAGGACTGTAACCTGAGCAGAGAAGTGACTGGACCCCTTAGCTCTGGGACTGTAACCTGAGCAGAGAACTGACTGTGCATCATAGCTCTGGGACTGTAACCTTAGCATAGAAGTGACTGGGCACCCTAGCTCCGGGAATGTAACATGAGAAGAGAAGTGCCTGGGTCCCATAGCTCTGGGACTGTAAACTGAGCAGAGAAGTGACTGGGCACTCTAGCTATGGGACTGTAACCTGAGCAGAGAACTGACTGGGCACCATAGCTCTGGGAATGTAACCTGAGCAGAGAAGTGACTGGGCACCCTAGCTCTGGGACTGTAACCTGAGCAGGGACGTGGCTAAGCACTATAGCTCTGGCTCTGTAACCTGAGCAGATAAGTGCCTGGGCACCATAGCTCTGGGACTGTAACCTGAGCAGGGACGTGGCTAAGCACAATAGCTCTGGCTCTGTAACCTGAGCAGAGAAGTGCCTGGGCACCATAGCTCTGGGACTTAAATCTGAGCAGAGAAATGGCTTGGGGCCGTAGCTCTGGGACTGTAACCTGAGCAGAGAAGTGATTGGGCACCCTAGCTCTGGGACTATAACCTGAGCAGAGAGGTGGCTAGGCACCATAGCTCTGGGACTGTAACCTGAGCTGAGAAGTGACTGGGCACCATAGCTCTGGGAGTGTAACCTGAGCGGAGAAGTGACTGGGCACCATAGCTCTGGGACTGTAACCTGAGCGTAGAGGTGACTGGGCACCATAGCTCTGGGATTGTAACCTGAGCGGAGAAGTGACTGGGCACCATAGCTCTGGGACTGTAACCTGAGCAGCGAGGTGACTGGGCACCCTAGCTCTGGGATTGTAACCCGAGAAGAGAAGTGCCTGGGCACCATAGCTCTGAGACTGTAACCTGAGGGGAAAAGTGACTGGGCACCATAGCTCTGGGACTGTAACCTGAGCGGAGAGGTGACTGGGCACCATAGCTCTGGTACTGTAACCTGAGCGGAGAAGTGACTGGGCACAATAGCTCTGGGACTGTAACCTGAGCGGAGAAGTGAATGGACACCATAGCTCTGGGACTGCAACCTGAGCGGAGAGGTGACTGGGCACCATAGCTCTGGGACTGTAACCTGAGTGGAGAAGTGACTGGGCACCATAGCTCTGGGACTGTAACCTGAGCAGCGAGGTGACTGGGCACCCTAGCTCTGGGATTGTAACCCGAGAAGAGAAGTGCCTGGGCACCATAGCTCTGAGACTGTAACCTGAGCAGGGGCGTAGCTAAGCACCATAGTCTAGCTCTGTAACCTGAGCAGAGAAGTGCCTGGGCACCATAGCTCTGGGACTTAAATCTGAGCAGAGAAGTGGCTGGGGGCCATAGCTCTGGGACTGTAATTTGAGCAGATAGGTGATTGGGCACCATAGCTCTGGGATTGTAACCTGAGAAGAGAAGTGCCTGGGCACCATAGCTCTGAGACTGTAACCTGAGCAGGGACGTAGCTAAGCACCATAGTCTGGCTCTGTAACCTGAGCAGAGAAGTGCCTGGGCACCATAGCTCTGGGACTTAAATCTGAGCAGAGAAGTGGCTGGGGGCCATAGCTCTGGGACTGTAACTTGAGCAGATAAGTGATTGGGCACCCTAGATCTGGGACTGTAACCTGAGCAGAGAGGTGGCTGGGCACCATAACTCTGGGACTGTAACCTGAGCAGAGAGGTGGCTGGGCACCATAGTTCTGGGACTTTAACCTGAGCAAAGAAGTGGCTAGGGACCATAGCTCTAGGACTGTAACCTAAGCAGAAGAGTGACTGGGCACCATAGCTCTGGGACTGTAACCTGAGCAGAGAAGTGACTGGGCACCCTAGCTCTGGGATTGTAACCTGAGAAGAGAAGTGCATGGGCACCATAGCTCTGGGACTGTAACCTGAGCAGGGACGTGGCTAAGCACAATAGCTCTGGCTCTGTAACCTGAGCAGAGAAGTGCCTGGGCACCATAGCTCTGGGACTTAAATCTGAGCAGAGAAATGGCTTGGGGCCATAGCCTGGGACTGTAACTTGAGCAGAGAAGTGATTGGGCACCCTAGCTCTGGGACTATAACCTGAGCAGAGAGGTGGCTAGGCATCATAGCTCTGGGACTGTAACCTGAGCGGAGAGGTGACTGGGCACCATAGCTCTGGGACTGTAACCTGAGCGGAGAGGTGACTGGGCACCATAGCTCAGGTACTGTAACCTGAGCGGAGAAGTGACTGGGCACAATAGCTCTGGGACTGTAACCTGAGCGGAGAAGTGAATGGACACCATAGCTCTGGGACTGTAACCTGAGCGGAGAGGTGACTGGGCACCATAGCTCTAGGACTGTAACCTGATCGGAGAAGTGACTGGGCACCATAGCTCTGGGACTGTAACCTGAGCAGAGAGGTGACTGGGCACCCTAGCTCTGGGATTGTAACCAGAGAAGAGAGGTGCCTGGGCACCATAGCTATTAGACTGTAACCTGAGCAGGGACGTAGCTAAGAACCATAGTCTGGCTCTGTAACCTGAGCAGAGAAGTGCCTGGGCACCATAGCTCTGGGACTTAAATGTGAGCAGAGAAGTGGCTGGGGGCCATAACTCTGGGACTGTAACTTGAGCAGATAGGTGATTGGGCACCCTAGCTCTGGGATTGTAACCTGATAAGAGAAGTGCCTGGGCACCATAGCTCTGAGACTGTAACCTGAGCAGGGACGTAGCTAAGCACCATAGTCTGGCTCTGTAACCTGAGCAGAGAAGTGCCTGGGCACCATAGCTCTGGGAATTAAATCTGAGCAGAAAAGTGGCTGGGGGCCATAGCTCTGGGACTGTAACTTGAGCAGATAAGTGATTGGGCACCCTAGCTCTGGGACTGTAACCTGAGCAGAGAAGTGGCTGGGCACCATAACTCTGGGACTGCAACCTGAGCGGAGAGGTGACTGGGCACCATAGCTCTGGGACTGTAACCTGAGTGGAGAAGTGACTGGGCACCATAGCTCTGGGACTGTAACCTGAGCAGCGAGGTGACTGGGCACCCTAGCTCTGGGATTGTAACCCGAGAAGAGAAGTGCCTGGGCACCATAGCTCTGAGACTGTAACCTGAGCAGGGGCGTAGCTAAGCACCATAGTCTAGCTCTGTAACCTGAGCAGAGAAGTGCCTGGGCACCATAGCTCTGGGACTTAAATCTGAGCAGAGAAGTGGCTGGGGGCCATAGCTCTGGGACTGTAATTTGAGCAGATAGGTGATTGGGCACCATAGCTCTGGGATTGTAACCTGAGAAGAGAAGTGCCTGGGCACCATAGCTCTGAGACTGTAACCTGAGCAGGGACGTAGCTAAGCACCATAGTCTGGCTCTGTAACCTGAGCAGAGAAGTGCCTGGGCACCATAGCTCTGGGACTTAAATCTGAGCAGAGAAGTGGCTGGGGGCCATAGCTCTGGGACTGTAACTTGAGCAGATAAGTGATTGGGCACCCTAGATCTGGGACTGTAACCTGAGCAGAGAGGTGGCTGGGCACCATAACTCTGGGACTGTAACCTGAGCAGAGAGGTGGCTGGGCACCATAGTTCTGGGACTTTAACCTGAGCAAAGAAGTGGCTAGGGACCATAGCTCTAGGACTGTAACCTAAGCAGAAGAGTGACTGGGCACCATAGCTCTGGGACTGTAACCTGAGCAGAGAAGTGACTGGGCACCCTAGCTCTGGGATTGTAACCTGAGAAGAGAAGTGCATGGGCACCATAGCTCTGGGACTGTAACCTGAGCAGGGACGTGGCTAAGCACAATAGCTCTGGCTCTGTAACCTGAGCAGAGAAGTGCCTGGGCACCATAGCTCTGGGACTTAAATCTGAGCAGAGAAATGGCTTGGGGCCATAGCCTGGGACTGTAACTTGAGCAGAGAAGTGATTGGGCACCCTAGCTCTGGGACTATAACCTGAGCAGAGAGGTGGCTAGGCATCATAGCTCTGGGACTGTAACCTGAGCGGAGAGGTGACTGGGCACCATAGCTCTGGGACTGTAACCTGAGCGGAGAGGTGACTGGGCACCATAGCTCAGGTACTGTAACCTGAGCGGAGAAGTGACTGGGCACAATAGCTCTGGGACTGTAACCTGAGCGGAGAAGTGAATGGACACCATAGCTCTGGGACTGTAACCTGAGCGGAGAGGTGACTGGGCACCATAGCTCTAGGACTGTAACCTGATCGGAGAAGTGACTGGGCACCATAGCTCTGGGACTGTAACCTGAGCAGAGAGGTGACTGGGCACCCTAGCTCTGGGATTGTAACCAGAGAAGAGAGGTGCCTGGGCACCATAGCTATTAGACTGTAACCTGAGCAGGGACGTAGCTAAGAACCATAGTCTGGCTCTGTAACCTGAGCAGAGAAGTGCCTGGGCACCATAGCTCTGGGACTTAAATGTGAGCAGAGAAGTGGCTGGGGGCCATAACTCTGGGACTGTAACTTGAGCAGATAGGTGATTGGGCACCCTAGCTCTGGGATTGTAACCTGAGAAGAGAAGTGCCTGGGCACCATAGCTCTGAGACTGTAACCTGAGCAGGGACGTAGCTAAGCACCATAGTCTGGCTCTGTAACCTGAGCAGAGAAGTGCCTGGGCACCATAGCTCTGGGAATTAAATCTGAGCAGAAAAGTGGCTGGGGGCCATAGCTCTGGGACTGTAACTTGAGCAGATAAGTGATTGGGCACCCTAGCTCTGGGACTGTAACCTGAGCAGAGAAGTGGCTGGGCACCATAACTCTGGGACTGTAACCTGAGCAGAGAGGTGGCTGGGCACCATAGCTCTGGGGCTTTAACATGAGCAAAGATGTGGCTGGGCACCATAGCTCTAGGACTGTAACCTGAGCAGAGAAGTGACTGGACCCCTTAGCTCTGGGACTGTAACCTGAGCAGAGAACTGGCTGTGCATCATAGCTCTGGGACTGTAACCTTAGCATAGAAGTGACTGGGCACCCTAGCTCCGGGAATGTAACATGAGAAGAGAAGTGCCTGGGTACCATAGCTCTGGGACTGTAACCTGAGCAGAGATGTGGAAACAGAAAAATTGATATGAGGCCGGGAAGCCCAAAGGAAACACACCAACACAGGTTACAAAGGACATACAAAGCGCTTTATTCAAAGATACAACAATTACCAAAAGTCAATTGACATACGGATAGCTATTCGGCCCTCAGAGTAACAGGATGAACCATCAACGGTAGTTCGCCGTGTTAGTGTGAGAGAACGAACATTGGGATACTCGGGTTTTTATACTTTCTATCCAGCTCTGGTCAACCCCCTCGCAAGTTAACCATTCTCAGAACCAAACCTAGGGTTCGTAGCCAGGTCAATCCCATAATGTATACATTTTGATCAGTTCCGCTGATACAGTTGTTCATTTACACATAGGTCAGGGATAGGACAAGGTCTCAGTTCCCGACCCTAACAAGTGGCCTGCGGACATATTATTTATTCATGTGTGCAGAGGTCACAACGGCCAGAATCCCACTCGAAATGTCATTCGGCCTCCATTTTGTTGTTCAGGGTGACTTCCACACTACAAGAGAACCTAAAATGGCAGCTAAATCCAAGATGGCGATTTACACAATACATTAAGGTCAAGACCTTGCCGCGGAATCTATGTACACGATGTTTTCAGACAACTTGGCGTAGGCTAACATACATTCAAACAATGCGATAGGAGGTACAATATTATTTCGATTTCCACAGAGACGTGGCCGGGTACCATAACTCTGGGCCTGTAAGCTGAGCAGAGAAGTGACTGGGCACTCTAGCTATGGGACTGTCACCTGAGCAGAGAACTGACTGGGCACCATAGCTCTGGGACTGTAACCTGAGCAGAGAAGTGACTGGGCACCCTAGCTCTGGGATTGTAACCTGAGAAGAGAAGTGCCTGGGCACCATAGCTCTGGGACTGTAACCTGAGCAGGGACGTGGCTAAGCACAATAGCTCTGGCTCTGTAACCTGAGCAGAGAAGTGCCTGGGCACCATAGCTCTGGGACTGTAACTTGAGCAGAGAAGTGATTGGGCACCCTAGCTCTGGGACTATAACCTGAGCAGAGAGGTGGCTAGGCACCGTAGCTCTGGGACTGTAACCTGAGCTGAGAAGTGACTGGGCACCATAGCTCTGGGAGTGTAACCTGAGCAAAGAAGTGACTGGGCACCATAGCTCTGGGACTGTAACCTGAGCGGAGAGGTGACTGGGCACCATAGCTCTGGGACTGTAACCTGAGCGGAGAGGTGACTGGGCACCATAGCTCTGGAACTGTAACCTGAGCGGAGAGGTGACTGGGCACCATAGCTCTGGTACTGTAACATGAGCGGAGAAGTGACTGGGCACAATAGCTCTGGGACTGTAACCTGAGCGGAGAAGTGAATGGACACCATAGCTCTGGGACTGTAACCAGAGCAGAGAGGTGACTGGGCACCATAGCTCTGGGACTGTAACCTGAGCGGAGAAGTGACTGGGCACCATAGCTCTGGGACTGTAACCTGAGCGGAGAGGTGACTGGGCACCATAGCTCTGGGACTGTAACCTGAGCAGAGAGGTGACTGGGCACCATAGCTCTGGGACTGTAACCTGAGCGGAGAAGTGGCTGGGCACCATAGCTCTGGGACTGTAACCTGAGCGGAGAAGTGACTGGGTACCATAGCTCTGGGACTGTAACCTGAGCAGAGAGGTGACTGGGCACCCTAGCTCTGGGATTGTAACCCGAGAAGAGAAGTGCCTGGGCACCCTAGCTCTGGGACTCTAACCTGAGCAGAGAACTGACTGGGCACCATAGCTCTGGGACTGTAACCTGAGCAGAGAAGTGACTGGGCACCCTAGCTCTGGGATTGTAACCTGAGAAGAGAAGTGCCTGGGCACCATAGCTCTGAGACTGTAACCTGAGCAGGGACGTAGCTAAGCACCATAGTCTGGCTCTGTAACCTGAGCAGAGAAGTGCCTGGGCACCATAGCTCTGGGACTTAAATCTGAGCAGAGAAGTGGTTGGGGACCACAGCTCTGGGACTGTAACTTGAGCAGATAAGTGATTGGGCACCCTAGCTCTGGGACTGTAACCTGAGCAGAGAGGTGGCTGGGCACCATAACTCTGGGACTGTAACCTGAGCAGAGAGGTGGCTGGGCACCATAGCTCTGGGACTGTAACCTGAGCGGAGAGGTGACTGGGCACCATAGCTCTGGAACTGTAACCTGAGCGGAGAGGTGACTGGGCACCATAGCTCTGGTACTGTAACATGAGCAGAGAAGTGACTGGGCACAATAGCTCTGGGACTGTAACCTGAGCGGAGAAGTGAATGGACACCATAGCTCTGGGACTGTAACCTGAGCGGAGAAGTGACTGGGTACCATAGCTCTGGGACTGTAACCTGAGCGGAGAAGTGACTGGGCACCATAGCTCTGGGACTGTAACCTGAGCGGAGAAGTGACTGGGCACCATAGCTCTGGGACTGTAACCTGAGCGGAGAGGTGACTGGGCACCATAGCTCTGGGACTGTAACCTGAGCAGAGAGGTGACTGGGCACCATAGCTCTGGGACTGTAACCTGAGCGGAGAAGTGGCTGGGCACCATAGCTCTGGGACTGTAACCTGAGCGGAGAAGTGACTGGGTACCATAGCTCTGGGACTGTAACCTGAGCAGAGAGGTGACTGGGCACCCTAGCTCTGGGATTGTAACCCAAGAAGAGAAGTGACTGGGCACCCTAGCTCTGGGACTCTAACCTGAGCAGAGAACTGACTGGGCACCATAGCTCTGGGACTGTAACCTGAGCAGAGAAGTGACTGGGCACCCTAGCTCTGGGATTGTAACCTGAGAAGAGAAGTGCCTGGGCACCATAGCTCTGAGACTGTAACCTGAGCAGGGACGTAGCTAAGCACCATAGTCTGGCTCTGTAACCTGAGCAGAGAAGTGCCTGGGCACCATAGCTCTGGGACTTAAATCTGAGCAGAGAAGTGGCTGGGGGCCACAGCTCTGGGACTGTAACTTGAGCAGATAAGTGATTGGGCACCCTAGCTCTGGGACTGTAACCTGAGCAGAGAGGTGGCTGGGCACCATAACTCTGGGACTGTAACCTGAGCAGAGAGGTGGCTGGGCACCATAGCTCTGGGACTTTAACCTGGGCAAAGAAGTGGCTGGGCACCATAGCTCTAGGACTGTAACCTGAGCAGAGAAGTGACTGGACCCCTTAGCTCTGGGACTGTAACCTGAGCAGAGAACTGACTGTGCATCATAGCTCTGGGACTGTAACCTTAGCATAGAACTGACTGGGCACCCTAGCTCCGGGAATGTAACATGAGAAGAGAAGTGCCTGAGTCCCATAGCTCTGGGACTGTAAACTGAGCAGAGAAGTGACTGGGCACTCTAGCTATGGGACTGTAACCTGAGCAGAGAACTGACTGGGCATCATAGCTCTGGGAATGTAACCTGAGCAGAGAAGTGACTGGGCACCCTAGCTCTGGGACTGTAACCTGAGCAGGGACGTGGCTAAGCACTATAGCTCTGGCTCTGTAACCTGAGCAGATAAGTGCCTGGGCACCATAGCTCTGGGACTGTAACCTGAGCAGGGACGTGGCTAAGCACAATAGCTCTGGCTCTGTAACCTGAGCAGAGAAGTGCCTGGGCACTATAGCTCTGGGACTTAAATCTGAGCAGAGAAATGGCTTGGGGCCGTAGCTCTGGGACTGTAACCTGAGCAGAGAAGTGATTGGGCACCCTAGCTCTGGGACTATAACCTGAGCAGAGAGGTGGCTAGGCACCATAGCTCTGGGACTGTAACCTGAGCTGAGAAGTGACTGGGCACCATAGCTCTGGGAGTGTAACCTGAGCGGAGAAGTGACTGGGCACCATAGCTCTGGGACTGTAACCTGAGCGTAGAGGTGACTGGGCACCATAGCTCTGGGATTGTAACCTGAGCGGAGAAGTGACTGGGCACCATAGCTCTGGGACTGTAACCTGAGCAGCGAGGTGACTGGGCACCCTAGCTCTGGGATTGTAACCCGAGAAGAGAAGTGCCTGGGCACCATAGCTCTGAGACTGTAACCTGAGGGGAAAAGTGACTGGGCACCATAGCTCTGGGACTGTAACCTGAGCGGAGAGGTGACTGGGCACCATAGCTCTGGTACTGTAACCTGAGCGGAGAAGTGACTGGGCACAATAGCTCTGGGACTGTAACCTGAGCGGAGAAGTGAATGGACACCATAGCTCTGGGACTGCAACCTGAGCGGAGAGGTGACTGGGCACCATAGCTCTGGGACTGTAACCTGAGTGGAGAAGTGACTGGGCACCATAGCTCTGGGACTGTAACCTGAGCAGCGAGGTGACTGGGCACCCTAGCTCTGGGATTGTAACCCGAGAAGAGAAGTGCCTGGGCACCATAGCTCTGAGACTGTAACCTGAGCAGGGGCGTAGCTAAGCACCATAGTCTAGCTCTGTAACCTGAGCAGAGAAGTGCCTGGGCACCATAGCTCTGGGACTTAAATCTGAGCAGAGAAGTGGCTGGGGGCCATAGCTCTGGGACTGTAATTTGAGCAGATAGGTGATTGGGCACCATAGCTCTGGGATTGTAACCTGAGAAGAGAAGTGCCTGGGCACCATAGCTCTGAGACTGTAACCTGAGCAGGGACGTAGCTAAGCACCATAGTCTGGCTCTGTAACCTGAGCAGAGAAGTGCCTGGGCACCATAGCTCTGGGACTTAAATCTGAGCAGAGAAGTGGCTGGGGGCCATAGCTCTGGGACTGTAACTTGAGCAGATAAGTGATTGGGCACCCTAGCTCTGGGACTGTAACCTGAGCAGAGAGGTGGCTGGGCACCATAACTCTGGGACTGTAACCTGAGCAGAGAGGTGGCTGGGCACCATAGTTCTGGGACTTTAACCTGAGCAAAGAAGTGGCTAGGGACCATAGCTCTAGGACTGTAACCTAAGCAGAGAAGTGACTGGACCCCTTAGCTCTTGGACTGTAACCTGAGCAGAGAACTGGCTGTGCATCATAGCTCTGGGACTGTAACCTTAGCATAGAAGTGACTGGGCACCCTAGCTCCGGGAATGTAACATGAGAAGAGAAGTGCCTGGGTACCATAGCTCTGGGACTGTAACCTGAGCAGAGACGTGGCCGGGTACCATAACTCTGGGACTGTAAGCTGAGCAGAGAAGTGACTGGGCACTCTAGCTATGGGACTGTCACCTGAGCAGAGAACTGACTGGGCACCATAGCTCTGGGAATGTAACCTGAGCAGAGAAGTGACTGGGCACCCTAGCTCTGGGATTGTAACCTGAGAAGAGAAGTGCATGGGCACCATAGCTCTGGGACTGTAACCTGAGCAGGGACGTGGCTAAGCACAATAGCTCTGGCTCTGTAACCTGAGCAGAGAAGTGCCTGGGCACCATAGCTCTGGGACTTAAATCTGAGCAGAGAAATGGCTTGGGGCCATAGCCTGGGACTGTAACTTGAGCAGAGAAGTGATTGGGCACCCTAGCTCTGGGACTATAACCTGAGCAGAGAGGTGGCTAGGCACCATAGCTCTGGGACTGTAACCTGAGCTGCGAAGTGACTGGGCACCATAGCTCTGGGAGTGTAACCTGAGTGGAGAAGTGACTGGGCACCATAGCTCTGGGACTGTAACCTGAGCGGAGAGGTGACTGGGCACCATAGCTCTGGGACTGTAACCTGAGCGGAGAAGTGACTGGGCACCATAGCTCTGGGACTGTAACCTGAGCGGAGAGGTGACTGGGCACCATATCTCTGGGACTGTAACCTGAGCAGAGAGGTGACTGGGCACCATAGCTCTGGGACTGTAACCTGAGCGGAGAGGTGACTGGGCACCATAGCTCTGGTACTGTAACATGAGCGTAGAAGTGACTGTGCACAATAGCTCTGGGACTGTAACTTGAGCGGAGAAGTGAATGGACACCATAGCTCCGGGACTGTAACCTGAGCGGAGAGGTGACTGGGCACCATAGCTCTGGGACTGTAACCTGAGCGGAGAAGTGACTGGGCACCATAGCTCTGGGACTGTAACCTGAGCAGAGAGGTGACTGGGCACCATAGCTCTGGGACTGTAACCTGAGCAGAGAGGTGACTGGGCACCATAGCTCTGGGACTGTAACCTGAGCAGAGAGGTGCCTGGGCAACATAGCTCTGGGACTTAAATCTGAGCAGAGAAATGGCTTGGGGCCATAGCCTGGGACTGTAACTTGAGCAGAGAAGTGATTGGGCACCCTAGCTCTGGGACAATAACCTGAGCAGAGAGGTGGCTAGGCACCATAGCTCTGGGACTGTAACCTGAGCTGCGAAGTGACTGGGCACCATAGCTCTTGGAGTGTAACCTGAGCGGAGAAGTAACTGGGCACCATAGCTCTGGGACTGTAACCTGAGCGGAGAGGTGACTGGGCACCATAGCTCTGGGACTGTAACCTGAGTGGAGAAGTGACTGGGCACCATAGCTCTGGTACTGTAACCTGAGCGGAGAGGTGACTGGGCACCATAGCTCTGGGACTGTAACCTGAGCGGAGAGGTGACTGGGCACCATAGCTCTGGTACTGTAACATGAGCGGAGAAGTGACTGGGCACAATAGCTCTGGGACTGTAACTTGAGCGGAGAAGTGAATGGACACCATAGCTCTGGGACTGTAACCTGAGCGGAGAGGTGACTGGGCACCATAGCTCTGGGACTGTAACCTGAGCGGAGAAGTGACTGGGCACCATAGCTCTGGGACTGTAACCTGAGCGGAGAGGTGACTGGGCACCATAGCTCTGGGACTGTAACCTGAGCGGAGAGGTTACTGGGCACCATAGCTCTGGGACTGTAACCTGAGCGGAGAAGTGGCTGGGCACCATAGCTCTGGGACTCTAACCTGAGCGGAGAAGTGACTGGGCACCATAGCTCTGGGACTGTAACCTGAGCGGAGAGGTGACTGGGCACCATAGCTCTGGGACTGTAACCTGAGCACAGAGGTGGTGACTGGGCACCATAGCTCTGGGAGCGTAACCTGAGCAGAGAAGTGACTGGGCACTGTATCCCGTGGCTTTTAGCCAAGAAGGTATATCCCAGAGGCTGCATTGCCTTTCGAGAACCTAAGGGTGACCAGAATCCACACGAGAAAGAGAACCCTGGCACTGTGTTATTTGACTCACATGGACACTACTAGTTTATCTCATGCTTACTCATTATTTCGCCCTCCAGATGTTTTACATTTCAACTCCCATGATCCTTCACCACTGACACTTCTGGCTAGGCCTGGTGGGAGCTGAAGTCCAAAACAATCAGAGGGCCACATTATGAGTAACCATGGTTTAGCACATCCCCAGAGAGTGATATCCAGATGTGTTATAGATAAACCCCGGGACCCTACAGGCATGCATGCTATCCAACTCGGGTTTCGAAATAAAAACCGCTTGAATCTTCATTTGGTGTGTCACGTGATTTGTCTCTTTGCCACAGTGGTTGTGATTTTAATACCAGTGGAGGAGGGACACTATCCCCTGGTAGAACACCTGCCCAGTTTTCCCACAGTATTCCAAAGTCTCCAAGTCCACTGATGTACAAATCAGGTGACACACCAGGGTTGCGTTGCTTTTCATTTCCATTCTTCATCTGCGTAGTTTCACGCATCCTAACATTTATGGATTTGCAGATTATAATTATAATATTTTATTATGATTGGTTATTTATAATGCGCTTAATACCAAAGAGGTTTTTAAGCACAGACCGGGATTTGAACCTCTGTTGCTCTGCATAGTCTTGCTTCCACGGACCCGGGAGTAGTCTTGCTTACAAGACAAAGCGTTACCACTGAGCTATACTACCCGGCCAAATAGGACGATCTAGATAGATTTCTAAATGTTAAGGCTTGCATCTTAATGCTTTGTCACAAACGTCTGCACCATATCAGTGCTGCTCCCTTGGACCACTCACTGACTCCTCCTCCCACTGCATGGATTTGGAAAGCGACCTAACAATTTTCGGCAGCAAGGAGAGTGTCTGCTACAGTACAGAACGTCCATACATGCCAACATGCTATCTTATGTTAATGGTTTTGAAGAGCACATGTATGCCAGTTATGGCCTCTTAGCGCTGAATAGTGAATCAATAGGAGAGGTTGGGTGGCATCAACAGGAGAGGTTGTGTGACATCAACAGGGAACGTTGGGCGACATTAACAGGAGACGTTGGGTGGATCAACAGAAGAAGCGTGACATCAACAAGAGAGGTTGGGCAACATTAACAGGAGAGGTTGGGTGGCATCAAGAGGAGAGGTTGGGTGGCATCAAGAGGAAAGGTTCGGTGACATCAACAGGAGAGGTTGGGTGGCATTAATAGGAGAGGTTGGGTGGCATCAAGAGGAGAGGTTGTGTGGCATTAACAGGAGAGGTTGGGTGGCATCAAGAGGAAAGGTTGGGTGACATCAACAGGAGAGGTTGGGTGGCATCAACAGGAAAGGTTGAGTGGCATCAACAGGAAAGGTTTGGTGGCATCAAGAGGAGAGGTGGTGTGGCATCAACAGGAGAGGTTGTGTGACATCAACAGGAGAGGTTGGGTGGCATCAAGAGGAGAGGTTGTGTGGCATCAACAGGAGAGGTTGCGTGACATCAACAGGAGAGGTTGAGCGGCATTAACAGGAGAGGTTGGATGGCACCAAGGGGAGAGGTTGAGTGGCATCAACACGAGAGGTTGGGTGGCATTACCAGGAAAGGTTGGGTGGCATTAACAGGAGAGGTTGGGTGGATCAACAGAAGAAGCGTGACATCAACAAGAGAGGTTGGGCAACATTAACAGGAGAGGTTGGGTGGCATCAAGAGGAGAGGTTGGGTGGCATCAAGAGGAAAGTTTCGGTGACATCAACAGGAGAGGTTGGGTGGCATTAATAGGAGAGGTTGCGTGGCATTAACAGGAGAGGTTGGGTGGCATCAAGAGGAAAGGTTGGGTGACATCAAGAGGAGAGGTTGGGTGGCATCAACAGGAAAGGTTGAGTGGCATCAACAGGAAAGGTTTGGTGGCATCAAGAGTAGAGGTGGTGTGGCATCAACAGGAGAGGTTGGGTGGCATCAAGAGGAGAGGTTGTGTGGCATCAACAGGAGAGGTTGCGTGACATCAACAGGAGAGGTTGAGCGGCATTAACAGGAGAGGTTGGATGGCACCAAGGGGAGAGGTTGAGTGGCATCAACACGAGAGGTTGGGTGGCATTACCAGGAAAGGTTGGGTGGCATTAACAGGAGAGGTTGGGTGGCATCAAGAGGAGAGGTTGGGTGGCATCAACAGGAGAGGTTGAGCAACATTAACAGGAGAGGTTGGGTGGCACCAACGGGAGAGGTTGGGTGACATCAACAGGAGAGGTTGAGTGGCATCAACACGAGAGGTTGGGTGGCATCAACAGGAAAGGTTGGGTGGCATCAAGAGGAGGGTTTGCGTGGCATCAACAGGAGAGGTTGGGTGGCATCAACAGGAGAGGTTGAGAGGCATCAACACGAGAGGTTGGGTGGCATCAACAGGAGAGGTTGGGTGGCATCAACAGGAGAGGTTTGGAGGCATCAACACGAGAGGTTGGGTGGCATCAACAGGAGAGGTTGGGCGACATTAACAGGAGAGGTTGGGTGGCACCAACAGGAGAGGTTGGGTGACATCAACAGGAGAGGTTGAGTGGCATCGACATGAGAGGTTGGGTGGCATCAACAGGAAAGGTTGTGTGGCATCAAGAGGAGATGTTGGGTGGCATCAAGAGGAAAGGTTGGGTGACATCAACAGGAAAGGTTGGGTGGCATCAAGAGGAGGGTTTGTGTGGCATCAACAGGAGAGGTTGGGTGGCATCAACAGGAGAGGTTGAGAGGCATCAACACGAGAGGTTGGGTGGCATCAACAGGAGAGGTTGGGTGACATCAACAGGAGAGGGTGGGTGGCATCAACAGGAGATGTTGGGTGACTTCAGAGGTGATTTTTGAACGGAGGTGTTTTTAGTTTGCATTCAAATAGCCTAAAATGTCGAATTTCCCAAATGGACTAAGATCGAAAGTTTGAGATCCAGAGGCGGGAGGAAAAATGGCTGAAAGCTCTACCCCATGCCAGGGTGTTCCTATTATGGTAAGGGCACTCAATAAATTTGCAGATCTGAGCTGACGTGAAGTTTAATATGGAAGAATTTTGTCTTTTCGCATGAATGACTGTCTTGACAATGCAGAGGGACTTAAACTCAATCTTTCCTGTGGCCAGCAGCCAGTGTAATTGACTTAGGGCTGGTGTAATCATCACTGAATTTCTTTTGTAGCATTTCCATAGAGCTGAAACTTTGAAGCCACTGCAATTTCTTCAGCAGACGGTCCCAGGGACAGTGCATGGGTGCAGTCTATTGAAGACAACACCAATTCCACAACAGCTTAAGTCTATTTCACTGGTCAAAGTGCAGGAAAACATGAAGTTATTTGTATGCTAAAAGAGATCTTTTGATCAAACAGTACAAGTCTGTCTAGAACTTCCGGAAATGATACAATCACATTAGCTGTCTGAGCCGGCCAGCGGGATCTCTGCTTCAAGAGGTATTCATCTGCTTCAAGAGGGATTCATCTTCAGTAGATTAGCATGAATCCATTCACTGATGGCAAGGGGCAAGATCGAAGCAGGGTGGGCGCTGATGTGGAACTTCATAGTCCAAAGTTGAGCTGCATATCATCTACGTGATTATAACCTTCAACCTCGAAGTTGAAGAGATTTGGGGGAAATGTATGAATTTGTATTAGTCTCTGTTTGTTGTGTGGATAATTTGGGGGAGGGTTGGGTGTGGGAGAAATGTATATATTATATGGTTAATGTATATCGTTTTTTTGTTCACGTGTAATTTGTATTGATTGGATCAATTTGCTTGTAAATGTATTAACTGAATAAAATGTAAAAATCAATAATTAAAAAAAAACATTCAAGCTCGAAGCTCGGAATCAAACAGAGAATGGGACATATGTCAATGTTGGATAGTAGAGGTGTCAATTAGGAGCCCTGTGTGACCCTGAATCTCTGCCTCCGAAGAGAAAGAAATTGGGGCAGGGGCACTGATGTAGATCTTCCAGCTACACTGGAGGTTATCCACTGCAAGGTTACTCGTGACATGCCATTTGATATTGACTTTTGATTGGAATGGTATGATCTATAGTGTAGGATTCTGCAGAGAAATCCAGCCGCACCATCCATATCTCATGGAAAGAAGGATTGGCTCAGTAACATTTGCTGGTTGAAAACCTGACATTTTAACACCCTGAATGCTGTCAGATTCGGCATAGTTTTGGATGTGAGTCATCATCACTCGTTCAAGCCACCGATCCACAAATGGAAAATTTGAGTTCAGTCTTTAGTTACCTATATCCTGAGGGTCAGCACCAGGTTTTTTAATTGAGGAGAAATGCATGTTTTCTTTAAATGTTTCTGGAACTAAGGCTGACCACAGTGCGCTATTAATGGTTGGTGTCTCAATATTATGGCATCTGCTTGCTTCACAGAAATTACTTCAGCCGCTACACCCCTTAATCAATTTGTTGTTTGTGGTACATCAGGCCCCTGAGGCAAGAGACTTTGAATAAAAAAGACTTGGCACAGATGGCCCTGATGTTGGTAAAAAGGATTTGGAACCTCATGCCGAAGGAACCCAAGAGTGCGCCGTGCTCGAGTGACCCGCCTTGTCGCGTGTCAAAAGAGCTTGTAGTCATATCCTGAGGTTTAATTTCATTATATATTGTCTGTATTTCTTCATATTAAAGTCTGCTAATTGATCGCAAACAGTCTGTGAAGGTGCGACATCAGCAGAAGGTGCTGATGCCATTTTTCATTCATGAATAATTCCGAGAAGCTCCTTCTTTAGGTCATAAACCTGATCTAATAGTGAGCCTGTTTGTCAGCTGTCCCACCTACTCCATGTCATTCGGCAAATGATTATCCAGTCTTGGTTGTTTTCTTTGCATTATGGCACTTGTAGTTTTTAATTTCTCCCATTGCAAATCCTGGACCACAAATCCCAGAACGCAAAGATAAAAACAGGACTGGGTGACTATCAACCGAATGACGTGCTTTTATTGACTTCCAATGAACACATGCAACAGTAAACGCCAGCCAAAAGGTCAATTTTCATGCAGAAGAAGGGAGGATTCCAATTTCTCGCTGACAAGCAATGGGATTATAATTATTATAATCATAATTGGTTATTTATAGCGCGCTTAATACCAAAGAGGTTTCTAAGCAGGACCCGCACTTCAAGCCTGTGTTGCTCTGCGTCGTCTGGCTCCAAAGACGAGTGCGTTGCCACTGAGCTATACTTTAAAGAGCAAGAAACTAAAAGGACATGAAACATTTGAGTATTTTGGCCAAAGAATAAAGGCTATGGAACTACTACCCTCCCCCGCCCCTTGCTCAAATCCATCAATGTGCTCCAAGTTATAACATTTTAAACTATTAACTGTTATGTGTCTAACTTTGATTGGCCTGACTGACTGTGTTGTCCATTTTCGTGTAGACTCGAATGTATTGCTTTTTGGTATGATGCTCTGAAAGGCTTCCACCAAAAGGTGTAATAATAAAATTCGGAAATCGGCTTCCCAGTATGTTGAAACCGCTCACCTTGCACTCATTTAGTGGTTGTCACTCATCTTGGCATCATTAACAGGCTCCAGTCAGTCTGCAGCCTGCATGCCTTAGATCCTGCCTCTCAACTCACCCTTCTTTGGAGTGTGTCACCCACCTTGGCCTCATTTCATCTCCTCTTTGCTTTGGCAATATTGGTTACAGTTTTGGTTGCAATACTGCCCCCTCTATATTTTGCCAATGGTGGTCACACTGTGGCTTCAATGCTGCCCCCTCTTTCCGCGGGCCATAGTATGTACAGCCATCTTTAAGTATTGCTCGTTCTTTACTTGGATAGTGATAGTTATAAACGTTCTCCTTTCGTTTTCTCGTCATGTGCGTATTGGGCCAGAAACACTCTCTTTCATTAATTCAGTATTCAAAAGATCTATTTGCAGCTAGCGGTTTACTATTGAGCGCCCCGAGGTCACCTGTCCAAGGCCAACTCATCGGTCTCTCCCTGCGCATCCGTGTATCCGCTGCTGGTGCCACTTCTTCTCTCCTCATCAGAATTGGAGGTTCTGACAGCCCTGGTTTCAGTCCCATGACTCACATCTTCTGCGACAGTAGCTCACTTTGCTCATTTTGTTCCACGGTGCTCACCAGCCACTGGAGACAATGGGCCTCATTACGACCCTGGCGGAAATCGGAAAACGATGGCGGAAATGCAATACCGCAATCGAATAGCGCTCGGTGCGACTATGACCCGTCACCGCAAAGTACGAAGCCATTAGCGACACCGTAGTGAACGCCAACGCTAACTGCACCAAGTACGCGCGCGCGCGCCATGCCAAACCGTAAATACCACCATGGCGCAAGGGTACGCGAATTCCGACCCTAGCGGACATGTACCTAACGCCATCAAGCATGGCGGAAAGTACCATTCCGCCATGGTGAGAAGTACGGCATCGCGAATCAACCGTAAACGGCCCCACTGAGTGCCTGTACACCGCTCCCTGCCCACAAAGTACAACTCCCCGTAGGTGCAATGAAGTCACAATGCAACCAGTGAAAAGTACAAGTCACCCATGCATGCCAACGAACAAAAGATTCACAAGAGGGGTCAATGGGAGCTGCAGGGCACAGATGGCACGAATACAGAAGCCATTCCAATGGTCATGACCACAGTCCCCCCCCCCAGAAACGCACGCAAACACAGGCACCTGTGACCAGCAATATTCCGAAAATCACAACATTCCACCAGTCCACCTGGCTGACCGGCATCTGTTACACAAAACCCAATCCCCCGCCCCTGAGCATGACAACATTCAAACAGTCATATTGGCAGCCCCCATCCCTGCCCTCACTCCGTAGGCAAACGCGCCCAGCACAGTACCACGCAACTAAACTCCGAAGCTGGAACCCAATGCAGATCTCCTCACAATACATCGCTCCCCAAATAGGAATATGCCACATCACTCGCAAAGAAGAACGCTACACGGCCCATATCAGAATAGAAATTTAATGCACAACAAAATCACCAAGCCCATACAGCCATTAGTCCATGAACTCCAAAACACATATCACCATTGTGGGCTGCATCCGCAAGGAATGACCAGCTACTACTTGTGTGACGCCCTGTTCCATCATGGTACACAGAGCCACATTCACGTACAAAAAGGCAACATGGAAGCGCACAGAACCGCAGGGCCGTCCCAATGGGGAGGCACTAGTCCAGCTGAAAGGCCGAAATGTTGCTCCGAGCCACTAGTACTGTGTAAGGGCATGTGGCCCATTGGCGATCGTCCCATAAGATCGTAATGCTGCTCCACTGATTAACACGAAGCAGCAGGTGTCGGGAGTAAAAGCCATCTGCAGGAGTGGCATACAGATGGCAGTGGCAAAAGGGGAGGAGATACCTGTCAACCAAAAGAAAAGAAAAAGAACAGAATGGCCATCAGAACTACATTCGAACAACTCACTTCAATGATCACACTAAATCCACAGCCATATGCATGCTAGCCCACTCCAAAGGATCATCACCACCCCAAAGCCACTTGCGACTCATAACCATCTATATCGAGGTGTAAACACCATCACAAACGAGTGTACCTGTGCATGCGTCTGTCAAAACAGATTCCATCAAATGGGAATGTTAACGTGCATGGACACAAGTGTCTGAAGGCGCGTCGAGACAGGGAGGGCTCAACAAGGCCAGATAGACGATGGTCCCACTATGGCAGCCCTGCATCACATAGCGCAGGGGAGGCGGATGGATTCCAACAAGCCCTGTACATGGCAAACCCTGTATCAAATCACCTGGCCATGCATCCATTCATCATTCCCTCATCCCGGTATAATAACGCCTGATTGTTTACTCACATAACATTAGAAATTTCCATTGAGTCTGTGCGTCATGCAGCCTGCAAAATCCACAGTGCCCCAGCCCGTAATTCAAGTGTTGTGAAGTAACATGTATTTGGGAACGTCCGGCCTCATCGCCCACGTCGCTATTGCGCATCCCAAACTATTCATATCAATCATTGCTTCCTCGCCATGGCCCCTGTCTCAAGGACATTGAACAATAGAACGTTATATTTGCAGTCAGACCTGTGGGCATCTCCCCGCCGCTAGCTGAAAACCGAAAGCGCCGCCCTTCGAATTCCTCATTTGCAACATCACGTCGAAAAGGCATCTGTGGCCGTTTGAAATCACAAATTAATCCATCTAGTGCGGCTGTGTGTGAAAATGGCAACTGCCTTCACCCACTAATGGGACGCCCCGCCCGTCGTTGCAACTCGGTACAGTGATGCATGAGGGCCCACCGTTACTCGAGTACTACGTTCCACTGACCCATCACAAGTCTGTTCGCGACTGCAAAGATTGTATGTGAAACAATGGGACCATAGCCGATTGTACATATCAACAAATGTTACACGGCCATCGGGTCCAAATACATGATTGCATTTGCAAGATGCCATTCCTCGAATTGCAGCGTTGTGTGCGGGACGTGCTCGCCCAAAGGGGAGAGCTGCTTGCACAGGTGGAATGAATCACCACAGGTGGAGGCCATACAGCCTGAAAACACATGAATTGCACACCCGGTCTCCTCCCACAACCACACCGAAATGCTACCGGCAGGACTCGCGATGTTGGCCCTGGGGGACCTGATAGCACTGCAAGTACTCCAACTCCAAGAAGCAGACGAACACCAACTACAACCGCCCGCAAGGAGGAGACGCAGGAGGAGGAGGAGGCCAAGGCAGGGCCAGCAAGGGCCGCCAGCACAGCCGCTACCACCACGCAGGCAGCCCGCAATCCCACGCCTCCGAGCACATCCGTTCAACCTCACTGATGAGCAGATCCACACCCTCTACCGTTTGGACCGGGACACCATAGCCGCCATTGTGGACATGACACAGGCTGACCTTGTCAGCATGATAGATAGCCCAACCGCCATCCCACCCCTACTGAAGGTGGTGTCTGTACTACACTTCCTGGCCACAGGCACCTACCAGCACACAGTCGGACAGTTGCATGGCATTTCTCAGCCACTGTTCTCACGGACACTATTGCAAGTGCTCGATGCCCTCCTGCAGCACGCAGACGACTACATCTCTCTACCTCGCTCGGAGCAGGAAATTACCAACACAAAAGTGGGATTCCATGCACTTGCCGGCATACCGGGTTGCATTGGTGCCATCGACTGCACCCATGTGGAATTGGTCGTCCCACATGCCATGGAGGCCCAGTACCGCAACCGAAAACAATTCCATTCCCTGAATGTACAAATGGTGTGTGACTCCAACAGGATCATTACACATTGTTGTGCCAGATTCCCTGGATCAACCCATGATTCTATGGTCTTGAGGAACTCCACTATACCACGCTACATGGAGCGACACGCAGGGAACAGATCCTGGCTACTCGGTGAGTCTCATTTCATGCATGATGATGTGGGGTATGTGATGCGGCAATGACCTGGCAGGAAGGGGGGGGGTGTGCGTACGTAGCAATGGCATTCCACATCATACGTTTATCGTCCACATACAGGTGATGCTGGGTATCCACTGAAGAGATGGCTCCTCACACCAGTCCGGAACCCACGGGACCAGCATGAGGAGGACTACATCCATGCCCACTCACGTACCCGTGTAGTCATTGAACAGGCATTCGGCCTACTGAAGACTCGTTTCCGCTGCCTCAGCAGGTCTGGCGGGGCACTCCTGTACCGCCATGAGAAGGTTGCAAAGATGGTCATGGCATGTGTCATGCTCCACAACATGTGTGTACGTAGAAATGTGCCCATGCCCCCTGACGCAGAACTGCAAGCACCTGATGATGGTCATGATGAGGGTGGGGATGTGGCAGCACCGGAGGGCCGTGACATTCGTCAGCATCTCATTGATGCATGCTTCTAGCACTCACGCCTGGTGGCTGATACTTGGACACGGGACTCGTGGCATTGTGTGTGTCTGGTACATGCACAATATGGACTGTACGCCTATGATGGCCTAGTACACAAAGATCATTGTCCACACATCTCATTGGTTGATCGTGCACTGTTTATGGCATATGTGATATCATGTTGAACACCCTATCGACCCGCCACCCAAGTGAGCCCAACACACCCCCTCCACCCTCCTACCTCCCCCCCCGAACACCAAAGATGCTCATTGTCAGTGGGCTGTCGCTATTGCAAGCCCCCTCTGCGGGTATCAGGGGCACCCCTGCCTGTGGAGCGCAGGTTCCTCCCAGATCTACGTTGGGGGCTGCCCTGGACGGAACTTGCAACGGATGAGGTCTCTGCCTGCTCACGTCCATGCATGTCCCTAAGGGTTTGTGAGAGCTCAGTGAGCACACGGCGCACTGCGGCAAGTTCGGCACATACGTCTTTGGACGTCGCATGCAGTTCCCCCCTCAGGCTCTCGGTGCTTCTCTCCATTTGGACTCTCAGGCTCTCGGTGCTACTCTCCATTTGTGCCCTTAGTGTCTCTGTACTTCTCTCCATTTCTGCCCTGAGTGTCTCAGTTGATGTTTCTATGTCTGCCTTAGTGTGCCCACATTCATCGGCATGGTCCTTGAGGAGCGTGGCCAGTTGCTGCTGTTGCACGATTAACTGGTCGAGGGACTGTTGCCTCTGCTGGGCAATGGCCATTTGCGGGGGTGTCACAGAGGGGCTGTTGACCTCATGTTGCCTTGCCACAGGGCTTGTGGGGGATGGCCAGTCGTCGTCTTGTGGGTGCCCCTGCGTGGTATCCTCATGTTGTACGGGATGGGACAGACAGGGGGAATGGGACAGGTCATGGATGGATCTGACTTCGACATCCCCGTCTTCTCTTCTATGTCGGAGCATGCTGCCATCAATGGGGTGTCACCTATGGTGCTGCTGCCACCAGAGGCAGTGCGTTCTGTGGCATCCGTTGGGGGGACCTGTGGTGGTGGTGTTGTGGGCATGCTGGCTGCTGGGGTGCCTGTTGATGTTCCCTCCTCTGTGCTGCCACCTGTTATGTGCAGCTGCCGTGTCTTGATGCGTGCAGCTGAGGTGGAGGGTCTTTGGCCGTTGGTCTTGGCCCTCTTTGCAGGTGTGCTGGTAGGGGTGTCCTGATGCTCGTCGTTTGGATCGGACCCTGTGGTGGAGTAAAGGAGGGCGAGGGTTATTAATGGGTCTGTGGGTATTGGAATGGCATTGTATCACATGCATTGGGGTGGTACCTGAGGGTGATTTGGGTCGGGGCCTTGGAGGTGCTTTCATTTGTGTGTGGAGTGAGGGTGCAGTTGTTTGGCAGCCTGCAGTTAGGGTGTGCCTGCTGCACGTGTAGTGGGTGTTTTAGGGGTTTTTAATTATTTATGTATTTATTGTGAGTTTTAAAGTGCGCTATCAGGGCGATGTGTGTGGACGTTCTCCTGGACATGTGTTTCTGTTGCACTATGTGGACACATGGTACTTCACATGATTGGACATTGTGGATTTAGCATTGTTTTATCTGGCCCACCTACCTGAATCTTCGGATGTCTTCACTCCTTTCTCCATCCCTCCGACTCCCTTTATGCTCTCCATTCCGATGGTGGAGGCACAGATTTCTTCCCAGGGGGTCAACTTGATGGGTGATTCAGGACCTTCCCCGGTGGCTGTGGCAATGTTGCGGTTGGCAGAGAGTATGCTGCGGACACGTATCCGCAGGTCGTCCCATCGCTTTCTGCATTGCTGTGGGTTGCGGGGTGCGGTCCCCACCGCACTTACCCGCTGTGCCACCAGAGCCCATATGGCCTTCTTGTTCGCAAGTGCCGTCCTGGTCATTTGCGTGGAGAAGACGACGGCAGCATTCTCCTGGAGGGTCTCTGTTAGCACGGTGAGTTCCTCACGGGAGAAGTGGACCTGCCGCTTGCGGTCGCACGCTTTCTTCGCTACTTTTCCCATTTTTCTTGGTTTCGCTAGGGTGGATGACGGGTTGGGGTGTGTCTCGGGGTAGTGTTTTTAGTGGTTGTGTGGTTTTTGTGGTTTTATAGGTGTACGGCGGGATGTTTCCCGTTCCGGGCCCATGTTTTTACTTCCGTTTCCGTATATTTACGGTCACCGTACTTTCCGGTAGGCGCACACTGCGGTGTCCGCTGTGATGGGTGGCGGTATTGCACCTAGGGCGCCGTACGGCGGCGGTGTGGGCCGTTTGGGGGTCATTTCCGCCATCGCGGACTTTGCACTTCCGCCATGCCGTGGTGCTCGTGCCCGATGGGTCGGAATGGGCCGCACTTTGCTCCTTCGTGCAATGGCGGAAACGCTATTTACGCTGTGGCGGTCCGGTCAGTCACTTTCCGCAAGGGTCGTAATGAGGGCCAATGTGTGGAGAGTTCATCTCTCCCACGGGGCCACCTGCAACAGGAGCACTTCCTGCTGCTCGATCTGTGGAGTTCGGGCTTCTCCTGCTCACAAATCTCTCAGTACCATTAACCACCACAGACACAGCAGTGGTCCCGGCGTCTTCGTCCTGCCCCTAAAATCACCCTTCTGAAAAAAATCCTGCTGCAACTGCCCTGTTGCTAATGGAAATACCCTGCTCAGTTCATCTACCTTCACATTGTCCTTGCCCCTGAGGTGAGTGGCTCGACAAACAATAGGTCAGTCGCTGCCCATTCCCCCAGTTTGCTGGCCAGCTTTTCCAGGGACTTGGAACGAGTTTCCCTTTGCCTATTGGATGCATGCCATGTCTGCAGTGTTGCCCGAAAGAAATGGCCAACGCTCCCCTCTGCAGAAATGGAGGTAAGGACTGTAGGACCCATAGAGCTGCTTCCAATTCCCTTTGACTGGAGGAATGGTCCACTTCTTGAGCCAACTATTTTTCTTGATGTCTCTGCTCCTATTCCATCTCACTGTCATTGGTTGCAAGAATGATTGACAAGGGCTTCAGGTATGTCCATGGAAACAGATAGACACATGACACCATATCCCCCTGTATTTGCAGAAACCCTGTGGCTGTCACCTGAGATTTGGACCAGGGAGCACTGAGAACTACTTGTAAGTGGTGGAGGAGCTTTGGTTGCCCTGTCAAAGAGAGGAAGCGGGATTTGGGTCTGAGAAGCCCATGTAATTTTTTTACCTGAATCAAGACAGAAGCCACTGCGTCTTTATTAAGGTATTTTCCCTTCTGATCCTCTTCATGGGATGATATGCATTCTGGGGATGATTCCAAAGAAGATGAGGATGAAGAACTTGAATATGATGAAGATGAGGGAGGATGTTTACTTTTCTTTCTCTTAATTCCCTCTACTTTAATGACTTTCCTAATCAATTCGGTCAGTCTCTTCTTACGGATATCAGATCTTCCATTATTTCTATCTAGCTTTCTCTGGAGATAAGGAACTGGAGGACTATAAATCTGCCTAAACATGATTTTACTTTTCTGAGTGCTTCCCTCTCTTTAAAGAACACTCTGGCATCTGCCCATCAATAATTCAAACAAAGGGGAATCTACGACTGAGCATTTAAATAATCAGCACACTTGAGCATATGCGTAAAAGCTTAGTGGTCCCCCAAACCAATATGGCTGCTGTTACTGCACACATTCCTCTGGTAACCTGACTGTTCTAAACAGCCTGTACCAGCCTCCCCCATCTCACTCATCTACGCCCTGGGATGGCTGTGCAGACTCATGCTCGGTCACTAGGACCTCGCGGAACTCTTCATCCTCCCGAGTCATGTTGGTAGCTTAGCTGTGACACGCTTGGTCTCTTACCAGTTCAATTTGAGGCCCCTTGCCCAGCAGGAGCCCCAGGAACACCAATTCCCATGGCAAGTCCCCCAAGACCTAGCCAAGAAGCTCTGACCAGGGGGGCAATTCTTTTGGTGCCTCTCCAAGTCCTGCAGGGATAGCATAGTGTTGCATAAGGCAGTCCAGCAGTCTTCCTGGGACCCTTCCCAAGGTCAGAACAATTTTAATACAGCATGTTGCGACACTCTGGTGTTATTCGTCCAGTAAGAGGGATGGAACATGAACAAAAAAGAGAATGGAAATAAAAGAAGGGTTCCTGACAATTTAGCTGGGTAACTCATCTGTAAGTACTGGGACGAGCAAGGGGGACTTGAAGTAATATAGCTCACAGTGTGCTTTTAAATTAATAAAAGCATTGCTTGGAGATTAATTTCTTTGACAAATTATATTTCTTGTTTGGACAATATGGCAAAATGTATACACCATAAAAATAAAAGTACTCATGGAACTGCTGCAAAAACAACCGTTATCTTCAGTTCGCCAAATACAAACATCACTTTAATTCCCTGCATTCAACAGTCAGATTGTGTTTTCAAACCAAAGTTACAAAAAGAGCTATCACAAACAATATTTAAATTATCTACAGCTATGAAGATATGTGTTCAAGTGCCCTAGCTGCAGATTAGGCTCAAATTCTGACGGGGCTACTTGACAAAAATGTGTGCTCCTGGGCAAATCAGTTTATCTCACTTCGGCTTACCTGCCAAAATTAGACGTTACTACAAATGATTCAGCTCATGTTATGTTCTGTTGGGTTGCAGAACCACCAGTGGTCTGGAACCTGGGGCAGTTGAAGGGAGCTTGGGGCTGAGGTGGCTGCAGCTCTGTGTAGCTAACTTAATGAAGCTGTTTATTACACTTACTTCGTGGTGTTTACTGGCAGCCATCAGTGGTGACGAGGATGCAGAGTCATCCAGCACACGTGGGTGGAAAGCGAGAAGGAGCGTGGAGCAGCAGTCACTGCAAAGGAGAGGCAAGGAACTGAATCACCGCCCAGAAGCAAGGTGAGAGGGGCGAAGGCAGTTCCATACAGAGGCAGCGGGTGTCTGGCGAATTCCCACAAAAAAAGGGAAAGGAAGGAAAATCAGAAAGGAAGAAATGGGGCGCGAGGAAGTAACCTCCCGAGTGAGAAATGGTGTGCTCTTGAACACCTCAATTGTAAATCAAGTCATGTGAAGCTACACGTGACGATACTCTCCTCTGCCAGCCCAGCATTGCCGCATTGCTCGGCAACACTACGTGTCAAAGACTTCAAGAGTTTCCCAGCCAGCATTGTGATGTGCTGGCCAGGGAACAGAAGGACAACAAAGCGATTGTTTCCAGAGTGGAACAAAGATGAACACCAAGAATACGAGCAACATGAGCGAGAGAGCAACGTTAGAGTCAAAGGAAAAGGAAAGCACACTATTAGAAGCTCACTTGCCAATCAACAAAAGACATAACAATCTGCCAAATAAAGTAGATACAAAGAAGACCAACAAATATGGCTGCACCAATATCTTCCCCACCTATTCCTGGTGGAACCTGGAACACCACCAATAAGATAGTAGAGGTGGAAAAAAGAATTTAGACCTAAATAGTGGCCATGGGTGGAGAAAACTGCAACCCCTCCAGGAGACAAGCTTTGTTGTTGCACAATTTAGGCACAGAGGGGCGCAGTGTTTTTGACGGGCTCCCAGAACCACAAGGTGAAGGAGCAAGGGACCTAGACGAGTTCACTTTGGCGGTGAGGAAAATAGAGGAGCACTTTGAACCAAAGAAAAATGTAACCTTCAAAAGACACAAGTTTTTCCTAAGGACTCAAGACAAATTGAAAACTGTAGAACATTGAGACAAACTTGTGAATTTGGTACTCTGACAAATGTGTTGATTCACGATCAGCTGGTGAGGTGCACCAATAATCCCAGGGTGCAAGTAAAACTGTTGGCAAAGGATATGACGCTGCAACAAGCAGTAGAACTGACCAGGAGTATTGAACAAACAACACAATATATGAAAGAAATGAAAATAGAAAAGAGTTGTCAAGAAATGTGCACTGTGAACCCAAAAAAATCATTTGATTCAAGGAAGGAGTGGATAGGACACAAGAGTTTCGGATGTGGCAACCCTGGGCATACAGCAACTAGAGTGTTTTGTCCAGCAAGAAATGCAGAATGCATTAAATGCAGATGAAAAGGGCATTTTGCACCATTAGTGTTGTGGAGCACAAGCAAAACCATGGGGGAGCGGAAGGTACTGTGGATGTATTTCAAATTGATGGCTCAGAGTTATCAATGAAGGTGGACTCAGCCTCTCCTTGGACCATTGTGTCAGAGGACACCTTTACAAGCACTCTGTCAAGAGATGTACAAAACTTGTCGCCCTCTGAGGTACAAACTTGTGGCTATGGTGAGAACGAAATAGAATTGCTGGGAAAATGTCAAGGGTTTGTGGTTTATAAAGGCAGCAAATGTGTGGCAAGCATTTTAGTGGCGAAGAAAGGATCAACCCTACTGGGATGGGAAGAGCAAAGAAAGTTAGGAGTTCGTATTCAAGCTAATGCAACCATTCCAGTGACAATAGCGGAAGTTGATGACAAATGGGCTGCAGAATTTCCCAAGGCATTTTTGCAAAAATTCGGGAAAATTAAAGGATTATGAACATTGGATCAAGATGACAAGCAGTTCATGGATCCTCAATTGCACAAGGAGTTAGCTGGTCTTCTACAAAGGGGTGTTATAGAACTGGAACATGGTACAAAATGGTTATCCCCAGTAGTCCTAGTGGCAAAGAACAATGGGAAGATGCATTTGTGTGTTGACTTGAGAGAGCTCAATAAGAACATCTCAATGGAGAGGCATCCGTTACCAGTCATATCAGAGGCTCTATCTGTGTTGGGAGATTCTAGTTGGTTCACGGGCATAGATTTATCAACGGCATATCACCAAGTGCCATTGTCTCAAGAATGTCAAGACCTCAAAGCAGTGATCATGCAGGAAGGAACTTTCAAATATCTTAGAATGCCGTTGGGTTTAGTATCGGATGCAGCTGTTTTCTAGCGGGTGATGTAGAAAGTGCTGGAGGGGATCAGTAATGTGATTGTGTTCCAAGATGACATTTTGAATTTTTGCTGATCGCATGGAACAATATGATAGAGTATTGAGGTGTGCGTTGAAGAAATTGGGTGAGTCTGGCTGACATTTCAGTGCAGTAAGTGTAAAATTGGTGTGTGTGAGGTAGAATATGATCTCGTCTCAAGGGATTTCTCCCAAGCACAGTTTGGTGGAAGGGATAAGTATGGCCCCAGCCCACGGGATAAAGATCAATTAAGGTCATTTATGGGCATGGCAGAGTTTTATCATAAATGTGTTTATAATGTTGCTGTTATTTCAACACCACGTTGCTGAAGAAAGGAGTTACCTTCCTGTGGTCGGATGGATGTGAAGAAGATTTCCAGAAGATAAAGGAAGGAATAGCTAAACCACCTTCTTTGAGGGGATTTGTGGTTGGATGGAGAACAGTGTTGACGGTGGATGCTAGCCTGCTGGGTCTGGGGGTGTCATTGGCACAGTTGGACTGCAGGAAGGAGGCGTATGTGATTGCATTTGCTTCTAGGCCATTAAGGGGTGCAGAGAAGAATTATTCAGTTGTGGAAAGGGAAGACTTAGCTGTGTTTTGGGCTGTCATGCATTTAACATTTTTCTTGTGGGGCCAACAATTTATGGTAAAGACAGACCACAGACCATTGGCCTTCCAGATGTGCTATGTCCCTGGCAAAGAGAATGTAGTGGCGGACTGTCTCTCACAACTTACAGTGGAGGGGGACAGTAGAATTGAGGGGATGATACAGGAAGATGAGATGATTGTTGCCAATATTGAACAGGGGGCCTTGAGTGAAGAGACATGGATAGTAGCTGAGAGAGTTAACACAGTACTCAGTAAAGTGAAAGAGTTGGACTGTAAAAGGTTGGCCTTGCAGAGATTAAGTAGAGAAGAAGTTTGATAGATTCCCTGAGGTGAGGGACGAGTTGTGTTTGTCAATGTATGGGGGAGGGTCAGGAGGGGACCCAAGGTAATTCCCCCTCAGGGCATCAGGGACAAACTACTTGAGATTGACATTCAGGGACATTGTGGGATGTTAAGACAGAGTTACTGGTGGCCAGCTATGGATAGCAGAGTGGATAGGAAGGTAAGAGAATGTGGTGTTTGTTTAGCAAGTGTAAAGTAGTGCGGGAGACACCACTTTGTCCAGTGCGAGTACCTGAAGAGCCATGGCAAAAAGTAGCAGTGCATATGATCGGTCCTATCCAGGGATTGGGTGAAGGTATCAAGTTTATTGTGGTGCTTGTGGATTATAACTTGAAGTGGATAGAGTGGAAAGGGTTAAAGGAGACTAAGACAGCAGAGTTAGTAAAAAAGATTTAGTACTTTTTTTCATGAAGGGTTTCCCACAGAAATCGTGACGGATAATGGCGTGCAGTTTTGTTCTGATACTATGAGGACATTTTTGTTACGGTTTGGCAGTATGCTCATGCGCACTGTGTTGTATCATCCCAGGGCTAATGGTTTGGTAGAGCGAGCAAATAGATTTCTGAAAGAAGGTATTCAGTTGGCTAAGAGGTCAGGGCTGCCATGGGGTAAAGTTTTGAGAGAAGTGGTGTGGAGCTATTTTGTTACACCTCACTCGGTCACAAGAGTGTCTCGCTTTGTCTCGTAAAAGGGATGGCAACCTGTACCAAATTATGTCCAGGTTGGGTGGGGTTGGCTTGCAGTGTGAATGTCAATCGTAAGGAGGTGATGAAATTGGTGGAAGAGGCTCAGTGTCAATACAAGAGAGCATTTGATGAAACTTGTAAAGTAAAGGATCGGGAATGGGTAATTGGAGATTTTGTGTTGATAAAGAATCCCAGGTACGGCCTCAAATGTTTGGAAAGTAAATTTCTGGGACCCGAGAGGATTTCGGCATTGAGGGATAGTGTGGTGATTGTGGATGGTGGAGAAGTGTGGTTGATGGCTAGGTTGGTGTTGAGTAAAAGTCAGAGTGAAGAAGGAGAGTGTGAGAGTGATGAAGTTAATATGGTGATTGATGGGGAAGCGTAAGTAGTGAGAGTAATGTTATGATATGATAGTTTATTTATATAGTGCCTATACACAATGTGTTTCAAAGCGCTGTAGTTAGGAGTATGTTGGGAGTAGTGTGGTGCTGGTGGAAGAATCAGGAAATGTTTTCTGTCTGTTTAATGGTGCTCTAATTTTAGTGTCATTTCACTTATTCATGCATTAATTTAATGCACTGTTATGGTGGACCTCGCTTTGTGGGTGTTCTGTGTTTTTCGTGTTCTGTGTTTTCTTTTATCATTAAGGGAGGGGGGGGGGAGATGTGGTATGTTCTTTTGGGTTCCAGAACCACCAGTGGTTCTGGAACCTGGGGTAGTTGAAGAGAGCTTGGGTCTGAGGTGGCTGCTGCTCTCTGTAGCTAACTTAATAAAGCCGTTTATTGCACTTCGTGGCGTTTACTGGCAGCACATTGCTACAAATGATTCAGTTCATTCAGTCGGCTACTCCAAAATAAGCCTCTCTCCGGATATTGCCACATACGTAATATTTGAATTTTAACTTTTAATAATTACGTCAGTTTATTTGATTCCCACGGATATTAAAGACTAATTTTGTAACATAATTTTCTACGTAGCAAATAAGTGGCCACACACATCCTTTCCAGCCAAAGGACCCGCTATTCCTAGGGCCGGCCCTGCCCTGCTGTAGCGTTGAGGAGCAAGTCTCCCTCTTGCAGTACCGAGGTGGCAAACATCAACTCCACTCCAGCCCACCTGATAGCTAGAGTAATTCTCCAATGATACCAGTGCACACGTTATGTCACTCCCTGAAGGATCTTGTGCATGGGGTGTTAACCACACTATGAGGAAAGCACTGAGAGAAAGCCCTGAGAAGAATTGGAAAGCTACTGGAAGAAACGTCCAAGGACAATGTGTGTTTAATGGAAAATAAGAAAAATCAATTTGCAAGCAATTTCTGTCTGGTGGCATCAAGTGCAGTGAGCCGAGAAAGCAAGAGACAGCCAGTTGGATCAATGAGTCCCGAGGAGCAGCAGGGTGTGGAGGTGAGACCAGTGCACTCGCGCCTTTTTATTAATTGAAAACCACTCAGAATGACACCAGAATCTGCGGAGGGGAGCCCCGCCTGAAGTTTGGGAACGAGCATCTTTATTGGGAGGAGATGGGGAAACCCCGTGGCAAAGAGCAAACTAGGGGCCCCTGCCCCTATCCTGGTAGGTAGGTGGTTATCAACCCACCTTCTGAGGAGCTGGGCGCATTTACAGCCGCCTGAGCAGGTTGGCGGGAAACCCAGCCTCACTGCTTTATTTACATCCTTATCTCCAACGGCGCTGCGTCAGAACTACGACAACGACGAGAAAAATATCCATGAAAATATTGGTGTTTGTCTTGACGACAGCCAGTCATGAGTGAACCAATTGTGCTGTTCCATAGAAAGAGGGCAACATTTTTGTAAGCAGGCAGCCAACACTCAAACGTGTTAAAACCGCACTTTCAATGTGTAAGCGAGGTATTCTAGAACCATCGAAGTTAGTGTCCCATAAACCTGTCTGGAGCCGTAGGTGGAAAACGTAGCTCGTTATTCTCCATTACAGGTTAGTGTCAGTAGAGCTCTTGCTTCCAATTAACATACTTGTGGGGACTCCATCTCGCGAGATCCCTCGACCATGATCTTGCGAGAGCTTGGAGCGCGAAGCGCGCGAAAGGGGGGCCCCGGGGGCGAACGCGAAGCGTTTCCCCCCGGGGAGTTTTTGGCGCTGCACATGGCCAGCGAGTGGCCGTGGGGCAGAGCGCCTCCTGGGGGGGTATTTAAGGGCTCAGGGAAGGTTCGGGAGGCAGGCGACGGTTAGGACTTGATGATTGTCAAGTCCTGTTGCCTGCTCCCGAGCCTTCCCTGTAGTGCCTGGGGCCTAGGTGGCGTATTTAGAGCAGGTGAGGAGGGGAGTAATTCAGAGGAGGGCGGTTAGGTTTAACAAAAAAAAAAAAAAAAAAATATAAGTTCGTTTTACTTTTATGAGTGGCATAGGAGGGGTGCCGTAGATAAGACACCCCTCGCGTCTTACCGTGTCCCCGGGCTTCCGTGCGTGCAGCGGGGTTATCCCGTGGGCGTGGGGTGTGAGGGCTCCGTGGTCTTGCGGCAGGGATTTGGGGGGGATCTTGAATCCGTGTGCGGGCGTGCTGTGAGTGGGGTTTTAGGGCCAGGGAGGGAGCAGAGCGGCGGCGGCTTTTCCGCGGCTCATCAGTGGGGATTTCCCGCTGTTAGCGAGTGTTTGTCTCGGTCTGGTGAGCAGGGCAGCGTAGTTAAAGGGGCCGTGTCCCTCATACGTGGGAGAAGTGCGGTGCTGTTTGGGCACCGCTAGGTGGCAGCGTTAGCTGCTTTTAGCAAGCACTAATTAGTGCTGGGTGTTATAGTGTGTTGGTGGGCCCCCCTTTTTTCCGGTTTTTTGCTAGGTAGTAGGGAGGGAGGGGGTTTCAAGGATAAATTTAGTTTATTAAGGTTTTAAAAAAAAAAAAAAAACATTTTATAAATTTTACAAATTAGCATAAGGCAAGCATCATAGCGGCTATACCAGTAATAATAGCTAATTAGGTTAGGATAATTTTGGGTTTAATTTTTCTCTTATTAATTATCAATTTTAGGGAGGTTATTTTCGGGTTATCACTCTAGTGGTGTTTTGTTTCGGGGGGCTGGTTAACTTAGTGTCAGGGTTTCGCAGGGCCAGGTTGCTAGTCCTCGGGTAGGTCCCGGCTCGGGGGCGTAGAGTAAGTAGTTTGATTTTAAAGGGGCATATTTTTGGGCACACGGGGATTAGTGTGCACAATGACAGGCCGGGGGGCAAGCAAGAAGGGGCTGGTGGATGCTGGGGCCTTGAAGAAGGCCATGGAAATCATTAGCAGGGCAACTAAAGCCCAATTGGAAGGGGCGGTAGGGGAAGTTACGGGAGAGGAGGAGAGCGGTGGGGGCCGGCCGCAGTGCAGAGCGGCGGCAGACGGTGCGTTGGCGGCGGTGGTGGCTTGCACCCCTACGGCAGGGAGAGGGGAGATTTGGGAATCCAGGGGCAGGAAGATGAGGAGGGAGATAGACAAGAGGGCGGATGGGGGTTTAAGGAGGTCAGGGGGGCAGCCAGGGAGGGAGGAAGGGTATGATAGCTCTAGGGAAGAGGGGAACGCGCGAGAAGGTAGGGACCAAGGGAACACCAGTGGGGGCAGGGGTGGGGCGCAGGTGGGGGTGTCAGGGCAGAGGGGAAGAGGGGGTAAATACCTGCAGAGGAGCGCAGGTGGGAGAAGGAGGGAGAGGTCCCCGTCAATTGAGGAGGGTAGGGCGGGGCGCGGAACGGCCCCCCCGGATAGGAGGAGTGGGGGCGGAGGGCGCTGCGCAGCCCCCGCTGTACAGATGGAGGGTGAGGGTTTCGGTACAGCCCCTCCTCGGTCAACGCAAGGAGAGCGTAGAGGGCGCAACACAGCCCCTAGTAATGAGGATTTCAGGGTGGAGGTCGGAACGCCTCGCCCAAGAGAAGAGGACCAGGCAGAGGTTCCCACAGCCCCGCCGAGAAGACGTCAGGGAAGTGGCGGGGCGGACGCCCCGGGCTCGGAAGAAGATCAGCAAATCATCTTGGGCAGGAGCTCGCATCCACAATGGTATTTAAGGGGTGATGAAGTTGGTTGGGAGGAATATGTGGGGCAATGGGAAGTGGAAGATTATGGGGCGGAAAGGGAAAGGGGGGAGGAGAGAAGAAGCTTGAGGTGGGATATGGAAGGGGAAGTGCAGGGTGGACGGGGAGGAGGGGGTCAGGGAAACGATTTGCTGGGTGAGTGTGCTGACATGTTTTGTCCCCGCAGTAGGAGCCCCCTAAGAAAGGAGAAGAGGAGCATCGGTGTGGACGCCAGACCACAGGCGGCAGGTGTGGAAAGAGGTGAGCGGGAAAGGGAATGGTTATCTGCATGGCAGAGAGGGGTCGCAAGAAGGGGCACAGGGGAGGAAGGGTCCCGACTGCAAAGTGTAAGGAAGGAAGTGGGGGTGCAGGCCATTGGAGCCGCGGGGGTTGAGAAGAGCATTTGCTCAGTGGAGGTCCAAACGGACAGGGTGGTGGAGCCATTGGTGCTCGAAGTGCAAGCCGGAAAAGAAAAGGAGTGTGAAGTGAAAAGAAAGGAGAAAAAATTGCCATACATGGGGATAACAAAACCATTGGGGGTGCACTTGATGGCAGCGACCAGGGAGAAGATTCAGGCGGGGGAATTTGTGGAGGTCTTTAAATTGCTCCATAGGGAAGTGAGAGCAAAGGAGGGGTCTAAGGAGGAAGAGAGGGAACTGGCTTCACGCCCAAGGGTCCCGGTGACTATTGAAAATTGGACGTCGGCGTTTAGCATTTATGCCAGTGTGTACTGTGAAAAATTCCCGGAGCGTTGCGTGGCCCTGCTTAAATATATGGACGTAATTAGGAAGGCTTTCACGAGTTTTGGGGGTTTTGCCTGGGTACGCTATGATGAGGAATTCACAGCGAGAATGGCGGAGGACAGTCAGGCGGTCTGGGGGGAGATAGACATGGATCTGTGGCTGCAATGTATGGCTCCAACGAGGCCTGCCCCGACATTGCACACAGCAAGTGGGCTGCCTGTGCCTTACCGGCCCTTTCTTGGTTGCCCCGCCCATGAAGGGGCGGGGGAGGAGGCGGAGGACAGCCCTCGACAGCATGTTGGGCGTTCAATAAAGAAGGCTGCACGAGGTGGATGTGCAAATTTAAACACGAGTGCAGCAAGTGTGCGGGTCGGCATCCAGTTACAGCTTGTTTTCAGGCAGGGGACAGTGGGGCAGGGCGAGGAGCGGGGCAAGGAGGTGGGGGGGAAGGACCGCATGCCAGGTAAATTGGGGTGTGCTGGTAGTTCGGGCTCAGTTTAACGTAAAAGGAGGGGGGCACAAGGTTTGATGAAAGGTTTTGGGGGTGACTTAAAGGGGGTAGGAGAAGGGCGAGGAGGAAGAAGCGTAGGTAGGGGAGGGCCGCAGGGGGATGTAACTGTGGAAATTGTTAAGGGGCGGTGGCCGTCGTTTAGAGGGCATGGACGACGGTGGCGTAGCTCTCACGCTTGCCGCACGACAAGGTGAGTAAGCTTCAGGCTGCATGGACGGAGGTGCGGGAGCACCTCTGGTGCAGCTAGGGGAAGTGATGAGCTGAGTCTGCATGGACGGGGGTGCACTAGGGCCCCTGGTGCAGCTGGTGGAAAGAAGTGGAGCAACGAAGCAAGGTGCTGGAAGAGGAATTTATGTGGAATGGACTGCATGGACGGGGGCACAGGTTTGGCCCCTGGTGCAGCGGTGGAGAGGAGTAAGGAAGAAAAGGGGCCTGCATGGACGGGGGTGCACTAGGGCCCCTGGTGCAGGGGGAAACAGGTGGTAATGGATGCGAGGATCTTGAAAAGGAGTGATAAGGAAGGGACTGCATGGACGGGGGTGCAGGTGTGGCCCCTGGTGCAGTGGCGGGAGGAGCAATAAAGCAAAGGGCCTGCAGTGACGGGGGTGCACGTGGGCCCCCGGTGCAGGGGGGGCAACGCAGGGCCAATACTAATAAGGTGATGGAAGTTGGGGGGCAAAGGGGGAGCAGGGGGGTAATAGTTTAGAGGAAAGAGGGGGTCTAAGTGGGTTTAGGTGTATTGTATAAAGGTTAGGGAAAGGGGCGAAATATTGGGGGACGGTAGGAGAAGACCTGAGGTGTTTTCGGAGAAGGTTAAGGGGATGGCCAGAGGTGATACCGTACTGAGGAGGTGTTATTAGTGGTGTGGGAAAGGTTAGGAGGTTGGAACTCAGTCATTCAGGAGGGGTGCAGCATCTGAAAGTAGCAGGCTGGGCTATTAAGAGGAGTAGGTGAAAAGGTTGGGACGCTGGGAGTAAGGGAGATACAAAGGGTATGTCACGGACCGGGGCAAACGGAATGTCTTTATAGAATTTTTTCAGTAGGTAGCAAGAGTGTTGCATTTATTAGGATGTTGTTGATCTGTAAGTGATTTTGTAATTTCTTTTTCAGATGCTGCTAGGAGGTCCGGTCAGATGTCAAAATATGGTTTTGGGACGTTCTAGGGTTAAGTGGGCGGGGAAAGAAGTAGAGAAAAGGGTTGTTGGCAGGCAACTGGGGTGCAACTATAAAGATGTTGTGGTAAAATGTCCGGGTTTGGGGGGCTGGGCTGGGATTAGTTTCTTTCCTATGTTGGTTGGGGTGAGGAAAAGCTATGGGCCTACAGATGGGGGGGGATTAGTTTCGCTGGGGAAAATGATCTGGTGAGGGATACGGGTGTGGCTCTTCTGAGGTTCTGGGCTGGGAGACTGGGTAAAAAGTTTTAGGTAGAAAAGTTTGGGGGGGGTGGGGCAGAAAGAACTCCTCGGGGGAGGGTTTTTCTGGTGCCGGGGGCATGGCCCCTTTTGATGTGGGGGGAGGGAAGCACAATGGGGGAATGACACGGGAAAGGATGGGGTGGCGCTGTTTGCACAAGCAGGTCACCCTGGGGGAACAGGTACTGAGCCTGGAGGGGCATGGCCCCTGGGAGAAAGCGGGACGCCTGGAAAAGGGGCAAGGAGACGGTAGGATCCAAGGGATCATTAGGGAGGAATTGGGTTATTTAATTATTTAATTGTTGGGGGAAAATGAAAATGAAAATGTTTAATTTATTTAATTGGTGGTTAAAATATTTCTTTAGTTTGTTAGGCCATGGAGCCAGTTAAGCGTTTGATTGTAAGCTTTGGCCTGTCACATTAAAGCGACCTTTTCCACTTTTAAAGGAGTCTGGGTTTTTGTGCAGTAAGCCAAAAGGGGGGCCCCGGGGGGAACGCAAAGCGTTTCCCCCCGGGGAGTTTTTGGCGCTGCACATGGCCAGCGAGTGGCCGTGGGGCAGAGCGCCTCCTGGGGGGGTATTTAAGGGCTCAGGGAAGGTTCGGGAGGCAGGCGACGGTTAGGACTTGATGATTGTCCCGCCCTCCCACCCCGTTCATTTTTCGTTTAGGGTAGTGTCTGGTTATGTAACATGGGGGGGTCCATTGTTCATGGGATTATACAGGGGGTTTTTTAGATGACATGGCGAGTTTATGAGTTTTGGGGTCTGTTAGGAGGGTAGGGTTTGGTAGTTTTGTGTGACAGGTCAGGGCATTGTGAAAGTGTGTGTAATATATGTTGCTGATGTGGCAGGTCAGGCTGGCTGCAGGTCATAGGAAGGGGGAGTTGGGTGTAGAGGGGAGTTTGAAGGGTGTTGAAGTGGGTTGGGGCGCCGGTGGCATGGCCCCTTTTGATGTGGGGGGAGGGAAGCACAATGGGGGAATGACACGGGAAAGGATGGGGTGGCGCTGTTTGCACAAGCAGGTCACCCCAGGGGAACAGGTATTGAGCCTGGAGGGGCATGGCCCCTGGGAGAAAGCGGGACGCCTGGAAAAGGGGCAAGGAGACGGTAGGATCCAAGGGATCATTAGGGAGGAATTGGGTTATTTAATTATTTAATTGTTGGGGGAAAATGAAAATGAAAATGTTTAATTTATTTAATTGGTGGTTAAAATATTTCTTTAGTTTGTTAGGCCATGGAGCCAGTTAAGCGTTTGATTGTAAGCTTTGGCCTGTCACATTAAAGCGACCTTTTCCACTTTTAAAGGAGTCTGGGTTTTTGTGCAGTAAGCCAAAAAAGACGACCCGCGAGAGCACGGAGCGGGAGGCTGAGGAATAGACATCAGCCACGACGCTCCTCCTGCTGAGGGTCCCAGCCACCTGACAGCCTGGCATACCCAGGCCCTTCCCAGCAGAGTGTAATTCCAAGGCTAAGGGCAGCCTCCTGGGAGCTCTGGCTGGTGAAGGATGCTAGCACCACAGACCTATGACATGTAGTGGAGCAACTGCATAGGCTGGAAGGACATAACAGTGAGTACTGGCACCATACCTAGGACATAACAGTGAGTACTGGCACCATACCTGCCCTGGACTAAATACCCCACTATTTTATTACCTCAAGTATCTCAAACGCATGTACCGACACCTACAGAGTCCTGTCATCTGTCCAGGCCACCACAATACTCGCCGAAACTCATTCACTCACCCAGTCAGTATTCGAGTCACCAGCATATGGCATGACGGTATGTTAAGCAGTGCTGGAAATGGAGAGGGTCACCTTTGGGATCCCACCAGCCACAGGTGGCGGGGGGTGGGATGCAGGGCAGTTAGGAGCAAACACAGGGGTTCTAAATAGGAAATGGGGAACTCATGATATTTTTCTCAGTACCCCATCCCCCAAAATTACACATTTACATTTCAGGAGATTAATACATTATTAAAGAAAGGAGTTGTTTCCTGTAATACTGCAAGCAAATTAGAAAAAGTGCATGACTTAACAAAGTTGTTCTTGAATAGGAATATTCGCAAGCATTGTAACTAGAAGGTGCTGTTGCTAGTGGGAAAGTCGTATGAGTTTGGGCATGAGTTTGAATCCCGGTCTCGGGAGCAAAAGCCAATTGGTTACCTTGCTGGGCACAAGTAGTTTTACCGGATCCGAGACCCGGGGAAACATTTTTTGCTGGATTTCAGATCCAGAGAAATCCAGCCCAATGACCAGCGCTGATAATATGCTTTTATATTGTGCCAAATGACCGCTGTAGTAGTATCAGAGTGCCTAGCTGTGGCTATGGAGTGGTGCACTGTGGCAAACCATGGTGTATCCGGATCTTAGTCTGCTGTAAGAAAGCGAATGAAATAAGCGATGGGGAAAGTGGGGAGTAGCTACAAACACAGGGCGGGCAAGTATTACATAGCAGTGCCCAGCCCCAACATTACCTTTCCCAAACACTTGTCTTTTTCTTTGACCCCCTCCCCTGCATAGCTCAGGGCATAAAGCACCTGGCACGTCCCATAATCCGTTTGTCCTTCCGAACAGTGAAACTGGGAGAGGCCTGCCGTGCCAGTCTTTTGTTTTCTTGAAGATTTTGAAGCATCTGCTGGTCTTTTGTGTGTCTACGAATGCTGTTTTGTGATTTCTCTCTCAGTGCCTTCAGGGCTTGGGCTTCAGGCTGCCCCAGGCCAGGGGATTATGGGGCACCCTAGAAGGCTATATTGAGCTGAGCATGGCTTGTGGGCGGTGGCCATGGAGACTCTTGCTTCTAGAAATGTGACCCTACTGTTGGGCTTTGGGGGTCTAAATCTGCTTTTTTATTTTCCCCCGAATACTACTGGGCTTGGACCTTGGGAGCGGAGGGCACCCCCAGCCCTGACGACTACAGGGCACCTCGGAAGGCTCTGCTGGACGAAACACGAGGGGTGCCCATGATTGCTGGTGACTGCGGAGGACTCCCTGAAAAGGGCAAAGCACCGGGATTGAGCAGCAGAAGTGATCACAGCAAAGATCGTGACACGATGATGTGTGGTTCACAGGTGTCCCTGTTAGGCAGAATCCAGTGCAGTTCCCTTAGGGAGCACTACACCAGATTAGGACTACAGGTGAGAGCAATAAATCCCATTTGGTATCAGTCTGTACCACAAAGATTTAGTTGGTAGCTGTGGCTGAGCAGTCAGACTTATCTCAAGAGGGATATGAGCAGTATTCAGGGTTTACACAATAGGTATCACAATACTATGGGACAAGGAAACACTGACCAAAGCTTTGTTTCAAAAAGATAATATATGTATTCTATACACATCTAGTTCAACACATAAATCACAGTTGATAAAGTAAGTTCAGTTTAGTCAAGGAAAAGTATATACAACTCCCTATTCAATTGTAGACAGACAAGTTTGCGGTAGAGTGAAAACTGAGCAAAACAGCACAGTGAAAAGCAACTACAAATGGCACTCTAACAATTTACCGAACGGGAGGGAAAGCACAAGTTAAACTGAAATATCTTCAGACACCCCCTAGCAACACTTCCCTGAAGTTTTGTGAACAAGTAATGCACAGTGACACTTTAGCAGGAAGATAAGTGAATGAAAACTGAGCAAAATGGCACTCCACAAGTTAAAACAGTAGGAAGGAAGAGGGGGTTTAGAAGATTTAGGTGCATCAACACATTTCTCATTGATCTAACAAATCAGCCAGAGTCAATAGGACTGAGCCAGAATCAGTGGTACAGGACCAAGAGCTTAGGAGCAAACATTTTCTTGTAGTTGCAGTCAAGTCTTTAGTAGAAAAATATTTAAGAGGTAGATGCGAGGCAAAAGACA
This sequence comes from Ambystoma mexicanum, assembly GCF_040938575.1. NCBI lineage: Eukaryota > Metazoa > Chordata > Amphibia > Caudata > Ambystomatidae > Ambystoma > Ambystoma mexicanum. The sequence goes on along the minus strand of NC_090934.1, from coordinate 1,411,939,017 downwards.
ATGTTAAGAGAGAGGGTGGCCAAGCCAACAAGTAGATAAAGGATTTAAAACACCTTTAGGGCTACCACGGGAAAAGGGAGGCCTGGCGGAACAATGTACCTTAAACGTGAAGAAGTGGCTCCTGCGGTGGCGGTTGTTCCTGGTAGTTCCGGCAGTTCGAGGGATCCAGCAGAGGAAGAGAGGCTCTCGTTGTGGAGGAAGGTTCGAGTCACTGCACTACCCAGGGATGAAACCAGCCGCGGTGCTGCCAAACGAAGTTTAAAAGGTATGCTCCTTTTAATCGCGGTCCGGGTAGATAGCTGCCTGGCTATCCGGTCTCCAAGTGCGGTGCACTGTCGATTCGACCAAGGCAGGTCCGGAGAAACGATGGGTGAACTGGTTGTCCCCACCAGCTCAAGGGAAGAAGGCTCTTTCGATGAAGATCTCCTCTCGTCGTTTGGAAGAAAAGTGGTGAGACGATCCGGCAGGGCACCTCCGGTGGTGTAGATGCTGAAGATGTCTGTGCCTTCTCTCCCCTTCTGTTCCGTAGTCCCAGTTGCGACGTCTTGCTCTTCCAGTCCTCAGGACCCTGCATTTATGCAGAAAGAGACCCATTCATACAGCCTAGCTGTCACTCACACAGTGGAGTGGTCTTCTTGGCGGGAGACCCTCCAGCCTATCCGGCTAGAGTGCGACCTGAGTTGATGTGGCAACTCTGTCCAGGGGTTCTACTCCCCGTCCCAAACAACAGACCCACCCCAGACACAGAGGTGCCGAAAGGAGGGCTTCTTGGCAGAAGCCCGCCAAAAGAGCGAACAAAGGATCCCCGACCTGGGTTAGGAGTATGGAGTAAGACTCGAGAAAGAATTTATATTAAAGTTCTGGCAAATAAAACCTACCGGAGTAAAGTTAATAATGAAATAAACCGGCGGTATGTAAGAGGCTGTCAGTAAAAGTATTAGCCTCAAACAATGGGACAATCCCATAGGAAAATATTTGCGGTTGAATATTTTTGGTAGTAACCACTGCCACCAGCCAGAAACTTTAGAGAGCAGGACTTTAAGGTATGCCCTCGAAAATTAACCTGAGGGAAAAACTATTAACCCTTTCCAGTACCTCCATAGTAAGATGAGTTGTACTGGTTAGGTTCGTAATATTTGACTAGTAAAGTCAATGGAGACTTTACATGCTCTGGGAGACAGTAGTCAGTCCCAGGGTATCGAGTCTATATTTGGGGGTCGCTCCAACACCCCTGTGTCACTGCACGGAGTGTGCTGTGTAACACATGTGCAAAAGATGGTTCCTATGGGGGAGAGAAAACCCCATAGGCATTAAACACAAAAAAATAGCCCAGAACACACCTAGCAAAAATGCCTAAGAGTGGGAAAAAGAGTCTCACTCTTAGCAGGTAAAAAGAAACAAACCCTTCAAATCCAGCAAAGCTGCTGGGGGACTCTACGGGTAAGGGAAATTAGCCATTAAATGAGAATTCTCCCTAACAGTCCCTCCCAGGAGTCTGCAGATCACAGTGAGGTGGGAGAGAATTGGACTGCGGTCATGGTGTTATTTTCTACTTCTCACATACATGGCCACTGATTTTGGGCATGATGTCTGGTGTTCTGGCACTGTCAGGTTTGCAAGGCTTAATTCCAGGTTCTGCTGGTCTTCCCCATCTCTTGGTGGTGCTGCCCACTGTTGCACCAGCGGCAGATCATACATGGTTTAGGGGTGACTAACATCTTGGGAATCCTCCCACAGCATGGTAGGCAGGCGGACTGTGCTGGGAAGACCCGATCTTCGGCTCCCAACCCCACCCCCGCTCAAATTAGCGGAACGGCACTGCATGGGGATGTGTCGCTTGCAGATGCCCCCCCAGGGAGCCTTAAGGTTGCAGTGAGCAATAAAGTCTCTATATCTCACGTTCATGACCACTGTTCCATGTATGGGGCCCGATGGTGCCCCATTTTCAGGTTTACCATTGACAAATCTTTTTGCACATTGTAATTGGAATTGGTTATTTATAACGTGATTAATACTGCTTCACATCGTCTTGCTTCCAAAGCGAGCATGTTGCCCTTGAGCTATCCTCGCGAGACTTTCTATTGGGCTTCTGTGTCTCTTGCTAGCGCCGCCACCTGTTGCATCGGTGGCAGCTTACGCGTGGAATAGGGAGTGGACGACACTTTGTGGAGTCCTTCCGCCTCACAGTAGACAGGCTGCCGATGCCGCTGGGATAGCCCTGCCCCCACCCCAGACCCAGAACTCTAGCAAGGTACGCTGTATGGGAATGTGTGGGTTGCAGACACCCCTCCATAGGGCCTTAAGGTCACAGTGAGTGGAGAGAATAAGCCTACTTCCACTGTGCTATTCTCTGTGTCTCATGTTTGTTGCCTCTATTCTTTGAATGGGGTTTGGGGGTTCCAAGGACAGGGATTTGCCCTGGGCATGATAGGGCAAAGTGCCTTTTCTGTAGCATTGCTTTACAGTGCAATCGAAGCAAAGCCTATTTCCCGGGAAGGTATTGAGGCAGATAGTCTCAGGGGGCTGGGAGCCGACAGCATGGCCTCGCTAAGGCGCAAAAAAGAGCCCTCTGCCTAGTAGCAGCACAGATAATGTTGAAAGCAATTTCTAATACTTCCTATACTCACAGGGTCTGGTGGCTATGGGGCCTCCAAGTGCGCAGAGCCCAGGGCGACGGCACAGACTGCCCATCCCTCGGGCCAGCCCTGAGCAGGGCACATGCTTGAATTACAGTTTATGTACTGGTAATCTGTTCTAGAGGAATTACTAGATCGGACTAAAGTGTGTGATTCTAGACAAATCACTTAAACACCCAATCTTTCAGTTGCCTTATTTACAGAAAAACTGGCATTGCTTAGAAGCTGCTTTCCTACACAATGGTGCCCGAGATGAGTCATGCTTAGGTGTGTTGAATCTGAACCCCTTTGCAAACAAACATGTGTCAGTTACCAGCGATGTCTGTAGGTAATAACGTATGATTAGTGGCACTTTGGAAAAAGCAATACATGATAGGTTATTTATAACTCGCTTAATACCCAGCGGTTTCTTCCTTCGTGTCGTCTTGCTTCCAAGCTGAGCACATTGCCCCTGAGCTATCCTTTACATATATACAGTAAATTACATATTGTATATAAGTATGTAAATTAGCCCCCTTAAATGAGCACTCAACTTGGATCCTGGGGTATCAGGGGGCTGTTGTTTTAGAATGAATCTTTGCCATTCGCCAGCAAATGTTACAAAGTACTGAGAATAGACTGATAACTGGAAACCTGACATTGTTCAACTGAGCTCACATCCTGCCTGAAAGTTAACAAAGATTCATATCATACACTGAACTACACAGTACACAACAGAACTGCAAATGAACCCACACAACCGCCAGAGGGAGACATTTCATTTTCAAATATATTGTTAATACACTTAAATCAGTGTGCATGAATAAAGGTCCCATTTGATGTATTTGGATTGCTGGATAAAAGATGTATTTCTTGGGGCAGGAAAGAGATGAGCGATCAATGCCAAAGGTGACGCGAGAAGAGGAATTGTGGTGGGGGACCTAGATTCCAAGATGTTTATGTATCGTTAACCCCCGTTCCAAGAGCCAGCACCCCAAGTTATCGGCCCAAGCGAAGTGAGTGCCTATAACGAGGGAACCGAGCCATTACCCCCATTCCAGCCCTTGGAACAAAGGGGTGAACGCTATTAGCACCCCGGGTTACCAAAGCAGTAACAAGGGTGCTATAAAAAAAGTATTTTCATTCATTCAACAGGCCGACAAGAATGAAAATACTTAACCAAGACGTCTGCCATGGTTATAGAATGCGGGGCTCCATACACAGCCCCTCTTCTATGATGATGGCGTCCGGAAAGGGGAAGCTGCTGTGGCAGCAGAAATCAGGTAAGGGTGGGGTTAGGATTTTTTTAAACAAAAAAAATAGAAAAGGGAATGTGGGGCAAAGATGGTGGCCCACGGCGAGTGAGGCAGCGTGCGCGTTCCGTGGAGCACAGACTAAGATTACAAGTTTCAGCCCGCGATCCGCAGAACCTGATTGGCAGCGCCCCACACCCCAGGTGCTAATTCGATTTATTTCTTCATTTAGGGGTTAATAAAGACAGTCCTTATCAAGTTCTAGTGGTAATGAGGAGGCTTTGTCATGTAGAGAGAATATCAGCTACTTTTTAATTGCAAAACAAAGCACTTCATCTCTATCTTGTATTCACTTCAAAATCACCTCATTGATGAGGCTCCTCTTTTGTGCCAAAGCCATTTCTGCTTCACCCGTCATTGGGTACTCACCTGCCTGCGAGTAAGGTGAGGTACTAACCTCACCTATATTGCTGAGCACCACCTGCTCATGTGCACACTTGCCCCTGTGCCACTTGCTCCAGAAAAAGTTCTGCTTAATGGATGGAACCTCTTCATCCAGTCAACAGGGGGTAAGTGCCCTAAATGGGCCTGTTGGTGCGGCATGAGGCTCTAACATGGGTGTAAGGCGGGGGCCACAGACGCAGCTTGTAACCGTAACGAAGGGTAAACGTGAGGGGAGTGGCGCCAGCCATTGCGTTCGCATGCTCATCTCCAGATGCAATAGATAAAGTCACTTCTGGGGCTGGAGTCCCACTTGCCTGCTGCATATGCTTTCCCCTCTCACTGTACAGGCTACAATACCAATGTTATGTTATGTCATGTCATGTTGATTTATACTTCACACCACTGCCATTTGCATGGTCTCCAGGCACTCACGTGGCTCTGTAAGAAAGAGGGTGTTGTAAGAAAGAGGGTGAGGGAAGAGGGACAGGCTAGAGGTTGGGCTCCTCTGTCGATGCTTGCAGAACCAGGAGAAACTGACGTCTGTGCATGTTGGCTTTCTGAGTGTGCTTTGATTGTGTGCACTGGGCTTGTTGTGTCTCCAGAGGGGTAACGTCCAGTGTCTAGGTTGTTGGTTGCTTGCGGCTTTTTATTCTTGTGGCAGATGTGTGATTTTGTGTATAGTATGGCTGGCCCTTTTGGGCATTTATGGTAAGTGGGAGGTATGCGGAAGGGCATCAGGGGGTGGTTTATAGGGTTTGACTTAGGGTGTGTGGTTGTTTTATTGTCGGTTCCACGATCTGTACTGTTCCATGATTGCCTTGGGTCCAGAGTATGCGTTGTGGGGGTGCCTGTTTTTATGCTTGTCTCTGTGAATTGAATAGCTAGGTTTTCTGAAGGTAAGGTGTTCTTCCGTTGTGCTTCTTTCCTTCGGGATGAGCGTCATAGTTTGGCTATCAAGCGGGAGAATGCAGTTCCTCCGAATTTCCTTTTCTGGTAGTTTTTCTTTTAGATTTGGGTGTCGTTGCTCGATCTTAGGTTTCTCCTCCAGTGTCTTGCTTCTCTCTGTAATCCGGCTTCTAGGGCCACTCTCCAGCAGTACCTGCTCTCCCTCGCTGTGACCATACCTGTGGTGCACCTCTCCCACTGCTTATCCCTCGATCTGTCAGGGCCTGCAGCACCACTCTCCTTCTCCACTCAAGCCCTCCCCCTCTCATCAGCACCAACTTCCATCTTTATACCCTCAACTTCAATACCCCATTCTCCAAAACGTGCTTCTTCAACTACATCTACCACTCTCCGTGCCTGCCCACTCCTCCGCTTGCCCATGAGTGACCACTGAAAGTCTTTCCACTAAACACAATTTGTCAATGCCTTCTTTTTGCTTTACTGCCAACAGACTTGCTGATTTCGTTGTGGGACTGCTGGGGACAGGAAGGATTCAGGTGTGGTTTAAATGCATCCAAAGAGTCTGACTAACCCGAGAAGGTACAAAAAACGACCCTGACATAATCACTGACACAAAGCCATCTCCCGATTGAAAGTCCTACTTCTTGATAACATTCTATGGTGCTACACTCCTACCTGGCAGTGGGTGGGCTTGAAGTGCCCAGGTCCAAATCTGCGGGTTGTGCGGAGCCAGTGGCCAGTAGAAAAAAAAATACAACTGTTAGGAGAGGAGGACCAGCTAGGAGGGTATCCACCAGCTGTTCCCTGGGACCTGAAGAGACTTTGTGGTGTACGGTCAGAAATCAATCCCTCAGGCCACGTCTGTCAGTTGCTTCCCAGGAAAAGTGAAGCCATGGAATGGCTCTGCCAGATTGAAGTGTGAGGCTGCTTGAGCAAAGCAGCCTGGCTGAGGAGGGTGCCAGCTGCATAAGCCCTCCTGCCTCAGGACTGGACAGACTGGCGCGGTGGTGAAGAGGTACACACTGAGGGAGCATACCTTTGGATCTGACAATGGCCTGCTCGGGAGTGCAACTGGCCTGCCAGAAGCCTGCCATGGTCTGTAACAGAGCGAATAGAGGCGGCCCTGCGCAGTGGCCTGATTGGAGGTAGGGTGACCAAATTTACAAAATAAAAAACCGGGACAGGCAATAGACATAGAAGTAGGACTGCAGTTTTAGTGGACATAAACACAGAAGATGGATTAAAACAGACATAGGACTTCAATAAAACTGTAGTCTTACTTCTATATCGGTGGCCTGTTCTGGCAAAAAGTATGGCGCGGGGGGTGTTGCAGGCAGAGAATTCTCATGAAAGACGAGCAGTGGTGCTGGGCCGATTTCGAGATTTGTTAGTCGGTTCCCAGGTACAAGCAGGAGAGTAGCCACCCAACACTGAAATCTCAGGACGGGTTTCTAAAACTTAAAAAACTCTTGGGCACCAAGGCCAAGGGGCAAATACTGGGACAGTCCTGGCAAAACAGGGACATCCAGACACCCCACTGACTGGTGCTCGCTCCCCTCATGCTGTTGTGGGGAGAGAAGCACTGCATTGTGGGCCCCCGTAGTGAGGACCCTACACTACAGCAGCGTATGCAACAGAGACCTGCAGCTTGCAGCCGGACAATTGAGCGGGTGACGAGCAGGATCCACAGTGTGTAATGGCTTGGGCCTGAGGGAGAGAGGGCTGAGAGACCAAAAGTGTGCTCACAGAGACAGCCACATCAAGATTTGCACACCCATGTTAGGTGAGACTACAAGTCGCTTCATTTGCTAGGGCCCAATGCTCAGATGTGAGTGGGCCTTTTGATCCAAGGCATCGCTTGGGTGCAACAATATATGTTGAGTGAGCTCAGCCCTCTGTAATTCTAAGGGATTGGCACAGATCGAGGCATGGGAAGTACATGTGCTATTTCTTACTTCAGGAGCCAGGTGATGGCACTATGGTAATGTGCCTTTGAGGGGCTTAAAAACAGCCATTTAGGGAAATGTGGTCCCCATAATACTTAGTCTATTAGAGACAGGCTGCAACTGCCATTAGTTAGGCCTGACATTTAAACATAGTTAAACATGGTATGGGACTATACTGTGGCATTAGCACACCATTCGAAGGGCTGGAACGGGGGTAACAGACTGGCAGCCTGAGTTAACAGCCCAAGCACGGGGGCATCCTCCTTAGGGCATATTAGTAACACATGCACCACAAGGTTCAGGGGCAAAACACCCAACCACCTGCCGTACCCCACATTGTTCGCAGAAACAGGATGGCAACATACGGGCAGATCCGAAGAGTGAAAAGGATACCAGGCCCAACCAACCACCCGAACACAACCAATGCCCAAGGAACCATGCACACACTGTGCAGTAACCCTACTATTGGGCAGTAAGCACATGCAAACTACCATCAACAGAAACCCCAAAAGCACAACACTGACCTTGCACCAGCGTAGGTCACCTCCAGGCAGAAACCCCTCTAAACAAAAGGGATCGTGTATGCAGCCAGAACAGGTGCTCCACAAAAGCCATGCACGCACCCAACGTGACCCAGTCACCCACCCTCCATTGGCAGACTGTCAGGAAAGTTGATGGGTCAGATGTAGACCCTCACAGACCTCTTCTATTACAAAAGAATGAGTGACAAAACGTCAGGGTCCAGAATTGGCAGAAGCGGGGAACTGTTTAGCCCCCGTATCCCTAGAAGAACCCACAAACATGACACCAACAGCTACCTTTGACTTCCAGTCATCAGATGCCGTGCAAACATACCTATGTGGCATTAACTCTGGAAGTTTCGGAATGCTTCTAAAGGAGCATTAAGACACACCTGGAAGACCTTTAAACCTTAACGGGTCTTACATAAAGGACAAAAAGCTATAGTTTGCCCATTGTGTGGCGTTAGGTATGCAATGCGCTAGTTCTAGCTCCTCACTCCCCAGAGCAAACTCCTATTTACCATATGATCCTGGATACACAGGAACTGGTTTCAGCTCATGCTCAACAAATCCAGTAAAACAGAAATCCTTCTCATTCGGACGCCTGCTCCTTATTTCCCCCCACTCTCTGGCCGCCCTCCTTGGGCCCCGTCCCCCACCCACCTGCAAGGCAAAAAATCATGGGGTTATATTTGACTCCTCTCTCTCTCCTCCTATCCACACATTACGCACCTTGCCAAGAAGTCCAACTTTCAGCTCCACCTCCTCAGGGGCGTTCTACCTTTCCTCACCTTCCCCAAGAATATCAACATCTCCAGAGCCCTGTTCCCTCTAGGCTGGACTACTACAACAGCCTCTTCCTCAATCTGCCTCTTTCCTCCCTTTGCCCACTTCAACTAATCCAGAATATGACTGCAAGGCTTATCCTTGGCCTTAAGCCCAGGGACCATATCTCTCCAGTCCTAAAGTCTCTCAACTGGCTCCTGGTGACCGCAAGGATTAAATTCAAGACCCTTTGCATCATCCACAAGACTGGGTCCAGGGACCTCTCTACATTCAGCTTTCCCTCTCTAAATACCTCCGTGCCAAAGGTCTTTGGTCCTCCGGCTCAAACTCTCTGCTGGTCAAACGTTTCTCCAAGCAGAGAGCAGGAGGTAGATTCCTTTCCTCAGCAGGTTCCTCCCTCTGGAACAGCCTCCCTGCCCCTCTCAGACTTCATCCGTATCTTCTTAAGTTCCAGAAGCTTCTCAAGAGTTTCCTTCTCTCCTCTTCCTTCCCTTGCTAACGCCCCTCTGCCACTGTGATTGAGTCCTACAGGGGCCAGACCACCCCCCTATGAGACCTCCCAGCATCCCATGCCTGCACTTGCCCTGGACTAGCCCAACCTGGTCCACTCTGTCCATTGCACTTACCCTCGCTCCCCCCTCTCTTTCCCCTGGCACTTTTGCCATCTTGGCCCCCCAGCACTTGCTCAACCCTCCCTTTTCTGGGCAACCCCTCCCCTGCACTTCCCCCTCTCCCCCTTCCCCACACTTACCAACTGTGTCTGCACTTGCACGGTGGGATTGTCACAAGACCAATGTAACCGTTATTTGTTGTTGTAGCTGTTTTTTGGAGGTTTCTTTCCTATGCCTCCCTCCACCCCAATTTGTCTTGTGGCGCCTGGAAACACTTCTGTATAGGCACCATACAAATGTCCAATAAATAAATAAATAAATAAAATCTGTATTTCTATCCCTGGCACTAGACACCCAACACCTCCAATGAAAGAAGAGATAGGGAGGAGACAATGCCCCCAAACTTCCATTACCAAGGCTGCAAGAAAAACAGGCATTGGCAATGCTAACCGTTTGAGCTTTTTTGTAGGCATGGGAAAGACACTTGCCAGGCACAGCCGTAGTGGTATTAAGTGGCCATTAATGGTAGCAGGTGCAAAATGATGCAAGTACCTGGGCATCTAATAGTAGTGCCTGGCACATGCCTAATACTTATACACAAGCCAAACTGTTGTCTTTGCCACTGCTTGTTTTTAACTGGACTTCATGCTTTGTTTTCAACAGAACTTCAGTGAAGGACACACAGAGTGCTTATAAATCGAGTGGCTGAAGGCAGACTTGCTTAAGATATTTTTATTACACCAGCAGTGGTTTACAACTCCAAATAAGCCATTAACTCTCAGAGACAGCTTTGAAAAAACACCGGCAGGCACTTTGAGTGCAAAGTTTGATGATAATGTTTGATTAAAGCGAAGTAAAAGAGTTCCGATGAGGAGGTGTTTTGGCCGGGGAAGGGAAGGAACTGGATGGGAATGGCCATAGTGATTAGCATGGGCAGTCAATGGATCGGCAAAATACCCAAACAACACCAGCAGGCTGTGTGTCCCTCCTCATATGCCATTCCTCCCTATCAGTACTCTAATACAATAGTTTCGACTTAAAGGTGTCGACACCTAATAGTCCAAACTAAAAAACACAAGTGGAAAATGCAGGAAATGGTAACAAGGCCAAAGTATGTATATGTGCTTGCTAGATTTACCAGTAAGAAGTGTGAAGGGGCTTCCCTCGAAGAGAAGATGTCCATGGAAGACAATTCTGAAAGGGTGCAGGTATTTCCGAGAGCAAAACGCTGCACAAGGACGCAGGACTGAACAAAAGGGACCGGATGGCACGTGGAAGCCGATTGTTCACTTCAGGAAGGTCCCGTAATTCTTACAGTAGGCTCGGTTTCCAGAGCGGCCCAACTTGGAAGAGGTTGCCAATGCACCAATCCAATAAGACAAGGGGAAATCCTAGGGCAGTCCGGGTAGGAACATACAATGTTGCTAGGCAGTACGAAGAACAACCAAATCCAGAACACCAACATGGCAGCCCAAGTTGTTGGCAAAAGGCTTATACCAAGAGATCCGTTAGGATAAAAAGAACCAGAAGGAGGTGGGGGCACAACAAGAGCAAAAGGCAGATTGGGCAAGTCCCCAGAGGAGGCCAGCATGGGGCTGATGTTCTCAGACTACTGGAGAATCCCAAAGAAGTTTGCAAGCATGAACGGAGGAGGTTGTTGGAAAAACCAGAAAAGAACTATAGGAGATCATGTACAATGGGCACAGACAGGATAGCCGGGGAACACACTTCCGTATGCACTCTTGGAAGAGCATGAGGTCCATAGACAACCTCCTGATATTAGCGTGCTATGCGCGAGTCACTCCTGCCCAGGGTGACTAGACGTCCCGGTTTTGCCAGGACTGGCTGGAATTGGCTGCCCTGTCCCCCTTTCTCAAGATTATTTTTCCATTGGAAAATACAGTGGTCCCGGTTTTTGGTAGTAGGTCTTAGTAGCTCGCAACACAAAAGAGAGAATAGAGCCTGTATTGTTTCACAAATTAGAATTACTGGCAATTAATTTAGCAAAGTAATGAAACATCACACACTGCATAATTTCAAACGAACCAATTTTTAATAATTAAGACTTGTAAATAAAATCAAAGGTCAAGAGGATTACCAAACACACATGAAGGGGGACTTGATCTTAACATCGACAGAAAAGTAACACATTTCGTTCTTCTTCCCCCTACCCCTCACGTGGTAAATTATCCAATGAGCGGTACCCTTAATCATTCAACATTCGTGATACCAAACTCTCATTCACATTCAAACTGTCACATGCTACCACAAACAACACATATAAAAGACAAATCCATTGCAAAAGCAAAAGACAAGAAAATCCATTGTTCAATTGGGGGCAGAACATTCCAGGCAGCTCCCCCATCTGTTATACAAAATACAGCAGGTGCTGTCAATGGTGAACCCTCTGCACGATTACTCAGTAAAACGCGGTGATGCAGAGAGTTTTACACCTACGTCACAATCATTTTATCTGAAGATACTTGAAGCAGTTGCTGAAAATTGATCATAGAACCATCAACGACTTGTGCCAACTCGAGTTTCGGCCGTAGCTGTGACAATTCGAGTGGGGGTCACAAAAGCCACCTTCAGGGCATGGAGATGGGAGCATGGAGGGCGGTCAAAAGGACTCAGTCATAAGGTCTGCCAAATAAAACAAAATATAATGTAAGGAACAATGTATGTGAATTGGAGTTAAAATTAAGTTGTATCAAAACTGAAGGGGTTACATCATCCCATGATCCCTGCTGGTGGCCAGTTCAACGTGCATGTCCGCTGAAGTCAATGAAGGCCAGCCAAAATACCATGTGCTTCACTCACGTGGGTCCCCCCGCTGCCAGACCACCGGCAAAAGTGCCAACCACCATACATTCCTGGCTGACTGGCAGCCAGACAATTCCTTATGCCCCTTGTGTTGCCCCCCGGTGACTGGTACACATGCTACTTCGGTGGATCATGCGTGAAGTGGGCACACACACCCTGCCTAGTGCCTGATTCCACATGCCTCTTTGTGCCTAGAAAGGTGGGGCTGGATGCGTGCCACTGGTCTTAGCCTTACGTGGTGTGGATGCAAGTGATGCAGGGGGCTGGGCGCAAAGCCTGCAGGGTGTTATGTATGCTGTAGCGTACCGTCGGCATCAGCCACGACTGGAAGCTCTGTGTGTTGAGAGCTTGGTGGACACCTGGATGTAAAGATGGAAAACGGGTGGTTTAGTTGCCAGGGAAGCTGCCGGCCCTGGATCTCACACAGAAGAAATGTTGCATTTTACGAAATAAGAGTGTGGTAGTTTGTGATCAATTAATTAGAATATGTGTTCCTCCAGTAACCCTAAACCTCCTTCTCCTCCAACCACTAATGAAGTTCAACTTTCAAGAGTTAGTCCTACTTTTATGTTAGTTGCCCTGTCCTCTTTTTTACTTTTTAAATCTGTTCACTCTACTCCTGCCTGTTCCGAGGTTGATGGGAAGTGTAGTTCCCTGCAGTGCCAGTGATCTAGAAAGGCAGCCCCTGGACAAGCACCAATTAATATGCCCAGTACGGACAGTCGTGCCTCATTATAATACGTGATTGGGGGAGGACGAGCTCGAAGCTAAATTCTGGCACTGGCAAACGAATAAATAGTACTGTAAAGCACACACTGTACAGCACAGGGAGGCAACGTTCAGAGTGCAGTGTCCAAACTTCATCATCACAATAGGTTGCTATGCAACGTCTGCTTTAACTACTCAGTGGACACTTTGTAAACATTTAAACGAACTCAGCAAACAAGGTGAAATTGTGTGAAATTAGTACTACACATGTTTTGGCGCAGAAAAGATGGCACAGCCTTTTTAGACAAGAGCCATGTCGGTGAGACCAGGGTGGGCCTCTTCTTTGTGGCCTGTGGGATACTTGAGGTGTAGATCCTTTGCAGCACACCCACAGGTCTGATCTGGGAGCCGCCGGTGTACGGAGTGGAGACATGTTGGACTGGGGGAGGGACAAGGCTTGCCCATTGCAGGGACGCTCAGAGACTGGACATTCTAAGATTCGGATTGGCCTGATCAAGCCTGTCCTGCAGCCTGCACGTGGCTATGGAACTCCTCCCATATGGAATGAGGCATGTCCTTGTGAATCTGAAAACACATTTTTGCTTGGCCCTTCCAGCCATGTAGCCACCTATCTGTTCTTGTTATTCTGTTACTGCAATTTTCTTCCACTTTTTTGTTGTTGTGTTTTCTGGGACTCTTAATTTTGATTGTACCATGTGTGATCTATGACGCTTTGTCGCAGGGTTGTCCAACTCCAGGCCTTCGAGGGCTGGATCCAAGGCGGAGTTTCAGGACACCCACCAATAATATTCATGAGACAAATTTGCATACAATGATTCTAAATGTATGCACACTTTTGCTCATGAATAAGAATTAGGGATATCCTGAAATCCCATCAGGTTTCTGCCCCTCGCAGGGTGGATTAGCTGTACAGCATCCCCATGTCCCTTGGGGTTATAGGGCAGTTTAGAAGTCATCAGAAGTATAAGAAGTTTGCAAACACAGTGTGGGGCACACAAGGTCATCCTCAGGGAAGCAGAGAGGGCAGGAGGCATAAAATAGAACTGCATGAGGGAGGCGAGCCAAAGATGAGGCACCTCCTAACGGGTAGACATAAGGACTCTGGCCAAAAGACCTAGGATTAGGGGGACGGAGACAAAGTACAGAGGAGCGAGAGAGATTATGACCACTGTGCGGGACAGGACTGGAATTCAAAGAACAGCACTGTGTGAAAGAGGAAGGGCGCGCCAGCAGAGGCATTATAGCAACATTGGGACATATGCAGAGCCGGACCGGCGGCTACAAGGAGTCTAGCAGAATAAAATGCTCAATGTGGACATCATTGATCAATCCCCATGGTGAAGTGTGCTGACAGTCAATCAGCTGAGATAAGAAGGCATTGCTATTATTGGTCATTCATAACCTTCTTCTGTAGCTTCTAAGCACTGTCCTGAGCCAAACCTGGTTGCCCAGCATCGTCTGACTTGCAAATCAAGGGTGTTGCCCTCAAGCTCTTCTTCTAGCCTTGGTGATTCAGGCAAAGGCTGGAGGAAAATGATTTTCTTGTAGGAGTTTACTTCTTCCATTAGTTTTACTGGTGCTGTTATGTATATCACAAAATTGTACAGATACAAGTTGAAGAGCCTACTCCTCACATAGCTCACAGCTTTAGCGAAGTCGCCTTTGGGGTCATGTGTCTTAGTCTCCCACCGGCTCCCCCGTTGATGAAACTGATGGATCGAAGGTGGTTGTGGGGAAACCTGCCCATGGCAATACAAGGTTCTCAGACTGTCCAACCGATATTGGTTTCTGCAAAAATCCTGTGCAGTGTCCTGTCCACAAGACCCTATGTACTACCCACTCCAACATTCCAGCTGACACAGTGCTCTGGGATCCACATATTTATTTATTTTGTAATTTGTATAGCGCACCTAACCCCAAGCATCTAGTACTCTGGTATCAACATATTTATATATTTATTTATTTTGCAATTTGTATAGCACACCTAACCCTAGGCATATTCCGGCAGACTGACCTTCCTGAGGGGAAATTGGGCCTGTATTGGTAGTGGCGCCTTTGCAGTGCAGGCTTCTGAATTCTGAAATTCTCCTCCTTGTAAATTCTGCGTGCCTGAAGGCTTTCTCAAATTTAGCAAGGACATTAAGCCATGGCTCCCGCTCGTTGGTCCATCGTTTTTTTTTGTCCTCATCTCGCTTATTCCTTTACACAGTAAATAATTATAATAAGGGCTTAAAATAACGAAATATAGGCAGTTCTCTCAGGCCAGATATGTGGTCTTTGGAGGGGGGTGCTCCGAAGTGGGCTTGGGCATCATTCTGATGGTCCGCGTGAGGAACCCTGATGGTAGCTACGGAAGCTTGAAGGCTTATGGTGGTGGCGGCGGGGGCACTGGAAGGCACCCGGGCATCATCTACATAACCCAAATTCCAGATGATTAATGGAGTAATCACATTGAGGCCATACAAATGGGGTAAAGGCGCTATATAAATGACGAATGCAATACAATACTATTAGAGCCTGGGCGCAGTGGCGGTAGAGCGCGACCACCAGCCAAAATATTAAAAGATCCAATGACGGTAGGGTGCGTGACCAGTAGAACGCCCCCAACTCTCCACACACGAGGCACATCATTGCACAGGTATGGCCGCCTCACTATGCCTCAATGAGAGGCCTCCCCCAAGTAATCCAATATGTGTATATGTGCAAGGTCTATAACGAGATGAGCCCCTATGCCTTGTTTCGGATGTCTCCGGAGGATAGCAACACAGGTTCGATCCTTGGTCCGCGTTTAGAAACCCCTGGGTATTAAGCGTTAGAAATAACCAATCATATCACATCATGTAGGTTGGTGAAGATCATGCTTCCTGTGTGGAACTGGCATTCTCAGTAACGATGCTTCCAGAAGAAGAAGCTATTGCTTGTGGCATCCAGCCTGGCAAGTCTGTGCCTTGCTGCCAGGGCGGCTGCTGCGGATCCGGCGGTGTTTTAATAAGTCGCTCGAATGTCTTTGTTATTGATCCCAAACACCTAAGGTCCTGACACATAATCGATAGACCTCGAGACCTCTTTATGTGACATGGTCTGCGGGGGCTTTCGCAACACGCAGCTCGACACGGCAGTTCCTGTTCGCGCTTTTCAAGCGGTCAAATTACACTTCTCTTGTGAGCAAAGCTGTCTGCTCTCCAATCACTGTCACCTGACGCTCTGCCGTTGCGCTTGGCGGTACTTATTTCGCTTCAGTGCGCATCACTGCAGCCACCCTTCCCCACCCCCATCTCCCCACCCCCTGTATCGATCGCGAGCAGAAGATTTAAAACCACTGGCGACTTGTAAGGGCACGGCTGTCAGATGCACCAGCCTGGATAGTGTTCAGCGGTGTAGGGGCAACTTCCATGAGAGCTACAACAGGTGCATGCACTTCACGGGCAATAATCATGAAACATTATGGGAAGCGGCACACAGTATGTAAGGTCGTTGTTTTGTCCTCTCTCTGTCTAACCCTTGTCTTGAAGTGCCTAGAAACACTCGTGTACAGGCACGTTATAAATGCCATATCATAACATAACCAATGCACGGCCTTCCGAGGTCGATCACGCGTTTGTTCTTCATTGAATTGCTTCTAAAAGAGCAGCACTTCCGTGCATTAATCAAGCGATGCCCGTGGGTTTACGTCCAGGTGTAGAGATGGGTGAGCTGTTCTAGGTCTGGCAGCATAGCGCATTGAATGGATTCAGGTGTTGGCGCCCGAGACGGCTCCAATCGCAGGAAGAGGCAGCTTCCGGGGTGCCACCACGAGGGGTGTGCTCGTCCACCTGCCTAAGGCGGCCTCAGTCCTTGCACCAATCCAGGTTGGTAGGATCTCCTGGCAGACCCATCCTTTCAGGGGGGAGTCAGGGGCGAGTGACCACGGGACCTACCGCAGTACATGTGGTCACTTCACAGATTGCCAGTGCCGCTCGCATGCGATGAGTCTGAAACCTTCCACCAGCAGAGTACAGAGGGGCCTAGACCTCCGATGACTGGTGGGACCTACAGCAGTACTTGGGTTCAGGTGACAGACTCCCAGTGCTGCTCGCATGCGATGAGTCTGAAACCTTCCACCAGCAGAGTACAGAGGGGCCTAGACCTCCGATGACTGGTGGAACCTACAGCAGTACTTGGGTTCAGGTGACAGACTCCCAGTGCTGCTCGCATGCGATGAGTCTGAAACCTTCCGCCAGCAGAGTACAGAGGGGCCCAGGTCACAGATTCCCAGAGCTGCTCGCATGCGATAAGTCTGAAACTTTCCACCAGCCCAGCAGAGTACAGAGGGCCCTAGACCTCCGATGACCGACGGGACCTACAGCAGTACTTGGGTTCAGGTCACAGATTCCCATTGTTGCTCGCGATAAGTCTGAAACCTTCTGCCAGCAGAGTACAGAGGGGTCTAGACCTCCTATGCCCGACGGGACCTACAGCAGTACTTGGGTTCAGGTCACAGATTCCCAGTGTTGCTCGCATGCGATAAGTCTGAAATCTTCCAGTTTCCGAACAGCAGAAAACGTGCACAAGTGTTTGGGAGTGTTCTATGTGGCTGACCCTCTGCTGGACTGTGGTGCAGTAACTCTACTACCTCTACTTGTGAAAGGAGGAGCACTGTGATAAAAACCTCACTTCCACGCGGAGCGTCGCAGAGTGTTTGGGAGTGTTCGGGAGAGTTCGGTGAGAGTCCGGTGCATTTTCGTACCCTCAAATTTCGCAGCAATGGACCTGGCAAAGCAGTACACACCCTGCATTAGCCTGCGGACCCCTGTTTCCAGAGCAAGGTTACGAAGGCTCCATTCCGCCCCCGCTCAATCAGACTGCCACACACTCAGTCATACAACACTATCAGCAGCAGCGGATCAGTGCTCCGATGTAATAGATTCCAGAGACTCCATTGATAAAACGGTACGTGAATATGCTGAAGGAGGGGATGGGGCAGCTTCTATTTCTCATGTTGAAAACTTGATTAACATTCAAAATGTGCGTGACTGTGTTAGCGATCCTGTATCCCAACGGCAAGCTGGTTCCTCGAAGAGTTATGCTGACTCTCAGCCGGGGTCCGGCAGAGGATGTCACTTGTCCGTTTCGGACTCTCTAATTCTGGATAATAATGCACCCGTACCTACCCCGCCCTGTCTCACCGTACCTTTGTCTGTGTCCCCTGTAGGAGACGCCGTTCGCGGCCCGGCTGGTCCTCCGCTTGCTCCCCCCGCTGCTACGGCTTCAGTGCCGTCGTCGGCGAGCTGTCGTGGGCGGACCCGGGGAGGCTCGGGAGAACCCGGCAGGTGTCGGTGCGCGTGCGCATCTGTAGCGCTCCGAGACAGCTCGGCGTTGTAGTCTGTCGGGAAGGGCGAGGGTGTGGAGAGACAAATGCCACACCCTGGTGAGGCCCTCAACTTCCTGACCGACAACTTTGATGACACCCATTATGAGCACATATGGAACGTAAATACCGCAATCACTGCGCAAACGACATTGTGTACACATCTCGCCCCATCTGTCAAACTCGACCGGGCGATTGCTAGTAATTACATTAATGACCTATACAAGCTGTTGTCCAAGCCACTCACAGCCCCCCCCTCCCTCCCTCACTTAAAGTTTTAGCCTGGAGAGTCATCCAGAAAGGCAACAAAGACAAGAACACAACTAATCCAGAAAAAAACAAAAAGGCTAAGCAATCTCTGTGAGAAAATTGTCTAAGTTTAGTGAACCTGAATCAAGTTACTGGAGTCACTGATTCTTGTCCCAAAAATGATGACTCAATTGGCTCACCGAGGATTTCTCGAACTGAAAACCCTACATATGATAGCTGGAATCCTGAGCCTGATCTTTTTATAGTGGAACCAGATCACCCGTCTCAGGAGGTTGTGCTTCCAGATCATAACCCCCAAAGTGAAATACAGCAGTAAAGGCGAAATTCGCTATTACTGGCAGATAAGCTACTCAAAGACCTCAAAACTCTAAATGCAAAGATGACTCCTTCACCATCCACGAAGATTGAAAAACAAATAAACGGTCACGTTGTAAATACAAAAGACTCCGTATGTCATAAAGAAAGTGACAGTGTAAGTTGTGATAATTTAGAGGACATAAGAGCAGTACCTCGAAGCTTGCAACAAAATATTTATCGCCCCAATAAAAGGCGAAGAGTAACGTCAAGCGCAGCACCCATTCCCTGTTCACAGAAGCGATCAAAAGTAGGTGATTGCACTCAAAGGAAACAATGCTCCACACATAGTAGAGTCATTGAACAGAAAATACAAGGAAACTTGAAATCGATTTCTACACCATCTGACTCAATTGATTCAAGTGATGATTCCTCTTCCGACTCAGAGTATAAAAGCTCGGCAAAAGGCCCTTATAAACGGAGACTTCCAACTCATAGCAAAAATAGACTAAACAGCCCAAATGAAAGAAGTGGCCTACAAACTGAATGCTTTGATTTGGTCGAACAAGTGATAAATCATCAGTTTATACCTAATATCATCTCTGCGCTAACAATTACAGTCGCTCCACTGATACAACTCTATGAGCATCTAAGTGAAAGTCTGAAAGATCAAATCTCGCTCCTGGGATCTGTAAACGCAAAAATTAATAAACATGGATTTGGAGCAGAAATTAATGAAAAACCAAATAGTAAATAACACCAGTAACAATGATGCCTTTGTTGAGCAAATAAAAGAGCAATTAAAAAATAGTGCCGATGATAAACGCCTTTTGGCTGAATTAGCAAGGGAGGCAATACTGATTTTAAAAAATCAACAAACGACAAATGAAGAAAATTGTGTGCTACGTGTCGTGGATGGAGTCACTTTGGGTAACGTGGAAAAAAGAAATACTATCCATCGACCACAAAACTACAAAACACAAATGAATCCAAGAGTGGAAATAGCCCAAGAAATTGATCCAATTCTTGCAGCAACAGTTAACACTGAGCTGTCATGTGTCGAGGCTGTAAACAGCAAGGCAAATATTCTTGTAAATCCAATAGTGACGCTATCAGAGGTGAACGTTATTGATCTTGAAGTGATCGAGGATCAGATTGACCCGATTGTGTCTGGTGCCGTCGTAAGTCTCGAGCTCCAAACGGGAACGGCAGCACCTGATGATAACAGCAATCAGCAACAAATGCAAGAACACACTGAGAAAAATGAAACATTTGCCGTTTTTGATAAAACTAGAAGAGAAAGTTCATTCAAAGAAGGTACAACCAAAACAATTACCACAAAACAGATCAAGAAATCAAAAAACATGCCAAATAAAAGGAAAGCAAACAATAAAAACGTGAATAATTTTCTAAGAAAGATTAAATCCTTGAATGTGACAATCCAAACAGATTCAAATAAATCACCATCAACGGATAAGATCCCTGAGCAGAGAATTCAGTCAACTAAATTAAGAGGAGCGGAGATGATTGAAGAAACCCTAGTTCCGGTACATGAATGTGCCGACAAGGACGACAAGCGAATGATAGAAGAACTTGCCAATTTATCAACTTATGAATCAACTGATGATGACTTGGTACTTAATCAAGAAAGCGCAAGTGAACAAAATCTGTTGACAGGGTCGCCTACCAGTAATGAAGAGCAAAGTAATCCACCTGATAAAATAAAATCATCAAGAATATGTACAATCGAAGAGACACCAGAAAAAAGAGAAAAATGTGCAATGCAGTCTCAGACTTTTGATGACATAACACACACAACAAAAAGGCGTATGACCCTAGATGAAAGATGGGCACCAGGAAACCTACATTTCAATGAGAAATCTGCCTGGGTCCAGATTAAACAACAAAATGTAAAAACAATTACGCAAGAATTACGTCCTGAAAAAGAAGTGAGTATGAAATCGATACTATCAACGAAGGAACGAGATCAAACACGTCATGAAGAGTCACAAGACTCCTGGAGAAATGACAAAAGAGTATTGTTCGATAAAAAAAAAACGTTGATGAAAAAAAAGCAGGATATAACATCTAATTTTTGCATTCTCTTGGAGAGAAAGTTCTCATCGAACGATGGCCTGATTCTAAACAGATATAACGTGCTCCAACTCTTGAATCATCTTCCTCAACTTTGTTCTGTAACAACTAATGACATCAAAACGGTCGAATTCATTCATGAAGACACTACTGACCGTGTGCTATTGCACATTTATTCTCGTGCAATTAGAGATGTAATCGTTGAGCACTCATTGGACCTTGATGACCTAGGTTTTGCGATATCAGAGCCGTGGGGGGAGTTTCCCCATTCTAAAGCTAAAATCATTAAACCCGAAATCTCTAAAAAATCTGCAGAACTTAAGGATCAAAGATATACTTAATCTCCTCAAACCTTGAAAAAAACTTAAACGCTAGGGAACTTGAAGAAAAACCAGAAGTGTCCCGAGAAGACGGGGACACTAGTCAATATAAAAAACAAATTAAAATCACATTTGATTGTACCGAGAATGAAAATTACTCACAAAGTTCGACTGTGAACAAGTCTGAGTGTAAAGTGGATGAAACGTGTTGGAATTGGGTAGCTAAGTCCTTAAATTCCAAAGTGTATCAATAATGCCAGCAAGAAATTACATCTTCGTCCTTACAGGTTGGTGTATGGAACACAAGAGGTTTCGTGCACCTGTTTAACAACAGTTTGGGGGGCCTCGAACCTCTACATATTATCTGCCTGCAAGAAACATAGCTTCTGAATGAACCAGTTGTGGAAGGTTATGAAATCGCCTGGAATCCAGCGATTGGACAGCCAAAAGGAAGACCAATGGCAGGGCTTTTAACACTCGTAAAACAGAATCTATGTCTTCGAATATTGAAGAGCTCAAATGTGACCCCTTATATCCAATATGTGAACGTTGCCACAAATTGGAACCTTGCAACTAAAGAATCATTCCATATAATAAACCTATACTGGCAACATGAAGCCTCTAACGAATGGGAGTACCTTGTTGCAATAGGGGACCTGTTAGATTCTATTCTGTCAAAGGAAGATAATGCTAGAATTATACTGTGCGGCGTCCAGAACATGGAATTTCTCAAAATTCCGAAATCGCTAAGACAAACAGCTACGCCAAGGTTGAGGCCTCAACAAAAAAAAGTCAGTTTAATCCAAGCATGGGAAGAGGAGATGGAAGTAAGACGCATGATAATGCTAAACGGCTGTACGAATGGTGACATACCTCCGAAGGCGACATGGGGAAATACCAATTCGGAATCAATCCTCGACTATTTCTATGTCTCAGAAAATTTAATCACTGACACCGAATCACTGAAGGTAATTAATATGCAAAACAGTGATCACGACTTGGTAAGAATTACGCTCCGATGCATAAAAAAGAATTCACAAGAAACATGGAGTCAAGAAGTCACTAGTACTCCAGGCAGAAATCGGCTAAGAGTAAAAGAACATCAGATTACCTCAATGACAAAAGCACTAACAAGGGATCCAACAACAAACTTGAATCAAATTGAATATATAACCTTACTACAGGCCTTTACTGAAACTTCTGGTAACAACAGACTAAATAACTTTAAGAGGTTACATGTCCATGACCAAAAGGTAGTGGCCAAAAAACGTGAATTGAGGCAAAAAATTAGGAGGCTGCTAATACATCGTGACGCGAACTATCTCCACGATAAAAAAGAGCTGCAGAAAATATATAAAAACTGGTTACGAACACATAAGAATGTGATGTTACAGAATGATGCTGAAAAAATGCTCCTAATACTTGGTAGCAAGAATGGTCGGATGTTCTGGGATGTGATAAACAACTTGGCTACACCCCAACAAGCTATTCAGATTAATATGGTGAACGAAGTGACATGGTTTGAACACTTTACAAACCTATTCACCAAAAATACGGATCGCCGCTATGCAGATCCAAAGCGATCGGAAGCTTGGGAGATCACTATTGAGAAGGAGGACATTCTTGATAACATTAAACGGCTAAGTTCATCCAGAGCCCCCGGCCCTGATGGCCTCACAAATTACTCTTTGAAACTACATCCTGATGCATGGGCTGAGTTCTGTTTTACCTTATTTAAAAACATCATTGAAGAAAAAAGAATCCCTACATCGTGGAAAAGAGCCATTATTATTCCCATTTTCAAGAAAGGATTGCGAACA
Organism: Ambystoma mexicanum; assembly: GCF_040938575.1. Taxonomy (NCBI): domain Eukaryota; kingdom Metazoa; phylum Chordata; class Amphibia; order Caudata; family Ambystomatidae; genus Ambystoma; species Ambystoma mexicanum. Next base: position 1,411,916,238 of record NC_090934.1, on the reverse strand, counting down.
GATCCAAAAAATTATAGACCTATCGCCCTCATGGACGTTGTTGGAAAGATCTTTGCAACCCAACTATTAGCAAAATTGACACAGTGGATAAAGGCTGCAGGTCTAGCCGACCATCGCCAAACTGGCTTCTCAAAAGGAGTTGGTTGCGGGCTGAACATCATGATCATCAACCTAATGAAAATGGAGGCGATTCGAACAAAATCAAAAGTTTATATAGCCTTTGTGGACCTGGCGCATGCCTTTGACGGAATTGATCGAGAGCTATTATGGTCCAAACTTAGCAAATGGGGTTGTTCCTGGAGTTTGCTTGCTGCGATTAAACAACTATATACCGATACTACCATTACAGTTAGACTAGACGCACAAGGATGGCTAACTGATCAAATTAAAACATCACGAGGAGTCAAGCAGGGCTGTCCCCTTGGTGCAACCTTGTTCAATGCCTTTATCTCAGATATTGGAAGGGCTTTCGAAACAGTCAGATCCTTTGCACCAAAATTGAATGGAACAAAAATTGATTACATCTTACATGCTGACGACATTGTGCTCATGGACCTCACTCCGATTGGGTTACAGAGGAAATTACTAGCTCTTAAAGAGTATACTGATGAAAATGGTCTTGAGATAAATCCAACTAAATCCGAGGTATTGATATTGCAAAATCTAGTTGGAGCAAATAACAAAGGAAAATTCAACTGGAAATTGGAGAATCAACCTATACTCCTTGTAAAGGAAATCCAATATCTCAGTGTAACCATAAATTCCAGTATACAAGATGCAAATATGATCAAGAAAATTCGGCGGAAATGTAACTCATTAACAGCACAAGGAGTCGTACTAAATAAAAAGTACAGGAAGTTCACCTTGAAACCGGTCATCGCATTTTACAACTTAAAGGTCATTCCGGCCTTGATCTTTGGTGTAGAAGCTATGTTTGGATGTCCAGCAGAGACTTGGTCTTGGTGTGAGAACTCCTTCTGGGGAAAGGTACTATCATTGCCGAGGGGGACACCGACAGCTTGTATTCGTTACGAACTTGGATTAACCTCAATCAATGCAAAGGTAATGTGGAACATGCTGTCAATCTACAGGATGGTCTTGGGAGCAGATGACTTACCACAATATAGAATCCTACGAAGCGATGATGGATCATCTAAAGCATCTGTTCTGCAAATGTGGAAACAATCTTGCAGGAACATTCTTACCCAGCTAAAAACTGATCAAGTTACACTTCTACAGAACCCGGATGCTGTTAAAAAAAAACTGTGGGAGCAAGATTGGTGTGAACATCAAGACAAAAGAGCAACACACAGATGCATGAATGAAAATGCAACGGAAGAAAGGGCTTATAACACCTTGCCAAAATACCTCCAATTATTCCCATGCTTCAAAAGAAGATTCTATTATCTTAAATTTCGGTTGAACCTGTACAAAACCAAAACAATTCTAAAGATACAAAGTGAAGTTAGAGACGCTGCGGAGGATTGTAGATTCTGTAAGAAAAAGAAAGAAACGCTGAAACATCTAGTCCTCTTTTGTGAAAATCTAAGAGGTCTAAGAACGGCTATCTTGGGTCTTGAAATTCACAAGAGGCCGACCTTGGATGGTGAAGATTGGTGGAATGTGTTCTCTGTAGGCTCAGACCTCAAACTTGTTATTGCTTTAACATTCCTTCTAGAGAAATTGGAACTGCAAATGATACAGTCACCTGTCACGTAGCATATATAGATATCAGAACAACTAGAAGGAATACAGCCTATCTCTGTAGAGTCACTCGAACAATTGAGTCACTAATTTAATGTCAGTATGGGTCGTACAGGATATAATCTGGTTTCAATTGATTTATCCCACATGCGAGTTGTTTTTATAAGTTATTTCCGTTCATCTTGTGTTACGGTTTTAATGTTGTTCTGCTTCTCCCCTCTTCTGTTCTTTTTTTTCCTTTTCTTGTTTTTCTTTTCCCTTTTATTGTTAATTGAAGTTGAAGGCCTGAATTTGAAATGTATTCTTAAATTTACTTATTTTTAAAAGTTCGTAATGAACTAAATAAAATTAAAAAAAAAAAAAAGAAACCTTCCACCAGCAGAGTAGAGAGGGGCCTAGACCTCCGATGACCGACGGGACCTACAGCAGTACTTGGGGTCAGGTGACAGAAAACCTTCCGCTAGCAGAGTACAGAGGGGCGTAGACCTCCGATGACCGACGGGACCTACAGCAGTACTTGGGACAGGTGACAGATTCCCAGTGCTGCTCGCATGCGATGAGTCTGAAACCTTCCGCCAGCAGAGTAAAGAGGGGCCTAGACCTCCGATGACTGGTGGGACCTACAGCAGTACTTGGGGTAAGGTGACAGATTCCCAGGGCTGCTCGCATGAGATGAGTCTGAAACATTCCGCCAGCAGAGTGCAGAGGGGCCTAGACCTCCGATGACCGACTGATAAGCCCTCAGCAAGGTAGCCAGCTCGCTATGCAGCTTGCACTGTGTCTGCACGGATATCGCACCCTGTTGCCTATGCAGCTCCCTCCTCACTAATCCCTCCATGCTTCGTTTCCCCTCTTTCCCACCGGATGCAATGGCCTTTAGCCGCTTTTTGCAAGTTAGGCTAAGTTGCAGCTATTGGTTATGCATTCCTCCCAAGCTGGGCCATCTTAAGCACTTTTGGGGCCCTGGGCACGGACATCTTTGGGGCTCCCCTCCACCAAACCAAAAGATTCACCCGCACCCATCACACCCACAACCTACAGGTTAATGTGCTGTCTTGCAGCATAATAAGCATGTTTACTCCCTTTAAGTTCCCTTACCCTCTTCATTCTTGCTCTAATCAGAATGATAAACAAGTAGCATTTGAAGACCCACATTAGCAGTCCACGAAGCGGTTACTGTTCTAGTACATACAGAATACTTTTCATCAATAGCCTCCAGGAAGGTATGCAACCTGTAGTATTAATGCAGGACCATATTGAAAAGATACTTGTAACTCATAATAGACAGAGAACTCACATTAGCTGCCTACAGAATGCAAAAGTGCTCATGCATGGATAGAGGAGACCAATTCAAAGGAAGGAGAAAGCTACATATACCGTAGCATGGGTATCTGGTCATTTCATCTAAAGCATTACCAGTGAATGGCATTCCATCGACAAAATTGCATCGAAAAAAAATATGCATCGAATGCATGTTTTTTCAAGGTAAAGGGTTTAGTGTTATTTATGATGGGTTTAAAATTTTTAAAAAAGGAAAAAACATGCATTCAATGGTAATTGTTTTGATGCATTTTCTTAGATGGAATGGTCATTCGATGGTAAAAATTCGATGAAATGACCACAAACCCGTAGCATGAATAGTGGAGGCAGACTAGATGCTACCAGGAAGGTGTATTTATCCATTAAGAATAAGATGGGAACTAGGATATGGTTTTCAAATAGTGTTGCTATTAAATATCAAGGGAACAAATGTGTGTGGTGTGCGATATAAATATGCTCACTATTAAAGTGGAAGCGACCCTTTAGCCAGTGACACCATGAATAAAGCTTTTATGAAGATCATTCCATGAGAAGCAAATCACTCTGAAGGGCTGAAAATGTTGAAAGGTTTAGGCACTGGCTATATTGAGAGGTTAGGCAATGCAAGATTAAATGAGATGCCCAGGATCACACATTGGTTAAGGGGTGAAGGAGTAAAGTTGGGATTTGTGCCAACTCCGCAATTTCTGCATTTGAACACTTTCCTTTCCAGTTCTTACCATGCACTAAAGCACTCTCATTTTATAAAAACAGACTTGGAAAGTACACAAATCACATTACCAAAAATGACCATTTTTAAATAAAATATTATAGAAGGGTGTTATGCAAAATGGGAATTTTTCTAGCTTCATTTTCTCCATCATCAAGGGAAGTATATAATTACCAGCATACCAATCAATGCAATTTAACACATTTAATTTGGGTTTGTCTTTGGTTTTTTAAATCTTTAAATACTTCCAAAACAATGGCTTGTGACATTTTCATTTATAAACGTGCGTAAAAACCTTTGACTTTTACCAAAAAGCAAACCGTTTTTTGTGTCAAACAAGCACACCTTAAATATTCTTTTCCGAGGCCTGCAACATCTGGTACCCTTTCTTCTGTCTACCAACCCTTCCACCCAAATACCCTACATAAGGAGAAAGATCAAGTAATGGGCTAAACGGTACCAGCAGCATGCAAGAAGGCAAACCTCACAGAAGAGAGCACAGTAATGTAAGATATATTAGATTATTTGACCAGGATCACTGTATCGCCTGCTGGCAAATCCAGGATACAAACATGAACGCTGTTGTTCCATAGTCTTGAATTTGGATAGTTATTCACCTCTTGGACTAACAGTTTATGCCATCTTTGGAGGGGATTGCATAGGTTTTACAACACCCTATCTGAACAAACCAAGTTCTAGACCTTCACCATATGGATGATATGTTCGTTTTTATAGCAACCCCTATCTGGGGCAGGTACATTGCTGATAATAGTAGATGTTGTTCTGCACAACCAAGTACATATGCAGGCAGGTTTATCAGACATTGCTGGAATGTGATATTCTAATTTTATTTTACATATGAACACATATCTCTGCAATGGGTGCTTCAAATACTGAGCTAACTTCTGAACCATTGTGGCACTCAGTTTATCAATATGCATTTCACTGTTGCCTATTCCTACTGAGTTGTGCCGTAAGGAACACGCAAACTATGTGTACCACAGTGAACACAGAAAACAATACAAGGCTGACGTGTGCTATTTAAGACTGGTGAACAATGGAATCTTACTTCTTCAGATCAGGCCTCCCTGTGGGGGCCCCTTCCAAGGTGGGGGCCCTGGGCAAGTGCCCCTTTTGCCCTCCCATAAAAACGTCTCTGCTCCCAAGGCTACCCAAGGCTCACTGACCATACTGAAATACGGTGGCCCTACCAGACAGCTCCATGCTGCTGTATGCACGGTGCATATCTGGGTTACCAAAACTGATCCCCACTTTCTTCAGACCCCATAAGATTCCCATAAGCGGGAATCATTCCAGCGGTTTGTTTGCATGATGTGTGCGCTGCAGGTATGCCACTCTGTACTTCATGCAGCCCCACAAATCCAGAGGCAACATGCCAATGTTAGGCAGGTCATGGGAATGGAGTGCCCAAAACAAAGAATCGAGGTCACATGCTGGTGTTCTGCCTGGGATCCCGAAATAAGGTCTTCCCTGCACATTCTAATCCCTCTCGCAATATGGCACAATGTTGGTGCTGAGACCTTGAAAGACTGGCTTTCCTATTCCACGCCCCTGATGTAACGTAACGTAAAGTGGTCTTATATAGCACCATTCTGCCAATAATGTTGGCCTCACTGCGCATGGCTCTGCAAGAAAGGAGGGATGGGTTAGTTAGTTGGACAGAGGGAAGACAGATGCAGCAACCTTTGGTGTTCTAGACTTATAATTGTTAATTTTAAACGCGCTTAATACCAACAAGTGGTTTCTAAGCACGGGCTCGGGATTCAAACCTGTGTTGCGCTGTGTTCTCTTGCTTCCAAGACAAAAGGGTTGCCCCAGAGCTATCCTTCCTCCCTGAGATGATGCACGCAAGTCAGTAGTATAGGGTGCCCCCTTTCTTACAAGGTTTAATTTTTGACAGATAAGAACGCCCCCTGTTCAGGCCTTAGTCCCGCCTTCCCATTTTTTATAGGATCTTTTATATCAATTTAATAAACATTTTATATAAAATGTATAGCAAAGATTATAACTATTTTATATCCAATGTATATTTCTTGATATAAAGAGTTTTAGTAGTTTGATATGATGTTGCGCTGATTTGATATAAAGTGAATATAAAGTTTATATTCAAATGTGGGCTGGGAATGCAGGTGTGCGGTGGTGCCTGTTGGAGGTCGACGTGAGTTGTGAGGAGGCAGACTGCGAATGTTAGGTTTTTGTCATGGTGACGCGTTGATGCAGGAGTGGGTTTGGCTTTGTATATATTATTGATAAGCCTTTGAATAATGTTTATATATGTTTTACATTATTTTTATATAAAGTTGAGATACATTTGATAAGAACTTTAATAATGTTTATATAAACTTTATATTATTTTTATAGAAAGTGATAGGGTGTATTTGATACGACCTTTAATACATTTTTATATTCAATGGATATAGTTTCAAGAATGTTTGATACACATTTTGATTGAAAGGGCTGCTTAATACTGTGATGGCGTTGGAGGTGATATGATAGGATCTGATATGGCATTTATAACGCGCCTATACACAAGTGTTTCAAGGCACGACAAGGCAAGGGGGGAACAAAGGGAGGATAGACAATGATCTTACTAGGCCAGGTGTCATTCAGATCGCGCAAGTGAATGGTATATAGCAACCCTATATATAGCTTTTGCAGCGAAAACCTGGCACTTTTTGAGCTTTACAGGGGCTATTCAGGAAACAGTTATTATGAACAGCTACAGTTACGATGAGGGGAAAACACCCTGAGAAAGCCCAAGGGGTTCTGAGGATAGCTATAACCCTTATTGTTTTATGGAGAATGATGATCTGGAGATTGCCCAGGACCTGTTGGCGGATTGCGAAACCGATTAGTACGGCAAGAACATGTCCACACACTCTATCGGCAGCGAACCAGCCCTTACCGTTACGGTTATCGGGGAGTCTGTTGGAGATTGAGTTCAAAACATTAAGGAGCATGTGCCCATAACACTTGCTAATCTCAAAATGGCGACCAGGAATGGCGATGAGGTGGGTTTGGAGCAACCATCTGCAACTGATGGGGGGGGTCTGAGGACAGTGGATATGAACCTATATTTTTGCAGACGGATGTGGCCATGACACCCAAGACAGCTTATGCTCCATTGCGCCAGCAGCAAAAACGGGGGGCAAAGCGCCCAAGCTATCGGCAGCCTGTTATCCGGTGAGTATATTTTAATGTGAGCTTGTGTATTTTGTAGGACATAAGCACCAGCTATAATTAAAACTATGCATATTTGTTTTGTCTAAAGTCTTTAACCGATAAAGTGGATGGCGCTGAGGAGAACCAAGCTGTTTCAGAGACTATTAATATTTACTGTGTTTGATGTTCAAACCAACTTGAAAACTCAGGGGATTCTGAAACTATCTTGCTAATGGCAACCGATAGCCTTAAAAATGATGTGGTTACACCGCCTGTGACCTGGATTGATATTTTGGTCATCAAAGGTTTTACAGCCATTGTTGTGAAAACGTGTTAAAACAACACTTTCACAGATGGTGCGCGGGGCACAAAATTGATAACCCCCGACAGGATGCTCATTAATGATTGCAAAAAGCTTACACAGATAATTTGCTGCGTAAAATACGTCACATGCTGAGCCCTAAACTCATTTTAGAAATGATGCATATGATACAGTCACTGACACAGCTAAGGGTCGGAATAGAGACGTAACGATACATGTTGTGGGCTATACAAACGGCGAACAATCCCCCTTTTTCGAAAATGAAGCAATATAGACAGGGGTGTCCGATGTGTGTTAGAAGTATCATTGAGAAAAAAGCAACCAAGGGGATATAGTGTATCAAAGACAGTAGAGCAGTGGGCATGGAACCCCGTAAACTGACCTACGAGGATTGAAACTGTATGTCATGATGCCTACCCCCGGGCATCCGGACCAAGCCCATCAGCCCTGGGAGCAGGCATCCAGGTGCTTATTAAAAGCCCAGCAGCCCCGGCTAGGGGCTGACTGGGTACAGTCCTGGCACCATAGGCACCAGGCTCATAGAAGAAATCAGTCCTGGCGCCATAGGCGCCAGGCTCATAGAAGAAATCAGTCCTGGCGCCATAGGCGCCAGGCTCATATGCATTACTTACCTCATGCAGACCATGCTGCAATGAATCCAAGCCAACATGAGGCCTGAATGGGACTACTTTACTTCAGAGACTATTTTTTACTCGGGCGTGGTTCTGGGGGAACTTCTTACCTGGGACTACTTTGGAGGCTATTTAAACCACACCTGAACAGCAGCTCACGCTTCGCGTTATTCTGCATCAGCAGCGTAACGCTCACGTGCCTGCAGTCAGCATCCAGTCTTCTGCCACACCCGCCTCGAATCCAGAGCTCCTAGAAAAAGAGGAAAGAAGAAGGAAAGGTTAGAACACGAACATTATTTAATTCCTCACCTGATTCCGGATCCATCACGTCTTCGAACTTGGAGAGGACATTATTTCTGTACGCGTCGCATCGCCAGCTGCAGCACCCCGCCATACTCACCAGCCCTCACAGCATCTTTAGATTCGGCACTGCCTCCATCATTTTCTTCGCCGAACTCCAGCATCTAGGGGTCAAAAGAAATAACAAGATGAGCCGAGAGAGCCAACAAATACAATCTCTTTTTACCACCATAGACTTACCCGATTTACCACTGGAGGCAGTATTCTTTAACACGGCACATCTTCTTACGCCGCACCTGTAAGGAGAGAGAAAACAACAAGTTAAATACACGCATCTTTTACTGGAAGGTGTTGGTTAATACAGACTCTTACCTAAACGCCATCAGCTGCCACAAGACAATCTTCTCTTGGACCCAGCTGCAAAAAAAAGAAGGGAATGGAACAAGAGTGAACATCGGACATATTGAACTCTTTGAACTTTGTACTTACGGGTCCTCGCAAGGAACCTCGGAGTCAATATTCATCCGAACTCTTCCAACGCCTTCGAACCAGTGAAGTAACTGGTATCTACGCGTCCCTGCATTCCACGCAGGATGGAGAGCTCATCATTCAAAAACATAAGGTGAGATTACTGAAAGGGAATATCGGAGGTGATTAGTGGGGAGAACAGTGGGGTGCCATCACTAGAATCCACGGGTGGCTAAATCCCTTTCTCCACTTGCAGGAGAATACTTCTATGGGTCAAGCAGACGAGATTAGTCGGGCCAGTCCAGTCTGTCATCTCTGCACTACGCATCACGTTGGAGGAGACCGCAGCTGCCCCGATCCGATTGACGCCCCTGTGGGAGCCAGGTGAGTGTAACAGAACGCAAAGCCTATCTACAAATCCCCACCTGGGCGTTATGGAAACCTCAGAAACCGACCAACTAGCCCAATTATTAGGGGAACTTAGGGCGGAAGTGCACTCCTCGTGCCAAGAAACTAATGCCCTCAGCAGAGAACTGATTGTGTCAAAGGAGCGCACTGATGATCTTGCTAGACAACTGCTGCAAAACCAAGCTCTGCAAACACCCCTACCTGGACTCGGGGGGGGGGGGGGAACCCAACTCCTGTTTCATTGAACAATCCTGTGCAAGTAATTCTACCAGGGACTATTCCTTTAGCTCCACCCGAACGCTTTGCTGGGGACCCAAAAATGTTCGCCGTGTTTATGAACTAATGCTGCTTGCACTTTTTATGCAGACCTGGAGCTTTTCCAAACGACCAAGCCAAAGTAGCCTTTGTACTATCATATCCTAGTGGCAGCGCAGCCGATTGGTCAATCCCACTAGTCAACCAGGATGACCCTCTTCTTCGGGATTTTCAGAGTTTTCAAATGAGCATGGAAAGACTGTTCGCCAGACATTCAGAGGGACAGGCCCTGGATAACAAACTTTTATCCCTACGACAGGGTAACCAGGATCTTCTAACCTATATCGCAACCTTCAATAGGTTGGTGGTGGAAACCGGATGGCCTGAGGTAAAACGAATTACATTATTTCATCTTGTACTTCGGGGAGAACTCAAAGATGTTTTGGCTCAAGTTGTGAACCCACCTCAGGATTGCGCAGAATATATAGACTTAGTGGTACAGTTAGACCACCGACTTCAGAATAGAAAGGCTGATCGAGCTAAGTTCGAGAATCGGGTATTGGTTAAACCCAACATTACCCCCAAAGGAACAGATGCACCAGAACCTATGCAGATCGGGGGGTTAAAGGTTCCTTAACTCAAAAGGAAAGAGAAAAGAGACGGCAGATGCAATTGTGTCTGTACTGTGGAACCTCAGGACATTTCCTACGGGATTGCCCTATAAAACCACCCAAGAAAGTGGTAGGAGTTGCTGACAAAAGCCAAATAGAGCCTGATTCAGGAAACGTCCACGCCCGACAAGCATAGAGGTCCGCTTGCCGATCTTAAAGAAGGACACTCAGACCTTGCACCTAATCATACCAATGGTCCTTATTGATCCAAGGCAGCCATCACGTATGCACGCAGTAAGGGCATACATTGATAGTGGGGCCGTAGGAAACTATATGGACCATGAATCGGCTTCAAGGATGAATCTACCTCTTTGCAAAAAGACCACTTCGGATGTCATCACCACAGTCGATGGAACTGAAATTGCCTCTGGGCCTGTAACTTATTCCACTACAGAGATGACAATGTTGGGTCAAGATGGGCATCGAGAAACTATTGTGTTTGATTTATTCAAAGCCCCGCAGTTCCAAATAATTCTGGGAATGCCATGGTTGGAAACACAAAATTCTTGTATTGAATGGCGAGAGAAGAGAATGACCTTCCCGGATTGTGCATACACCTGTTACCCGGAAGAAACCTTGAACAAAGGCCTGGCCACAGTCACTAATCCAATCGTGCAGTTACCTCAGGAATATCAAGAATTTCAGTATGTTTTTCAAAAAGAACAGGCAAGCACCTTACCACCTCACAGATCATACGATTGTCAAATCGACCTCTTACCCGGTGCACAACCTCCATGCAGTAGGATCTATGCCCTTACGGAACCCGAAAATCTTCACCAGCGACAATACTTGGACCAATGCCTTGCTAATGGCTTCATTTGTCCATCCAAGTCTCCTGCATCCTCAGCTTTATTCTTCGTGCCTAAAAAGGAAGGTGACCTTAGAAAGTGCATAGACTACCACGCATTAAATCAGATTATGGTAAAAAACCGATACCCATTGCCTCTGATCCCCGAATTACTAGACCAAGTAAAGGATGCTTGTATCTACACTAAGTTAGATCTCCGAGGGGCATATCATCTGGTTCGTGTAAGGAAAGGCGATGAATGGAAGACTGCCTTTCACACCAAGTACGGATTATTCGAATATCAGGTGATGCCCTTCGGGTTGTGCAATGCACCAGCAGCCTTCCAGTATTTTATGAACGATGTCCTTCGTGAACTCATTGATGTCTGTGTTGTCGTATACATAGACGATATTCTAGGTTACTCCTCCTCAGAATCAGGCCATGTTAAGCACGTTCGTGCAGTCCTTGAGAAACTATGCCAGCACAAGTTATACGCAAAATTGGAAAAATGTGTTTTTCATTCTACAGAGGTTGAATTCCTTGGATTTATCCTGACCCCAAAAGGAGTTTGAATGGACTCTCGAAAGGTGGACGCAATTCTCAAGTGGCCTTCACCCAGTTCAGTTAATGGGGTACAAAGCATGCTTGGATTTGCTAATTTCTATTGCAGATTTATTCCTGAATTCTCACATATTGTATACCCCATCACAGCACTTTTGCGAAAAAACAAACACTTCTTGTGGACCGAAGAGGCTGAAAGAGCCTTCCAAGAGCTAAAATTGAAATTCACGTCTGCACCTGTCTTAAAGCACGCACGGCCCGAGCTTCCATATATAGTTGAAACCGATGCATCCTCTTTAGCGATGGGAGCTGTCCTGTCCCAGAAGGATCCTGAAACCGGTCAACTTCATCCAGTAGCATTCTGGTCAAGAAAGTTCTGGGCACCCGAGTTAAACTATGCGGTTACCGATAAAGAGTTGTTAGCCATCAAATCTGCCTTCAAGGCTTGGCGGCATTATCTTCTCGGTGCCAGGCATACCATCACTGTAATCACCGATCACAGGAATTTGCAATATTTGAAAACAGCCAAGGCCCAATCATCGCGTCAACTTCGATGGGAATTATTCTTTGCCGAATTCGATTTCATGATCACTTATCGACCAGGTGGTAAAAACGGCAAGACAGATGCCTTACACGAATAGGGATGGGAGAAGCATAAACGAACCCGGAACCGGTGCCTATAATTTCAGAACAGAGAATTCTTGGCATAACTACTCTACAGACTTTAGAAGATATTCATTTAAAAATCCAACAACTTTTCGATCCAGCAGCCCTGCAGGACTGGGTAAAGAAAGGCCAAGATTATTCAGTCATCAATGACCTACCTTACTATCAAGGGCGTCTATTGCTACCATACAAGGAACTACAAGAACTAGTTATCTTCAATTATCATGATGCTCTGATGGAAGGACACCCAGGTATCGCAAAAACTGAAGCTAAAATTATAAGACAATTCTGGTGGCCCACCTGGTGAAAAGACGTAAAGTCATTTGTGCTACCTTGTGGTATCTGCGCACAAAACAAAAGTCAGAAGAAAAAACCAGCTGGTCTTTTACAACCTTTGGATATTCCACCTACACCATGGCACACTTTGTCTTTAGACTCTATCACTGATCTACCTCCATGTAATGGATTTAACACCATTCTAGTTATTGTGGATCTTTTTTCCAAGATGGCCCACTTTATTCCTTTGAAGGGATTACCTTCCGCTTCAATTTCGGCCAAGGAATTTCTCGAAAACATTGTTCGAATACATGGATTTCCTTCTGTATTGGTCTCTGACCGAGGTAGTCAATTCATTTCGCAGTTTTGGAAGACATTTTGTCAATTAGCACAAATCGACGTGAGGTTATCAACCAGTCACCATCCCCAGACCGATGGTCAGACAGAGAGGACCAACCAGCCTCTTGAACAATACCTACGTTGCATGCGACACCAAACCGAAAGCAATTGGAAGGATATTTTATGGATTTCAGAATACGCATACAATAACTCTGTACATTCAGGAACCGGACAAAGCCCCTTTTGTACCATATATGGACATCATCCTCGAACCTCAGAACTCGATTCGCCTCAACACTTAGAAATGCCCGCAGTGAATCATCTGCACTCTGCTATTACACAAGCCTTTAAGGAGGCAACGGAACATTTGAAACTTGCGAAAGAGAAATACAAGAAAAATGCTGATCAACATAGAAGTGATGCTCCACAATACCAGATTGGGGATCAAGTTTGGCTGGCTACAAAACACATACCTCTAAAAGGGACTCGGACTTTTAAACCTAGATATTTGGGACCTTACACTATTAAGGCCATTATCAACCCGGTGGCCGTCAAATTGGAATTAGCTTCTAATATGCGGATTCATCCTGTCTTTCATGTTTCACTTCTAAAACCAGTTCAACCCGGGACAAGACTAGCCAAAACACCCGGCCCCATCCTAATAGATGGGGAACCCGAATTCGAAGTTAAAAATATCCTGGACTCCAAAATGGTTAAATCAAGACTTTTTTATTTAATTGACTGGAAGGGTTACAGACCACAAGAAAGGTCATGGGAGCCTAGTGACCACGTTCATGCACCTCGGTTGGTGAAAAAATTCCATCGGAACTTCCCAGACAAACCAGGACCAAGGGGAAGAACAACTTTAGGAGGTGCCTTGGGGGGGGGGGGAGTGCTGTCATGATGCCTACCCCCGGGCATCCGGACCAAGCCCATCAGCCCTGGGAGCAGGCATCCAGGTGCTTATTAAAAGCCCAGCAGCCCCGGCTAGGGGCTGACTGGGTACAGTCCTGGCGCCATAGGCACCAGGCTCATAGAAGAAATCAGTCCTGGCGCCATAGGCGCCAGGCTCATATGCATTACTTACCTCATGCAGACCATGCTGCAATGAATCCAAGCCAACGTGAGGCCTGAATGGGACTACTTTACTTCAGGGACTATTTTTTACTCGGGCGTGGTTCTGGGGGAACTTCTTACCTGGGACTACTTTGAAGGCTATTTAAACCACACCCGAACAGCAGCTCACGCTTCGCGTTATTCTGCATCAGCAGCGTAACGCTCACCGTGCCTGCAGTCAGCATCCAGTCTTCTGCCACGCCCGCCTCGAATCCAGAGCTCCTAGAAAAAGAGGAAAGAAGAAGGAAAGGTTAGAACACGAACATTATTTAATTCCTCACCTGATTCCGGATCCATCACGTCTTCGAACTTGGAAAGGACATTATTTCTGTACGCGTCGCATCGCCAGCTGCAGCGCCGCGCCATACTCACCAGCCCTCACAGCATCTTTAGTTTCGGCACTGCCTCCATCATTTTCTTCGCTGAACTCCAGCATCTAGGGGACAAAAGAAATAACAAGGTGAGCCGAGAGAGCCAACAAATACAATCTATTTTTACCACCATAGACTTACCCGATTTACCACTGGAGGCAGTATTCTTTAACACACCACATCTTCTTACGCCGCACCTGTAAGGAGAGAGAAAACAACAAGTTAAATTCACGCATCTTTTACCGGACAGTGATGGGTAATACAGACTCTTACCTAAACGCCATCAGCTGCCACAAGACAATCTTCTCTTGGACCCAGCTGCAACACAAGAAGGGAATGGAACAAGAGTGAACATCGGACATATTGAACTCTTTGAACTTTGTACTTACGGGTCCTCGCCAGGAACCTCGGAGTCAATATTCATCCGGAACTCTTCCAACGTCTTCGAACCAGTGAAGTAACTGATATCTACGCGCCCGTGCATTTCCCACAGGATGGAGAGCTCATCATTCAAAAACATGAGGTGAGATTACTGAAAAGGAATATCGGAGGTGATTAGTGGGGAGAACAGTGGGGTGCCATCACTAGAATCCACGGGTGGCTAAATCTCTTTCTCCACTTGCAGGAGAATACTTCTAAGGGTCAAGCAGACGAGATTAGTCGGGCCAGTCCAGCCTGTCATCTCTGCACTACGCATCACGTTGGAGGAGACCGCAGCTGCCTGGATCAGATCGATGCCCCTGTGGGAGCCAGGTGAGCGTAACACTGTAGAGGTTTTCATATTTATTAGCACTTATATGCAGAAAATAAAAAAAGGAACATCTGCTGGAAAGCAATCAATTTAATGTGAAACCCGCCATTGGATGTGTACAACGATTATTGCTGGGTTTACTTGAAGATGATCTGGGTACTATATATCAACAAGGCTATGATGTTATATGGAAGCACCGTCAGAGTTATACAGAAGAAAATGTAACCATTTTTTATGTATCGTAAACATATGCGTCAACACCAGCCACACGCTAATGGAAAGCTACTGGGAAAAGCATCATAAAGGTTTTTTTGGTGATTTAAGGTCTCCAGTGGGGCCATCATTGCAAGAGAAGGCAGCCAAAAAAGTTTTTGTTGCGTTCAAGGCCAGTGGTTGTTTGACAGGGACCTTTATGAATTTTTGTCAACCATTTCTTTATGTTTGTTTATCGATGCAGCAAAAGACAATCTGTGTATGAAGTAATTGTTGATAATTGTTGATACATCACAATTTGTATTCGAGAAGATCGTTGTGCAACATTTGACATCTCGAGCTATTTAATGTGAATAAAATCTGAACAAAATGTTTTAAATGTCAATAAAAATGTGGTTTTATAAAACCTCACTGTGTCTTTACGCTGAGCTGTAGTGAACGTCACCTGCATAAATCTGACATAGATATATTATGACAAAGGGTTGTTAGCATCATCTGTGAAAATAAAAAAAGCCAACATTTGAAACAAGGAAAGACTTCTTAAGTTACACTGTGGGATTAAAAAACGTTTCTCTTAAAGTTACTGACCCAGCCACAAGTTAACATTATACGTATGAACTAAATAAACTTTAAAATTGAAGTGTTTTATTATACATAATAAAAAGGACCGCATAATAGTCAGACAATTTTATGATTTGTAAAAATATGTGTTTATATAAAAAAAGTTAAGCATTAACAGCTTAATACAGAAAAGGCAAACATTTAATGCAATAGAAAAAATAAACATGCAGATTCAAATACACAATGCACAGACAAATAGATAGAAGGACATGTCACTTATGCTGCATAGATGCTTTAGAGGTCGAGATATGCCAGGCGCGCTATGGAATAGTGAAGGGCCTGGCAAAGATTAACTGTATCTAGTGCGCTATGCTCACAAATAGATTTTGATGCAGCTAGGAATTTTATACAGCATTCCTTTTTAATTCTAGTTTTACAGTGTTTTCATAAATTGAAAGCTATGTTGGAGGTTATGTGGGTACTTTGTGCAACCTGTTGTTTTAAAATATTATTTCTTTGATAACTTTGTGTCTTTTAAAACTTGCCTGTATTGCTTTGACCGCCTAGATTTGAAATTGGGTGTGTGCTCAATTTTCCTAATAAACCGGAGAACACAGCTCTCGTTTCACTAGTTCGAACTACAAGTCCTAGTGGACTTGTAGTTCCAATCAATATAACTTGCCCATTAGGTGTGGCAGCACCTGCGAGACAGCGTCAAGCCGGTATGTGGAGTATTTAAACTGGTGTCACTGCGCTGTGCGTCTTTACCACAACTGTATCTAGTGCTCTATGCCGACAGGTAGATTTTGATGCAGCTAGGAATTTGAATATAGCGTTCCTTTTTAATTCTAGTCTTACAGTGTTTTGGTAAGTTGAAAGCTATATTTGAGATTGTGTGGGTACTTTGAGCAACCTGCTTTTAAAACTTGCCCCTATTCCTTTGCCTGCCTAGATTTGAACAAGAAACCAGAAAACGCAGCTCAAACGCTGTTCTCGTTTCACTAGTTCGAACTACAGTGGACTTGTAGCTCCAACATATATAACTTGCCAACCAGGTGCAACAGCGTCAAGCCAGTCGGTGGTGATCCGTCGAGTACGGGAGTGTGCTCGACTCTTTCGTTTGTCTGGCTTCTGGTGACTCTTACATTGATCTGATCAGCTGTTCTGGCCTACTGCTGTGATTTGGGCCCAGCTAAACCGGAACACTACCATCTCAAGCTATAATGAGTAGAAGTTATTCTAGATACCCACTGTTGGCTCTTAAGAATTCGCACCAAGGTTATCTCTCCCTTCATGCATTGAATAAAATTAGGTCTGTAAACATCTTTTTGCAGCACCTACGGCAAATACTCTTCGTACCATGTTGCTTACTCTTAAAATGGTGCTGATCAATGCTAAATCAGCTATAAAAAAATGCAATAGCCATAAATTACTATATCCAAAAAATGACTTAGACATCCTTTGGATAACAGAATCCTGGCTCACAACCACCTGTGTTTCATCATGTTTTTAATGGCTCAACAGAGAACAGCAAAAAGGAAGGGGGGCTTTGTCCTTCAGAACCACTGTCCCTTGAAATGGGATGACATAGCCCAGGTGTTGGCCTGTACATATCCGATCACCCCAAATGACTTAGGTCAGCTGATCCTTTGTTATAGGCCCTCAGGATCGCCTAGGCCTTTTCCTGAAGCAATGGATACTTATTTGGGGACCGAAGATCTCTGCCACTCAAAGCTATTAATCCTCTGGGACCTAAACGTTTGCTGCAATGACTCTACTGATGTCGATTCTATACAGTTAGAAGATATTTTGGAAACCCCTAGTCTTAATTTTCTTTCTAAATTGCTTACCCAAATAAAGAGACATTGTTTGGACCCTATTCTGTCTAGAGGTCTTGCACTTCATCATCTAAATAATGAACCTGTTACTTGGACAGATCATTGTATGGTAAATTTCACTGTGGCCATTGTTATTAATCCCAGTAAAAATATGACGACTACAAACCCTCAATATCGTCATAGATAGAAAGATCTTGATCCTATCTCAGACAACAAGCTGCTGTGTAATATACCATATGTAGGGAAGGAATCAGTTACAAGTGAATTGCGACACTATAGCCCCTTTAAAGAAGGTGAAAACCACGCAGAGAAAAAATGACCAATTGTATAGCGAAAATGTAAGATCCCTTAAAGATCAATATAGGAAAATGGAAAATAAAATGGCTTAGGACAAGGACGGAAGACGACCATGTTAAAGCTAAACTGACTTTGAAGACTTATAGCGCCAAAATCCAATTGGCCAAGTCCCAGTGCCTCCAGAAAAAAGATAGACCTTGCAGATAACAGACATACAGCTTTGTTTACAGTTATTGGAAACTCGTCCAATCCTAGTTTTGTAATTGCCAGTCTACCGGCTTCTCAATCCATCGCAAATAATTTCAATATTTTCTTTTCAGAACAAATTGATAAGATTATATCAGACATTGAGTCTCAGACTGTGTCATTGCAAATTGAGGCCAATAGTGATTGTGAGGTCAATCAGGGAGCAAACTCACCAGAATTTACATTCTCATTAGTAAATAAAGAAACTGTTGAGAAACCGATTAATAATCGTATGCCAACGAATCACTCTTATGATCCCATTCCGGCCGACATGGTTAAACAGCATGCACAGGCGCTCAATAAGTCCCTACAGCTGTTACTCAATGCCTTGCTAACTCAAAGAAGTATACCGCCAGCCTTAAAGAAAGGTATTACCCAATTTAGTAATTTGCTTTTGGTCGTTTTGCCTTTTTGACCTACTTTTGACCTTCTGCCTTTTTGACCTTCTTGCCTTAACACGAGGAGCGGGGGTGTGGGATGCCCTGGAAGGAACTTCCCTGATACACCCCCCAGCCCCAACTCCCATTCCAGCATGTAACTATAAATCAAAGCAAAACTACCCTTTCTGTATATATGGATGTCGGAAAAAAGGTTGCATTCCCTATTACAGCTATAAATCACGAAGATCCTTCTGTGACCCTATTACCTTCAGGTAATGGTGAACCTCACCTGAGTGCCACAATTATGGAAGACGGGCATCATTTCATTCATTCTAATGATGTTTATAAGACGTGAGCATTTTGTAAATAGAGAGGGAACACCCACGGTGGGAGGAGAGCGTTATGCAGAGGCAAGCCCTTGGAACATCTATGTCCCGGAGGGGCGGTGCTACATCACGCCATGGAGCCAGCGGTGAAGAGTAGAGTGAGAAACCTGCTAGCTGGATGGCAGGTGCCTTAACTGAGCAGGAGGCGGTGGTCAAGGAAGGAGAGAGAGGACAGAAAGACAACCATTTCCAGGGTTGCTTGACCATTGAAGAGCAGTTGTGGGCCTGGCGTCCAGTAACCAACGCTGAGACCCAAGAGGAAAGAGGAGCCAGAGATCCCGAGCTCCCACCTACATGAGTATTTTTCGCCACGAGAGGCACCTATCGGATAAGATGCTACAGACCCGTGGAGTCAAGCAAGATACCCAACTGCAAGTTTCAAGAAGCACAGACACAGACGCAGACGCAGGTACGAAACACTGAGTAAATGTAACGGCACACAGTCCCTTTGAACCAGAGAGCAAACAATATGAACATTGTATTGAAAGGCTGGAATAGCCACCAATATCACAAACTGTCAAGAGAACGTAACAAGCACTCTCTAATCAATAGAGAAAATGGATACGAACAATGTAATGTCAGGCTAGAATAGCCAACAAAGTACGGCAAGTTAAGAGAATGAGACGGGCACATGGGCCTCACTGAATAAGAGTGGGAAAAGATACCGAAACTGCATATCAAAGTTAAAGTAACAACCAAGAGTACCAAGAAAGCACTGACAGAGGTCCACTGTTGAGATAGAAAAATGAGAGGCAGAATACTCTAATACGGACAGCATAGTGCATAAATCCCAGGCCGTGGTGTTAGTAAACTGGGCAATAAGCCTAAGCTAAATTGCATACTGAAAGATAAGACTCTTTATCACAGAGCTAAGAGACTTTTCAGAAATCCCAATGCTACAGGGTGGGAAAGAAAGAAGTGTATTGTCAAGTTGACATAAAGGGATTGGAACATCTAAAAATACGAAACTATTTCCTTATCAGAGAGAGAAGGAAACATTACATAAGATAGTTGTTGATTTTCAAAAAGGACTTGATACTAAAATTGTGAAGACGATCTACAAGAACTTTAAGAATGAGAACAAGTCAACTACAATTGGGCCAGGCAGAAGTCCAAACCAAGGCTCTTGAAAAGGCCTCCTCTATCTTTTGATTTAGGTATTTTTCTAAAGTGGTAGGGCCAGTTAGCTACTTGGGATTCGGACAGAAGACTTTTTGTTTGGCTTGACATGCACCCTTAGTTTTACTTTGGTTAGGTAGAGAACTTCCCTCACAGAAGATAGTTGTTTTGGTTTTTATTTTAATAAAACTTGTGAAGCATGCATGACCACATGTAGTCCTAGTCGTTCTTCTGGTTCACCACAGTATTTATGGGATATGAATGTGGGACAGAAAAATAATGCAAGTGTATGGTTGGGGAAACACAATGTTTGTAGTAAATGGGCTGAACTGCGAGGAGTTCCAAGTAAATGTGCATTTATAGATAAAGTTTGGAACTGCATCGTTTATAGGGTGATCCTTCAATAATGCATAGGTTAGCTACATAGTCCACTTAGTTGAAGCCACTAACTGGTGTGTGCACTCCTAACGTGTCTTTTAGGGATCATTGTAGCATGGTGTAGGTTTTGAAAGGAACAATCAGAAAATTGCCCAGACAGTGTCTGTATGTGTTCTTTCCTGTGTCTAGCAGCCCACCTGTTAAATACTTTAGGAACAAGCATGTGTAGGTTTATGTGTGTGGCAAAGTACACCCTCGCGGCAGTGCTCTACAACTGTCTCACAACTCAAATCCTCTAAATTCCACCCCACACACCTAGTTCCAGTGTACAGTCCCCAGACTAACATCTCATTCATGCACAAGCATAACACCACACCAATGTAACCACCATCTCCTGCCTCCTATATACACACTTGCAAGTCAGGTTAGAGGCCCATCAGCAGAGAATCAGCGTTCAGTGGGTGAGTAGAGTCGGGAATTGCGCAACACGAAGAAATAAAAAAATAGGATCATACTGCGAGACACAGGCGACCATGAGGACATTGTTGCACCCAGTAAAACACAGACTCCATAAAAAAGAAACCATAAGAAAAGGTTCATAAGGCAGATGGGAGAAGGTGAGAACACACTGCTAATCTGAAGCAGGATGGTATCGATATAGCAAACGTGATTCAGTTGAACAACCACTTGGGGAGGATAGGAGTCTGGTGGCTGGCAAGGCCACCACATATTGGGAAGAGATACCAGAGGTGGTACAGGGGGGATCTCAAAGGGTCTCTCTCCAAGCATCTCCATCAGCCAAGCTCCCAGGGTGGGGCTGGAAATGCAGGAATGGACCGCCCATCGTGTTAGGAGACCTGGCTGGGAAGGAACACCACATACGTGCAAAGCTTGACTCTCCGTCAGGGGCCCATACTTAGCCACAGACTCTACAGAACCTTTCTTGCTGCTGCACATCAGATGCAGATTGAGAATGCACATGTGTATCAAGACTAGTGTTCCAGCTACAGCTGTGATCGCGAGGAAGCATGCATAAAGCAATTGCAGAGACACGGGAACAGAGGGACTGCAGAAAATCACTGCTAATCAGTAGGCTACATTATGCACCAATAAGCAAAGAGGCTATCCCTGAAGCAGGAGACAAGCTCCTGCACCTCTATGCACACGACCACCTGACCTTCAGAGCTTGCGAGAACCTGGAAGAGAGAAACACAAAGCATCTGGGAAGGCCATCCAGGAAAGAGGTGAGCGGTAGGTTATGAAAGGGAAACCTACCCAAGACCGCGCTCCACAGGGAGTAAGGAAACTGCCTGTCCCAGACCCTCCACCTTATTAACTAGTTTAGATTATCTAGCATCTTACAATCCACCAGGGAGGCACTGAGCCAAATCGATGAAGACCCCATAGCACGCTACGGCTATCACTCGGCTGCTGGGGGCCCAGACTCTTGGTGAGAAACTGAGGTATAGCCTGCGCCACAGACACTGAACAGGGTCAGGAAGCAACGAGGAGAGCTGGTTATGAGCTTGTTGCTTTTTGTGACAGCGCTCTTCAGAAAGCAGTGATCACGCTTCCATTACCTCCACTTCCAGTCGCACCCGTCTGCACCCTACTGTTTGTTTCCCCTTTCTCACCTTATGGTACTTTTTCTTTCCAGCCCATTGAGCTTTCCATCCCCAATCCCTCTGGGTCTTTCACCTCCCAGCTCTCTGGATATTTCTCTTCCAATCACATGTTTTGTTTCCTTCTCCGAACCGACTGGGTCTTTCTTCTCCGAGTGCTCTGTTTTTATTTACTTCCAGCCCTCTGGGTTTTAAATTTCCCAGTCCTCTGGGTACTTCTCCACCTGGTCCTCTAGGTCTTGCACCTTCCTGCCTCTGGGTCCTCTTTTTCCCCAGCCCTTTGTTCTCCTACTTCCTCGAACTCAAGAGTCTGTCCTTTTCCAGCCATCTGGCCTTTTACTACTGCCTCCTTGCCTCATTCTTCTAGGATTCTCGTCCAGTCTCCTGCTCTCCCCAAGCTCCATGGGCTCTTCTTCATTCTCCAACCCTGGCCCCAGCTCCTTCTCCTGCTCATTCTGTTCTTCTCTTTGGTTGGGCCCGTGCTAACCCCCACCCTCTTCTACCACAGTCCCTCCCTTTAACAGGGCATAGGTCCACTTTCTAGACTCCCCCTTGTGTAAGGGAACTCATGTGTGTTTCTCTACGCAGTATACACGCATTTCACCATGGTATTTTTCATTGCGTGTTTATTCATTGCCATTTTTATTTTTAAAAAAAACTTGTTTATTTATTTTTTTGGGGGGGGGCTAAAAAATTAAATATATGGTTGTGGGTGTAAGGGAATAAAAAACAAATGGGGTGGATTGGGGGGGTAACCCCCCAAAAAAAAAAAATGATGAGTTTAAAAAAAAAAACGGCAATGAAAAATCCCGCGATGAAAAATACCGCTGCGAAATAACGTAGAACCCTCTACGCTGCTGGGATGGGGATTGGCCTTCAGGCTGTCCCCCTGGGGATGTTTTACAGATCTGATATGGGGTTTGGGGTTGACTCATCCCTCTCCTTGCGGGTGGGAAGGGTCCTCTCTCTGCCCGCCATCCCCTGGTCATGCCTTTCAGACAAATCAAGTGTCTCGTTTCAGGCAGCTGATGTTGGACTTTCCTTGTGGGCTCCAACCTTGAGGATGGCTTCCAATTCTGATGTGGGCCTTCGAGCTGGCTAGTCCCTCACCTTGACTCCCTTAACCTATCTGATCTTAACTGTATGAGCGCGGTGGCCTTGTGAAATGACTGGCACCATTTATGGATTACCTTAAAGGGAAAGGAGAATCTAAGTTGGCAATTAATTCTAATTGTTTTTTACCCAGGATTCGAACCTGTGTTGCACTGCACCTGCCTTACCAATTTTTAAACATTGTTCCAGGAGTCCCGGGCTCAAAGGCAGCAGCAGCAGGGCCATCATGCCTTACAGTGGAGAGCCACAACCATGGCTTTCCCCCTGCCCGCATCAAAGGGAAAATTTGTGCTATGGAGGGAGTTGTTTCCAGTCACCTGCCATTAAAATCAAGTGCGAAAAAAATACAAGTACCAGAATCCTCAGAGTCAATTAACTTGCCACACCTGAAAAAGAAATGAAGACATGCCTGAAACAGCAAAGAAACTCAGCCTCGCTGAAGATTGATGGAGTCATGAAAACGTGCGTTTGGAGGAGAAGCTAATGACTAGTAACAGAGCGCCTGCCTTACCAATTTTTAAACGTTGCACTGCGTCATCTTGCTTCCAAGGCGAGCGCGTTGCCACTGAGCTATACTACTCGTGTAACAAGCCCCTGCCTTACACACATGCCATGGCAGGGGGGGCCAGGGGATCCTCTCCATGCTGCCTTGGACCCAGCATCACATGGCCTGTGACGGCCATTATGGTGACCCCAGCATTCACCAGCATAGTAAGGCAGGGGACTTCCTCAAAGACAAAAAACAATAATAAAAAAAAGGGGGGCTAAAAAAAAAGGATGAGGAAAGGGTCAGACAAAGAAGATTTTGGGGGGGTTTCAGGGAAAAAAATCGTCCAGTCTGAAAAATGGCGTAGGTCATTTGCCAAATATCTGTCACCCGACAGGGAGGTTTTAGGGGTGTGCATAGGGGTGTGTTGGGGGTGTTTATAGGGGTGTGGGCGGGGGTGTGGGCCAAGTCAGAAATGTTCAGTGGAGAAAAGACCGAAGGCTATTTTGAAAAAATAATCTTCAAGCTTTTCTCCCTCGAACATTAGAAACTCGGTCTTTCAACCCCGATCCATGAAATGATATACAAATGCAGCACTTTGGCGTTCCCGTGACCCTCGTTAGCAGAGGAGGCAGAGCCCCCAATGCAGGAAAAACAAGTGAAATATAGAACCGCCACAAGCACGAAACCGTATAAGGTCTTGAACTGACAAAGAAAAGCATCTTTACTGTTAAAAGGTCCCTCGGGCCCTCCCGCACAACAACCTCGAAAGTCCCTCTCTGATCCACCCTGCACTGAAGTCCTAAAATCCAAGGACTTCAGACCAGACACATGTGAAGTAAAGCGAGGATGCAGGGTTAATTCTACAAGAATGATCACACAAGATGACCCCAGTCCTGCTGCCTTGCCACCAGAAAGGGGATTTACTCAAGGCGATAGGGAGCCACCTAAATACAACCTCCTTCCTTTGGGCCGCTTCCTAGACCTCTCCTATCTACCTCCATGGCAGCTGCCCCCATCTTTCACCCCACAGGGCAAAGTGTGTCCGCTCACGTACCCAGGCACACACCTCCCTCACCCATCACTCGCCATTGCCCATTTTGATGCAATCCAACATTTGTTCGGGCTTACTCTTCGCTCACTTAATATATGGTTGGCTAGGCCACCGCGACCTCTGCGTGGCCTTCGAGAGTCAAGTCTGAGGCTGCGCCAAGGAATCAGTCACTAGGATGCTATTAAGAGGCTGTTGACACACAGTTCCGGGCTAGGCCTTCCCACCAAATTTTCATGCAATAATGGGAAGATAATTAAAGCTTTCTCAGCCGAGGAGGCAGATGTTATTAGATCAGTAAAGCGTATCGTTTCAATGCTCCAAAATGCACCATGGCACCTCTAGTTTGGGTGAGGAATAGCGAGCACCAGTGTGAATTCCTCGGCTGCCAGCCTCTGCTTTAGAGAAAGGAGGCGACCCCGAACATCCCACGGTAGTCCGCCAAGTCAATAATAGCCCTGCCTTCAAAGGGCCACTATGCCGGTAAACGTGACCCTGCTCTGAACTCGCCAGCTGCTGGAACCTGCACCGGTCCAGGTGTTCCCTGGAGGAGGTAGCATCCCACTAATAACCTCCCCCACCCACCCCACCCCACCCTCCCATTACAGGTGCACCCCACACATTCGCAGCATGGAAGACACATGCTTGAGGCATACTATAACCTGGGTAATAGAAGACCAGTGTACTCTACATTGGTTAGAACATGTAAAAACCATGTCAATCACATGCATGACCTTCTCGTTTTCATGGTATAATCAAATACGGGTAAATTTATAGCCACTTCCGTACTTCTATCCCTACAATTTTCTGGTTACCAACTAATAGGATTCTGCACAGCCGCCAGTATACTTCCAAAAGACACAAGAGCCCTTCCAATGAATAATCACAGGGGTGTGGGGAGGACACCATTTAATGCAGCGAAACAAACCTCCCCAGCCATAAAAGCTTTTGTGTAAAGAAGGTTGTGAAGTTGTGTTGGTCTTGCACTTGGTTGCAGCACACAGCAAATGAATCAACACACAGGTCAGTTCTTTGTCACGAGAGATTGGGGGAAAAGAAGGGTCACGAAGAACAGGAAGAGTTGCCCGGCCCTTGTGTGCAATGGCTACAAGAATACAAACATGGATGTACAGAGAAGTACATCATGGTAGTTTGAAATATCCATACCTTACGTTTTTGTAGTAATACAGATAAAATCTTTGAAGTGTTTGGAGAATAATGTAACTCAAAGGAAGAATTGCTGGAGGTTGGGCAGAGAGGTTGTGTTAGATTGAATAACGGGTAGAACTGTACTAAGGCGGTCAAGGTGAGCTGGTCCTTCTAAAGCAATATGATTGAATCCGTTCAGGGAATCACTGTAAAACGGAAGGACCCTTCTATTCGGTGAACTTAGAATTGTGTAGAAGAATCATTGTAATTATAATATGTCTTGTTATAGTCACATTTCCTTTTCCTCCTGATGAAGCTCACTTGCAGCGAAACGCGTGTCTAAGAAAGGTCATAAAAAACACTGAATAATCAATATTCGAATATCTCAGGGCAATAATGACCAGGTATTAAAGTGCACCAATGGCCATCAAATGGGATACATTAACAACATTCACAAAATCAGAGTCGAATGGATCATATACCGATGCCCAGAAAGGGTGTCAGCAGGGTCCCCAAGCTGAAGAAAGAGGCACCTGTTCGATTAACCTTCTTCGAGCCATATCATGTGGATTAAATCAGGACCATGACCTGGAAGCTCATGTTACTAGAGAAAAAGAACCACACATGTGGATGATACATAGGACAGCACAATCAACATATAGAAGAAGACACAGGTTTCCTTTGATGCGCTCAACTGTGACACTACACAGCTGGGTAAACAACTGTATCAACAATAGATTTGTAGTTTGACGCAGGTTATGGGGCTAGGCACCACCAGAAAAATGTACATAATAATGTGCAGCATATTCAAGGCCGCATGCTCTGGTTACCGAGAACCGATGCTTTATGCCGCAACTGCAGTGGCACAATTAACATCATTCGTGCTGGTGTCAGCACTTCGGATTAGAAAAAAGAAAAGGCATTGCCTCTACTATTTTCTAATCCGAAGTGCTGACCCCCGCAGGCAGCCCTTTAATCGTGCAGCGTTGCTTCATAAAAAGGGATTACTGTTGTGTGTTGGGTCTTTACTCTGAAACAAAAGGAGGGGATTGGGTAACGCAGCCTCCCTCCTGCTTGCAGGGATTAGAGAACTCTGAAGGGCAACCCATTGCCAACGCAGCTCCTTGAATGAAAGGGCCACCTGCTGGGTGACAGAGTCACAGAAGGAGAGCTGGGGAGCACTGGTGTCACACCTTTAGTGTGCTCAGCCTCTCCTTTTGTTTCTTCATCACAGGCTTTGAGGCCATGATTTGGAAAAAAATGATGCACTGGCCTAGTACCATTACAGTTCTACAAACCCAAATTCCTTCCAGGAAAATAGAAAAGGGGCATTGCACATGTACCTTTTCTATGTCCACAGTGAACAGCACAGGTGGCGCGCCAGAGAGGAGTCACAAGTCTAGCAAGTGGTAACGGGTTGATGCTGGGTGAGGCGGGCGCTTCATGGGGTGGCCTACGGGCGAGAGGAAAGAGGGTGGTCCGGGCTAACAGTAAAAGGAAGCACACGCAGTGGCGATGGCCTGTATATATATATATATATATATATATATATATATATATATATATATATATATATATTATTCCTTACAAGGAAAATAGCTAAGTTACATTTATTTTGCTTTATTTCTCATTCTCAGGCGTTATTGCGAACGTGTCCTGAGGTGCTGTTGCCAGGCTCGAATCAGTGTTGACTCGCTTTCTGAAGACTTGTGAGTTTTAGAGAATGTCAATAAAGGTGTCATATTTCACCATACATATATGCACGTATGTCAGAGCGAGCGCTCTGCTCGCAACTTAAAAGCTATTAAACGTAAAAGTATGAAAGTTGAAAATACAGTAACACTTTTTGAACACATGTACTCAATGAAGGATTGTAGTGATAAAAAAAATGAAACATTTTAATTGCAGAATCAGTGAAATTCCCACCACCAGTACAAACTGGATTCCAGTTTTGAGACTCCGAATTGAGCATCAGTTCAATGAGAGGCATCCGGGAACCATGGATGCAGCCCATTGATGGTCCTTTAATGTTGAGAGAAACTAAAATAAACTGGTTTATTTAGTTATTTAATTGCAGATAGACAGCTTCTAAACATTATCTATTTTGGCAGATACCAGAACCTAAATATTCAGATAAGGTGATTTAACACAACCAAACCACATGTTAAGTAAGCAAGTTGGGGTTCATTTAGTCATCGGAAACACCACACTGCCTCTCATCCGCCAACACAGCACTGATTCTGGAAGAGTTTGCAATGGATCAGTAAAACCGTGGAGCGGGCAATGTCCGAAAGCCATCCTTTGCTATGGATATTCCTATAACCCGCAGATCCTAAATACTGATGGGGTGTATGAAGAACACTCGGATCTAGGAAACAGTGGAGGGGGTGGGGGTGCCCTCAGCAACCCCCACCATGATGGTTCGAGTATGAAGCTATCAGACTCCTCTGGCTAAGGTGATGGGCACCACAAAGGTAGTCTTTCTGGTTGGCTCAGGTTTAAAGAAGCCGCGTCTTTTAAGGGCTTGAGTCGGCAACAAGGAATATCCAAATAGAGCATAAACAGTCCCTAACCTATGGGGCAGGGCATGAAGGAACCTTTGATGGCTTATTTTTAACAGGATAAAAGGGTACCTGACCACTGTTTCATGCTGACATACACGCATACCAACTTGGCTAGCCGAATTCGGCTGAACATCCAGGGACTGTATTGACTGGAAAAGGGATTCATACAACCATTCTCAGCCCTTTGGGGGAATCTCAGGTCCTAGGACTTTTGCAGAGACTTTTAATCTGTGGGGGGAACGGAGCACCTGCATTTTTACATTTTATGTGCGTCATGTAAAAATTATCAAGAAATAAAACCGCTTTCTTTTAGTCCAACTCATGGAACTGGGAAGATCAGATAGTCCAGCTCATGGAACTGGGAAGATCAGATAGTCCATCTCATGGCACTGGAAATATCAGATAGTCCAGCTCATGGAACTGGAGAGATCAGATAGTCCAGCTCATGGAACTGGGAAGATCATAATTTTGCAATGGAGTTTTCATGTTGTACAGAGAAGAGTGTGGGAAATGGTCGGAGATATTGTAAGGTTGGGAATCGGTGTCTGACCAGATCAAATCACCCATGCTGAAATAACAGAACACACATGCTCTCTGGCTAACCCGGAAGCAGAAATCGATGAATTCTCACGGATCGCATGTAGGGTTGTCCAACTCCAGGACTTGAGGGCCGGAACCATGCTGTGTTTTCAGGATACCCCTCATTAATATTCAGAAGATACATTTGCATGCAATGATTATACACATTTTTCCTCCTGAATATTAATGAGGGATATCCTGAAAACCGGTCAGGATTCCGGCCATCAAGGCCCGGAGTTGGACTACCCTGCCAGAGATTACACAGTGTCCCAGCAACAGGCCCATGCTTTACCTTACCACAAACCTGACTCTACATCCCATGCACTCGAAGATCACGTGCTGCTATATTCAAAAGGGCAAAGTATTGGTCTATTCTCTCCTGGTCATTGCTCGCGCCCTGCACAGCGCATTTTCTCCAGGCCGAGTTGGCATTAATCTCATGGCAAAAAGGCTGAGCGAGCATCCCAGAGGTCCACACGGCCTCTTTTTGCTTGTGCATCCAAGCGTCCTCCTAGTTTTTGCAAGCAAGGGATCAGAAGCATAGCTTTGATATGGCAGGGACTTGCCCACCGTTGGCTAAAGGACTAGGCCCCACCAACCAGAGAACCTTCTGCTCATCTGTCTTCTTCCAAACTCCACCTGAAATAGCCAATAGGCCAATTGGGGAATCCTGGAAGCCAATGAACACAAGGCCAGACAAGTCATATCAACTAGGCAGACAAGTGTTTAGACGTGACTGCAAGGCTCAATATAGCTGTAGAGACAATGAATAAATATCTAACTCAGCACACGCACTACCCTGTGCAGGCACCTGTCCAAAACAAACACAACTGTGTGTACTTATACTGCCATCACTGTGCATTGACATTCTCATGAAACAGGCACACAAATAGAATTCTACAACAATATCTGCATGACACACACAGAGCTGTGCAGTTACACTTCTTACATTCACCCCCTGTGGAGTTTGACTCCTACAGCACACGGTCCTTTGCATGCTGCACTTTTATAACACACTTCTCTGTGCAGCAAAAGGCCTTTAACAAAGAGACCTACACAGAGACACTCGCATAACACAAACCGCACACTCCTACGTCTGCTGTACAGTTACATTGTTAAATGACATGCACACCTGCACAGTTTGATCTCAATGTACCATTTTCATATGTGTTTCCGCAAATGGCGAAAGAAACATTGGGCTTCATCACAAGTTTGGTGGTAATTCGTCAATAAATCTACCAAATTACTGACAAACTAGATTACTGTTAATGCCACTCAGGACAATGGGTTTACCGCGGGATTACAAGTGGTGGTAACACCAGATTTTTGGAATCCATCGGACTCCATGGGGATTTTTGGCAGATTTACCACAGGGGTATTTACCGCGCAATAAATCCGCCCATTTTTGGAGTAGACTAGTAGACGCAAATCTCCAATTTTTTTTACCTCCAATTTCATAATGGAGCGGTGTGGTAAATACTGTGGTAATTCTGTTATCACCAAAAAGGTGGCAGTAATAGAGTTACTACCCATTTGTACCGCACACCGGAACTTGTCATGAGGGCGATTACGTTTTCAAACTGTGCTGTTATGCTAGTTTATGCTGTGTGCCCGGTTATGCTATGTTATTTTTGGCACGTATTGTTATGCTGCACTATGTGGGTAGGCTCTGATAATGATGACAGGGTGACTTTGCTGGGCCATGTTTTTCTGGTATGTTATGTTTTGCCAAGCTATGCGCTTATGCTATACTTGGCAATGTCATGTGATGACGTTTGGGGTGTGGATTGTTTACCATTGGGACATTTCTTACTGGATACGTATTTCAAAGCCAATGCAGACGCCACACCTGTAACCAGCTGCACTGCAATAGTCAGATGAAACGTATTAATTGGTCCTGCAGCTTCACTTAACAGCTGCCCGAGTTACGCTCCTTTGCAACCTGGAATCAAACAACATAACCTTTATACATTGGTAAAGGCACAGCCACTCCAAATAAAAACATAGTAGTTATCAATATTGCTAAAGTGAAGGATGTCCAGACTGTTCCACTAATGCAATTATCGGTTATGCAATTTACCGCTTAATCATATTATGCATTCAGGACACAGTCCTCCAATCCTGCGGATCTCCTTCTCCTCTGCGCTTCAAAGACATACCCAGGTCCTTTCTAGGGGCGGGAAAATCGGGAGCCAGCCTAGGGCACAGTTGGGGCTTGGGGGGCGCTCTCTGCAAAGAGCTGACTTTGAGGGCCTGACCCTCATGTTGCCTTCCATTTGCAGATAAGTAAGACCACATTTTGTTTACTTTTGACCTTCCAAAATGTTTATCTCACTAAGACTTTTCATGCCAAAGAACCCTCCCCACAGTTCCAACAAGTTCAGAGTTATGACATTGTGAAGATCACCAAATTGTACCCTAATTCAAATTCAGCCTTTTTTCTTTTAAATATACACATTTGGGCAGGGTTAATAGCTATTGTTCCGAAAAGCTTAGATGTACAAAGCGTGGGGCTGCAGTCAGAGGGTTTTTTGCGCATGCGCATCGGCGTGGGCGACTTGTCAGCCTAATGGCAGGTCATCCCCTTTTCTATGTAGAACGTGCAGCCATTGGGTCTCCCTACACAGCTAACTCACTAGCGACCTCTCTAGCTCGTCCAAAGTAACTGCGGGCTGTAGCAAGTGAACTTCTCCCAGACACACGGTTCACTGCTCATCTATCCCCTGCGTCACTGCAGCCCACCGAGTCAGTGACACAGACTACGTGGAGGCTGGAGGATTTCTGCCCCATGGAAAAACCCGGTGGGAGTAGAGTCTGAGCCCGCTTGGAGGCATTCTATGGACGATTGTGTAGCATCAGGAGTTGTAGTCCGGGAGGGCAGAGGCAGGACCAAGGTGTGGGGAGGGAAGTGACGCAAGGGGAAGGCAGTCTGTACTAAAAGGGCGAGGAATAAAGATGTTCTGAGTGAAGCTCTGTCTCCGCCTCTCTGTTCCCGCGCTGCGAGCCGCGCGCGTGCTTGACCTGGCGACCAGAGGACCCAGTCTAGATATGATGGCAGATCTTGCAGATGTGTCTGCCACCTACCTAGAACAGACAAAAAGTAGGGCCATCAGCTGTGTACTGGAAGGTCATTAAACACACCAGTGTGACATTCCTGTTGTGACACGCGTAACCCCTCGAGTGAAGAAGGTGTAAGGTAATCATTGAAGGCCCCGTTTTTTATTTTTCTGAAACACAGTATTCCAAATTCTTCCAAGAAATAGATGCCTCTTAAAGTGGTTCTTGCTTGAATTCCTTTTCCTTAACGTTTGTTTTGCGAATTATTGCCATGACAGTTGTGTAAAGCCTGCTGATTTAAAAGGTGGCATGGAATCATTTGAGGTCCATTCAGTGCCCTGAGGCCCTTAGAGAATTCCCAGGATTGTACTTTTTCATGCTCTGAAATTAAACTTGTGCTTACAAATCCCACATATTTGGAGGAGCAAGCTGTCTGCCCTGCACTGATGTTTTTAGAGATTTAGGGACATTTGTGTGGAACTAGCTTTGCAGTGAAATGACAACAGCGTCAATTATTTGTTCAGTGAGTCCGATATGTGCAGCAAAACATGCATACACTTCCAACTTCTCTGAAGAAATAGACTACATTACAAATAAAAAAAACATTTTCTAGAACTGAAAACTACCAGTTAATGCAATTTACGGTGTATTTAGCTTTGCTGCGGGAATGGAAAATGTGTTGCACATCAACAATATCAATAAGACTTGTTGAAATACTGACCAACAGCAGATGTGTTTGCTGCACACGAATGACATCTCAGCTTGTCCCATTTTCGGATGTTCTGTTAGTTCTTGCTTTTTCACTCCCATCAGATTGCACTCTGGTATATGCAGTCCTGGGTTTTAAACTGGCAAAATACAACTTTACCAGGATGCAGAATGGTGTCAGCTAAAAAGCCAGACTTGACAAACATCCATCCTTTAACCAGAACAATGAAAGCTGCAACTCGTAAATGTATAGTTTGAAGAGCACGCTTTTGCAAACTGTGCACTCAGAAAACATGGGCCTTACAGCCAGGTTTCCCGGGTAACAGCTAGCAATTCTGTGTTTGCCCGTCAGTTACCAGACAGGTGGGCATGAGTCAAATCATCCGTACTCGTATCATCCTCAGAAAGATCGAGTTGCTGGCATATATGGGAAACAATCCTCCTCACCCTAGGTGGCGATGGATAGCTCATGGGCAATGCGTTTGTCTTGGAAGCAAGACAACACACAGCAACGCAGGTTTGAATCCATGTCTCCTTGGAAACCATCTCAGGTATTAAATGCATTATAAAAGAACAATTCTAATGATAACTACACCATTGACTCCAACACGCTGAACGCCCTTTACCCCACTATAGCAACATTGATGGCTTCCCGCCTCCTCTGCCTAAACGATGACAAGACAGAAATCCTCCTGGTTGGTTCCCAAACCATAATCAGTAGGTTAGGCAATGACTACAATTCCTTCACCATAGACTGGGGGCACACTTGGACGCTACCCTATCGCTCCAGTGGCAGGTCAACGCTGTCGCTTCCTCTGCTGCTTAGACTACCAAATTGATCAATGCTAGCAGACCCTTTCTATCATCAGATAGTACCCTCACCATCAACCGAGCACGCATTGGCTCAAAACTGGATTACTGTAATGCTCTTTTGCACCACTGCTCGAAATATCAATAAACTCTTCAGAACAATGTTCTCAGGGCAGTGCTTAACATCACTAAGAGGGAACATATCTCGGTGGCAAGAAAAAACGCTCACTGGTTACCCATTGTGAAGTCATCATGATGCAAGACAACAGACTCAAAGTTCAAACAAAAGATCTTTATGAACTCAAATGTCAGGATGGTTCAATGCCTAACTTGCCCTATACTAAGGTGGGATTTCCCTACCTAAATGAACTAAGGATAATCTGAGTCAGTAAGTTCAACTTAAAAGTCTGTCTGTGTCCAAAACCTATACTTGCTCTCACAACTAAAGCTAAACAATGTGTAGCGTTGTCAACAACCAAAGAAACAGTGTTAAAACTAAAGTTCAAAGCTTCTTCCAGCTCCTGGTTGGCTCTTAGCTCCCTTCCCCAAGTTCAAGACAGTTTCAACAAAATGGCCTTGGGGTTCCTGTCCCCAAGTTCAACCCAGTTCCACAGAATGGTCTCAGGGGTTCCCCTCCCCAAGTTCAATACAGTTCCACATGTTTCAAATTCACAATCGCATTCCCTTATTTAGCTTGCCTTTGCGTTTTGCCACTTGAACAATCTTAGGCCGACCAGCCTCAGCCTCTAGACCTCTCTTAGTTTACTCCAAGTAAGGGCTCCTCGACCGAGGCGCAGTTGTCAGACCACACGGTCCCCCCATCACAGGACGCGCAACCAATAACCCATGGCACTTTGCAACAGTTCATTCCTTCTCATAGGACTTCCATGACAACGCAGGTTTCTTTTCAGCACCTGAGTCATAAGTCCAAATATGCGTCTGATTTACTTTAGTGGCTCCTTGCCTTGACCATCATGTGACTCCCACACACCTTCCTTTGTGGTATTTCTCCTAGTTACCGCCTTGCTTCTACACTATCCAATAGTGTGTGTTCTTTCATTCATTTCCCTTTGTCTGCAAATGCACATCACATTCTGTTTAATTCGAGTGATATTCTCAGATCTTTTCCTTTGTTCAGCATTCAACTCTCATTACGTTCTTCACAACTTTTTTGGTATTGAATACTTCATATTGGGTCTACAGACACCTTTTCCATGTCTTTCAAAACTCCTTTCATTCTTGAGAACTTGCACAGTACTCAATAGTTCAGAATGGGTCCCCAGATTCCCATCAGCCGCTATACACACCATGCCCCTGGATCTCCCTGGCCTGAGTGATGCTTCCCTGTCACTCACTGGTGTGCAGCCTCTCTTCTGGGTGCTCTGGTTTCGATCTCGCCTTCTCGCTGGCTCCAGCGAGCGGCGCTTGCCTCTTCCAGACCTTCCGGCTGCATTTGGCGGCTTCTCTGTGTTCCCAGCCTGTTCTGGCCTCTGTATCTTTCTGGCTTTTCTGCGGTCAGTGTCCTTTGCACCAGCCCATACTCTGCCTGCTCCACATCAGCTTGCTGCGCTCTCCTGCCCAGCTGGTTCTCTGCTCCTCGGCTTTCTTCCTCTTTTATACACCTGCAATCATTTAACAGGTTTCAGGGGAGAGTTCTTAATTCGTATTGCCTGACCACAGTTATTGTGGCATGCCTGACCCTCACAACAGTCCTCAGGCCTCCTCCCCGTCTCAGTAACAGAGTGTTGAAATAACGTCTTAGTGTACACTACTCCTAGTCGCTGCGTCCTCGTCCCAGTACTATGATGGATTGAATGGGGGGAAATGATGGGAGATGGTTTGTAACAGCCTATAAAGGTTGGGGGAGGGGTAGTTTGGTTCTCACCAGAAAAGAGGGGATACCATGTCTCGCCTGCGGATATCCTCTCCCCAAACCCCAAAGACCCTCCACCCAGGAGATCCTGCCTCGTATCTCCACCCCCAGGGTCAGGATTCAAAGCAATGGCCTTTCCCTGGTCACCAGAGAAGAGGATCTAAGGGGAGTAAAACTGCTGCAAAAAGCGCACCAACCAACTGAGGTACCTTACAAATTATATTCATATCATCTGTGCTGTGGGTTTGCTTTCTTCAGAGTAGGTGAACAATAAGATTTGACATGAGAAATGTTATTCTGGAGGGGTAAGTTATGTCAAATCAAAACTAATGCGATGTAATGAAGATGGGGTATGTGGAGCACTACTCCCCCCATTTGTGGGGGCCTACTGTGCACTTGAAAAGTGGTAGATGCGAAGACTGGGAATTAATCCTGCCCACTACCATTGCTCCGGGCATCCGCGCATGCCATCATTATTTAGCCCGTCTCCCATTACAGAAGGGCACCATCCAGCTGCATACCAGTCTTGGTCCTGCCACAAATGTGTGGCCTCTTAAGGTTTCCCAAAGCAGGCCCAGTGGTTATTTATTTTAAACCTTTCATCCACCACTTTTTAGTTTTGGTGGAAAGAGATGGTCTTTGTAAAATCAAGGCCTTGCCAGCGTCAGGCACATTCCTCAGATGTCATTTCGTTTGAGGTGAACATTTAGCTTGTTTTTATACCTTTGCTGCTGCAGTTCTATTTCGCATTCCACAGCACTGCAAATGGCATTACTATTAGCCAATGTAATGAGACTCAAATAGATAACCTTGGCAGGGCGAAGGCCTGAGATAGTCCTGATGGCATTGAACCTGTGACATGCAGAGTGACAGCCAGATCTCAGCATCAAGCCCTTAACTCACTGAGATGCGCTCAGATTGTCTTCTAATCTTTGCAGAGGGCTAGCATAAATATTGAATTTGTGAGAGGCCATTTCAATTAGTGTTTGCAGCTTCCAAACTGGTGGTACTGCCGAACACTAGGAGTGGTGCCGGGTGTATTCTTTCACTGGCTGCCCACAGAGAGAGAGCGCGCGTGTGACTAGTATCATTTGCTCAGAATGGCTTTTCTGTGGGCATGCTGTGCTTTGTTTTTGGTTAGTGTGCTCGGGAGCATCACCCTTCACCATCTACATGGCATTGAGCACTACATTAGTCTGCCAGGAAGTTGTGTTTGCGCAACATGTGTGCTCCTT
This sequence comes from Ambystoma mexicanum, assembly GCF_040938575.1. Taxonomy (NCBI): domain Eukaryota; kingdom Metazoa; phylum Chordata; class Amphibia; order Caudata; family Ambystomatidae; genus Ambystoma; species Ambystoma mexicanum. The sequence continues at coordinate 1,411,879,733 of NC_090934.1, read as the reverse complement.
TTTGGCTGTATTGAAAGGAAACCCTGGCCTGCTCGCATTGTTCCCTGGCTTTCATAGCATTCACTTTAAAATGTGCCTGGATACTGCAACTGTGGGCGCTATTCCAAAGTGATGCACTGCCAGCTGTATAGTCTTCGCGCGTGAGAGGGAGAGAGAGAGAGCAGTGCTGGGGATTCAGGTGTGTTTTTTGTTACAGGTGCCGGGTGGGATTTGACGTGGTCTTTTTTTGTTGTGTTGGAATGTTTAGCTGGTTATTGCACGTATTTGGTGCTGTCGAGGAGTGACAGATTACCCACTCCTATGGAACCTGCTGCTGTATTAGTTGCGTTTGAGAATTTTTCATGCATCTAGATGGTCAAATGTTGCTATAGTGTGGTACAGTGAATGTTCAGTGTCCGGCTTTAGGGTGACCAGATAAAAAAAAAACAAGGACAGGCCATAGACATAGAAGTAGGACTAAACTAAACAAATAAAACATCACTCTTCTATGTCGCTGGACTGTTGCTATGAGGGGTGGGTGTGCTCACAGGTACACTCCTCTCATTGGAGGAGAGCGGGCGGGAAGGGGAGGGGGAGTTAATGGTCGCATGAAAAGTATTCACGCCCCCGTTCAAGTGCAGGAAGATTCGCGCCAGGCCCGATTTCGGGATTTTGAAATCAGGTCCCGGCAAAAACCGGGACCGTAGCCACCCACCCTTCCAATCCCGGAACAGGGTTTATAAAATGAAAAAAAACTCCCGGGACTGAGGGTGATTTCCCAGGACTCTCCCGGGAAAACTGGGACGTCTGGTCACCGTACCTGTCTTCATAATTGAGTGTGCCTAAATAGTAGCTGTGTTTCTACTTGTACATTTTAAGCTTTTGGATCAGGGGTGTTTCTTTATCGACAACACGTGTGGAAAATACATTGTTACAGATAGTGCTAGACAGCTAAGGTGTATAAATACACATTTATTGTCTTTATATGTACATGTTTAAAAATCATTTCAACCTTTACAAAATCGAAAAAAAGGACAAGAAACATTGTGAATATTTAGCACACCTACAAACGCTCAGCAGAAAACACCTTCTCAAATGAAATCTCTCTGATACAAATTGAATGCACGGCTAAGGAAATTACATAAGATAATAAATGAACTATCGATTTCCTCTCTTTACCAGTGCCGTATAAAATCTAAAAACTCAAAGTGCTTCAAAAACCCTAAAGCAGCCGAAGTGACCGATGTACGTTATCCGCCCAACAATCGATCCCAAATTCTCACAATAGGATCAAAATGACAGACAAATTTACTGAAGTATAAAATATGTTGAATTTTTAACGAGGGCAATAAACAATTACATGCCTCAAGGTTCCCACACTATCAGTATCATCACAGAATCTACAAAAGGCCTGTTCTGGGGGGAGCTAAGGTGGGGTTACATTTCGCCTTAAAAGAAAAGACCTGGTAAGGAGAATATCAAACCGAAATCTCAAAGTCTTGGCACAACAAACTACTCGGAAAGATGTACATTTAAGGAGCCAAGGTACCCAGTGCCTTATGTTCAGACTTAAGATGCAAAAGGGACAATTATGCATTAGTAACCGGTGAAGGCCAAACAGATTGTTATAAACAATCTGATTGGCCCTCGCCAGGTCCCTGCCACCACGACAAAGACATTCCTGCTACAGGCGCTTCGAGCACTGCGTTCCTCCAAGTTCCTTTCCATTGTTCGTCTGGCCGCCATGGAAAGGGCGAAGGGACTATCTGTAGTCCCTTCTCCTGGATCCATGGCAGCCATTTTTTTTTTCTTTTTCTCAAACTGAGAAACAGCGTTCAGACCGTTTCGGAAACTCGAGAAAAAACACTATTACTACCCGGGTACAACGTCCGCGGGGAAATAATAGCAATAGAACCTTCGGAGGGGGGGGCATTGCCGGTCTGGCAATGCCCCCGGGACTATGTTAAAGCCCTTGTTTCACTCAGGCTTGTAACAATGGGCCCAGAGACATTACCAGATCGGTAATGCCCCCCTGTCGGATTCTATCGCTTTATGAAAAGATTCCTGCATTTTAATCCAATCTTGATGATAGAAAGCCATCTTAACCCGAAGCAGATTCTCCACTAAGTCAGAGCGCGGAAAGCCCACTTCCAATACAATTGCAGTACATTTCCCAGCAGATCTCTTGATGGAGCCCTCCCTTTGTGTTTGTAAAACAACCGAAAGCTCCATAAACAGAGAGTGAGTTGGTCCAATCATTATTTTCCGAAACAACATAAGAAGGCCACTGGCGTTAAAAAAAAAAATAAAAAAAAGAACTTTTTTTTCCAACTTTATTTTACATTTTCTTTTTGTATTCACTCTGCATCTATAAAGAAATGATTTCTGTAACAGAAATATTTTCTTTATGAAGGCCGAGTGAATACAAAAAGAAACTTTCTTTTTGAAGTACGGGGGCTACCCCCACCCCATGACATGAAGATCCTAGGCTGGAGGCCTCCAGGTCGTGGGGTGGGGGGCCCTATGACTTCAAAAATAAATAGTTTATTTTTGAAGTCACTCTGGCTTCATAAAGAAATTGTTTCCATTATGGTTCAGTCCTTAACGGAAATAATTTCTTTATGAAGTCAAAGTGACTTAAAAATGAAACAATTTATTTTTGAAGTATTATGGCTCCCCTCAACCCCATGATGAGTGTGTGTGAGTGTATGGTGAAAGAGTGCACACAAATGTGTGGGTAGCTGGGTATGCGTGTGTGCGTGTACAGTGAAAGGGTGCACACTTAAATGTATGGGTGGCTGCCTGGGTGTGCCTGTATGGTGAAAGGTTGCACACTTAAATGTAGGAGTGGCTGCCTGGGTGTGCCTGTATGGTGAAAGGTTGCACACTTAAATGTAGGGGTGGCTGCAAGGATGTGCCTGTATGGTGAAAGAGTGCACCCTTAAATATGTGGATGGCTGGGTGTGCCTGTGTATATATGGTGAATGGTGTGTGTGCTTGTGTTCACATGTGCAACAAAACCTACATTTCAGGGGGGCTAACCCTTCAAATGTTGGGAGAGGCCCTAACTTCACGTGTGGTGGGGAGGAGCAAACTTATTTGTGTGGGGGCATCTAACTTCTTTACGCATTTTAATGAGACTATTCTAGTGCAGCTTCAATATTACAAGCAGTTCACTCTCTCCTTTAAGTCTGAAAGCACCCACTTATGGACTGCTGTGAAAATGACTGGTCTCCTGTTCCCTCTATACCCTTCCAATCACTCACCTGGCATGCAAGTACTAAGCCCACATCACAATTTCAATTGCTTAAAAAATGTGGCATTTGAATGCAGGTACTAACAGTGAAATGCTGTACATTAGTAATTGCTGGGCCGGGCCCTTATTAACAGCGAAACCCAGGTGCTGTTTAACATATGTGTCCTTTTCTGTCCAGCAAATGATCTGTAGGTCAGCCAGGTCAAGTCAACATAGCCCACAATTTCAGTGGGGGGAGACTGCTGAAGTCCAGTCACCTCAGTGGTGTTGCACCACTACTTGTGTTTAATGCCTTGATTACTTATTGGTAATCTTCATTACACCTAGCCCTATTCTTCCTCATCCCAGTACTTGTGTATGAGGCAGTACTTGTGTATGAGGCGCTATGCCTCACACACAAGTACTGGGCTAAGGTAGAGGTACCATAAGGTAATGCCTGACTTAGCTACCTGTAATCCTCATTACTCCTAGTCCCACTCTTCCTCATCCCAGTACTTACCAGTGAGGCAAGGAGCCTCATACATACGCACTGGGACAAGGAAGAGGGACGTGGAGGTAATTCTGGGCCAACGGGATGATTTTGGAGGTTGGGGTAGGGGGTGGGAGGGGTGCCGTTGTGCAATGAATCATAATGGTCGTCCATGTCCATGCTAAGCAGAAGCAGCCATGATATGTGGTATTAGTGGCTAGAGAGGCATGTTAATGCAGCCAGTCTAGTCATTCCTCAGTTTGGTATGACTTGTTTTAACTGGGCATTTCTGATAAAGCAGTCCTGCTAAGTGTAATTACCTGGCTAGACTGGCATTCGGGTTCTGCCAGACTAGCCATTTCTTACTGCGGCACTGTATATTTTTCTGAGCATCTGTGATAAAATTATATATGCTATGATATGATAAGTCATATATAACGCACCTGTACACAAGTGTTTTTAGGCACGACAAGACAAGGGAAGGAAAACCGAGGGAGGACAAGACAAATGATCTTACTAAGCCTTGTGTCATTTAGATTGTGCAAGTGCGAGAATGAGAAGTGCAAGGGGAAAGGGAGGGGGAAGTGCAAGGGATAGGGGAGGGTACAACAGGGCAGCAATGCTCAGAGTAAGTGCAGCCAGGGCAGCGTGGCTCTGGGTACTGCAAGGAGAACACGGGACTGCAGGGTTACAGTTACAGCCCCTAACTGCATGGTAGGCCTGGAGGCAGTGCAAGGGTGACTGATCAAGAGTGAGCTTGGACTCAGTGAAACTGACTGTAGCCATGCAAGCAGTTGGTACAGCGGACAGGTAGGTCAGGTAGGTCAGCAGGGGAGGGAGAGAGAGGAAGGTTTTGAGCTGCTTCCAGAACTTCAGGCGGTCCGGCTCAAGTTTGAGAGGGGCAGGGAGGCCATTCTGGAGGGAGGCACCTGCAGGGGAGAAGGATCTACCCCCACCCCCGTCCACTCTCTGCCTGGAGAAGCATCTAACCCTTACGGCTCGAGAAGGAAGGTATTTTGGAAGAGAGCATTGAATGTAGTGTGGATCCCAGCCCCACAAAGCCTTGTGGACAATGCAAAGTTCCAACAGCGAGCAAACAGCAACATCCAGAGGAATCCAGGCACAAGGAATCAAGTAGGAGAAATCCAGGAACTGTGCACTAAACAAGAAGCTCACAGGATTTAATCCTTTAAATATTAAAGAACCTTGACAAAATCAAGATTTGTAATTCAAGTGGAATGAATTAATCCACTTCAACAGCTACATGATAATATGATCACCTCCAATGTGAGAGAACTATAACAACAACAACACAATTGTACAGAATTATTTACCCTCCTGATGAACCACTGATCATAAGTGGAGAAACACGTGTAGAGGGCAGTTATGCATGTTTAAAGAATTTGAGAAATAATATGCAACTAATCTGTGAAGACAACAGAAATTGCTAAATAAATCTCCTGTTTGGAGTGCCTGTCAACAGTGTTTGTATCTTTTATTAAGGACAATGCAAAGGGTCTTGAACTTGATCCTTGCAGCCACCGAGAGCCAGTGGAGGGATTTCATGGCTGAAGAGATACAGTCCCTGGGCTTGAGGCCAAGGATAAGTCTTGCTGTCCTGTTCTGGATGAGTTGCAGAGGACGGAGAGTAGAGAAAGGCAGATTGAGAAAGTGGCTGTTGCAGTAGTCCAGCCTAGAGAGAACCAGAGATCTGGAGACAGTGAGCTTCTGGGGGAAAGTTAGAAAGGGAAGAGTCCCTTTGAGGAGGTCCAGCTGGTAGTGGGACTTCTTGGCGACGTCCGAGATGTGAGGCGAGAAAGAGAGAGTGGAGTTGAAGATGACACCAGGAATGAGCGAGAGAGGAGAGTAGGCTGAGGGGAGCCTGAAGGAAAGCTGGGTGTAATCCGCATAACACTGCAAATTAGAGGAGAAGGTAGATATCAGGTGGGCCAATGGGGCCAAGTAGAGGTTGAAAAACCAGGGGGAGAGGATAGAGCCCTGGGGAACGCCACAGGTAGAGAGAGGTGGCAGAGTGAAAGGGACCAAGTTGGACCTGGGAGGGGCGGTCCAAGAGGAAGGAGGTCAACCACTCCAGGGCCTGATCGATGATGCCCAGGTTCTCACAGAGTCAATTGATCGGGATGACGTGGCTGACCATGTCGAAAGCAGAGGAAAGTTCCAGGAGGATGAGGACAGAAGGAATGCTGGAATCAAGGTTAGAGATCAGATCTTCACAGGTGTTCAGTAGAACAGTTTCCGTGCCTCTGGCAGCTCTTAAGCCAGACTGATGGTCAGGGAGACAACCAACAGATTCAGTGTGGAGAATAAGCTGGTAGTTGGCCACCTTTTCCAAGAGTTTGGGAGAGGGGAAAGTTCTAGTGGCAAAAGAATGATTACAGAAATCGGCCAAGGCTGGATCATGGGTGTCAATGTGGTCTTTTATGGTTCTGGAGGAGCAGGCGAGCACCTGTTTTGACGACACTTCCATAGATAGGTCTTGTCTAGAAACCTTATTAGGTGTTAGAGAGAAGTAGGAGAAAGGAGGAGGAGAGGGAGAGATGGCCAAAGGGGGCCGAGAGAGGGAGAGGAAGAGGAGATAGTGGACAGGATGTCCTGAGTTTTAGCAGTGAAGCGAGAGGCCAAAGCCATACAGAGGGCCTGTTGAGGGAACAGGAGAGGGAGAAACCACACAGGATTGGCCAGTTCCTTGCAGATTTTAAAGAGTTTGGCCATGTTGTTAGAGGCAGCAGAGACGCTGGCTTGAATGTGTGCTCTCTTCTTGATGAGTCTCATTGCTTTGACTGGAATTTTGGTGCAACCAGTCTAGGTATGTCTTAATGTGGCCTGACATGCTTTACTGTATTGTTATTATGTGTCTACACTGGTCTACATTGTGCAGCCAGTTGGACATGTTTTCATTGTGGCATGGCATTTTTAATAGCAAAGCATTAATGTTCATGTGCACTGTTGGTGACTTGCATGTATTGGATTGGTGTTACCCTACACAACAATAGCAAACACTTTGGCTTTTTAGCCAATTTTTCTCAGAAAGTGTGCTGTATATTTCATTAAAACACATTTATATCTTTCTCCTAGCGCAGTGTGTGGCATACCCCTTCAGCAACACGTTTGTTCGTATTGCGCAAGCATGTTAATCCAGACCGGCCCAGAGTGTGGCGCGACTCATGATTTGTTGCAGAGTTGGGGGGACCCTCAGCATGGCTCGCAGGGGGGCCCCCAGATCTTGTGTTACGCCACTGAAGAAGACGCCACTTGGTCCTAATTAACAAAGATTTCAAGCCAAGTTCGTGGTGCAATGCTACAACCAGTATGCAATTGGACCTTGCAAACCCCTGCGCCAAATCAGAGCCATACATGAATCCAGGACCCGCGGCTGCATAACGTCGATACCACCCATGGATTTCGGTACGACCTTGCCCTCATAGTATTTTATCAGAGGGCGCCCCGAAAACCTGCAGCATTGTGAGTTGACCTTGCTCATATGCCCGCCAGGTCCTACTGCTTTACGCTTCAGGTATTTACTTAGGGTAAATTTGCCGCCTTATTCACAACTGGGAAACCAAGATAGGTGAGGTTTCCAGCCTTCTGCACCCTGACCTCGTTTCAGGTCCATTTACAAGACTGTACCTTTTTAGTTTCTGTGAATTGCAAGATGTTTGTTCTTACAGGATTAATACTTTAGCGGTTATCAGCAGCACACAACAAAAGCGTATTTAAAATCCGCGGAAAACCAATAGGATTGCAACGTAACAGAAGGAGGATAGGCCAGGGGCAACATGCTGGTTTTGGAAACAAGACCACGCAGAGCAACAGAGGTTTGAATCCCGTATCCGCACTTAGAAACCGAACTCAGGTATGGTATTAGGCGCATTATTAAAAAAACAATTAAATAAATAAATCCAATAAAAGAAAATAGTCAGCGTAGGCTAAACACAAACTTGACTTGAAATCTGCCAGTTTCGGTGGGACAAAATAATGTTGCTCATGGTATTCCTCCAAATCTGTACCTAGAAGTGGAAAAATACGCGATGCCAAAATGCACCCTTGACGTCACCCAAAGTGAGCATAAATGCACTGCGACAGATTGTCATTCCTATCCAGCCTCATTTGACTATTCGAATTACAATGCAATTTCATGATAAGCCATAGAAGGCCTCGCAGCATCCCCCATCTGCTTTAGTGATTGCCCATTATTCAAGCTTGTTCCATGCTTTTGGCTTTGTGCTTTGCTTCATTTATTTGTATTTTTATCTAAATGCTCATCTATACACATTGTGTATAGGCGCTATATAAATAAACAATCATATCATTTATAACACGCTTTATACCAGCAAGTGGTTTCTTCTGGGTCGGGTTTCAAACCCGTGCTGCGCCGCGTTGTCTTGCTTCCAAGACAAACACATTGCCCCTGAGCTATCCTTCCGCCCCTTCACGGGTTAACAGTCTGTGTGGGCCTAGTTGCAATTAGTTTCCTCTTGTGTCAATGGAATCTATTTGATCATTTTGAACATAAAACTTTGAAGCCCATGGGGGAGAACCTCTCACACCCACCACTCTATAACCCTATACCTTTTTTATTAACTTAGCCCGTCCCCCACTATATATATATATATATATATATGTGTATATATATATATATATATATATATATATATATATATATATATTACATGGACGTGGTAGCGTCCATGTAGTTATGGTTAAGTTGGTGTTTCCATAGGAAGAGCACTTTTTGGGTGGCTTATAACTTCGCTCCCTCTGGACTAATCCTCACCAAACTTTGCAAAGTTTGGAGAGGTTTGGTCCAGGGGGGCAAAGTTATAGGGGGGGTCCCAAAACTTTTGTTTTTTCCTATAGACATAATGGGAAATAACTTTGCGCACGGCTACAGCCCGAACTGCTGGACGGATTTACACCAAATTTGCGGCAGGAGCAACGGCTTGGTCCCGAAAGCGTGCTTTTGCAAATTTGGTGTAAATCCGTCCAGTAGTTTTTAAAAAAATAACCAAAATGTAACGCAAAAAAAATAGTGATATCTGTGTTCGCTTCACGGACGGACTTCCCTGTTCGCTCCGCGGACAGCGCCCCGATTGGCCCATGGGCTTGCGTCATGTCCGCGGACATGCGACGTGTTCGCTGATTGGACGGCGTGGGGCGTGGAGCGCGTCAGATTTTCTGTGGCGCCCGCCATCTTGTATTCGCCGTCGACCGCGTACAGCACGGTGAAACTTGGATTCAAAATTGTATTTAGTGGAGTGTGTTGGTGTGTAAGTGTGTTTGGGGAGGGTGGGGGAGTATGAGATAGGTTCAATGTTTTGTTTTTTTATGTGCTATACGCTTTTGTTGTGTTTGATTTGTCCGCGGAGAACACGGCTGTTCTGACGTTTTGTAAATAAACTAAATGGTGGGGTGTTCAGAGGACGGAGTATGTGTCCTTTTTGTTCGCAAGGAAGGTATAATTGAGCTAAAAACACTCACAGTGTATTTAAATGTTCGTAAATACACAAACTGGGGGTGTCCTGAGGACGCTGTCCGTATTGTAATATGTCAAGTTGAATGTGTTCTAAGAACACTCGTGGTGTACCGAAATGGTTGCAATTACACAAAATGGGGGTGTTCTGAGAACGTTGTTTGTATTGTTCGTTGTCAGGTTGAAAGTGTTCTACGAACCCTCCTTTTGTCTGCTGATAGTACAATTTCCTATGGGCCTCACCCGACTTTTTGTCCACTAAAGAAACGATGAATCAGGCTGGTGTGCGTCGACATTATGTGATAATCCTATGACTGGCGCTATTGACCTGGCTGACTTGCTTTTGTGACACTAAATCATATCTCCCGCCCCTAAGCCTGACATTATGAAAGCATTCATATTCCCCGCCTCTCTCCGTGACGTTACATGGTGCGTCATCAAACGCGCCCAGTCGTCTCCAGTCCTACGCGACTTTACACAGAACCCGGAAGATAACACACATTATGTCACAACACAGGGTGCCACAATTCGGAATATGAAACTGTGATTTAAAAGCAAACAGCAAGATTGTAAATTTTGTAAAGTACATTTATTTGACATCAAATGTTTACAGAATATTCAGCGATTTGCAATTGTCTCTGCTGTCGATCAGCAAAAGTTCATGTTGAGCCACGCGATGTTCCTTTGCGGTACATAGGGTGTTAGATCAGCTTAGAGCACAGTGCGCCACTATTCGGAATATGAAACTGTGGTTTAAAAGTAAACAGCAGGATTGTACATTTGGTAAAGTACATTTATTTCACATGAAATGTTTAGTGAATATTCAGCGATTTGCAATTGTCTCTGCTGTCGATCAGCAAAAGTTTATTTTGAGCCACGCGCTGTTCCTTTGCGGTAGATAGGCTGTTGGTTTATGATAAAAGCAGTAAATGGTCGCACTGATAATCGGAAGGTTGCTCCAACAACGAGGCATTAGACCACCATAATGGTTGGTATGTTGCTTCTAGCCGCTAGTACTGCGTAAGGGCATATTGGTCCTTGGCGATTGTCCCATAAAATGGTGAGGGTCATGAAGTTGCTTACATTGAGCTGCACCTGGCTGTTGAAAAATCCATCCGCTGGAGTCTGAAAATAGTGACATTGGCTAAATGGGGCAACATACCTGTTTTAAAAAACATAAATTTATTAGGGTGTGAAACTATTTGCTAGCGAAGATAGTGCAACGGAGTATGTTAATAATAAAATAATAATATTTTCGCATTTATATAGCACTAAGAACCTTCAGGTATCTCAGCGCTGCTTATTATTACCCACGGTGTGTGGTGCTCATTTATCGACGACAGAAGGATGAAAGGCTGAGTTTGGCCGTGCCGGGATTCGAACCTGCGTTAGCAAGCTGTGCACGGATGTCAAAGCGAGCGCTCTACTCGCTGTGCCACTTGACCGGCTACAGTGAAGTGGCACAGCGAGTAGAGCGCTTGACCGGCTACAGACTGGTTACATTATTTCTATTAACCCACCCTGTGTCGTCTGCCTTTTTCAGAGCCCTCTAAACGACAGGGGATCAATTCGGCGGTGATAGTGCGCGGTAGAAAACAATATGCCACATTGAACGAACAAGTACAACTTGACCGGGCTTTAATGCCACGCTATTGTTATTATATTCCGGTATAAAATAATCTAAAGGGTTATTTACATTATAATTGCATTTTCCATTGACCAAGTGTAGTGCAGTCCCAAAATACGACTCTGCGTGTGCCAACGATCTTTCTCAAAGTGATATAATATACAAAAGTGGTTTCGTTTCAGAAATGTCATCTTTATCGTGTATTACGTTTTTGCTACACTTCTTCAAAAGAAGTCTTTCAGCACAATCTCTGTCTGTCAAGGTAAAAAAAAATAGAACCTTATACTGGGAGTCGTGGGCCTCTCCGGGGCGCGAGAAAAAAATGGAAGCAGCTGACCTTCACTGTGAACGAGCATAAATGCTTACTTTGCAACATTCTGTGTAAAGCCATCTGTGAGAACTTGCTGTTCACACTACATCTTTGTTTATTGTTTGCGTGCTAATAAAAAAAGTTTGTTTAAGGGACGTTATGGTTCCAAGTAAAGCCGAAAAACCCCTGAAATTCGCCAGTTATGGTAAGCTAAGCAACCATAACTCGCGCCAACACCATGCACTGCTAAGACTAACACCCAGGACATCAAAGATGACATCGCAAATGTCATTGATGACATCAATGATGACATCGCATTTACTTTTCATGAAATTTGTGTACTAGGGATTTTTATTATAATCTTGCGAAAAAAGTGTCAAGGATCATTGTAATAAATATCATACCGTAATTAGTGCTTTGAACAATGCATTGATATAAATAGCATTGTATTATGGGGTTCTATCTAGTATGCTGAGCTACTAATGGAGAAACATAGCATTGTGTGCAGCGTACAAGATGAAAGTATAATATTTGTAATGTTAATATGTTGAATAATGAAATGATAATTGTCCTGAAATGTTCGAAAATAAACAAAATGGGGGTGTTCTGAGGACGTTCTTCGTATTGTGTGACTGCTTAGCTGTATGCAATGAGGGAATGGCACAGAGAGTAAAGTAGAAATGGTAGAAATGGTGTCGAAGAGTTACGCGGTCCGCGGACACCGCGGCTATCCGTGGACAGGGCGTGCTACATCCGGGGTTTTCCAGCAAATCCAACATGGAAAGAAGACTGTACGGATTAGCCAATCAGATGTAGAGGTTGTGGATTTGTGTTTAAAGAGACTGTGTGTGGTGAAGATGGCAGAAGTAGAGAAAGTCAGGGTATTGGTGCTTGGAGATATGTTTGTGCATGGTTTACAACAGTACGCTCGATGCAGGCATGTTGAAAAGAACTTTGATGTGAAAGGAGTGGAGGTGGTGTGGAGCACTGTGCCTGATTGCAATGTACAGGGAATTGTACAAGTTTGTGAGGATATGGCCACGATGAACAGTCCGCATGTAGTAGTTTTGCACTATGGTGCTTTCCATTTGGGCAACGTCAGTGCCCCTACTTTGTTGGCTGATTTGGAACGCTTGGTTCAAGCCGTAATGAAGATCCTTCCAAATGCGAAAGTAATTTTTTCTGGATTACTACCTAGGGCAATATGGGACAATAGTTCAGTTTTTTGTCCTCAGCAAAACTTTGCTAGGTGTGTCATCAACCGAGGCATGTGTGCCTTCATGCTTAGAGCTGGTATGTTCTTCTGTAATAATGAGAATATTGACGCCAGTAATACTGTTAATTTTAAAGAAGATGGCATCTCTTTATCTTTTACGGGAAATGCCTTTCTATTTTGGAATGTAAGGGTTGCTTTGGAGAAGGTTATGTGAAGATTTTAGGAGTAAAGTAAGAAAAAAAAACAAGAAAAAAAATACAAAATAGCAGGTGTCTGTCAAGCATCTGTAAAAAAAACGGCTCTTTTCAGAGCCAACTTCAAACGGGAAATGGGGCACACTATTTAAATTTACATTCACCACGCTCAGATTCTCGATATGTCCGCGGACATGGCGGTAGTCCGCAGACATCAAAATCACTACGTGGAGGTTCAGTATGTTCTATGTTAAATGTATATGAAGTCAGGGATATTATGGTTAAGTTGTGCTACTAAAAACCTATGAAATTCAGTGAAAAAACTTTGTTAAAGGGACGTTATGGTTAAGTTGCGCTACTAAAAACCTATGAAATTCAGTAACAAAACGGTGTTAAAGGGACATTATGGTTCAAAGTAAAACCGAAAACCCCCTGAAATTCGGCAGTTATGGTAAGATAAGCAACCATAACTCGCGCCACCGTGCACTGCTAACAGTAACACCCAGGATATCAAAGATGACATCACAAATGTCATTGATGACATCACTGATGACATCACATGTCTGGCTCCCCCTTTACTGACATATCTAGGCCACATAGTTTTCTTCAGTAACAGTCAGGAAGTAAAAATTGAAAAGGTACTATATTTGTAGACTTAGGGTCAAGTCACATCATATGAAACATATACATAGCGGAAGACATAGGCTTGAAAGAGAGCAATCCTTTCTGTGCATGAAGATAATCATTAGGGTTATCAGCACTTTCTCATAGTTTTATTTGTATTACTCTACCTTCCCTGTATATGCTCATATTTGTATACATTGTACTCACTCTCCTTTCCTTTGGGTGCAGTCACATCATGTGATACACATACATATGGTAAGTAGCAGCTTTGAAACAGAGCAATAGTTTCTCTGCATAAAGACAATAAGTTAGGTTATGAACTCTTTCTGCTACTACTTCTGCTTTTTTGTTTACTTCTCTGTCCCTGTATATACTCATATTTGTATGTGTTGTTGTCTCTTTGTGTTTTGTCTGTAATAGTTATGTATTAAGTGGGTTTTATTATCTACTTATCACATGTTTCACAGTACGGAAAACTCTAATAAGAAAGCAGTTATCATTTCACTATTCAACATGACAAGATTATGAATATTGCACCTTCATCATGTATGCTGCACGCACTGCCTATGTTTCTGCATGAGTAGCTTAGTATACTGTATAGAACTTCATAACAGAATGCTATTTATATCAATGCATTGCTTAATGCACTAATTAGCTCTTGATATTTATCCCAATGATCCTTGAGAGTTTTTGGTCAGCATTATAAGAATCCCTTGTACAGAGTTTTCATGAAAAGTAAATGCACATGTGATGTCATCAATGGCATTTGTGATGTCATCTTTGATGTCCTGGGTGTTAGTGTTAGCAGTGCACGGTGGCGCGAGTTATGGTTGCGTATCTTACCATAACTGCCGAATTTCAGGGGTTTTTCGGTTTTACTTTGAACCAGAACGTCCCTTTAACAACGTTTCTTTTACTGAATATATATATATAGGGTAAAATTCGGTCTTTTGGACTCTTCAGTGATGGTCTGCAGTATTTTGGTGGGATAACATGTAAAGTTAGGGGCTTAAGTCTAGTCATCCAGGCTTGACAGAACTGCATGTGTTTTGCTCTACTTGCTTTGCTTCAAATGTATCCCTGTTTCATGTCAAGTACTTTCATGTTGTTTTGACTTCTAATTGCATGAACTTTGTTCATGGCCATATGTTTTAGGGCATTTCAGGTTGCATTTGTCTCAGGAGGATAGCTCAGGGGCAACGTGCTTGCCTTGGAAGCAGGACGACGCGGAGCAATACAAGTTCGATCCTTGGGTCTGTGCTTAGAAACCTCTGGGTATTAAGCGCATTATAAATAACCAGTTACAATTACAATAGCATTTGACATATGATAGCCAAAAGATATTACTTTGCCAATGCTTGTTTGGTAATTGAGCACATTGCGATTAGTGCAACATGTTGCAGCAGTGCGCTATGCTGGTCCTGTGAGGGCGAGCGTCTGTCGCGTGAAGGTCTGCTGCTTTTACTGTGATGGGTTTTGAGCATGTGAGGTCAGTTTGTACTGTAATAAATATGCATATGTTGCGGTATATACCTCAGTGGGCAGCTAGGCATGACCAGGCCCGTAATCCGGGCTTGTCAAGATGCGACGGAAACCCCTCTCAGCTAGGGGGCGAGAGGCCTACCAGGGAGAAATCCACAGCCAGTCCTATCTCTGTGGCTCCAATTCCTGCCCCCGCCCCTAGTGCCAGCACGCATCTCAGCAGTACACCTCTCTCTTAAGCCAGGCCTTAGATAAACGATGCCTGCTGGTATTTCCCGGGTCCTTTTCGAGACACATCATCAAATAAAGAAACCAAGAAAAAACGTCAGAGTGTGGATCCAAACCCAGCACCCTGCATTCATGATATGAAGAGAGAGAGAGAGAGAGAGAGAGAGAGAGAGAGAGAGGGAGGGAGAGGGAGGGAGGGAGGGAGAGAGAGAGAGAGAGAGAGAAGCAACACCCACGCAGACGTGCGCGGACAAGCCCGGATTACCGGCCTGGTCATGCCTAGCTGCCCACTGATGTATATACCGCAACATATGCATATTTATTACAGTACAAGCATCAGGAGAAGAAGAGCAGCACAGAGTAACCACCTCAACACACGGCAGAGAGGATGACATTTTGGGGATACCGAGGGGCACCGGAGAGCCTCAGCAATGACACGCAAGCTGCCTAGAACACCAAGGACAAAGAGGGGAAAAACAACACCCACCAAGACTTACCTCAGGAGCACGTAAAACCGGTGCCAGAAAAAACAAATGCAAACAGTTGTTTCTCAGGCTGCCATTGCTGTTCCGACATTGCTGTGTGGACCCACACGGAAAAAGTATGTGAGGCATAGTCCATTATTTATGACTTAATTTCTTTAACATGCCCCAGCTGGAGAAGGTAGTCCAAACTGGCCAGGGGAGAGTACCAATATGAACAGAAAGAGGGGGATACGAGGAAGCAACAGGAAGCAGGCGGTGTGGGTTTTTTGGGTGAGGTCAGAGGAGGTGGTGTGCGACCAAGAGACCAGCAGGTGGCAGGAAGGCACAACAGAGTGTTGAGCCGTTTTGTGGATACAGGTGATGTATTAGTTAGGGAGTGGAAGTGGTAGTGCTGCGCAAGTGTGCGTGTTAGTGGATGTTTTATTTTTATTTTTTATAATGCGTTTAAAACCTGAGTTCGTTTCCTAAGCGCTGATCCAGGATTCGACCCTCTGTTGCTCTGCATGGTCTTGCTTCCAAGACCAGCACGTTGCCCCTGTGCTATCCTCCGTTTGGAAAGTAAGTGCAAGCAGTGAATGTGAAGTGTATGGTACGGGGTGAAAGAAGAGTCGTCGAGTAGAAGCTGGAGGGAGGAGTAGAGTGGAGTGGAGCAAAAGGGAGGAGTAACATCTAAAAGAGGAGGTGAAAGGGTAGAATACATAGAAGGAACAGAACATTGGAGGGAGGAGAAGTGGGCAGAAAGAGAGAAGAGGAAGGGTGATAGAAGGGGGGCTAAATTCAACAGCGTGTCTGTAAGGCACAACCCCGAAATCCCAGCAGAACACTAAAAACTAGTTACATTAGGAAATGTTAGGAAAACTGTGAGGGAGTTTAGTTAGAGACAGCAAACCTGCCTTTAGTGCCCGATCCCTGGCATAAGGCAGAAAATTAGACAGTAGGGGTCAACCTTCTGTACATACTGCCCTGAGTTAGGGGAGCATGGGTTAGGGCGCAAATGCGTTGCAAAGTCTATTTTTGCACTGCAAAGTCACTTTGCACTGAAAAAATACACTTTGCACCGTTCTGTGGACCGGGGTGTTAGTTGGCAGTGCAAAGTCACTTTACACCGTGCTAAAAGTTCCATGAATCAGGCCCTTAGATGGCTTCCTTTGTCATCTGTGACACGACAGGCCGTACCACTTGTGTATACGCAGAGCGTATATTTTTTGCAGCCATCTAGTTTTTCTCGTTCTTGTGGGTAATTGTCGGAGAGGAGCACTGCACCCTCCCAACCCCACTTCCTGCATGGTGTGCTATCACAATTTGTGGCGGTCTGGCGCGTTCACTCTCCTAATCCGAGAAAACCAAATTACACCTGCCTGAAAATCTGCATGTGCCACACGTCCGACAAATCTGACAAACGCTGCGTCATACAAACACGGCTGGATGTTTACTGTCAGTGGCTTCGCTAGGGGGTAGGGGGGGGCACAGGCCCCTCCTCTGCAATCCTGCCCACCCCCCATTATTCCCCCCCTACCTCAGCTGGGCTACTTTCTCTACACTGTCTGCAGTGCTGTGTCAGCCAGCACAGCGCGCACACACACAGGGCCGCAATCAATGCTGCCTCACAACACTGAAGAGCTGTTAAGTTCCCCCTGCAGCCAAGAGCAGCCCCTCCAATCACAATGTACCGCACAAACCGCTAATGATGGGTCATTAGTGACTTAATGGTTTAGTGCCTACATTCTGATGGGAGGGGAGGTGCAGTGGGATGTTGGTGTGCACAAAAGATTCTCTGCGGGAGTGTTTCTGACGTCACACATTGCCCTTTTATAGGCGCCCCCCTACCTTTGCCTGTGCCCCCCTACTTTTGTCTGTGGCCCCCTCTGTGACCCTCCTAAATGTGATCCCTGGCAACACCACCGTTTACTGGAAACCCATTGCAGAGAGGACTAGGGAATGGAACAAACCGCTGCAGTGAATCTTTGACAAGCATGCAGAGCAGAGGGGCGCTCAAATTCCAAGTACATCTCCCCATAACGAGTGCCTTCCGTCAGTGAAAGACTGACATGGGACTGACCCTGCCCCAACCCTATGGGTCAATAAGATGCACTCCTGTCCTTCCCGGAAGACCGGTCATCTCCATTCCTCCCAGGGCGATAACAGAGCATCGGTGATTTAATTTACGCGTTACTAAATGGCAAGGAAAGATTCATAGTGCAGCTCTGCGAAATCACCTCTAGACGTGCCCCTAGCCCCCTCTTGATTTGAGGGTCAGGGTGGAAGTCACGCGCTTTAGAACAGGTGCGCCTTTAGTGTCTATTTAAAGTCTGGGTAGTTTGACCTAAATGAATGATCTAACTTCTGGAATGTTCTTTAATAAGTACAGTGCGGAACAGTATTGCAAAGCGGAAAAAACGAAAACCTTTGAAGCACACCTGGAGCCTGGCAGGGAGAATGTGTGGAAATACCAGGCAACTTTTCAAATTGCAGCAAGCAAGCTGTTTCTCGTTGCAACACTACCATCTAGTGGTAGATTTGAGAACTTCACATCCAGGCTGTGGTATTGTGTCCTTTCACTCAGTATGGAGGATGACACTCTCAAAGGGCGATTTGAAGCAGGATGTAGAATGCAATGGGGGTGTCCCGGATCGCATATTAAGCACGAAAAGTTTGACATTCATTCAGTCGAATCTGGACAAAAGGCAAATATTTAATAAAAAAGAAAAAATCAAATTCCCAAACAGAAAAACGAACTTTAAAAAGTAGATTAAAGTCTTACAATTCATTTTATTTATTTATTGGACATGTGTATGACGCATATACAGCACAAAGTGTTTCCTGGCGTTTAAGTTCCCGTGTTACTTTTATTTATTTTTATTTTGTCAAACTAAAGATGTTGGAAAACGTTGGCACAGGTCACGATGTACACAGTGGGCCTTGCAATTCACATTCGACATTGTTGAATGGCACATGCGCCTCTAAATAACTTGTGAGTCCTAAAATACAAGGAGTGGAAAGTAGGCGTGAAGGAAATGTTGCATTTCTGACCACTGCTGCAGTTGTAAAGCATTGCATGTCTGCACAGGGACAGCTGCAATCACTGGCAAAGTGGGAGCAGCCTGTGGCGGTCTAGGACTGTGCATGGAGCATTGCCTAGCAACAAGGATGCACTAAGCCTCCCCCAAAACCTATACATGCAAAGCATTATTTATGATATGTCATTTTTTCATAAATCATGACCACCCAGGGTCACAGGACAAGTCCATCGAGAATGCAGGTACAAATCAATGCCGTCTCCTGCACAGGGCTGGCCCTAGGCATGGGCCTTCTGTGTCTTCGCCCAGGGCACTGCGGTCATGTGGGGGCCCTCTGGCATGCACCAGTTGTCACTTGTTAATCAAGTAATTTGGTTTGTTTTCAAGAGGGGCTATGCTGTATCTGGCACAATGCTTCTTTGCCTGTCCCAGAATGGTCGTGCTGCCCGCCACCTCACACCCCTGTCAATCTCTGGAGAAAACGACTTGACCCTCCCACGTCGGCAGCCCATTGCTTGACGGCGGGTCTGACGAGGGTCTGGCAAATACAACTTATCACCATGCATGTTTTGCAGAGCATTTAAAGTGGAAGCTTTTCATGGGTGATGGTAATTTAAGTAGCCATTATATTGGGCAAGTTATTCCTAACATTTTGGTTGAAAGAATTTAAAAGAGGGCACTTTAAATCTGAAAACACACACAAGGCACCAGATAGCTACCCACAACAATGCCTTCTTCAATGACGATGTATGCCACACAGTTTATTTTAAATATCTCCCTAATATGTATGTGTTCTTATTTGACACACCAAAATGTAGTATTTGTAGAAAGTCACATTTTTCTCATCCTTTATGAAACATTCCTCTGTCAAACAATAGAAAACAGCCAGGGTACCTTTCCACACATTTGTGTTCTGACTATAAGTTTTGAAAGTACATTTACTAAACCCACAAGCAAGTTATTTGCCTTCTGCTGAATTGCATTCTGGTATTAGTAGTCTTCCATTCAAGATGGGGGAAACCAACTCCACAATCATACTATTTTTGCTTAACACATTGCTTTATTTTCATGAATGTGTGAGTACTTTATTATAATTTGAATACTATTCAAGTTACCTTTATGCAATAGAGTATCTTCAAACACTAAATATGGCGAAGAGGTGGGAAAAGGAGGGAAGAGCCAGAGAGCATGTCAGTCACAATCATTAGTTAGGGATGTGGGAAGGGAGACTGCTGGCCAGGAGACTGGAGAGGATGAGGAGGGCATGGAGGAGAGAGCATGTCAGGCACAAACATTAGCTACGAAAATGTGGCGAGAGAAATTGCTGGCCTCGAGACTGGAGTAGATGAGGAGGGAAAGGAGGAGAGAGCATGTCAGTCACGATCATTAGTTAGGGATGAGGGAAGAGAGCTTGCTGGCCTCGAGACTGGAGAGGATGAGGAGGGAAAGGAGGAGAGAGAGCAAGTCAGTCATGATCATTAGCTAGGGATTTAGGAAGGGAGATTGCTGGCCAGGAGACTGGAGAGGGTGAGGAGGGAAAGGAGGAGAGAGCATGTCATTCATGATCATTAGCTAAGGATGAGGAAAGGGAGATTGCTGGCCAGGAGACTGGAGAGGATGAGGAGGGAAAGGAGGAGAGAGGATGTCAGTAATGAGCATTAGCTAGGGTTTGGTTAAGGGAGATTGCTGGCCAGGAGAGGGGAGAGGATGAGGAGGGAAAGGAGGAGAGAGAGCAAGTCAGTCACATCCATGTCAGTAATGATCATTAGCTAGGGATGGGTTGAGAGAGATTGCTGGTCAGGAGACTGGAGAGGATGAGAATGGAAAGGAGATTAGAGCATGTCAGTCATGACCATTAGCTATGCATGTGGGAAGAGAGATTGCTGGTCAGGAGACTGGAGAGGAGGAGGAGGGAAAGGAGAAGAGATCAGGTCAGTCATAAATATAAGCTAGGGATGAGGGAAGGACAGGATGTTTTCTGTGGACTTGGCCCTGTGCTTATTCTCAAAACACAAGTCGAGGGTACACGTGTTTGGACAGTGTCCATCCATGTTTTCCAGAGTACAGATGCCATCCCCCTTGGGTTATTTTGAGGTCGGCTTTATAAAAACAAATGGTTTGCTCTAGTGTTCAGCCACTGCATGTGATCCTAGGTCAGACCCCCACAAGACTACATGAAAGTGTCCGCAAAATATGTCTTCTATTTGGGATTTTACTTTGCATGGAATATTTCAATATAGATTGTTGCGTTTAAAAGGTGTGCGCCTTTTATACTTTGCTCGCAATGTTATAAGTCAATCTTTTCTCTTGGGTAATTTTTTGGGTGGTGATGATTAATTTTTGAAAGGCCAAGGCTCATTTGTCCTGTGAAATCTCTTCTATTAAGAAGGGCCAATTGAAGGACATTTTCAGATTTCCCTTTAAGATGTATTCACTTCCAGTGTATATATCCATGAGCTCCGCCACGTTCCTTATGTCTTGAGCTGTGCACATGTTGTTAATGCATGAAGAAGACCTTTAAACTGCTTACTCTTACTGTCTGACAGCCATCACAGTAAATAGGGTCTTCTTTGATCGCATTATACTTTGCCCTGTCCACCCAGGCCCAATCCCTACCCGGAAATCCTTGAAACCTGCTGTACGTAAGTATTAAAACAATAAAGGCATTGCTTGGAGAATCGCTCTAAATAATCCTCATTTCTAGCCATGAAAGAAAAGCATAATGCTACTATGGACAACATGGGCAAATATATCCTCCACAAGAATAAAAGCAATCGAGAAACTGATATAAACACAATAGTTTACTTCAGTTAGCAGAACATTGTTTGCACTGCATTGCAAAATCATGTGGAATTTTAAAACCAAAGTTTTAAAGGAACCCAATGCAAACAATATTTCTACCAACTACAGCTAGGTGTGCGCGCCAGAATTACAGATTTGTCTCAAATCTGGCTTTTCGAGTTAACCAAATGATGTACTCCTGGGCAAATCATGTGCTCACTTTTCCTTGCCTGCCAAAATTAGATGTCTCTAGCACTGATTCTGGTCACAGTCTGCTAGGCCAAAAAACTGTACTCCTGATACAGCCAGATGTGCAATAGCCGTCTGTGAAAATTCATAAAATGGACATCATAGTTTATTTGTACCTTGGCAACTTCTTTTTATGAAACTTAACATGAACACATCGAGTATTATAAACTCATTGTGTCATTGAGTGTACAAATAAGGGGGCCCTCTGCATATCTTTTGCCATGAGGGCACGGCAAATCCTAGGTCTTACCCCTTGTCCGCCTTCCTCATCAGAGTCCTTCCTTCCTAGAGGTTGTGTGTCCTCGTGACAGACCCTCCATACTTCCTTTCCCATTCCAACATGGCCACCAGACAAAGTCTTTAGTCCCTCTTCTATGTTCCTTTTTACTTCACTATACAAAGAACCCAGGGAAACAACTTCACACCAGCCCAATGGCATGTTTTTTCATCGGCCCAATGGAGTAGTGTGGAATCAGAAAATACAATATTGAGGCTTTTACACCATGCAAAGAGAAATACACCAACACGGGCTTGTAAAGATTCCCAGAATCTTTATTGCAATTCTGTGCAGTTTACAAACAAAGTACACAAATAGCTATTTGGCCGTCAATACATCACAGAGACCACCAGCAGGGTTCAATGTGAGTAGTGAACAGAATTTGCTAGCTGGACATCAGCGTATTTATACAGTTTTGTTATAACGATGTCCAGCCTCTTACAAGTTAATCATGTACTGGGCTAGGGTCGCGCCAGGTTTGTTCCTAATTTACATATCTCGTGCATGCGGTTTACTTTTTAATACATTCACTAACAAACACTATTATTCTCTAGGTTTAACTTTACACTCTTTACACATTGCTTTAATACAGGTCAAACAGATGTTTCGTATGCCATGTTTAGATCGCGTTATTGTTCTTGTATACTTGTAGGTTAACATCACCAATTCAAGTAATCCCCTGATCCTGAGGTCAACAAAGGACAAGGTCTACATGACCCTAACATGTAGCCTGAAGGCAGGTTGGACATTAACTCTCCTACATAGGTTGAAGAGGTTAAAGCAAGAACAAGAGAACACAGTTCGGCCATTTTAGGCCACAGGGTGACTTTGCACGATAAACTAAAATGGCGGCTTTAACCTAAAATGGAGGCTTGATTCACTTAAGGTCACAACCTTGCAATACGGATTTCCTCGCAAAGCGACTGGGCATAGGCCAACATATACAATGAGGATGAAACAATATTATATCAGTTCTAACAGTAGGACTTTGCACCCTTTCCCTCAGGACAAGGTAAATGTGATTTATGTGATGTTTTCCTTCTCAGGGGGTATTGCAATGCTCCCCAATTTATGGGTGACACGCTTTTGGTTGTCTGTGAGCACAAATTCAGATAAGAGATTGGGAGGGGTGGGTAGAAGCAATTTGCACGTGTTCTGGTTTCTAGGCAACCAGTGTAAACACAGCACAGATCCAGCATGCCAGCTCCTGTTAAAAATGGATCCGGATGCCCCACAAAAGGATTTCCAAAAGAGGAAGAATTTGGATATCTTCCTCAGCCTGATACCCAGGGTTTTGTTGGAAGAAGAACGTATTTGGAGGATAACTGCAGTGTCGGTAGCTGATGAATTCAGGGAGCAGGAAGCCTTGGCAGCCACCCATTGGGTGAAAGAAACCACTGCGTTGGAACCAGGGGAGTCACCCAAAGAAAGACCAGATACCTCTATGGAGAAGACCTAGATGAGCCATTGTGGCACATCAGGGGGGTGCTACATTTGCCTGAACCTACACTCCCAGGCCGTGAGGAAGAGCATTTGAACTAGAGGGATTACCTGTGCACAAGGCAGTCCCTTCTCTTCTTCTGAAGGAATGGAAGGGCTTTGGCTGCCCAGTTCTGTCCACGCTTAGTGGTCCGGCATTATCCCGTGGTGGGTTTTGAGTCAGTGTCCAGCCTTATCCAAAGTAGACTCTTCTCGCATGTAATTTACCTGCACAAACATCAGGTCCCCTTCTGAGAAAGCTACTCCTGGAGATGCCATTGTTAAGGAAATGGCGGCAGCCTTGAAAAGGGGTTGTTCAGCTGCTCATTTTGCATTCTGAGTTGGCACCTTAATGGCCTATGTCGCTTAGACTTTAGTGAAAGACTGTAAACAAGTGTTTGAGTGAAGATCCTCTCTGCTTTACTGGTGGACAGGGACTTGCCGTGCAAGCTACACTGAGATGTCACCTTTCATGGGCTGTGTTTAATGCGCTGTGTTCCTCAGCCGCAGCAGTAAGTTCATCAATGGCAGGTGGACATCAACCCTGGAGGAGGCATTGAAGACTAGATGCGGCTAAGAAGAACTTTCTTCACCTGCTATTTTCAGGGGTCCAAGCTTCAAGACCACAGATTAACGGATGAAGAAGTCAGAAGGCGGCTGCAAGATCTTTAACCCAATGCATCCAATGCCATGCAGGTTATTTGCAGGAAGACCGCCATCATATCCTCAAGACTCCAAATGAGGCTTCCCCTTCGAGGCAGGGGTCACAGTTGGATGGCCCCAGCAGCAGATCAGCCCTGACTCTCCCAGCCAGTACGTCCTCAAACTAGGGTCAAAAGTCCAGACTACCCTCTTTTTGGAGGCACAGGACAAGTGGAAAATCACCTGCAGGAGTACTTAGAGGTCTGGCAGTGGAAGTTCAAGGGGGAATGGGTGCTCTGAGTTACAGCCAGGGGTCTTCAACAAAATCGCGCACACCCCACCTGGGACAATAACCATTTTCCAGAAATCCCCTCAAACCGGAGGCTATGCAAGTGGGCATCAAGCACCTATTGGGCAAGAGGGCCCGTGCAGCCATGCCTGCACAGGAACAGCGTGAGGGGGACCTATTCCATCCTGGGGGACCTATTCCATCCTAGTTTCTGATACAGAAGCAGATGGGGGACTTCAGACGAGTAATTCATCTGAAGACAGTCAACCCCTTTGTGTTTTACCACCCTTTCAAAATGATGAGGCCGGCAGCAGTCATCCCACTGATCCGTACAGGGCACTGGTTGGCCTATGTAGATTTGAAAGTTGCATTTTCCTATATTCCAATTCATCAACACAATCAAGCATTGCTGAGGTTTGCTTACACTGGGGAATAAACCTTGATATGGTAAACTAGGTCCTATTAGATTAAATCTTTGCACCTGGTTTTTAATTAGAATTCGGTCCCTACAGAATTAGCCATATTGTATACCCTCTTGTGTGTTAATATGCAGATCCAGCGTTCCAAGCATGTGCGCAGATACAAGTTGAGAAAGCCCCCACCAGCTAGATATTAGGCCTTTAATGGCAATGTGGCTGTCATGTAGACACGAGTTAGTTGTTGCCTCATTATAATAGAGCTTTAGGATGATAGATAAATATACAGACAGCAACATGAACTCAGCAAAAAATATACATGCAACAAAGTATTAAAACCCGCAGGTAGCAAAACCTTTAAAACATATTGGGGCAGGGCGTTTTTCCTTTCTTGAAGTAAAAGTGGTCTAATATATATATACATATATTAGACCATATAGACCTCACAAAAACAGGGCCTTTCGTGGCATATATATATATATATATATATATTTATTTTTATTTTATTTTTCCCCTTATAAGCAGGTCGTAGATTTGAAACATGCCCCCATTATGGAGTTTGTGGTTGGGCAGTGTGAGCTGGCATCAGTCATTGTGAGCAAGAGAACAGCCATTTTGATATAACAGAGTTACAGGCCGGAACTTTCACCATGTTATTTTGCTAGGTTGCCTTTCAGAACCAAAGCCCTTTTAATTTAATTTTATTTTGTGGTGAGTGCAGGCGCCTCACGGTCAGGAAGTTTTGGTAGGAAAAGCAGACATTAATTGTTGCAAAGGAAGCAACTTGAAACTTGAAACCTTATTCCAGACAAGCAGGTGGGGTCCAAGGCAAAATGGCAAATAAATACACCAGGATGCAAGGACATGACAAGGTATTAGTGCAAAATTATAAAGTTACAGTGTGAACCCAGTGCCATGAAAGGCCCTGTTGTTGTGAGGTTACTGCCTTGATAATTTGAAGAAAATTGACAAAATGACATTTCACCAGCGGTGCCTCAGCTTGGCGATCCATCAAAAGACAGCAGGAAGATCATGGTGTACGGGTTTGTGGCTTCTGTCGAGGTGGACGTCGCATGTTTAGGTGAACGGCTTGGAAAACAGAGAAACCCAATTTTAGTGTTATGGGGCCTCGCAACATATCTGTTCGCCCTATTTTCTACATTTATTTATTTTTATATTATTGTTCATTTATAACGCACTTAATACCAGCAAGTTGGTTTCTGATCGCAGGATCAGGATTTGAACCTGTGTTGTGCCGCGTTGCCTTGCTTCCAAGACAAACGCATTGTCCCTGAGCGATCCTTCCTATTACCATTGCCCAGACCTTAGTGGGATTCAAAGTCTCAAAATTATCTAAAAAGTTTTATATTCCAATTAGTACAGACCTTTGTTAGGAATAGCTCATACAGACCAGCCAATAAGAACAAGGCCCAAACTTAAATGAGGTTATGGTTTGAGGGTGGACATTTTTGGGGAGGCAAGGGTGAATGTGCTAATGATTGGGCAGGATGTATAGTGTTCTATAGGGGTTTTATGACACATAGCCAATGATAGTCCTAGGTTTTGAATTATTATAAACACTTATCAAATTTACAAAACGTGTTGTTTGCAGCTTTAAATTGTTTAGCCCTAAATGGGTGTGTGAGCTGATGTTCAGTTTATATGATGTGTGCTCTCTAGCGGCTGTTCCAGAAATAAAGCTGTGTCCTTTTTGTACTCTAATTTTGAGGATTTTTTTATCCTAATTTTGGGTCATTTTGAGACAGCTCCACCTTTACATTTGGAGGTCCCAGCGAGATCCTCCATTTGCCCCCGAGGGATTGGGCTACCCCTCTGCATGCCTGGCAGAAGTGACTTTTGCCGACAGGGACCAGTTTCCTGTGCATACATCCTGAAGGGCAGTCCAGATGCCCCTTTTATCGAAAAGACCGGCCTGATCCCTTGGGGCGAGCAGCTGATGCAGGCAGTTGAG
This sequence comes from Ambystoma mexicanum, assembly GCF_040938575.1. Classification (NCBI taxonomy): domain Eukaryota; kingdom Metazoa; phylum Chordata; class Amphibia; order Caudata; family Ambystomatidae; genus Ambystoma; species Ambystoma mexicanum. Next base: position 1,411,853,250 of record NC_090934.1, on the reverse strand, counting down.
AGGGGGTCTCGTCATCGAGGGCGCTCGGAGGATACTGAACGACATGAGTATACTTCTGCATGAAGACGAGATATTGTGTATATTTTTTGTAGATTACTTTGGTATTTTGTAGTATATTGAGGAGAAAGGGAATCTCAATTCTAGGAAGGGGGGCAGTGTTTTTGTTTTATTTTTGTATGTAGGGGATGTGTTTTTGGTTTGTCCCCATGAGGGAACCATTATAATTAAGAAGTATTTTTGCATTTGGAAGAGTAGTGTTTTTAGAAGTTTATGTTGTTATATTGGGGGGTACACGTATTTTTGGTGTGTTGTTGTTGTGAGGCAAGTATAGTTTGTTTTGAAGAGACTGTGAATGAAAAGAATGAAGGGTGGTGTGTGAGGTTAAGTGTTTGAAAAACAGAGAACCCGTTACTAATGAAACTGTTTAAATTGGATGACAATTTAACACATGTAAATTGGAGGGGTCTTTGAATTTGTGTAAAATTGGGGTTTGAGGAGGGAATAGAGTTTTGAATATAGGATATTGTTGGAATGGTATAGATACACATTGAAGGAACCATGGTGACCCCACTGGAGCATGTGTGTGACACACTTCCGAAGTATAGGGTTACAATTTTAAAATATCATGCAGAGTGCGTCTGTGAGACCAGAGACAACATGTTTACATCTTGGCCAAGAGAAGACACGCATGACAGAGCCATCCTTGAAAATATGTACAAACACACTTAACGGTGAAATACAAAGGAAAGACAATTTTAGATCTCTGGAAGATGTTCGCAGAAGAGGTAGAGCCCCTTGATGACAAGAAAGGGAAAATTAAAGAAAATGCCAATGCCCCTAACTCTGAAGCAGGTAGAGTGAGGCAGGAGAAAATAACACAAATGCAGCCTTCTACCCTTCTGGCACGTGCTCCTCCACCAGTCAGCGAGGAGAAAACACCATTGCCACCCTTTGCTTCACTTACATTGGCCCGCCCCCTAACAGGATATATACCCTGCACCGGGCTAGGCTAACCCTCAATATACACCCACATCAGAAGGAAAAAAGGAACAGACAAACAAATCAGTAACATCGCTCATTAGCCACAAGCCAATCAGGAGGCTCAGACTGCAGGCTGTACTGTATGGTACAAGCCCACGTTCTGAGCTGCCTAAACAGCCAGTGCCCCTTTCCCTTTCACCTTCCCCCTTCCCACTTACTTTAGCACCCACGTAGCTACTACACAGGTGTTAATGGTGTCTTTAAAATACAAAACTGTGCCTTTACCTGGTGGCAGTAAGCCGCATTGTGTTGCTGTTCCTCAGTCCATTTTTATGTTGCTGATGTTACAGTCATCAACTTGAAAAAGGACTGTAGCTTTCAGCAGCACTGTGGGGCCGCACAGGAATGATACATTTCTTCTTTTCTTTTATTTAAAAATAAAATAAAAACATTAGCACCCGTGTTGAAAACTATAGGGGGTGCTAATTGCCATATGCCCCTTGGCAGAGGGCCGACCCTTTCGGTAATGGCATGGCCAACCCGCATTAATGGATCCTTGCTGCACTTGGTCGCTTAACATGGGTGACGGGCCATTACCTAGAGGGTCTGCTCTCTGCCCTGGGACCGATCAGTTGTCAACAGCAGGACAGATATTGTTTAAGATTAACAGTGAGCCAATTGATGAACCGACACTACCGCTCCTAGAGACAGTGGAAGAGGAGGAACAGGTAGCAGAAGAGGGCTCTGTATGTTGTGAGGAAAGGACAGATGACGAGGACGAAGGTGATGGGCGATCTTCTGTACATACAGGTATGATGCAATATTGGAAGAGTCTTGGAAAATTGTCTGGCAGAAGAACAGTGGCGACAAGAAAAGAATGTGAAATGGAGCAACCCCAGAAGCAGGGGATGCATTTCCCATTGTTACAAAATGGCAGAGGAGAAACAGGAGAGTATGTTCCCTGGCCAAATATGGATAAGGTAAAGCTAAGGAATAGCTTGCCATCACTAACTGCAGGAATGGGCAAGTGGATTTATGCTCCTGAGAAAAGGACCGCAGGGACGACTCAAGATGTGGGGGACATGAACAGTTTGTTCACCTCTTTATTAGGGGAACAAGCAGATGCCCTTTGGCAAAATACAGGCTATGCACAGGTAATGCTGAGCAGCAATTTTCAGGATGGAGCACCATTCAATAACTGTCGAGTACATCAATGGAGGGCACTAAGAATTATACCCAGATACGTCTGACATGCAGTATATTTTAGCTAATTCCTTGAGACTAGAAGAGGAACCTGGGCAGTACATTTTACAAAAACAAGAGATGTGGTGCTAAGAAACAGGGCAACCTTGGGATAGAAAAATCCCCATGTTTTAAAACATGTCTATGGACATCACCACAGACATACAGAACAAGCTGGAAAAGGTGGTGGAAATAGAGATGAAGTCATGATCAGAGATACAGGCACACATAGTACCTCACTGTAGATTAAAAGTAAGTAAGGAAAATAATAAGATAGACCAGGCTCAGAAGGCAGAGGCTAAGTTAATGCAGAGGAAGCTGGCTAAATATAGTTTGAAGCGTGCAGTAATAACAAGTGTGATTGATGGACAGCACACTAAACACCTCACAGGTTAGGGCAGCTCCACAACTACCACAGATGTTTTTTTTTTCCCCAGAGGTACTGCAGACCGGATTTGCCCCACATATAGGCAAGGAGGATTTATCCCACAGATACCACAAGGAGGGCTTGCACCATAAATTCAGCAAAGAGGATATTTCCAACTAGGAGGATATTTTCAGCAGGTAGAGGAGGTTTCCAAAGGGGAAGGGGTTTTGGATTTGAATTTAGGGGAATGAGACCAAGGTTTGAGGGACAGTGTTGGGCTTGTGGGAAGATGTGACACTTTGCAAATAATGCAGCCGCAAATATCAAGTAGTATATTGCCCTTCAGGTATTCCCGTATATCAGGCACAGCCCCAGCAGATCTTTTAGCCCACATAACCACATATACCACAACAAGTACAACTACAACCACAGGTGCAACAGCCGCCAGTGTTTCAGCCACAGCAGCATTCACAGTTCCAGGTACAGCTGCAACAAGTTCAACCTATATATTACCAGAACAGACAAAATGCCAGCAGCAGAAGCAAGCATGGTCTCCATTTACCCAATAGCCTCAGTTTGTTCAAAAGGCACAAAGCACCACACAGCAACAGATGCCTCAACTTTCACAATTAAATCCCTTTCAAACACAGGCAGACACACATGTACAGACACACCTCCTCAATGGAATTATAATTTGTTACTGCAGGGCACATTACCACATTACACAAAGGCAACAGTACTAGGAAGCAGGGCTTTCTCATTTCCAGGCACTGAGACACATGCACAATAGGTCAGACCACAAAGAGCTATGATGTGCACAGCCCTTTCAGTAATTGTGGACCCGCAAGAAGAACAACAGGTGGTAGTGAACATAGGCAACATACGTTTTTCATTTTTGGTGAACACAGGAGCTGCCAAATCTTGCATTAAGTAAGGGAGGTTTCATTTGTTGAACAAAGTAATTTATCAGGGGCTGTTATGACAGTTCCTTTAACAGCAGACTTACCACTTGCTATAGGTCTGCACACATGTGTAGCACCCTTATTATTTTCAAGAGACACACCGATAAACATATTAGGCAGAGAGAGAATGAGCAAATTAAACAGGACCGCATCGTTCTCTGGCAAGGGCATAGTGTGTTCCACTCCAAGCATGTATTCCACGCAAGTTTGTGCAGTTATGCAGGTATTTTACACTCGCAGTGTTTTATGAGGCACACCTCTCAACCCAGAACTATTTATGGGGTGCAGGTGTGGTTAGGTTGGGTACCCAGAATGAAGGATCCAGGTTTCTATTATCCACATAATTTTTATTTAAACTAGCAGTGTCTAAAGAGGTACCACATGGCACCACAATCACCATATGCTTGGTATTACACAGAAGAACAAGGTTATTTTACACAGTGTAGATGTGGACGGCATTGAGGGGTACACTGTTTTTTGTATTGGCCCAACACTGCGTTTGACGGATGAACAGCTTTTTACAGATAATGATGACATAGAGGAACTTGTGCTCCAGATAAGCATACCTTGTCAGGTAAGTATAGAACACAGAGTTTCCCCAGAAGGTACTTCTTTCAAAGACAATGCCAGGATATTTACATCAAGACTTGGATAGGGTGTCCAAAGAGTGATGGACGACTGGCCCCCAAGATGTGAGTCTTTTTAAGGGGGTTGGAGCAGTCCAAGTTTAGCTGAAGTCAGGGTCCATTTTTCTCCAGGTAAAGCAGTACCCCTTGTCAAGGGAAGCTGACCAGGGAATATATGATCATTTTGGCGGCAGGGTACTATTCTGACATCTGAATCCACATGCAATACGGATGTGTACCCTGTGAAAAAAGCTAAAGGCAGGTCTTGAAGGATGGTGCAGGATCTCCACCCCTTGAGCAACATTGTAGAGGCAGAGTTTCCGGTGGTACCAAATTCAGCCACAAATTTGTAAAACATACCTACAGGAGCAACATTGAACGCATTTTACTCTATTCCTTTGAACACAGACACTCAATACCTCACTGCATTTACTGATCAAGGAACAAGGTTCCAACACACTCATTTACCACAGGGGTATTGTGAATCCCCCAAGCATTTTTAAAAGAGTGTTGAAGATGGACTTGGGAAATTTACAAACACTAAGCACAGTGATACAATATGGCAATGATCTTTTAATGTGCAGCACCATGGGAAATCGGTGTAAAGAGAATTCAATAACACTTTGGGAGAAAAGGGTAAAATGTAGACAAGGAAAAGTTACTGTATTGTCAGAAAGAAGCAGTGTATCTGGGTCAGATAATATCCCCAGAAGGGATAAGAGTAATGTCCGAGAGGGCAGAGGTGGTACATTCCACATCACATCCAGAGACAGTAAAACAGATGCAACTGTTTTTGTGTTTGTGCAATTATTAGCTGCCATGGATCTTTAATTTCTCTAGTTACACTAAGCCCCTTCTACAAGGACTAAAAGAAGCACAAAAAGGGAAAGGCAACAAAAAATGGACCAATGAAGTGTACACTTAATTCAAGGAATTGATATTAGCACTGAGCAATGCAGCAGTATTCTCTACCCCAGATTACAAGAAGCAGATTTTCCCGTTTTCCCATGTAATGTCCAAGGTATGTCAGCAGTACATACACAAAAAACCTCACATGGACACAAACCTTTGGCTTATTACAGTGGAAGTTTAGACCAGGTAATGCAGGCTAATTTTCCATGCAACCAGGCACTTGCAGCAGCAGCTTTTGCCATTTAGAAATCCTCAATTATCACAATGAGCTGTTCAGTGACACTTTACGTGGAACATGCAGGGTTCGCAATGGGTCATCAACAATCAATCAGACTTCAGGGTGTACGAAGACAGGGGCAGCAGTGATACATTCTGAGGAGGGTGTGTATGAAGTAGTTTCCAAAATTAGATTGCCACCTCGTTGCCCTGTGCAGGCTGCAGAACTGGTGGCATTAATAACAGCTGTACATATGTCGAAAGGGTGTTGTGTCATTATTTATTTGGATTCTGTATATGTCACATCAACAGTGCTTTCTGGATTAGCCAGATGGAAAAGGAGAAGCTTTAGGAAGTCTGACGGATCCCCAATTCAACATCAAGAATTACTTTCCAGATTGACTAATGTCTTACCACTTCCTCTTGCATTAGCAGTTGTGAAGTGTGCCACCATACCGTTGGTACAGATTTAATTTTCTGGGGCAATTATGTAGCATAGACAGCAGCCAAAGAAGCAGCGTATTTACCACGTGTTACTAAGCAGGTTTCCACATTTACCAATAAACAACGGCAACAGGTACAGTTCACTGATCCTTACATTGCCCTGGACCAGATAATACAATTGCAAGGGCAGGCTCCACAGGGGGAGAATGATTTATGGACAAAAAGAGGATGCTCTTTGTCCACCACGGATTTAATATGGAGACAAACATTTTGGGAAAGCCTTTTATGCCAAATGAACAATGTACCATTGATCTTGAACAACTGCATTACACTGCACACATTAGCAAAGAAAGCATTGCAGGCAGATTAGTTCATGCCAAATTTGCAGGAGCATGTGGCAGCATTCATTACAAATTCTGTGACATGCCAATCATATACAGCAGGACATACTTTGAAAACAAAGAAAGGTGACCTGTCTCGCCCTTCAGGTCTGTTCAGACATCTCCATATTGATTCTGTGGGCATGGCTGAAAGGTGTAATAAATTAAGTTATTTGTTATTTCTTTAAAGAAGTAACTTCCCTACTTAGCATTAAACATACATTTTGTTCAGCTTATCATTTTCGGGCCAACGGTGCGGTGGAACAACTCAATGATCTGCGTAAACAATGCATTACAAACCTTTGTTGCATGTTTGATAAAAACTGGCTTTATTGTTTGCCATTGGCACTTTTTGCTTTGCAAAACCAGCCTAGTGTTGACCATCACCTTACCCTGCATGAGGTGGAGATGGGCAGAAGAATGATAATGCTGCTTGCTGCTGCTCACACTACCACTGATGCGCACAGTTCAGCTGAAGTACGGGGGAGTGAATTTTAAGGGTATCTCTGAGAGCTTACCAACTCTCTTAAGTTTAAATTCATGCAGATGGGGCCACGTTGATAATGGCCAGCATACTCCTCAAGTGACCAACCAACAGCACATGAGGAAGAGAGTTTGTTGCAGCCACCCCATCTGTATCCAGGGGAAAAGATATTTATATGCAATCTCACCAGGAAGATTCATCCGCCCATTCACAGTGACATATGCTACTCCAAGAGCAGTAAAGATGATTGGCAGGAAGCCATTGTCACGACCCTCAGCCCTGATCCCCCACTGGCAGGCCCATTGGCCAGGCAGAATCAGGGCTCGGATCACTAATAAGGCCTGGCATCCACTTCTCAGGCCCTCTTGGGGCCAGTCCTGGCACCTTTGGCGCCAGGCTCATCAGTAATGAAAGACATCTGCTTGAGGAACTACTTTATTTAGGCTTTCAGCCAACATTTGTGGAAATCGATATAATATTATGACCCCAATCGCATCGTTTAAATGTATGTTGGCCTACGCCAAGCTGTCTAAAGGATACTATGTACATAGGTTCCGCGGCAAGGTCTTGACCTTAATGTATCGTGTAAGCCGCCATCTTGGATCTAGCCGCCATTTTAGGTACTCTTGCAGTGTGGAAGTCACCCTGAATCACAAAATGGAGGCCGAATGACATTTCGAGTAAGACTTCGGCCATGGTGACCTCCGCACACGTGAATGAATAATATGTCCGCAGGCTACTTGTTAGGGTCATGAACTAAGACCCTGTCCTCTGTTTAACCTATGTGTAAATATGTAACCGTATCAGCGGAACTGATCTAATGTATGGAAATTGTGTGTTCGACCTGGCTACGAACCCTAGCCATGGTTCCAGAAATGGTTAACTTGTAAGAGGGCTGGCCAATGCAGTACTAAATGTATAAAAACCCAAGCATCCCGATGATCGGTCTCTCCCACTTTCAGTGCGAACCTAACGTTGAAGGTTCGTGTGTTAGTCAGAGAGCCGAATAGCTATTCGCATGTCAATTGACTTTGGTAACTTTGTAACTTTGAAATAAAGCGCTTTGTATGTCCTTTGTAACCTGTGTTGGTGTGTTTCCTTTTGGGCTTCCCGGCCTCATGTCAATTTCTCTGTTTCCACAGTTGGCGCCCGAATAGGGACCCTCAAGATTGATGCCGGATCATTGAAGGTTGACGCAGACTATCGAATCGGGATCGGACGGTGTGATTCTGCGGGCCCGACCGATCGAGATGCGATACCTCGGCAGCGCTGCACGATCCGATCCTTGGGCGATAGTCGTGCGGTCTGACACGGCATCTTGACGAGGGTCCAATTCCGAGGCGGGCAGATTTGCCGAAACCACCGAACGCAGGTAAAATTTGTTAGTTGAAGTCCTTTGTAAACCGTACGGTCCTCCTTAGGTTTGGTCAGGTGCAGTCGTGACCCGGCTCTTAATTTAACCCTGACAATTTGAATTTGGCGTATTGTATCTGCAGACACAATTATTGGACCAGGTAACACCAATTTTTTGAGAAATGCCTGGGAAATTGTCTAGCTGCTTTAGGGTTCTGTTCCGCAGCGATCGACAATCTTTGGAATTTAGCCGTCCGGCACCACAGGAGGGGTCGCCGGCGTGTACTATGTACTGTAAGTATGGCATTGGTAGTATTGTATTTAATGGCATTTGGCACAGACAGACCAGAAATGCCTCCGAATTTCAGTGGCCAATCAATGGTAGCTTTGAGATCCCCCGTATTGAATACTTAGAGTCGATCTTGCTTAAAAAGAAGGCTAGGCCAGCAGCCTTTGATGTGTTACAAAATTGGAAAAAGGAAGCATTACAGCAGCTTAAAAGTAGGGATAAACATGCACGACGTCATAAAACGAATGCCGAAAAGGCATTGTTGTATGACAAGGAAAAACGATTAGATGAAACCCAGAAGATGGATAGAGCTTTCTCGCTCGGGGTCCAGAAAATTTACCCCTCTAAAGATTTCCATGTTTCCGAGGAGTTTATTGAGAAAATATTAAACGAACGGAGGCCTGATTCTTCAGCGCCACCTCAGTATGCTCCCGTTGTGGGCACCTTGCCCGTTCCTGCTATTGCTCCTATCATTATTCCTACTCCTCCTGCGCAGCCTACTGCCCCTAGTTCTTTGGTTGTCGCTCCTCTGTCTATTTCGTCTATTACATTACCTCTTTCCCCTGCACCCTTGTTAGGTTCACCTACACCTCCGATTCTGGGGAGTCCCGTGTTCACTAAATCAGATCCCGGTGCAGGGTCGAAAATTGTGACTCGTAGTACTGTTCCTGCGGGCAGGAAACAGGAACTATTTGCTTGGGCTAAACATTGCATGGAAAAAGGTGATCAAACTGATGTACTTTCAACATTATCTAATTTGCACGATTTTCCCGAGAAAAACGTTTTTATTGAAGGACTGGGGATTCATTTAGGTGTAATGTGGGGTAGATTGCAGACTTCGGATCTCCCACAAGGGGTGAGAGATCTGAATGCCTTGGCACTTTCAAGGGATACAGAGCAGAAAGTATATGGACATGTTGACAGATTGTTTGAGTTTAGGAGGGATTTTGAAAGGTTACAAAACGAGGATGATGAGGACGACAGGATGTATGCACAGAAACGGTTCCTTTCGTGCCGAAGTTCAGCACCTGAAGAAGTACGAATTTGTACCAAAGACGTGATTCGATGGATCTCGGATTCATCGATACCGCCAGATGAGGTGTATGACACATATAGTCAATACACGGTAGAGATGCAAAGGAAGGTAATCCAAGTGATGGTACAGCACTTACAGGAGGAATGTATAAGGAAGAAGGTTGGTTGCCCCATAGAGTTATTGGGTATTTGTAAAAGAGCTTTTTCGCCCGACACTTCTACAGCTGCTTTAGCGCTCGATTTGGCCCTATTGCTCAGTAAGCGGTCGGAGGTCCCTATATCTCAGTTGCCTATGAGAGAGGTCCCTCCGACCTTTGTCCCAAAAGTAGAAATCCCCGCCAACGCGGCGACTGGTGCTGCCGCGGTGGATATCCCTGCACATTACGTATCACAGTTTGTTCACGTCCCATTCTCTCGACAGGAAGTGAACACGATTAGACAATCAGTCCCTGATATCAGGAAGAACCCGACAGGGTTTTACAAAGAAATAGAATCCGTTTTGCAGTCTTCTGTGTTCACCTTAAGTGACATGGATTTATTGTTTCCAGTGCTTTTACCTGTTGATGTATGGAAACAGGTACGAACAATAGATGATGTGCCGGGGTTAGGGGATACATGGGTAAACTTAACTAGAATAGATGGGGAACGACCAGCTGGTGAGAAACCACCCCAGGTAATACTCACTTTACCTGATAGAATAGTTGCCAAATTAAAAACTATAATCCCAGAAAAAAGGATTATTTGGGACAAGCTTACGGCCTGCGTCCAAGGGAAAACTGAAGGTACTACTGAATTCTTTAATAGATTCGAACAGGTGTTCTCCGACTTCAGTGGACAGGATTTAGGTACAGAGTCGGGGAAGAGGTTGTTTGTGGACAAATTTGTGCGTGGATTGTTGCCCGACATCCAGTCACAAATTATGTCCTCAGAGAGCGCTTGGCAGGCAAAATCTCAGTCAGAGGTCTTGCATATGGCTCAGTATTACGAGAATCGGGTTAATAACGAAAAAGAGAAAATCGAAAAAAGAAGGGGTGACCTAAAGACTAAGGTATTGTTGCAACAAATTGTCAGAAACCCCAGAGGAGGTACGACACAGACTAGAGGTCAGTACATTCCAAGAGGAAATACTCCTCCAAATTCTATAAATATTAATCAGTGTGCTTATTGCCGCCAGGAAGGTCACTGGCGAGCACAGTGCCCTGCCCTTCGTCAGAGGTCAGGAGGCACATTTGGAGGTATGGGTAGGCGACCAAGGGGCCGCCCCGGAGCAGGAGGCCCTGATAGGGGTCAGCTTCTACAAGATCCCCAGCAACCTTTTTCACGGGAAAATCAGACTCCGAGTATGGACTCGAGAAATATATTTGATCACCCTTCCGCCGCCTATCTTTCTGAGGAACTTCCCTTTGATGAAGTTCTGCCTTACTAGGATTGCCCGAAGCAGCGTTTGGAACCTTTACCTATTCCCGTTATTCAGAAGGGCCCCTATGTTGAATTATTGGTGGGGAATAGGAAACATCAGTTCTTGATCGACACTGGAGCACAAAAGTGCTCCATCGACCATTCGAGGGTTCCAAACATTCCACTGTCAGGGCAAACAAACGTCTCTATAGGGTTCTCTGGCATACCAACTGTTTGTCCGGTTTCTGCGCCGGTATCCGTTTCTTTGGGTCCTTTTACAGACCAGTGCCCTTTTCTTCTTACTTCAAACTGTGGAGAAAATTTGCTGGGGTTGAATTTGTTGAAGAAACTGAATGCAGTGATTCATTGTTCCCCTGACGGAATAAGATTAACAGTTTCACCACAGCAACCCTTTAACTCCCAATACTTGACCCGACCTCTACCTCCCGAATTTGACATTGTCCCAGAATGTTTGTGGGCAATAGACGATAATGATGTCGGGATATTGCACATCGATCCTGTTAAGATAATATTGAAACATGGGGTTAAGCTACCGCGCATTCCGCAATATAAAATTTCAATTGAAGGAGAGCGCGCTCTGAAATGCATTGTCTCCGATTTTGTACATCGTGGAGTGATCGAAGAGATTACAGGTAGCTTATGTAATAGCCCGATCTTGCCAGTATATAAGAAAGGCGACAATGCAATTCCGTACCGGTTTATAATAGATCTTCGTGCTATTAACCGGGTGGTAGCCCCACAATTTCCAATCGTGCCTGATGTAACAACGATCTTAACAATGATCCCTGCTACGGCTACACACTTTAGTGTTGTAGATTTAAAAAACGCCTTCTTTAGTATTCCGATACATGAGGAGAGCAGGTATTTGTTTGCGTTCACCTTGGGGGGACGCTCGTTTACATTCACAAGGGCACCTCAAGGGTATACTGAAAGTCCTAGTATCTATAGTAGAGCCTTAAAAGAGCAGCTCGACACCCTTGAATTACCATCTACTTGCACGCTGCTTCAATATGTAGACGATTTGCTCCTGGCTGCAGACTCTGAGAAAGCTTGTAAAGAAGGCACTATATTGTTGCTTGTTCATTTAGCTGAAAATGGTCACAAAGCTTCACTTAAGAAATTTCAATATTGTTGTCAGGAGGTTGCCTATCTAGGCTACCTCCTGTCAAAGGAGGGGAGAAGATTGACACCTGAACGAATAAAACACATTTCTGGCATGTCTGTCCCAAAAACACAGAAGGAAGTCAGAGCCCTGATAGGGATGGCGTCCTACTGTAGACTGTGGATCCCGAACTTTGCCCTAGTGGTAAAACCGATGTTGGCTTTGACGAAGAAGGGCATTTCTCTGCCATTGCCATGGGAATCGGAACATCAACGATCATTTGAGCTTCTCAAAGCCGCGCTGTGTTCAGCACCGGTTCTGGGTACACCAAATTACGATAAGGCCTTTGTGTTGTTTGTGCATGAATGTAATGGATGTGCTTTGTCTGTGTTAACACAGGAACATGGAGGGAAGAATAGGCCGTGCGGCTATTATTCCTCCGCCCTCGATCCTGTTGCATGCGCTTTGCCGCGATGTCTGCGCGCTGTTGCTGCTGCCGCTGCGTCTGTAAAACAGAGTGAGGGGATGGTCCTAGGCCACGATTTAATTTTGATGGTACCTCACTCTGTCGATATTCTATTGAATAAAACTCAAACACAACACCTTACTTCTTCCCGGTTGACCAGGTACGAATTAGTTCTATTTGCTCCTCATATCCAAATTAAAAGGTGTTGTGTTCTCAATCCGGCTGAACTTTTGCCTCTCCCGCAAACTACTGCTTGCGGCGATGACGGATCACATGACTGCCTGTATGCCACCGAACAAGAAACAAAGGGCAGAATAGACCTCTCAGATACTCCTTTGGAGAATGCGGAAGGGGAGCTGTTTTGTGATGGCTCCTGTTTTAAACTTCCGAATGGCACGTCTACAGCTGCTTATGCAGTTACTACCTTGAACAAGATCGTAGAAACAAAAAGGATTCCGCATAACTCCGCGCAGGCCGCAGAGATTATAGCGTTGACCCGCGCTTGTGAGCTCTCCCAAGGGCATAGAGTTAACATTTATACGGATAGTCAGTACGCCTTTGGGGTGGCTCACAATTTCGGAAAACTGTGGTCGGAAAGAGGGTTTCTGACCTCACACGGGACCAAGATTCAGCATGGTCCCTTAATAGTACAACTACTTTTAGCGCTCTCACTCCCTGAACAATTAGCAATCATGAAATGTGCAGCACATCGCAAGGTCATAGACAATGTGGGAAGAGGAAATGCTTTTGCAGATTTGATAGCTAGACAAACAGCTACAGACCCTAGCACAGACATGTACACCTCGGGGGAAGTGAGAGATGGTTGTATAATAGATGAAGGCATTGGGTCTGTGCGAGATATTCAGACTGATGCCTCTGTTGAAGAATCTAGGAAATGGGCTGAAGGCATGGGGAAATTGGATGACGAAGGGTGTTGGGTGGACGCATCTGACGGGAAATGGTTGCTTCCTGATTCTTATGTATTAGCAATGGTCACGATGGCACACGGTCCAACACATGTGTGTGCCCAGCAAATTGCGAAGATATTACAGCAGGTTTGGGTGAATGATAAAATTTTGGAAACTGCAAAAAGACTCGTTCAGAACTGCATGATTTGCCTGCAGCATAATGTGGGTAAAGGGACAGTGACTCCAAGGGGAAGTTTCGGGCCCCCCTCTGTCCCCTTTGAAACCATTCACCTTGATTTTATTGAAATGGAGCGATGTAATAACTTGAAATATGTTCTTGTTATCATTTGTGCTTTTAGCAAATGGGTCGAGGCTTTCCCCGTCAAAGATGCTACCGCCATGACCACCGCAAAGATCTTGGTAAAAGACTATTTTCCTCGATTTGGGCTCCCGAGGATAATTTGGTCGGACAACGGCCCCCACTTCATCGCAGCCGTAATGTTGCAAATATGTGTTGCCTTAGGGATAGAGAAACGTTTTCATTCAGCTAGGCACCCTCAAAGTGCGGGGTTGGTAGAAAGACACAATGATATTTTGAAAAACAAACTTGCAAAAACATGTGCCGACACTAAATTAAAATGGCCAGATGCTTTACCTATTGTGTTGTTAGCTATGCGCATCACACCCCAGACTAGAACTGGGCTCTCTCCATTCGAGGTAGTAATGGGAAGGCCTGCTAATATTTGGGGTCTCCCTAAACCTAAAGCCCTGAGGGATGTGGAGAATGTATTGCTCATAGACTATTGTAATCAATTGACTAAAAATCTGTATTTCATTTACCACCAGGTGAATGCTGCCTTACCTGTACGGTTTACGGGCCCAGGACACGATATATTGCCCGGCAGCTGGGTCCTGGTAAAGGCCTACGAAAGGTCTTCCTGTCTCGCGCCTCGCTGGCGGGGACCCTACCAGGTTTTATTGGTCACCAGGACGGCAGTGCGGGTGGCAGGAAAGAAGAACTGGATACATGCAACACATATCAAGAAGATCCCTCACCCGACGCCACACGTTACAGAAGAAACAGAACCCCTCGCTGGTGCTACACTCTCTGATCTCGGAGTAGCAGGCAGCGTTGTGAGTGCGCCGGAGAAGTTCTCTGAGCCTGAGGAGCTCGGGGAGCCGTCCATTTTGTCTCCGCACTCCCTTGATCAATCACTTCCGGAAAACCTTGTTTCGAGCTCTGCGACTTCCGTCGCTACTGATACGACGCTCCCCTCAGGGAGCGACGATACTTTGCTTTTGGATTCAACAAACTTGGGTACCATCCGGTACAACCTTCGACCACGCAAATAAAATCGCTGCACGAGTATCGTGCATCTGGAAGAAAAAGGAGTGATTGAAATACTATCGTCTTCCCTTTTTTTGGAACAAAGAAAAGGGGGGGTTCTGTTGGCCAGGGTTGGGAAGGACTAAGAAGTCGCGCGGCCGAAGTGCCGCCAGCAACGAACATTGGGGCCGTCGATCGGGATAACCATGATGCCTGCCGCCTTCACCGCTGCTCCTCGTATTGAACTATTAGATAAGGAGGTGACCAATTCGAACAATGGACAATGTGCCTGGGCCCCGAAAACGTACTGTTGTGTTCTCGTTTTGATTATTTTTAGTTTTGCAACTGCTGCTGTGGGACTTTGGTACTTTGAAGAAATTTATCCTTTGAAGCCTCTGTTACCGACCAAAATTGTACCAACTGTTTTGACTCCCTCTGTACACCTCCACACTCTGTCCCCTAGGGACTCTCGGCATAGACAGAAATATTATAATAACACTTTGATGATAGTGATGAATGCTACGCATGCTATTTTTAATAGGAGTAATTGTTGGGTCTGCACTCACTTACCACAACATGGGAACAAGGGACTGGGATGGTAAATACATCCCTTACCTCTAACAACCTCTTGCTATGCCTCTCTTAGAGCACTCTTTTTTGGCCGATGGAATGATAGCATCTCAGGGAACTTCGATGGGACTAATTTGAATGAATTTGAAAAACGTGAATTGACTCCCCTGGGATGCTCGCTTTTCGCAAATAGGAGTAGACCTAATATCGCTTCTATTAGGCCGTCTGATAAACTTTCTTTTCTTTTTCAAAATCTAGTTTCTTTCAAGATGGCTCCGATAGGCAATAAGGATGCCATGCCTCCTCCTTATTCTGTAAATCACAGTCCTGATTCTGTCCCTTTCTGTGTACAAAGAAACGGCACTAGGCCAATGGGAGATTTCGAGCCTTGTATAAATATTGTAAATTTGACTGGGGAAAATAGGCCTTTGTATGTAGGGGGACCGGTTTATTTTGTGTGTGGTAGTTTAGCTTTTCCCTGGTTGCCCAAGGATTGGCAGGGGACTTGTTATTTAGGGATATTGTTACCAGGTGTATTTATAGCCAGTACCTTAGAGATATCTAAGGCTCGCCCGCGACGGGATAATGATGGAGATACCCCTGGACAAGTGTTCGGGGATATAGCCAAATCAGTAGTTCCCTTCTGGGGACAAATAGCAAATTCAGAAAACATCAGGGGATTAGCGAGGGTGTTGGAGAAAACAATCAACCGGACCACGGACATACTTTACAATATGACCTTAGAGCAAAAGGCGATAAGATTGGTAGCACTCCAAAATCGAATGGCATTAGATGTCATTTTAGCTGAACGAGGTGGAGTATGTAAATTAGTGGGGTCCGCTTGCTGTGTTTTCGTACCAGATTCTTCACCAACAATATTCAAAGCAATTCAGAATTTACACACTCTTAGTTCTGAAGTCCATATCCCTGTAGGAGACTGGAGCCTTAGTACTTGGTTTTGGGATTCTCTACGATCTTGGGGGTGGAAGGTGCTTTCTGTTATTTTAGGTATTTTTGGGACTCTGTTATTCCTTTGCTGCTGTTTTCAATGCCTCCCGAGTATATGCGGAATGATAGGGGGATGTTGTGCCCAAGTTATGAGCGCAATAGGGCATAGAATATATACCCCGAAGACAGCATCTAAAGAATTCATGTTGCAAGAAGTTCTTATGAACAACTTTATGGCTATTGACATTTCAGACAATGATGCGGAACCTATGGATGCTAATGCCCTCAAGTATTTTCAAAAGTATTAGGAAATAATGTTTTAGCACTTGGCATAGGCCAAAAGGAGGGTCTGTGGAAATCGATATAATATTATGACCCCAATCGCATCGTTTAAATGTATGTTGGCCTACGCCAAGCTGTCTAAAGGATACTATGTACATAGGTTCCGCGGCAAGGTCTTGACCTTAATGTATCGTGTAAGCCGCCATCTTGGATCTAGCCGCCATTTTAGGTACTCTTGCAGTGTGGAAGTCACCCTGAATCACAAAATGGAGGCCGAATGACATTTCGAGTAAGACTTCGGCCATGGTGACCTCCGCACACGTGAATGAATAATATGTCCGCAGGCTACTTGTTAGGGTCATGAACTAAGACCCTGTCCTCTGTTTAACCTATGTGTAAATATGTAACCGTATCAGCGGAACTGATCTAATGTATGGAAATTGTGTGTTCGACCTGGCTACGAACCCTAGCCATGGTTCCAGAAATGGTTAACTTGTAAGAGGGCTGGCCAATGCAGTACTAAATGTATAAAAACCCAAGCATCCCGATGATCGGTCTCTCCCACTTTCAGTGCGAACCTAACGTTGAAGGTTCGTGTGTTAGTCAGAGAGCCGAATAGCTATTCGCATGTCAATTGACTTTGGTAACTTTGTAACTTTGAAATAAAGCGCTTTGTATGTCCTTTGTAACCTGTGTTGGTGTGTTTCCTTCTGGGCTTCCCGGCCTCATGTCAATTTCTCTGTTTCCACACATTGAGGCATCCACATAGCTTGATTCCTAGAACCAAGCTATGCGGTCTAGTGTTTTGGGTGTGGTGGCCTAGGGACTACTTTACCTGGACTACTTTACAGTGGGTATTTAAAGCACACCCGAACAAGACAACATGCTTCGCGTTACTTTGCTTCTAGCAACGTGACGCTCACCGTGTCCAGCTTTCTCATGAGCCTGGTGAATTCCGGACCTGTAGAAAAACCAAGAACATCGTTAGCAGCAGAATCTTACCTGCATTCATCATCCTTCACTGCTCGAGCTCCTGAGTAGCTCTGTTGGTGGAGTTCACCGCCCGGATCGAAGGACCTGAGAAAAGGAGGAAGACACCATTAAAGGAGGTAGTGGAGCCATTACAACCACAAAGCGCTTAAAGACTTACCTGGTTGGTTGCTTTTTGGCCGGCATAGCTCCGGAACTCCATCTGCGCTGGGAACTCACCGGGACCTACGAAAAGAGAAAAGCACAGGTCAGTGAGGACAAGACATCGCTGCGCTACGCAAAGCACCTCCTTACCACTTCATAGAGCTATAGCGCGCCATCATCTCCCGGTGAGAACCAGCATATCAAATTCTCCAAGCGGACAATCCGCGCTCCTAGGGAGATAAAAAAAGAGACATTTAGAACTAAGAAAAGGCAGGCAAGCATTACGACGCAATCAATCGCAATAAGACCTACCTGAAAGACACTACAAGGGCAGCAGTCAGTGAAGTAACTGGACCGCCCGCACCCACAAAAGACAACGCGCCCCTGCCCAGAGAGCAGCACGGAGAGCCCACTGATTCCGACAACCAGGCAGAATCCCATTGACACCGAGACCACACCAGGGAATCATTGGGAAGGGCACCAATGACCATCTAGTTGGGTGGCGTCCCCGTGGATACCAGGTGAGCGTAACAGAACGCAAAGCCTCACATAAATAATCCACCTGGGCGCCATGGAAACATCAGAAATCGACCAATTGACCCAATTGTTGGGGGACCTTCATGCTGAGGTTCATTCAGCCCGACAAGAGACTAATGCACTCCAGAGAGACCCAATAGTGACCAAGGAGTGCACCGACAAAATCAGCAGACAATTCTTGCAATCGCAGGCAGGGCAGACTCCTCTGCCTGGAGGAAATCCACTGATGCAAAATCCTATCTCACCATCTTTTACCCCCACACCAGTACAGATCACGCTGTCTGGAACAGTTCCCCTGGCACCACCAGAAAGGTTTTCGGGCAACGCACGGAAGTATGCAGCATTCATAAATCAGTGTCGCCATCACTTCCTTTGTCGCCCAGGGGGAATTCCAAATGACCAAGCTCGGGTAGCTTTCATCCCATCATACTTGAGTGGAAGTGCAGCGGATTGGTCGGTGCTGTTGGTGACCCATAATGATCCGTTGTTACAGGACTATGGGGGGTTCCAGAGAGAAATGGAAAAACTGTTTGCTCGCCATATCCAGGAACAAGCAGTGGATAACAAACTTTTATCCCTCCGGCAGGGGAACCAAGACTTGTTAACATACATTGTGACTTTCAATAGACTGGTTGCTGAAGCCAGGTGGCCAGAAAACAAAAGGACCACGTTATTCCATCAAGGCTTATGAGGCGAATTAAAGGACGTCTTGGCCCAGGTAGTTGATCCCCTCAGAGACTGTACCGAATTCATAAATCTGGTCGTGCAGCTAGACTATCGGTTGCAGGACCGAAAGCAGACCGGTCCAAAGCAGACTCTCGAGTAGTTTATGTTCGGCCTAAAGACAATGTGCTACGGGGGCCAGACAACGCTGTAGAACCCATGCAGATCGGAGGGATACGACCTCCATTAACAAAACAAGAGCGGGATAAAAGAAGACAACAACAACTTTGTTTGTATTGTGGAAAACCAGGACATTTTCTGAAAGGCTGCCCAATAACACCCCAAGGAGGACAGTCGGGGCCACAGAAAAGGATGAAGTTAAGGAATCGGAAAACTACCAAGCTCGGCAACCGTAGAGGTCAGTTTGTCGAGTGATGAGAAAGAGCCACTGACCTCACACTTTGCAATACCCGTGATCTTAATAAATCACCAGCAATCATCAAAGATGCATGCTGTAGAAGCGTACATCGACAGCAGAGCAGTTGGGAACTATATAGATCAAGAGTTGGCAGCAGAGACGGGGCTCCCATTGTGTTGTAAGTCTACCAGGGACAAGGTGACTAGCGTGGATGGGACAGAAATCGCCTCCGGACCAGTAACCCAGTGTACAGCAGTAGTAACCTTGCTGTGCCAGGATGGACATCGGGAGTGTATTTCGTTCAATCTTATAAAGGCACCTTAGTTCCGGTTGATACTAGAGATGCGATGGTTGGTTGCTCACAACCCTTTGATAGACTGGCAGGCATGGAAATTAACCTTCACCAGCAACTGCTTCCTAACTTGCTACTCTCCTGACCCAGAACCCGAATCCTGTGTCTCCAAGACTTCCAATACTAGAGCCTCTACTCTGGGAGTAACTAATACTTTGCCAGATGAATATCGTGACTTTCAGGACATATTCCAAAAAGACCAGGTTAACACATTGCCGCCACATAGGCCTTATGATTGTCAAATTGACTTTATTCCTGGGGCACAAATCCCTTGCGGCAGGATCTACGCTCTTACCGAACCAGAAAACCTTCACCTGAAATCCTATTTGGACCAGTACCTTGCAAATGGATTTATCTGCCCATCTAAGTCCACAGCAGCCAGTCCTTTGTTCTTCGTACCGAAAAAGGAAGAGGACTTGAGGACCTGTATTGATTACCGCACAATAAACCAGATAACCGTGAAGAACCGCTACCCCTTGCCTCTTATCCCGGAAATGCTAGACAAAGTCAAAGATGCCCAGATCTATACCAAATTAGACCTTCGGGGAGCATACCACCTGGTCCGGGTCAGTAGAGGAGATGAGTGGAAAACCGCTTTCCGTACCAAATTTGGCTTGTTTGAATATCAAGTCATGCCTTTTGGCTTATGTAACGCTCCCGCAGCGTTTCAATATTTCATGAATGATGTCTTGAGAGAACTGATTGATGTTTGCGCCTTAGTGTACATTGATGACATCTTGGTCTACTCAGCCTCAACACAAGATCATATCAAGCATATTTGTTCAATCCTCACCAAGCTCCACCAACATCATTTGTATGCAAAGCTGGAGAAATATTTTTTCACGTCACTGAAGTAGAATTCCTTGGTTTCATCCTTTCGCCGAAAGGCATCAGAATGGACGTACATAAGGTTGACGCTATTCTAAAATGGCCATCACCAACATCTCTGAAGGGGATACAGAGCATGCGAGGCTTTGCGAACTTTTACCGCCAGTTTATCCCAGACATCTCTCAGGTTGTGCACCCTATCAAAGTACTGCTACGAAAAAGCAATAAAAAGTTTGCTTGGACTGAGGAAGCAGAAAGAGCCTTTCAGGAACTGAAACAAAGGTTCACCTCTGCTCCAATCCTGCGTCACCCGCGTCCAGACCTCCCTATGTCGTAGAAACTGATGCTTCCAGTATGGCAATGGGAGCGGTCCTTTCACAAAGGGACCAAGAAACTGGCCAGCTGCATCCTGTGGCCTTATGGTCAAAAAAATTCTCACCCCCGGAAATTAATTACGCTATCACAGACAAAGAACTCCTAGCCATCAAGTCTGCTTTCAAGGTGTGGCGACACTATCTTCTGGGAGCTAGACACACCATTACAGTGATCACAGACCACTGTAACCTGCAATATCTCAAAACAGCCAAAGCCCAGTCTTCACGCCAGTTACGGTGGGCCCTCTTCTTCGCCGAATATGACTACGTGATCACCTTTCGACCATGGGTCAAGAATGGGAAAGCCGATGCTTTATCTCGAATGGGCATCGATGAAATGGTGTATACAACTCCAGACCCGGTACCCATCATACCTGAAGACAAACTCTTGGGTATCACAACAGCGTTATCACAGGCCAAATTACAAAACAAAATTTGACAGTCAATGAACCCAGATGCTTTCCTCGCATGGCAAACTCAAGGAGAACAATATTGCATTAAGGATCAGTCACCTTATTTTAGGGACCAGCTATATATACCCAAGAAGGAGTTACAACAGCATATCATTTCAGGTTATCATTACTCTCTGATCGAAGGACACCCTAGAATCGCTAAAACTTTAGCCAAGGTAAAAAAATAAATTTTGGTGGCCTACCTGGCGTAAGGATATTGTCCAGTATGTTCAGTCCTGCGGCGTCTGTGCACAAAATAAATCACAGAAACAGAAACCATCGGGTCTCCTACAACCACTGCACATCCCTCCCTCTCCATGGCACAGTCTTTCCCTCGACTATCACTGATCTGCCACTGAGTCAAGGCTTTAACACCATTCTTGCAATCGTGGATTTGTTCTCAAAGATGGCACATTTTATTCCTCTCAAGAGCCTCCCGGACGCATCCACCTTAGCAGAAGTATTTCTGGAAAACATTGCTAAGCTGCATGGCTTTCCATCAGTTCTGGTCTCTGATCGAGGCAGCCAATTTGTATCCAATCCAATTTTTGGAGAAAATGTTGCACAATGGCACAGATTGACGTCCAGCTATCCACCAGTCACCACCCCCAGACAGACGGCCAAAACGAGAGGACCGACCAGACCCTCGAGCAGTATTTACGGTGCATGCTGCACCATGAATTGAGAGATTGGAAGGACTTACTGTGGATAGCCGAGTACGCATATAACAACTCCGTACATTCTAGCACGGACCAAGCACCTTTTTACACCCTGTATGGCAGACATCCACGTACCTCAGAACTCGACCTTCCTGCCAGCTTGGAAATGCCTGCAGTAAAGACTCTTCATACAACCATCACTCAGGCGTTCAGAAAGGCGAAGGAACATCTTATTCATGCTAAAGAAAAACAAAAGCACTTCGCCGACCAGCATCGGAAAAAGGCCCCAGAGTATCAAGTAGGAGACCAGGTTTGGTTAGCTGCCAAATACGTACCCATCAAAGGGACCCGGACCTTCCATCCTCGATATTTGGGACCCTATACCATCAAGGCAATTATCAACCCAGCAGCCGTCAAATTGGACTTCCCACCTAATCTACAAACCCATCCGGTATTCCATGTGTCCCTCTTAAAACCAATGCAACCCGGTACACGAATCAAGACACCACCTCAACCTATACTAATAGATGGAGAACCAGAATTCGAAGTCAAGGGCATCCTGGACTCTAAGTACTCTAGAGCCAAGTTGTACTATCTCGTTGATTGGAAGGGTTTGGGCCGCAAGATAGATCCTGGGAACCCAGTGAGAACATCCATGCACCACGTCTGATCAAGAAGTTTCATCAGAACTTCCCAAGTAAACCTGGACCAGGCAGGAGACACATCTTGGGAGGGGCCTTGTGGGGGACTGCTGTCACGACCCTCAGCCCTGATCCCCACCGGCAAGCCCATTGGGCAGGTGGAATCAGGGTTCGGATCACTAATAAGGCCTGGCATCCACTTCTCAGGCCCTCTTGGGGCCAGTCCTTGGGCCTTTTGCACCAGGCTCATCAGTAAGGAAAGACATCTGCTTGAGGAACTACTTTATTTAGGCTTTCAGCCAACATGGAGGCATCCACACAGCTTGATTCCTAGAACCAAGCTATGTGGTCTAGTGTTTTGGGAGTGGTGGCCTAGGGACTACTTTACCTGGACTACTTTACAGTGGCTATTTAAACGACACCCGAACAAGACAACACGCTTCGCGTTACTTTGCTTCTAGCAACGTGACGCTCACCGTGTCCAGCTTTCTCACGAGCCTGGTGAATTCCGGACCTGTAGAAAAACCAAGAACATCGTTAGCAGCAGAATCTTACCTGCATTCATCATCCTTCACTGCTCGCAGCTCCTGAGCAGCTCTGTTGTGGAGTTTACCGCCCCGATCGAAGGACCTGAGAAAAGGAGGAAGACATCATTAAAGGAGGTAGTGGGGACATTACAACCACAAAGCGCTTAAAGACTTACCTGGTTGGTTGCTTTTTGGCCGGCATAGCTCCAGAACTCCATCTGCGCTGGGAACTCACCGGGACCTACGAAAAGAGAAAAGCACAGGTCAGTGAGGACAAGACATCGCTGCGCTACGCAAAGCGCCTCCTTTCCGCATCATAGCGCTATAGCGCGCCATCATATCCCGGTGAGAACCAGCATATCCAGTTCTCCAAGCGGACACTACGCGCTCCTAGGGAAATAAAAAAAGAGACATTTAGAACTGAGAAAAGGCATGCAAGAATTACAACACCATCAATCACAATAAGACCTACCTGAAAGACACTACAAGGGCAGCAGTCAGTGAAGTAACTGGACCTCCCGCACCCACAAAAGACAACGCGCCCCTGCCCAGAGAGCAGGAAGGAGAGCCCACCGATTCCGACAACCAGGCGGAATCCCATCGACACCGAGACCACACCAGGGAATCATTGGGAAGGGCACCAACGACCAACTGGCTGGGTGGCGTCCCCGTGGATACCAGGTGAGCGTAACAGCCATGGATACACCTTCAGATGTCCAAGTGGACAAAAGCACCAAACCCCCTTTCGGAGAAGAAAAGGGGGGAGACACAAGTGAATTAATGGTGTTTTCACAATAACTTTGTTATCACCACATTTGTTTCTTTTTGTGTTTATTTTTGAATGGGGTTATTTGTATTTTAGTAATAGCAGTATCATGGTTTTAGAAAATGCTAGCAAGACCAGGATCAGAAACAAAAGAGAGATCCTGACTCAGAATTGCCTTTTAAAAGCATTAGGGCTGAGCCTTGCACTGACACTGACAACATGTGGTATGAATGCATCTGAGTGGGGGGGGAGAGAGTACAGATCACACTTGCTTGGTGTGCTTGTTAATACTACAGACTGCTGGCTCACCCAAGCCCTTTGTCCCGCAAGAGATACCACCAGACATAACACAATGCATGATTCATTTGGCCATATGCTGGGTTATGGGGATGTTTCAGGGGCATACAGCAGAGGTACAAAAGGGTGCAGTGGTTTTTGGGTGTGTGGGATGCACGCTTATGCTCAACTCCCACCATATTGGCACGGCATATGTACTCTCGTCACTTTACATTCTCTGACTCTCGTGGTGCTGAAATTGCATCATGTCCCATTTAATAAACATCCAGCTATCCAATAACTGTACCGCACATGTACTAGGAGGTCACCGAATATGCACAGCAATAAGGGAAATGTGGCTTTCTCAAGGAGAAAGAGAACTGTCAATTTGCAAAGAAATATGAGGGATTATTTTTGAAGACATCGTCAGACAAGCTCAAGGAAATACCGCAGGAGTTTGCCCTCTTCTTGCATTTTTTTACTTCCTTACTTGCTTGAGGGGTGCAGACTGCAGCCAATGCAAAATGGACCCAGATCACCTACTGGGAGCTGATGCGATTGGCAAAGGGCACGAAATAGGTTTGAATGCCATCAAAGCAGAGCTTCGAGTGCTGTGCTTGACATCCTGCAAAACAGATACTTTTTGGACATAACGGCTATGGAGGTTGGTCTGTTTGCGAAAATAAGAATAAGTTGTTGCATTATGACCCCAGCAAATGATACAGACAATGGCAGCCTGACTGATGCCATTACCGAGTTGCACACCCTCAATGTGGCCATGCAGAAAGAAGACTCGCAGGGTTGACGATGATTGGTACAGCAGAATTCTTTCCTGGATGCCTAAGTGGAAAAGCAACATTTTTAAAATGTGTATTTCCATTCTCGTAGTGTTGATTGTTGCATTTTGTGGGTCAGGGGCTGGTGCAGCGGGTTGGGATCAAGGGGAACAACATTATGACTAACATTAACAAGTACTAATAGTGTTGCCACTCCCATCTCAAGATACATTCATAAACCAATATGGCAGAAAAATTGCCAGATTGACCATTGTATGGTTAGGTTGGAGCATCCGAATGGTCCCCCGGGTGCACTTTTATCTCCACCTCCAGACCCCACCAGGTACATCGAGACGTGGGTAGATTGTGATTTGGGTGGAGATCATAACATTGTGTCATGCACACTACAGGAATATGGAGCAAGTGAGGAAAGTTTACATGGAGTTTCTAAAGTTTGGGTCCCCAAAGATAATTATGAAAGGGCCACAGAGGAGGAGAGTCACAGTTGCTCATTATCAAATTAACGAAAGGGGGTAGTGTCAATATAGAGATCCAGTGTTCTAAGAGTGTGCACAGATGCAAGTTGAGCAAGCACCCACAGCTAAATAGTAGGCCTTTAATGGTGACTTGCCTGTCATGTAGACACCTGTAAGTTGCCTCATTATAACAGAGCTTTAGCATGACAGTTAAATTCACACGCAGCAACATGCACCGAGCAAAAAATATACATGCAGCAAAGTAATGAAAAACACAGGTATCAAAAGCCTTTGAACGTATTAGGGCTGGGTGTTTTTTTTTTCTTGAAGTAAAAGTGCTTTTCTCTGAATATGCATTATATATGTATGTATCTACACACACACACATTTTCTTTTTTTTTGCCTTTATAAGCATAGTATTATATTAGGTCGAAGAGTTGAGACATGCCCCCATTAGTTTTTGTTGGGCAGTGTGAGATGCCATTTTGGTATAACATCAGTGTTACAGGCCTTACATTTCCCCATGTCATTTTGCTATGTTGCCTTTCAGAACTAAGGCCCTGTAAATAGAATTTTTTTTTTCAAGTACAGGTGTTTTGGTAGGAAAAGCAGACATTGATTAATTGTTGCAGTGGAAACAGCCTCCATAACCTGAAACCCAATTTCAGACCAGCAGTTGCCGTCCAAGGCAAAAGACGAATATATATATATAGAAGGATGCAAGGACACGGCATGGCATTAGGGCCAACTTATAAAGTTAGTGTGTGAGTACTGCACCCCCAGTGTCACAAAAGGCCCTGCTTTTGTGAGGTAACTGCCTTGATAATTTGAAGAAAATAGACGAAATTAAATTCTAACAGCAGTGCCTCAGCTTGGCGATCCATCAAAAAGATAGCGGGAACGTCATGGTATACAGGTTTGTAGCTTGTGTCGAGATGGGAGATGCGTGGCGTGGAGGTGCGTGGCTTGGAAATCAGAGAAACCCAATTATAATGTTCAGGGTCATCACAACATATCTGTCTTCCCTATCGTTTCCAATGTTCCCATTGGTTAGATCTCGGAGGGACGCAACAGTGAAAATGTTATCTAAAAAGTTTCATAGTCCAATTAGTACAGACCTTCTTTGTTTGGAATACCTCATAGGGGTCAGCCAATAAGAGCGTGGTCGGAACATAAATGAGTACATGATTTGAGGGTGGGGATTTTTGGGGGGAGGCCAGGGTGCATCTGCCTATTAGTGGGCAGTATGTATAGTTTTCTAAAGTGGTTTTGTGATGCATAGCCAATGATATTCTTAGGTTTTGAACTATTGTAGCACTTAAATATGCAAAATGTGCGGTTTGCAGTTTTAAATTGTTTAGCCCCAAATGGGTGTGTGAGACAGTGTACACTTATGCTGTGTGCTCTCTCTCTCCCGGCTGTTTCGGAAATAAAGCTGTGTTCTTTCTGAAGTTTATGCACTGTATTTTTGAGCACTTTGTGTCACCCAATTGTGGGTCTTTTGGGGACAGCTCCAACTTTACATCTGTTTTATTTTTTTCCCCCCATAGTTTCTGTAGAAGTTAGCCCAACACCATTACCCAGGAATACAGACCAAATGGGTAGGCTGAAA
The DNA here is from genome assembly GCF_040938575.1 of Ambystoma mexicanum. Lineage (NCBI taxonomy): Eukaryota > Metazoa > Chordata > Amphibia > Caudata > Ambystomatidae > Ambystoma > Ambystoma mexicanum. The sequence goes on along the minus strand of NC_090934.1, from coordinate 1,411,826,446 downwards.
CCCAAGGAGGATGGTTAGAGATGCCTGGCAGGCTAGAACACAGAGCCAGTTAACAATCCCACACTGGTGGTTTCCTTTACACAATCTTGCCCAGAGTTTATTTAGATCGCCTAGTTAGGTCATGCTGTTTCATTTCTGTTTCACTATGGACAGTTGTTCTGTACTAAACATGAAGGTGCTAAAACCTTACTTTGAGTGTGGTCAGTTTCTATTGATCCCCCTGAGCACGACAGACTACAATAAATGCAGGAGTCCTATTTAAGAAGCCACAGAGACATGGTGTCAGCTTGGAGGAACGGTGGAACCTGGGATTTTGAAAATAGTGCGTCTGTGTGCAGTAGCAATTTCACCACCCTGCCCAAGTGACGAGACAATTCAATATAAAAGGCTGCAGAATGGGCATCGGAAATGTTAGAGAGGAGTGTTAGCACCTCATCAGCCCCAGTATCGAAGATAATAGGCCCTGGGAGAAAGATGTTTAATAAATACGAGCAACAAGCCCCAGCCTGGAAGCAACTTGGGCGATGGACTTCATTCGAATTTCCCCTGTGCAGAGTCTTACCATCTGCCACTTGGAACATTTCAGATACTGAATGGAGATAAGAGCATGACTGTCAATGGAGTCTCCCACTTTGGGAATCGCTGGATGGTGTAATATTTTCTGTAAAGAGTAGCTGTATGATCAGATTGCGAGATTGCCACCGTGAAGTGCATTACTTTTGAACTAGGAACTGGGTGGTCTGTAGAGCAAGGACATGCTGACGAACAATGTGTTCAAGAGGTAGATTGCAAGCTCCATGAACTGGAGCATGAATGGGAAATCACTCTACAACGTGGATACTTCTCTGAAGAGGCTATTGTAACAATGTCCCATTCCTAACCATTTAAATCTGTGTTGGGGTGATTATGGGGGCCGCATGCTCTCACTTGCGCCATGATGCAAGGCATGTGGGTGATGTGGGGAAAATCCCCTAGCCACCCCCACATTACTCAAGTTAGGGGGTACTCCATTAACAATTGACCCATTCAGGAAGAATATATGGTGCCTACACTAGGATACTAGGTCTGCAGGCCCTTTAAGGCAGACCCCACAGCCCACAAACACTTTGCATTCTAATAGTGAAAAAGCAGGTACACACTTACGGGCACAGTGCAAAGGAGAGCGATCCACGGAGAGACCGCCACCACAGGCACACCACATACACTCACCCAGGATAGAGCTCTTGGGCACATGTGCGAAACCCTTCCCAATCTCATACTTGTGCATAGAATCATGCATACACGCAGGCCATCGAGGGAGCCTGGCAAAAGGGGAGTGGACACCATCTTATAAAATAAGGTGCAGGGAGCACATACTTGTGGGGGTTTAAAGAAGAACAAGTGAGTTTAGACGCAGCTCCAAAAAGGAGTGGCTGGCGGCAGAGAAGTGGTTGAATATGTTGGGCAGGAAAGAGGTGGTGATGAGCAAAGCAGAGGAGATGCCGACAGAAGCAAGACATGAGAAGGAGGGAAGTGTAGGACCTAAGGAAGGCGTTTTAACAGGAGGAGCATAGATGGTGGTGGAAAGAGCAAGATCTAAGGAGGAGAAGATCAGAGGCGGAGGTGAAGAGAAGACGAAGGAGGAAGGGTATAGAGATAAGGAGTAGAAGCATCAGTGAAGGGTGGAATAATGGAGAAAGTTTAAGTACCAAGAACCCCAGAGGAGTTCTCTACGTCAAGCGGAGAAATCCGACACCCTTGATAGCGACTCTTCCCACGAGTCACAGGGACGTCCCCAAAGAACAATTAGAAGGCCGCCAAGACTTGTTGAAGAATGTTGAATGAATACATGTTAGTTCCAGTTTCTGTTAAGCCCAAGTAAGGACATTTGTCCGGGAGTGTTGTTACAGTGCACTGCACCTTTAAGAAAGAGGCAAGGATGTGTCTCGTGGTCATGACGTAGGAGGGAGGAGTGAAGGGGAGCAGGAGGCACTTGATGTTGAATAGTGAATAAAGAAAGACGTTTCCATATCCACGGCTGGTGTGTGTTTATTACGTTGGCCACAAGGGCTCAACAGGCTGAGAAGAAAAGATGGGGGAGGAACAAGCACATGGTAGGAATTGAGGAGACCAAGTAGGAGTTTCCTAGGCCCACAGTGGAGAGCTGGGACTTCAAGAAAGGGTCTTTAGGTACAAGCAGATGTAATTTCATGATGGCAGTATGGACCAATGTGGCGATACGGTCTAAGGTTCCAGATGATTTCCTACGTTTTTTTTTGTGATTGATATTTTATTTCTATCGCGCTCGTACACAAGTGTTTCAGAGCGTGACAAGGCAAGGGAGGGGAACAGGGGAGAACAAAACAGTGATCTTACTAGGCCCAGTGACATTGAGAACGCGCAAGTGCATGGGAGAGGGGGGAGGAGAAAAGTGCATGGAAGGGGGAGAAGTGGAAAGTGCGAAGCAGAGGAGAAACAGATAAATAACAATAAATAAATAATAAAGGCAACAAACAGTGGTAATGCAGCCAGCAATTTGCAAGTGCTAGGTTTAAGGCAGCAGACCGGGTAGGTCTGATAAGTGCAGGAAGACAAAGGGGGGGCTGTAAGGGTACAGATACAGACCCCAGTGCAAGGGGTGGCCTGGAGGCAGTGCGGGAGGGTGGCAGGGTGAGTAGATACCTGGGCCCGAAGGACAGAGGGTGGCCAGGTGCACGGTGCCAAGAGAGAACAGATCATCAGGGGACAGGGGGTGCAAAGGCAGAAGAAAAGAGGATGGTCTTGAGGTGCTTCCGGAACCGGAGATGGTTCTCCTCAAGTTTTAGAGTGGCAGGGAGGCTGTTCCAGAGGGAAGCCCCAGCCGAAGACAGATCTACCCCCAGCTCGTTTCTTTGAAAAACAACTGACCCTGAGGGAGTTGGAGGTAGAGGAGCGAAGAGCTCGAGAGGGGAGGTATTTGCGGAGGGATAGCTGAAGGTATTTTGGACCCAGGCCCTAGAAAGCCTTGTGGACAATGCAGAGGGTTTTGAATTTAATCCTTGCATCCACTGGGAGCCATTGGAGAGATTTCAGAGCTGGAGCGATACGATCCCAGGGCTTGAGGCCAAGGACAAATCTTGCAGTCCTGTTCTGGATTAGTTGCAGAGGGTGGAGAGTAGAGGCAGGTACATTTAGAAAGAGGCTGTTACAATAGTCCAAGCTAGGGAGAACCAGAGCTTGGTATACCATGAGCTTCTGGGGAAGGAGAGGAAAGGCAGAGTACCTCTGAGGAGGTGCAGTCTCAGAAATTTGACTTTTTAGAGACCTCACAGATGTGGGCGGAGAAGGAAAGGGTGGAGTCAAATATGACCCCGAGGTTCTTAGCCTCACAGGTGGGGGAAGGCCAGCCAGAGAGTGAGGGGAAAGGATGGTGAAGGTGTGCTGATGAGGAGGATCTCCGTCTTGCTGTCAGTCAGACAAAGATCATTGGCGGCACACCAATCTTGAATGGCAGTTAGGCAATCAGAGATGAGAGAGGGAGAGGAGGTAGCAGAGGGCAGCCTGAAAATGAGTTGAGTGTCGTCAGCGTAGCACTGGAAATTTGAACAGAAAGTGGCAATGCAGTGGGCGAGAGTTGCCAGGTATTGGTTGAAAAGCCAGGGCGAGAGGTTAGACCCCTGGGGAACACCACAGGTAGAGAGGAAGATAGATGAAAGGAAGGACCCAAGTTGGACCTGTGAGGGTTGATCTGAGAGAAAAGAGGTCAGCCAGGCCAGAGCCTGATCAGTGATACCCAGGTTTTCACGGAGACGGTTGAGCAGGGTGGTATGGTTGGCCGTGTCGAAGGCAGAAGAGAGATCGAGGAGGATGAGGACAGAGGGAATGTTAGAGTCAAGGTTGGAGAGCAGATCTTCACGGATGTTCAGGAGAGCAGTTTCTGTGCTTCAGCCAGCTCTGAAGCCAGACTGGCGGTCATGGAGACAGCCAACAGAATTGGAATGAAGGTTAAACTGAGAGATGGCCAACTTTTCCAGGAGTTTGCCAAGAAAGGGAGTAATGGGAATTGGGTGATGGTTAGCTGGCAAGAAGGATCAGCTGAGGGTTTCTTGAGAAGATGATGCACAAAGGAGTGCTTCAGAGGGGAGGGGAAGGATCCAGAGGCAAAGGAGTGGTTGCAAAAATCGGCAAGGGCCGGAGTGAGGGTGTCAATGTGGTCCTTGATGGTTTTAGAGGAACAGGGATGAACCTGTTTTGAAGAGGCTGCCATAGATCGGACTTGTCTAGCGACCTTGTCAGGGGTGAAAAGAGGAAAGGATGAGAAGGATGGTGGGAGGGTGGCTAAAGGAGGGTCAGCAAGCACAGATGGAGAGGGAAGAGGAGGGGTGTGGGTGGAGAGGGTGGACAGTCCTCATTTTAAATGAAGTGAGAGGCACAGGCATTGCAAAGAGCCTGGGAGGCAACAGGAGGGGTAGAGACTGCAGCAGGGTTGGCCAGCACCTTGCAGATTTTAAAGAGTTTGGCCGAGTTGTTAGATGCCGCAGAGACACAAGCTTGAATTTGGACTCTCTCCTTGGTGAGGACAGAGAGTCGGTATTGCCTTTGTAGCAGGCGACAGGCCAATTTGTCAGAGGGTGAACAGGAAGTCCTCCATTTCCTCTCAGCTGCCCTATACTTACATTTAAGTGTAGCTAGGTCAGAGTCATACCAGGAATTGCACTTGGCTTTGGACTTCAAACGGATCCTCATGACAGGGGCAAGAGCATCAAGCGTATCAGAAATTGAAGAGTAGAGCAGAGACAGGGCTGTGTCAGGATGTGAGACAGCCAAAGGTGGAGGGGGGGGGAGAGAAAGTAGCGGCAAAAGCCTCAACTGACACACGCTTCATGGGCCGGATGTCCGAGAAGGTAGGTGGCAGTGTTGGGGTAGGCTTTGCTTGGGGGAAAGAGAGGTAGAGATGAGATGAGAGGAGGGAGTGATCGCTCCAGGAGAGAGGAGTGGTCAGAGGGATGGAGAGGGGGAGGCCAGAGGAGAACAAGACATCGAGCGTGTGCCCTGCAGAGTGAGTCGGGCCAGAGGGGAGGATGGACAGGGAGAGGAAGTCGCAGAGGTCACAGAAGAGTACAGAGGAGAAGCAAGGAGTGTCTAAATGTATATTTAGGTCACAGAGGAGGAGGAGTTGAGTGGTAGAGGCCAGGAGGGAGGAGGATAGGTCTGCCCACTCAGAGAGGAATTAGGTGATTTGATTAGGAGGCCGGTAGATGGTAACCACAGTAAGAGAATGGGTAGGCGAGAGAGAAAGCCTACAGACAAGGCATTCAAAAGAGGAGTAGGTCTGAGTGGGAATGATAGAGGCAGGAATCCACTCAGGAAAGATCAGGGCTACCCCCCACCGGACCGGGAGGATCTGGGTGCTGAGAGGATCTTGTAGCCATCAGGAAGGAGAGTGTCAAAGCTCGTGACAGAGCTGGCCGTGAACCATGTCTCAGTAAGAGCAAGGACATCAGGGTCTAGTTCTTCAAGGAGGTGGCAGATGTCAGAGGAGTGTTTGACGGCAGAGCGAGAGTTGAGAGTGGCAATATGAAGAAGGTTGCCAGCCTTAAAGACCTTCCGGGGAGGGGTACAGATCAGAGGTACGCCCTGCGGAGGAGCAAGAGCCCTAGGAGGGGCAGAGGAGGAGGAAAGAGAGGGCAAGGTAGCCAAGGAGGGAGAGGAAGGGGCAGCAGGATATGAGAGGAAATTGATGAGGCGAGGGAAGCGCCTATCAAAGAGGAGAAGGAGATTGGCCTGAGGGCTTTGGACCATGACAGTGCCATTTAGGTAGACATTTATGATGACTTTAGAGGAGTTGAAGGAAGCCATGAGCACTTCCCAGCGAGTGCCACCATTAATGGGAGAGGAGGAGATAGGGCAGAGCACAGAGATCATATGAGGAGTCCATAGATCTGGCGAAGGAACGACAAAGAGGATGTCGGTGAGGGTCTGTCTGGCGGAAGCATTGGAGTAGGTGTTGGTGATTGGAAGACCAAGGCTAGAGGCCAAGATACCCTTTTTGAACTTCCTCCTACCAGACTTAGTGAGAAGGGAAGGATAGTCAATAGAGAAGCAGTTGGAGAAGATAGGAGAAACAGAAAGCGCCATTGGGGTGGAAGTGAGGAGAGGATGGAGATACTGGGGGGGGGGGCTAAGGCAGGTAGGTGTGGGACAAAAGAGAGTGGCGTTGTTGCGCCTCACCCAGAAACAATGCAACCGGAGAGCAACCTCAATCAGGACCCCGAACTACTGAACCCCGAAACCAAGCGACCTGTGACAAAATGTTATTTACTTATGACACTGGGGACACCAAGGAGAGACCCGGAGAGACTTCTAAGCCATTCTTCTTATTTGGCTGAGAATCCAAAGACCTTGAAAGACTTTCAGCAGGAGGAAGAGACACTTCTGCAGAAGCAGCATCTAGGAGAGAGCCCGTCTTTTGGTGTATTGTCAAAATGATGAGATACAAAATGAATTCCTGTTGCAAATACTGTTGTATACATTGTCTACTTATTAATTTTAAGACCAAGTCAATAAAACAGTACCTAAATTGCAATGAGTTCAATGATTGTGGAGACAGAGAACAGCACATGGTAGCAATAGAGGAGCAGGGGGCGTATTCTGGCATTTCACACTGGGCATAATATAGTCTAGAACCTGCCCTGACAAAGGGCGCCCACCTCGTCACTGGCCCCACACACAGCTCAGGGCTGATAGGTTTACAGAATCGCACGTTCCGTGTTGTCTAACAGGCTTGTCGCATTACCAGGTAGACATGTTGACTCCAGCAAAGGACACTGGGCCATTTATGGAAACACATTTATAATGCTATAGTGTTCTGTCGGTTGTATGACATTTCATCAATGGGTGAATTTTACTGAAAAACCTCATAAAAATTGATTTAATTTTGTATTTTTATTTTGGGAGGGTTCCCCCCAAAACTGCTCATCCCCTATTTTTATTTTACCTATTTCTGCCTACCCCTTACATATACTTTTCCAACCCCCCTATATATTTTGATGAGTTGTTTTGGTAAAATGTAGTTGGGGGGCGGGGGGAAATCCATTGAAATTTCACCCATCGATGAAAGAATGCCATACTGTTCTGTTGTGACATCATGCAGGTTGAAAATTAATAGTTTTCCACTAGATGAAGTCACTGTGCAGTGGTCTTCAAATTGGGGAGGGACCACCCTCCCCCTGGGGGCGGGGGCTGAAGTATGTCGGGGGGGGGGCAGTTAAGGGATCAGAGGATTGTTTTTAAAATAAAAAAGTATTAAGACGACTGCTTTTAATAGAAAATATAAGCCGTAGAAAATCTCATTATATTTTAAAGAAGAACCTGGCCCCCCTCTGGATAGCATTTATGCCTCCAGGGGGAGGTGTGGTCCAACCCCTAGTTGTGGGGAGAGCCCAAAAACAATATCTCTATGGGCAGGGGGAGGGTCAGTATGAAAAAGTTGGACCACTTCTGTAGGGGAATACAACAACATTTAGCAATTGTTGCTAAGGACTTGAAGTCACAACATAATTGCAACCTGTGATGTTTGTGAAAACACAGGCTGAAGATGGCACATACTAACAATGGCAATGGAAAGATGTGTTTTAAAAGGTTCCATGTGTTAATACCCCTGCAAAAAAATTGCGATACAAAAATATCGTCATATTTTTCTGCCCATATTGAGCCATGGACCTTGAGGGGGACACCCCTGCAACCCCCACATTATTTTTAAATGTGCGGGGAACACCCCCGCTCCCACAAATTATCACCCCCAAAAATATTGCCTATGGCGTGACAAACGACTATGTGTACGCCGATATTTTTGGTGGGGATAATATGTAGGGATACCATTTTAAAGAGTCTGACGTGACGTTTTACATGTTCAATCCGGGGCATCTGTACTCCTAGACCTAGAGACATGGCTATGCGCCTTATTTCTAGAAGTCTAAACATGTAATAACAAAAGACACATTTGTACAAGTTTATTCCACTGTAAAAGTATCTAAAAAATAATGTTATGTCGCCGGCACTGCAGTGTTCACTCTCCACCTAGATTTACAAAGAATGCACCGAGTGCTTTAGTGCAATGCAGAGATGTGTGTACTTTTTCTGCGGAGTGTAAACACTACCGGATAGGTACATCTGAAATACGTGTAAAAACAGTCATAGGAAGGGAAGCGACTGGAAAGTATTGCAATCTTTACTCGGTCTTGGAGCGCCACCTGGTGTTCAAATAATAATAGTGCCGGAAAAATGTAAGATTTGTCTGAAATGGAGAAGAAGCCACACAGCACCAATACGGTAACACTGGCAAAGGCATCTTTATTGCCAGAGCGGCGGGTGGCACCTACGGGGACACCAGGATTCTAAATGATTTAAGGTCACTGTTGACTGGTGAACATTTTAAGTGGAGGGGCATTTACATTTCCTCCAAATTAGAACAAGCAACGTAGTGAAGAGAGAGCCCCAAATAATGCAGTGAGTTGCCTAGGGTGCCTGGGAAAGACGCCCTCTCTCCCCAAGAACACATTTGAATTAATTGCTTAAATAGACAATTTTACAGCATCGTTTTTGAGAAAAAGGGTGTATAACTCTGTACACTTAAGAATTAGTTTGGTAGGGCAACACATGACAATATCCAACATATGTTATGTCACCAAAAGTACACAATAGCATCAGGATCTTGTGCCCACAATGCATGCCATCATTCCCACTGTAAAACCTTTATGACGTGGCACTCACAATATATGCAGAATTCCCACCGTAAAATGCTGGCAATACATCCCCGCTGTAAAGAACTTTGTGGACGACTGTGCTAACAATAGATGCCAATATTCCTACTGTAGAACACTTTGATAATGCTTCACCCATAATAGTTTCTGGAAGTGCTGGCTGGCATAACACATATGAGAGCTATCCCACCTCAGCCTTCCTGATGTTATGCCCACGATATATGATAGTCAGTTGTGCCCCTTTAACACACTTTCATGATGCTGCACGCACAGTAAATGCAAGCATTGATATAAGTTGTTTATAACGCGCCTGTAGACAAGTGTTTCTAGGCACGACAAGACATGGGCGGGAAGACAGAGGGAGGACAATACAAACAATCTTACTAGGCCTTGTGACATTCAGATCGTGCAAGTGCGACAGTGCCAAAGTGCAGGGGGGAGGGAAAGGAGAAGTGCCAGGAGGGGAAGTGTGATCAGGGCAGCAATGCTCTGAGCAAGTGCAACCAGGACAGCACATCTCTGGGTAAGTGCAGGGAGGGAGGGCACGGTAGAGGTTACATTTACATCCCCCAAGTGCGCTGTGGCCTGGAGGCAGTACAGGGGAGACTGATCATGGAGTAGCCTGGTAACCGTTATCCTCAGAGGGAAGCTAGGCAACCAGTCAGTGCAGCAGACAGGTAGGTCAGCAAAGGAGGGAGAGAAAGAGAAAGCAGAGGAGAATAGGAAGGTCTTCAGCTGCTTCCAGAACATCAGGTGGTCCGGCTCAAGTATGAGAGGGGCAGGGAGGCCATTCCAGAGGGAGGCACCTGCAGAAGGAAGACTGAGAAAGAGGCTGTTGCAGTAGTCCAGCCTAGAGAGAACCAGGGCTCTGGACACAGTGAGAGTGAGCTTTTGGGGGAAATTGAGAAAAGTAAGAATACCTCTTTACATCTTAGGAAGTGCAGCTGGTAGTGGGACTTCTTGGTGCGGTCCAAGATACGAGGATGAAGGAGACAGTGGAGTCGAAGAAGACACAAAGGTTTTTTGTCTCAGAGGAAGGCAATGGAAGAGGGCCCAAGGAGGGTGGCCAGCGTGAGAGGGGGAAACATTGCCCTGTAAAACATTTTCATGTGGATGGGCCCACAGTATATCCCTACCAGTATATGCTACTCTTAAAAATGGTATACTATGTGGCCGACAACAATACTCTCATGATATACAGAGTGTGTAACCACTACCCTGCCAAAACCATGCAATTTTGCTCAATCACACATACAGCCACACACCCACAAAAATAGACATGCATTTAAAAACCCATGCAAACTCGCTCACATGCACAAACACTCATTGAAACTCTTATACACACACTGCACACAGACATGCATTACATTCGAAACACCTACACACTCCAGGCGAGGCAGCACTGCGTGACATAAGGTGATGGTGAAAGTAGAAGCAAGTTGGCCGGGAATTTGCTATTCTAGCAACCTGAGAACCCGTGTGCCACTGTGCACTCTGCAGCTTATTGACTTCAGGGGCAATTGAATGGGATTGAAAATGGCTTAGCAGCAGCTCATCGTGAGAGGCACAGGAGGTGCACCATAATGCATATGAGGGGCCAAGGGAGGTGGTTGCCTCTCTTCCCCTGCTGCCCACCTCAACCAAAGTACTGTGGTGCAGATGCTGCAGTTAGAGGTGTTTGGGCCTATTGACCAGAAAAATTTGACCTAATCACATTTGATTGAATTTATTTGACCTTTTTTGGTCTTAAATGCGAGGGTAGACCCCCGCAACCCCCTCCACCACTTCCCCTCAACATAATCTATGCCCTTACCCACCCCCATATATATACTGAATTAAATTTCACTGAAAAAAGGTTAAAAAAAATACAATCAAATGATTTAGGTCAAACGTTTTTAGGTCAATTATGCTAATACCGTTACGAGGACTAGGGCGATCATTGAAAAGGGAACAGTGTACGTGCACCAGGCATCTTGGTTTTAAGGGACAGTCCTATATTTTCACACCATGGATCCACAAAACAGAGAAATGTCCCACCTTGTTGTACACCCTATGATGCTAGAGCCCCATCAGGGAACTTCTCTGATGAAGGGTGACAGCCTGGAGTGGGGGGCAATCCCTGTAAAGGGGGCTCCGCAGTAGTGGCCGGAAGATAAGGTGGCTTAAAAAAGAACTCAATGAAATAGAAAATAGAAACACGCTACAATGGAATGCAAGGGAGAACATGGTATCATGGCGGGGGAGAACATGGTATCAAGGTCGGAGAACATGGTATCATGGGCGAGAACATGGCATCATGGAGGAGAACATGGTATCAAGGCGGAGAACATGGCATCATGAGGAGAACATGGCATCATGGAGAACATGGTATCAAGGCGGAGAACATGGTATCATGGGGGAGAACATGGTATCATGGGGGAGAACATGGCATCATAGAGGAGAACATGGCATCATGAAGGAGAACATGGTATCATGGTGGCAAATACAAGGAAGGGTGGGTGCAAAGACGATCAAGGAATGAAAGGCTTTACATTGAAAGACAATGCATGTAATCCAGAGCCCCCTTATTATTCCGCGCGTGCCACCATCAGACTCGATCACCTGCCTGAAAATGGTTAAACGCTACATATTACGTCTGAAATAGTTGCAATAAACTTAAGTGAAAGAGACTAAAGATACTCCAAGATCCAACAAATTAAAAACAATTGATAAGGCACAATGTTATCTAAAGTCCTGGCCATTCTTGTCTTCCATATTGTTGATGTCCCATTTCTATGTCTATCTTGACTTTACAAAACTGCCCCTTTTTTGTATGGAATATATGGTCACCCTAGACATTGCTCTCTCTATAAATCAATAGTTGGGGACGGTGTTAAAGTCCCAAATTTGGGATCAGTGAATGAGACAGTGTAATCCATGAGGGGTGTGTGCCACCGCCTAGCCCCCATGAAGTAGGGCCCAACGGATCACGCCCAAGCTCCCCAGTACATCTTTAACCTATGATATCCCCTACACTTGCAAACTCTGCCTTGCTGTTCCATCGCCCACAGTGCATATCAGATGCAACCCCATGGCCGCCCTTGCCCAGGGCACACTGGCAAGGAGGGCAAAGGGGAAATTGCCCCATGGGCCAGAATTCCAAAATGTAAAAAAATCTAGCCTGCCACAAAGGAACCAAGTGCTGCAAAACCTACTCAGATTCTGTGTAAATGGAGCAAGGCATTCGTCTGATTTCAGCAGTGTTGTAGATTTGCCTGGATGTCCCCCACACATGGGCCTCCACAGTTTGATTTTGAAATATTTGTATTACACACCCAACAAAATTAATCTTATCTAGGCGCAGAGTAGAATGGACATCATAGCCAGAGAGTCGACAAAAAACGGATTACCCAGAAGTCGAACCAAGCTGAATGATTAGATCCACCTTAATGTATCTCATCTTTCCAGATTACTTAAATAGATGGGTCTTCAGAGTCCCACGAAACTGATCTAAAGACTTAAGGGCCCTGATCTCCAAAGGGAGCCTATTCCACAGTTTTGTCCCATACACTCTGAATCTGCAGTCACCGCTAGACACATAGTTCGAAGGGGGAATTTGCCGTAGCAGTTCGTCAATGGATCGCAGCAGCCAAGTTGGGTCGTACCAGATGATATTTTGGGATAAATATGATGGGGCCAAATTCTTTACACACTTCAAAAATAGGCACAATATTTTAAAATCTATTTGGTCCTTAACAGTGCGCCTTTGATTGAGAGGGAGAAAAGTCTAGGCTGCGGGGGCGTGTTCGTACTGCACAATGGCAATGTGTGCATTTAAATAAGAGATTCTGTGACCCTGGATGTTAATGTTGGCACCACTGTCCCCCATACACCACTGTTCACAGCTTATCATGACTCATAGTTGCTAAAGAAGTTTGTACTTGGTTTGATTGTCCTTGATCCTTATCCTTGATCGCCAGTTTGTTCATACAAAAAGAGTTTAATAAGACCCATGGGTGTTACCTATATAGCGGTTATAGAAATGGCTGTGGGACTGTATGTGCTGCTTACTTTTGGACGCAACTGAAAAGCACACGTAGCAATATGTAATAGTCAGGTATTGACTATTGGAAGACTACAAATTAAGGCATTCGGTCAGAGTTGGGAGGATTTGTTAATACCCCTGAAGAATGTTACCAGCACCGACCACGGTAATTGTGGAAAACCGGCCTTCTTTAAAATTTACATCCAGCAGAGGTGTATCTCTGAAATACCTTGAGTGCTAGTTCAGATATGCCACCTCCGATGTCACTAATGTGAAAAGGTTCAACAGTTTATTCAGCAACTGGCCGGGCAACCCGGTGTTGCCGGGGTCCTGGTCGAATGGTGTCTCATGTTTCCTGGAGGAGGTTGCTCTTGTCAGCAAGTCTTGCTTCCGTTTGCTCTGGCGTCTCATGTGCCCTGGAGAAAGTTGCTCTTGTCCTCTGGTTGGCAAGTCCTGCTGCTGTTTGTTGCTGCGTTTCAGAAGCTCTTGATATTGATTTTTACTTTTGTGCTGCATGTTTCAGAGAGTTAATGGCTTCACCACATTTGGGAAAATGTCCAAGATTGACTGAGCTCTCTTCTCGTGATTGAACTTAAGTAAACTGTAACCTTGCCATTTCCCATATTTGGAGTGGCGTGATTTTTTTAAAATTCCCTTTAAAAATGCTTTAATAAACAGTTTCAAACTGTATACAGTAGTAATACATTTTAAAGGAATAACCAACACATCGAACATTATGCTTCAGACACTTTCCCAAATGTTGTCTCCCTCTAGTACCTACTGTAGTGAATCAGGGTGAGCATCACAAAATAAGGGTGTCTATAAAGTACATTTTTTGCATCCAAACAGACTACGATCTTGCCCCAGACAAAAGAGCAATCCATGCAAAATTTGGTAGCCATGGGTTCAACGGTGTGTATTTGTTATGATGGACACACACACACACCTTTATATATAAAGATTTTTAGCATCAATGTGAAGGGAGAAATTGATCATGTACAGTAGTGGCTCATACTACAATTGTTGATTGTCGTTATCCTCAAAGGAGTCAATTCTGGCCCGTATGCATCATATGAATAAGGTTGTGAGAGGAGGCAATTGGAGATGCCCACCTTTTTACCCTCTCAGCATGGCCATTTGTAAAAACCTTTTTCATTCTATTGAAGGGAACCACATGTGCTTTGTTCTGTACGGTAAAAAGAAAGACTTTGGTGCCATTTTTTGATTTTTACTTCCACCTCTTGGGTGGGGGTAAAAATAGGTGGATGTTCTGTAAAAAGTCTTCCTAAAATATGACCGCCAGCATTCCCATGGAAAACCAACCATGATATTTGATCAAACCCTGAATTGGGTGGATGGGATAATTAGCAGTATTTGCTAAATACTGACGATGTTACTGTTACCACCCAACTCTGAATGACCCCCCCCTAAGTTGGTCATTGTTTTTAATTGTCTTGACAAGATCATTCTTCACTTATGGGACCAACAAAAGAAAAACATGAAAATCAATACCAGATTCAGATAAATAGATACAAAGTCACACGAACACAGATACATTTTTCAAACTATACTCCACAGTCACAAATGCACTGAAGCACATTAACCCAGTCACAAAGTCAAGCCCAACTCCACCTTATTTGGCAACACACAAATTCAACACTTGCTCCCTTCTCCATCACCAGGTCCAATGCGCATTTCCCTTGCAGTTCTCTCTGCTTCCATGAGTTTAAATATGCAGCTGACTTTCCAAGAAAGTTTAATTTGAGCGCAAAAAAAAGCAGCATCCCAGTGTCGTCTTTCACTGTGCATTATTCAAGTGCAAACCCCACAGCCACAATTACCAGCAACACCCCAAATATGGCTTCTTGTCATGACTGGAGGAGGCTGACTGGCAAATCAAGGTCTAACTGTAAGACAGGGTAAAGGAAAGTTGTGAGAGGCAAGGAATGGTCTCGGTATGATGGGCAATTCAAGGGTGTGAGTGGCAAGGAATTGGAGACTGAGCAATGTGGGCAAGGGAAGGGGGTGTATGCAAGGTAAGGGTAATGAAATGATAGCTAAAGGATGGAGCAAAAGGGAAACATGGTCTGAAAGTTCATTGTAAGTAACGGGGGCATTGAGAATGTTTTGCAAGGGAAGGACAATGAAGGATGAGAGGGGGTGAGGAAATAGGCTAAATGAGACTGGAGTACACATCTGGAACGGGAGGCCAGCATGTTGTCTGTTGCTGAGAGCCATGTCGGACCTGCATGCCACTGCACCAGATTGTGCAACTGGCTTGATCCCCTTTATTTTTCTGACTAACTGATGCATGCTTAGTTATGAACAAATGATACTTATTATCATGTGACTTAGTGCTTTGAAAGTAGACACAATTGTACAGATTAGGATGATGGTACATTTTCATCATAATTTTAGTAGTATGTTTCTTAGATCTATTTGCCTCAGTATAGAAGCGATCAAAACGCTTTCCCCCATGTAGATAATTTGATACACAGGTGTATTGAACAGTATACTAGTTTAGCCCTTGAATAACAACTTTGCAGAAAGCATGTGTTCTGTATCTATTGCTGAAAACGGAAAAGAAGTATACATCTCCCCTGCTTTCTGAATTGGAAACTGAGGAACCAGGAAAACAGGGCTCAAATACCCACCTTTCACATTCCATACATTATGTGATCCTGAGCATATCACTGATCATCACTGTGCCTTCTTTTCCTTAACTATCTGTAGAGGAAAGCCTCACCCGTATGGTCTATTGTGATAGAAAGAATGTTAACAATTTATGTTAAGCATGCTGGTGAGGAGTCAGGCTGACAAGTGAGGGTCTTATGTTGTGAGGTGTGGGCACACAGGGAGCAGGTATGGGTTTTGTGTTGTGGGCTGGGGAGGCAGGAAGCCAGGTATGGGTCCTTGACCATGCCGGCTCATGTTTGACTCTGATGGCAAACCCAGACCCAAGTGTTTAGCAATGGCTCGGCTGTACCAATGGATTCTGTAGCTTTGCAACGTCTTTACATTGTTCCAAAACTAAAGGTGAGAGGGGATGGAAGAAGATGTAGCCTGCTGTCAAATTACAAACTTCACATTGAAAATTGGGCTTAAATCCCAGATTCCCACTTCACCAATTATATTATCCTGGTGAAATAATTTTGCTGTTGGTAGGTGGGAGAATTTTCAGTGGTCCGGGTCTCCAAGAAACCATAAGCATACCTGAAAAATATGTTCCATAAAAGGAAAGTAATGTCAATAATGGCTACTATATATACTTGAGAATGTGAGGAAGGGGGAGCGGTTGCCATTGAGAGTACTTGTTTTGGAAGTTGGGACCGGTACACTGTGGGCTTTGGCCATTGTACTTTGGGCCAGAAACAAACTTGCCCCCCAGGCCAAATATTACCAGTCCTCCCCTACTTGCCCTTTCTAGATCTAAACCCCACCCGCATTTGATGAGGCCATGGCAGTCATCAGACAAAAGTGTGCCTTTTAGGTAACAAGTTTGTCTTGAAGATTGGCTTGCAGAATCTGCTGGTCACCTATTCACAAGAACGCAGTGTATCGGGATCCATTGGCAAGCGTGATAATGCGGGCCCCAGAATCTAGTGCAGCCAAATATACAGCAATGGTTTGGTGCATCAAGAACTCAGGGGGCAGTTACCAATGTTCCTAGGACTCCAATGCGAGAGGCATTCAGAAGGTATTGGACAATGTACTGAGAGGACAATGGGAAACAGCATCTCTGGCAAGAATTTAACAAACAAAATGTCTGCCGGCCCTATTAAGGGTTCGGTCCGCAGAGCCACAAAGGGATGCCAAGACCAAAAATAAGCAGCAGAAGTCATTTGAAACCAAAGAGCCAGTGACCCAGCTCAGTTTGTCTAGTTCCGCAAAGGAGAGCTGTCTGGCGTGTGCGGGTTTTGGAACGAGTCCAAGCAAATATAAAAAAATGTTCAGTATTTAAGGCTGAGCAAGGGTGTTCAGGAGAGGAAAGTGTTGGTGTGTCAGAGATGGGTAGAACAGAGAGCGAGGATGAGAGCAAGCACTGGGTAGGCAGCCGAAGAAGGGGGAGGAGTGGAAGAGAGGGAGAGTTGAAAGACCCGAAGGAGGAGACAGTAAGAGCGGGAGAGCAGAAAGGCTTGAAGGGAGAGAAAGTGAGAAGATGGGGACGACAGTAGAAAAAGCTGGAGAAAGGGAGAGAGATACAGACCGGAAAAGAGGAACACAGAGGGGTGGAGGATTTAGAACAGAGTGAAAGTAAGAGCTGAGGAAGGAGAACAATTTGAGAATGGCATGGAAGAGGGTGAAATGCAATAATCCCCCAAGAAAGAGAAGAAGGAAGCAAGGCAAGGAGTGACAGGAAAGCAACTAAGGTGAGGGACAGAAAAATCAAGCGGAAGAGGAGGAGAAAAGATGTCCAGGGGAGGAAAGAGAAATAAATATGACAGATGTCTGGAAGCTAAGAGGGACCAATCATTGCAGCGTGTTGAGGGGGAAGCAAAAAGATACGTAAGAAAAGTGCAGACAAGGCCAGGAGACAAGTTGTCCCCTGTGGTTGGGTTGCCTGATAACCTAGTTCTGGCAGAGACTGCAGCAGCGTCTGCCACCAGAACCTCAGGCCTGCACTACAAACTCCTCAGGCCCATCAAGGTCTGGTACTGCCCTACCCTAGGCTTGGATCCATGATGGACTATCCAGTACCTCTTAAACCTTGATAGTTGGAAAGGACCACTCTGGGAAACCCACTTCCTGAGCAGGTGCCCACATGGACCATACCCAGCTAAGACCAGAAAGAAGTGCGGGGGGCACTTAAAATCCAACAGACTGAGCGTCCTTCATTTGACTGCCATGAGGCACGGCCCAAGGGAAGAGGGAGAGACTGACTGCAGTCATTGAGCAAGCTTGAACTGCTCATCTTTGATTCCTTTGCTTATCCCGATTCTTACTGCCAGTCCCCCATAAAACCTGGGCCCCTCTTTGTTCAAAAATACACCCTTTGGACCAAACTTTCAGATTCTTCACTTGTCTGTTGATCCCTTGACCGTGACAGGAGGCAGAATGAGGTAAAAACAGGACACCACTTTGTGAATAATAGGATTTGTTCTCTTGTACAATGAAGTTCCGTTTGGCACCCTACTTCTCTGTGGTCCAACTCCAGTAGGGGGTCCTTTCCTTCCACCTGGAAAGGACGGACTGCAGTTCACCACTAGCCTCAACTGATACCAAATGCATACGATTGGTATTGGCAAGCCGGCAATTGCCTTGCACAATAGGCATAGCTAGTACTCCCATGGCTCCGCCCACCTGTGTCTTCATGCTGCCAACCAATATGTGCCTTGACCCAGTTGTTGTTGTCCCTCTCTCCAGGGTCCTTGTTCTCTCTTCTGCACCTCTGTCACTCTGTGGCCTCTACCCCTGTGGTGTCCATTGTGGTGGACTGCCCGTGTGAATGGTGTCAGGCTCAGGCTGCCCACCCTTCTTGACAGCAGTCTGGTTTTCCAGACGGCTCCATCAGCAGTCTCCGTTCTCTCAGAGTCCACCGAACCGGTCCCCGCAGACATCTCTGAAGCCGTCGTTATTCTGGGGGCTTGCTGGACTAAGGTAATGATATTTGTGTGCCTGTCTAACAAGAGGTTGGAGTCATCTTCCTCCTGTCCAGTACTGCTTCTGGTATTCCTGGGATACCGTGTCGCCACCTCACAGAAGGCCACAAACTAATAAGAGCAGACAGGTCACATTGATTTAAATAAACACCTTTTATTAAGCTGCTTGTAGTTTTTGTAAAAATGTGTCATTATGCAAGTTAAGAATGTGTTTAAGGCAAGAAAATGTCAACATCTAGTATAGAGTAGCAAGATGAAATAATGTCAATCATTGCAAAAAGGCTGACAACATAACTTTTGAAGAATTTTAATTTTTTATGAATGTGTGCCAGTTCATTGAACTTTTCACATCAAATATAAGAAAAAAAGATAAATATCAACATACAAAGACTCATAAAAAGATAAAACAAAGTGACATTATATCATGAAACATTAACCTTTAAATATGCAGTATCAAATTATAAAATGCCTATATAAGGTCAATGCGCATTAGAACCATGTTTATATATCCTGGAATCTATAAAGATTGATAGTCTTCCCTTCAAATAAAATATATTAATAGCAGCAAGTCCATAGGTTATCAATTCTATGGCCAACTCATCGTCAACAGTTTCAAACCCCTTCCAAACTCTATCTAGGGCAATCACTAGAGTCAGGCTTTCCGTATTTAAACACGTCAGTTTTCATAGCATTATAGTGATGCACAAACCTTGCTAAATACAGCGTGTATAGGTCCCCAAGTTTGATATTCGAGGTCAGTAGGATCTGATTTGCCATCTGCAGATTCTACATGTTCGATTACCCTGAGGGATCTGCATCTCAAGACCTCTGACCGCCATTGTAGGAAGCCTACCCAGGCCAAGAAGCAGCGGCACGATCATCTCAGCTTTGGGGCAGGGCATAACATCCAGTAGCTTTGCGTTTTTAAATATCGCTGGCTTAAGTTTCGAAAAAAAAAAGCTTTCCCAAATGTTCATAATTCAATTGTAATCGTACAAGAGAATTTTTTCTGGAAGTCGCGCTGAAGTATTTTATTTACTTCAGACCAATCTGGTGTCCACCCTACCTTCACAAACAACTTTTCATTTTCCTCAAAAAAATGATGAAGGGACTCAAGCGTAATGATCCACCCAACAGTTTAGGTGGCAGACAGACAGATTTCCTCATTTTAATATACATGGTAGCCATCCTACACCTGACCTGTCAGAGGTCAAGCCCAATTCAAGTCTTAATGCGGCCACTGGGGTGCATTGAGGGAACCCCAATAGCCTTTTCCACAGCCTTCCCACAAGAACAGCCAGCAAGTCCCACTTCATGGCCTCCACCCCAATAGTTTCTAGCCTATACACCATGGCGAAGCGGAAAACTTGCTTATACAACAACAGTAGCCCTTTCATGCTAAATCCTGCAGCCGGACTTGATATTCTACTAATTAAGCAACCAAAGGTCACAGACGGCGCCTACTTAAATTCTATAACTTTCTGTAATCCCTTAAACAGGATTATAGACGATCCCAAATTACAGCATGTTTCTGTATGATCAATTATCCCCACCACTGTACTTGTCCCATTAGTCTTCAGCGTCTTAAGGCCAGAATACATGAAGTTGGTCTTGCTCACATTCACACGGAGGGCGTTCTCCATGGTATACTCACATAGTATATTCGCGGATCTTTGTGTACTCGTTAAGGCATGATCCGCAAGCACAATATAAATCTGCATAAGACAGCCCTGCAAGGTGGCAGTCGCTAATTTTGGGGGGGACAATTGTGTACCGTAATCAACCCATTAGGTAACTCCGCCAAATATAGGTCAAATAAAAGGGATTGAAGGCATTTTGGTCTTGCAAGTATTTAAATGTTGCTTTTTGGGATATAACTTTAAATTCAACAAGGAAAATACAAACAAAAGAAATACAGTCTGCATTGCCCCCCCCACCTACTACTTGTCTATTCTACATATCAAGTGCTTCAAGCTCACCCCACCACACTCTCAATTGCACCTGAACCACACCTATGGGTTACAGCTCCCACATCAGAAGAGACAGTTCAGCGACCTTCAGTCCTGTTCGGCCAAAGCTGCCCAGTAGGTGCTTTGATATATGATATATGGCATTTATAACATGCCTGCGTACAAATGTTTCTAGGTGCCCAAGACAAGAGGGGGGCATAGGGAGTACATAGACAAACGATCTTACTAGGCCTTGTGTCTTTCGGGATCGTGCACGTGTGATGGTCCAGCTCAAGTCTGAGAGGGGCAGGTAAGCTATTCCAGAATTAGTCACCTGCAGAGGAAAGAGATGTACCCGCCACTCTCACCCTAGAGAAGCGTGAGACCCTCAGAGGGTTGAAGGTAGATTAGCAAAGGGATCAAGAAGGAAGGTATTTCAGAAGAGAGTTGGATGTATTGCAGGCCCTGGCCCCAGAATGCCTTGTGGACGATGCAGAGGATATTAAACTTGATCCTTGCAGCCACCAGGAACCAGTGGCGAGATGTCAGGGCTGGAGACATACGCTCCCTGGGCTTGAGACCAAGGATAAGTCTTGCAGTCCTGTTCTGGATTAGTTGTAGGGGGCGAAGAGCAGAGGTAGGCAGATTGAGAAAAAGTCTGTTGCAGCAGTCCAGCCTGGAGAGAACCAGGGCTCTGGAGACAGTGAGCTTCTGGGGCAAGGTGAGGAAAGGTTGAATACCTCTGAATGGGTACAGCAGAAGTGGATATTTTTGAGTAGGTCTGTGATGTTAGGAGAGAAGGAGAGGGTGAAGTCGAAGATGACACCAATGTTTTTATGCCTCACAGGAAGGCAAGGAAAGAGGGCCCAAGAGGGGCGGCCAGTGTGAGAGAGGGAAAGCAAGAACAGGTATCCCAGTGCCAATGATCACCGTCTTACTGGCAGTGGCCTTGAAGAAGCGCTTGACTTTATCAATATCCCATAGCATTGTGTTCTACCGAAAACCTTTCAATTAATACAAGGTTAACAACAATAATACCATCTTTTTATGCAGTGTTCCAATCTGGATTCCTCCAATTTCTAAGTGCTATAATAATTAGGCATTAGCGATATTATAGACAGAGTGATGGGTCATTATTGTGGGGAAAATGCCCACTCCCAAGTTACTGCTTGAGGAAGTCATGAACAATCATTGGGGAATGGCATTATCCATTGGGATACTTTCCCCCACGCTGTATAATGGTATTAGCACCCATCCTAGGACTCTGGATTGCCTCCTCTCTGTACAAAAAAGAAAAAAAGAGGTCAAAAGGATGACATGATTTTATTGCAAGCCATTCACTGAGCATATAACTCAGCGGCCGATATGTGTAAGTCCTGCTTGTCTGGAAGACAAGGGAGGGAGACTGTTAGGGTATTTTGTGGACCCGAGAGCCATAGGATTACCTGGGGTTTTGCTTTGAATGAGATCTTGAGCGGAAAACTACAAACGGGACTTGGTGTGCACTAGGACCTAATTTTCTGTTTTGGTGGTATTTTTTCTTGGGTGTCTGTTTGATGGTATCGTATAATACACTTACCACCAGGTCACCTGAGCACTGCAGAAAATGCAAGCTGTTCGATAACTGTACAGATACAGCAACACAAGTATACTAAGTGATCATAGCGGCTAGCTATACGTGGTGAATAGACTGCAGGCAGAATCGCCATTATATAGAAGTTGGACATTGGTGTCACAATTCTAGTAAGTTTGACCCACGAAGAGAAGGGCTGAAGGCTGTGTCGTAGCAGAAAAGCAACCGGGAGCATGAAAGAATCGAGAAGGGCTGTCTGGCCCGGTGTCAAGGCTGGAGCTGCCAAATAACTGGTTATCTATCCTGTTAACAGTGGACGTGAGAAGCTGAATCATCCCTTGTTAAGGTGCAAAGAAAGAACACCAAGGGTGCCAAGTTTATTAATTTAATGAATAAAATGCTGCAAAATGGGCCGAATTGCGGTCCCCGTCACGTGAAACAAGGATGGAAATAGTTGGGCATGCAGTCCAGAACTATGATAGGCGTGTGCCCACACTCCCTTACATTCTCAGAGACAAGAATACATTCAAGGCCAAGTTCAAAGACAATCTTCATGGCAGAAGGCATGGGTGATGAGATGTTTGGCTAATTGGGTGGGGAGGTAAAGTCATGACAACCTCCCGACACCTGGGGTATGAGCTTACGGGCTGCTAGTGAGCCGAAAATTCCAGAAGGGCACAAGCGTGCCAACCAATTGTAGAGGGCAATATAACGAAGGGCCTTACAGTTTGAGAGCCAATGGTGTGCTGTGTTTCTAATAACTGATAAAGATGACTTGCACTAGGGGTGGGCATGAGTTGTCCACCTTACTGTAGAGACCCAATCACAACCCGACCCCTTATATTTGTATTCATTAGGCTTTTATAGTGCTTTATACCAAAGCACTGCACATTAACAACAACAGGATACATTTACTATAACAATAACAGTAACAAAAGAAGCAAATTACAATTTTGAATCAGTCAACAAAACAGTATGTAGAGAAATTTGACAGAGGGAAGGGGGAGAGAAGTGGAAGAGAGCTAGGAGGGAGGGTAGCAGGAGGAGGGGTCAAGGAGGGGTGAGGATGGGGTGGGGGAAAGAGAAGGGAGAGGCTTAAGGGGGGGAAGAGGGGGCGCGAGAAGAGGGAGGGGTATCATGGCAGGGAATGGAGAAGGAGGGATTTAAGGGACGTGCGGAAAGAGGAAAAGGTAGGAATAGAACGGATTGAGAGAGGTAAGGAGTTCCTGTGGAGTGGGGCCAGGAGTTGGAAGGAGCGGAAAAGGGAGGAGGCACAAGGGGAGGGAGGAACAGTGAGGAGGAAGTGGTCAGCGGAACAGAGGGAGCGAGAGGGAGTGTAGAAAGAGAGCAGGGAAGAGAGATAAGGGGGAGCAAGATCATCAAGATGTTCAATGCCCCTACAAATCTGCTTCTGGCTAGTATGGGCAGGGATGTGTGTAAACAAAAACAGAATTCCTGTCTCAAGAAAAGTATGGATACCCTTTTTAAGGATATAGGCTGGACCCCCAAATGTGGAGATGACTTTGCTACCACGAAGATCTCTTTAGGGAAATGTATGGATTATTGGGACTGGCATGAACATTTTGTTTATCTAGGTAGGCTGAATAGCTATAAATTCATCTCTAATATATCATACATGTTTAAGAGACCACAAAGGTATTTGAATTTGTGCCTGGCACCTCGTATCAGAAGATTCATACTTATATTAAGAATTAATCATCCGCCAGTCTTGTCTGTTGTTGGTGTTGAGCGTTTGGTTCCTAAAGAGGAATGTTTGTTGCTGCATATGTCTGAATAGAGCTGTGATTGAGATGGCAAAACACGTTCTAACAGAATTTCCCATTATGGGAAACATTTATGCAAGCCAACTTGGCATATTTGTTCACCAATTGGAGACGATTAAAGAACTTATATTCTGGTTCCAATGTATGAACACTAGCAATTTAAGTATGCTTATGTCCCTATTTAGAGTGTGGACCACAGCTGAAAAGTGTAAATACTTAAATTCTCAGGGGTAGAATAAGGAGTGTAGACAAACGTTTTGATTTTTTTTGTACATTTGGAAATTAGTATACACTAGTAAAACCCTTTTTAGCTAAGCTATTAATTAACAAAAATTGTAGAAATAATTGCACACTCTGTAAACCACATGGATTATATGCTTTAGTTGTAGTCCCCTGAAAGAAATTGTAATCAACTAATTAAATTCAATTAATTCTACAGAAGGTGGATTGTTTGATAGTATGTATTGTTTTCTGTTGATTCTATCAAGTTCGTGTTTAAATTATATTTTATGTTCATTTTATATTTATGAAAAAATGTTATGGTATTTTATTTTGTTATGTGCAAAGTTTTCTTTGTAAAACTATATCACATTAAATAAATTAAACAATTTAAGAATTAACCTTAAAGCCAATTAAGGGAGACAATGTTGCATGGCAAGATTTACAGCAAAATATATATTTGGATGAATTCTTCAGAGTGGAAAGTGCAGTTGTCGGTTCACTGCTGTAAGTCACTCTCCACTCCAAAATGAAAGACAATGTCTTCTAGGCATTAGTGTCAATCTTTGTCTATTCGTCCAACTAGTCACCACTTCTTGTTTTACTCAAAGGACAGAATTAATCACTGGTTTGAAAGAATTCTGCTCCTGATCATTATCTATGAGTTTTCTCTTCAATGGGTTCTTATGAGCCAGAGGATCAATAAAAGCCTGTTTGCCATCATCTTTGTGCTGAAGTTCAAAGGTGAAGGCACCCAATTCATTAATTTGAAGCACATTCTCTGGCGTTGAGTCCAAAAATGAGGGTTCCCCTGGGTCCTAGAAGAAGAAGAAGACAAAGTTCAGCTGTGGAAATTATCTCCAGAGTAAAAACAAGGGGGTGGAACCATTGTGTAGCCACAATTGTGTCACATATTGAAAACTGTTTCTAACTCAATAGTTGAACATATTTGTTTAGCCATGACTGAATTCAAAATTATTTTATTACAGTGATATCCTATTGAACCAATGAATCATATCTTGTAACAAATTAAGCACATTAAGTTGAAATCACAGATCAAACAGAGATAATTACTTTTCAACATATATGTAGAACAATTGTAGTTACTTTCCATCGTTACATTAATGAGAACAAAGCATCAGGGGTGCTTCAAAGAGTGCAGTCTGGCTGTAGCACTCTGATTGCATTATTCCTACTTAGATTTGATTGTTATTTTTGCAGCAAAATTCATCTTACTCAATCCTTGTATTGGGATTGATTCATCAGCCTGACTGCCGTGATCCATCGGAGCTCCAATAATTGTCCTGCCTATCCAAGCCTGGGCCAGCCCAGGAAAGAAGACTTCAAAAGGAATCTGATGCGCTCGGTGCACGTGCGTTGGGGAGTTCTTCGAAGAGTGCAGACTGGCAGTGTAGAACCTGAGTAGCCGCTTACAGGACACAGGGTGAGCCTACTGTTTTTGTGCGCACCTTACAAGTACATTATTCTGACTGTTTGATTTCCGATAGGTTCCTTTTCATTCATACCGAAGCTCTTTGCATGAATATTAGCATTATTCACCTCTGCTGCACGCATTAGTACCATCTCACTGGGACTGGCGCTCAGCCCGCAGAACATGAAACCTACTAAGAAGCGCACCTGCATGCTCCGAATTAGTGCCACACAGCAAGGGAAACAACACGTAGCCCATCCCTTACTTTAGAACATGGAGTATGCCGGTATGTTCCCCATCCTAACAAGGATAAGATGGATACTACATCCGTGGCGCAGACACAAATCACAGGGTTCTTTGAAGCCCTTCCATCTATTTCTGCAGGTGTTTTTGAGTCATTTCCACAGTGCCTCCACCCTTGCCTTGCGACAACACTCTTGCACAATGGACCCAACACTCATCGCCCACTGCTGTTCCATCAACTCAGGAGGTATTTAACAGTACTACTTCGTCCTCATACTCCATTGAAGAGATTGTGGCCCTGACTGATCTTCCCCAGCCGTTAATGAAGGACATCTCAGATGGCTGAGACGCCGGGTATGTTGCAATCGTGGGCCCAATCTGCCAATTCGCAAGAAGGTTTCTTTTATGGCAACCACCAATCTTGAGAAAGGATGTAACTGTACACCAGCTCCAAATGATCAAATAAATACAAAACACTACCAAGGTCAACAATTCAAAATAAATTACCTGAAGGTGAAATGCGCCAGGTACAATCACGGGGCCCTATAGATTGATAGCTCACTCCTGAATCCACCTGTCGCCCTGTGAATCAGCAGTCATTTGCCCGTGGATCAGACCCTTATGTACCTGTAGTTGACAACGGACCCACAGATAACTTAAATATGCAGAATTACCCATCATCTGTGGCCAGCCATGTAGGACGTGATGGCCTTAGCCCTGGGCTAATTCCTAGCTGGAATCAGCAGAATAGTCTACCAACTGTGTCAAAGCACATAGCATATGGAGGTTATAACTCTGGATTGACTTTGAACACAGAATTTGTCCCAGGCCCGAACTTCAGCACTACCAAGCAAATGCCCAAATCTGCCATGTAGGAGGGCCAACCTGCTCGAAAAACCTTGGGCAAACAGATAAAACTGGAGGAGCTTCAACTGACCCTTGGAAGCCCATTCTTAAATAGATCTTTCTTACTGGAGATTGTTGGGCCAATTGACCAATTTAAGCCCATCTGCTCTGAAGACATTGTGCATATTTAATTGCCTGAATATGATAGCTCTATTAACTGGGTCCTAGTCGAATTTGTTTCGCCAGTGATAGTAGAATTGCTTAGTATCTGTCATGTGGAGCTAAATGGTATGTCAGAAGCAATCTCTTAATGTTCCTCTGGTGGACCGCCCAAACTGCTCTGCAGATGGCCAATTCTTGGTGGGTAATAACTCTGAAAAAACAAGTCTTCTTTCAGCATTGCAAAACCTATTCATGAGACAAACTACTCAGCAAGAAAAATACTGTTGGGTCCCTGAACCTCTGGGAGGCACAATCTACTGACACCCTTTACAAGATGAACCCACAGGGTGGATTTTGCGGAATACCCATGGCTTTCACTCTTTCTTATGCCAACCCGCAGGCTTCAGACACGTCACCGACAGTGACATGTCTCTTCTACAAGAGACATGGGTCTGTTCTAATTTTCAAATAGATGGGATACACTGAAAGTGGAGGCTTGGCCATTGGAGAATGTGCTCGCTTTAAGTTGAGTACTCATACAGCAGGGCCTAGTAATCCACAATTATTAACTGCTGTATTGGAGCAATCTTCAACACCCAGAAATCGTTTGCTAATTATAAATCTGTATGACACTCTGGGTGGAGCGCATACTACCACTTTTAAGAAATCCATTGAGGACATTTAAATTAAATGGCTCAAGCACTCCACGGGTGACCATATAATAATCACTGGTGACTTTAATGCCCACTGCCATCCTTCTTACCTATTAATAAACGATGGTGATCCCACTTGAAGTAACATGTCATACCCGCACGCAACAGGGAGGATCTCAAATAGGGTAGATTATGTAAGGAGCAAGTTACTTACCTGGAACTGTTGTTCTCCAGCATGGGTCTGGCATGGATTTGCAGCGATAGCTGGTGCTGCCGTACCTGCTATCGCTGGCCAAGGCGGGGCTGGCACATGCCTCCAACAAGATACATCTGGTGGCTATCTCCCACTACAGCAGAACTCCGGGGCGGTCGTCGCTGTGGTCTCACCGACTAGTGAAGGAGTTCATGAAAGGACTGTTCCGCTCGTTCCCACCGGTGAAGGACCCGGCGTGGGAGCTCAACGTGGTGCTGACCAGGCTCATGGGCCTGCCATTCGAGCCTCTGCATTCGGCACTGTTGAAATTCCTATCGTGGAAAACAGCGTTTTTTGTGGCCATTATCTCTGTACGACGAGTGGGAGAGTTCCAGGTCCTCCGTACCTGACATTCCACGAGACGAGGGTAGTGCTGAGGACGCACCCCTCCTTCATGCCCAAGGTGCTGTCGGACTTCCATCTCAACGAGCCCTTGATGTTACCTATTTTCTTCCCGTCGCCTTCGTCGCCGGCTGAGAGCACTTTGCACTCGCTGGATGTGGCTAGAGCGCTGAAGTTCTACGTGGACCGCACAAAGAGTTTTCGGAAGACATCACAGCTGTTTGTGAATTTCGGACCTGTGATCCAGGGGAAGGCCCTCTCGAAGGCTTCCATTTCCAGATGGCTCTCCGGCTGCATCATGCACTGTCACCGTTTGGCAAACTGACCGTTGCCCGGCCGTCCGAGAGCTCATTCGACCAGAGCGATCGCTGCTACCACAGCTTTCCTGTCTGGTGTGCCCCTGCTGGACATATGCAGGGCTGCTACGTGGAGGTCGACACAAACCTACACAAGATTCTACTGCGTCAACCGGGATTCCAGGGAGGAGTCCAGAGTCGGCCAGGCAGTGCTCGCAACCTGTTCGCTTGAAGGTGAGCCTGGTGAGGAGGTAAGAGATGCTTAATGTTGAGTTGTTGAAATGCTTAATGTTGAGCCTTGCCACCTCCCGTGGTTGTGCATGTGTGTACTGCTATGTATTCTTGTATTCATGAGCATGTGAATCCATGCCAGACCCCATGCTGGAGAAGGAACAAGTTACTTACCTGTAACTGTTGTTCTCCAGCATGGGTCTGGCATGGATTCACATGCGAACCCTCCCTCCAAACCCTCTGCGGCTCTTCTCTTGGTCCTACTGCCGCTTTTCGTGCTACCAAATCTGAAGATGGCTGCCAGAGGAGGGGTTTGGGTAGATGGCAGTCATTGGCTGGGGGCAGTATGACCCAGAGACCAGTGATTGGTTGCTAGTAGAAAGACAGTTCAGAAACAAAACTGAAACTGTTTTTTCCTTTACCAGGAATTCCCAGCCTGACGACGGGGAATATTCATGAGCATGTGAATCCATGCCAGACCCATGCTGGAGAAATGCACAACTTTGGCTGTCTGAACATGAAATACCAGACATGTAAATCTCTATGTCCTACCTGGTCAAATGGGAACTGTTCATCAACATTAGACTATGTTTTTGTGCATCCCGCAACGTCGTCTCAGGTTAGCGACCTAAAACTTATTTTTAACAAACTAAGCAATCATGCGCTGCTAACTTGGACAAATGTTGTCATTCAAAAAAGAAGGGACGAACACAAGACTTAACTTGGAGATTACACAGCAGGGGAATAGAACAGTATGGTCCAAATGAAACATTAAAAAAACTAAGCACAGTACTAGAAACAACCTCCAAGAGCCCTATTCAACTGCTGACACAAAGTAATTGGAACATGGGGTATTCATTTCTAAATTTGTTTCAATGTAGAAACACTTGTGTCCTTGCGCATTATAAATGCCATATCATATCATATATTAATGTTACCCTTAAGAAGAGTGCTTCTTGTGTTGCCATATATGTGATGCTATGATACACAGGGGGGTGTCACGAATTAAGAGATCTTTTAATATAACCGCGACTGACCGCAAAAGGCAATTGGCATCCCCTTCTACAGGATATAAACACTAGGTGAAAAATTAAACATTCTACCCAGAATGCCAATTGGAGATTTAAATTCCAGCTACTAAAAATCAAATAGAGTAAAAGGTTCTGGAACTGCTGCCATAAATATCTTTCGGTGGTAAAGCACAGGAACCTAACTCTATCGACGATTACACACAGTGGTAGTCTTTATTTTGACAATAGCATACCATCAGTTGAACATGTAACATATTGCAAGACACTTGCTGTGTTGAAGGCTTCAATGCAGAAGATATATTAATCATGATAAAGAAATTAAAAGCCTCACATGCTCCTGACCCAATATTCACATAAAGGCCCTTCCAAATTTCTGGGCCCCATTATTATAATGCATTTACAAACACATTACTGCTGACGGATCGATCCGGTCTAGCAGAAGGGAATCCAATCTGGACCCCATTTCCAAAAAGTCGGACCAGGTGGATCCCACCAACTACAGGTTGTGAACAATGCTGGACACCAGCTCAAAGATCTTCTTGTCTTTTTTGTTAAAATAATTGAGTAAGTGTGCAATGATAAGGCATTGTTGAAAAAATACCAAACAAGCTATCGACAGGGGCATAATACATCAGACAACATATGTGCACTACAATATGTCATGGCTGAGACCTTAAGCACATACTGTAAAACAACTGTACTTATGCTTTATAGATTACTCTAAAGCAGTGGTCTTCAAACTTTTTAGGCCTGGGCCACACTCCCGCCCGAGCAAAATGTGGGCAGGCTGCCCCCCCCCCAAAATGCCAAATGGACATTAAGTCCAAATGGCTATGAGCTATCGTGTGCCATCACCGCACCCTACTCCCCAAGTATAGTCCCTGTGTTCCCCCACCTGCTCCCATCATAAGTCTCTGGGCTCCTTCATCCCACTCCTACCCAGTCCCTGGGCTTTCCCAACCCCACCACAGACCATGGACTCGCCCCACCCTGCTGCCACCACTAACCCATGGCTCCTGCCCATCCTGCTCCCAGCACAGACCCTGGGCTCTCCCACACTGCTCCCAGCACAGACCCTGGGCTCCCCGCACCATGCTCCCAGCACAGACCCTGACCTCCCCCACCCTGCTCCCAGCACAGACCCTGAGCTCCCCCACCCTGCTCCCAGCACAGACCCTGGACTCCCCCACCATGCTCCCAGCACAGACCCTGGGCTCCCCCACCATGCTCCCAGCACGGACTCTGGGCTCCCCCACCATGCTCCCAGCACGGACCCTGGGCTCCCCCACCATGCTCCCAGCACAGTCCCTGGGCTCCCCCACCATGCTCGCAGCACAGACCCTGGGCTCCTGGTCTGTGCTCCCCCACCATGCTCCCAGCACAGACCCTGGACTCCCCCACCATGCTCCCAGCACAGTCCCTGGGCTCCCCCCACCATGCTCCCAGAACAGTCCCTGGGCTCCCCGACTCTGCTGCCACCACTGACCCATGGCTCCTGCCCATCCTGCTCCCAGCACAGTGCCAGGGCCAGTGGCGGTTGTTGAGGTTTTTAAGTGGAGGGGCATAATGGTTTAAAATGGTGGATTTTAGAGCATACTTTAAAAATAAATTGGGGATAAAAGACAAACAGTTTGCAATTGGCGCTAGGGGGCGAGGGTGCAATATATGTTTTATTGGACATCTAAGATAGATAGATTTCCTGTAAAAAAAATACCATCCCTGTCCCCTGGGCTCCACAGCGCCTCAGAAGGAGAGCACATTTTGCCAGGTGGGTAGGGGGATTGTGCAACAGGGGCATTTTTAAAATGCTGTTGTTGTGCAACCCTCTTTCGTCCCCCCAACCCAGCACTCGCCAAAATCAGCTCAATTGACCAAAACAAACACACACGCACACACACACAGCAATCACTATCATTCACACAAGCACCCATCACCATGAACTCACTCAACACAAGCATACACGCATACATAAACTTATTTAAATAAAAAATAAATTAACATAAACGTACCTTCTGCCCCAGTCTTGAAGTTTCCTCCCCAGCGCTCCAGCTACTGCATCATGAACAGGAATTGGGAAGCAAGAGCTTACTGGTTCCTGTACATGTGTGCAGGGGCCTGCGTATGGGTGCTGAAATGCCCCGCTCCAGACTGCTATGTCCGTAAGTGCGAGGAGGCGCTGGAGCTCCCCCACGCACCTACATACATGCAGTTCTCCATCCATCATTTCCAATGAGCTCTGCAAGACTGGTGAAGCACAACACCCCAGCCTTACATGGCTCAGTGAGCATGTGCGGGTAGGGAAATTAACTGTCAAAGGAAAACTGTGTTTCCCTTTGACAGTTCAGCCAGCCCAGGAGCACTCCCTCAGAGTGCTCAGTGTTTCACTGGGCTCTCTCTCAACTCCCCTATAATAGGTGAGGAGGCCACTGGGTCGATGCCCCCTCGCCCATTATAAATGAGCAAAGCCGCCCCTGCCTATTTCCTAAATTTTTTACATTTCAGCCTGTGGTCTCGCGCCCACCAGTGAATGCAGCCATGCCCCCCTGGGGTGGGGGGAGGGGCCACACAGTTTGAAGACCTCTGCTCTAAAGCATTCAACAGTGTTTCTCGGCTAAAAATATGGAACAAACTGGAATCTTGGGGCCTGGACCCCCGTCTCTTATTCTTCATCAAGCAACTCTTCTCGGACACAAGTGTGATGATACGCATCAACCAGTATGGTTCTTAAGCAGTAGCATTCCAACTAATTGAGGGCTCAAACAGGAGTGTGTACTTGCACCCTGTGATTTAATCTTCACGTAGCCGATATGGGTGAAAGTATTAAAACCTGCCAGAATTCCCCACCAAAAATCGGCAAGGAGCCCTTTCCTTGAATGAGCTCTCCTGCCCCTTTTCCCCCTCCCATCCCCCTGCCACCTTTGGCCTCCCCTCCTCCCATTATTCTCCTCCTTCTCCTCTATTACATCGGATGAGGTCTCTTGCCACTGGGTCCTTCCCGTCCTCCCTGAAGCACTATCGTGTGCGCCCCCTCCTCAAAAAGCCTTCTGCTGACCACTTATGCCCGCCAACTATCGTCCCATCTCTAATCAGCCCCTTCCTTGGGAAACTCCTGGGAAAATTGGTCCTCCCACAACTGACTCAGCACACTGAGCTTGTTGGTTGCCTACACGACCACCAATCTGGATTCTGAGCATCCAGAGGCACGGAAACTGTTCTCCTGAAAACCTGTGAAGATCTGCTTGCATCTTTGGACTCCAGCTCTCCTGTTGTTCTCATTCTACTCTATCTCCCTTCTGCATTTGACATAGTCAACCACTCCACCCTCATAAAAAGACTCCATGAAACCCTTGTACTGCCCCGGGGTGCCTAACAAATTTGGAAAAATAATACGCCCAGCCCATAGGGGTATATTGAGAAGAAGGTATAAGAGCTTGGGTAGTACGATCATTTTTTAGTAGTGCTATTTTACCTGCAATCGTGATAGGTAGATTTGACCATGTTGTGAGCTTGCCTCACAGTTGGGTCATGCAACTGGTGTAATTGTAGTCGTGTAGCACGCAGTAGTAATGCGCCACCGTCATCCCCAAGTAACGTATGGACTCTGGGCCCACTTGAAGCCTAGTAAGTCTGGGGGAGGAGTGGTTGCGTCATTGAAGGCAAAGAGTTCCGATTTTGCACAGTTAACCCAGAGTCCTGAAACCTTCCCGAATAGTAGGATATCGTGCATTATGGGTTCCAGGTGTACATCAGGGTTACGGATGTACAGCAGTGCGTCATCCGCGTAAAGGGAAATTATTTGTGGGTCTCCTGCTATTCTGATCCCTCTGTGGTTATGTCTGAGACGGATCGCGTCCGCCAATTGTTCTATAATAATAGCAAATATTAAAGGGGGGAAGGGGCAACCTTGGCAGGTGCCCCTCGCTATCTCAAATTGTGAGGAGGTTATACCTTTCGTGCTAACCCTACCCACTGGGGTGGTGTAACAAAGGCGCACCACCTCGAGGAACTTTGGTCCGAACCCGCATTTCAGCAACACAGTGCACATTAACTGCCAAGACACCTAGTAAAACGCCTGGACTTCCAGATTGATGTGCGCCAGTATATTAAATAGCTGCCTTAGGTTCAGTGCTGTGGACCTCACTGGAATAAATCCTGATTGGTCCGGTTGGACAACTGGCATCGCAGGCATCAGTCCAGTAGTCAGAATCTTTGCAAACACCTTAACGTCGGTGTTGATTAGCGAGAGATGGTGGTATGAACCGCATTAATTGGCTGGTTTGTCTGATTTCAGCAGCACCATGACCACTGCTTCCCGCATGCTACCATTGAGTATCTGCGATGCCAGAGATTCTTGCCACACCTGCAATAGCTGAGAGGCGAGTGTCCCTTTATACTGCTTCTATAGTTCGGCCATCAGTACCCAGGGACTTGCCAGTTGGCAGACTGACGATTGCTTGGTTAATCTCAGACAGCGTTATCAGGAGTTCCAGCATGTCCCTGGTCTCCAGTGAGACCGCTGGCTGAATGGAAGAGCATCAAGGAATGCATTGATATTCTCAGTTGTGCATGTGTATTTCTTGGAGTAGAGGTTGGTGAAAACTGGGTGAAAACTGTTGATTGTGATGCGATGCAACTGTGTCCCCGGATGTATCATTAATGAGGGGGCTACATCTACCTCTGTTTTCGTTGTGTGCCATACGGGCTAGCAATTTACCCGGCCTATCCCCCATCCCCAGATTTCCTAGCCAGCAGAGGGGGCATCAAAAAAACTCCACTTCTCTCTCTGCATGCGTTCTAAATGTGTCTAAGGCTTCCTTAATTTGAGCTAGGGTAGCCACGGGGTGGGGGGAAGGTGGGAGTCGGCTTCGAGGCCTTATTCCAGTGCTTTCAGGTCTTTCTCGCATTGCTCTATACTGCGCCGGATGCTTTGTAGGACAATAAACTCTGAGGCCATTGCAAATCCCTCTGATGTAGACCTTAAAGGCCACCCAGAGCACCCCGGGTGAGGTCACTAATCCGACATTTTTCTAAAAAAACAGTTGGATGTGATCTTCTATAATGGATGCAAAAACAGCACCCTGGAGTGCCGATGGTTTAAACCGCCAATTGTTATGGGACTTGGAAAGTGATAGTAATGATAGGGTAATGCTGACAGGGGAATGGTCGGAGGAGGTGCGGGGGAACAAATGTGTGTTTGAGACTCCACCAAGTAATGTGTCTGATAGGAGCCCATGTCAATGCGGGAGGAGTCGTGGACTGAAGAGTAGAAGGAACATGAACGGACGTCGGTATGTAAAGTTCTCCAGATGTCCACTAGTTCCAGGGATTGCATACCCTCCCTGATAACTCTCAAACACAAAGGGCTCTCACAATATCCGCTCAAGTTATCTGTCAAGGTTCAAGTCCAGGATAGTGTTGAATTCTCCCCCACAGAATATGGGGATATCGGGCAATTTTCTCCATCACCTCGGTATAAAATTGTGGGTCGTCTATGTTCGGGCCTTAGATTTTCATAAATAGAACTTCCCTCCCTGCAAGTAGGCCATACACCAGCATACATCTACCCAGTGCGTCTATTTTCGTGTGTTTACATTGGAAAGTGAGGGATCTATGAACCAAAATCATAACCCCCTGGATTGTGAGAAGTAAGAGGTTTAGGATTGATTCCCACACCATTTTCTGGCAAACCCCTCATATGTTCCAGAGAGGGCATGGGTTTCCTGCAAGAACAATATGTTGGCTTTGTGTCTCTTGTAGTAGAGTTGTATTTTCCGGTGCTTAATTGAGTTTCCCCAATCCTCGCACATTCCAGCTAAGGCATGTTATATGTCTCCCATTTTGCGGTGGATGTTGTAGTTTTTCCCTCTTCCCAAGCCATAATGTGGCCGTTTTGACGTTTCATTACGTCTCTCAGTGCTCACCGCATCCCTAGTTGCAAACATAGTGTGCTCCAAGTGCTTTTTTAACCAACATTAACTTCGACCCTCCCCCACCCTTCACCCCCCAACTGGGGCAATCATTACCCATAGAGAACCTACCCAACCAGAAACTCAACATTGCTTGGTGTAACTGTAGCACGGGCTCACCCGGGCTGCCATGGAGCTTAAAACAAGGACAATACAAATAAGGTTCAAGCTTTGTATACTTCGATCACAGTTTAACCCGCCAGAGGGGTGGCGTAGTCGCCGCACATAAGGTTAGTATGAGGGAGAGACCCCTCTTTACTTCGTCCTAAACCTGGTCGTGGCCGTTGTGGTACGCGTGATAAACGTCCACCTGCGCACACCAGATCAGGCATGAAGAGTCAGTGCCATGGCTATATCAGTGTCAGAGATTTCTCTGATTAGTCTGCGTTTCCGGATGCCAGTAGTTCCATCCATGAACTTCATGGCTTCGCTTGGCATTGTGAAAAAGAAGGTTCAATTCTCAGCTTGGCAGGGAACAGCATTGAGTATTTCATATTGTCTCGCAGCCGTTTCTTCACTGATAGCAAAGACATCCTCTTTTGCTGAACCGCCACAGAGAAATCGGGATAGAAATCAATTTCGGTTAGGTGCCAGCATCAAATCGTCCTGCTCGCAGGCCGCACAGAAGATAGTATCCCGGTCTCGATAATGGAGTATAGGACGTGCAGGGGCTCCAGGTCTCGGTTTGGGGGCAGGGGAACTATGGGCACGCTTGATGGTGAATTGCGGAGATGGAGCTGAGTTCCCCAGTATTGGAAGTAGGGTGGTTTCTATCCACTGCTCCAAGGAAGATTCTGAATTACTCCCAGGGACTCTGATGATCCCAATGTTGTTGCGCTTGGATCTCAACTCCAGGTCATCAGTCTTCCTTTCAACCTGGAGCACCCGTCTGGTAAGGGTCGTGAGTACCCCTCTCATAGTGGACACTTTGTCTTCCACTGAGCCTACACTAACCTCCATTTCAGACAGGCGCTGATCAGTTTTGTCAATGCAAGATTTTATAGAGTCTATGGTGCTAGTCATGTCATCCAGTGTACTATGCACTTTAGAGAATCCCTCTTACACACATGTCCTCATGCGTTGAGTTTCTGAGGGTTCAGATAAGGATGGATACCTATTCATGCTGAAGGATGCCCAGTTGATTGCTGGAGGGTTTTGGGTGGATCTGGTGTACAGGCTCATGGAGCGTTGGTTTTGGAGCTCCCTTTGGTCATCTTGCGTGAGCGGTCGGGGCTGTCTGCAGCGATGGAGAGTGCCCTGTGTGTGGCCAGCGCCTCTGGCGCACAGTATTCAACATATAGATCCTTTTCCACCAGCGTATTTCTGTAGGTGGAGGGGTGATCACCCGGGTGCACAGCCAGGTTCTTGTGTGGGAGGCCTGTTCTTATGTCAGCTAGGGGCTTGGCCTGAGATCTGCCTGTGGGTAATGTTTTAGTGCGACCGTGTCCCGCAGCGGGCAATAGGTAGGTAGATGGATGTGACGGCTGCAGCGTGCTGTTTGTCGAGAAGACATGCTATGAAGTCAGTCCCTACGCCTCAAGGTAGTCCGCCCTCCAGAACTGGCCTGAACTGGCCCAGGGGCACCCGCAGGAGGGCCCACCAGGTGAATGGTAGGGGGTGAAGTAGGGGCCTAACAGGCAGGTGACTGCGGAACGCAGGATGTGCGGGCTGTATACTTGTAGCACCCAGTCAAGTAAGGCATAGGAAATATTTGTCGGTACAATAATTACAATATATGCAGCATTAAGATACCCTGGCTCTGAAGAAGGATAGTCTCCGAAATGCATTAGCCATATGGGTTTCTCATTTTGCCTCAATACTGAGCTACAGTTTTATTGGTGAATATTAACCAATAATGCATAAAATAGAGCACCAAATAAATTTCGTTTTTTGAACATAATTATTTTGAACTTATGAACTTTAAAAGCCCAAAATCGTTAAAAAGCAACCCAACAGTGTTCTTTGATATTTATGAAGAGACTAATTTCACAATTCAAATAACCCATAGTGGGATTTTGAGGTGTGCAGCCCACACCGAAGGCACAAAAGCCTAGGTCTTTTCTCCCTATAGGTACTCGAGGTGCCTGCCGGGTTGTTGGGGCCATCCAGCAGATCAGACAGCAAGATGGGGGCCAGAGTCGCCTGTGGCCTCTTCGTAACATTACGATTTCCGTGATGGGCTCACCTTCAGTGGGGGTGCCTCCAAAGAGGTATAGTTTAGAGATCAGTCGTGTTCTGGGGCTCTGGCAAGGCACTTCACACTCACAGGTCCATCAGCCTTTGTCAGGCAAGGGCAGAGCGCGTCACGCACCCGGTGTACCAGGCTGTGCAAATAAATAAATTAATTTTCTCTCTCTCCCCCTCTCTCTCCCCCTCTCTCTCCACTCCCCTCCCCTCCCCTTCCCCTCCTCTCCCCTCTCCTCCCCCCCACCCTCGAGGACCTCCTCCGACGGCACTGGATGTTATAAGTATGACGCACGACGCCCGTAGCCTCAGTTGTAGTTTTTTCCCAGAACGTGTGGCATCAGTCTTCTGCCAGTCTGACCACACAAAGCCTTGCAGAAACGTAAACTGCAATTGCATAAGAAATTCTATAGCGGGGAAGGCAGGGAGGGAGCGATATGGAATACATCGTTGGACCATCCCATCGAAAGGACGTTACCAGGTAAGAGAGTAACTTGTTCTTCGAGGGGATTGGGTCCTCCGACGTATTCCATATCTATGACAGACTCCCAAAGCAGTACCAATGCAAGGAGGTGGGAAAAGAATTTAGAATACAGAAATTTAGAATGCCCAATCAAATTGTGGGGCAAAGGACCGCCTTGCCAAAGGCCAGATCCTGCCCACAGATGGAATCGAGGGAGTAGTGACATACAAAAGTATGGACCGAAGCCCAGGTGGCTGCATCACATATGTTACGAATAGGAACACCCCTCTGTAGGGCAGTAGAGGCAGCCATACCCCTGGTAGAAAGGGCCCGCAAGCCGACCGGTGGGTCCTTACCTGCCAAGCGGTAACATTCAGAAATTGCCAGAATAATCCAGCGAGACAAAGTCTGCTTAGTCACAGCTTGTCCCAAACGCTTTCCAGCATAACCAATGAAGAGTTGATTGTCCACTCTTACCCGGGACATGCGTGAAATATAAAACCTTAAAGCTCTCCTAGGATCGAGCCTATGGAGCCTCTCCTCTTCTTTACCAGGATGTGGAGGAGGATAAAATGCTGGAAGAATAACCTTCTGGTCTAAATGAAATTCCAACACCACCTTCGGAAGAAAGGAAGGGCGAGCTCTAAGGACAACCCTGTCCTTATGAAATACAGTCAAGGGTGGCTTAACTGAAAGTGCCTGTAACTCACTCACTCTGCGAGCGGAAGTGACTGCAACCAAAAATACTGTTTTAACAGTTAACAGTCTCAAAGGGCACGAATGCAAAGGCTCAAACGGAGCACCCATCAGAAACTTGAGGACAAGGTTCAAATGCCAACCGGGCACCTGGAAAGGTGACGGAGGGAACACATTAGTGAGAAATTAAAGGGATTTTAAAATAAGAACACTCTTCAGACGAGCGCTTAAATATGGACAGCGCCGCCAGGTAACCTTTAACGGTACCCACTTGCAAGCCCCTGTGGGCTAAAGAAAATGAATAAGACAGAACCACAGGAATGTCACATGCAAACGGATCCACATTCTTAATCCTGCACCAGTCGCAGAACTTTCTCCAACGGCAACGGTACAGGGACTTTGTTGCGGGCCTTCTGGCCGAAAGCAACACCTCCATCACGTCTTCAGGGAGGTCCCAATCCTTATACCTCAACCTTTCAGAAACCAAGCGTGAAGGTTGAGGGATCTGACCTCTGGATGGAGAACCTGACCGCCCCCTTCCGGGAGAGCGGATCATCTCGGTAGGGAAGACGACGTGGAGGGCAGATGGACAAGTCGAGAAGGTCCGGGTAACACGTCCCCTGGGCCCATGCCGGAGCAATGAGGATCATCCGGAAATCGAACCTTCGTAACCTCCGCAGCACTTGCGGGATGACGGGGACTGGAGGAAACGCGTACAGCAGTGGGAATGACCACTCCACCACAAACGCGTCTCCTAAGGCTCCTCTTGGAGGAAATTCCTGCGAACAGAATCTTTCGCACTTCCGGTTAACACTGGAGGCGAAGAGATCCACTTGAGGGGTCCCCCAAAGGGCGAAGATCTTCAGGAGAATCTCCTGAGCCAATTCCCACTCGTGAGAGATCGCGCTGTGCCTGCTCAGAGCGTCCGCCGTCTCGTTTTCATCTCCGGCCAGATGAACTGCCGAGATCGAAACTTCCTGCTGGATTGCCCAGATTCAAAGCTGTATCGCCTCCCTGCACAGGAAGTGACCCTGCCCCTGACCCTGCCCCCCCCCCCCTTTTTGTTGAGGTAGTGCATGGCCACTGTGTTGCCCTTCAGGATCAGGACATTCTTTCCTTGCACAGTCGGCAGAAAAGCCTTCAGGGCAAGCCTGACTGACGGCCCTCAGCTCCAACAGATTGGTCTGGAGTCTGGACTCCGACGGAGACCAACGACCGTCAACTCGTTGGCATGAGCTCCCCATCCCGTGAGGAATGTGTCCGCCAGGTTCGTCACCTCCGGCCAGGGTAGCCAAAATGGAGCCCCCTTCATCAGATTGCCTTCGACGGTCCACCACAAAAAAGTCCTGGGCGACCGAGGACGGCACCTGAACAGTGTCCGACAACCTGCTGGAGGACTGAGACCACTGGAGCTTGAGTGCCCATTGCAAAGATCTCAACCGCAACCTGGCCTCTGGCACCAGAAGAATGCAGGATGGCATGAGGCAGAGCAATCTCAAGAACTCGAACGCTGGGAGACTCTGGGCATGCTGAAACTTGTGCACCATCTGCTGAATGTATTGAGCCCTCACCTGGGGAGGAAAACACTGCCCCAGGGGTGTGTCGAGCACTGCTCCGATGTACTGGAGCCTTTGAGTTGGCATCAAGTGGGACTTCTTTAAGTTGGGGGAGAAGCCCAGCTTGTGGAGGGAGTGGCAGGTGACAGACAGATGATCCAGGACTTGCTCGGGAGAGCACGCCCTGATCAACCAATCGTTCCTGAGATGCGCTGCCACCACTACCATGAGCTTGGTGAAGACCCTCGGGGCGGAGGTCAATCCGAACGGCAGGACCCGAAACTGAAACTGCAAGTCGCCAACCGCGAACCTCAGGTACTTCTTGTGCTTTGGATGGATCAGCACATGAAAATAAGCGTCCTTTAGGTCGAGAGACACCAACCAGTCCTGAAGTTGAAGGGCCTGGAGGACTTGAGAAAGAGTAACCATCTTGAACTTGTCCTTCCTGAGGAGTTTGTTCAAACCGTGCAAGTCCATGATGGGTCTCAATCCCCCGTCTTTCTTGGAAATCAAAAAATAAGGGGAATACCATCCGTTGTTCCTCTCTGCTACAGGCACCAGTTCTATGGCGCCTTTCTCCTGCAGGGCTTGAACCTCCTGCACAAGGAGCAGATGCGGACTCTGCAACGAGAGATTCCCCGGTGGATTGTCGTGAGGCCTCTGCCGAAAGGGAAGACAGTAGCCGTGGATTATGATCTCCAGAACCCACACATCTGAAGTAATGGCATGCCATTCGACAAGATGCTGCGCTCGCCTTCCCCCAACCGGCGAACCGTGGGACATGGCCTCATGACTGAGCTGAAGCAGCTGCGGCATTGCCTGAGGGCAAAGAGGCAACTGCCCAAGCGGCCTCGGCACCTCGAGTAACCTGCTTTCCACCTCTGGCACTCCTACGGTGGCCCCTTTGTCTGGCAGCTCCTCTTGCTTTACCAAAGGATGAGTATAACGAAAGGAACCTCCCCTCCATTGCTGTCCCCTAGGACGAAAAGGCAGAGGTTGGCGAACTGCAGAGCCCAACGACTTCGCTGCAGCTTTGGAGGTCGGCAACCTCTCAAGGCTCTTGTCAGCCTTGCTGATAAAAAGATGTTCACCGTCAAAGGGCATGTTGAGGAGCCGGGCCTGCACATCAGGAGCAAACCCCGACTTCTGCAACCACGCAAGCCTGCGTATTACAATGCTCGCCGCCATGGACCGGCTGACGCAATCTGCCATGTCCAAACCCGACTGAACGGCCTCACACAAGGCATCCTTGCCATCCTGGACCATAGCAAGGAAACCATCCCGTTCGCCTTCGGGAATATGTTCAGCCGCTAAGGAAACACAGTTCCACAGAGTGTGCGTGAAACGTGACAAGGCACATACGGAGTTGGCCGCCTGAAGAGCCATACCCCCTGAAGAAAACACTTTCTTCGCCCAACCATCAAAACGCTTGTCGTCCCTATCAGGAGGGATGGTAGGATACAACGCCTGATTTGCTGGGGCCCTAGCCGCCTGCACCACCAAACTCTCCGGAGTGGGGTGCTTGGTCAAGTAGCAGGGGTCGCTACTGGCTGGGTGATATTTTCGCGGCAAAGACTTGCCCACTGCCGGGAGACTCTCTGGAGCAGTCCAAGCCACCGCCACCCTCCTCTGTAGAGCCATATGGAACGGCAGTACCGGGTCAGTTGGTGGACCTTGGTCGAGAATATCCGTGAGGTCATCCTGAAGAAAATCCCCTGGGGGAGCAGACCACCCCAAGTACTCGGTGACCCTAAACATAAGGCGCCGGTACGAGGAGTCGGCATGGGTGCCAGGCTCAGGCCTACAAAACTCCACCTCCGGAGAAGTGTCCAGACCACTGGCGTCGTGCAGGGACTGACGCAGGTCCTCAATCTGGCTATGGCCCGAGAGAATCTCATCTGGCACTGTATCAGGAACCATGCCATCATCAGAGCCCTCATCCACCTCCAAAATGTACTTAAGATGGCGGAAAGAGGGCACAGAATGGGGAACAAAGCCATGCTTGACCTTGGCCAGAGCCTTTCTAGGGGGTTCCACCGTGCCCCGGGGTACCCCCATCGAAACAGCCTCGAAAGGCATCGAGGGCGTCGAGTGAGTCGGCGTCGACGCCAAACGCGGCGCAGACATCATTGATGGCGTCGACACAGGCCCCGAGGGCGGAGCCCCGACCGTGTCCCTCGACATCCTGGGCGCCGATGGCGT
The DNA here is from genome assembly GCF_040938575.1 of Ambystoma mexicanum. Lineage (NCBI taxonomy): Eukaryota > Metazoa > Chordata > Amphibia > Caudata > Ambystomatidae > Ambystoma > Ambystoma mexicanum. The sequence continues at coordinate 1,411,784,021 of NC_090934.1, read as the reverse complement.
CGACGACTTCTTCGGAGGCGGAGTCTCGACAGAGTCCCTCGACGACCTCGGCGCCACAGGCGTCAACGTCTTCCTCGAAGACATCACAGGCTCACACGTTCTCGAGCGCGTCGAGGACCGGGACCTGGAACGGGTGTGACTAGAACGATTCCCCTTGTCTGAGCGGGACCATTCCCGCGAATCGTGCCGACCACCCGAACCCAAAGGCTTACGAGCGGTGTCTCTAGTCCGACGGACCAGTGCCCTGCGATTCGAGAATCGCTAGCATTTTCTTACCAAAGGAAGCCCATTCCTCTGGCGTTGCATGCTTGGTGGGATAAGCGACCCGCCGATGGGCGGAGTCCTCGGATGAGGACGGGGAAGGCGACCGATGACGGCGCTTCCGGCACTGCCTCGAAGAGGCAGAGGAGTGGCGGGACCCACTCCAGGACTGAGTCCCACTGGACTTCCGACGACGATGCGGAGAGTCGCCACTCTAATGATCCGTCGAAAGCCCTGCGGACCTCGACTTCCGGGGCTTGGACACCTTACCGACCGACAGTTTCTTCTTGGGCTCCCGCAAGGCTTTGGACGTAAGCGACTGGCAGTCAACACAATCATCTGTGTCATGGGCCTCCCCGAGGCACCAGAGGCAGTCATTGTGCGAGTCTGTCACCGACATCTTGGACCCGCAGCCCCTGCACTTCTTGAAGCCCGGACGTGGGGTGGAAGAAGAGGTAGACATCACGAAGGACTTCAACTTCACAAACGAACAGGTTCGAGGAACCGAAAGAACAGAAACTCCAAAGAGTCGAGGCGCGCCGAGATCTCCTTAGCGAACACGTTCGCGGAAAAAACGGAACTGAGGCTATGGGCATCGTGCGTCCTACTTATAACATCCAGTGACGTTGGCCGTTGGAGGAGGTCCTTGAGGGCGGCATATTGACGTCATCAACGCAGGACGCAGACGCCGAAAGATTTTCCGAAGCAGCACAGCTGTTGTGATTACTGTCATAGATATGGAATACGTCGGAGGACCCAATCCCCTCGAATGAAGTATATTGCAGCCTTATGACGGGCCAGATTGCAGGAGCTTTAATGAAGAGCTGCCATTTTACCGGACGCGCAGCAGCACCTCCCCATGTTTAATCTTTTTTATTAGATTATTTAAGGAAAATTTCAGGGAAAACAATGAATTGTATGCACAAAAAAGCTTACAAAAACTTTAAACATTGATGTAGAGTAGAGGACCAGTGTCCTTAACAATGGGTGAGAAGATGTGTAGAGAGAAGCACATTCCAGAATAGTGGCGCGAGGAGGGAAATAGCAGAAAAAATAGGTAGCGCAAGGGACACGAGGTGGTAAGGAGGTGTGCCATGGATGATTGTAGGGAGTGAAGAGGAGAGTAGGTAGGGTAGGACAAGTGCATGTACAGTTTTGAAGACTATGAGAATGAGTTTATACTTTACCCTCTGTCTCATAGATAACCAGCCTAACCAACGACAGGCTGTGGAAGTGGAGGTGAAATGGGGAAGGTTTACGACTGTACAGACAGCAAAGTGGAGGACTTTGTCGACAAGTGAAAAAGCATAGTTGGGAAGCTATAGAGTAGACTGGCACAGTAGTCAGATTGAGAGAGTACTGAAGAAGAGATTAGGTGCTTGGCAGTGTTGAAAGGAAGATGTTATCTTATTGTCCTTATGTTGAGGAGATTAAGTCTGTCTGCAAAAGAAACTGTGGAGATGAAGAGCGAGAGGTTGTGAAATGGGTCAAAGACGACACCATGGATTCGAGCAGAAGTAGAGTAGGGAAGGTAGTCAGGAGAGAAGAATAGGAGAGGCGGAGGGTAAGAGATAGCCTGTTTGGATAAAAAGTAGAGAACATCAGTATTGGTGGAGTTGAGCATGAGTGAGTCAGATGGTATCCAGTATTTGATGGTGAAAAGACAGTTGGAGGTTTTTGACCGGAACTTGTCAGATAAGTAGGGAAAGAAGAAGATGATCTGAGTGTCATCAGCAAAGAGTTGATTGGAGGAGATCAAGGTGCCAAGAATAGAGGTATAGAGAGTGCAGAGAAGTCGACGCATGAGTGACCCTTGGGCAACACCAACATTAAGAGGGTGAGTGGTGAGGTAAGGCTGTTCCCGGATACCTAGAAGGGTCTGGGGTGAGATATGAAGCAAGCCAAGCAAGGGTCTTTTACCTGGTACCTAGGAGAGAGAGTGTTGAGAGGTCAGAAAGCTTGACAGTATCGAAGGCAGCAGACAGGTGGAGAAGAATAAGAGTAGATGAACGGTTAGCATGACAAGTGGAAGGAATGTATTTGCTGGTATTGAGGAGAGCTGACTCCGTTGAGTGGAGAGGTTGGAAGCCAAATTGAAGAGGATCCGAGAGATTGTGTGTTTCAAGGCACTCAGTGGGTTGGTTGAAAACTACACACTAGGAAAAGTGAGCACATGGGGGCGATACACAGTAATTTGCTAGTGTTTTTCAATATTGGAACTTTTTAAAGCAAAGAAGAGAGTAACATCATTAGCAGAAAGAGTAGAGGAGATGGAGGAGTGTTTAGGAGGTGAGAGAATTGAGTGGAAAGATTTTTGGGGGCTCATAGTTTAAGAGGATTGAGATGAAATGAGAGAGAGAAGTCACGTTTAGCAGTCAAGAACAAAGAACAATTTACTTCTTACCTTGTAACGTTCTTTTGATGGGATGTTCCTCCTACGCATTCCTTATCTTGATAATAGATTACTTCCAGCTTGCTGGCCTCGGAAAAATGTTTCAGTAGAGGGCGCTGTGCGTCAACGTCCCTCTAGTTGGTGTCCCTCGACAGCCTCCGTTATCGGCGCTGACGTCATCGTGTGTATAAATAGACTCACGCAGCGTCCGTTGCTCAGTTCCATTTTGAAGCTTAAGAGTAGCTGTGCATGAATTGGTTATTGACCTTGAAGGAGCGCAAGCTGCAACTACAAGGGAAGATTTACTGAGGGGATCGATGGGAGGGGCGATAAGGAATACGTCGGAGGAACATCCCATCGAAAGAACGTAACAAGGTAAAAAGTAACTTGTTCTTCGAAGGGATTGTGTCCTCCGACGTATATTCCTTATCTTGATAGACTCCCATAGCAGTGGTGTGTAAACGGAGGTGGGAGTAAAATTTAAATATTTCCCTTTAAGAATGAACAGAGTGTAACACAGCTTTTCCAAATCTGGTCTCCTGGCTAGAGGAGGAATCCAGATTGTATGTCTCGAATCGGTACCCCTCTTTGGAGGGCCGAAGAGGCTGCGATACCCCTGGTTGAATGGGCCCTAAGGTGTTGAGGGGGCTCTTTCCCTGCCAATTTGTAGCATTCTAGAATGGCTAAAATAATCCATCTGGAAATGGTCTGTTTTGTGATTGGCAATCCTAATTTGTGTCCTGCATAACCTATAAACAGTTGGTCTGCTTGCCTAATCCTAGCAAGTCTGCTGATATAAAAACTCCAGGCTCGCCTTGGATCCAGCCTATGTAGCATCTCTTCCTCTTTCCCAGGATGGGGAGGAGGATAGAATGAAGGTAAGGTTATCTTCTGAGTGATGTGGAATTCAGAGACTACCTTTGGGAGGAAATTAGGCTTCACTTGTAGGACAACTTTTGTCTTTGTAAAAAATTGTATGAGGAGGTTTGCAAGATAGAGCTTGTAATTCGCTCACTCTTCTGGCAGATGTCAAAGCCACTAGTAAGACTGTTTTAAGGGTGAGAAATCTTAATGAACAAGAAAGGAGTGGTTCAAAAGGAGTACCCATCAGGAAATGTAAGACTAGATTTAAGTCCCACAAGGGAACTTGGAACGGTTTTGGCGGATAGACATTAGTCAACCCCTTCAGAAATTGGATTACTAGGGGTAATTTGAAATATGATGGCTCCTCCGCAGTGCGCTTGAAGATCGACAGCGCTGCGAGGTAGCCCTTGATCGTACCAACTTGAAGACCTGAATTCGCCAAATAGAGCAAAAAAGATAACACCATTGGTGTACCACATGAAAAGGGTTCGATATTCTTTTCTGTACACCAGCTGCAAAACGGCAGCGGTATAAAGTCTTTGTTGCTGGCCTTCTAGCCGAAACCAACACCTCCATGACGTCATCTGGGAGGTCCCAATCCTTGTATCTCAACCATTCAGAAACCAAGCGTGAAGGTTGAGGGTTCTGATGTCTGGATGGAGAACCTGACCACCCTTCTGCGAGAGAAGATCTTCCCTGTATGGAAGACAAATCGGAGGGCAGATGGACATGTCCAGAAGGTCCGGGTATCGCGTTCTCCTCGCCCAGTCTGGGGCAATTAGGATCATAGTCTTCCGGAATCTTCTCAACCTCCTGATGATCTGAGGAATGACAGGGACTGGAGGAAACGCGTACAGAAGTGGAAACTCGCAGTCCGCTACGAACGCGTCCCCTAGAGCTCCTCTCGGGGGAAATTCCCTTGAACAAAACGTATCGCACTTCCTGTTGATACTGGTGGCGAACAGATCCACTTGCGGGGTTCCCAAAGGGTGAAGATCTCTTGAAGGACTTCCTGAGCTATCTCCCAATCGTGGGAGAATGTGCTCTGCCTGCTCAGAGCGTCTGCTGTCAAGTTCTTATCGCTGGCTAAGTGAACTGCCGATAGAGAGATTCCTTCTTGAATTGCCCAAAACCAGAGCTGCATCGCCTCTCTGCACAGTGCAGTGATCCTACGCCTCCACTTTTGTTGAGGTAGTGCATGGCCACTGTGTTGTCCGTCATTATTAGGACATTCTTCCCTTGTACAGATGGCAGAAAAGCCTTCAGCGCTAGTCTGATAGCTCTCAGCTCCAACAGGTTGATATGTAGTCTGGACTTCGATGGAGAACAACGATCGCTGATGCTCAAGTCGTTGGCATGGGCTCCCCACCCCGTGAGTGAGGCATCCATGACTACTGTTATGCCAAAACAGTTCTCCTTTCAAAATGTTCTCCCGACAGGCCCTCCACTGAAGGTCTCGAGCCACTTTGGCCGGGACCTGAAGGAGATCTGTCATACTTCCTGAGAATTGCGACCACTGGGTTCTTAGTGCCCACTGGAGAGATCTCATTCTCAGGCGAGCCTCTGGCACAACGAAGATGCAGGATGCCATGAGGCCTAGCAACCTCAAAAAGTCGAAGGCTGGGAGACGTTGGGCATTTTGAAACTTGGTGACCATCTGCAGAATATCTTGAGTCCTCACCTCTGGTGGCGAGGCTTTCCCCAGGGAAGTGTCCAGGACCGCTTCGATAAACTGGATTCTCTGTGATGGAATCATCTGTGACTTCTTTAAATTGAGGGAGAAGCCCAGTTTGTGAAGGAAGTGGCAGACATAATCTAGTTGGATCTGAGTTTGTTCTGAAGATACTGCTCTGATCAACCAATCGTCTAGGTAAGGGTAGACGTGGATCCCTTCCCTCCTTAGACTTGCAGCCACTACCGACATTAGCTTGGTGAAGACCCTCGGGCGGAGGTCAGCCCAAATGGCAGAACTCAAAATTGATAGTGAGAGTTGCCAATTGCGAACCTCAGGTATTTCCTGTGTTTGAGATGGATTGGCACATGGAAATAAGCATCCTGAAGGTCTAGAGATACCAGCCCGTCCTGAAGCTGGAGGGCCTGAAGGATCTGAGAGAGAGTTACCATCTTGGACTTGTCCTTCCTGAGGAATTTGTTAAATTCTTGTAAGTCCAAGATGGGTCTCAGTCCTCCGTCCTTCTTCGGTACTAGAAAATAGGGGGTATACCAACCCTTGTTCCTCTCCGCTACAGGTACCAGTTCTATGGCACCTTTCTCTAGCAGGTCTAGAATCTCCTGCGAAAGGAGCGGATCTGGAAACTTCAAAGAGTTGTTCCCCGGTGGATCACTCTGAAGGGTACGTAAAAAAGGCAGGCAGTAACCTTGGGCAACTGTCTCCAATGCCCAAGCATCTGACGTAATAGCCTGCCATTCCGTCAGATGTTGAGTTAACCTGCTCCCTACTGGTGTCTTGTGAGGAGAGAGACCTCAAAGTGGTTTAGAGGCGGCTGACGCAGATGCCGAGGGCAAGGAGGCACCTGCTGCGGCTTTTGTACTTTTAACCCGTCCACCACGGGTGAATCTTTTTTTGGCCCCTTTGAGTCGGCTGTCCTCTGCCTTTTCCGAATGCGGAATAAAAGCGAAAGGATCTACCTCTCCAAGAGGTTCCTGAGGGGCGATACAGAGTTTGACGGATTGCAGCTCCAAGACATTTCGCTGCTGCCTTGGATGTTTGTAACTTCTCCAGACTGTCATCAGCCTTCTTACCAAACAAGGAAGTGCCGTCAAAGGGCATATTCAAAAGTCTGGCCTGTACATCTGGAGCAAAACCAGACTCTCGCAACCACACAAATTTGCGGATTGTAGTACTTGCCGCCATGGCCTTGCTGATACTGTCAGCAGAATCAATGCCAGTTTGAAGGGACTCACACATTGCGTCTTTACCATCTTTAATGATGTTCAGAAATGCTTCCCTTTCCTCTCCTTCCGGGAGACAGTCAGCCGCAGATGAAGCACACTCCCAAAGTGTATGGCTGAATCTTGTGTGCGTGCAAGTAGCATTAATGGATTTAAGCGCCATGCTACATGCCGAGAAGACCTTTTTTGACATAGCGTCAAAGCTTTTATCATCCCCGTCTCGTGGAACAGTAGGGTATGCAGATCTACTGTTCGATGAAGTTGCTGCTTGTACAACCAAACTCTCTGGGGTTGGAGGTTTGCTCAAATATTCAGGGTCAGAAGCAGATACCCTATATTTGGCAGATAGTTTTTTGTTAACTGCCGGGATAACCTCAGGGGTTTCCCAGTTGACAGATATTTTTCTCTGCAATGCAGTATGAAAGGGAACAGGATCTTCCTGTGGGCCTTTAAGTAAAATGTCCGTAAGATCATCCTGTTGAAAAGAAGGTGAAGGTGTAGACCACTCCATGAAGTCTATTATTCTGGCCATTAAGACCCTATAAGGGGTCTCAGCATGTTCCCGTGTGTCTGGTTTAGCGAATTCTACTTCTGCAGAAGTATCTAAACCACTTGCCTCATGCAAAGAGTCTTGAAGGTCCTTCAATCTATTCTCTTTAGAGATAAATTCCTCTGGTATAGGTGTAGTCGTCCTCTGTAACCCAAAGGGTCTTTCATGGTCAGAATCCTCCCCTGCCTCATATATAGAGGACAAAGTTCTGAAATAATCTGACCTTGGGTATGGTTTAAAACCCATTTCTAAAGCAGAAGGGGCAAAACTTGAAGTCACCGGTTGAGAAAACGTCAAAGTTGTCGACGCGGAAGTCAAAGGCTTCGATGAAACCGAAAAAGGCGTCGAAAAAGTATGAAGAGGCCTCGAAGAACTCGAGAGGATCGGGATCCTACTCGGAGTCGTCGAGGTTATCGACGACATCCTCGAGGTAATGGTCAAAGCCCTCGGTACGTCTACTGACAGAGATGTAGTAACAGCAGTAGGTCTGTCCTTTATCGTTGTTGACAGCGGCGTCGAAGACGATGTCGATTCGACCGATTTGTGTGTCGACAGGCCCTTCGATAAAGGCATTGATGACGCAGATTTATGAGTCGAAGGAACCTTCCACGACAGCGTCAATGACGCGGTCTTACTGCCTTTGCTCGAGGGTTCATGACGCTCTCGGGCAGTTTCTTTTGCCGGGTGCAACGACTTTTCGATTTTTCAGGTCTTTCACCCAGGTTATCACCTTTAGCCGTCTCGGAGGGGGTCAAGGCCGCTTTCTCGAAGACACTAAGCCTTTTTTTGTGGAATTCCTCCCATTTAGCTGGAGAGCTGTGAATCGTGGGGCAGGTGACCCTTTCCCGGGAAGTGGGAGAAGACGAAGAAGAGGGAGATCTACGACGCCTCTTTTTCAAGTGTTTAGATCTCGAAGACTGATGGGAACCGCTTCGAGACCTTGAGCGGGAATGTTTCCTGTGACGGCGAGGAGACGAATGTCTCGACTCTGCCGAGGAAACTTTCGAATAAGTACAAGTTTTAAGAGTCTTACCTCTTTCTAGCTTCCCCTTATGCTCCTTCAAGGCTTTCGCCGTCATGGGCATACAGTCCTCGCATTCCGAACAGTGATGCTCCGATCCCAGGCACAACAAATGGATCCTGTGAGGATCCGTCAACGACATTTTCTTCCCACAATCTCGACACTTTTTGAAGCTGGACCATGGGGTCGCCGGTTCAGAAGAGGAAGCCATCGAATGAAGAAGATATCTTCGAGGAATAATAAGAATATACTTGAATAAAGAACTGAGCAACACGATTCGGAGGCCCACGAAGCGCAGAAAAACGGAACTGAGCAACGGACGCTGCGCGAGTCTATTTATACACACGATGACGTTGGCGCAGATACGGAGGCTGTCGAGAACACCAACTCAAGGGACGTCGACGCGCAGCGCCCTCTGCTGAAAAAATGTTCCGAGGCCAACAAGTGGAAGTAATCTATTATCAAGATAAGGAATACGTCAGAGGACACAATCCCTTCGAAGGAGTAGTTTTGAAGAGCAGTTGGAGAGAGTTGGAGATCCCAGGAGGGTGTTAAGGTTTTTCCTCGTTGTTTTCACAGTGCGGGTGGTAATCTAAGGACATGGAATGATGGGTTTAGGAGTGAATGTAGTAAGAGGAAGTGCGCACATAAGGGAGAATAAGAGCATTGTTAAAGTTAGTGTAGGCTTTATCAAAGGATGGACCGGTACATTTTGCATTGGAGGAGAGAGTGGTGTAGGTCAGAGAGGTAGATGGGGAATTTGGAGGAGGGAAACTTGTGCTTGGTAATGGGAAGCGGTGCATGGAGAGAGTGGGTGGAAGTAGGAGTGGCGATTGAGTCAAAGATGATGAAATTATTTGAGGGAGAAAGAGCTGTGGAGATATTAGAGGCAGGGAAATGAGAATCAAGTCAAGGGAGTTACCATTTGAATCGGTGGGCATAGAGTGGGCAGAAGCTAGCTAAAGTCATTGGAGAGAGGGTAGGTTAAAGTCATCAGAGACAATGAGGTGATGATGGGGAGGAAGCGAGGTAATTGGTTGGGAGAGCCGGTCAATACATTTATCAGTGGGACCAGGCAGCCAATAAAGAGATATAATATGAATGTCATTGGGAGCAGTGATTGTGCGGTGTAATCAAAATATGGAGAACTAACAGGAGATAGGGGAATAGGTAGCGACAGAAAGATTGGAAGATGCAAACATATGTGTGGCGGAAAGCCATTAAAACATCAATGACGATTTATTTGATGTGCATGCTGGTATGTTTGGTGCAGGGAAAATGCCACAAGGGATTGAAAGAGTAAAGAGTAATTGGAATCTTTAAGCCAAATGTTTAAAAATGTAGAAACAGCAGTAGAAAGGAGGGCATTGAGGCTACACATTGGGACCCAATGGCTGCCAAAAGAGACTGCATATATTATTTTATTAATCTCCTGGGAGATTTCAATCTGAAGAGACATAAAATCCAATGTTGGAAATTTTGGACAACCATACACTTGGATATACCTAATGGAACAATCTGGGGAGACTTGCGGAGGTTATAAAGTATGTTGGAACACTTAAAAAATAACTAAGAGGAAAACAGGAGATCGGCAGAGGTTAGTCATACCTTTTAGATCACAGGAAAGTACATCTATCGACTAGAATAAAAATAACTACTTTTTACACAGAGAATCCACGTGACATGTTTCTTCAAGATTGAAAATTGTCCCAATAGATTTAATAACTTGAATGTGTCATTCGCTAATCAATAACTGGTTTCTTATGCATTGAAGCTTTATGCAATGCATGCATGGGAACTTTACTTCTTCTATCTTTGATTTCTATAGATGGCCAAAGGCACTCAGTGACAAGCTTAGAGGGTGGGGCCGGGGGGAGTCAGGAAGGCAATTTATGAAAGAAATACCATTACAGCGCTTTGGCTTCTATATCCTGTAACCAAAAATGTGAAGGGTGGAAAACTTTGAATTAATCGGAACCAGAGGCACTGCTCTGGGCAACCTTCCACACCACCGTTTTTTAGAACGTCTGTGCCATTGCAAAAGGGCACCAGCTATATGCAAATCAGTCTACCAATGGGAGTAGCCTAGCCCGAACTGCTAGGCCAGGTCCCCTCTGCACAGAAACACCAGCAACCCAGACATGTTTGGGGTGGAGACAGTCCTGAGTTCCATGTGGTCTTTCCCCTTCTGTAATGGCTTGGCAGGTGAAGAACGATGGTCTGCAGGGTTGCTCAGAGTAAAGTCAGACATATAGTTTAATTCTAAACTTTCCAGCCATCACCTCTTTTGTTTTGCTCAGTCACCCCGAGTGGGACGGGTGTGTCCAGATGTGGGTCCTCTGCCTGCTGGGCCTAGAGACCCAAGCTACTCCTCACTAATGAGGCCCAACAAGGCCGAAACATGTCTGGGGATGCTTAAGGTCTCGTACAGAAGGGATGTGACCTAGCAGTTCGGGCTGGACTACCCCCTTTTGGGTCCAGGCCCGATTTGCACATTGTCTTTCCCCTTCTTTAATGGCTTGATAGGTGAAGAACGATCGTCTGGAGGGTTGCCCAGAGCAATGCCAGAGGATACGGTTAATTCTTAACCTTACAGCCATCGCCCCTTTTGTTTTTCTTCTATGTCCTGTGTCATAGAATAGACAGGAATTGGATCAGTGGTTCCTGCTTAGCAAAGAGGACATAATAACATTCAGCCAACAAAGACTCCATTGTTGAGTCATTCTCGTGATGCACACCCTGAGAGGCGGAAAGATACATTATCTAACTTATCTTTTCGACCTGGGTACAGGCTAAGCTCCTTTTTTTCCAGACTGACATCCCACTGTAACTGACCATCTTTGTTCTTTGTTGTTATTTCTTGTGAGCGCCTTGAGACCCATGGGCGTATGGCACACTATAAACACTTGATAGATTATAGTCATTGCTGTGCTTGGGTCTTTAATTCAGTCTTCAGAGCTCATAATGCCCTCGCTGCAGGTCTATAAAGCTATATTAACACAGATTCCATTGCATACCTGCTCTCAGCCAATCAGAATGCCCGGAATGCATTTTATAACATTCTGACTTTAATAAAAGGCCAACAAGCAACACAGAAACCACTGTGTACAGGTAGAGAGGAGCATATACAACTCGACTGTCATATGAACAAACCGAAATGTATAGTTACCAGCTCCATGTTAATTTAATAACTAATACAAGTTAATTGGGTGCTCATATTTCTTTTCCCAATAGCCTTATATACTACAGAAGGGGAGATTATCACTTGGGATAATTATCCTCCTCCAATTTACAGCCTAGGGCGACCCTCCATACGTTTAGAAGGCTTAAAAGCATAACAGAATACCTCCCAGGTGGCATATACGGAGAATTGTAGAGAGGGAGTCCCTTTCTGGCAAAATCCAATAAGACCTTCATGTTTTTATTATCAGCAGCAATGCAAGGTGATTGAGGGTTTCTCCATGGGCGGCCATGGTGTGGTCAGGACCTGTTTTGCACGGTATCAAGGGCAACCTTATAGTGTTGCTTTACACAGCAACAATGCTAGAGCAGAAGTATGTAAATACTGTACCTCGACTGCTTGGCCGAACCCTCTTGCACAGGTAGCCTCGTCTACAACCCCCTTGACAGTATCTTCACGTGGATCCTTGGGAGGTGGTTTACGAGCCTCGCAACCTGTAAGTGAGGTTACAAACATGTCAATGCAAGGACAGAACCTGTTGACGGCCGAACAGTGCGGTTCAGCCCTGGCTTGCTTCTGCATTCAGTTACCCTTTGAATCCTAAAACATACCATTGCTAGCACATACAATCTTCGGGGGCACTGACATTACCAGTTAAAGTAACACTATAATTTAGTGAACGCCACCCGTCATGTTCAATGCCTCATCTGTAGGCCACACACACGTTGTATGATGTTCCTGTGTCTTTCTGAAATACCTGCACCGCATCCGCTTGGCCTTGTTCGGTTTTCTTTGCTGCTATCAAAGGAACATTCTAGTGCAGAGCAGGAACCACCCAAGGGTGCAAACGTACATTTCGATTAAGAGACGAGGATGTTTTGGTGCTGGGTACTTTCCTCTTGTCTGGGCTAAGCTATACTTAAGAGGTCTCCATTCCAGGGGGTCTTGGATCGCATTTTATTAATCAACACCATGTTCTGGCGGCTCATTTTGGATGTACCACACCAATCGAGTGCTCAACCAAACGATTTTGTCAGACTACATACACATTTTAACACCCAAAATAGAATTAATTTGGTCCTCTTCAACTCAAATTGGAACTTGGACAGAGTTTCTGTTCTTGTTTTGCAGCATATGGGGAAAAAGTATAAAGCATCAAAGATTAAAAAGATAAAAAAGCTTGATGTAGTAAATAAATATTATCTAATACATTAAATCACACACCTTAAAAGTGTTTTTTAGTTTTTGACACTAGGTAGAGGCAGTTCCTTTGAGTACAGGGCTACAGCGCCTACTTAGCCCCACACTGCTACTAAACCAGCAAGGATCCCAATCATAAAGGAGAAAAAGGCTGCGCCCCACAGGTAGTATTCCTCCAGCGCCTCTTTTGGTAATCTAGGCCAAGGCATGCTAAACTCTTAAGAAGGGAGATCAGCTGGGGCACATGCAACACAAACAATAGCACTGGGGTACCAAAACAAAAGAATGTCCAACAAAGGTTCTATACAAATAGAATCTTCAATAAAACTTACAAAAATGCACACAACCAATAAAAACACTAGTGGCCCATCCCTGTAAGAGACAAAACAGGCCTTCGATAAAGGGAGACTGGGTTTGTAAACTAGAAAGCTCATGCGAATATTTTAGCCAAAATGTGAAAGTTAATGTTGAGGACTTAAAGGTGGCGGTGGTGGCCTAAAAATCACTAGGGTCTTTGCGTTCTTCTCTTTGAGCCTCAACAGCGTTGAGCCAAGCTTTTCAGAGGTGACTAGCAGTCTAGGTCCTTTTCGCACCAAGCCGGGGTTAAGCCAACGAGCAGCAACAGGTTCCAATGATGCAGTGCAGATCAGCAGCATCAACAGCTTGCAAGTCAAAAAAATGGGGACACAGGCATTTTAAGGTCGGCTGTGCTGGGGGTCTCAATGGCCTAGGCTGTGAAGAAGCAGAGACTAGACATCAGCGGCTCGCCGGCTCAAGATGTTGCTGGTGTACTACCGTGGCAAAGGTACGTCGGTCAAAGAAGTTGGTGACCAGACGGTAGCGTTAAGTTGGAGGCACTAGAAGACTTGGTGGGTATCCGATGCGGAAATGGCAAAGCTTCAGCGTCAAGCAAAACTGAAGAGATGCACAGGCATCCGAGGACAACGCCATTGGTTCTCTTGCAGCAGCTTGGATGGCAGTGAGGCGGTTCAGAGACGTGGGTAGAGTTAGGGGGCACTTTCTCAGATCTATGGTTGTTGAGAGACCCAGTTCAGTGCCTGAGTGGGCAAGGTGAAGCCTTTCTTCTGCCCTTCCGAGCCAGGCAGCTTTGTAGAGGGCAATTGCAGGATTTCAGTCACCTCCTGAATATCAGAGCCCGAGTTGCAGTAGACCACACAGCAGTTTCACTCCAAATGGGCCCTTTAAGATGGGAAGGACGAAGTGTTTTCCTCTTCTTTGGAGCCTTCTGTTTTCACTTCTGTAGTAGATGGCTTTTGAACAAACTGTATCCCCAACAGATTTCTAGATGAATTCCATCTTGACCTGAAGTCTAAAGATGAATACACTAAGGGGAGGGTTCCCCCTTTTATATAGGCATAATTCTACAGCAGCGTATTGGTCCAGAGTAAGCCTGTTCTTAAGAGTCCAATCCTGGCTGCTGTAACAAGTGTCCCTCGTCTGCTGATCTCATTTTGAAACTGCATTGTCTGAAGGAAATGGGGATGGAATAGGAGGTTTTGGGTATCCTAGCAAAGTCCAAGATGGTGATACCCCTCTGCGGTCTGAACCTCTCCTCTGGGTTACTCTAACTCTACCCCTTCCTCCGTCTGCCTACTGTGACAAGGCCAGTAACTTGACCTTTTCATGTGGGGCTAGGAACCCTACCAGAGTGGAAGCTAATGCAAGTCCTACCCCAGAGAGGTACAGTAACGGCTGATAGGAGCCCAAACCCCTCCCCTACAAGTATGTGTTTGTATTTGGGTAGTACCTGCTTTCATCACACCATGCCTCTTCAAGCAAAAGCTCGACAAGTTTAAACTCTTTGGACCATGCCCAGTGTGACCACCACAACCATATGGTGAGCGCAGCTGGGAGAGCACAGCCCACAAGCACCCCACGCTGCCAGAATTTGAGCGCCAGAGACCCCAAACCAGCAAAGTGAAAGAAGTGGCAAGTAGAAATCAGACAGTTTACGTGGTCGCTGGACCTGCTGTTTTCCAATCCCCAGCACTGGCACATGCTGCAACGAAACAGCGGCAAGCACCACAAACCCAAACTAAGACTTCACTTACCTTGGGGGAAGCCACGCCAAAGGCTTCTAACACGAACTTGAATATTGCACAGTACAAGCCATCATTGCTACCTGACAGCAGCCCCGCATGGAGAAAAGGAGCAGGGCCTGACCTGCTACTTGTAGGTTTTCCAGGGTGGGGAAGGCCAGGCCAGATTTCCCCGGGTCAGATAATCAATCAGAAGATGGGGAGGTGGATTAGAAAGACGCCGGAGAAGCAGGAAGTTATGGGTTGTTCGGGTGAAGCCAGAGGAGGAGGTGGCAGATCAAGAGACCAGCACGAGGAAGGATGGTGGACTGGAGCGTGGAGGCGATTTTTGAAACAGGTGAGGTATTGGTTTGCGTTAGTAAGTGGTTCCGAGAGTTGAGGGTGGATGTAAGACTAGTGAATGAGATTGCTAGAGGAAGTGTAGGGAGAGGGATGTAGCTGTGAGAATGACCGAGGAGAAGGTGGGACAGAGTGATAGCAGTGGTGTGGATGAGGGAGTAATAGTGTTAAGGAGAGAGTAGTAGAGTAGAGGAAGGAGCAGTACTATTGCAGGGTGATGGCAGTAGAAGGGGTGAGAGACATTGGAGCGACAGAGCAGGAAGGCGCAAGTAGTAGATGGAGTAAAGGCTGGGCGAGTTGAGAGTGAGAGGAAGAGGGAGGAAAATATGAAACAGACAGGAAGAGGAACATTGGGGCATTGAAGGAAGAAGATTGCATAGGCCAGAGTGTCTGAACGGCAAATCCCCAGAGCCTCCTTTAGACGCTAACAAACTGGTAGTGCAGGGATGGCTTAGAAAGACCCAGCGGGAATCTAGATAGAGAAAGCGGTTGCCTGTAGGTTTGCCAATGAGCCAGTCCAGAGAATAGCTAGTCAGTAGGCGATCAATATTCTATATTTATTAACCCTGGGTCTGGGTCATCTGGGTTAGGGTGGAAAACACTAAAGGGGGTGGGGTGGATGAAGGGGAGAGAGCAAGGGGGAGGGAGAGGGACTTTCCTTCAAGTGAGCAAACGAGGCTTTTTGTGGGTACACCCAGACTGGCCCCTTCATGAATGAGCCACCTCACCAAGTTGACAATAATGTAATTGCGAATGCTTGTGGTGGTATATTTGTGTAATCTGAGTAGCCACTGTGGCCTAACTAAACATGGCTTAAATTTAGATAATAAACTGCCATCAGGCTGCTGGGGTACACAATTATAAGAATATGACCAATAGATGCAGGCAGTTCAAAACTATGTTCCAGCAGCTGTGTCCAGAAATGCACATGTTGCCTTTGAACCTGCCATGCTGCCACTGCGGGATGTCAGACTATTACAGCAAAGGCTCATGGGTGCACTATGTTTTTGGCATTAGACATTTATGAAAGTGAGTATTATTAGCAGAGCTCGCTTTCACAGACAAAAACACCTGCATTATTTTATTGCTAAAAATGAAAAAGGCTACGGCATTTAAACCCTCGCAGATGGCATTCCGTTACACTCATAAGCGGAAAAATTGATAAGTGCAGAAAAACGGTAGCCTTCGAAGCAATCTGCGCGTTGCAGTAGGCGTAATACAAATCAACAAATAAAGAGAGAAAAATGCAAAATATGACCCAACTAGCACTCACATCTCTTTGCGTTCAAGTTAGCAGATGCACTCATTCATTTAAAAAATGATTTACTATTAAGACATGCTCAGAATTCTTATTCTTTTTGCATTAAGGTTTATGATCTACATTTGTGGTGGGAGGTGAAGGACTGTGGGCTAGAGAAAGGGAATGTCTCTCCCCAGCAGTCACAGTGACCAAGACACAAGTGAGCTGAGCAACACAAGGAAGACAGCAAGAAAGAAAAGGTGGGAAATGGACAAACTAGATTAGCACAATGTACTTCATTGGTTACATATTATATTTATGTTCTTGAGGACTACGTTGATCCGTGGTGGGAAAGAGATCCATGTCAAACAAGCCTTGGCAATGGCAAGCGTTTGGGCTTTTGTGTAGGCATGGCACTTTTGTGTAGGCACTTGCCAGGCACAGCTGTAGTGGTATTAACTGGCCACTGATGGTAACAGGTGCAAAATGGTGCGAGTACCTGGGCAAATGACAGCAGTGCCAGGCAAATGCCTAATACTTATACAAAAGCCAAAACTGTTGTCTTTGCCATTGCTTGTCTTTAACAGGACTTCGGTGAAGGTCACACAGAGTGCTTATAAATCGAGTGGCTGAATGCAGGCATCGCTAAGACATCTTTATTGCACCAGTAGCGGCATTACAACTCCAATTAAGCCATTAACTCTTAGAAGACTGCTTTGAAAAAACACTGGCAGATACTTTAAGCTCAAAGTTTGATGTTAGGAGTCGATTAAAGCGAGCTCCAAGAGTTCCCATGAGGAGGTGCATTGGGCGGGGAGGGGTAGGACTGGCTTAGAATGGCCATAGGGATCAGCATGGCCATGGGCAGTTATTGGGTGGGCAAGTACCACCTACAGACTGTGTGTCCCAACTCATATACCACTCCTCCCTAGCTGTACTCCAATGCTATAGTTTCAGTTTATGGGAGAAGCAAGAGCCACCTAATAGCCCAAACTAAAAAGAAAGTCAAAGTCTGTGCACATTCGAAAGGTAAATGAGTTTCAGGTGTGCCCCCAACTACCAGAACTTGTGTTTTGGAATCAGTCCGACTTTATTTCGTCACCCATAGACAGATGTGTTTCATGTGTTCTGCTGTATTACTTTGAATAGTCTGGGCCTTTTTGCAAGAACAAGTAGAACTGTGTGTTATATGCTCACATTAGCAATTACATTTGGGACAGGTCATCACCTCTGTAAGCAACAATTATTGAATAGGAGCAGAAGAACGGCTCATTTTTATTTAGCATGCGATTCCTTCATTGCACTCCTGCAGGGAATACGCCCAACACTTAGGTCCTATGGAATACTCTGATAGGATGTCCGGTACTGACCCTGCACTGGCTCAGGGGCCCTTCCCTGGACCTTTTCTGAAGGTGGGATCCCCAGCGCTGGCCACAGCGGACTACATGGAGCTCTACCAAGTTTATGAAGAAACATAACCTTCTACAATTTAGAGTAGACCACTTCCTAACCAGCAGCACCCTCTATGAATTTCACTATACACCCCAGCCAGGTGACTACTCAACAACAACAAAATATACATATATATATATATATAAATTCCACATTCACCCCATCCCTCATTATTTAATGTTTAGCAAATTCATCCATATCTACCTTTCCTGAGGACATGCAGGTAGGGGCAGAAGACAATACGCTGTAAAAAAAGAATAGATTCATTAGTGATTAGATGAAAGCTGATACTCACCGAAGGACATTCGCCTCAGCTGTATCTTCAACCAGATGCTCTCACGCTGACTCCAGTCCCCAGGTGCCTCCACCTCCCACAAGCGATCCCGCTCTTCCGGATAAGACTGCAAGAACTTCTGACAAACTAGAGGAGGAATGATAGAGAACCTTGTCAATGGGAGGCACTGGGTTGCCAAACCTCAGAAGCTGTACAGTCTATAGGTCAGAACGACTATACGCCCTCAGCCACTCACATGCCACAGGCTCTGGGAAACAATGCCACCTTTCTACAGGCTACCCAACATCTCAGCCGTGTGCATGCGCTCTTGCCAGGGATGCCGATCTATTTCCAGATTCTTAACTAGGTGCCTAGACGCAGTCGACAATGGAAAATCCTTGGGAAAACTACACATTCGGCTGCTCCGTGCACCAGCTGCTTGTGTCCAACTAAGTACTGTGTTTATCAGTACTGAATCAATGTGGGCGTATCCAGGTCGGCTGCTTGTTCTGGCTACCCATGTTTAGCGATGTTGAGAACTCGTGTCTGAATCCCACTGCGCCCTATCTGCTGTGATTGACACTCAGGCTTTGCTTTTCGTATTTAGGCTGCATACACCTTGCTGGACTCTCCCTTTTCTCCAGCTGCCCAGACCCTGCTGTATTAAATCTACTGGGCCCTCAGGATTTAGTCCTCGTTCCACTCGCTGCCCAGACCTTGCTGTATTAAATCTACTGGGCCCTCAGGATTTAGTCCTCGTTCCACTCGCTGCCCAGACCCTGCTGTATTAAATCTACTGGGCCCTCAGGATTTAGTCCTCGTTCCACTCTTTGCCCAGACCCTGCTGTATTAAATCTACTGGGCCCTCAGGATTTAGTCCTCGTTCCACTCGCTGCCCAGACCTTGCTGTATTAAATCTACTGGGCCCTCAGGATTTAGTCCTCGTTCCACTCGCTGCCCAGACCTTGCTGTATTAAATCTACTGGGCCCTCAGGATTTAGTCCTCGTTCCACTCGCTGCCCAGACCCTGCTGTATTAAATCTACTGGGCCCTCAGGATTTAGTCCTCGTTTCACTCGCTGCCCAGACCTTGCTGTATTAAATCTACTGGGCCCTCAGGATTTAGTCCTCGTTCCACTCGCTGCCCAGACCCTGCTGTATTCCAATCTACAGGGCCCTCGGGATCTGGTGCTAGTTCCACTCGCTGCCCAGACCCTGCTGTATTCCAATCTACTGGGCCCTCAGGATGTGGCCCTAGTTCCACTCGCTGCCCAGACCCTGCTGTATTCCAAACTACTGGGCCCTCAGGATTTGGTCCTACTTCCACTCGCTGCCCAGACCCTGCTGTATTCCAATCTACTGGGCCCTCAGGATTTGGTCCTAGTTCCACTCGCTGCCCAGACCCTGCTGTATTCCAATCTACTGGGCCCTCAGGATTTGGTCCTAGTTCCACTCGCTGCCCAGACCCTGCTGTATTCCAATCTACTGGGCCCTCAGGATTTGGTCCTAGTTCCACTCACTGCCCAGACCCTGCTGTATTCCAATCTACTGGGCCCTCAGGATGTGGTCCTAGTTACACTCGCTGCCCAGACCCTGCTGTATTCCAATCTACTGGGCCCTCAGGATTTGGTCCTAGTTCCACTCGCTGCCCAGACCCCGCTGTATTCCAATCTACTGGGCCCTCAGGATCTGGTGCTTGTTCCATTCGCTGCCCAGACCCTGCTGTATTCCAATCTACAGGGCCCTCAGGATCTGGTGCTTGTTCCATTCGCTGCCCAGACCCTGCTGTATTCCAATCTACTGGGCCCTCAGGATTTAGTCCTAGTTCCACCCGCTGCCCAGACCCTGCTGTATTTCAATCTACTGGGCCCTCAGGATTTGGTCCTAGTTCCACTCGCTGCCCAGACCCTTCTGTATTCCAATCTACCGGGCCCTCAGAATTTGGTGCTAGTTCCACCCGCTGCCCAGATTCTGCTGGATTCTCTGGCAGGCATCCTGCCAATACACGGGCTGCCCATCTCAAGTTGGATTCCACTAACTTTGCGAGATGCCACCAGCTGGAAAGGGTTCGCATTTGGGAGTTCTATGCAAACGCACTTTTCCAAGATGGTGCGAGTGAATTCTGCAATTGTGACTTTGTGGTTATCAAATGCCAATGTTACGCAAGTATCACGCTAGGTCAGAAACTAGCATTTTGCAAACTGAAATCACTTGGATGTCAGCTGAGAATAGGTCATGTTTTTGGCGCTAGTGTTTGGAATACATATGTTGTGCTGTTGAGAACAAACAAATAAAACTGTGAAAACACAAATCCAGGATTGTACTTTGTAGTCCTTTAATAAGGATGCTTACTGGGTCTAGATCTCACGTTTGGCTTCATCCTAGTGGGTCACTTGGTGTGACTTTTGTTATTGGGATGTCTCTTTACAAGTGTAAATGCGGAGTCAACAGAAACGGGAAGAATGCATAACAAGCTCTGTGATGTGTGAAACAATTACTACAAGCAGTAGACCTTATGAATTTGTTTTCATAGTGCAGTTGGGAAACTCGCATGTGATTTATGTTTCTGTGACTTTGCATGCTTGCACTGACACACAAATGTATTCACCAAACTGCTCCCACCTACCTCTCTGAAAAAGTTCACCCTATCCTCACAACCAGACCTACCAGAACACCTTATGTGAACATGCTCACAGTGCCCAAATTCAAGAGAGATCGAGCTGGTGGCACCAGTTTCCCCAACCTAGCAGCTACGCAATGGAACGCCCTGCCACCCGCACTCCGAGCTGAAAGCTCACACCTAGCCTTTAGAAAAGCTGCCAAAACAGTACTCTTCACATAAGCTCGCCACACCTCAGTTACCCAACCAACACCTGCCTTAATGCATAATGTAATGCACTGTCTCACCTAAATGCAGAATGTATTGTACTGCTACCGTATTGTACTGCTACCTGTATTGTATTGTAACTAAGTGTAACTACAAGTAACAGCGCCGCGATACCTTGGGTCTGCCTGTGCGATATACAAGTGTAAAAAAATAAAAAAATTAAAATATTTTAGTCTTCCATTCAGTATGTAAAATGAAGCTACAGGCATACCCTTTTTGCTCAACAGGTTACTCTTACAGTTTATATTTTGCTAGTCCATTTTATTATGCGATTTGTGCACTTTACCAGTCATCACAATACAACAGAACTTAATTTAAACTCTGGGACACCTAACGTATCTATGCCAGATGCCTAAACCGAAACGGCCTCCCACATTCACCATTTAGCCAGTGTCTGACCCAAGGAAAATCATCTAATCTCAAAGTCCCTTTGTTGCCAACGCTGGGATACCCAAGAAGTGCTTCAGTTTGCCTCACCCATGGCTGGCTAGACTATAGTGTAACACTGACAAAGCCCAATTTCAGTGAAATGATAGGGAAAATGTTCCTTTTTTTTGCAGCACATACAACAAACAAATAATTATGTTTTGTATTCCAAAGTACTTTTTGGCCCTTACAGTCTTGCTCTTGCTTATTTATTTTTAGAAGTGTTTCAGGAAAATTGAAAGTGATCAACATGTTGACAGTCTTTAATGGCCGAACACTGGTTATTGGCCGTACTTGTCCTTTTAGCTGAGAGGCAAAGGACCATAACATTCATTAGGCTGCAGCAATAAACCTATGGAAGCCCACTTTAGACAATGAACATACATGCATCAAGTTAATACAAGTAGCTTATGTTGATATTGTGATGATTTCAAGGAGGGTACAGTGAGAGAGAGGTGCATGGCATGGGAGAGCAGCAGAGGGGGAATTGGGTATGGAACTAGGTGGAGCACAGCTTTTTTGCCAGAGCGCAGAGCCAAGGAAACGAGCACCATACCAAGTGTGCATTGTATGCTCAGAAGGAATGCTCTTTTGAATTACCAGCACATACATGTTTGATACATGTTTGATACATTGGTGGTTATTTTAATGTTCCAAAAATACACTTTGTATTTATGCAAAGCAGCCAGCATCCTATATTCAGAGCACACACATCATTCGACACTTAGGGCCTGATTCATGGAACGTTTTCCTATGGGATTGCACCATTACAAAACACTTCCATGAATCAGGCCATTATGGGTTTCACCCAGAGTAATTAATGGCCCAGAAAAAAGACGGAGGGGCGCTCTGGCAAAAACGTCTTGTGGAGTGCCCCTCCGGGAAAACATTTTTTGCTGGAGTGCCGCTCTGTCCCCCAGACGCAGGGGGATAGCACATGGCTGCCCAAATCCTGCGCCTCAACGAGCAGACCGCTTTCAGTAGAGTCGTCTGCAAGCAGTCTGCTCTTCAAAGCGCAGGCTGCTCACGAGTGCCAAAGAGCGCAGGGGCTCCCACAGAAATCTGCCAACCAGCTTTGAAACTGCATTAGCGCACTTACTGAAGGAACAAGTACCCTGCTCTTCAACAAGCTGTCTGAAGAGTGGGCACTGCATACAGAAACTGCCAAAGTCTCACATACAGTGTTGCAGCTGTCCACACGGACATCTCTTTATTACGGTGAATATTGTGATCAATCAAATCAATACAGTCCATTATTCGCTTAAAAGGGTTTCTTACTAATGTTTAATATTTAAAATGTGGACATTATGATGTTCCCATAATGCTGTTTGCTTATATGCAAATCACCTGGATTGGGTTCTATGAAGAGATACTACGTTGAGCAAATTGGCTGGGGCGTGCCCTTTGGCCCCGCCCCCTCCTTCCCACAGCATTGCCCGTCCAAAGAGATTGACAGTTCAGCCAGTAAATCTTTCCATTTCCCGCACTTTCACCCCTGAGTCCGGTCCACACCACTGACAATCCGGCCCCAGTCCCGCCAACACCACTGACAATCTGTCCCCCCCGACCCGCCCGCGGGGAGTTCCCCCAGTAAATGGTGTTCAATTCCAGCACTGAGCAAATTCCACGTCATGCTATGGCCGCTGCATTGCCTAGACCCTGCCACTCACCCGCTCCCGAAGAAACAATGCATGCTTGTCAAGAGAGTAGCAGCCTGTGTTTGCAACGCATGCCTTTGTGCTTTGCATCAGACTTCCAGCGCTCCCAGCTCAACCACCGTAACTTACCGCTATACATGGCCGTAGAAAGGGGAGCACTGATTCCAAGGGCGTCCACATCCAGCATACAATGACAGAAGTCCTCCAGCATGGCCATCATAAGCCCCTGCCGCCTGTGGCTCCGCCTAACAAAAGCAGTGTCCAGGACCGGAAGTAGGTAGCACTGGCTGGTACTGCCCTCGCAAAGGCATCCTGCAATCAAACACATCAGATTAGTGTGGCATCACATTCCACTGGCATACCAAGACCTACAGTGACTTCCCCACACTGGGAGGGATTTCACTGCCTGAAACAGAAATAGAAAGAGGAATATACATGTGTTTTATGTAGCCCTTTCTACCACATTCTCTCTTGTTCTGTGATACTTTAAAGAGCAGGGGTAACTTCTACCCAATTTAGTAGAGTTTAATGTATTCACCTGCCAAGAATGCCTGCCAAGAATGAAAGGAAAAATCGTCCTCGATGGGATTCAATCCTGTGACTTCCAAAAGGACCACAGATTTCAACAGCGAGAGCTCAACTCACTGCGGTGATCGAGGTGAAAAGACGCACAAAAGCCAGTGACAGAAGTGCACCAAAAAAGTAGTGAAGCTGTGACTCTGGCGGGGGACAGATTAGGAAGAAAAGGAGCAACGTGCAACACATTTTTCAAGTGTTGCAGTCATGCTGGTTGACAAACAATTGAGTTGAAATAGATTTCAGTTTAGGTGTAACTGATATCCGGTGGTAGAGTGGAGAAGTGTGCTTTAACTTCACAAAGAACAGTTCCGGAATGGTGAAAATGGTTTCAAAAAGTAGTCAAGCTGTTTTAGTCCAGAAACGAGCCTAACCAAGTATAGTAGGTATCTTATGTTGGCCGGAAACCAATCGCATCTTATGATCAACATCGCAAACAGATTCCTCAGTACGACTGCAGTATAACCACAGGGCGTTCATCTTGTGTAACATCTGCTATTTTGTTTCCCTTTTCCTTCTGTAAAATGCTTCCCAAAAATGCATTATATTCTGAAAGCGAGGTCACTGCCTACATGTTGAGAGACAATCACAGACAGGAATGCCAAACAGAACAGAACTACATTGTTATCCTCCCTCACAAAGTTCTTGGAGGCAATTTGAAAATGGCATTTAATCAGTGGCCCAGGTGCCGGTCTGTCTCACTAGACCTGTAGCACAAGGCAGTTAAAGCATGAATTATACTTTTCTACCCGTCCCCCTTCGCGGATCTTCCTTAGAACAGGCTTACCCCTAGTTCAGGAATAGAAACTGATAGATAACATACTTTGGAATGTGCCTCTCCAGCGAACACGATATCCTTGCTGAACGAGTGCTTTATGTTCCCTATAACAAAGAACTATGTCTGCAACTGTTGGAATATATAATAGAGTCAGAAACTTGCCATGATGTGTCATATTTGTTATAATTGTCAATCATCGAACCCTAGCTCAAGAACATTCATTATGGGCGGTTTATTTGTGCCTTAAAAGATTGCATGTTTGTATATATATTACTGCTGGACTGATGTTCGCTCTCTTGCGTCTCACAAGGTCTGGGTGACACACGTTGCGAGACGTTAGACCCAGTCGGCCGACTGAGCATATTTTGCAATAAACCATAATACTTGGAAAATCGAACCTCGTGTCTGTCGTATCACTGGTATATGGTGATTGTGCCTTAGTTTCCATCTGAACAGGGCCTTCAGGGCCTAGCAGCTGCTAACAGTAAAAAATACAAGTGGTGGAACACTGCTCCTGAACGTTCCCGCTCACTTCGACCACTGGCAGAAGCAGAATAGACTGAAAGACACATGTGAGGCTCATGGAATCATACATCGGTTCACACCATTAGAAGAGTTCGCTTATACCAAAATTCTGAACGATCAGGCTCCTCCACTGGAAAAGAAAGCAGGTAATTCCCACAGACCGAGGCAGGGCATTACTGCTCATATTGAACATGGTTGACCAAGACCAGGCCACCAAGATGGGGAATGCTTTGCCGAAATCGATACATGCACAACATTCTTTTTGCACAAAGGATTCCCCAAAAGGCGAACAGTGTGAGTTGCAATACTATGTTTGTGAGTAGGAGAGGAAGAACAAGAAACCAAGCATTTCATCTTGACGGTGCCACTCCAACAGTCAGTCGGCCATTTTAATGACTTAGGAGTATGCTTCTCTAAGAACTGGGACTGCACAAAGCAATCTCACAGGTTAGCATGACGCTTTGCCCTTCCAGAAGCAGCTCTGCAGGGTGTGACAGGGTGCCACGAATAACCACGTTAGACGCAGCAATAAGTTCCAAGGTTTTTATTTGGTTCTAACACTGGATCAGCTGATGTATTCTTGGCTAGTCTTAGACTTTGCTGGGTTCTTTGGAAAATTGGCCCTAGGGCAGTCCCTATCTCTCTACTCCCGCTTGGGCTCCCCACACCTTACCCCGGGCGTCCTGCTAGTGCAAGGTAACCCCTGCTGTCTGACTTCGACTGCAGGTGGATTTCCCTAAATCGATGGCTGGTTAGCCCCTTAGGGGCCTCCTAACTCTCTCTATCCTAGCCCGCTTAGTATTCTAGTTGGGGAATGGTGCCTTCATTCACACAGTTCCACCAGCTCTCCTCTTATGCCTGATCTCACCTGTCCCTCTCCTACTCTAGATTTCATGATGTTCTCCTCCCACCACTTTGTTATCCCTCACGTCTCACACTCCGCCTTCCTACTGTTCGGGAGAATTCTCAAAAATGTGCTAATTCCCTTCACCTTAGAGATCCCCAGCAACTTTGCTGGATTTTGAGGACTTGATTTGTTTTTCCTGGAGAGAGTGTGACACTTTTTCCCACTCTCTCATGCATTTTGATATGTGTTTTAGCTCTGTGTTTTCTTTAGTTATGAAGTCTAACCAACTCCATAGGCATCGTCTTTTTTCATTTGTGTCACACAGCACCCTCAGTGCAGTGACACAGGGAAGCCTGTCAGGCGTTCCCAAGGTTTAAATACCTTCTCTGGGATAAACTACTGTTTCCCAGAGTAAGTAAAGTGAAATTAACTTTACTAGTCGTTTAAATTTCTAGATCCAGCACACCCTATCTTACGATAGAGTGCTGGAGGGGTTACTTAAAATACCCTATGTCTAGTGACTCAAGCAACAGTCAAATGTTACCCTTTCCTCTCAGAATGCCTGTTGGCAGTGGTTTTCCAACAAACTACCATGGTTTTTCCTAACTGCAAACTATACCTAGCTCAGGTGACGTTAAATCGCAGGAGCCATATTTTTCAAGATGGCGTCTGAGCCTCCTTTGTTAAAACAGGTACCGGTCTTCTTTTTTCACCATTTCTTTGTGGAAAGGTCCTTCTAGAGTTTTTCTCTGCACGCCAAACCAGGTTTGGTCTCTTTGTTCATTCGCCTTTGGAGGGCTTCAGGAGTGAAGACTGCATCTGGCGCCCGAGTGTCTGGGATGCGCTGGAAGTAAGGGAGGTGCCCAAAACTCCCTGTGCTTAGTCTCCTAGGTGACCCAAATGCACTCTGTGGAGATTGGCTGGCTGACTGACTGTCCGGCAAGGACAGCCTGTCATGATGCTTACCTCCAAGGAGCCAGGTCCGACCCAGCAACCCCAGAGGCAGGCATCATTCCCCCCAGGGAAGTTCCAGCGGGCCCAAGCTGGGGCCCTTTGGACGCAGTCCTGGCGCCTTAGGCGCCAGGCTCATGTTGGACCCCAGTCCTGGCGCCATAGGCGCCAGGCTCATAAAGCTGGACATGTGTTCAAGTGTTTTAGTGTGCACTTTCCTGATGCAGACCATGCTGCTACATCCAGGCCCTCTTGAGGCCTGAATGGGACTACTTTACCTGTGGGACTACTTTCCACCTGGGTGTGGTCGGGGAAGGATACATACCTGATCGGTGGAAGGATACATACCTGGAACTTCTTCCAAAGCTATTTAAACCCCACCCGAACAGCCACACGTGCTTCGCCTTGTTCTGCACCTAGCAGCTGGACGCTCACCGTGTCTGCTCCTGCTTCTGGACTTCAGCCACGCCTGTCAGCATCCTGGGTCGCCTGCAAAGGGTAATAAGAAGAGAATTGGAGAGGAAGAAGGCCTTACCTGCTAAACCTGCATCACAGAGACATTTCACCGACGATCCTGAAAAGGAAGACATCATTTTTAAAAAGCATTTCGCTCCTATCGCTGCAGCGCTGCATTTCACTCACCTTTCTTGGGCGCCTCCATCTTCAGCAGCGATCATCCGGATCCGCAGTCACTTCCCAGAGCCTAGAGAGAAAAAGACAAGAACACAAGGTGAGAGAAGGAAGGGAATAGGAAAAGCTCAGTTTCCTTCTAAGACTTACCTGTTGGGTCATTCCCATTTCATTTCGGGTCTTGCTGCTTCCAGGCATTTTCCGGACCCCGGCCCCTAATGGGAAAAAAGACAAAGACATTAGATGAGCGAATGCAAAAACATTACCGGAGCGCTCATCTAGGACTTACCAGATCTTTACTGGAATTGCACGTTTCACTTCGGGTCGGCGCCATATCTCCGGCATTCCGAACCCCGGCCCCTATGGGGAAAAGACATCAACATTAGCGCTTTGTTGCAAGAAGTCTCCAAAGGAATCTTCATTCATCACCTGAAAAAGACAATGAACATTATTATTTAAAGCTGAACTTTTGAACTTGCAACAGAACTTTTACAGCGCCTTACCAGTATAATCAAGCTTACCTGAACTCCCATCCAACCTCAATCCAGTGAAGTAACTGGGTTCAACGCGCCCCTGCGTCAGAAGCAGGATGGAGAGCTCGTCCTTTCATACCCTAAGGTGAGACTTCACGGGGAATCGTGGAAGGGTATCGAGGAGGGTTGGAAGGAAGTGGGAGGCTCGAACATTATTCAGCCAGATTGTAATACTCCCTTTTCACGTACAAGAGGATATTCCTGCGAGCCAGATTAGCCAGAGTTGAGGGGCCCGTCCTATCCATCTTCAGAGCCCTGTGCTTCACCATTGAAGAGGCATCAGCACTCGAAACCAGGCCAGCGCCCCCGTGGGAATCAGGTGAGCGTGACACAGCCACCCTGCTGGGTGAGTGACAGCTGGGCTGGAATGAATGGGAGAGAACTGAATAAAAGGCCAGTCTCTTGGCTTGGAAGGTAGAGTCGACCACTGGAACGAAGGAACCAAAGAAGTGCTTGAAGAGGACGGCTGCTGCAACTCCTGGACCATGGGTCTGCCCGGTTAAGCCCTGCTGCAGATCCTAATCGCCAAGTTTGCATCGAGAGAGAAGCCCTGCTAAGGACGACTTCTCCCTTTGAGTTGGCAGGACCAGTCAACTCCAAAGTAAGCCACCTGGATACTCATCTCGGAGCTGGTTGGATTTCTTCAGAGTTGCTGCAGGAAACCATAGGACCAGGGAGAGGGACACCAGCTTGTATGCGTTACTTACAGCCACTGAAATTGAAGTTTGCTAGTTGCAAGCTTTTTTGACCGGTCCGAGTGCAGTGCAGGAGTCCCCCGACGTCCTCCCTCTTGTCCCCATAACTGAGTCCAAGGAACAGCGAGATCTGCAGGAACTGCCAGGAACAGAAGTCATCAACTGCATCTTTTTCTTCATTGTAAGGTACTGTGAAACAAGACAGAGTACTTACCTCTCACTGTGAAAGTGCTTGAAACCTTTGCAACTCGCAGGCCTAATCAGCTTTTGACCCAACAAATGATTCTTCTTTTAACAAACTACTTCTGAGTACTTGTGCCAAAACTTTACCGTGTACTTACCAGAACCGCTTTATCCTATCCAAGACTTTAGCCCATTGAATTGACCCTTCTGGTGAACTCAAAGTATCTACACACTGTCTAAGAATAATTGTAACCCTTCATGTTCTAATCATTTTTGACTTTTACTCCTCTTGAAAAGTATTCTGAAATAGTATTGAAGTATATTTGTGTGTGATTATTTAATGCCTCCTTCTAATGAATGTTTTATAACTGACAGATAAATAAATTAATAAGTATTTATCAAATAAACCTTGAGTGTAAGAGTTTATTAGAACACCTGTGATTGTAGACCTCTGTGTAACATCATTACTGCTCACATTTCCCTCTTGAGATAAGCCTGGCGGCTCAGCCCCGCTACCAAAATTGTGTAGTACAGACTTATACCAAAGGTTGGTTTGCTTACACCTGTAGTCATAGTTGTGTGTAGTGTTCCCAGAGGGTACTGCATACAAACTTTGCCGAACACCTACCTCCACCCTTAGATTTTTCATCTCCTCCTTCCCAATTCCTCTACTCAATATGATACCTACCATCTACTAGCTCCAACTGTTCCTTCTCCTCCCTCATACATTACCACCTTGCCTCCACTATTACTCCACCACTAGGGAGGATAGCTCTGGGGCAACGCGTTCGCCTTGGAAGCAAGGCAGCGCTGTGCAAGTAACACAGGTTTGATCTCTGGGTCCGTGTTTAGAAACCTCTGGGTAGTAAGCATGTTATCAATAACCAATTACAATTACCACCCTTCTGCTCCAATACTACTTACAACCACAACCACCTCCCTACCACTACTAAAGATACCCTTAGCTACTACTTCTGCTACTCTACCTTTTCTACCACTTCTCTGCCACTCCATGACTCTCTACTCTCACTACTTCCACCTCTTGCTGCTACCCCTTGCTCCAACAACCTCCACACTCCCGTTGTACTCTCCTTCTCTGATCTCTCGGATGTCCTCCTTTGCCTCATGTCCTCATCCAGCTAATCGACACTCAACCATTCACACACACCTTCTTAAATTCTCCAACCCGTCCCCAGAATGATCACTTCCCGATCCAATCACTT
Source organism: Ambystoma mexicanum (assembly GCF_040938575.1). Taxonomy (NCBI): domain Eukaryota; kingdom Metazoa; phylum Chordata; class Amphibia; order Caudata; family Ambystomatidae; genus Ambystoma; species Ambystoma mexicanum. The sequence continues at coordinate 1,411,754,363 of NC_090934.1, read as the reverse complement.
CCCTTTCTCCCATGGGGAGAGACTGGGGAAGGACTTAGGGGCTTCAAAAGGGCTTGTAAACCCTGCCCCGTTCCCCACGCAAACTCTCTGCATTCTGACCTGGTGACTGTGGCGGCTCCCTGGGGCAGTTGTTCTTTCAGGCCTCCCTGGAGGCCTTTGCTCAATGAATAGAATTCCTGGAGGTTGTGTGTGATTTCACTTCGCGGGTTCCAGCAAATGCGGTCTGCTGGAGCTGCATACAGGGTTGGGATGCCTTGCCGGTGTTGTGGTGTAGGTTGCATCCCACTGTGGGGTTGTTTCCTGTGCAGTCCTCTGCAGCGGTCACTCAGCTGTTCTCCCGCAGCACCAGGCCTGAGTCCTCCTGCGGCGCTGAGGCTGCCATCCCGCTATGCAAGGGGCGGTTGGGAGGGAGGCCTGCCCGTACACAAACTAGCACCTACAAAGGTTTTCAGCGTCAGGTGCCTTCCCTCGACTGACAGGGCTGTGACCCTTTCACATAGGTTATTCAGCCAACACTAGGATGTAAACGGCTTTTGCCATGATAATGTGTGGCTACAATGCTTTGCAAGTAGTCCAAACTCTTTTTTTCCGAAATCTATAACAAGATTCCCAAGGGACACCAGAAGAAAGTATTTGAGCAGAAACAGGGATTATAATAATTCAGACTATAATTTAAAATGCCCCATTAAAACACTGGTATAGAATTATGAAAAGAAACAGGGCAAAGTTAAACCATTTCTATCTAGTAAAGTAATGACAAGTGGCAACGTCTACCAGAAAGTAATTTGTAATTTTATTTCACCTGGAGGGATCTCTTCATCCCTACTACTGCAAATGTCAAACCCAATTGACCCTTTTGTGGGTACTGAGGGATCTGAGACTCTTACACTTAACTTTTCATATTTTACGGTACCCCAAATTGTATCCCACTCCTTACACTTACACCATACGTGAGGTTACCATCCTGGAAGGAGACACAGGCAACAGATCCAAAGTTGAACAATGCTTTATTAAAGTAAAAATCAGGATGGACAAAGGCCTAACTTGCCCTATACTCTGGAGAGATTTTCCTGCCTAACGAAACTAATAAAGGTCTGTGTCAGTATGTTCAACTTAAATGTCCATCAGTGTCAGAATCCTATACTTACCCTCACAATTTATACAAATAATGTGCTGGGATATTAACACAAATATAAATAATGATTCCAACATAAAGTTCTGAGCTGTTTTCAGCTCTGGCCCCAAGAATGTTCATATGTTATCAGTCTTCAAACACAAAATAGAATTATTGTTCTGTTCCCCTTCCCCAAGTTCAATACAGTTCCAGGACAACACGGTACCAAGACACCACCCCTTAGAGTTCACTTCGCCAAGTTCAGTGTCACCATGTAAATGAAGCACCTAAATCACAACTCTGGGAAAATACAGTCTCAAATTGCCAAAGCGTAGAGTTCCCTTCCCAAAGCTTATTGTAAGTTCTTAAAATGAAAATATCTCACGGCTTTGCTCTTTCCACTGACCTTTCACCACTCGGAACTCCTTTCTCCAAGTCTGGTAATATTCGATTTCCAGCTCTCACCATACACTTGCTGGCTGCGCTACCACTGTTTGTTGCCTTTTTATTTATTTATTTATACTTATCTGTGTTCTCCTTTGCTCCATACTTTCCACTTCTCCCCTATCCCTTGCACCTTTCCCCTTCCCCTCTCCCATGCACTTGCACGTTCTCAATGTCAATGGGCCTAGTAACAACGTTGTTTTTGTTCTCCCCCGCTTCCCTTCCTTGCCTTGTCGCGTTCTGAAACACTTGTGTACGAGAGCAATATAAATAAAATATCAATACAAGTTTCCTGATTTGAATGACAAAGTTCTCTGACCTATGCGCAGTTTCAGACCACAAGTTGACCCATTACAGGTGGCGCAGCGAAGAACTTTGCCTTTGCTTTTCCTTTCATTCTTGACAACAGCTCCTTGTTCAAGGCACAGTTTCAGACCACGGGTTCACCCATTACAGGTCACGCAACCAGGAGCTTTCAGGCTTCCTTCCAAGTTCACAGTAGCACATAATAGGCAGTTCATATAATACAGCTCACAGTTTTAGTACAGTGGTTTTGATTTCATGCATTCAGGTTTCCTATAATCTTGTTTGATTCAAGTTAAGGGAACACACAGTTCTGTTCATTCAGTTTCATTCATCCAATTCCATTCTCAACAATCTCTTTTCAAAGTATTTCGTAATTAATATGTTACTCCCACTCCATGTTTCACGCACAGCTCCCCTTTTCTGGATGACGCTTGCAGTTGCATACCAAGGCACTTCAAATGGAATACTCATGCACATGATCGCGCAGCGATTAAGTATCCCTTCCTTGCTAGCCTGACAGTTTCTGAATTTCAAATAGTGTGTCTTTCTTCCTTTCTTCCTTCCGCACATACTTGGATACTTTGTATTAGCTTGCATGATACTTGGATACTTTGTATTAGCTGGCGTGATACTTGGATACTTTGTATTAGCTCGTGTGATACTTGGATACTTTGTATTAGCTCGCGTGATACTTGGATACTTTGTATTAGCTCGCGTGATACTTGGATACTTTGTATTAGCTTGCGTGATACTTGGATACTTTGTATTAGCTCGCGTGATACTTGGATACTTTGTATTAGCTTGCGTGATACTTGAATACTTTGTATTAGCTTGCGTGATACTTGGATACTTTGTATTAGCTCGCGTGAAAACACAGAAGATTGCTGTCTGCTTTACACTCACCAATTTTGTTTTCTTGGTTCCCCAGTGATCTGCTTCCTCTGAGGTCAGGGTCTCACCACCTGCACCTAAGGACACCCTGGGCTGTCGCTTCCAGCAGCCTTTAGCCTTTTTAAAGGAACCAACTTCCCACGGCTCCCTGGAGATGCGGCTCCCACACCATGAGTTTACAGCTGACTTTCATTTGCAATCTTCAAGCCTCTCAGTGCTCCGCTCTCCCTGGGACACTCATTGATTGGCCTGTTTTTTTCCGCTGTGACCTTCTCCCCTTCTGCCCCTCTTCTTCCGCGCTCTAGGCTCCACCTTTTATACACCTGCACTTCCTTAAGGGTTTTCAGGTGTGATCCCCTTGCCTAGTTTGCCTGACCCCAATTAAGCCAATTATTGGGACATGCCCGACTTTTGGGCCTCTTCGTGTCAGTACTTGAATGGTAAATCGGAGGTATACTTCATATCTCCTAGTGGCGTCGTCCTCATCCCAGTACTCCTATGCATTTCAATGAGGGAGGAAAGGGGACCACTTTTGTAATGACCCATGAAGTTTGGGGAAAATTTTGGTGGGTCTTGAGGATAAGGGGGGATAAAATATTTCGCCCAATGGTGCCTCAACTCTCAATCCCCAAGGGTCTTCCACACAGGTGCTCCTCCCTCGCTTGTCTACCGCCAGGGTGAGGATCCAATAGCAATAGCCTTTCCCTGGCCACCTGCATAGAGGATTCCGGGGGATTAGGAGTGAGAATACCCTCAGGTTTCTCTCACTGCACTGTGCATTACATAGTTGGGAGAGAACTTTACCCCCCCCTCAAAGAATGTTCGTATACACTATTCATGCTTCGAACGTCTATCCCTTTTGGCACAACTAAGCGTGTTCTATGCTCTCGCTCTTCAGCTGAAAGGCGGCTTTAGATGGTGGAAGTCATATTACAAGGACTCTGACCTGCCTCAGAATAGATGCGAAGCGTGAGGGTGCATATTCACCTTGGAGAAATATATGATGCTATGCTGTCTTCACTGATAACACTAACGAGCATGGTTGAGTGCAGCTGGATCAAAGGCCATATAATGAGAAGTGTGTCTCTGTCAACAATAAAGTTGCAGGGTGTGACCTTACCAGGTTGGGAACCCCCACCCCTATGTCCCCCGTTGAAACTCATGTATCCATGTGGGTAGAAGAGACCAGGACACAGGAGGGCGGGACGTTCACTTGTGCAGAAGTCTTGCGCTGACGCTGGTTCTGTGTCTGCTACTACTTAACAACTGAGCGAGGACATATAAATCCAATTTGAGAATAGACACTCACACTGCTGAGTTTCAATAGAGTCAAATTTGATCAAATTGAATGCTACTGCAATTCTTATTTAATATGTGTGCAGCAGGTGTTATAAAACACGTGAGAATTGAACATAGGATTTCCAACATGATACATAAAACATGCATGGTGTAGTACATGAATAACAATGTCCAAATCAGCAATATTTGGAATTATTAAAAATTATGCAATTACATTCTCTATGTTTCCTAGCAGAGGTAACATGAGAAGTGAAGGGTGTAATTGCCAAATCAAATGAACATATATGTAAAACTATAACAGTGTTTCGGCTGTGGAACCACAGCTTCTCAAGTTTAGTCCAACGGCCGAAACACTGTTGTGTTGACCTGTTTTTTGTTGTCTTTCAACCGTTATTGTTTTACATATATGAGTGATGTTCAAAATAATCTGTGTTAACTCTGCATTTTCTCGGCCATTCCATCAAAGAACCTAAATGTGTGCATATTTGGGGCTTATACATTTACAAACACCACCCTCTTCCCACAGTATTCCCCTCCACTTTCAGATGATATCCGCCCCTTTATCCCCTCTGAGACATTCTTGCACTTAAACCTCACTGAGTAATGAATAAGGATAATCACGCCACTAGGAGTGTTATTCTAGGAGCACCACCTTCCTCCCGCTGGCCTCCACATTTATTGTAGCCCTGCCTAGGCAGATGCATTTGTCGAGCAACGTGCCCAAGGCCAAGAAGCCTACGGTGCGGGTTGCACACCCTTAGTGTAGATCAAAGTCTAGAAAAACATTCAATTTAGGTAATGCTACCTTGTTCCATTATTAACTGATCTGTTATAAATAACATTACTGACTCTGATATCGGTATAAAAATGACAATGCATTTCGGACAACTCGTCCATCATCAGGGCAAATAGCTATATAAACTGTTAATGTAATCAATTAATCATTCACCAAGATCACATACATATACACAGGAAATAAAAATGACTTAACCATGTTACTATCAATGTCATCAAGAACCCAAAATAAGTAATTTGTGTAAGGCACCCAGTGACATAGGTGCATGTGTCATGTCTGTAGCCACCATCACAATAAGTACACCATAAGATTCAATTCCATAGTTGGCCCAGTTCAAAACAGGACATTGTTGTTAGGAAAAGCAAATTCCATAACAGTATTTTATAATCGACAATCGTGTCACAAAAGTATTGATGCATATAGGAATAAGGATGATAAAAAAAACGCAAAAAAAGGGAAACAAGTGAAGAGATAAAGGATTGTTAGTAGCTTAGAAGATGTTGCCAAATCCTCTTAAATTACTCCCTATAAATCATTATATTTAGCCCCCTCTTTTTTTGTCGTGTCACATCCAAGTAATCCGCTTCTAAATCTTCATAATCGCAAAAATACATGTTCCAGAAAGCGTGGCTCAAAGTACCTCAATCAACTCTTAAAGGAATGGTTCGGTCAGAAATATTATTGGCCCAAAAGATGGCCAATAATAAAACAAATATCTAAAATATATTTATTTTTTAAGTCCCTATGGAAAGTTTCGAGCAATTGAAGCTCTAACTACAAAATTGGAAGCACTAGGGGGCATCCATTTTGTGATTTCAGGCAGCCTCCTCAGCTCTGCCTTTGCGGCACTAAACAAGCAGCAAAAGTCCCCACTGGGAGCTTTTGCTTACTGCAGCCTGAGCAGAGCCGAGGAGGCTGCCTCCACATTCATTTTACGTTTTCTGTGCTCCCCAAGCCCAGGGAAGCACAGAAACGCAAAATAAAGGCAAAAAGCAGAGGCGCACCAATTAAAAATATAACATTGTTGTATTTGTGATTGCTGTGGTTAGAAAAGCACGGCAATCTAAATACAACAACGTTGTTATTCTGACAGCGGCAGCATTCGCGTGGAGTCTCCTGGGCAACCCCAACCCTAAGGGAGTCCACTGGCTGTTGAGCCACTCTTGCCTGGGACGCATGCGCAGCCGCGCGTGGGGAACCAAGTATATACATGACGCAATCATCCCTAGCAACCGCATGGCTTTGCGTACCGTCACCTCTCGACTGGCTACATGTTGAGGAATCTGAGAGAGCATGTTCTGAATCCTCTCGCTGGAGGGGAAGACAAGACCGTCTTCTGTCTGAATTAGTGCCCCCAGAAATTGTTTCACTTGGCTAAGGACTAGGCTGGACTTCTTTTCGTTGATTGAAAAGCCCAGGCTGAAGAGGAGATCTATTGTTTTTTTGGGTGTTCGAAAAACAAGCGTCGAACGAGTCCCCCGTAATGAGCCAGTCGTCGAGGTAAGGGTAAACTGGGACTGATAGTCTGCGCAGGTGTGCTGCTGCCACTGCCAGGACTTTGGTAAACACCCTTGACGCTGAGGCGATGCCGAAGGGGAGTACTTTGAACTGGTAGTGTTTGTTTGGATCATGAACCTTAGGTATTTTCTGTGCGCTGGCAACATTGAAATATGAAAGTATGCATCTTTCATATCCAATGTTGCCATGAAGTCCCCCTATTTCAGCAATGGGATCACTTCTTGTAGTGTTACCATGCGCAGCTTCTGGGGTTTTATGAACTTGTTCGCTGGCAGATCTAGAACAGGACGCATGTTGAGATCCTTTTTGGGTACAAGGAAGTACACTGAATAAATACCCTTGTTTACCTGAAGAATAGGGACGGCTTCTATGGCGTCCTTTCCCAGCAGTGCTTCCACCTCTTGAATCAGGATCTTTAGATGGTCCGGTGAAAGGCGCCGTGAGTGCGGCGGTCTGAACTGTGGAGGTCAGGAGAATTCCACGCAATAACCGTGGGCGACCGTCTTTAAGACCCACTGGTCGGAAGTTATCCCCTCCCATGCCTTGAGGAAAGATGTTAATCGCCGCCCAACCGGGGAGGTATGGGAGAGGACCTGGACTTTTCTGACCCCTTGAGGGATAGTAAGCGGGGCTTCCAGATGTTTGGTTATTGTTGAAGCTGCCCCTGCCTTAGTTATTTTAACCGGCATGAGCTTGTCCTCGAAAGGACCGCCGAGAGTTATTACCCCTCTGGGACGAAGGTTTTTGTGTAATTTGTTGCAGAGACTTTAAGGTCTCATGCTGCTTCTTGGCTGTCTCCAACGCTTCATCAACTGCCTTCCCAAAGAGGTTAGACTCTTCGATGGGCATATTAATGAGGGAGGCTTGAGTTTCAGGTCTAAACCCTGATGTACGGTGCCATGCGTGTCTCTTCAGAAGAGTCCCTTGTGCAAGGGATCTGCCAGATGTTTCTGCAGTATCCAGGATATTTTTGACCACATTCTGGTTAACCAGTTTTCCTTCTGCAACACTGGCGAGAAGCTTGGTCCTGGCCGGCTCCGGGACCTCTTGAAGGCCTTCTTGGAGCAGGTTCCACTGGGCATCGGCATAGCTTGCTAATAGTGTAGTATTATTAGCAACCCGAATGGTATATGCCGCTGCCGACGTGACCCGTTTGCCTAGGGCATACAATCTTTTAGACTCCTTGTCCGGAGGTGATTCTCCAGTGGCAAGGGGTACCCCTGCCCTCTTACGAGTAGTGGTCACCACAAGCGAGTCCGGGATGGTATGCCCCTTGATATATAGGGGGTCGGAAGGAGAAGGCCGAAATCATTTTTTGACTCTCGGGTTCTTGGGAAGGTGTGACTAAAGATGGAGCTATCCGCCTCTTAAAAGAGTTAAGCAGGGGAATGGATTGATTTGGATTAAGGGTTTTCCTTAATAATGTCTTCCACAAAATCCTGCTCCGGCAAAGCCTCTTGAGTGGTAATTTTGAAGAATTCTGCTGATTTTTTTAACATGGTGTTGAAAGCTACCTGGTCATCCACAGGGGAGGCTTGGCGAGCCGGAGTGGAAGGAGGAGAATCGACGCACAAAATATCAGAGTCCTGATCTTGATGTGACCAAGGATCCTGTCCTTTCTTGCTGGGTTTCCTCCCAGTTCTCCGTAGTCTCTTGTTGATCTTCTCCATAAATATCCAGAAAAGAGGATTCCTCTTCTTCAGTATAAATGTCCATGTATGTGTCCATGTGGGCCACGTCTTCCTGTTGGAAAGCCTGAGGCTGCACATCTTGTATTTGAAGTTTAGGGTCTACCCGAGCCTTTTGTGGCAGAGGCTGGTCAGCAGAACTGATAATCTGCTCCAGCCGGTCCATGCATCCCTCGAATTTTTCAGTAGTCCATTTTGAGGACCTAAAAGGGCCTAGGTGGGGAGAAAAATGTTCTCGCCCTTTGGCATCGAGAGGAGCTTCTCAGGGTGTCTGAGAGAGGCTCTTGACTATCCACGTAAGAGTCATCGGAATCGCGGCCCAAGTCTGTCGAAATTCTTTCCGCGGCCTGGCCCATAACTTTCTGCGGGACAGGGATAAGGCCCACCGCCGCTGCGATCCTACCGATGCTCTTCCTGATAGCAACCGAATCGTCTTGGGACAAAGCCTCCGACGATGTAGCGGTAGCCGAAACGCCGTCCACGGCACCAGAAGGCCCAGCGGCCATAGTGCCGGGTAGCGGCCTAGTTGTAACTTTTGGGCCTATAGAGGCCTTGTAAATGGTCGAAGTTTCGGAATCCAAAACTTCGGCACGTGTATATTGGGAAGTAGCACCCTTATTAATTTTTGTTTGCCCAGTCGTCATGCGCTGTTGCTGATGCGGGGAAGGCTTTGGATCTACACGATCCAAGGGAACCGCCAAATCTTTCCACTGACCCTTTGGCACTCTCGCCTTCTTCGACGAAGGCGTCGAAGATGGCGTAGGGGTTGTGTGTTTAGTGCGATGTTTATTTACGCCCTTGTTGCTGGGTGTAGTCCTTGTAGCAAGACCAGAGTCGAGCCCGAAAGGGTCGGTGACGGGTGTGGCGGACCTAGAAGTGTCCACCTCAAGGTCTATAACATCCGCATTGGACGTTTGGTCATCTTAAGTACCCCCGTCACTTTCGGCTGGTGTTGCGGTAGGGGAGGGAGGCTCCATGCGTGAGATGCCGTACGCGGCCCACCGCTTTACACTGCGATCCTTAAGTGTCTTAGGCTTAAGGAGCTTGCACGCCGAACACCGCTTTTCATCGTGCTCTAGGGGGACACGTCCTGTGCTCGTCCTTCCAAGGATATCTGACCCTACACTTAGGGCAGAATGTAAAAGGAGTCCTTTCCATAGCCAAAGGGAAGCGTGACCAGACCGAAAGGGAAAGAAGTGGAAAGGAGGAAAGACATAATAACAATATGGCCACCCCGAACCCACTCTCCCTACTCTATAGGTCGGCCAGAAGGCCCGACCACGTGGAAATCCGGCCGCCGGATCTTAGGCGCCGAGACCACAGCCGTAGACGATTCCTCTGTAGTCTGCATCGAAGATGTTCTTATTAGGCGAAGTGACTTAACGGGGGATAAACCGAAACTTTGGTAAAATGTCTCTAGTAAGAGCTCCGCTGTAGGGCGACCAGTTCTCTGGGCGGAAAAAAACAATCTGAGGGACATCAGCGCTTGAGGGATTTTGGGTACTACACATTTCACTATAGGGATAGTGTTATAGACACGCCTATGACGACGTCCCCTTTCAGTCCCCGAAAGACAAGATGCAATACTCTGCGGTTACCACTGGATGTCGGCCCATATGCACTGCATGTGATTCTAAGCAGATTAACAAGCATCAGAAACTTGGATTCTTCGCTGGGTGCGGATGGTCAAGTAGACAACACAGTAAAAAAGGTCTCAGTACCATCTTAGACTATTAAGATGGATAAAAACCATACGTAACTAATAAGAACTGTAACATTTTGGTGAGGGAAACATCTACAATTACAATTCACTCTTGGGCGGGGCCAACAAGAGTTGTGTTAGCAAACTTCAAATGTTACAAAATTATGTGGTATGCATTAAAAACATTTCTAGGAGAGAGCATATTACCGTCTCTACAAACTAACTCCGCTGGTTGCCAGTGGCATCTAGGATCCTTTTTAAGGTAACCACCCTGACGGATACATTTCTATTTGGATCTGCACCTTCATACCTTAAAGAAAGTCTTATCTTGAAACCATCGGGGAGACTTACCAGATAAGCGATACATTTCAGCTTGTATGCCCTAATGTGAAGAGAGCAAGGGGGGAACAGAAGTTCCTTTCCAGTGAGAGCGGCAATCGCCTGAAATAGTCTGCCTGTGGACTTGAGGAAGGAGAGGAGCCTTCTAACTTTTCACAAATGTTTGAAGACAATCCTGTTAAAATGATAGTTTTGTCCTGTGATATGCTCTGGATACAGTAGTTAAGTGTTGCGTATGTCTGTGTTTGGTGTGGGCCCTGATGCCTGCGGTACGGGATTAAATGATGAATAAATAAGACATGCATTACTTACTGTAATAGCATTTCTGATGATAGTATCTGCTTAGATTCACATGCTTTGCATATAGTGCCACATATAGTGGTAATCGTAGAGTATTGCATTTTGTCTTTCGAGAATCGAAAGGGGGAGTCGCCATGGGCATGCTTGTAACAATATCCCTAACGTGATGTGTAGTGTACCTAAAATCCCTCACATATCAAAGCCCCTCTGGTTGTGTTTTTTGTAACGTGAAGTAGCCTTATGACTATCGTGAGGGAGTACAGATAGAAAGTATTAAGATGTAATTGTTCCTTCTACTCCGAGCGGGGAGGAAGGGTGGGTGCATGTGAATATAAGCATTTACAATCATCGGAAATGCTACTACGGCAAGTAATGCATGTCTTCTGAGACTTGTGAATCTGCAAAGAATCACATGCTCTGCATAGACTAGCAAGCAGTACCCAGAGTTGGAGGTGAAATGTGAGAAGGAACAGCAGTAAAGAGATGTCTTTGTACCGCTTGTCCCACCTGAGAGTCAGACCTAGGGGGAGTATCTAGGCAGTAGTGTTTTGTAAAGGTGTGTACAGAACTCCAGGTTGCCGCTTTGCAAATGGAGACTCTGGAGGAACATTTGCTATGAATGTTATGGAAGCACCAGTACCTCGAGTAGAGTGTGCTCTAGGCTTGAAGGGCAGATCTCTCTTGGCAAGAGTAACAGAGTGTGATGCAATTTACAATCCATTTTGAGATGGCTGATTTAGAGACGGGGTCCCCTTCTCTACCAGCCGCCACTGAAACGAAAAACTGGTTTGTTTTTCTTAGTGGTTCAGTTATTTCCAAATAATATATGACTGCCCTGCACACATCAAGTGTGTGGAGGCTTTTTTTGCCACGTCAGTGGGGTTCTGGAAGAATGTGGGTAGTTCTATTGATTGGTACACATGGAACTTAGAAATGAATTTCGGTGCAAACCGTGGGTGGGTGCGCAGAACCAACTTGTCTTTGTGAATTGTGACAAATAAGTTTGGAACGGAAAGGGCCTGTAGTTCACTAACTCTTCTTATTGAAATGACTGCCACTAGGAAGGTGGTCTTGTAAGTGAGTGCATTTAGACTAGCCTTATGCATAGGCTCGAAGGGAGATCCCATTAGTCTAGTTAATAACACATTTAGGTCCCATCCGGGAGCTGGGTTTGAAATTGGGGGATGAAATCTTTTAACCTCTTCCATAAATGCCTTGATCACTGGGATCTTCCACTACGACACTTTCTTTTGGGATGTAGTTTATGCTGAAAGTGCAGCTAGGTGGACCTTCAGGAAATTAAAAACCAGACCTGAGTCAAGTAGATGAGTGTTACGCTCACCTGGTATCCACGGGGATGCCACTCGGCCCTGGTTGCTGGGTTTGCCCTGCACCCCTTCCCGACCCCGGATGGTTCCTCCGATGGAAGTCGGGCCTGAAAGCACAGGAGGACTGGAATTAGGATGAAATTCAGTCTCCTGCCGTGGGTTTGACCCGATGGCCCTATACTCCCCTTGTAGTAATGTCTGGCGTGCTCTCCGTCCTGCCTTCTTTGCAGTGGTGCATAGTTTTTGGCGGGCTTGAGCAACCAAGTTAACTTCACTGGTGCGAGCCCATTTAAGTGTTTTTTAAGGCAGGTAAGTCTGATTGCCGCAGTCTTTATATGTCCTTGCCTTTCTTTCTTGTGATTAATGTATTTTCTTATTCCCCCTTAGGTGAGCGGAGGTTCGGGAGTGCGCAGCTGGGATCAGACTCTTGCCGGAATTGAGGACGCAAGAGTGTACTGCGATTTTGGTAGGTAATGCGCAAAGTGCAGCGCTATTTTGTCCTTTATTTGCTAACCTGTACTCTTTCTTCCTTTTCAGGTCGCGGTGGTCTTTCCTGACGTGCAATGTGTTCTGGAATGATGCCGGCCGAGAAATTCCCAACCAGGTGAGGTTTGCGTGATGACTGCGGCTAGCGCCGTATTTGACTTGTCTTAACATTGTCTTTCTCGCTCTCTCCTTCTCTAGGTTGCTTCGTTCCGGTGCGTTCGTGGTGCCCCGAAGCTGCTAATGACTGGATGGGTGATCGGGAGCAGCAGGAGGATGGAAGAACGACTAACAGAAGGGGGATGGAATTCGCAGGTAAGTAGAGACTAATAATTATGCTCTTTGTCTCCTCTGCAGGTCCGTTGTTCAAGGATCGCCGGTATCAGGTCGCTGGACACGATGAGCGGTACGCTGCTGGCTGCAGAATAACGCGAAGCACGTTCTGTAACTTGGGTGTGGTTTATATAGCCCTCTGTAAAGTAGTCCATGTAAAGTAGTCCATGTAAAGTAGTCCGGGCTACCACACCCGAAAACACTGCACCGCACAGTCTGGTTCTTAGGAACTAGACTGTGTGGGTGCCTCCATGTTGGCTGCAGGCCCCCACAGAAAAAGTAGTCCCTTCAAGGAGGTTCTCTATTCTGCACATGAGGCTGGCTCCAAAGGCGCCAGGACCGACTCCAGGAGACTCCAGGAAGATAGTGCAAGGCCCCTGAGGCCCCAATTGAACCCCGAGTCCTGGCCCTACCTGGTATGTGGGCATGCCAGTGTGGTTGTGGGTCAGGGGTCGTGACAATGACTCAGGTATAAGACAATATGTGTTGGCGAGCAATCTATGGGATTGATGCTCTTGGAATTGCAGCAAATAACAAAGCGTTTCCATTTATTGGAGTACCAATGTCTGGCGTTAGGCTTTCTAGCTTGCCCAAGTATGTCCATGCATCTCGAGGAAGTTGGAAGTGCGCGAACTCCATGACTTCAGGAGCCAGACCGCTAAATTTAGAGTTTGCGGCCATGAATGGAGTATTTCCCCCCCCTGCCTTGTGATAGCATGTTGTAGGGGCAAGGTAGCTTCATCGGAGGAGAGACTGACATTGCCATCAGATGGGAGAACCAGGGTTGGCAGGCCCACATTGGGGCCATCAGAATCATTGTGACTGGTTCCTGGTGCATTTTGTGCACTATCTTGTTGAGTAGGGGAGTCGGGGGGCAGGGAGGAAAGCGTAGACAAATTTCTCTTACCATGTTATCCAGAGACCATTACCCTTGGAGCGGTTCTGGGGGTACCTGGAGGCGTATTCTGGGCATTGTGCGTTCTCCAGAGTTGCTAACACGGCGATCTCTGGGAAGTCCCAATTTCCACGAAAACTTTGGAGATGATGTCTTTGTGTAATCGCCATCCGTACTCTGTGGGTAGTGGGAAGTCTCTGCTGAGCATGTCTGCCAGAAGATGAGTTCCCCTGGAACGTGTTGAGACAGGAGGAACATCCTGTGTTCGTGATCCCACTTCCATATGTTCTGAGACAGCTTGGATAGCCCGGGAGAGTGTGTGCCCCCCCCCATGTTTGTTCAGATAATACATGGCCGTGGTGCTGTCCATGAGGACCAGTATTGTCTTCCCCTGTAGTTGTGTTTGAAAAGCCTTCAGGGCTTTGAACACTGCTAACAACGGTTTTCCCTCGACCACCACTGCAGAGAGAGACCAAGAGCTGACAAGCAACCACTAAATCATTCCATTGTCTGCTGGCCTGACACCATTGACTGTTGAGCCACTCTTGCATGGGGGCGCATGCACAAATGTGCGTGTGGGGCTAAGTAAATGCAGGAGGCCATCATCCCTAACAGTCGCATGGCTTTGCGTACAGTCGCCACGCGATTGACTACATAGAGAGGGATCTGAAACAGCATGTTTTGAACCCTCTCATTGGAGGGGAAGACATGGCTGTCTTCTGTTTGAAATAGAGCCCCCAGAAATTGTTTGACTTGGCTGGGGTCTAGGTTGGACTTTTTCTTGTTGATTGAGAATCCCAGACTGAAGAATAGATCTATCGTTTTCTGTGTGTTTGATAGGCATGTTCTGTACGAATCCCTTGTTATTAGCCAGTCGTCCCGGTAAGGATAGACTGGAATTGACTGCCTGCCCAGGTGAGCCACTACTACCGCCAGCATCTTTGTAAATATACTTGGGGCTGAGGCAATGCCAAAGGGAAGGACCTTGAACTGATAGTGTTTGTCCTCTATCATGAACCTTAGGTATTTTGTGTGCGCTGGCAGCATTGAAATATGAAAGTGTGCATCTTTCATGTACAATGTTGCCATATAATCCCCCTATGTGAGTAGAGGGATTACTTCTTGCAAATCTATCATTCTGAACCTTTGTGGTTTGACAAATTTGTTTGCTGGGCGCAAATCTAGCACAGGGCCCTTGGTGAGGTCCTTTTTGGGTACAAGGAAGTACATTGAATAAATACCCTTGTTTGCCTGTAGAAGGGAGACAACTTTGATCTCGCCCTTTTCTTGCAGGATCTCGAACTCTTGCAGTAGGATTTTCAGATTTTCTGGCAATAAGCATCTGGACATTGGTGGTCGGTATCGAGATAGCTGGCTAAACTCGATACAGTAACCGTGGGTGATGGTCTTGAGCACCCACTGGTCTGTGGTGATTCCCTCTCGTGCATGAAAGATGTTATTAGTCCCCCGAACGGGGAGGTATGGGAGGGGACCCGGACCAGCAAGTCATTTTTTATTTGAGGCCGGGAGCCTCTTGGGTGGAGTTTCTACCCCTTCCTTTGCCACGGCGCTGCCCTCTCTGCTGATATTGACCCGTGGCAGTTGCCCCTTGTCATTAGGACCATGGTGTATTTCCCGTTCCATATTGATTATGGGGGGGGATGTGGGAAGGATTGTCCCTGAGAGGAGCGCCAAGATGCTATCCCCTTGCTGCTGATAGGGTCTTTGCGTAATCTGGTTTAAAGACTTGAAGGTTTCATGTTCCTTTTTAACCGTCTCTAAGGCCTCATCAACTGCCTTTCCAAACAAGTTTGTTTCTTCAACCGGCTTGTTAATAAGTGATGCCTGCGTTTCAGGTTTAAATCCCAAATTTTTTAGCCATACGTGCCTTTTAAGCAGGGTACCTTGGAGCAGTGTTTGTCCCGCTGTTTGTTCAGCATCCAGGGTGTTTTGAGGATGTTCTGATTGACCTGCCTCCCTTCCGACACAACCGGCAGAAGGTTTGATTGTGTTGACTCTAGGTCTTCTTGGAGGCCCTCCTGGAGCAAATTCCATTGGACATCGTTATAGCTAGCCAGCAACGTGGTGTTGTTAGCTATCCTAGTGGAGTAGGCTGCTGGTGTTGTAATGTGCTTTCCAAGGGCATATAACTTCTTGCAATCCTTGCGTGGAGGTGCCTCAGCCGTAGACAAGGGTACTCCGGCTCTCTTCCTTGTAGTTGTGACTACCAGGGAGTCGGGAGTGGCATGTCCCCAGATATATAGCGGGTCTGTTGGAGACGGTGACTCGTGAGTTTACAGCTCTTGTTTGGGATGGAGTCAACAAAGAGGGAGCGATGCGCCATTTGATAGAATTCTACAGAGGTATCGCTTGACTTGAGGGTGTTTTTTCTTTTAAAAGCTACTCAACAAAGTCAGTGTCTTGTACCGCTTCTTGAGTGGCAATCTGAAAGTGTTCAGTTGCTTTTTTAAGAATAGCATTGAATGCCACCTGGTCATCGATATGTGAGGCTGGCTTTTAAGGAGGTGAGGAGAGAGGCTCGGTATCCGGTTATATTTTCGAAAACATATTTTGGAAATACCATTTTGTCGAAAACAATTTGCCAAATTTATTTTTTCGAATGTATTATTTTTTATTTTATGTTTTTTGTTTGTTTCGAAAGTAAAAAAAGTGTCAAAAAAAACGGGGTTGGGGAAATCCCCATTTCAAAAATAAAATTAAAAAAAAAAACATTCTAAATGTTAAAATGGCATTTTGAAAATATGGCATTCGAAAAAAGTCACTATAAACCGAGAGGATCTATATACAGTGGGTCTGGATCTGGGGTAGTGGACGTGACAGCCATGGTGCCTCGCCTATAGGTTGTTCATCACCCCAATCTGGAACTGGTCTATTGTATCATCAACAGGATTCTCTCCCTGATCAAAGGGGTCCTGGTGGATATCTTCTGGTTCAGTTAGGTCAAACACCTCCTCATGATGGAACCGACTGGAAGTTCTTTGAACTTTGGGCAAAGTAGGGTAAGAGTCTTCCTCTCATGGCCTTTTTGGGGTGATAAATCTTTCAGAAAAATCCAGAAACCTGAAAAGCTTGTTCATGTATCCCTCAAACCTATCTCTGGTCCATAGAGATGAACCAGAGGGGTTTGGAGGGGAAAGGACTCTTCTTGAGGACTTGGGTCTCTAGGCGGTCGATATTTGTCTGAAAGTGTCAGGACGTGGGAACCATCCAAATATTCTTCTCAACGTGTCTTTTGACATGTCCTTAGGCCTATTTGCCGCTGAGATTAAGTTTGCGAGACTCTCCCAGGTCTCTGGCATGTCTGGGAGTGATTTTGACGAGCCTAACTGCTTTGTCGCGGTTTTCGGCGCCGTCGAAACCTTTGGCGCTGACGCGCTCTTATGAGGCGTCTCGGTGCTCTTATGATGTTTGGTGCCAACACCCTTTTCACTTAATGCCCGGACGCATGCTGTCCGGATGGTTGCAGGGAGGGCGGCCGTTCATGGGAATCGGTTGGTTCAGTCAAAACTTTCGGCATTCCCGATGATGTCTGTAGCCTTCCCGACCAGTCCGTCGAGGAGGCTCGGGGGGGCGGGTGGGGAAGTGTTGGGTTGTGTGTTTTTCTTCACGTGCTGTGTTGCGTCTCCTTGTCGCTGGGGTATAATCTCCCCATAGCAGAACCAGTGGCCTGCCTGCCGGGGACGTCCATCTCAGAACTTGGCTGTTCCACAGAGAGGTCAATGGCCTCCACATCGGAGCCATGGCTGTTGCTTACATCCCCGTCACTTGAGGCGCCTGCGCCGACGGGGGAGCTACTCCCAGCCTGCTGCATGGCGCAGGCCGCCCACTGCTTTGTCTGCTGTTCTTTTATGGATATGTGCCGTTGAAAGAAGGGCAAAATTAAAAAGGAGTCCTGTCCATAGCCCAGGTTGATAGCGACAGCGAAACTAGAAGGGAAAAGAGGGAAGAAGGAAATGCATTCTACAAAAGAAACAGAACCCTGGGCCCCACTGTGTAGGCCTGGGCGGAGTGCCGAGGCCACGCGGTCGACAGCGTTGACTGAAGCATCAGCCGCCAAAATCTCCGGTCTTTGGCATTGGTTCAGGTGTAGTTGTCGAAGGAGTGACGAATATTAAACGACCGACGGTGGTGGACAATGAAATATAAATGTAGCAATTTCCAAGCTCCGCATAAGGCGACGAGCTAGCTGGGCGGAAAAAAACAATTGAGGGACCTAGACAGGTGAGGAATTTTGGGTACACTACGTGTCACATTAGGGATAGTGTTACAAGCACGCCCATGTCGCCGTCCCCTTTCGATTCTAAAAAGACAAGATGCAATACTCTGCGATTACCACTAGATGTCGGAATATATGCACAGTATGTGATTCTAAGCAGATTCACAAGCATCAGAAATCAAAGCTTCTCAAACTCACACTGCCTCCCCTCCCCTCCCATCCCCAGCGCCCCTGCCTGGTTTGTCTCCTGCCACCATAGCAACGTTGCAGCTTCCCTGTCCAATACTCCCCAGCTCTTTCCCTTCAAACACTATACTGATCGTGCTCCTGGCAGCCAACGCTTCTTCCTCAGAACAATAAGGCAGCTCCAGCTCTCCATGACTAAACTGCTTTGCCCTGGCCAGCCAAGGAAATGGAAGAACGGCTCTGCACAGAGCCAGTCCCTACATTTGAATGACAGCAATCTTAGCTAAATTATTTTGGGTTTGCAACAATGGAGTGGGCGCTTGCTTGGCTCATTATTTTTCAACAAATACAGGCCCTCAGAACACTGTTTAGTTACCTGGGTTGCAAATAGCTATCATGTACCCATCTCCGAGCCATAATAGGTGGTAACGCCGTTGCTTCGATCAGGCTATTCCACCAACCACTAAGCAGCCATGAACTAGATTGAATGCACAGGGAGGAATGTGGGAGATTACCCATGGCTCCCTTGCTGGGTGCTACCATCAGCTGTGAAATGTTGGAATGCAATGAATGAAGCAGAGCCTGTTGTATTTGTAGGTACCAAACGTTTCCTGAGTTTCGCCTATGAAAAAAGCTGAAAGTGAAGCCGTATTTGTAAGCCTTGGCCACTGACCGCCACCACCACCATTTAATACCAAATGATTTTGCGCTATATTTTAGGGGACACACAGGGAAGGTTGTATTGTACTGTGAGTGAAGAGGTAAAAAAGGAGCTGGGGCGAAAATGTGTTGTGCAAATATACTTATGTTACATTTGCAAAGTTTGGGGGTGCGAGTGGAATCCTGCCAGGTCAACATCATCAAGCTGGCATAATCATCCCAGCTACGCTAAAAGTCATACACATAACGGAGGTGGGTGCTTCAATCAAATGCTGCTTTTTAACATGGAATCTACAGGGCCTTAACGTCATCAAGACCCAGAAGGAATTAGAAGCACATAGACGGCGGCCTGGGGGTGAGAGGTGATCTTTCAAAAGACCCACTGGTGTGATCCTATGCATTCAAAGCAATGGCAGCTTGGCCAGGGGGCAGATACGATGGCAGGTGGTGGCAGCTTTGGGTGTACCCAGGTATTACTCACCACGGACTACACAGCATGGATGCACGGATCTGCGTGAAATGACCGAATGCAAAAGTCCGACCTTTTTTTTTTTTACTAATAAAAATAATGTCACCATGGACTGAGTCATGCAGGATGCCCTGCCACACTGGCAATGTCTTGGGAGAGATCTTTGAATGCTAGACACTTATACTGGGATTGCTGTGCCTCCTACTCCATCATGCACCCACTTCTAGATGGTACACTTTTAATAAGGGCCCCTTTTCCTCGAAATACAAGTTATCAGCCCACTATTGCGTGGCCGAAAATACCACAGCCCAAAAGGCCGAATTCTAAATGCTGCATTTCGCAACATATATATGTGGGGGTTAGAGTGATCATACACATACATTTGGAGGCGGGATGGAGTATGGTTGGGGTCTCCACCCCTCACACGTAGGCCGCGAAATGGGTTAAAAGAAAAAAAGATTTGGCATGTTAGGCTTCAGATTATTATTATTTTTTTAAGTTGTCACATAGATCCAAATACAAGGGGAGTGGGCGCACCTGCCTCTTCCAATCATGGCAAGGACATGCGACCCTACATGTTAGGCTGACTGTTCGGTGTATGCAGTGTGCAGCACCTCATGTAAAACATGGCATAAATCCTCCATATTCTTGATGCATCGACTTTTTTGTTGTTGTGGGGCTGCACTACTTTGGACAAAACTAAGACTGCAGCCATAAAAGTAATGGGATAGAACTCTAACCCCATGCAGAACACAAGCCGTCTTCGAGTGCTACCAACAAGCCCTTACCTGGACCAGTAGCAGGAAATCCACACACACAGCGTATTTACATGTTTGCTTCTAATCCTCCCAGACCCAAACCTAGGGGAAGCAGACCCACATCTAGGTCCACCACCAATCGCTCACCCAACCATGGTGCCATCAGACTCACCCAAGTACCGCTTCCCCTGGCACTCTGCTCATCAAAGCCCTGCCTACAGTGTGCTCAACCTCCCTCTAGGGTTCATTACTGTTACCCAACTCACCGGGGCCATGTTCACTGCATTTGGTGAACATGGCCTCGTTCACCACATTCTTGCGCAGTATTTTTTAATGGGTGTAAGGTGATAGTTTATTTGCATTTTAGGGTGGTGGAGTATAGAAAGGGGGTATGGAGGGCTTTTCTCCTCATGTGGTGTACCAGATCTACATTACTGAAGTTGCAGGTAGGAACCCTACAGTTCCTTTGTTCTTTCACTATACTAAAAAAAAAAAACAATGGAGAAAAGGTGGGCACCACTGTTGGTTCTGTTTGTCTTAAAGAAAGGCTGATTCTTCTTATTCTTTTAGTGGGTGCTTGATTGTATATGGAGCTTACCGGGTTGAAAAAAGGCCAATGACACTCAGGCTCTATGACAAATAAAACGGCAAGAAAAACAGAGGGGAAAACCACCCTGTAAAGCCCAGTGCTCCCTGGGGAGCACTGGGCTTTACAGGGTGGTTTCCACTCTGTTTTTCTTGCCGTTCTTTCACTATACTGACATCAATGGTGTGGCGGTCTTGATCATGGTACACACCTTCTGCTGCAAACAGGGAAACTATGCAGGCCTGGCTGGGACTTCCAGATGAAGGTAGAAACTAGATACCCCAAGCTTTAATACCCAGGATTAGGCTAAAGGGCCTTACTGAAATTGCACTCGGAGCCGACCTTGTCGCTGACTCTCTACCCAAAGAGCAGTGGGGCCAGCCAGTAGCTTGAGGGGGCAGATGGGAAAAGAACACTACAGCAAGAGCCTGTCGAATTTCTCACCTGTCAGAGCAGGGCCCTTAAGTTTAAATAATCAATTAAAGGCAGCAGCAGATGCATGCTCCTTGGCAGAGGACAGAAACCTGTCCAACCCATATCCAATCAATAACCCCCAGAATGAAGCCAAAGACTGCGCTGCTCTTTGCCGCTTTTAGGAGGCTCACACCGCCAGATGGTTAGCATTGAATGTGGGCGAAGGATGGCTTCAATGGACCAAAAGAAGGCTTAGTGGGCTCAGAGAAAGAAAGGAGGTGTGGTGGGGGTCGACAGTGCAATGGGTTAATGCGCCTTCTGCAGCTGTGTCTCACCTGCAGGGAACACCCAGTTCCTGGTGAGATGCTAATGCAGGTTTGCTTGCTATGCTGTCCACTGTACTCGCCTCACACCACCTTGAGAAGGTCAACGGTTTGAAACCCAGCACAAGTAACTCACCAACTGCCCCCTATGCTGCAGTCCCCCCGCTCTCCAATTATTTCAAGGCAACTGGCAGTACAGAGACAGTTTATGGATGAGGGTTACCCAAGCCACAGTGCACTAAGCAAGAGCACAGCTGATCGTTGGCAATACAGTTACCTGGAGTGGCTCTTCGTAATCGTTCATAGCCCCACTTGCAATCCCCCACCCCCAACATTTTGAGGCGGTCTTCACCCTTGTACGCAAAGGAACTATTTCATATCCCAATACCCGATTGTTCAGCCTGTGGTCCCTGTAATGCATACTGAGCAACAGCTCCAGTCATGCTGATACTTGTTGCCAAGGTTATTCAAGGCAATCCACAGTCAAAACTACCAACTATAATAGCGCGGCTCTGCTCTGCGCAGGCAAACTGGATGCTAATCCCAACAAGCATTAGCAATGCCAACATTTTGGGCTTTTGTGTAGGCATGGGAAAGGCCTTGCCAGGCACCGCCGTAGTGGTATTAACTTGCCAAGTATGGTAGCAGGTGCAAAATTGGGTATCTAATAGCAGTGCATGGAAAATGCCCAACACTTATAAACAAGTCAAAACCGTTGGCTTTGCCAATGCTTGTTTTTAACAGGACAGTGAAGGAAACACATAGTGCGTATAAAACGAGTGGCTAAAGGCAGACCTGGGTACACAATTTTTAATACACCAGTAGCACATTAACAGCTCCAATTAGGTCAATAACTTACTTGCTCCCTAGGAGGAGCCGTCCACCAATGAAAATGTTTGTAACACAGGCTGTATTCACCAATGCGTTCCAAGCATTGTGATTGGTGTCGGGCACTACACTTCCCAATTAAGCACCCGTGCTAATGGTCACCTTTTCTTTTTAAAGAGTAATGGGGAAAAAAAAAAGAAATGAACCTTTGGGTGCTCGGCCCGGTATTGCACATAGCTGCTCTTTGGGAAGTCTGTTGTCCATGGAAAAAGGACTTCCCTGATAGCAGCACTGTCTGGGCTGAGCCGCTCCACAAAGGTTCGTTTCTTCCTTTAAAATAAAATAAAAACATTAGCACCAGTGTAAGGATACTACACTGGTGCTAATGGCGATATTAACCTCGGTGTTGGGCCAACCTTGTCGGCAACATCACTGCCTCCCTCATTAAGGGACCCTCGCTTCCGCAGGCCCTTAACTTGGGCAGTAGGTGGGCCATTACTGACAAAGTTGGCCCGCCACCTCGCTTAATATCACCTCAGAAGACTACTCTGAAAAAACAATGGCATGTACTTTGTGTGCAAAGTTTGATGGTAAGGCTTAATTAAAGGGAGCTCAAAGAGCTCGCATGAGGAGATGTTTTGGGGCTGGAAGGGGGCAGGAATGGCTATAGGGATCAGCATGGTCATGGGCAGTCAATGGGTGGGCAAATAACCGAATAACACTTACAGACTGTGTGTCCCTCCTCCTATGCCAAACCTCCTTAGCTGTACCCTAATGCAATAGTTTCGGCTTATGGCAGACGCAAGCGCCACCTAATAGCGCAAACTAAAAACGGGCGCCCAGACCTGAGGGCTCTCACGAGTGCTGACATCGCTCAGCCTCTAACAAGACAGTCAGGAGGAACCACAGCTGGAATTTGCCAAAGCACCACAATGAATACTGTACAAGAAATGAATAGAAAACAGCCGATGGAACCAGGTTATCAATGCTAATGGGTACCCCTAACAGAGTACAACGTAACTTTACGAAATGTTGTGTACTGCCTAACAACGATCTCCTCAGAAAGAAAATCTTATAATTGTTAGGAATTTCCGTATACATGGGACTAGCGCTTGCTCAGTCAATGAAGAAATGGACTCCCTCGCAGTCTCATTCGTTTTTACAAGAACCTTTCCCTGAGGAATTCCTGCTGTTTCCATGTTGGCATTCCAGCTGTGCTAGTGACTTCACCCTTTATTCTTTCAGGGAGACAGAACCTCTAGACGTGTTCCTGAAGAAAGTGTTATTAGTCCTTCACCATCAGCAGATAACCTCCCCTGGCATCTCACGCTGACCTTGGCACACGGTGCGGCTGGCCCTCCTCTCGTTCCCCACCAAGGATCGTGCACGCATGGGAAACGCTGACGCCCACTCAAAAGAATGTGAGAGAAACCAAAGCGGAGCATTTGTTCGGCAGATTAATAATATACGATCAACTCTGTGGGAACTGGCCAGTAGATGCAGTGTCGATCGTCTATAAAGGCGGCTTCTAGACAGTGCGACTGTGCTCCCTGGACGACAGCTGAGGGTTCTCCCAGCGTGGGGGACGAGGTAACACCATTTCATGGGTTACCACTTCTGGGAGTTGTGGGCCTAATGAAGTATACATTGATGAGATTCGTTTTCAGAAGCTAATAAAACGGATTTGTAAAGAAAAATACAGGAATTGTAATAAAAAAAACAATGTCCCAGTGACATTCTAAGTCAATGCAGCCCAGAGATAAACAGGGAAAGTTATTCCACCTAGTCCATAGCCCACTTTCCACCAGACTTGGGAAATGTGTCGCTCCTGGGAAGGGGAGGTGAGGGGGCCAGAGCATGATGTGCAGCGATTTTATTAAAAGAAAAAAAAAAAGAGGCATGTGCATGAGACGGTACACACCACATGTGCGGGGTCTTCCTTAGGCATGCTATCCTCCCCTTGAACCCATGAGCTCCCTCCCCTTGAACCCATGGGCTACTGCGGTGCGGGATCTGCCTAGCGCATGCGGTCCTCTCCTTGGGAGCGGCATCGACAGAGGGAATGCCACATACAGTAAAGGAGAAGACAGGGAGAATAGCAATCGACCTGAAACTCACAGTTGGATGGAAGCAAAACTTGAAGAAACCACCATAGAACCCAACAGTGGATTAGCCAATCAAATTCTTCAGCACCACTTGTCCAAACTGGGCATCAGTCCTCAAGAGTGGTATTTGTATTTTTGTATTCGCAATTATAGTTATTTGAAGAACAGAAAGGACTTACAATAACACATTTGGTATCCCGTGGTTATCACAAAGCAAATTACTTCAATGTAATTTACTTTGGTGAAAATACTTTGACAACACTTCGAAATGTACATATGTTTGTGGGGTAAGAGGTCAAATGGGGGGTTGAGGGGATGGGGTAGAAGTGGAGGGGAAGGAAGGGTTGGGGAGCCCCCCAAAACATATTTCAAAGTGTTTTTTCAAAGTAATTTAAGCAAAGTAAATTGCATCGAAGTAATTTCTTCATTGAAATGACATGGAACCACACATTTATGGATGGCAGGGGGGCTGTGTAAGAGTATATAGATGAGAACAACTACCAAGACAGTTTATGATGGTTTCAAAATGTTTTGACATATACCAATGACACAAAAAAAACACGCGTTAACATGAGGGGGCAAGTGTTTCAAACTAAAGAGAAGTACTAATGAAATATACAAAATTAAATGATTAAATATCAGTCGAGGCAGTGGTGAGGTTAGATAGAAAGGATGGAGGAGAGAGCTCCCTCTTTAGCAAGTAAGTGAAGCATAAGCAAGTAAGTGATGTATGTGCTGTGTGTTGTTGAAGAACACCACACAGCACAAACGTAAATGTCAAAAAAACAAGGGACATGTACAATTCCCACACTTGATCAGCAGTTATACTCTAACTAGTCTACACTAGTCTTTTCAAAGTGCAGGTTCAATCAAGCTTTGAAGAGATTCACAGTTGGGCTGGCTTTGATTTTTACAGGCAGTGGGTTCCAGTGGGGTAAGTAGGGACAAAAAGCGGAAGCGAGAGGTGGCACATTGAGCCGGTGGGACAGTGAAGTTAAGTGCAGAGGAGGATCGGAGGGAACAAGATAGTGAGTAATATGAGATACAATCAGACAGGTACTGAGGAGAGAGCCCATTGGTAGCTTTGTAGACTAGGCAAATGAACATAAAAAGTGAGCAGTTGTACATGGAGAGCCAACCAGCATGTCGGTAGGTAGAAGTGGGGGAGGATCTGGGTAGGTTGTGTATAGTGCAGGTTTTCAAATTATTTATTTTTTACATTTGTATAGCGCACAGGCAGCCCTGGGGCATCGCTACAGGAGTAGGCTTCAGCAGTAGTCCAATTTGCTCAGCACAAGTGTGGGGATTAAAGTTTTTGTAGTGTGGTTAATTCGAGCGGCAGTGGTAGGGTAGTGATTAAGTGTTCCAGTCGTAGGTTGCTATCAAAGAGGTTCAGGTTGGAAGCAGAGAAGGAGAAATGGCACTGGAAGCTACAAGAAAGAGGACCTCCCATTTTGAAGAGTACTGAATGAGGTAGCAGAGAGCCATCCAGTGATGAATTGCAGTGAGACAGTACGTGATCTGCTCCGAAAAAATGGCCGGGGTGAAGGAGGAAAAAGGAGAATTTTTTTGCATGTCATCAGCAAAAAGGTGATCGTGAAAGCCAAAGGATGAGATAGGTCTTCTTAGGGCAAACGGGTCAAGAGCAGAGGTTCAAAGGGTGATTCTTGGGGGCGCAGGCAAGGAGATGAGTGGGGTCCGAGGTCTTTGAGTACCAAGAGATTTTAAAGGATCGACCTTCAAGGTTGGGGCAATCCAGGCAAGAGCAGATTTGCAAAACCCAAGGTCCCGGAGAGTAAAGAGTAAAGTGGAATGACCAACAGCATCAAGCACAGAAAGATCCAAAAGGGTGAGTATAGAATGTCCAAAAGGATGAGCATTAGAGAGAAAGTTGGAGACATGCATGAGTGCAGTCTCAGTGGAGTGTTTACTACAAAAGCCACATTGCAGTGGATGTCCAACGGCATTATCCTCAAGGTACTTAGTGATACAGTCCAAGATCGCCTGCTCAAGGACTTTTGAATAATGAGGTAAGAGAGAAACTGGGCGATAGTTTGCTGCAACATTTGGGTCAGCAGAGGGTTTCCTCATTAGGCATAAGACAGTTGAAGATTAGGAGGAGGCAGGGAAGAGCCCAGCAGAGAGAGGTTAAAGAGAGCTCAGATAGATATTTGGCCATTTGGGAAGCAGAAGGATCGATAGGAGCGCAAGGCGGTTTGGCATTACAAACGATGGATGCTAATTCAATAGCAGGGATAGGGGAGTAGTTGAGTGTCAAAGGGTTAGCAGGGAGAAGCATTGGACAGTAAAAGGGTTGGGGAGGGAGAGAAAGGATGGCAATGAGTGGCATGAATTTTAAGGATTTTGGAGGAAACATAGTGAGCAAAGTTCTTAATAGAAAGGGAGAAAGCTGTGAATATTGGATTGGGAGGTGTGAGAAAAGATTGGAGGGTGGATGGAAGTCTGCAGGTGTGATTGCGAATGGAGGACATTAGGTTTGTGAGGTACGAAGATTTGTCAGAGTCCAGTGATGGAATTCGTGTAAGCTAGGAGTAGTGCAGGTGTCCATAATTTGCACCAGTGTCGTAGTTCAAGGTGCATTTTTGTTTTGAAAGTCTGAATTTCACACGTGATCCAAGACTGATGACGGGAAGGTGTGATTGTGCGAGCAGGATAGTGTGGGCAAATTGAGTCATAGGTGCATAGTGTAAGTCCTTGAAAGCACTGTCAATGGAAGAGGTAGGGGAAAGGGGCAGGAGACAGGTTCTCACATCATCAAGATAAGGGGTAAGAGTCCAGTCTGAATGCCCTCTTACCCATTGAAGAGGGAAGATGAGGAGTAAAAGGTGCAGGGACTGATATGTTAAAGTGAACAATGGGGTGATCAGAGGGAGGGGTTTAATGGAGAGATTGGAGGAGGAAAGAATCAGAAATACAAGAGCTCCAGCCAGAGTGGGCAGGGTGGTCGTTTGTGGGAGTAGAGGGAGTGTTCGGATAGGAGGGATTGAAGTTCGAAACAGGTGGTTGCAGAAGGCTTGGGAAGGTTAAAGTCCCCCAGCATGACAATGGGGATGTCGGTTGCAAGTGACTCAAGGAGAAAGGTCAGATCAGGGAAGAAGGAGCTGAGAGGACCAGGGGGTCGATAGAGAGTCAGAGAGGAGTAGGAGGGATGTGTTGAGTAGAGGCATATTCCACAGAGGAAGAATTGATGTCAGAGAGGGATAAAGGACCAGTGGTGTTCCCAGAATGTGTGCAGAGTGGCCAATATCGTTGCTTTGCATATATCCTCAAGGGGAACATACCTATGTTAGGCTGCGGAAGCCAGATTTACTATGCTTGCCCTTTGGAGGCATGAACTTCCACAGCATGAAACATTAAAAAATGAATGATACAATCCTAGGAGGTATAGAAACCCTCAGACCAGGAGAAGAGCCACGACAGGTAAGAAACAAATGATCTGACGATCTGTCATATTTTGTAGCCTCAAAAACAACAAAAAACATAAGTGCCCTGGAGAAAACCTGGTTATGTAATATTCTTTCAGTTTCAAATCGAGGTTAAAGAGAAAAGTGTCAATGTAATCTCTAGATTAATATTTAAGATGGAGACCATTTTGGGTAAGAAGGAGGGATGCATATGCAAAGTCACTTTGCTTCAGGTGTAGTTCTAAAAAGAGTTCAGAAGAGCGACCAAAACTCCCTGAAATGTGGTGTGAAGGAGACTGCTACAAAAAACTATCTTCTAGGAGACTAGACATACATACGCAGAAATAATTGGTTCAGACACCTTATGCAAGATAGTCAACAAGGCAACATTCAAATCCCAGGTGGAGGAGCCTTAATGCCGGGTACCAATTCAGAAGCTTGATGAAGTCTCTTAACTATAGGGTTTGATGGGAAAACCATCATCCCACATTGAGGTTCGGGGGGTGGGGGGGATTGGGCTGAACTGACAAGTAGGACTTGCAAGAACATAACTTAATATCTGAATGCGCTAGGTGTGTCCTGAATGATAGGATATTCTTCAGAGAAACCTTCTGAGAATGTATAATGTATATCCCTGCTAGACAACTAGTGGCATAACCTGGTTCATTTGCTGGTGTACTGAAATAGACCTCTTTTTGTCTGACTCTCTAACGTTCAGCATGCTTTTCAAAAGACCAAAGGATCCAAACATCAAGTCCCCAAGTTCCAGAACACTAACAAAGACTGGGGGGACGAATAGAATAGTGAGACCACCTCACTTTGACAAGAGGCTCCCCGAAAGCAGGAATGCTTGATCTGGATCCAATGTCATATGTAAAAGGTTAGAGAACACCATCCTATTGGGCCAATTTGGGGCTATCGGAAAAGATAGATGTTTTACACGGCACTGCACCAATAATGCACCCCTTTGTGCAGCATAGGAAGTGGTATCCCATATATGAATTGCCCATACCAAGCAAAGAAAAGCATCTCCCAGGGAGTAGGTTCCCGGGCTGCTCCAGGACACAGAGCAGAAACAGGTCATTGACTTAAGTGGCAAACCGATACATGTACCGAACTTGGCAGGAGCCTCTTGAATGAGGTTTGTTCCCTGTAGCTTGGCCCATATGCTAACTTGCAAGCCTAGACGCATGCCTCTGAATGCCATGTCACCATGACCAGCTGCAACTTGCAGCATGTCATGTGCAACCAATTTAAGCCTTGCCAAAAACGATTTTCTTCTCTCTGGTGGGGGATGTCCCTGCAACTTAGGCTCAATCCTTCCAGAACAAAATGTAGGCTGACAATATGAGTTAGTATTAGCCTGTCTTGGGTGATGCAGGTGGCTGGCATAGCCTTAGCCCTACCCTACAGCTGTACCGTAACTATGCAGCCTTGCCTGAGGGATTGAGCAATGTCTGTTCTGATAAGGACAAAAAGAATGATGCCGTACTTAGGTCAATGTAGCAGATAGCAACACTGACTGAGGGTTTAGCATTGGAGGTCAAGAGTTTTTCTTCAGGTACCAACCCAAACTTTGCAATCTAGTGTCTTTTTGGTGCCATTCACCTGTTGAGGAGCCTCTCAAATCCCTTTTTCATCTTTCAGAAATGTAGGTTGGATGGAAAGTGGAACACCCCGTTTGTCCCGTGTTGAGTTGCGTACTGCCAACAATACCCAATCTCTCCCAGAGGGATGCAAGGGAACCGTAGATCAAAGAACTCCATTGCAGCCAAAATCATCTCCCGATGGAAGGTACAGGCGCGGGGAAATCATCCTCGCTCTCATCCCAGGCTCCGATCTCTGAGTCTGCGCCAGAGGCGATGTCCAAATCAAGGGCCTGGGGGTGACTAGGCAAAGGTCTGATTGTCGGAATAGAGTCTTGCCTTGAGTGTGGGTTTAGGGACCTTGGTAAGTAGTGATGATGGTGGGGGAAGAAGTAGAGGAAGGGGAAGAGCTAGGGTTACCATAAAGACGTCCCTCGCTATATCTATAAAGTTGTTTTACATCAGCCGAGAGCATGATGCACTTGTGGGGTCTTCCCATACAAGTGGGTGTGTCACGGGGGGATTTTGTGCCCTGTAACATGGAATGGGATTGTTCTGCCAAACACCTAAAAGAAGCCTTTCGGCTCTTTAATCTGACCAAGTGCACTACTGGTCACTGCTGACAAACAGGAAGAGGCCTTGCTTTTCCAGATGGTTAAAGGTCATTTTCATGGGTCCTCAAGACAAGATCCCGTGCTGGGCATTCTCTCGGTCTCCTGATCGGTGTTAGGCCCTATGGGCATGTGAAGTTTAGAAATAGTAAAAATTCCCTTGTGGCACAGGAAAGGGTGCAAGGACCACTGTTTACCCATCCAATGACAGAGCGGCATATTGGGAACCAGACGCCCCTGGCCCAGATGCCTGGAGAAATGAAGCTCTACTCACTTCTGTTCAAAGCCATTCCATCTCTGTGCAGCACACAAATCTCTGCCAGAAAGAGCCCAGATGTGGCCCATGCGTGGGAAACCAGGACACAAGCTATGTGGGTCAGCAGCAGAAAATGTCTGCGACAATGCACAACGCCCAAAACATTTCTCAATGGTGTGATGGCTATACATTAAGTGAGACTGTGGGAGCGGTCAGGGGGTCTTTGGGGACTGGGAGAAGCCACTGTTTGTGATGTGACCCCTGTTGGTGGTATTTTGGGGACCCTCATGGTCCACCCGGCCTCCACAGTACAGCCACTCAACTTAAACCCTACCGTCTTACAGAATGGAGCCCCACAACGCACCCTCTAGCTAAGCCATAACGTTTTAGAGGACCAAAAGAGAAATTACACATGCATGGCACCAGGGTAACCACCACAAGGGAGCTTCAGTGGGTAGCGGATGCCAGAGGCCAGAAGAACCTGTAACAAAAGTGTGAGGTTGTTTGTACAACAGACACTACAAAGGTAGCAAGTCTCACACATTGAATACAGAGTATTATCTGTGTCAATGCTGTTGCACCGCCACCTTATAGCAGCAGACAGTAACATGGCTCACAGGAGAGGATCCACTCAACAAAATGGGAACTCCACCCTTACTTAGGAAGACCGTTAGGGGGCAGATTAGAACCCACCACTCTCAGAATTACCCACAGGGTTAAAGTGAAAACCTGGGCTAAATCCATGTATGGCAACGATCGATACTGACAACAGACCACCATGGGGGAACACCCAGAAAAGCTCCAGAAAGCCAATAGAGCATCAATTCACAGGGATAGGAGAACAGTGGATGAAGAGCGAGAAAAAACAAAAAAGGGGTGGGGGTTTAAATCCCAGACAAGAAAGCCAAGAGGGGCCCATTGCTCTTAATCATAAGAGGGGAGAAAGTGAATATCCTCACCTGCATAAAAACAAAAGGGGATACACAACTATTACAGCCTTCCTCTCTATAGAGACTGACCTGATGAAAACAGGAAAAGGTCAGACCATTGCAGCAACTGACAGGGGAGAGATCTGTATACAGGAGGCAGTGAGAGAGAAGCAGGGCCACCCAATGTAAACCAAATTGTCCACCCGACCTTTAAAGTCTTTTCCTCAGTAGAGCCAAGGGTTGTCAGAGGAAGGACGTGGCCTCAGCCAAATCCCAATGGAACTCTGTCCCTGAGTCACAGCTGCAGCCCATCGCTGGCAGAACCAGCCCTTAACAGGGGTTAAGACACTATGTAAAGACCCGCAGCCTAGCTCATTTGGTGAGGAGCTGGAGATAGGAGTTGGCAATACTTTAGAGGGGGAGGAGCAGGCGAGTGAGCATGGAATTATAGCCCCGAGGGAGTTTATGGAGGAGTTGGAGGGAATGCGTGTGCCGAGGTTGGTAAGTTTACGAATGAGTTTAGTAGTGAGCTATTGGGAGGATTAAAGGGCAATTGTTAGAGGTGGTTGACAAAGTTTAAGTGGAATATTGAGAGTTGTTGAAGGAGGTTGGTAAAGTTAAGATGGATGGTGGAAAGCTGTTGGAAGCGGTAGGGGATGTTAAGGAGGAGCTGGGAGTGTTGTTGGCCAAGGTTGGAAATATTAAGGTGGCGGTGGAAAGGGTGTTGGGAGGAGTCTGTTGAGAGGCAGGAAGAAGGTGGTGGTAGTGGAACATCTGAAGATAGTGGGTGACGCCAAGGAAGGAGGCAGAGCTAGGTGGATCTGGATGAACCAGATCTGCAGGTGGAAGGAGGTGAAGTGAAAGAAGGAAACAGACTTGAGAAGGCGGTGGTTGAAGTGTTCAACAAGTTGTCGGCACAGCATCAGGAGGGACAGGTAGAGGAAGCAAAATAAGGAAGTGGAGTTGAGAAGATGGTTAGAGTGTTTGCCTAGAAAGCATTTAAGCAAGTCCAGGAGGGTGAAGACCGTGGAGATATCTGAGGAGGAAGCCGATTGACAGAAGGTAGGGTAAAGAAAGAGATGAAGACCAGAGAAGTTGAGCAAACAAGGTTGAGTTAGGGGTGAGTCCCTAATTATAAGGGGATGAACCAATGGTGGTAAGAGGTACAAGCTGGTGGTATGCCAGCAAGGAGGGCAAGACCGTAGTAGTAACTAGGGCCCAGTTATGAAGAGGAAACTTTGATTTGGGCCTGCTAGCTACCCCCACTGCTCTCTGCTGAATCGGAAACCTCTCCTTCAAGACCGCCAAGGATCATTCCACTCAAGGAAAGATTATTGATGGGGCAGAGTCATGCCCAACCCAGTAGACCCTAGACATCAAGCACACGCACCATTATCCTGTATGGGAACTGTTCTCCCAGAGAGTCTACAACAGCAGGAGGTTGCTCAAGTACCTCCCACACCTACCCCTATTAACAAGGGTTAGACAGGAGGCCAAGGACTTATTAGTGGCACGCCACTTGATCAATCCCCATTGTATTTAGACTAACCAACTGAAAGTTAAGTTGAGCACCACTATGTAAGCCTGTGGGTCATGGAACGATACTTTTGATCCAGAACAGTTCATTATTTCGGTCATATAATCTAACTTTTCCTTAATAAACATTTAAAACAGAACCCTGATGTGCATCTAGTCTGTGATCCCCAGGGATATGTTTCATAAACATATTGGTCAAAGAACCGATATTGTCCATATGCCCAGTACATGGAACAGTGATATAACCTATATTGCTGATTAGTTCCATTGAGGTTACAATGTTTAACATGAAATTCATTATTTCCGATGCAGCAAAGGCCTCCAACATAAACCTAGAATGATGGGGTGAAAACCTAAAACCCACAATTCCCCTAACCTGATTAATCAACCTAAAAACATAAACCTGGACATGGGACATCAGACGTAGACACACATACTAACCTTGCATACCTGCATCCTATCTAATAACGCAGTGTAGTAGCTTAAATCTCTTCGACCTATAGATTTAACGAACAATGGTGTCCCTTTTGCTTGCACCGGCCGGGCCCTGCTTGGTGCAGCTTTACCCCCAGACATAAAGGCACCATCCCTGTTCAGTGTTAGTCAAGGTGGTACTGCACATACGCCTGGTTAAAGTTCCAGGAAGATCCCAAAACGTCAGATAATGGACTGATACCATAAAAATGTATGTCTAGGATTTAAGGATGATGTTCCTTAAGTGGGACTGGCACCAAAGTACTGCTATTCAAGTCTGCGTTTGTTTGCCAGAGTTCCGCTCAGCTCCTTTGTTTCATGCAGCACAGGGCGCAGATTCTAGATGACTGTGTTCTCAGCCTCTACTGTGCAGAGAACGCCATCTGCCTCGGCGTAGTTCCTTCTGAGATAGGAAGCACATTGTGCGTGTGACACATCTGTGTGGAAGACAGGCCAAAGGGAGCAACGGCCATTGGCTGGTCACTCTGAGCTCCATTATATCATTTGGCAAGAGGTGCAGAATAAGAGCGGAGCTCGCAACCGCTCCCCCGTCCATCCCTGGAAGCCGTCAGAGTCCACCCTGAAGCAGGGTCATTCTCAACCAGCAGTGTTACACCCTGAATGCCCGGTAACCCATGGCACACTGCGAAAGAGGAATACTGGCAGAATGCGCAAGAGTTTGCGGTGAGACATGTCACTCTACTAGGCTGTAGGGAGTATGGCTTCTTGCACTCAAAGCCCAGTTTGAATTTCACACCCAGCACACTGTGCCTGCTGAGCAGTACCCTGGAACCCACATCTGCTCTCAAATGTATATACTGGGCAGTTAGGGCCTAAACATTGTTGCAGTGTCACTGGGCACTATATTATGCAGGGGGGTGTGAGGAGCCTTGTTGGGCTGACTCCAACTCTGACATCCTGACTCAATATTTTAATAGACGAGGCAGATCATAGGACTAGGGCGCATTCAAAGGGGTCAATTGTCTGTGCCCCTTCACTTCCGTTTGTCTTTTTCACTTGTGCAGCTGGAATTTGGGAAGGTGTGAACGCTATGGCAGCAATGGTCCCTATATTGAATTGGGGTTGTTTTACCATGACGGAAATGTCTGCCAGGGAAATTACCGCATGAGGAATGCACGATATACATACATCTTCTGAAAGGTCCCTTGTATTTCCTGTGGGTACTTTGCAGCTCGTTGCCAAAGTAATAACTAAAGAAGATAGGTGGTAGCCCAGGAACAGACCAGCCATGAACCTCTTAGAAAAATGTTCAGGTAGCTTATGTAGACACTCATTAGCCTGTCAGTCACATGCTTACATCAACATTATAACAGCATTCAAATATGGCCACCAGGACAGGGCAACCTTCAGGTAGGCACTGCATCCTATGGCGTCTTACCAAGACCACACGTTCTGGAAGCATGTGAATAAAACACTCCACAATCACTAGTACCCGGGGGAATGAATACACCATGACACCTGTGGACAAAAACTGCACACTCACTGGTACCAATGATCATAAACACACCGCATTACCTCGTTCACCAGTGAAACACACGCTCTGCCCTCAAGGGTATTCCATATAATGAAGAAAATGCACTTACTGGTACACAGGGAACAAATACTTTGAACAACCTGTACAAAGTGGAACAAACAAAGCACACTTACTGGCACCCTGTGAAACAGTGTCAGTCACAATTTGCAATACTGATTCCCCTACACGTTTAACATGGGCATTTGCTATTCGCTGCGCTGCAGTAGCCAGTCAAGGTGTATATGTGAGAGTAGGTACGGGGATAGAACAAGAAGGGGGCAGAAATCGTGTGGCCCTCCCTGGCACCTTCACATCCAGGTTTGTGATGGGTGCCATGGTTTACTTCGAGGCTGGGGACAGAGGCAGTCAGTCTGGCCATACAGTAATAGCCTCTTAAGCAGGGAGATCAGGGCAAGCAGGGAGCGCTCATCGGTAGTGAGTGTTTTTCGTTCAACCCCCAACTAATCGAAATTTGTTTGCTTGATTTTCTTTACTGTGTTGTACCCCCAAAACGTAGATGGTGAGTGGAGTCATGCAATATTAGTTAGGGTTGGTGGGGCATGGGGGGGATAAGGAGACGGGAGGTCTTCACTGAAAAAGAAAAAAACACACCCATAGAGATGCGCTGATCTTACTTGAATTGTCTGCAGCATTTAATACCAGACCATGAGGCCCTTCTCGATAGCTTTGCCACTGTGCGGGTTTCGAATTTTCCTAACAGAGTGCAACAGGTTAGGCTTTGTCGGCACTTGTCAGAGGCGACTCCGGTCCCCTATGGGGTCCCCCGAGGGCTAGGCTGCTCAATAATGATTGCACGTGACCCTTGGCAGGGTTGATAGAGCAGTTCTGGAGTTTCAGATGTTGCAGGCAACAAGGTTGCTCAACAATCTGGACCCAGCAGCAGGAGATGGGGTGAGCGTGGCTGGCTGGCAGGCAGGCTGGGGGATCTGCCTAAATGCAGGCAAGACAGAGATCCTACTCACAGGCCTTCGGGTTATGCCATCTACCCTAGCCAAGTGACCCTAAGTCCTGCACCCCTTCCTGTGGAGCTTGCCACTTGAGTGCCCTTTCACTTGAGCCCGGGACCAATGCTGTCTTGAAGAGTGTTCATTCTCATCTTAGCCATATTTGTAATCTTCGCCCCATGCTCAGGCCAGGACATTGTGCTTCGCTTGTGCAGCTATGGCTCTTTCATAGCTCTCCTGCGGCAATAGTGTTTACAACAACCCATGCTGCACTATTGCCATGAATAGTTAGCCACCCTGGCATCACTAACGCACATATGGTACAGAAATATGCTTGCTGGGAAAATCGGTAGACTAGATCAACTACAAATGCTTTTTTATGTTGGGAAATGGCAACCCTGCACACCAGGCACCTGTGGGGCTCTCATACCCTTTCACAACATCACAACATCCATGCATTTCCACGCTGAAGGTTTGTATTACAGATGTGGTCTACAAGGGGAATACAGTCTTGTGGGTAACTGTGGATGTTAACCAAAATGTGATTCCTCTACTCATGTTCCCAACCACAAAACAAATAAGTCTATTGCGCTGAACTTCTTCCGTCTTCATGGATTAGAAACAGCGATTGTCTCTTTTAGTGCATCACATTTTGGTACCCCAGAAGAAGAGGATCTCCATTATTCATCGCTATATAAGTCCCTGGATTACCAAGCTCATTTGTAACTTTAAAAACGTTACATCAGAAAGGTTCTCTTCTTATCTGGTGTCAAACCTAAAACCCCTGTCCAGCTTGTCTCAGTCTTCCCAGTTGGTGGACCACCTTACCACTCCTCTAAAACAAGCCACCACTGACCTGGCCCCACTGAAACAAAAAACTATTAGGCCTGAGGTGCACCATAACACCTGGTTTTCCAACAAGATCACCTCCGCTAGGCAGGAAAAAAGGGCCTTTCAAAGGGCCTGCAGGAAAATCCCAAACCCAGACTCATTACTGCAGTATAAACTGGCACCCATGAAATATAAGATGGAAATAATTCACCTAAATCCACTAAATACAACAACCGGATCAATAATGCCTGATCCAATGTTAGTGAACTCTTTAAAGTTCTAAAGGACTTTCAGGATCCACCTACTCCTAATACCATTACTAAGGATGCCACTTGGTGTCAGTCTATTCATGACGGCTTCCTGGCTAAAATTGTGACTCACAGAGAGACCATTAACAACCTTGTTCTCAAACAAGACGATACCTGTCCACAGGATCCCCCCCCAGATATTAGCAATGTACCTTGCTTTCACTTTCTCACTACACTGTTGAGCAAGTCACTAAGATCATTCAGGAACTTAAACCCACTCCCTGTCCAGCAGACACATGCCCTGTGGATGTCTTTAAGGACTCTATTGAAGTACTGGAACCCTGAATGCCCAGGCTTATTAACCTCTCCTTCGATGAA
This sequence comes from Ambystoma mexicanum, assembly GCF_040938575.1. Classification (NCBI taxonomy): domain Eukaryota; kingdom Metazoa; phylum Chordata; class Amphibia; order Caudata; family Ambystomatidae; genus Ambystoma; species Ambystoma mexicanum. The sequence continues at coordinate 1,411,717,588 of NC_090934.1, read as the reverse complement.
GGTATTGTACCCTCCTCCCTCAGGGAAGCATGGATCACGACATTACTGAAGAAACCCGACCTTGATCCCCTGGTCCCAGACAATTATCGTTCTATCACAAATGTGCCTTTTATCCTTAGAATCATGGATAATATAGCATATCGCCAGCTGCAAACACACATTGAAGATCATGGGATCCTAGGTACACGGAAACCGCCATGCTGACCTTAAATCCGTCTTGGCTGGCATAGTGGATATGGGTCATCACGCCCTGCTGATGCTTCTGGACCTCTCGGTGGCCTTAGCTTTGGTCGATCATTCGCTTCTGGTGATACGCTTGAGGGAGGTCACCAACTGTTCCCCTCTGGCCTCTCAATGGATTTAATTCTTCCTCGGGCCCCGCTCTGCCAGTGTGGCTTTTGGGGAAATGAACTCAGACCCCATATTTCAAACTTGTGGAGTCCCACAGGGGTCATGCCTCTCCCCAACATTGTTTAACATATATATATGCGCCCGCTGCTTGATAAACTGAATGCACTGGGGGCTCGGTACACTAACTACGACGATGATACCCAGGTCGTTCTCCAGCTGAGCGGGAATTATGTTCAGGATTCAGCGGCTATTAGTTCCATACATAAAACCAGCCAGGATTGGATGGCTACCAACTCACTCGCCCTCAATTGTAAAAAGACTGAGCTAATTGTGGCCTCTAAAATTCACCTGGCCAGATTGGATTCAGCCTATGCCAACTTTACAATTGCTTCGAACATCATCCCCGTTGTTAAGAAGGTGAAAACTCTGGGAGTCGTCCTGGATGAGGAACTCTATATGCGTCCCTATGTGGCCTTCATACGCTCCTTCTGTAGCCTGATCACCAAACAAATTAATTATATTAGTCCCTTTCTCTCATTTAACAACTGTGCCCTGTTCGCCACTGCTTTAATCAACTCTAGGTTAGACTATTGTAATAGTTTCCTAGGTGGCACGCTGCAAGCTAATAGCCACTCCCAACAGGTCGCACAAAACAATGCAGTCCATGCTATACAGGGTCTTCCAAAATGGGCACATATCTCTGAGGTCAGAAGGTCCCTTCACTGGTTACCCGTGAGGCAGAGGATCTCCCACAAGATACTGACCTTATCCTTTGCTGTGTCCTAGGTATCTTGTTGACAGACTAAAAGCTAAAGTTGGAGGAAGTGGGCCGAAGAGTGAGAGAAACCAGGGTCTAGGACGCACATCGAGAAGTGAGGATCTTCCTTATGGCAGTACTTGGCAGGTTAGTGAACCAAGTCTGCCCCCGCAGCAAATCTGGGGAATACGGGTCTGGGACCCACAAGCAAGGAGAAAGAAAGAAACCTGAATCTTCTTTCTCATAGCAGCACTTGGCAGGAGAGTGGACCAATTGAGCCGTGACTGGGGAAGCCTGGTTCTGAGACCCTAACCTTTATGTGAACTGCGCTGCGGAGCAGCTTAAAAATGAAGCAAGGAGACCAGGGGAAAGGAGTCATTCACCCTGAGCAAGTCAATAGACTGAGACATTCAAGATACCAGGAGAAGGGAGTCATTCTCCTGCTAGTAGGACGTTGAGTATAGAAGGCAAGGAGCCTGGGAAGGAAGTCATTCCCCAGGCTGGTGACGAACTGCAGCCAAGAGAAGGCACTCATTCTCTTGGCTACTTCAACCAGAAAAAGGGATTCATCTCCCCCCCTGGTTTGTGTGACAAACTTTCTGATGTAGAGTGTTACAAGATTGGCAATACTTTTGCCTTTGAAATACACGATCCTCAGGAAGGGAGCCATTTCCCCTGGTAAGCAACTTGTAAGGCAAATCACGACCATAACTGATACCCAGTCCAGGAGAAGGGAGTCATTCGCCTGGACCAAGAAGACTGACAAAACATTCCAGTTTAGTTATAAGTATAAGGGAGAGACTTAAAGATGCTGGCACACAACGGTGGAAGTTACAAGGACATTCTGACAGACCCATTAGCATTTTAGTTAAGGCAGGGAAACCCCTCAGAGATGGGGAAAGTTAGATTTCCCCTTTATTGTCTTGGTGAAGACAAGTCTATAGCAATTTCTATGCCACCTGTGTGTCAGTCTCCTCCTTCGCACCCTTACGACAGAAATTAACATTTTTGCTGGTGGCCATGGCATGCCTGTGTATACATCGACTGTTTGGGCCCGTCTGACATCACAAAAAACTGTTGTCAATGCTCCGTCTACTATTGGTATTAGTGCTGCTGCGATTGATGGGACATGATTACCAAATATATAAACCTCTTGGTAGAAAGTAAAAGAAAAAGCACCCTTCTACTTGTCACCTGTGGTGAACCCCCAGAACAAGAAGACTACATGGTGTAATGTTTCAAAAGTTTTATTTAAATAAAAACCCAAAACGCCCAACTAACCCTTCTGCTATGAGGGAAGTTCTCTACCTAACAAAAGTAAAACTAAGGGTGAATGTCAAGCCAAATAAAAAATCTTCTGTCCAGATCTTAAGCAACTAACTGGCCCGACCACTTTAGAAAAATACCTAACTGAAAAGGAAGGGGGGCTTATACAGCAGACTCAGTATGGACTTCTGCCTGGCCTACGTATAGTTGACTTGTTCTCAGTCTTAAAGTTCTTTCAGATTGTCTTCACAGCTTTAGTATCAAATCCTTTTGGAAAATTAAAAATTATCGTCTGTACGAGTTTCCCTCTACCTTTGTTAAGGAAACAGTTTCGTATATGTTCCAATTCCTCCAGGATGACTTTAAAATACACTTCTTTCTTTCCCACCTTTGTAAAGTTGGGACTTCTCAAATGCCTTGTAGTTATGTGTTAAATGTCTTATTTCGAAGCCCAAAATCTAGATTAGGGCTCCTGCCCTGTCTGATGATATTGCTTCCTGTGATCTCGTGCACTTTGCTGTCTGTATTACAAAGTATTCAACTTCCCTTCACTCTATTTCAACATATGATCCATGTCTGTGCATCTTTTATGATCTAGGCAGGTATTTCAGCTTTGATTTACAGGATCTTTATCTTTTCCACTCACATTTAGTTGGGCTGTGTGACTGGCTCATTCTCTTAACTTCTCATCCTTTCGTGGCTATTCCAGCCTGAATACATTTACATTTGCTTTGTGTTTCGTACCTGCATAGGTTTCAGTACAACTCGAAACCCGCAGTCATGGCACGCTCGCCTGCACACATCCGCAGAGTCTCTTTCCCCGTCTGTACCTAGCGTGGAGGGAAAGGCGCTTGTCAGCAGGTTCTCGGGCTCCTCTCTTTCATTCTCTTCTCTTGGGTTTCGCGTAGGTTGCTGGGCAACATGGCCCACCATTGCTCTTCAGTGGTCACGCCACCCAAGAAGACGGTTGTCTTTCCATCATCTCTTCCCCTTGACGGTAGCCTCATTCTTGGTCAAGGTATCCACCTTTCATCCTCCAGCTAGCGGTTTCTCCCTCTGCAAGTCACCACTGGCTGCGCTAATCTGCCCCTCCAGGACATCGATGCTACAGGGGCTCTCCTCTGCTTAGCACTTGCTCTCCTCCCACCGTGGGAGTTCTCGCTCCATTCACAGTCTGTTTTCTTCTTATACACGTTATTATTGAATGAAAATGAAATGTCTGTCTTCCCCGATCATGGTACTCGGGCACGTTTCACCATTACCTGAAGCCAACAAATTTAAAGAAGGATCTTTGGGAATTGTAGTTGTGACAGGGAATGCCACAGTCTTTCCAGCTTCCATACATGCAGAAAAGGTGGTTTGGAATGGGAGTTCCATGCTGGAATGAGAGTCCTGGTCCCCAAGAGGGAAGTAACTGAGTGAGGTCCCACTGGCCCAGACCCCTAGGGAGGGTCTTGCGTAGCAGGCTCACCTCCCTAGTCTCAAAGGTAGTGGCTACCATCTGGGGAAAAGGGATGATTTGCACAGATTCGTCATACACAATAATACATATACGCTGCCCTTCTCCCCCTTACTTGTATTTGTATTTTCTTTTTATTATACAGCGCTTAACGCCTACACACTTCACAAGGTTAGAATGGTACAACAAATGACATTTTTATTTATTTATTGGGTATTTATACCGTGTGTTTCAAAGTGCAAATGTGAGGCATGATCAATGAACAAATCAATTTGGGAGCAGATGCTCCTTCAGGCGTGCTTTGAAGAGGGAAACAAAAGATAGAGCCCTAAAAGAAAGGATAAGGACATTCTAGTGTTTTGGGGAGAGAAGAGAGAAGGAGTGGAAACGAGGAGGCATGGGTGGACGTGGGACAATGAGGAGAAAGACAGAGCGCAAAGGATGCGATGGAGAGTAGAAAGATAAGGGTGTACAAGACAATAATAATACTATCAAATAATAATACAGTCCTAGTGGAGTCAAGTCAAATAAAAAGCCTATACTAAAAAAAATATATTGCCAATCATTACTGCTATGTTACAAAAGAGTGTGGGATAATGTTCACAAGAAAGAAAGAAGTGTCCACAAAACAATAAGTCAGGATGTTATGGCCGTGGTCTCCCTTCCCCACGTTTTTAGCACAGGACGAGGCGGGACTCGAGCACAGAACACTCCTGGGCTTCTCCAGCACAAGCTTACAGTTCCCTTTCTCAGTATCAGGCCTTCTGTGCCCAAGTCACTTTTCATGCAAAATCTCTTGCTTCATAGAGTCCAATACCACAAAACAAAAGTTTCTTCTGTTAACCTTTATGTCGGGTGATTACCCTTCAACTTTGGATCCCCTCAGTTGGACTCCGATCGTTCTCTCAGTCGTCAGCCTCCCACAGCCGAGCTCAGACCATCCAAAGAACTTGCCAATTTAAATAGAAAAAAAAGGTATCAGGCGCCCCTCTCTCGAAAGAACATGGCATGATAACCTGCTATTAACCACTTTGAGAGTTCGCAGCCATCTGCTTTTTGCTCACTGTACCTTTCACAGGTGGGAAATACCCATTTACATATCAGCCTTTGTCCCGCCCACATGGGTAGTCCAGCACCGAAATGCTATGGCAATTCCCTTCTGAACAAGAGTACCAACAGCAACCCCATAGACGTGTTTCAGCCTTGTTGGGCCTCATCAGTGAGGTGAAGCTGTGCCTCTCTGAGCACAGTGAACAGGGAGTCCACGTCTGGTTGCCCCCAGGTAACTTAGGGTGACCAACCTCAACTTCCTTCCAAAAATACAAAAAAAAGGTAGCAGGCGCCCCTCTCGCGAAAGAAAATGGCACGATAACCTGTTCAGTGGTTATTAACTACTTTGAGAGTTTGCAGCCATCTGCTTTTTGCTCAATGTACCTTTCACAGATGGGAAATACGCATTTGCATATCAGTCTTTGTCCCGCCCAAATGGGCAGTCCAGCACCAAAATGCTATTCCAATCCAATTTAAATAGAGAGTTCCGAAGGGTGATCTCGTCTCGCTGGGTCACTGTTAGCCTACGGCAAGCACGGGCTTCATACCATCACAGTCCCTCAGCCGGACGCCAACGCCTGTTTCACAATATCATATAACCTCTGCAATGTGTCAAGGTCTTTCGATTGTACAAGGGATTTGGCTTGACCCTTGTATGACCACATTAACACCTTATACCAGCCTTCCCTATGGCCTCTTGATACTTGTGGTTTCTTTCACTTACAATGTCCAAAACAATCTCTTCAGGAGAGGTGTACCAGCCAGAAATCTTCGACCAAGGGCCCACTTGGCGCCGGACCACTCTATCTCTGGTACCAAGTTTGTTAACAAAAGACCTCTAGTCTTGTCTATTCATCTTCTTAATGTTGCCACTGCAGCCAGCAGCTTAACACAGTCTGGTTGACTATGATGTTCTTCTGACTCACCGGCTGTGCTGAACTCAGTGGCGGTTCCTTTGCCACTGGAGTCAAGAACGGTACCACGATGGCAACCACATCTCCCTGCCCTGGCTATCAGTGCGGCAGGGTGCCATGTACCGTTGACAGCCATTAAACCATTTGCCAGCTGTGATTCCCGGTCTTATGTTGCTTTCATAGGAGGCTTTGCAGGTCTGGGTTAGGGCAACTCCCTCCTTGACGTCCTTTCAGGTCTCGCCGCGTTTCTCCTCCGTTTGAACTGCTGTCCTGGAATGGCTGCATCTTCATGCATTCAGCCTTGCTCTGAGTGTGCTTGTGCTCCGCCCATTATCCCTATGGGGACGGGAAAGGGTAGTTAGGTGTGTGTAGTTGTCAGTAATTGGCTTACTCTGCCTGACCCGTGTGTTGGGACATGCAAGGTAAACAACTAGGGTATTAGTCAGTTGTCGTTCACGTTGTGAGAAAGTGTTTGTGTTGGAAGGGGGGGGGCAGAGTTTCTAAGTATCCTACTGTGCAGGATGGGGAAAAGATGTCATAAGGAACGGGATACTGCGTTTCACCCTTTTTGTGCCACTTCCACTCCCTTAAGACCCCCCCCCCATCCATGTGATCCTCTCACACTGGTCCACCCCCAGGAACTGGATCCAATAGCGATGGCCGTGTCCTGGCCACCTGGATGACACATCCCCGGGGACTAGCGGGTGAGACACCTTGAGGGTTCTCACATCATACAGAAGAAGGAGGGCAGATACAGAGGCCAAGATGGGGATGGTAGAAACTATTAGGTCCAAAGATGCACAAGAGAGTTATGTACAGGACCTAACATAGAAGAGTAGCATCTTCAAAGAGCATCTAAATTCCAGACGGTTTTGAGTATGCTTAAGGGCAAGGGGCAGAGCGTTCCATAACTGGCCTGCTGCAATTGAGAATGCACCCCCCCCCCTAGAAAGGTGGAATTTAGGGACCAAAACTAAGCAGGCACTGCCCGAGCAGAGACCCCGACAGGAAGATAAGGAAAGCGGTATGGTGGAGTGGGGAACTGGGTTAAGGAATATGACTCCAGAATAGGAATTAAAGGAACATATGTGTGGGATGAAGAAAGATGCAGATTGAAATCGCCCACTACTAGAAACAGAGGGGTGACCAGATGGCAGAAGGCAGGAATGAAGTAAATCGAGATCATCACCTAATGAGTATACAGGGCTAGGAGGGCAATTTATCACCAAGAAAGTGAGCAGTGTCGGTGAAGAATAGACAGGATAGCGATAGTCAAAAGATGAAAATATTGGTGAAGGCAAGTTTGGGGAGAGTGAAGCTGTGGGTACAGAAGATAGGACACTAACGCCTCTACCGTGGCCAGGCAGGCCGAGGGGTTGTGGGAGAAGAAAGTGGGAGCATAGGACAGGTGGAGTGGCACTTTTGGAGGGGAAAACCAAGTTTCCTTAAAACAGAAAAAATGCAGATGAAGGCAGGAAAATTATGTCGAGAGCAGCACAGGCTTTGTTGTTGAGCGACCAGGTGTTCCAAAGGCCTACATTGCGAGTGTAAGAGAGGTCAGTGAAAGGAGGATGAATAAGACTGCTGAAGTTGTGAGAGGAGGGTAGCAACCGGAATGCAAGCTTGAGGAGTTGCGAGGGGGCATAAGAGCAATCATTGAGAGGAAAAGAAGGGCAAAGTGTCAGTATTATTGGAAGAGAATGAAGCATGGAGACTCCAGAGTCTACTATGAAAGGAACTTCCACTAATGGTGGGAGGGAGGGATGTACAAGTGGGAGGCCGACCAGTGTAATTGCAGATTGTGTTTGACTGAATAATACACTGAGACAGGAGAGGATAGTGAAGGACATAATGGAGAGAATAGAGGAAAACTGCTACAGCAGCAAACAGCAGCGACTTTGCTCAGACTTAGTTCACTTCCTGTTTGAGGCACTTAAGGCAGTTCACAAAATGGAGGACAAGCTAAATGGGAACAATCCCTACAAAAAAGTTACAATTAAGAGAACCAAAAGAGTTCTTGAATTGGAAATAGGCATAAGATAAAACACTAATAGCGGGCAACACCATATTTTCTTTCTGCTATAAGCATTACGTCCCCTTTAAAATGACACTCACTGTTAACACAAAGCAAACAGGTAGTTCTGAATCTAATCTGGCGCCAGGTTACCTTTGGACTTGAAGGTGTAGAAGGCCACGGCTTCTCCCTTCTGCCAGAAGATCTTCGCCTTCTCAGTGGAAGAGTGCGGTAGAAAGCAAGCACACCCTTTATCCGCCTCAGCCCCTTTCTCCAGGGCTCCAAAAACAAGGCAGTTGAGCACAAACAGGACAATCCTTTCTGCAATCGATTGCACCTTCCAGAAAACAAAAGAAGAATGAAAGTGTGTCTTATCTTTCACTGCCCCTTCACTCCTCCACTCCTCTACCCACATTTTTCAATCTACTCTATTTCGGCAACAGCCATAAAAGTGCACATTACAGTACACATCTCAACAAATGCACAAGGTATAATAAGACTGATGTTAAAAACAAGAACGATAAAACAATTAAGATACATCGTAAAACCAATTAGCTATATTAAAACAATATTATGATACATCCTGGCTGAATGTATGGGTAAAAAGACCCAAGGAGGGTCTATTCGACTGAGGGAAGTGTAAACAATGTAACATAATGTATGACTGCAGAGTTCATATTAAACCATTAAAGTATTTATATTTTAACTGAAAATCTCCAGACCTTATTGGTTTTGCTAAAGTATTTATTTCCTTAGAATTGATGCAAAACCCCAAATAGGACCACTGGCTGAGAGACGTTAGTGTTGGCTAATGATACGGAGGAGCAATGGGCATCTTTGCAACCCACTAAATGCCTTCAAAGAGACATATGGGGGAGACAAAACGTATCTCATACGCACATCGCCTTGGCATTTCCACAGACTCACAGCTAGTCTAGTCTCGGGTCTTTACCCTTAGTGAACCTGAGCCGCTAATGGCCATGTTTGCCCTCCAGTGTTACTGTAATTACCGAAAAATGTGTTCCTTTGCACTGGTCCTACTTGCCTGTCTCCTAGGTTGTAAATCATGCCATAATCTAAACTTGTCTGTACCCTGTTACATTGCGCTATTTATAAGATTGATATCTACACAAAAAGTTTTCAACTTATTGTGGTTTTTTATTTAGTGTTTACAAGTGGTCAGCCGATAAGTGTTTCGACCCCTCCATCAGGAGGAGACGTACAGCACGACAATCAAACTGCTAACCAGCATAACAGCACCACCAGGCTTGCAGAAAGCTTCTGATCCATGATCCAAAGGGCGTGGACCTAATCATTCAAATGTAGCCTTGATAAGAACCCTGAGGGGTCGAATCACTTGTCGGCTGACCACTTGTAAACACTAAATAAAATACACTTCAGTTAAACACTTTGTGTAGATATCAAACAATCTAACAAATAGCACATGGTAACCGGGTACAGGCAAGTTTGCTTCCCAAAAGAGGTGTGGGCAGCACCTCTACTAACCCGTGACCATGCAAATAGACATAAGCAACCAACTTTTAACAATAGCATAAAGCAAACTGAGTGAAGTGCAAGTGGAGTCCAGAACCTAGTGTCTATCGTGTTCATGCCATAACGTTTTGTGATGTGTACTTCCAAGGGTGCCAATAAAGAAAGGTTGTATTAAAAAGAAGAATTAAGGCATTAAAAATAAAATGTCTAACAGCATATACAAATGCAGTGTTATCTGTTTCTTTATAAGCCTTTACAGCTAGAGTGGTGTTACGAATGCTGGGCTTGTTAAATCTTGGTTTTAAATAATGTACATTATCTAATCTATTGTACATGGGGCAAGGCAATAACAAAATGGATGTCTCTCTCTCTGGTATCAATATAGTGCAGGAAAGAATCTGTTAAGGTCGGACCCCACTTGTAGGTACGGGTATCCATGGTTACGGTACCACATCTGAGCTTAATAAATACAGTGTACACGCAGCTTTTTATCTTACATAGTCAAGATATGGTTCATATCCGTGGACTGATGTACAGTCCCAATAAGATATAGGAGAAGAAAAACACAAACCTTTGGTAATGAGATCTTCCACGTCTCTATTACGAACTTCCGCTAGCATGGATGATCTTACCCTGCTGTATATTTGATCCAATATTCGTCTTCACCCATATTAGCGAATAGTGTTTTTACGTGGTTGCACCAAGGCAAGCATCACCCACCCTCTTGCCTCAGCACATCTTGCACAGCTTCCCTGTATGTAGACCAGGATAGTGTACTCCGCAAAGAAACCCAGTAATAAAATAGGCCTGAAAGCAATCTCACGGGCGATGTAACTCAGGTCCAACTTTTCATGTAGAGGGATTGTGGGTGTGCTCTTTTATAAATTCAACATGTTTTTATAAATTAATTCTCTGTGACCTCAAGTGTTTTAGCTGTACAATGCCCCCAGATTCCTGTACCATAGAGTGCGGTTAGGATCTCTCATCATTGTGATTGTAGCTGCACTACACCTACTCAAAATGATGTTCGATTTATCCACCTGCTTGGACCATTTACCCATATCTGTGAGTCTTATGCCCAAGTAATCAAACGTACAAACGTGGTCAATCGAGCTACCTCCAATTTGTAAACTCAAGTCAACACCCTTTCTCGCAGAGGTATATAAATACCATGGTTTTCATTTTAGATTTGTTGACTGTGAAGCCCATGTTATCGCAAAAGGTACCAAAGACTTCCATTTGTCAATGTATCAGTACTGCATCATTGGCAAAGAACACCACAGGGTATTTGTCCCTGCCTAATGAGGGGGCTTCAGTCGCAACGTGAACAGAGCCTGAATAGCACCATTAATATAAAAGGTGAAAAGGAGTCAACACCAGCACGCAACCCTGTCTAACACCCTTTTGAACCTTAAACGGGGCAGTTGTGGCACCAGCCTGTCCTCATTTTACAACAGCCTTATTCTGTGAGCATAAAAAATTGATCGCAAGAAATAAGGGATGCAAGAACCCAAGTCTAATAGAGGTTTCCCATCCTTTCTTGCGTGGTACTTCATCAAATGCTCTCTGGAGAAATGCCATGTATGGGTTAATTTTTCTTAAAGAAAAATGTTTTTCTGGCCCAACAGATATATAGCCTGAATATATGGTCAGTTGTGCTGAACCCCGTCTAGAATCCCAACTTCAAATGACTAATTTGGCTATTATTTGCTGTACAATTTTTTTTGATGTTCTAGAGGCGGCCCTAGAAAAGATCTTTCCTGCAGCGTCTAACACTGAAATTGGGTGAAAGTTGGCTGGATCATGACGCCCCCTTTTCTTGTTTTTTGGGATAATTTCTTTCCTCCACAAATAAGATGGAACTCCCAATATGAGAACATCATTGAATATTTGCAAAAGAAAGAAAGAAGCCCCAGATCAGTGGTTCAGATTTAAAAAGGACAACCGGTAGGTGGTCTGGTCAAGGTGCCTTGTTACTACTCTGAGCAATCAGGGCGTTTTATACTTCGTCTAGAGTAAATAAGAGGTGTTCACTTGTAGGTATAATGGTACAATTAGGCAGGTGGTTATCTAACTAAAATGCCCTCGATTCCCTATATAATAGTTATACCAAAAGTGTTTAGGAATATTGCCATGCACTATCCTGCAGCTCTCAAAAGGACCAGTGGCGAGCCATTTCCAAAACTTTACAGTGGGATTCAATCCGATATCAATGTTAACCCGCTGGTGCCACCGGCGGGTTGTCACGGATCCAGAAACACTGAATCCGCCGCCTAACATCCCAGTGCACCCGGGACTCTATAAGTCCCGGCGGTGCGGGAAGTCAGGCGCAGACTCAGTAACTCCCCATTCCCGCTGAGACCCATAGAACTCCATGGGAGTGGGGGGAACGTAAGCTTACCGGCACCATTGTTTCCGGACCACCACACTACGAGTCTGCCTGTAGGGGCCGTTGCGCCCTGGCAGGTCTGACCCTGCCGAGCGTCCCTGCCCCTGCAGGTAGACTCGCGGTGGGGCGGTCCGGAAACAAGGGTTCTGGTAAGCCTACTGGCAGCCTTGCCGGACCGCCACACTCGGAATGAGACCCAGTATCCTTATCATCAATGGCATTGGTGAGTTCATCCCACTTCTCTTTACAACGTTTGTTCCCGTTTTCAGCGATCACTCACCACCGTATAATTGCTTCTTGCTAAACAAAGGTCAGTAAGACAAGAACTGAAGGGATTAACACAATTTAAAAACACATGCTTCTCCCTTTTGCGATCAAACCATAAACGCTTAATTTTACATTTCTAAAACTTCAATAGGTTTTTGTTCCATTCCTTCAGACTTTTCTATTACTGTATAGAAAGGCTTATATAGGGTTTCTCTATCATAGCTGCTCCCATTCTTTCCAGTCCCCAGACCCCAATTCCCCCACCACCTGTCAGGTTTCACTTGCATTTTCTCTTCCATTTGCTCACAAAGATTCTGCAATGTGTAGGTCAGTGCTAATGTTTGCCCACTCTCTCATCACTCACTGTTTGATCTGTTCAACATGTCATGCTTGGCCTCAGCCAGTTCCTCAACAGAGATTACTCTTCTTCCTGTATGCGCCAGCTTAACATTCTAAACAGTATTCCATCCGGATTCTTTTAGGTACATTTGACCCGGCAAATGGTTTTGCCCTTGGTCACACCCCCTATCCCCGCACCCATGGGCGTGTCAAGATTAATTCAGTTCCCCCTCCCCTTCTATCGTTTCAATCACTCTTCCTTCCATCTTGCCTGGACCCTCCCACAACCATCTTCTATCATGGGTTTCTATGCCGCAATGCCAGTGGGTGGCCCGGGCATCCTCATCTTTACTCTGCACAGTGCCCATCTAGCACATGCGCTCGTGCCTCTTTCGGAGTCCACAACCATTTTGCAGTAGTCGACACCCACATCTATCACTTTACAATAGTTTGTTTTCTGCACTACCGCTATCACTATTGCCTTCTGCCTAGCCACACATGAATGCTTTCTCAATTTATTTCAATGAATAATGGAGCTATGATGCACTCTTTCCTTTCTGATCCTGCTGGCTCGGTTTCTTTTCCTCTAGTTTTGCCATCTTGCTCTTTTTTCATGCGTAGAATCTGTCTTTTATGATCCTGATTAATCCATGAATATTTTTTTCATTTCATAATGTTGTATTTTCCAATTGGTACTAATGCTAATTCAGTTAACTATTTGTAAGCTGCATCCAACCAAACAGCTACCCAACAACATCCTCACGTAAACTACAGTGGTGATGGGCGCAGTGTAATTACTTGTTGACATAACATATAACCACTGAGGGGTTGAAGTAAGAGGAGAAAAAAACACAAACTAAAGCAATATAGAAAACTGAATAAAGGTGAACTGTATGAGTCCATAAGTCATCTATGTGCATGTCAATGGTACGGGGCCCAAATGTAGAGAACTATGCACACACGTCAACGTGAAGAAGAAGAAATTTGCTGACAAGCCTTTGCCACCGTTACTTTGAAAAGGAGTGTCCTGTAGGCAGCGATTTGTGCAATGATATTCGGGGTATTCAGCAAAATTCCCCAGAGATATGTACAAAGCAAATCAATACCCAAAACGTTTACTGTCGCATCAATCAAAGGGGCTGATAAAAAACAAATGTTTGTGTGGTCAGGATGTATCCAATTTTATTCTTGATTGATTCTGGATAAACGTGTGTGGCAAACAAAATGTCCATCAAATCACCCACAGCGTCTGGGTAGTCTTCAGTGTCTCTACACAATCCTTTGTCTTGTCTTCTTTAGCCCAAGATTCCAAAAGACAAGTGCTCCAGGATTCTTGAGTCTTGTTGTACTCCGACTGGTGCAATGCCTGTTGCATTACCCCTCTTCTTGGGCAAGATCTGCTTTACCCCCTCTTGCCGTAGTTCTCTCTTGAGGGTTCATCGAGGCAAAGCTGATTATCCTCTCTTCACCCAAGGGTTCATGATGCTTAACTAAGGCATGACATATAGCTTTCTCTTTTGTCCCAGGGGGGTTCTTCTGGGTAGGATTTCCCCACCCAGGTATTTCTCAAGCTACAGTAATGACACCTGCAGCCAAGGGTTTCTCCAAGAATGTAAACTGTTTAGGTGGTGCTGGTGACTTTGCAGCTTCCCCCGATGTCTGGGCTAGCTACCTCAGCATGCTACTTGCAAGCTTCTTTCTCAAGGCCTGACTCTAGTGAGCTTTTAGTCCCAGGCTCACAGCACGCCATCTACTGTGGCCTTTCTGCTAAGCCTTGCCTGTTCTACAGTGGAGCTGAATTGATTTAGCCACCTCATGTTCTGTATCTTTCTCAACATGTTCCCTATTCATTCTGGCCTCTTTGGGTTCTCACACACTGCTTCTCCTTCCCCTCTCCCGACACCAACGCCATCCCTAACAATCGCACAGTCAGAAGGAGTCTGCCTCTTTCTACAGTTCGTTTTAGTAATAAATGCTCCAATTAATTTTCTAGTTGCTGGTCTGTTTACCCATTAATTGCTGTGTTCATGATTGTGGTTTCTCTAATGGGTCTAGCTGCTCACGAGGTGACTGTCTATCCCTTCTGCTGCATATTGCTTGCTTGAATTACTTTATTCAGGCCGTGCTCGGGTCTGTGCGGTTCAAGCTCCTAAAATGCCTGTTCGCCATTTGGCACTCATGCAGCGGTGTCATGGTGGACAGGGGTGGGCTGGTCCACGGAACGCTGGAAATGTCTGCTGTGCCTCTGCACCATGGGCCTCTTCTGTGGTTACACATTTATATCCAAACGTTCGGGAGAACCCCCAAACACTGTTCTTAAAAGAGTTGGGGCTTGCTCGCACAGGGTAATAGGAGGACATTTTGAAAAACACCTCCAGGGCCACCTTTTGTTCCCAGTCCACCCCTGATGGTGGCCGAGCACATTTACTAGATGCATGTGGAGTGGATGTGTTTAATCTGCCATGTAGGTTTCGTCAGGCTCTATGGTCCACACCAGGGCTTGCACACCTGACATTTGCTCAGAGCAGAGTCCCACCCCATTCTGGGATCTGCGGTTAGGGCCCGGAGACCCCCTGCATATGTTCCCTGTGTGTGATGTGCATCTACCATACTTGTTTGGGAACCGATTTTCTCAGTTTCTTTCCCCGATAACTTAACAGCCCCCACAATATGGCCGTATTGTTAAGCCTCTGCCATTTCTATTGGGATTTATTTCCGCCTGGGTCGCACTGCAGCTCTTTCTTTGCACGGGTGAATATAGGGCATGCACTGAGGTGCCAAGGGAAGACTGGGGGAGACCCATTGCCCAGAATAGTAAGGAAGACTGGAGCTCTTGAAAAGGGTCGGGACACTCACTGTGTCACAGTGTATCACCCTCACCATGGTCGAGAATGATAAGGTTGCCTGGTGGGAATGTGGAAACAGGTATCATTGAGGTTCGGCACACAAAACGAATGCCACCTCACAGATAGGCAAGTCACCATGTCATACGCTGCAACCTCTACTTGGGCAAATTATGGTTTAACCACTTAAATGCCCATGGCGCGTCCTTGCAAATAGTGGGCAAGCATGCACTGCTGCCAATGACCTGAGCAGTCATGTCTTCACAGGATTAACTTTAAACATGGACACATCAAAGTAGAAAGTTCTGCTGTAGCCCTGAAGTGGTTAAGAGATTAAGGCCCTGAATAGTAAGACAAACTCCAGTTCTAATCTATGGTAAAGGACCTGGCAAAAAAAAAACTAGATTCATTTCCACCAGCTGAGCAGGAGTCAGTCTCTGCTTCATTTGTGCACTGTTTCAGTACCTCAGCTGTGCAAGCAGCCACGTCTACCTTACGACAAATCTCCTTTCTCCTCTTCTCCCATTAATGGTGGCACCCGCTGGGATATCCTCTTGGCCTCCTTCCACTCCTCTAAGGCCATCATTAATGTCTACACTAATGGGACCGTCTTGGTCCAAGGCCCTCAGGCCAACCTTCATCTCTTTGATAGACGCTTCCCACGCCTCATCAACTTCCTTTCCTCTCCTGCTGTCCCCCCTCCTCTGTCCTCGGCTTCCTTGCCTCTACGCTCCCTCCCTGCCCCCTCTCATGCTACTTCTTCACCTCCCTCTTCTACACCTCCGCAGGGCGTACCTCTGATCTGTACCCCTCCCCGGAAGTCCTTCAAGGATGGCAACCTTCTCCACATTGCCACTCTTAACACTCGCTCTGCAATCAAGCATTCTTCTGATATCTGTCACCTTCTTGAGGAACTGGACCTTGACGTCCTAGGTCTCACTGAGACCTGGTTCACAGCCAGCTCTGTCACCAGCCTTGACACACTCCTACCTGACGGTTACAAGATCCTCTCTGTGCCCAGGCCCAACCGTGCTGGTGGGGGTGTGGCCCTTATCTTCCCTGAGTGGATTCCTGCCTCTGTCACTCCTACGCAGTCCTACTCCTCTTTTGAATGCCTTGTCTGCCGTCTCTCTCTCTCTCCTAGCCATTCCCTTACCCTGGCTACTGTCTATCGGCCACCTGGTCAAATCTCCTCCTTCCTCTCTGAGTGGGCTGACCTCTCCTCCTCACTCCTGTCCTCTACCACTCAACTCCTCTTGCTTGGTGACTTCAACATCCACTTGGATGCCTCCTGTCCCCCCACGGGACTTTTTCGTGACCTCTGCGACTCTCTCTCACTCTCTATTCTCCCGTCTGGGCCTACTCATTCTGCAGGGCACACTCTTGATGCTCTGATCTCTTCTGACCTTCCCCTCTCTGTCCCTCTCTCCACTCCTCTCTCCTGGAGTGATCACTTTCTCCTATCCTCCCACCTCACCCTCCCTACCCCACAGGCAAAGCCACCCTCACCACTGCCACCCACCTTCTCGGTCTTCCGACCCATGAAGCGCGTGTCAGTTGAGGCTTTCGCAGCCACCTTCTCACCCCCACCTCCCCCCTCGGCTGACTCCCACCCTGATACAGCCCTCTCCATGCTCCACTCTGCTATATCTGATACTCTTGATATCCTTGCCCCTGTCATGAGAATCCGCCTGAAGCCCAAAGCCAAATGTAACTCCTGGTATGACTCGGATCTTGTCACCCTAAAACGCAAGTGCAGGGTGGCAGAGAGGAAATGGCGTGCTTCATGTTCATCCTCTGACAAACTGGCCTGCCGCCTACTCCAAAGGCAATACCGGCTTTCCGTTCTCACCAAGAAGAGAGCCCTTATCCAAGCCCGCATCCCTGCGGCATCTAACAACTCGGCCGAACTATTTAAAATCTGCAAGGAGCTTGCCAACCCTGCTGCAGTCTCTACCTCTCCTGTCCCCTCCCAGGCCCTCTGCACTGCACTGGCCTCTCACTTCATCTCCAAAACTCAGGACATCCTATCCTCACTCTCCTCCTACCACCTCCCTCCCTCCCTGTCCGGCTCTTCCTCGGGCCCTTCTGCAGCCACCCCTCCTCCCTCCTTCTCTGCCTTTCCCCTTTTTTCTGCTGACGAGGTTTCCAGACAAGTCCGATCTATGAAAGTCTCGTCTAAACAGGTTCACCCCTGTTCCTCCAAAACTATCAAGGACCACATTGACTCCCTGGCCCCTGCCCTGGCTGACTTTTGCAACCACTCCTTCGCCTCTGGAGTTTTCCCATCCCCCCTTAAGCACTCCCTTGTGCACCCTCTTCTTAAGAAACCCTCTTCTGACCCCTCCTGCCCGGCTAACTATCGCCCAATCTCCATCACTCCCTTCCTGGGCAAGCTCCTGGAGAAACTGGCCATCTCCCAGCTTAACCTCCATGCTGAATCTGTTGGCAGTCTTCATGACCATCAATCTGGCTTCAGAGCTGCCAGAAGCACGGAAACTGCTCTCCTGAACATCCGTGAGGACCTGCTTTTGAACCTCGACTCCAACACTCCGTGTGTTCTCATTCTGCTCGATCTCTCTTCTGCCTTTGACACTGTCAACCATGCCATCCTGCTCAACCGTCTCCGTGATAACCTGGGTATCACTGGTCAGGCTCTGGCGTGGCTGACCTCTTTCCTCTCCAATCGACCCTCCCAGGTCCAACTCGGGTCCTTCCTCTCTGACATCTTTTTCTCCACCTGTGGTGTCCCCCAGGGATCTAATCTCTCCCCCTGGCTGTTCAACCAGTATCTGGCACTCCTTGCCCACCGCATAGCCGCTCTCTGCCCCAACTTTCAGTGCTATGCGGACGATACCCAGCTCATTTTCAGGCTACCCTCGGCCTCCTCCTCTCCCTCCCTCATCTCTGACTGTCTGTCTGCTATCCAGGAATGGTGTGCCGCCAATGACCTCTGCCTTAATGCCAGTAAGGCTGAGATTCTGCTCATCGGCACACCCACTCCCTCCTTCCCTGCAGCTCTCTGGCCGGCCTCTCTTGGCCCTCTTCCTGCTCCTACCTGCAAGGCAAAAAACCTTGGGGTTATCTTCGACTCCACACTCTCCTTCTCTCCTCATATATCTGACGTCTCTAAGAAGTCACACTACCAGCTGCACCTCCTCAGAGGTATTCTTCCCTTCCTCTCCTTCCCCCAGAAGCTCGCTGTCTCCCGAGCCCTGGTTCTCTCAAAACTGGACTACTGTAACAGCCTTTATCTTAATCTGCCTGCCTCCACACTCCGCCCTCTGCAACTCATCCAGAACAGAACTGCGAGACTTGTCCTTGGCCTCAAGCCCAGGGACCGTATCTCTCCAGGACTGAAATCTCTACACTGGCTCCCAGTGGCTGCGAGGATAAAGTTCAAAACCCTCTGCATTGTCCACAAGGCCTTCTGGGGCCTGGGGCCTAAATACCTTCAACTCTCTCTTCCTAAATATCTTCCTTCCCGAGCCCTTCGCTCATCCGTCTCCAACTCCCTCAGGGTCAGCCGCTTCTCGAAGCAACGAGCTGGGGGTAGATCTCTCTCCGCGGCAGGGGCCTCCCTCTGGAACAGCCTTCCTGCCCCCCTGAAACTTGAGGAGAACCATCTCCGGTTCCGGAAGCACCTCAAAACCTTCCTCTTTGCTTCTGCTTTCTCTCTCCCTCTCCCCTGCTAATTCTTCGCTGAAACTGCACTGAATCTGCAACTGGGCCACTCTCACCGACCTCGGTCCTGGGCCCAGCCACTCTCCACTTGCACTGCGGGACTGTCTCTGTATCCCTACAGCCCCCCCTTCCCAGCACTTGTTCTGCACTTACCTTGCACTTGCCACCAGCTGGCCCTTTTATTTATTTATTCTACTTACCTTGTACTGCACTTCCCCCCTCCCCTTCCCCATGCACCTCTCCCCTCCCCCTCCCCCTGCACTTGCGCGATCTGAATGACACCTGGCCTAGTAGGATCGTTGTCTGTCTTCCCCTTGTTCCCCCGTCCCTGCCTTGTCGCGCCTTGAAACACCTGTGTATAGGCGCGTTACAAATGCCTTATCATATCATATCATGTATTTATTTTATTTATTTGCATTTGTAAGGCACCTAGCTCTGTGGTGCAGGGCCGACATAGCCTGAATGTGGGCCCTAATGGGACACCCAAGTCAAGAATTAAAATGGCAGATCGAATGTGTGGAAAACATCTTACGAATTAAATGAAAAAGGTGATGTTTTAACTTTTTCCAAAAAATCATTAGGAAGTTCAAAGAGCGAAGCTGCAGATTAAGGTTGTTCCAGAGACAAGGGCCTAGGACTGGAAACCACCTAGCACCTATTTTTTCGGTATTATGGTTTTTGGTAAAATGACTGGGTACCGAGACATTGTGTAGTCGGAACATGTAGCAGAAATTGATTAGAAGAACGCAGCAGGCACCCTGCAAAGTGAGGTTTAATTTTTGCACAAATACTTGGGTACCAATCTATGGACACATTTGAAAACCGGGTTCGAAATTTGGAAAGTTACTCATTGGAAGATCAGAAGCCAATGCAGTGAGCGTCTAGCCATGGATATTGAAGAGAATTTTGGAACTTTACAGATGAGCCCAACAGCTGCTTTTTTGTAATTTGCAGACAATGCAACGGGTGGCCCAGTAAAAGACGTTGGCATAATCAAGTCGATGAATTGAAAATGGAGCCTACCACCAGTGATTGAGTTGCAGGTGGAAGAGAAGGCAGTGTCCGCTTTAACATGCAAAGACAATGAAGGGGCGATTTAACAATGCTAAGAAGGGCAGCACCGGGGCTACTCCACCCCACCTAGGAATGCTGCACTGGCAGTCTCTCCTCCCACCACCCCGCACTGAGGTTCTGCTGATACAGTAATGGGGGAGTGCGAGTTCTCAGCGCCTTGCAACTACAAGAACCAGAATTCCCTCCACTTATGGGAGATGAAATCATCTACACCTGGGAGTGCCTTCCTGATGAGAACATGAGGCATGGAAGCGCTAGAAGGAGAACAAAGCCTGAGTTCCCATGTATACTGAGAACTGGAGTGTGCCCTTCATCTTGTGTGGTACTTAACTAGGAGAGTAAGTTACATTTCAGTTCCTATAGCAAACCTGGTAGGGAAATTGAATCCTGGGGGAATATCAGAGGGTCCTTTAGAAGAGGGGTTGGTGGGGGGTAGAAGTGCAATCTCGGTCTTGGATCGATTGAATGAGAGCGCATTATCTCTCAAACATAATTCAACTTCAATAAGACAAGACTGAAGATGTGAGACCTTAAGAAACAGTTGCAGATCGTCAGCACATGAGTGGAAACCGATCTCAAAATGACAGATGGTGGCCAAGAAAGGGGACACATACATATTAAACAACAATGGGGATAATGAGGAACCCTGAGGGACACTGCATGTGACCGGAGAGAAGGCGGATGTAAAAAGGCCAAGCTTAACGTCCTGGAGTCAACAAGTGCAATGCATTATTGAAATACTCACCCGGACTATGGGCACATGCACTTTATATATTATTTAAAGAAATAGGACGCAATGGAAAGATCCCAGTAACTTGCCATATGTGTCACCTGTTGGCTGTCTACAAAAAAAAGGGCATGGGACACCCCTGCCAATGATCATACATTAGCAATGTTGGATATTTCCTCAAAGATATTTCCCAGGGTTTTGTTGGCTGAGCTAAATCTATGGATTAAAGCCAAGAAAATTTTGCCACCAAATCCGCTAGGATTTCGGCCAAATGCAAACACACAGCATAATATTTTTATTCTGACATCGGCTATCGAATACTCCTGGAAACAACGTTGACGAAGTGTTTATTGTGCCTTTATTGACTTCAGTGCGGCATCCGATACTGTTCTCAGAAATAGACTATGGAGGAAACTTAGTTCATGGGGTATCCCTACAGGTCTGATGAAAATGTTAATGTTGCTGTATGCAGATACCACTGTTTGTGTTCGCCTAGATGGCAGGGGCAAACTTTCAGCTCCCATAACTAGTTGTCGGGGGGGGGTGGTTAAGCAGGGTTGCATTGTGGCAGCAACCCTGTTCAACCTGTACCTGGCTGACATGTATGTGCATTCTATGACCTTGTCGATTAGTCCAGTAAGGTCGGAACTACCAAGAGAAGTTGGCTTGCGTATGCGGACGATTTGCTATTAGTAGATCTCACCGCTAGTGGCCTTCAAAATGTGCTAAATGCCCTATCGGAATATGCCAATTGAAATGGATTGAAAGGGAACATACAAAAAAGCAAAGTTATAGTGTTCAGTGTGAATAAAGCCACAAAACATTATACTTGGAACATTGAAAACACTAAATTGGAACAAGTGAAAGTGTACACATATTTGAGTGCCATGATAGATGATAAGCTAAAGTGGGATTCCCATTGGCACGCCACTAAAGAAAATGCATGAAATCAGTCAACATAATAAGTCAATTCATAGGGAAGAATGCTAGTTTCTCCACACAGGCCATATTGTTGTTCTATTCTGCCAAAATTCTGTCTCTATTATTATATGGCTGTGAGATTTGGGGGCACAACTATTTGAATGTCCTCAAAACATTTGAAGCATCTCTGATTAGGAAAATACTTACAATGCCAAGGAATCTCACAATTGAGTTTATTTATTTAGAATTTGAAATGAAAGGGGTAGTCATAGAATACATGCGGAAAATGGTTATATGTTTAGAAATGTTGACGTTGTTAGATAATGATACAATCACAGTTCTGTATATGCAAGCCTATTTAAAAACGGACAACTATTGCAATATTGGGACAATGGGGAAAATTACTAAACAGCACAAGAAATGGTCAGCTGGCTATGACAGATCACCAAATAGTGTTTCTCAAAAGAAGTTTAAACTCTGGCTAAAAAAGAAAATCAGCGTGCGATATTGCCAATATTGGCTCACACGGACCACCAGACCCTTTTATATAACAGCATATCCTAACTCATATGTATTTAGAAATATTTTCCTAATTAAATGCAACGCTTGTGAAACTTTAGAAGTTGTGGCAGTAAGGCTGGGAAGATCACAAACAGAAAGACTATCGCCTATGTGGGTGCAATGTGGTGGAGACATTAGAACACCTGCTTGTTTATTGCCAAAGTCTAAGTAAGATTCGCACAACGTTTTTAAAATCATATGACAATGCAGTGGATAGTAGCGATATGTTTGAAATATGGTCATATTTTATGAAAGGAGATGTCAATTTTATGTATCATATAGTGACATTTTATTTGAAAATATTGATTTTTAAAGGTCTTTTATAATTATGAATTTTAAAATTGTATCAGAGAAATATGTTCGCTTTTAAATTTGGAATGAGGGTGACATGTATGGTCAATGAGCTACCACAACTTTATTGTAATTAATACTGTAATATGTTTATTAATTATGTCTGATTCTAAAATGGAAATGTATAATGTGTTTTTGTATGCAATTGTATGCTGTATATTCAAAGCCGCTGTCTATAAGTATATTACTAATAAATGGAGAAATAAAATGTGAACCCTATTACATTATATGACATTAGATGCAACTCAGGACCAAGCCCAGTATTAGGACACAGAAGTATCTTTAGCAGAATCTCAATATTACAGCAATAAAACACAATAAGGCAGGCTGGATCAGGTGGTAACGGCCTGCGGCCCAAATGATAGGTCAGAGCGCAGCGAGAGCCTCAACAATTGGTCTCAGTGCCATTACTATTGATATTAGCACCCCAGGTTTTTAATCCGAAAACCCGGAGTGCTGACAACAATCTATTTTGTTTGAATCAACAGGATGCGCTTTCCGGCATCCCATTCATGCAAACAAAATACTAGCCTAAGATGGCTGGCATAGAGATGGAAGACTGGGCTCCATGCAGAGCCCCTTTTCCATTTCCATGGCCACCCGCACCCGGGAGGCTGAGTGGTGGTGCTGTTACCACCACCAGAGGAAGCAGGTAAGTTGGGTGGGGAGGAGCAGACACTGAAGGAGAGGTGGAGGGGAAGGTGGCAGAGGCGGGTGCTCGCAGTGGCAAGCGTGATTAGAACCCGGCTTGGATCATGTGATTTAGCCCGTGATGAGAGCATACTGATTCGCTTTGGTGCCTGTCCCGAGTGCTAATAGACCATGAATGCACTTCAGAACCCCACCCAGTCTGAGACTGTGGGCTAGTACCTTAGTACTGAGCCAATTGTTAGGCTGCATGGGCATCTCTGGACCAAGCGCATTGTACGTTTTGTTGTATATTAAACAATTTAACAGGTTTTAGAGAATCATATCATATGATACAAAGTGAAGTGGATATATATCGATACATATCTGCACATATACATACACACACACACACATATATATATATATATATATATATACAGATTTCAGAGGCTTACACAGACAAAGGAGGATGCACACCATTCATGTAGTCAATCTCACATTACAAAATAAGGCATTTGTGTCATCAAATGACTGCCAGATGCCTTCATTTTTGTTTATTGCCTTCCTTTCAAAAATTGTTTTCCCCATATCTTGAAAGGGTCGGCATATCTAGCACCCAATCCTCAAAAGAGGGTTATTTCCTAGTTCTTGAATCTTTGAAGATGTGCGTGTTTTGCCCCTCTGAAGCTCTATTGAAACAGTCCTCTCTCTAAAAACTCTAAGAGGTTTCAACCAAAATGTAAGAAGGTTGGGGATATCTGGAACAAGTCTAAGAGCATCAACATATGAAGATGTTTTGTTTTTAACCTGCAGAAGAACTGGGTTACCACAGCTTTTCTGTGAACTGTGCAGAGAACACTAGAATCTTTTAGACTGACCGGCTGGTTCACTTTTCCCCTGAAAGTAGGCTGCTTATCAAGCACAGGGGATTGGTTAGTTGGTTCACAGGGGTTCCCTGAACTGTCAAGCTCACAAAGAGCAGCAATGGACAGCTAGACGCACAGACAGCCAATCACATGGTCACAGAACGAGTTGAAGAAAGATGCTGTTGGCATTGGTTGACACCCATCATTCCTTCGAATGATATTCATCCACTGAATTCTGAGGAATCATTCATTGGCATGCAGTCATCCCTGTGAATTATGGGCTTTTAAACAAGTGCTTTGTGCACTATGCATCGGCAAACGTGTAATTTGCATATGTCACAATACATGGGCATACTGCAACTTGTGTTCTGAGCCCCTTTATGGGAGGCAGGCACCATCATTTACCATGTATAAATTCATTCATCTACGCACACCCTTTTATGAAGAAAAAATGCATATTGACATTGTTTAAAGGAAAGGAATGAACCCCAGGTGCCTAGAAGCTGCATGCTCCCGGCGGAGCTAGACACACCGAAGCTACCTTGGAGTGGAATGGAAGTGGCATTTCCTACAACCACCTCTCATTTCTACTTTATTTTGCCAGAGTATAATGACAAATGTTGAGGTTGCTACCGGACAGTTTCAATACTGAATATTTAATAGCAGTGTTCCCAAATAGCAAGCATGATAAGAGGAGCAACATCCTTTCACAAAGATGCATGTAGAATGTCCTCTCCAACTCGGTGCACGTTTTCTCAAGGCACGTTTAACATTTCTTTTATTGTCTTCATTTGATTTTTTCGTTATTAAACGGCCTGAGACCCACGTACCCATCATTTTTCTTCACTCTGTTTTTGTGGGTGCTTTCAATTTACTTTGAGCTTTTCCCCACTGGACAAGTACCGAGAAATCCGTGCACCAGGGTAGGGTATGTACGCATGTATATATGTACATGTATATATGTATGTATGTATAATTAGGCTTATACAGCGCTGCTACGGCCCAAGGGCATCAAGGCGCTACAGGAAACCAAACAGGAAGACCGGAAAAAAGGCAGCAAACACACAAGAGAGAAATTCAACACCGCGATTAAAACAGAAACGTTTTTAGGCCCTTGCGGAAATGAACTATGATTGGTTATTGCCCGTAGTGTTTCCGGAAGAGAGTTTGCACAAGGTCGGCGCCAGACTAGAAAACGAACGGCCACCAAGGAAGGTGCGCTCTTCAGTAAAGGGGGACCTTCAGCAGGTTCCGAGAGACAGACGCTAAAGGCCGGCCAGGTTGGTAGCGTGATACTTTCCCCTGTAAATAGGAGGCTCCATCATTGTGTAAAGCATGATGCGTCATGCAAACAGGGAGCCAGTGGAGCTGGCGCAGCAAAGCCTGAGCACAAGACAAGCGAGGGGGCATCAAGGGCTAGCCAAGCCACTGAGTTCTGCAAAAATTGTAGTCATTTTATTTGGAAAAGTGACTGTCCAAGGTAGATCCTATTGCAGTAGTCGAGCGCCCCCATAATAGACCACATGACTGAGTTCTACACTCAGGCGGAAAAAAAGGAAGAACCTTCTTATTAACTCTCAACTTGGCAAAGCCGGCATTACAGACTGCAGTAGTGTGAGCATCTCTCCAGCTCGATGATAACAGTTTCAACCCCAAGCTTTTGACAAAACTGCTCGGAACGGGGCATGGACCCAGCGTTTCAGGCCAAAAATCAGAGCCCCATTTGTAGTTGGGGCTTATGTAGCCAACCCTTAGAACCTCGGTTTTATCTCTGTTTTGTTACCAATTTTCCGTCATTCCTTTACCTATTGCAGAGAGACAATATTTTAGTTTGCCCAGGTGGTCGCGCTCTGGGGAGTCGAGACAAAAAGCATCATTCGCATAGTTGCGAAAAAGCACTCCATGGCGGGCAATAAGGTCTGCTAAGATATAGATTGAAAAGAAGAGGGGAAAGAGAGGACCCCTGGGGGATGCCACAAGGCAGAATATAAGCGGCAAAACGCCAGGGTCCCAAGCACACCAATTGAACACTGTTTGAGAGAAAAGAGGCAAACCAAGCCAGTGGAATACCAAAGATGCCGGCCTCCTCCAAGCGTTGCAGCAGGATCCCATGGTCAACTGCATAAAAAGTCAACAGAGGTCAAAGAGGATCAGCACGCCAACCTCTCCGCGGTCCTGAAGCAGCGAACACAATCATCAAGCAGCAAGACCAAAATGGATTCTGTATCCATCTTTGGTCTAAACCCTGACTGAAAGGGATGCAGCAGCCTGTTCGGTTCCAAGAAACGAGAGACCTGTGGAGTAATAATCGCCTCTATAAGCTTCATAGGCAAAAGGGATATGGGGCGAAAGATGGTAGGGATGGATCCAGCTGCGAGTTTTTAAGAAAGAGAAACCAGCGCATGTTTTAGTGGGCCTGGGATAATGCCTGCGCAAAACGAGTGCTGAAGCGCAGCTGCGATTATTGCTATAGGTCGTTTTTTAAGTATATGAAGAGGAATGGGATCCAGGGGGGAAGCAGACTTTAGTTTGTTAAGTGCACTATGTTGTCGGTGACGGATTGAAATTGCAGGGATTCTGCACAATAGGATCCCCTGTGCTTACACCTCGACACTAGGGCCTTTGGAAGGTTTTTGCAGATCCATCCTAATTGAGTGTTTTATTTTTTCCATAAAGAAGATGCTAATATTATCTCACTGCAACTGTGAGCCTGCTGAGGGATTGCCCAAAGGAGGAGGACCAGAAAGGTCCCTTGCAACCTTAAAGAGCCCCGAGCCGTCAGCAGAGGCCATGCGGTTTGCATAAAAAGTGGATTTAGCCTCCCTAATCGCTATATATGGTACACTCGCACTACCAGTGAATAGTCACCTATAGAGTAATAGCATTTACGCCATCAGTGTTCAGTCCTACAACACACTCGCTTGTGGACCAGTAAGCTAGGATTGAACCACGAGGCTGATGGCTTAGAGGGATAGAAGCGCATCTCAACAAGCGCAAAATAGTCAGCAACTTCGGTCATGGCTTGAATCACTGCCATACTTAGGGTCCAGACCTTCAGCAGCGAGTTTACCAGTACTTGTCAAAAGAAAATCCGCCACTGCTGGAGGTTTGGCCCTTCCCCAAAAGCGACTGGCAGGTAAACGTTTAGGAAAAGGACCAGGATGTGGCAATCAAGAAAGACAACAGAAGGTGGTCTGACCAAGTCACTCGGAGGGGCTGGTAAGTGGTAAGAAGGTGGTTTCATCAGCAAACATTTGATCCAAAACCTTGCCAAGGCGGTGCATAGAAAGATAATTTGAAGTTTACAGATATCTGTCAAGGAAGTAATTAAATTGTTGGACTCAGTGTCAAAAGGGTCTTTTCGGTGTACATTAAAATCCCCCATCACAATGAGCTTATGGTATTAGTCTGCAACTAATTGCACAAAAGGGTCACACAGCTTTCCCAGTGGTTGAATGGGAGGGGTAGGGGGGGCATAGTAGCAGAGCAGAACATGTAGTAAGTACATTGTTAGTGGAGATGTGAAAGCGAACCGACTGAAGCTCAAAGGGGCGATCATGACATAGAATCAGAGAGCCCCTAAAGGCCAACCAGGAAATGATGGCCAGATCTCCACCTCTGCTGGGAGGGGATTTATCAAGGTGTAGTAGGTTATAAGCGTCCGGGAGAATGTGGGCGATATCTGTGTCTGAAGAGCATTTAACCATGTTTCTGTAATACACAGAAAGTCAGGACCGAGTTCCACTAATAAATAAAAAATATGGTCCCGATTTGCCTGCCACAGCTGACCTGGCTTTAATCAGTAACCCCTTCAGTCCCAGTGGTGAGATGCTAGATTCAACCAGTAACTCTGTCCCTCGCTGGGACTCCGGCAGAATGTTATCACCCAAACCGGCAGCCGACAGTGGCAATTGCCCAGAGCCATCCACATCAAACCCCAAAGGGAAAAAAGTCCCACTAGGGGCAAGATGTAGCAACCTGCAGCCCGAGTAACTTTGGTTAATGGCAGGCAGATAGGTGGGGGAGAGCACAGAAAGTCAAGTGTCAACTGCAGTGTTGTGCCCCAAGGCCTCTCCTCGGCACGGACGACCACAGACAGACTCGACTCAAGCGTGCCGTCGGCATGCCCGCTGCGCCGGTCCACTGCGCTGTCCATCTCCCCTGCACATATGTGCAGTGAGTGAGGAGAGGGCGGACGGCAGGACAAAGTAGAGAGGGAAGAAAGACTTCCCGATTGCTGCAGGGAAAAGTAAGTCGAGCTACCAGCGTGTATTTTTAAAGTTTACCAGCACACTAATGTGCCCCCAATAATTCTAAAAACACACAAAAATGCAACTGGACATACATTTCTGGGCAAGCAACAAGACAATGGCACTGCCAGTATTTAAATGGCGACTCCTGTAGAAGTCTGCCTTACTGGGTCCTGCTGTGTGCCAGTCACTCTCCCCTGCACATGTGTGCAGTGAGTGAGGAGTGGGCGGACCACAGTTAATAAGTATACAGGGAAGAAAGTCTTCCAGATTATGGCAAAGTCAAGTTACCAGCGTGGATTTTAAAAGTTTACACCAACACACTAAAATGGCCGCAATAATTCTAAAAATGTTTGGGGGCAATAAGACAATGACACCGCCGGTATTTAAATGGTGACTCCTGTGGAAGTCTGCCTTACCGGGTCCTACCGGGTAAATGCACAGAGCAAGCGATCCGTCACCCACAAGGAGATAGACGTGCAGGAAACTCACCGGTAAGAGTCCGTCTCTCAAGGGATCAGATGTCTTAAGAATATCTTCAACCGACCACCAAGATTTATGCAAGTACACAGCCAAACCTACAATGGCAAGGATATTAAGAGAGAAAAACAGACAGCCATAAAAGAGGATGGAACATTCCAATTTTTTTACCTTTTGAAAAAGCAAAAGTGGTTCTGTTGCAATAATGAGAACCCAAGTTCCATTTCCCAGACCAATGGAGCCCGCAGAGTACTGCTGATGCAGAGGTGAATTCTGGCACTTGGAAATTGCTTCTCTGAAACACAACAAGAGACGAAATGCTTCTCCAATCTAGGTAATGGTATTGGAATTGAGCCCCAGAAAGTGTGCTTCTGTGATTCAATGACCCATATTTAATTGCAATGTAAATTCTGCAAACACAACTAAAGATTGCATTCTTCATATGGTTGAGATGGCAATAATAATCAATAGCCGAGGAAAGAATTGTATTAGAAAGAGGATGTGGGGCAAATGAATAGCACAATATTTTCTCAGATCGATGGTGATTTGTACCTGTATGGACATGTGTGAAGTGACTGGCCAGGAAAAGTCTTCTATCTAAACAGGCTTGTGAATAAAACAATGGTTCAAGGAGATCCCATATGCTATGGAAGGAGGTTCACCGGTGCAGGAGGTGAGAGCTGGCTCACTTTACATGAGGGTTGGGGTACAAAGGTAAGGGAATTAAGCAGATAGTACCAGTTAGGCCTAACGCCCAAGACTGACAAGAAATATGCAAGTTTGTGTGGCTCCGAGGATCCACACATGAGTGTCCATGGCGGGTGTGGGGAGTGTTTAAGTGTCCTGTAAGGGGCTGTGATGTGTTAGTGTACATGTGCAGATGGCCCAGATTGTGCTGTGTAGGTCTAGATGTGGGAGGCAAAGTGAAGTGCTTCTGTAGAGGACCATAATGAGGAATATCTTGGCATATCAGTTTAGATGGCAGTGGATGTGCGAGATACAGCTGGGAGTGTATGTTGAGGCATCAGTGTGCTACATTGTGGAGTGTATCACTGTATGGGAGGGTATGCTGGAGGGTAGACATAAACCACAGTGGTTATACAAGGTGTACACATAGACGTGTCCTTGTGTGGTTACTGTTTCTGAGGGCATATGCATAGATGTGGGCGAGCATTATATGTAGAGCACTCTGGCCATGTAAAGCTGCATACATAAGGAAGCTTTTATACTGTGTAAAATCACCCCCATAGAGTCTAGATTTTGTTCGGATGTTGGAGTATTGTGCCACACAAGGATTATCAAGACCTTAGTCTGCAGAGGAAAAAGAGCAGGGAAGAGATCAAAGAATGGTAAAGAGGGTGCAGAAGACCGGCGTAGGGCGGTAACGTAGAATGGAAAAAGAATGTGTGATAGCTAGGGTGCGCGTGGGTCCTTTAAGAAAGACCATTGGTCAGGAACGCAGACAGGAAGATACATTCTAACATGAATAGGATCAAACTGGCCATCTATGGGAGGCTGTTTTTGAAGAGTAATAAGGAGTTAATAAAATGTAGTGTTTGGCTTTGTGATTAGCTCAAGGTGTGCTCAAGCCGCCTAGTTAACAGGGTGGATTTTTGTCCGAGCATTACCTTCAAATGTTTCAAGTGGGGCAAACTCCAGAATAGTAATTCAGGGACTGCCAAGCCTCAAGGCCGGGAGTGGCCCAGTCTAAAAGACTGTGAATATGGATGCAGTTGGAAATAGAAGGGAATGGCATGGTGCTATGTATCTGTTGAAACATTCCAGAAGATAATACAAGCCGGGCAGTCAAGATGTTGAGAAACTATAAGAAGAATATGCCATTGTTCCTGCCCCCGGAAGTGGCATAAAAGGATGCTGCAAAAAACAAGGTCACAAGTTATAATGACTCCAAAGAGTTTATGTTAGAATGTCACCCAAGTATTTATGGAAGGTGAAATAGGTGTTCTTACGTAGCAGGAGAGGTGAGATGGTATATCTACTAAAGAAATTAGACCCATGTTGAGCACTGTACTTGACAAATAAACATTTGCAGGTAAAGGAAGAAGCACTTATTTCAAAACACAGTAAATTACAAAAGCCTATTACTGGACTAAGCAAAGG
Source organism: Ambystoma mexicanum (assembly GCF_040938575.1). Taxonomy (NCBI): domain Eukaryota; kingdom Metazoa; phylum Chordata; class Amphibia; order Caudata; family Ambystomatidae; genus Ambystoma; species Ambystoma mexicanum. Next base: position 1,411,686,777 of record NC_090934.1, on the reverse strand, counting down.
AATAGCAAATGAGGAATGAGACCCTTTAAACGCAATAATTAACACATCCTCCAATTCTATGAACATTAGCGAGTATAGGCGCATACATTTCTCTTGGAGGCCCAATCACAAAGGTTAGGTTTCTTGTTTTTACCAAAGATCAAAACATGGTGGCTTAAAGACATCTTCCAACCTATGACTGTACAATTCTGCCACCCTATCGAAGTAGCAAAAGCCCCTAACCCTCTAGATGGAATTCGAGTGCATCACATCTGCTGCAGTTATACCAAAGAAACAGAAGATTAGAAGAGAAAACTCGGACCCAATTGCCCACCAACTACACTGGGAAGATGCAACCAATGTAAATAGTTTCTGCATCTGTTCACAAGGTGGTCACTTCACTATACAAACACAAAATGAGGAATTAAGGGAGGTTTACAATACAGATATTGTCAATTGTCCAGGGTGATGATATTATTTAACCGTTTGAACCAATCTCCCGACAAAGAAAAGACCATCAAACTAATCTCACAAGCACTAACCTTTCTCTTTGTCCTGGGGGTTCAGTAACACCAGAAGCTTGTGCTTAGCGTCATCTCGGTAAAGTGGGAGGAGAGAAATGTTAGGTGTTTCGATTTTTATCTAGAAAAAAGAACACGTATGTAATTGAAGAAAATGTTAAATTGGGTTACATATGCCAACCATCTAAATCTTAACACATCAAATACAGAGGTCCTGTTGGATGGCCTGGCAATCCCCTACAACTTGTCTTTGTGCTGTCCACATACTTTGGGCATGCCAAGTGCTCATGACCTGGACATAACTTAAGATGCCGGCCCTCCTATTCTTACCAGTAGTCAACACCGTCACAAAGTCAGGATTCACGCAACAGTCTCTGGAAAGACATGCGCATTAAAGATGCATTATTTAGGGACACAAAGCTTTAAGTTCAGCTCCAAAAGAGGAGAAACTATCTTTTGCATTCGTCACCCTTTTTCTAAAGTGAGAATTGATACAAATGGGCCGTCAGTAATGTCTGGTTGTAGCTACTGACTCAGCTATTTAATCAGCTCATGTCACTCAGTATTCCAAGGGCCAGGCACAGCCATTTATCACAACCACATGGAAACGGCTGTTGGATAAGGCTTTAAGGATAATGCTATTCTGTTCCTTCATTATGATTAAAGCTTCCAGTTTTTGGTTTTACAGTTTTGTACACATGCATACAGGGGTGGAAATAAGTTTTCTGTCTGTTATATATATATGGGATACATTACTCACCGTAATCGTATTTCTGATGCTTCTATCTGCTTAGATTCACATGCTGTGCATAGGCCGACATCTAGTGGAAGCTGCAGAGTATTACAGTTTGTTTTTCGAAACTCGAAAAAAAGGCGTCGACACAAGGCGTGCCAGTAATACTATCCCTAGTGTGACGTCCACTGTACCCATGATGCCTCACGCGTCTAGGACCCTCAGATTGTATTTTTTCGGACATGAGGTAGCATGAGGAGAGGCGCGAGTACAGATAATCCAAGCAGATAGGTAGAAAGGTAAGACTACACGCATCCATGCGCCTTCTCTTAGAGGGGAGGAAGGGTGGGTCGCATGTGAATCTAAGCAGATACAAGCATCAGAAATACGATTACGGTGAGTAATGTATCCCTTCTGAGGCTTGTGGAATCTGCTTAGATCACATGCTGTGCATAGATTAGCGAGCAGTACCTGAAGAAGGAGGTGGGATGTGAGAAGGGTCATGAGCAAATAAATGTCTTAGAACCGCTTGTCCCACTTGTGTATCTGTCTTGGAATGAGTGTCAATGCAGTAGTGCTGAGTAAAAGTGTGAATAGAGCTCCAAGTTGCTGCTTTGCAAATGGTGTCAAGGGGAACATTTGCAATGAAAGCCAGAGTGGCCCCAATGCCTCTTGTAGAGTGGGCCCTAGGCGTGAAAGGCAGAGTTTTTTCAGAAAGTGAGTAACACAGCTGGATACAGTTAATAATCCACTTAGAGATGGCACCTTTAGAGACGCGATCCCCCTCTCTGGCTGTAGTTACGGAGACAAACAGCTGATCTGTTTTCCTTAGCGGTCTGGTCTTGTTTACATAGTAGAGGACCGCCCTACGCACATCTAGTGTGTGTAGTTTCACCTCAGCCAAGCTTTGTGGGTCTTGGAAGAAAGCCGGAAGCTCAATGGACTGGTTCGCGTGGAATTTTGAAATAAACTTAGGTGAGAACCTAGGGTGTGTGCGTAAAGCCAGTTTATCTTTATGGCCAGTAAAGAAGGGATCTTGCACTGACAGAGCCTGAATTTCACTGACTCTTCTTATAGATGTAATTGCTACAAAGAAGGCCGTTTTGTAAGTCAGGTGTTTGAGACTGCTTTTGTGCATGGGCTCGAATGGGGGGACCATGAGCTTAGATAGCACCATGTTAAGGTCCCATCCTGGTGGTGGGTTTGAAATAGGAGGGTGAAGTCTCTTAACTCCTTCCATGAAGGCTTTAACTACTGGTACTTTCCACCACGACATCTTGTTATGGGAAGTGGTGTAAGCTGACAGGGCTGCCAGGTGTACCTTCAGTGAGTTAAAAACCAGTCCTGCGTCCAGCAGGTGGAGCATGTATGTAACAATAGTGGAAGGAGTGCAATCAACTGGGTTGATTTGTTTATTCTGGCATCAGATAACAAATCTCTTCCATTTGTCAAAGTAGCAGTGCCTTGTGTTAGGTTTCCTAGATTCCTTTAGGATGTCCATACACCTCTGTGGTAAATTGAGATGTCCGAACTCTATGACCTCAGGAGCCATGCTGCCAGGTTAATTGAGTTGGGTTGAGGATGCATTGTTTGACCTTGGTGCTGGGACAGTAGGTTGTACCAGCCCAGAAGTTTGATGGGTTCGCACACCGCCAATCTGCTGAAGTGTGGGAACCACGGTTGTCTTGCCCACATGGGAGCAACTAGGACGAGCATCATCGATTCTATATAAAACAAAGTCATGTTTGTTTGTGGGTTTGTATGTGCCGTTGTTCTGGGGATGTAACTCCTCATGAATGGTGAGGTCTGGCGTCATGAATTTTTCAAGGAATATTCTTTATTTCATTGCCAAATTAATGCAACTATTTCTAGCTCGATAGGTTATCCTGTTCTCGAGATAATTCACTTTATTTAATTTTCAGCATTACATTTTGCGGTGTTCCGCACGCGATATACAGGTCATTTGTAGAAAGTCCTCACCATCTGTGCTGAACTGGTCTTGTGTTTTTTTTTGTTTTCTAATTTTTTAAATTTTTTTAGAAGAGAGGCTTTTCATTGATTTCTTTTGCAATAAACTCAAAACGTGTTAATTTCACTAATAGAACTCCACATTTTAATTTACCTCCGAATTTAATTCTCACATGAATATCATATTTGTATGCTTACTCTGATTATTTGCAGTGTGTGTGTAGCAGCGACAGTGGCCACCACAAGTCCTAGGCATGCACCTACATATGCGTAGCCCAAGGCTTCACATCTCACTCGTTTTTCATTCATGAAGGTCACCTGACAGATGGCACAGCTGTTTAAGACGGGAGGTAGGGCACAAGTATAGAGGAAAGCAGACTCTGGACTAGGAGTACAGTAGTCACAATGTTGAGTAACTTGTCTTACTATGACACCCTGTCTTCTTTCCTCCATACTTTTAGGAGCATCCCAAGCATGTATTATATATGGGGTGGATGGTCCTATTTGAAGCTTAAAGAGATGCCTGAGGACTGCTTGTCAGAATGGATCATCAGATCTGGGGCTTCCATCCAAACAGCAGTGCCCTCAGAAGGCTGAAAGGATAGCCCAGTTTGCTTCACTGGCTATTGTCTTTCAGGGGATATGTTGAAAGGCGACAGACACACTTTAGTTCATACTAAATGGGCGTGAAGCCCTTCAGTAGGGGACAGCCCCTAATTCAAGACAGAGGCCATAAATGCTGGCGAGGCTTTGTAACAAAATACCTTTTGAACATTTTAAGTCATTTGTCCTGTCCAGATAAAATCTAAAATCTCTCATTGGGTCTAGGCAATGGAGAACTCTTTCAGCATCGTTGACGAGTTTGGGAAGTGCAGTGAGATGTCTTGGTTTAGATGAAAGTCCGAAGTAACATTCATTACAAAGGATGGAGGAGCGCAGAGGACAACCTTATCTAGTAAAATGCATCAAGGGTTCATCCACTGATGAAGCTTACATCTCTATCTGTTTAGTGGAAGACTTTGCTTTCACAAAAGCAACTTTCCAGGTGACCACAGAGACATCTGTGGGAGCCATGGGCTTGAAGGGTTTGTGGAAGGTAGCTCTTGTGACGAATCCAGCAAATTCGTCCCTTCACCCAAGGGGGAGCCACCCCCTTTGAGACTATGGCAGTGATCCCCCTTAGCCCTAGGGGACAGGGCAAGCAAGATCCCACTGAGGGTGACTACCCCTTGGAGGACGAGGAATCCTTAGAAAGGGATTTTATTCAGCCCTATTTCTTTGTTGGCCATATGGTAATTGATTAGGACAATTGTGTTCATGGCCTTTTCAAAATGGCTGGTGTGGTGTTTGAGCCTTTAATAATACCATCATTACTTGAAACATAAAAGCAATGGATTACCCAATCTGAACCATAAAAGCAATGGATTACACAATCTCATTACAGCCCGAAACATAAAAAGTCTGTACAAGCAGCAGCAGGAGAGAAGGTGGAAATCCCATGGTGCCAACCACAACAGGAGACTTCATCCTGGAAGGTGGGGACAGGGAGCAGTGAAACAGAGAGCTTGTGTTACGAAGAGGAGCCGAAAAGCCCACAGAACGCTTTCTTTGAGAAGTTACAGAGCCAGCCAGACTTGACCGAAAGAGAGTAGAAGTCCCGACCATGCCAGAAGTGGTTGATCGGCGCCCGCTGTTCACAAATCGTCAAGTTGTGGCAGGAAGTAGCCAAACTCACAAACCAACGCAGAGAACCGGGGGAGAACTTAAACTGCGGCCCTGCACCAGCTGAGGAAAACACCTATCCTGAGGAATGCCGCTAGGCTAAGAATGGTAAGCTGCTTCATGGAATAGTGAGGAGCATGGGGTGCAAAATGAGAAACCCCAAAAAGGGGCATGAGTAAAAACACCCCAAGGTGGTAGAAACAAAACCACAAGGCGGGGAGAAAGACATGCAACCACAAGGAGGGGTGAGAGAAACCATGCTACGTGACTGAGTGACCACGGTCCGACTGTAAGAATCGGACTCTTACACAGAGAGAATAGGAAGGTGTAGCAAACCAGGAGTCGCCGGACTAATTACTGTCATGTTCAAGGGACTTTATTTAAAATAAAAAAGAAAGTGCCTATCTAGCTCAACCGGAATGAGAAAAGTTCCCTGCCTAAGAAACTAAAACTAATGGTGCTCGTCAAATGTCCCAAAAGAAACAGTCCTCAGGGGAAATCATATTCAGCTTACTGGCCCTACCACTTAACAAAAAGGAGGCTGGAGCAAAAGCATCTGTCTTTGGCTTTTGCCTGGCCCAACACGTATATTCATTTTCCCCCAAGAAGAAATTTTTAAAGGTTCATCAGAGTTCATCAATTTCCTGCAAAACAGTCCTCAGCATCTCTGGAGGTTCTGTTTGTCATGTGTTTAAGTCTTTATGTGTAATTCACACGGTTTGCTTTTTCTCAGGAAAGACAAGGTTATCTTAACACAACTCCACCATTTCCCGCTTGGCGATTGACTGTGTCCTTGTCTTGTTTTGTTTTGTTTTCAAACACGGGAACCCTCCAGGTTTTCTCTCCACCCAGTCTGTTCACTATATTTCTTGTTTCCAGGACTCCCCAAAGTCCTCTGCTTCAGCAAGGCCTCGGTACGGCATCTGCTAGTTTGGGATTTCCGTGCTCCTGTAATCCTTGTGGCTTCTCCAGCCTTGAACGTCAATACCATTCTGTTTTCCCAGGGCTGCCCAAAGCCCTTTGGCACTCTGATAGGCTTGCTTTGTCTGCATTTGGGTTTATCTGGCTCCTGTAACCACTATTTGCCCCTCTCAACTGCGTTACCTTCTCAGGAGCGTTTGCTTCCCTTTCACTGCACGACTCAGCAGCTATTGCAGTTGTCATGCAGAGGCCAAAGAGTTGGCCTCTCTGCTGCATTCTGGACTTGGCATAGGTTACTGCGCCCCAGGTCCACCACAGCTTCCGTGTGGTTGGGCTACAAGGCAAGATGGTTGCTTTGCAGTCCCAGTCTCCTCCTTGACCCAGGCCTATTTGCCAGTCAGGACACTAGCCTTCCAGGGTCCTGTAAGCATTTCCTTTGCTCTCCAAGCTACCGCTAGCTCCGCAGGCTAGCATGCCTCTGCCCATGCGGGACGTCTTCCCGTCAGAGGCTCTCCTCTGCATATGATTTTATTCACGTTCCTCCTAGTTTTATGTAGTCATCAGAAATTAAAAGGGTGTGTGTTTCTCCGACTGTGAAGTTCAGAAGGAATCTAGCATTACCAGGAGCCAAAGAGTGAAAAATGTCACTATTTGGTGAATCCAAAACACGGTTAACAACAGCGTTTCCATTCCCATGTAGGCAGACAATGTATTCTGGACCGGGAGATCCTTACCGGAATAGGAGTCCTTGTCCCAGAGAGGAAGACTCACTCCCAGTGTGTTTCCACATGCCCAGACTCCTAGGGAAGGTCTTGCTTAGCGGGGGTCACCCCCTTAGCCTCAAAGGGGGTGGCTCCTCATTGGGGAGAAGGGACGAATAGTCCAGATTTGTCGCAAAGGATAAAGTGACATTTGCCAAACCTGAACCTTGAACTGTACTAACAACTGCACGTGGCCTGGGAGAAACCAGAGACATTTGGGTGGGGGGGGAGGGGTCAGAAACCAACCACCATTTCATAGGTTGAGAAGGAACCCCTTTCAAGACCTTTTCTGGTTGTGTTAATGTTGATCCTTTTCTTACTAGTAGGGACAGACCTTAGGTTAGATCAGGTGTGGGTGGAGGACTGTTATGTTGCGAGATATCTATTTTCTTTAGCTAGGGCAAGGAAATAAATAGGATATGCCTTATTCTCTTTGAACCAATAAGCATGACCTCTTATCCTTCTCCTGAGTCTGATTTATCACACTGCCAAGACAATATTGAGACACCACTAACTTGGTGGAAAAAAGGTGGCCCAAAATGTTAAAAGTGACATGTAACCACTGGATTGGCAATCAAAAACGATCTGATGATCAGAGTTTAGGTAGGCTCCCAACAGAGATATGTCCTGCCAGATGCCATCAGTATGCCTGAGGAAGCCAGACTCAAAATGAAATTACATAATCAAAATAGGCTGAGAGAGCATTCTTGATTTCGCTAGGCACCAGTGGTTAAACCTAGTCCACTTTCTCCTATATGGAGAACGAGTAGGTTAGGCTTGAGCGGTGTGCATATGACCTTTTAAAAGTCCCAGGTGGCCTTATAAAATGTCCTCTGGCATGTGCCGCTAAGTTCACTGAGTGAGAGGAGTGTGCAGACTAACGTCTTGCCTCGGTGTTCAGCAGGGGCATTGTGGAGTCCTACAACACTTTCACCAGACTTTGCGTCCTCCAGATGATACAAGGGGGGGGGGTTATAGTTTAGTAGAGGGATTCAGATGGCGACTGGAACTCGATATCTTCTACTCTTGGAAGTCTGAAACCTGTAATGAGAGGTTATGCTCTTTTCATGTTGCTTCCCCCACAGCTCCCTCAGCCTCTTGATGGTGTGGAGGCCGTCATCAAGCGTCCCAAGGCATTTAACAGGTACTGTCTTGGCTGGAGTAGACTCGCTAATGCAAACTGATAGCTAAATGATCTGATGCTTCCAGTTGCTTCAGAGGAATGTCTCTTCTGAACACACAATTCTGTTACTCCCAGTTACTGCGCAGGGAGCAGTATATGGTGCTCAAGTCTTTTAAACGTATTCTTCCAGTTTCTTTTCACATGCAGGGATGCCAAAAATGCAAGGTTCGAACAAAGTGCTGGACAGTTATTTGGGGAGCTCAACACCAGTAATGAACCTTTGGTAAGTACGCTTGCAATGAAGGTCTATGGACAAAGGTCAGATACCTTGTGCTGTGATTCTCTTTCTTCTCTCTCTTTCACAGGTAAAGGAGGTGCTGTCGGAGTAGCGAAGGTGAAGAAGAGCAGAGCCCTAGGCAGGTGTAATGTTTCCTGGTAAGTCTGAAATGAAGGGGAAAAAGCACTGCCCTCCGACCTTTGATCACGTGCTAATGTCCTTTTCTTCTTCTTTTCTTCCACAGGTACGGAAGGAGCTACGGTTCAAGCAGACTAGCATGATAGGAGGATGTTCGGAGCTGAGACTCTGGCAAGTACGATGGCAGGTATGGCGTGATGTCCCGAACGCAAAGCATCAGCATGATCCTGGGTATAGGATTTACAGCCCAGGAAAGCAAAATGGCACTCGAGACATTATATGTCTCGCATGGCCGTGCAGTCTCCTAGGTGTTGTGGGTCCCGCCTCCTCACCCTACAATACTGTACAAAGATTCTCCATGCCCCCTCTGGGGTCCCATGGTGGTCTTTCGGGGCAGTTGTTTGTGGTTTTGTCTGTCACTTTGGCAACCCTGGTATTAGGGTGAGCATAGGGCATGACACAGACCCTCCATTTGGGACATAAAATACGTCTGGCCTGGAAATCTAATCAGAGAAAGAGTGGATAAGCTATCAGGTCAGAATTCCAGAATCTCACTGGCCACCATTCGGCTATGAAAATCAGGGAGCAACTGTTAGACTTACAATATTTAAGGAGTGCCTGATTAATCAGAGGGAGAGGGAAATGCAACATGGGGCTTGAGTGAGCGTACATCCCATCCCATGGAATCTCCAAAGCATCCTCCTAAAAAATCCAGACATTGGCCATCCCTTAATGCGTACAAAAGGCATTTCTGGGTCTAGAGAGCGGCGAATGAGTCCACCAGAGGAGCACCCTAAAAGGCAAACCACATTTCAGTGCCTTCTTGATTCAGCTCCCACTCGTGATTCACAGAAGCTAGGAGGCTCTGACTCAGAATCACAATAGGAGTATGCTCTGAAGATTCCATGGGATGAGAAGCATGCCCAGGTCAGCCCCATGCATCACTGTTCTTTAATCCAGAAAGATGGACCGCCTGAGGGATTATTTTAGTGCCACAAAGTCAGACGCTTGCATTTCATCCACAGCCTTCCTACTTCCATACAAATTTGGCATCAACAGTTGTGTACAGCTGTTCGAAAAGAATGCCTTCAGGACTAGAAAAAAGGCTTTCAGCTACGGGGGCTAGACATTCATGTGGTGATTGCGACCCAAACATCCATAAATCGAAGCCCTGGGGTCGCGGAGATTGGCTTCCCCTCTAAGGAACGAGGCATCTGCTGTGATTATCAACTGAGGGATAGATACCAAAAAAGGCATCCCAACAGACAAGTTGGTCGGACTGGACTACCAGGTGAAGTCCTCATTGATTTCTTCGGGAATTTTATTACTCTGCGGCACTGTCACCAAGTCTATGGGGCCTCGAAAACAATAGTGGTTTTCACATTTTAAAACTAGCCACAGGAACCACTAGAAGTCATGAGGCCATGAGACTCAACAGCCTCTGGAACTACCAAGCAGATATTATGAAGCCCTGAAGAAGAAGGGCATGTATTCTTAATACCTATTAACCATCATTTTGTGAAGACTTGGGGTGCAGAGTTCAGGTCGAATGAGAGAACTCTGTACTGAAAATGAAAGTCCCCCACTGAGAAGCGTAGAAATCCTCTGAATCAGCCAGATAGGGGATGTCTAGGGAAAGGTTCTTCAGATCCACCACAGAGATCCAGTCACCCTGTTGCATGGGAGAATGCATCTGTGCTGGGATGCTCATCTTGAACCTTTCTATGTGTAATTGGAGGGTGAACCCTGCCAAATCGAGAATGGTGAGCAGGACCGCCTGGTTAGCTTTTGGCACCGTGAAAAGGCGTGAGCAAAAACCCTGGCCTCTTTCCGGGTGAGAAATTATTTTGATGGCCCTTGGAGGCATTTCTCTATGTCCTTCAATAGGGAGACAGAACCACCAGGCACTAGGGGAGAATCAGAAGATGGAACTGAAAGGAAGGAGGTGTCAGAATTCTCTGCCAGCCACCGATACAACCGAGGTGTCTGAGGTGATGGCTCTACAAGTTTCTAAGAGGAGAAAGAGGCACCTTCCCCACCTTCCAAAATGGAGTGTTGTGAGACCTGATAGAACCATTCCTTTGAGTACTTGTATGCAGGTCCGGGGGTGGCGCCTGTCCCTGAGGCAGAGCAAGAGAAAATCCCTCCATGGGTTCTTTGTGGTTCTTTCTGTGGAGACTGGGAGGGATATGTCCATTTGTCTCACCATCCAGTCCTGAAAACCTTTAAAGCCAGCAAACAAGTGGAAGTGGAACTCGGGCCTGGAGCATTCTGGTTTTGAGTAGACCATCTTTGTTAGAATGGGAAGTGATTTGTCTGACAAGCTGATGGTTTTCTTTTTGTTTAGTTAGCAAGGAAGAGGCCTTTTTCTGTTGAATAGACGGTTCAACACCTTATTGTAAACCATCTTTGTAAATGTTGTGGTGTGCAACCACGCCCGTCTGCATAGGTCAGCTCATTTAGTGATGCCTCTAGCACAGATATCCACATGGTGAGGGACAGACTTGAATAAGTCGTGCGCAATGACTCTGGAATTCGCCAGCCTGCCTTTGAACAGCTACTGGAGGTCCAAAGGTATGAACGTTTCAAACTCAAGACAGCTCTCGCCAAAGCTTTTTGCTCACTGCTATGAGTATGGCTTCAGCAATGCCCTTCCTGTGCTCAAGTGCAGAGTTAGCAAAAATCTTTTTGCCCACTGCTTCAAGCACTCTGTTCTCTCTGCTGTGGACCTGTAAGGTCAAGGATTACTAGGACAGAGGCCTGGAATATAAGTTGACCACAGATATGAACAAGGAGTATGGTTGTGGGCATGCAAATAGAGGCACCTCTGTTGAGGCCAGAAGATGAGAATGCACATCAATCCTTTTGTTTGCTGGCATTTAAATCAATCAATCTGCCAACACACCCGCCTGGGAGCCTTTACAGGTGTTTCAAATGCCTTGATCAAAAGCATCCCAGCCAAAACACCTGTTTCAAATGGTGGAGTGTCCGGGACAAAGACTTCCAGAAACCCAATAAGATCATTGAGCTTGTCATGGAAGGCTCAAGCCGATGAGGGAACCTCCTCATATCAGTCTTATTCTGTAGGTTTTCCTGTGTCTAGGGTATGGGGGTCATTAGAGTCATCCTATGATCTGGGAGGTGTGAGAAACCTGAGGGCGTTCTCACATCTATTTCCCCTGCGATCCTCTACACAGGTGGCCAGGGAAAGGCCATTGCTTTTGGATCCTGACCCTGTGGGTGGAGAAGCGAGGTTGGATAACCTGGGTGGAGGGCTCCAGGGAAAGGGACAGGAATAATCCTCAAAAGAGACATGGTATTAACCCTTTCCAATTCAGGATGAACCTTTGGCCCCAGAAACCTTTATGGGATATTGTCACCCTATTTCCTTTGGTCAGAATAACATTAGAAAAACATGGCACACCTCAAAAACATAGGACAAGAAAGAATGGTGTACCCTTGGGCAAGACATGGTATCCCCATTTTCCTATTGACAACCAACCCTTCCCTAAACTAAGAGCAATGAAGACTATGCTCTTTTTCCACTCTAGTACTGGGACGAGGAAGATGCCTAAGATCTGTGAAGGTCAGGCATGTCCATGTAATTGTGGCCAGGCAGGGCTAATTGAGCCTTCACACCTGCAGCCTGTCAAGGGGCTGCAGGTGTATAAAAAGAGACCTGCCCAGTGGAAGGGAAAGCGACAGGGGCAGCAAGAGTAGCAGGAAGAGCAGCGAGGAGGCTGGAGCAAGCAACAGGAGCCGAACACCGAGACACTGTAGACAAAGGAGAGAGGAGGCCCATGGAAACATGGCAGGGGAGTTGGGACTCCCTGGAGCTGGCTGAGCACGGTGAGGGGAGCCGTGCAGGAAGGCTGCCCCTTTTTCTCTTTACTTGAGGTGCTTGTTCCCTCTGTGAGAGAACCTACAGAGGGGTGACTGAAGAACAGGGGCTGGAGCCCTAAAGCTAAAACCAGAAGACTCTGATCTGTGCTGCAACAAGGGCTGTGAGCAGATGGCTGTGTGGTCCACGCTGCAATAGGAATTGCAAAAGCGACCAGTGAGTTTCTAATGAAGGGGAAACCCGGTGCGCGAGTGTGTGATCTTTGCAATACTTTGAATACATTGTATTGGAGTGGTTGCATGCCTTGAATAAGCACGTTTTCGAAGGTCTCAGACTTCCTTGTCAATTACCAAAAAAGCAGGGAAAAGCTAAGGATGCTTTGTGTCACATTTAGCAAGAAACACGTTTTCGAAGGTCTCCGAACACTCGGCCATCCAATTAAAGGGAAATAAATGCTTATTGAACAAGATGAAGAACAAAGGAATAATAAACACAACTAATGAATATTGAATACCGAACTTAATAAAAACTGTGTTACTAATCAGAAATAATACATTATGAAGCCAAACAAAACACAGAATGTCAAATTTAAGCAATATATGGTATATTAAATAATGGAATTAATGCAACTCTAAAGAATAAACAAACCACAACAAGTTGAGTTCTAAATTGAATGTGACTTTAAGAAACCTACAAACAAAAGGTGTTACAACTTGAGCTTTGGGACTTTAATAAGCATACCTTGTTTTTTTGTTATTTTCTTTTATTTTTTAATTTTTATTTTTTAACTGTGTTACTGAAATCTTGGGCAAGGGAATGCTGAGTCCTGATTCAGACTATTTCCTTTTAAGTCCACGGAAGATAATTTTGAGAATTTCTTGTGGAACTGTTTCACACTTGGAGAAGGGGGCTGAAAGGAAGATGTGAGCTGGAAGAAGCTCAGAACTTTCAGTTATAAACTGTTTTCTTTTTTTGGTTGCTGACATCCCTACACGTTGTACAGATTTAGTTGTGAGGGCAAGTATAGGTTTTTGGACACAGACAGACTCCTCAGCTGAACTCTTTGACTCAGACTTTAATTTGTCTTCTTTACGTAGAAAAATCCTACCTGCGCATAGGGCAAGTTAGACATTTCTCCATCCTGACATTTAAGTTAATAAGTGTTTTTTTTTTATTTTGAATGTGTTGTCCATTTCCTTCTTCGTGATGCCTTCACAGAGAAGACTGCGATTTTGGATCTAATTGAGGAGGTGGTTACAGGTCCAAGTGGGGCTCTTCATGCCAGCTCAGATCTTGAGGTTGCGACAGTGCTTGCGATGTACCCTTGGTGCCTCTGTAGTAGGAGTCTTTGCAGATTCCTGCGGCTTCAGTTTCTTAAACCATACTATGAAATAGTCCATCTGTGTGGAAGGCACAGAGTCCTTCGGTAGTCTTAGACCCTGAACACAGCACCTCAGCCTTCCGGTGTGATGTTCCCTCAATGGAGAAGCTTGGGGTCTCCCAGTGACTTTAGCCCTAGAACAGGCAGCTTTGGAGTTTCAGCCGTGGCCAGTTTAGTCTCTGTGAGGGTAGCCACAGAGCAAGCCCTAGTATCTCTTGAGCCACTACTGGGACCAGCGACCCCCGAGAAGAGGTCACCGGACTGTGGTGCCCTAAAAAGAAGGCCGCTTAACAATCATGCAATTTTTTTCTGGTGAAGACTTCGAAGTGGTATGGAGCTGAGCTCACAAAGACGTCCCCCCACCGACAAAGCCTGCGACTGAGTCCCCGCACCAAAAGGGATTAGCAATAACACAATTCCTAGCAATGGGTAGGGCCCAAGCACGCAAGACAGAGTGTGTCAAGAAAGCCTGCAAAATGTTGACAGCAGGCTGAGCAGAGCCCCTTTTTACCTGCCATGGGGGTGGAAAACTGGACTCCAAAACCTGGACCAGGGAAGAGAAGAATTATAATAGAAGAAGTCAATAAACAGGGTGGGAAAACAACCACTGCACATGACAAAGGACTAAGGGGCAAAGCCTAGGGAGGGTGTGCGGAGACACAGGGTCATGGCTATGCATATTCATGGCTTTGCATAAAAGTAAAAATAGGGCAAGGACAATTTAGTTCTACAAAAAAAGCTCTGGTTCAAATCTTTTGAGGTAATCATTTACTCCTCTGGCCTCGAAAAATTGAAAAAAGGGTCCTCGAGTTTCATTGTGTTTGTGTGGCATATCGCTTGTAAATAATGTTGGAATTTACATGCAGTCATGACAGAGAGAGAGAGAGAGAGAGAGGGAGGGGAGAGAGAGAGAGAGAGAGAGACAGAGAGAGAGAGAAAGTGAGAGAGAGAGAAAGTGAGAGAGAGAAACATTTACTTTTGGAGCTGGGAGTTTCGCAAAATGGGGTGGGGTTGTGCACAGGACAGGCCATTTTCCCAGGTCTTGCCAGGCCAGGAACGAGGCCTAGCAGGCCACGTGAAGTGAGCATGTATTTGTTCTTTTGTTTTGGTGGCCTGGCGTAGATTATGACACGGCACCTTGGAGCTGCTTTACTTTTTCTCTGCAAGGACATCATTTTACCAAAATGCCAGGGGAAGCGGAAGTGACATCACATGACCCTTGACCTCTGATAACATCACAGGAAGTGGTGTCATTTGACCCACCCCAAATGTGCCATCAGGGGAAGCGATGCAACACAACCGTTTACCCCTTGACAAACAGGAAGTGGCATCACAAAGCATTGTTTCTAAGTACACTATGAAAAATATGGTTACAATATTACAGTAACGTGATATACATTGCATGCAAGAATGGATCACCATATATATCGGCAGAAAAAAATATGCTGCAACTGCAACTTGCGAAAAGCAAAATATATAGTATGAAATGGATACTTATTCTACTCTAAATGCTTTTTAGAGGATTGTGTGTGCATTGTGAATTTGAGGTGTTTAAGAACAGACTAAATCAGTGACCCACCCCCGAAGTGTGCCTGGAATAAAACGTTAATGAGTAACATTTATTGTATAGAATTCCAGAAAGACAAATAGCTCAAATGGCACAGCCCAGGAGCTTCAATTTGTAAAAAATAAGATATTTTAAAAAATAAATGTTTAGGAGTAGCAAGGGAGACCTCAGGGGTGCACTTCCCAGTACACATTCCAGCCCCTCCCTCAGGCAATTCTCACCTTGTGGCTATCAGACTGGGGGTTTGGGGGAATTCAATGGAGCAAGCTGCAAATGCCTGCTGCTGTGTGCAGCCCCAAACCTAGGAGCATGCTTTGACATGGGTGGTCTCATATTCTTGCACAAGTAAAGCCGTTCATCATCTCTACTGCAAACTAGAAGTATGTATTGTTTCATTGAGTCTGTCACCTTCTTAAACCTTAATCCACAGCATCTGTCCCTTGCTTGTTTTTACATTCCACTTTATAGAATAATGCAGATGCATTTTATATACCCGTTTTACTGCATTAACTTTTGAAGTTATGCACGTTTCTATGACCTTTTATATTTTCAGGTTCACTTATGAGCCTAGGATGGTTCACAGAGTAGTCAACCAAATGATGGGCTACAATATTTGGTTGGTGGCGAGATTCTCTGGGAAACACAAAGCAGTAAAAGAGATGCTGCCTCCTGTCCTCAGGTTAAATAATCAAAGGTGTGCCAATACTTTCTACCGGAGGCTTAGGAAGCTTGATTTTCATAACAATTCATGTTTGTATGGGATATTTGTGTTAAAATGTAGGCACAGTTGCAGATTTTGGAAATAGGAAAGCTGGATTCCCCACATTACCAAAATAGCGCGATCTCGGGCAAATCAACTTTGCTCTCTGTACCTCAAGTCCACTTAAGTATCAAAATTGGGAGTGCATAAAACAGTCAACACCGTAGGAAGTGTTCTATGGAAAATGAACAAGCATTAGATAAACCACTAGTTTTTACTTTGGTAGAGGCACACTTACCAGAGTGCCCTCTGGTATCATTTCTCAGGCTTCTTCCATAAAGCGCTGAGGATTCATTTCTACAGTATGTTGTTTTAAATGCTGTTTCTCCCCATGTCCCTGAGTGATGCGTGAAAACTTAAATTGATTAAAATGGGATTTTATTTTAGTTGGTATTGGGGATATTTGAGGTCCGTAAGGCAATAATTAGGTGGTGCAGACGATAACTTGAATGCACAAACTGATGCCTCAGAATAGATGCTTAAAGAACACACTAACTCTGAAAGATGCTTCAAGGGTTTTTATCTGGATTTTAATAGAGTCCAGCTAAGGGCCATATCTCTCTCCCCCTCTCCTTCCCTCCCTCTCTTCTTCCCTGTGTCTCCCTCCACCCGAGCCCAGAGTTCCATTAAACCCAAGGTGGTCACTAGGGATTGTAACCTCTACTATCTAGAATAGAGGGCCAAAGGACAACCCCCTTATCTGACTTACTACCTTTGGGGTCTTCTAGGTGGACTTAGTTTGGGGTCCCACAAGATAAATACCAGGAATAGGTGCCTTCCAACTGCACATGGCTCACTTGATCTTTCCTCGAATGCCCTCATACTCATCACTCTGATGTTCTTTTCTTCCCTTTCCCTTCTTTCTACTCTCCTCGCTTCTCTTCCTCCCACGCTCCTCCCTCTGTCCCTGCAATATTATTCCACCTCACATCCCTCTCTGCTCTTCTTCTCTCCACAGCTCTTCACCCCGCCTTATCCCACTGTCACCCTCATTTCACTCTCTCAATCACCTTCCTCACCCAGTATCACTTACTCTCCTAGACGTCCATTTAGCCTTACTCACTTTATATGCACTCTCCGACCGAAGGACCACTTTCTCTCACCAACCTTTAACTCACCTTTGACGTGCTTTCTAGGTGTTTTCCACATTCCGCTTCATCACCCTTCCCCCACCTGGTCTATCCGTCCACCTACTCCTTCCTTTATCCACACACAGGTTCTCACCACATCCTTTTTAAAGTTGTTCCTCCTCCTCCTCCTCCTCCTCGTCCTCCATCGGCTGCCGCTCTCATCTGCCCCTATGAACCAACCACTGTGTTTTTTCCCCAGGGGCCAGGTTGTTGTTGTATAATAAGCACACACGTTACTGTATGGAAAGAGGTTTATTGCTAAAGCCCCCAGAATACGACCATCCAGGGTAAATGTACAAAACACAATGGTTCTGGAATGGCTACATTCCAGAACCATTACATCATTGGGTTCCACACACTACGCGGTGTAACCACGTGTGTGTGGAACTACATAACATCCCCCTTCCTCATATTACTGATATTTAAATTGTAGTGAGTGTGTAGTGCTACATATCAAAAATAAAATAAATATTTCTATTAAATAAAATAACTACCTTACTAGGACTATAATTTAAAGGCTACACATAGGCCGTAATATGGTGAGAACACTAGTAATATATGTAGTCATCTTTGAAATTATGTATAATTCTGCAGTTTGTTTTTGATAATCCACTTCCAGTGGGTCTACTGCCACACCCTGTCTCTTGGACGTGCATCTCTTGACTTCTGTCTTGTGTTCCATAGTCATTACAATCCCTTGCCACACTGTTACTATACTGACTGGTGCTTGGGCATTCAGCATCATTTTGCACCCACACAATATCATCAATAGACCACATCTTGCCAACCTCCAACACAACTGATTTGCCGAAACTACTTTGTACCCTCTGTGGTGGTCTGAAACTGGATTCATCTTTCATTGTTTTTTTAGGTTCTTTGACACAGACCCAATATCCCTTTTTGAACATCTTTTCCTTTACACCATTCCTGCGATCATAACATTCTTTATACTTTCCCTGTTTCTCAACAACTCTCTATGATTTGTTCAATGTCCAAATGCACATCCCTTGCTCCTGAAAACATCCAAGCAGGTCTCAGACAATGAACACTTGTCTGCCCCTCATCATGGTAAAGGGTTCAACCTGTGTGGCAGTATGTGGAGTGGTCTAATCTGTGCAGAGGGCTTCCTTGAGAGCTTCCTTTCATGGAAGCGAGTTGGAGACAGGTAACTGAACCACACCCTTCACAAACTTGTTCATCCTCTCAACAAGTCTGTTTGCTATGGGTTGATATAACGATGTCCTTATGTGGTCGATTGCTCTTTCCTTAAGAAACAGTTGAAATTCCAGTGAGGTAAACTGGGGCCCATTATCTGACACTATATCTTTGGGGGCGCCTTCTCTGTTTAAAATTTCACTTAGAAAGTTCAGAATTTTTTTTGTAGTGACATTATCTTCCACAACTCCCCACTCAAACCACTTTGAGGTGTATATCCACAATGTATATTTTAACAGCCTCCAGGTTTTCATATGGCCCCATGTCGTCTATGGCTAACTTGGACCACACTTTTGTCACTCGTAGCACACGCAGCACAGTTCCTGACACTTTCTTCAACTTCTCTCCATAATCACGGCCACCAGTAAAAACTCCTTACCCTTCTCTTGGTCAAGTTTCTGCCCAAATGTCCTTCATGGGCCAAGGCAATTATTTTGTCTCTTAGTCTCACTAGAGGAATCACTCGATCCCCTCTATATGTATGTCCTGAATCCATCCAAATTTCTTCCTAAATTCGAGCATAATCTCCTAGACTTTGGTCATATTTGTGCCAGTCGTTTTTTTAATCGCTTCCCTGACATCCTCCTGTTCCTGATCAACGTCAGCTATGTTTTTCCATTCTTCTTTCATCACACCTGGATTTATGGTGGCAATGATGTCCTCTCACCTCCCAACTTTTTCTCTATTTCAGCATTGGCCCTTGTACATTACCCTGGTAATCTGGATAAACAATCAGCCACAGATTCAACTTACCTAGGGTGTAACATATGCAAATGTTGAACTGCATAATGTCCAGAATGCACCGTCTAATCCTTGGTGATATTAAATGTGGCGTTTTGGATTGCAACACATGTACTAGAGGCTTGTGGTCAGTCTTGAGGATAATAGGTAGCCCCCATACTGGGTTTCTAAAGTGTTCTAATATCCACTTTACCCCAAAAGCTTCTCTTTCTATTGTTGAATAGTTCAATTCTGCATCTCTTAAGACTCTTGATGCAAATGCTATTGTCACCAAGCCCTTGTCCTGTAGCTGCTCCAATACGCCACCCAAGCCGATCTTGCTGGCATCAACTGAAATTATAGTTTTGGCTTTACAATCAAACATTCCTAATGTCGGGGCTCCATTGATTGTGCTTTTTATTTGCTCAAATTCACATTTGCACTCATCCGACCATATGTATTTCGTAGATTTCTTCATGAACTCTCATATTTTTAGTTTTATTGGTGTAATCATTCACAAATTTGGAGTAATATTCAGTCATCCCCATGAAACTTCTCAATTGATCTTTGTTCTTAGGTTCACTGATGCCCAAAATAGTATCCTTCAATTCTTTTTTTGACTGATCTGTTCAGCGTCAATTGAATGATCTAAATATGACACCTTGTTGCACTTAATCTTACACTTTTCAAGTTTTAAGGTCAGACCACTCTTCTGAATTACCTGCAGCACTCCCATCAATTACGCATCATGCTCCTCTTCTGTGCTGGCAGATATCAAAATGTCATCCTGAAAGCAGTATAAGCCTTCAAAACCAGCAAATAGGAATTACATCAGTCTTTGAAACACCGCCACGGCCGAGGCGAGGCCTAACGGCATCCTCTTAAACATGAATGCACCCAGTGGAGTGACAAATGAAGTTAAATTCTTAGACTCATTTTCTAAGGCTATCTGATGGTAAGCCGAGAACAGATCCAGAGTGCTAAAAAACTTAAACGGTTTCATAGTTGTTAGTAATTCTCCTATATTCGGAAGAGGATGTCCGTCTATCCATATACTTTTATTAATGTCTCTGAGGTCCACGCACATTCTTATGGATCCATCTGGTTTTCTAACCAACACTATGGGGGCCAACCATTCCGAGCTCTCAATGGGTTCAATTATATTTTGTTCACACAATCTGGAAAGTTCCTTCTTGAGTGCTTCCTTCGTGCCGATGGGAACTCCTCTTACCCTGTGTGCAATAGGTTTTGCCCCTTTTTTAAGAATTATCCTGTGCTGGAACCCCTCTAAGAGTCACATTTTCTCACTAAACACTTTGGGGAATTGCTTTGCCAACGTAGCTTTGATATCATTATTGTCCTTGAAAACGCTTAGAATGGAAACAACTTCTCCTGGATGGATCCTGACCCGTAGAGCAGCTTGTTCTTCCCATTTGACCACTGACGAGCCATTTTTATCTATGTAAAGTCTACAATATGTTTTCCTTTCAGGGCAACGCAACCTCACCCAGGTACAACCAATGAGCTCAATGGGGATTTTACCATAACCCGTTGCTCTTACTCTTGTGCATTGCAGTTTTTGCATGTCACCAGATAGCACTTCGACAAATGTTTAGACATCAACCATGGTATAAGGAGACCCAGTATCCACCATTATGGGTAAGGATATGCCATTTATTTTCATGTCAACCCATTGTCCACCATTTCCTCCCAATGCAGTGACTGAGTATTTGCACCTATTGTGCATTCTCACTTTTGATTGTGAGCATGTTGTCAGGCCCAGTATTCTCTTCGAACACACCTACTGTATTTCTTGGTGGTCTGTTGTAGGAGTATCTGTTAAACCTTCCACCTCTTCCACGGACATTCTTGCACACCTTAGCAAAATGACCTGTGTGGCCACATTTGTAGCATTCCATAGCTGCAGCAGGACATTCTTTCTCTGCGTCATTGTGTTTATATCATCCAGATTTTTGACATTGGTTCTGGGTCAGGTTTCTGTATCCAGTGTCTCTACCTCTCAAGTTACCTCTGGAATTATTAGTTGACATTCCCCTTACCATTGCTACCAGAGATTCTTCGGAGTCTCCTCTTGCTTCTTCTTGGACCATCCTGATTTCTTTATCATCAGGTTTATCAAACCTCTCTCTCATACAGCGATCACCCAATTCCATAGTTCTGGCGATCTCCAGAGCCTGTTCGAGTGATGGGCCTTTTGTTTGCCACAATCTCTGTTGAATGCTTGAATCTGCCAGATTCAACACCAATTGGTCCCTCAAATGCTCTTCACTAACTCCAGTAAACTTGCATGTGGACATGAGACTTATCAGGGCCGCACGTAAGCATCTATGGATTCCCCCTTCATTTGGCGTCTCGAAAAAAACTTGTATCTTTCCAATACAATGTTGGTCTTGTTCCCAAAATGCTTTGCCAATTTCCCTAATGCGCTTTCAAATTTGCGATTATTATTGTCAGCTCCACTCTGTCCCTTTTAAGTCAGGAAGCGCTCTGAAAATTCTTAATGCTTCTGCCCCAATGCAGTTCAGTAGGGCGGCTTCTTTGAGGTCATCACTATACTTACTGCCTCCCACAGCCTTTCGGTATACTTGGAAGCCATCCAACCACTGTTCCAATGGGCTAGTAGGGTTGCCAGGCAATGGGAGGAACGGGACTGGAGCTGTGATGTGTTGCATAATGTCGGACAGGTGAGGTAATCCACTAAAATATCTTGGGTAGATTGACCCTGCTTGACAGTTCAGTGGGTACTGTTGTTGTATGGTATCACTAAAGAGTTAAGTGTTAACTGGGCCAGTTGTTCACAGTACACTTTTATGCATTGTCTTAGTTGGCGCATAGATGTGCTTTTGGCAATTGTTAGTAGCTTCCGTATTCATATCTCTTTTATTAGCGGTGTACAGTCTCTCCAAGATGCATTGATCAGCACGCTACACATGCTTTTTTTTTTTTTTAGCTTTGTGTGCTCCGTTACACACTTTTGTCGCTCCGTATTATGGTTACTATGGTAACATCTATACACTTACAATGTCCCAAAATGGCCACCATATTGAGGCACGCAGTGAGGTCCTTTCCCCTAGCGCGTTCGTCATTCAACTATCGCTCTGTGTTTCATATAATGCACTTAGCAATGCGGGCGTCCGGGCTGGCGAAATTCATTCTATATTTATTTCCGTACTCAGCGCAACTTCAATTAGCCTTTTCCACGTACACCTGATGCTGCATACCAGAGCTTTGGACCACCAGTCTTCCGGTGACAGCACCGTGCAACGACTTCTCTGTGGTATATGGTTGATCAGCGTTCTGTGCACCGCTGCGGCAGCGAACATAACTCCGGGGGCTTCCTTCGATTAAGGTAGCCTCGTCGCCAATTGTTGTATAATAAGCACACACGTTACTGTATGGAAACAGGTTTATTGCTAAAGCCCCCAGAGTACGACCATCCAGGGTAAATGTACAAAACACAATGGTTCTGGAATGGCTACATTACAGCATTGGGTTCCACACACTACGCGGTCTAACCACGTGTGTGTGGAACTACATAACAGTTGTGCTCTAGAAAGTGCATAACATGTCTTTCTAGCCGAGCCCCCTTTTCCAGCACGGAGGGGCCCAGACTCCATGTTGTCTGCCGGGTGTCAGGACTGCTGGACTCGGCGTCCCTGCCAGGCTGCAGCCAAGTGCTGCCGCCACTGAGGCATAGTAAGTGGGAAATATCATTTTCTTTTCTCGTTCCGCTGTTATGTAGGTTGGAGCATCTTTGGTTGCTGTCAAGACTCCTGGTAGCTGGATTTCTCGTAGCAACTCTCTCTCTTGGATCAGTCGCTTCAGTCTGGCCATGGAGGAATCTGAAATAAAGCAGAGAGCATACTGGCCAGCATGTTGTACAGCTGTATGGGATACGTCTCGCAATCAGGCACATGTAGGGGGAAACGGACTGGGGCCCTCCTAACTCCCTCACCCCAACTCCTTGGCCGGACTGGTTCTAAAAAACAACCTGGTAGGTCCCCTGCCAAAGCATGACAAGGATCCCATTTCCCTTGATAGAGTCAGGTCCCTGCCCCCATCATATCGAAAAGGAGGATTTGTCCGCTCTATAGAAGGGTGCATACTAAGCTTAGCACAGGTACATGGCATTATTTATAGACGGGGAGGGTGAGACTATTATGCTTGGCACCCAATTGTGACACTCATGATTCGAGAGGCAACCTCTAGTTGAGAGACTGGTCCCCATTTTACCTTTGTGGAAATTCCAGCCAATCAGTTACAAATGGTTTTTACTGGATCAATTTGGTGGCATATGGGTTTTGGGCATCTTCTGTACTACCATAGTACAATGCAACACGTGGAAAAAAATTGCTCTCCCCTAACGAACTCGCTGCTCTCGACTGTTCCTATGACTCTCTCTTACTTAATGCTAAACAGAAACACTAGTTCTCTGGGTTTACACTATCCTCTCTCCCCAATCCTTGATGTCTCTTCCAACCCCTAAATACCATCATCTCTCGACGTCCCGCCATCCAACCCGTCCCTTTCCTCTCATCTTCTGACTTTGCTACTTCACTACTAACCTTTCTTCACTTTGCGCCTTCCACATCCCCTGAGCCTCTTTCCACCTACGACCCTTCTCAGGTTCCTTTAAACACTCCTATCCTCAAAAAAACCTCCTTTGATCCTACACTTTGCTCCATTTTGAGACCTAGCTCTCTCCTCTTACTTTTTTTTTAACAAACTTCTTAAGAGTTGTTACAACCAAGTATTCTCTTTTCTCAATCTGTGCTCTGTACTTCCCCTCTATCAATCTTCCCCCCACCCTCCCAGTCACTGACATTCTCTCTCAACTACCCAGCACAACGAACTGTCTTCTATATTCATACTTCTTGATCTTTCTGCTGCATTTGACACCATGGACCACCCTACTCCTTTCTTTTCTAGCCTCTCTTCGTTTCTGTGGACCAGTCCTCCAATGGTTTAGTTCCTATCTTTCTGATCACTCTTACTCTGTTTCCTGGGCTCACCATTCTTCCTCTTCTTATGCTCTACTCGGTGTCTCTCAAGGCTCTTTTCTGGGATCCTTAATCTTTCCTTGCTATACTTTTCCTCTCCTTTACTTGATTGGCTACTTTAATCGTTGTGCAATTTCTATGCACCTATGTTCCAAAGTTTCATCGCCTCTTGTCTTGCTGCCATCCTATCTTGGATGGATTCCCACTTTCTTCACCGTAATCCTGTAAAACAGATTATTTTCTTTCCTACTTCTCCTCCCCCTTTCTAAAGGCCTCCTATTTCCCCCTATTAGCTCCCTCTGTTCTCCCCCATCTGCCTTTCAGCTCAAAATCTCTGCATCATGTTGGACCCATCTCTTTCGTTCCCCCTTTTAATAGTTGCACCGCCCACACTTGTTTCTAACTTTAGAAGCTTTGCTGTGCCCACCAGTTTCTTTCCTTTCATGTCACCAAACTCCTTGTATCCTCCATCTTTTCTCACCTAGACTTCTGCTCCTCTCACCTAGTTGGCATTCTGTGTTCTCATCTTGCCCCTCTTCATTCTGTCTAAAACTAAGCTATTAGTCTCCTTTTCTTACTACCACCTTTCTCGTCTATCTCCTCTTCCCATTTCTCTCTTTTCACTCCTCCCATTTGACTCCCGTCTGTCTTTCCACTTTCTCTGCATTGTCTACACATAGCACTATGGCCTTGCCCCTCTCTATCCCTCTTCCTTGCTCTCATTTCACTCTCTTTCTTGCAGCTGCCACTCTCAATTCTTTTATTTTTTCTGTCCCTAAACCCTCCTGTGCCTCTTTCCGTTTCCGTTCCTTCTCTCGTCCCCAAATTCCGGAACATCCTTCCCTTTGCCGCCTGCTTTTCACTATGTCATCAAATCTTTCACATTCTCCTAAAGTCTAATTTTCATTCTTCCCTTACTGACTCTTACATTTTCTGTTTTTTTGATTATGAATTTAATTTCCCCTAGGTTTTGCACCAAAATGTGTAGAAGATATTGAACAGCGCTTTGGCGAAAGAGCTTTATAAATTTCAATAAACAAAACAAAAATAAAATACAAATGCCATGGTGAGAGTGGATTCCAAAGCCACCTTGGAACTAGGTACTATTTAATGGTGTTGGCATTTCTATACAACCGGATTATTGGTTTCAAAATGGCTTTCTTTTGATTTATTAGCAGTCATAAAAACAAACCCAATTTAGATCCCTCCATCCATAAAAACAAAGGAGAGTATTTCCATCGCCTGTTAGTGGCCTGCTAACGCTGGGCCGGGACAAAAAGTACTAAGGGGGTGGGGAGGTCTCACCATATCCTTTAACAACCTTGTTTGTAGTGACATTTGAAGCTCCCTGCAGTGCCACAAAGAGTATGTAGGACCTCCAAACACTCAGGCTCACCTGGATCTAAGCAGTTTTCCTGTAGGCCAAAGCACTGCTATCTACCTTGTCAACCTGCTCCTCCAAGGCCCTATCCAGCCCTCATCTTTATTTCCTCTTCCCTACATGCTCAACCCGCCGCCCCAGGCACCAAATTGGCCCTTCTGTAGGGTAACGTGAACCAGAACAGGCCACTTTCTTCAGTGAAGTCTGTCTCAGCCTCTCTGTCTCTTTCATCAAGGAGATTTTCTTTTAGGCCAAATCCCTGGTGCTTTTACCTTGTCTTAGCCACCACTCTTCCGGGGCACTTTTCCAGCCCCCTTCTTCCTTTCTCCTCCTCTGCATGCTCCAACCCAGCCCCCAATTGGCCCATCTATAGGGTCACATTGCCCAGAACTCTCAGCCAGCGAAGAACAGAGGCTAAGGGAACCTCCTGTTTGTTTGGGACCCTAAGCCTCCAATGACGTCGAGGCCAGACAGTGCAACAGGTAAGAGACGACGACTCCTTTCTTGCATGACCCGTCCAATTATAACCCAAGTGCAACTATCCCAAGGATTCTATATCTAGAGGTCCCAAGGTGAAAATGTATAACGTACTAATATGTGTTCTGTATCTAGGGTGGCGAACTAGAAGGACTCAGACTACAGTGGGTCATGGTGTAGATTGAATCAATCTACCTGGCCCTGTCGCTATGAGCAAGGTTACATGCCTCGTAAAACATAACTAAGGATGCTCATCATAGTAGCAAAACAAAGAGTCCTGAGTCCAAATTCCTAGTTACTAACTGGCCCTACTAGGTTAGAAAAAACCAACTATAATGATGAGGAGGCTTACAGAACAGTCTCAGAATGGGCTTCTGCCTGGCCCCGATCATAGAGGACATATTATCGGTGTCCCTAATTCCGTTAGAATGTCTTTACACAATGCACAGTCTCCATATGTGGCTTGTCGGTTAAAAGGAACAACATGTCTTCTAAATGGTTTTCTCTTCACTCTCTACGGGAAAAGACTAAGTATTCTTCCTATGTGTTTTCCAACAGTTTGCCAATGGCTAAATCCCTTCAGGACCACTTCAGCTTTGTACCAACAGTTAAATCCCTCCAGGAACGTGTCGGCTTTATACCAGTAGTCAAGTCCCTCCAGGATCACTTTACATATACTATCTTTATCCCACCTATATGGCACTGGGACTGCCCAAAGTCATGTGGCTCTTCGGAAGAGTTATTGGGTCTCAGTTCAATTGTTCTCATATTTGTTGGCTTCTTCAGGTTCCACTCTTTCAGACTTTCACTCTCTTTGCAGATTTCTCCAGCATCGATATGCAGGATTTGCATCACTCGCATTCTGTTTTACCAGATTCATGTGCCCGCTCTGGTTTCCCAGCTTCTCGTACTGTGAACACCTTTGACAGTCTCTGACTTAACAGGTTATATCTTTTTCTAGCATCATGATGTTGGAAACGTTCGCTTCCCTGTTTGTGCTCCTCTCGTAAGTACCGGCACTCGCTGTGTGAAGCTTGTAGACACTCTCTATTCTTCCACCTGGTCTCGGCGTCGGTTGCTGGGCGCCCAGCCCATCACTGTTCACCACTGGTAGTGCCACTAGGGACTGCTGTGTGCTTTCCGTCTGTGCGCCGTTCCTGCCAGAGATTTCTTGCTTGGTCAGCGTACCCGCTTTGTAGCCTCCAGCTTGCGGGTCTCGCTCTGGCTACGTCACCGCTAGCTCTGCCCTTTTAGGATGCGTTCACAGAGACTCGACTCTGTGTATCGTGGAATCTCCTCCCTCCTCAGGAGTCATGCACGGTGTAGCAGGTCTTTCGCCATTCACAGTTCTTGCTGTGGATAAATATGTCATCACAATCAAAAAGGTGTGTCCTTCCTGGACGGTAGCGTTCAGATGAAACGCTGCATTACCTGAAGCCAACAGGGTGGAAGAGGATCACTGGTATTTGTAGTTAAAATCTGAGAATAAACAGTTATTTCAAGTCCCAAGTAGGCAGACAATGTAGTCTTTTCAGGGAGGTCCTCATTGGACGTGAAGTCCTTGTCCCTGAGAGGGGAGTCACTCCCAGTGATGCCCCACTTGCTCAGGCCCTAGGTAGGGTCTTGCAGAGTGGGCTCACCTCCTTAGCCTCCCAGAAGGTGGCTCCTCCCAGGGGAGAAGATATAAATTGTCCAGATTCGTCACAGCGTCCATGGGTAAAGTGCATTGCTGCATACAGTATATCCCAACAAGATATCCCAAGGAAAGTGCTTTGCATGGTTCCCTATTGCGATCTGTTTTGTCTCATATCTAGGTGTCCCTATGAGAGCACATTTTACTGCTCTGTAGTGTGCTGCATGTTGTGCCTCCTACCCATGTGCATGGCATTATTCTACATAGTGCCCCATTGTGTCTTCCACCTAGCTATCCATAGGAAATAGCATTGTATTGTGCTATATTATGCTCTACATGGTGTCTCCCAGCTAGATATCCCCAGGAGGGTTCACTGCATGGTTATTTCTTGTGCTCTACATGATGTATCCCACCTAAAAACCTCTAGGAAATCGCATTGCATTGTTCTATGTGTGCACTACTTGTGTCTCGTATCGGTTTCCCCTGGGGAAGCTCTCTGCTTTTTTCTATATTGTGCTCAATTGTGTTTCAGATCTGGGTGTCCTGAGTAAGCGAGGAGCAAATTGCACTCCTCTGTATTTTGCCCCGCTGTTTTTTATTCTAATATGTCCCATGAAAAGTGCGTTGCATTGTTATATATTGCTATATTATCACATCTAGGTGCCCACTGGAAAGCACATTACATTGTGCTCTATTGGAACCTATGGTGTCTCCAATCCATCTCTCAGCTAGGCAGCCTTACGAAAGCACATTGCTCCATTTAAGCTCTGCAGTGTGTTCATATCGAGATATCATAAAAGCGCGCACTGCATTGTTTCTATATTATGCTCACATGTAGGTATCCCTAATTGAGAGCTTTGCATTGTTCCACACAGTGTCTAACATCTAGGTATCCATAAAGTGCATTTCATAGCTGCGATATGTTCACATTCAGCTATACCCAAGAATGCACAGTGCATTGTACCATACTGTGCTCCTTTATGCTTTACAGCTAGGAATCCCTAAGAAAGTGCAATGCTCCTTATTGTGCTCTACTAGGAACACATCTAGGTATCTCTGATAAAACACACTGCACTTCCCTACATGGTGTCTCGCTTTCAGGTATCCCTGAGAAAACACATTGCATTGTTCTGTATTGTGTCCTATTGCGTTTCACAGCTAGTTGTCCCTACAGTAGCACATTGCTCTATATTGTGCTGACATCCTTAGAAAGCACATTTCTTTGCTCCATGTTGTGCTCCATTGTGTTCACATCTAGTTCACCCAAAGAGAGCAATGGATTGCTCCATTATCGTTCACATCTAGGTACACATGAAAATGTGTATTGCTCTATATCTAATGTAAGGGTGCATAAGTACGAGTCTGACATAGAGGGGGCATATCTGTTAGCAAAGACTTACTGAAAGTGAAGAAACAGAAAAACTATCTTGCCATATTTATAATAACGGTTTCCCTATCTCAACAAAAAGACTAAGGACTCGGTCAGGATGTCTGCTAATGTGTCCGCTGTCCTGGGTTCAAACCTTTTTCCGTCTCTTACACTCTATATCAAATAAGGAAAACTGGGGTCTTCTTGATCCAGGAGGAGTCCACTCTCTAATTCTGGATTCCAACTCAAATGTTCAATTTGTGTTAAGAAAACACAATGAGTGTTTCAGTAACTTATAAGTTCCTGATGTTGGATGCTCTTCCAGTCATATTCAAAACCATAACAACATTAGCACACGACTACCCGGCAAATAACTAGAGGGCTGACCGTCTCCTTTGGCTCTTTCTGCCCCCATGCAGGACTTGATTCCCTGGTCTGGTTGACACTGCGAGCTGACACTTAAAAATAACGAAAATAGGAGAAAAAAAGCAAGATAGCGTTTGGGGCATTCTTTGTCAAGTAAGTGCTGAGTGTATGTAACCTCCACACTTTTTAAATTAAACCAGCACAGAACTGATATATTCCTTATCCTTTATAGATTCCATGATGCATTATGGGACATATAGTGCCCAAATGATTACATTACCTATGCTCACGATCAACACGCCGTGAGGGAACTTATAATTGAATTGAGGTCCACGCCAAACGGTAAATATTTAACTTTGATATACCGTATCGTGATTAGTATCCCTTGAAAATCGTATTATTGATTGACTAAAAACATGTATTGATCTACAGCTGTTACTATTTGGACGGACTTGTCGGCCGCCATTATAAGATTGACGAGTGCAATCGCCTCACTCATCACACCAAAATAAATCACCATAAGGTTAGCGAATTGGCTACTTCTCTGTATTACACTCACACCACGGATACAAAGGTTTTTACTGGTATTGAGTAAATCTTATATTTGCTTCAATTTTTTATTCACTGTATAGGTGACTACACTGCTACATATGCGTCATTGTGACAGTGTAACCGCCCTCTTAACTCACTGCGTCCTGAAGACGGGTCCTGGGACACTACTGACGAGCCTTTGACTGCAACAGTGCTGCCCTTTGCCCCAGAAACACATCAGATTGTAGACGCCATTATACCATATTTGTGTATAATAGTTATGTGAATCAGTCACACTATTACTAACATCACGCTAAATAACCAATGTTGATAGATTGTAAACATTGTGATGTGAACTGCAGCCATAAGTGTGAAGTGTTGTTTTCTCTCCATCTTGTCCATTACGGCTTTCGTAAATGATGAACACTGTATATGGCTTTTTATGTTGTTTTTACTGTTATGTTTGGAGTAAATATTGATTAAAATATGTTTAAGATAACTTTTTGACTGTGGTGGTAGACAGAATTGTATGAAAATTCCACTGTGAGGATAATTTCTGATAACTAGCCTTCCCCTTGGGTGTGTTAGAGGTGGGTAGCTAGTGGTTAATGTACTCGCTTGTTTGATGTGATTGTTAGAGGGCAGTTGTGCTGAGCAATTCAGTCAAGTGTCCTACCCAATGAGTGGGTTGGGTCTGTGACAGTGTTGGAGAAGCCCAGAGTTTCAAGGGCTGAGTTGAGTGCTTTGGAAGCAGGGTCCTTGGGGACCAAGGTTGACATCACCAAGGAGGATCGCTTTGGTAGATTTCTTTAGGTTGTCTGCCAAGAGGTGAGTGATGGTGGATTGGAAGTCTCCTATGGGACCTGGTGGCCGGTAGATCAGATGGAGTGTAATGGTGCAGTGGTGGGAGGTGGAGAGTTTAAGTTGGAGGTAGTCACTGGTGTCGTTCGTAGTTTTATCATTTTTTCTGATGTTGATTGAGTCTTTGGCTATGATTGCTACTCCACCACCTTTGGTTGGGCGGTCTTGCCTAATGACAGTGTAGCCAGGTGGGAGTGCAAGGGAGAGGGCAGGGCCTGAGGCTTCATGCAGCCACGTTTCGGTGACCAAGGTTGTTCGTGGTGATGAGGTCATGGATGTCCAGGGCATGGGCGTTGACGGATCGGGTGTTAATCAAGGCACATTTGAGATGGGGAGGTGAGGGGGGTGGAATCTGGTGGGGGGGCAGTGGTGTCCAGGGTCACAGGCATGGTAACAGTTGAAGGTACATCAATACATAAAACTGGTGAGGTTGAAGAATTGGCAATAGTGGCGGTCCCATTTACAGGGGTCACAGGCATTAAGGTTGCGGTTTTGTATACCTCAGATTTGACCTTAGAGAGTGCAAGGGATTTAGCTCTAGTTTTTGTGTCTGGTGCCCTGGAGACAGAACTGATGGCTGTGCTGGATGAGGGGTGGGGGCCTTGGAGGGAGTTCATCTGGAGAGGGGTTCTGGTGCGGGAGAGCGTACCTGTAGCAGATGGTCTGGAGATGGCACTGGGTCTCAAAAGTAAACAAGTATTCCGTATGCTTACAGGTTGTGGAGCAGCTCTGTGTGGGGCATAGAAGGTGCGTGCGCGTAGCCGATCGCATCTAGAATCAGCTGTGAGGAGCAGGATGGGAGGGGATGCATGGATCCTCTTACCTCTAGACAGCTATAGCAGGTCGGTCTTTGCGGATTGCGACGAGCAGCGAAGAGCTGCAAAGAGGGGAGCTGGCCTTGTCTCCAGGCCTTCGCTCCACGGCTTCGCCTCCCGGTGCACCTCCCCTCCATTTAAAGCAGGAGGGGAGGGACGGGGCGCGGAGCTCAGCCAATCCGGATTCCTCAGTGTGATTGTCGGCATGTTGGTTGCTGCGGCGACTGTGGGGGCCATCTTGGAGGTTTCCAAAGCCTCGTGGTGCAGATCAGCTGTTGGGCTTCTCGTCGGGCACTCCGGTTCACCGAAACTGATCAGAAGATCAGCTGGGAGGGTGGCGGGTGTGCGGGGTTCGTGCTGGCAGTCCCTCGCAGCGGAGCTGCAAAGAGGGGAGCTGGCCTTGTCTCCAGGCCTTCGCTCCACGATATTTCTCTCCTATTGTGTTGCAATTCACTCCAGGGCAAATGACTCACTTACCCAGGCCTTTTTCCACATTCAATATAGCCCAAGAAGATAACTCCCTCCTCTTGTAATGCAATTCATGTGAATGGGGAAATTACTCTCTTCCCCAGAGCTTTTTTCACATTTAATACAATTGAAATATTAAGGATATGGGTCTTCCTTAGGATTCTCCTTCTGAAATAACTCAACTTGGGTGTGGGTCCCAGACTCTCAAAACACCTGGTATGCTCCCCTGCTAGGTTCTCTTGAACAGTTCCTTTACAGAATTTGGGTGTATGTCCCAGACTCGCAATACACCTGGTATACTCACTTGCTAGGCTCTATTATACATTTCCGGATTGGTGTGAATTCACAATTCGCCTGGTATACTCTCCTGCCAGGTCTTTATGTTGCAATCTCTTTTTCCCATTCAGTACAAGGGGACAGGGGTCTTCCCCAAGTTACTTTATGGTAAAGTACTGTGACGATAAAAATGACACCGATTCCAATGAGGATTATTCTCTTCCCCAATCTTGGCAACCAACTAACTCTTTCATGGTCTCTTTGCCTCAGTTTTGGTGTCACCGTCTCCCCTCTGGGTTCACAGACAATATATGCGTTCTCTCAACCCAATTGTACACATTCGGGTAGTCGCCTCGGTATCTGCTAGACTAGAGTGGCTTTCCCCAGTTACCGTCACAGAGCGTTCTCGATCTTTGCATCAGAACCAGAGGTCGAAGTGGGCGGGAGCGGTCAGGAGCGGTGCTCCTCAACTTTTTATTTTTACGTTTTACCGTTCCTATACTTTCATTTTTAAAAAGAAACCGTTCTGGAATGGTTTTGTTTTAAAATAAAAGTGTAGGAAGAAGTTGAAGCTTGTATTTCTGTGCACTACACTGAACATTCCTTTAAATAGCAGGTGTGTTTGTTTGGGGGTTTGGATTGGGTGTGGAAGCAGGCGTGGCACTGGGGCTTGGGGGAGAGGGCAGGCCAGCAGGGACCATAGTTCCACTACTTCTTTTCGTACACTTCGACCACTGATCAGAACGGATAACGTCCTGGCTACAAGTTCCCGCTGCGACTTCCTTCTTCTTCTGGGGCTGCCATAGTCAAGCGGCACCGCTTTACTACGCGGCTGGTCCGGAGCTCACCCCATGAAACTCTCCTCTCGCTGGCAGTGCTCTGAAACCACGGCTCACAGTCACATCTGCTTCCTGGTCTGCCTGACGTGCCAGGAGTGCTTGGGTCGGTTCCATCTCTCGCTGCTTCCACTCGTCTGCATTCGGGGGTTTGTTCCCAAATTAGGACACAGTCTGCTCTGCACTGCACCCTGCGTCTCCAAGCCGATGCTTGGAAAAGGAAGGCCTTGATTCTGGACTCACGTCGGGGATAGTGGAATTCCCACTGAGGCTTATCTTGCCAAGCCTGCTTCCCTTCCACTTCTCTCCTCTTCTTCTTCTTTGGCGCATTTAAATGTCCTGGCACTGGCTATTTTCCAACCATTAGAGCGTGGCATTGATTTTCCGGCTCCAGTAATTTTTGTCACTCCAGCCCCCTTCCTCATCTCAGTATTTTCATTCAGCCAAATGTAACCGGGTTCTTCCTCGTCTCACAGTTCTCCTTGCCTGTGACAACAGAAGGGTTAGCGTTACCTAACAAGTCTAACTTAAGCTGATTATCAGCACCATCATAAACAATAGACCCGGTAGAATGACTATAACAGGTGTATACATTTTTACTCCTAGGAGGTTCTAGATTAACATTAAAGTATGCCATGGAGGCTTGTAGAATTACAGGTGGGATAGCATGGTTTAAGGAAAAAGGGGGATACCATGTTTCACCTGATGTGTAATCCCCCCGAGGGCCCCCCCCCCATGTAGTCCTCACTCAAATACCCACCCCAAGGGTCGGGATCAGGTAGCCACATGAGGAGAGGCTATCCCAGGGAGAGGAGTGATGACATCATTAGATGCCTCACAGCTCCCATCCCATCAACTAACAAAACACCTCTGATGTACCAACAAGTACCCATCTAGAAAATAGCGCCTGGTTCATACGCACCACCAACTAAGCACAACTCCCACTCATCCCCCCAGCTAACTTTCAACTACCCGCACGCCCCAGCCACTTTCCCTTTCAGATCCACGAGAGTACCTGCACAACATGCAAATGACAGTAGAGTGCAGTATAAATCCTGATAACATAAAAAGATGCACCATTTTAGAATTACAGAGGTGGACTGCCACTTATGAGTTTGGGCTCCGCTTGGCTGGACCCATCAAAGCAAGCAGGGCTGCTCTGATAGTAGTTTAAGGCTGCCTCCCTGTGTGTTGTCACTGTAGTCACTGGGTGTGTCAACAGAGATGAGGAAGGAACAAGTTACTTACCTGTAACTGTTGTTCTCCAGCATGGGTCTGGCATGGATTCACATGCTCATGAATATTCCCCGTCGTCGGGCTGGGAATCCTCTGTAAAGAAAAAATTAGTATCAGTTTCGTTTCTGATCTATCTTTCTTAGCAGTAACCAATCACTGGTCTCTAGGTCATACTGCCCCCAGCCAATGACTGCCCTCTCCCTAAGCCCCGCCCCTGGCAGCCATCCTCAGATTTGGTAGCACGTAAAGTGGCAGTATGACCAAGTGAAGAGCCGCAGAGGGGTAGGAGGGAGGGTTCGCATGTGAATCCATGCCAGACTCATGCTGGAGAACAACAGTTACAGGTAAGTAACTTGTTCCTTCTCCAGCATGGGGTCTGGCATGGATGCACATGCTCATGGATATAAGAATACATAGCAGTATACACATGCACAACCACGGGAGGTGGCAAGGCTCAACATTAAGCATTACATAAACTCAACATTAAGCAACTCTTACCTCCTCACCAGGCCCACCTTAAGGCGAACAGGTTGCGCAGCACTGCTTGGCCGACCCTGGACTCCTCCCTGGAATCCCGGTCGACGCAGCAGAATTTCGTGAAGGTGTGCGTCGACCTCAAGTAGCAGCCCTGCAGATGTCCAGCAGGGGCACACCAGACAAGAATGCCATAGTAGCAGCGATCGCTCTGGTCGAATGGGCTCTCGGACGGCTGGGCAACGGTCGGTTTGCCAACCGATGACAGTACAAGATGCAGCCGGAGAGCCATCTGACATCACAAAAAGGTGTGATGTTTTCCGAAAACTCTTCGTGCGGACCACGTTGAACTTCAGCGCTCTAGCTACACCCAGCGAGTGCAAAGTCCTCTCGGCCGGCGACGAAGGCGACGGGAAGAAAACTGGCAACACCAAGGGCTCATTGAGGTGGAAGTCCGACGGCACCTTGGGCTTGAAGGAGGAGTGCGTCCTCAGCACCACCCTCGTCTCGTGGAAAGTCAAGTATGGAGGCTTGCAGGATAGGGCCTGAATCTCTCCCACTCGTCGTGCGGAGGTGATGGCCACAATGAACGCTGTTTTCCATGACAGAAATTTCAATGGTGCCGAATGCAGAGGCTCGAATGGCGGCCCCATGAGCCAGGTCAGCACCACGTGGAGCTCCCACGCCGTGGCCGGAGCCTTCACCGGCTGGAACAAACGGAAGAGTCCCTTCATAAATTCCTTCACCAGGCGATAAGACCACAGGGATGACCGTCCCATAGTTCTGGTGTAACGTGAAATTGCTGCAAGATGGATCGTGATGGAAGCGTGAGCTAGCCCCGCTTTGGCCAGCGACAACAGGTACGGCAGCACTTGAGGAGTCGTAATTCGCAGAGGGTTAATCTTCTGTGCACGGCACCAGACAGAGAACCTCTTCCACTTGTGTCTGTAGCACTTTAGAGTGGAGGACACCCTGGCCTTTGCAAGCACCTCCTTGCAGTCCGCCGGGATATCGTATCCTCCAAACCGTAGTGCTGCAGGATCCAGGCCTGCAAGTTCAGTGATTCCGGGTCGTGATGGAGGATGGCACCTCCTTCTCTGGAGAGAAGATCTTGCGTCCATCGACAGGCTGACTGGGGGGGACGCTGACAAGTCCAGAAGGTCCGGGAACCAGATCTGTCTCGGCCACGCTGGTGCAACAAGGATCATCTTGCACCGGGACCTCTTGAGTTGGTTGATGAGCCGGAGCAGCAACGGCAA
Organism: Ambystoma mexicanum; assembly: GCF_040938575.1. Taxonomy (NCBI): domain Eukaryota; kingdom Metazoa; phylum Chordata; class Amphibia; order Caudata; family Ambystomatidae; genus Ambystoma; species Ambystoma mexicanum. The sequence goes on along the minus strand of NC_090934.1, from coordinate 1,411,651,017 downwards.
CGGAGGGAATGCATACAGGAACAGGTCGTCCAAGGGGAACGAGAATGCATCGCCCGTGCTCCTCGGCTGGGGAAACCTGCTGGCGAACCTCTGGCACTTGGAATTTGTCGCCGTCGCAAACAGGTCGATCTGGGGTTTGCCCCATCGTTGGAAAAGTCGATCCACTTGATCCTGATGCAGCTCCCACTCGTGGCTTGAGCGCAGCTCCCCTGCTGAGTGAGTCGGCGATGACATTCTTTGTTCCTGCTAGATGGAAGGGCACCAGAAACATTCCCTGGGCAACGGCCCAGTGCCACAGATCCTGGGCCTCCTTGGACAGGGCTGGGGATCTGGTGCCTCCCTGCTTCCGGATGTAGAACATCGTGATGGTGTTGTCGGTGAAGATCCTCACCACCTTGCCCTTGAGGGATGGGAGAAACGACCTGAGGGCGCAGAACACTGCTCGGAGTTCTAGGATGTTGATGTGGAGTGACCTCTCCTCCGGGAGCCAAAGGCCTCTCGCGTACAGATTTCCGGTGTGCGCTCCCCATCCCTCCAGGGAGGCATCCGTCGTCACCGTCTCCTGATGTACCGGGGTCTGAAATTCCTTGCCCGCCGCGAGATGCTCGCGGGTGCCCCACCATCGAATCGCTTGGCGGAAAACCTTGTTGAGCGGGATCCTGTCTTCGAATCTGCCCGTCGCTTGTATCCAACAGGCGTCGAGGAACTCTTGTAGAGGACACATCCGTAGCCAGCACAAGCGCACCAGGTAGATGTAAGAGGACATCATTCCGAGCAGGGACTTGGTGGATCTCACCCTGGCCACGCCTGTGGCCAACAGGCGCTGCACCTTGCCCAAAATGGCCTTCGTCCTCTCCTCCGATGGCGAGGCCAATCGAGCCACTGTATCGAGCTTGGCTCCCAGAAACAGTGCGACCTGCGACGGGACCAGGTGGGATTTCGAGTAGTTGATGGAGAAGCCTAGATCCGTGAGAAGTTGGACGGTCTCTGCTGTGTGTTCGACTGCAAGTTCTCTTGTCCTTGCACGGATGAGCCAATCGTCCAGGTAGGGGTAGACGTGGATCCCCCGCAGGGGCAGCCGCGCCGCCACTGGTGCGAGGCACTTGGTAAACACCCTGGGTGCCGACTTCAGCCCGAATGGCAGGTCCTTGCATTGGTGCTGCCGCCCTTGGACTACGAATCTGAGAAACCTTCGGTGTCCTTTTAGAATGGGGATATGGAAGTAAGCATCCTCCAAGTCCAGCGACGATAGGAAGTCGCCCTCCTCCAGCTGTGGTGCTGGAAGGTGACCATCCTGAACTTTTATGCCTTGATGTATTTGTTTAGCCGCCGCAGGTCCAGGATGGGGCGCCAACCGCCTGTCTTCTTTTTGACGAGGAAGTACCTTGAGTATACTCCGGAGCCCCGGAGCCTCTTCGGGACGAGCTCGATGGCACCCTTCTTGAGCATCGCCCTTACTTCTAACAGCAGTTGAGGGATGTGATTTTCCTTCCTGGCCACGAGAGGAATGCGGGGGCACTTTCTTCGAAATTCGAGAGCGCGCCCGTGGGCCAGGGCATCCAGCACCCAAGGGTCGGTGGAGATGGACTCCCACACGCTAACAAACTTTGCCAGCCGGCCTCCCACCGGGATGCTCCGGTGAGGACCCGGTGCTACGGCCGGTTCAGTCCTGCTTGGAGGCGGCCTTGCCGCCTTGGCCTCCTTGGTGACTACGACAAGATCCTCCTGACTTGCCGTGTCCTCTGTAGGCCTCCTGCGACGAGGAGCGAGCCGCCTGGCGGTACGTCAAGGAGCTGCCGTCGGATCCTCCGGAGGCACCCTGTCTGCCTCCGGCATTCCGAAAATGCAGCCGTCGTTGCTGCAACACTCCCAAGGCCCGAGCCATCTCTGTGTCGGTCTTGATGGCCTGAAGTGACTCATCCACTGTTTTTTCAAACAGGTTGTTCCCGTCGAAGGGCAAGTCCACAACTCTGGTTTGCACGTCCTGGTGGAAATCAGTTGCCTTGAGCCATCCCCGCCGTCGAAGGCAAACACCATTGCCCAACTGGCGGAATCCGGTCTCAGCGATATCCGTGGCCACCATTATGGCATGGTCCGACGCCACTGCACCTTCCTCTAGGGTCTCCAGGGCCTCTGACCTCTTGTTGTCCGGTAGGAAGTCCAGCAGCGGAGCAATCTTGTACCACAGCTCCCTGTCATAGCGGGCCACAATCGCTAGGGCGTTGGCCGCCTTAATTGTCGTCGCCGCAGACGAGAGGACTCGTCGTCCCATGGCGTCCAGCTTCTTTCCCCTCGCCGTCAGGTGGGGAGGTCGAAGTTGAGGATGATGCCCCCGCCGCCGCCTTCTTGGCCACTGCCGAGACGACCGAATCTGGGGTCGGATGCAACCCTAAGGCACAAAGGGGCAGAATCGGGGACCCGGTACTTCTACTCGTACCGATCCCTCTTGGCAGGCGTCGTCTTCAGGAGAGCAAGTCCCTCCTCCCAGATATCATCAATCAATGGCACGAGAGGACCTTCTTCGTCTTGGCCTTGCGCCGCTGATAGAGGAAACCTTCCTTCTTCTGTTCCTCAGGGCAGAGCTGAAAAAGCTCAGATGCCCTAGCAATCATGGCGTGGAAGAAGCCAATTTCGCCGGGCGGGGAGGCCCGAGGGGGTGGTGATGGAAGGCCCATCCCGTCGTTACCACCGTCGTCATCCGTCCCAGTCGTGGCCATATCCGTTCCCGTGTCATCCCTAGGATCAGGGGAAGGAGATGAAGGTTGAGCGGGCAAAGAGGGCTGGAAAGGTGGGGGGGGGGCAAACCCTCCTCCACTTGTTTGGAGGGCTTCCCGACGGGCCCGGTCTGCTAGGTCATCCGTTGGGGTGAGGGGCAATCTTGTCCTTATCTCTGTGCATAAGGTTTGGATTGCCATCAAAATGGCCGAGTTGTCCTGAGGCTCGGGCCCTGGTTGCGACGAGCGCGATGGTTTCTCCTCCTCTACGGGAGCCTCGTCGGTGCCACCGTCGTTTTCTTCGTCCGCCTCCTCAGGGTTCCTCCCGTCGGATCGGACCTCCTCAAACCTCTTGTTGAGTTCTTTCACGACTTCAACCAGCTCCTCCTCAGAGACTGTATCCGTGTCCGTAATGGCCACCGCCCCCCCTCTCTTTTTCCACCGGGGTCTTCATGGGGGTCTTATCGATGGGCTGAAAAGAGGATTCCCTCCTTGGTGGCAGGGAAACTCTGGGCCCCGAGGTCGCTTCCACTGGCGTAGCCTTCACAGGCTTCGCCAGGGCCACCACGACTCCCTCGATAGAGGCCTTTGCTGGGTGAATCAAAGCCTTCACCACCTTGGGTGCGCTTGAGGCCTTCACCTTGGGGGGAGGGTCACCACCTTGCTCCCTCCGCGGCTGTGCTCGAGATCAACTGTGGCTTCTCCAGAAGCTTACCCAGGTTCTCGGATTTTCTCTTCCCCGAGCCAGAGCGTTGGCTCGTGGTTGATGGCGTCGCTGAAAGCGCACCCTGCCTGGCAGCCAAGGAGCCCGACCCTTCAGCGCTCCCGGTGCCCGCGGACTCGGGGTGCTTTGCCTTCTGTTGGGCCCACGTCGCCGGAGCGCCCTCAAAGGACTTAGAAGACCGCTCGGACCTCTTCTTCCCACCTTCTGGGCTCTTCCCTTTCAGCCAGTTGGCGAGGCGGATACGCCGATTCTTCATGGTCATTTCCGACATGGTCCTGCAAAATGCACAGTCCTTCTCCACGTGCGTTTTGTCTTCATGAAGGCAGCAGAGACATCTCGAATGCTCGTCCTCCTTGAAAACATTCTGTAATCCGCATCCAGGGCAGTTCCTGAACAGCTTGGATCCGGGTGTTGAGCCTCCCTTGTCCTGGGCCATGTCCACGAGGTAGGCCTCAGATCTTCTGGAATCCTCCAAGAAGCGTAGCTTGACGAAACTTTGCCCTTGAGGGGTGTAGAAAATTCCGAAACGGGTCCCCGTTGATCGGAAATAGAAACGGTGGAGCTTGGGGCTCGATTGACTGAAAAAAATGAGATTAAACTCTTTGAAAAATCGCAAAACGCAGTAAAAGCTCGAGAGCTAAAACACGAGGAATCCCAACACTTGAACGTGTGGTAAAAATCTGAGGATGGCTGCCAGGGGCGGGGCTTAGGGAGAGGGCAGTCATTGGCTGGGGGCAGTATGACCCAGAGACCAGTGATTGGTTACTATTAAGAAAGACAGATCAGAAACTAAACTGATACTGATTTTTTCTTTACTGAGGATTCCCAGCCCGACGACGGGGAATATTCATGAGCATGTGAATCCATGCCAGACCCCATGCTGGAGAAATTAAAAAACTGACATTAGCATAACAAAAGAGATTGTGAGAGACTTTACACTAGCATCTCCCTCTGGGTAAACACTCCATATCAGCATCTACATGGGCCGTGTTCTCACACAGGACCCTGTGGGATTGGAAATCGTGGAGGGCTCTAGTTATGGGGTGTGGCCCAAGTACAGTGCCCATACTGAGAGCCCCCCTCCCTCGATTGAGGGGGCAGCTGGTAAAAGAGGCAGAGCTGGGGCACACTGGCATTATCTTTGATGCACCCAGCCCCTCCTTTTAAACAAAAGAAAGGATGGGCACACCCAAAGGGCTCCTTGAATGAAAGGTCTGCCTGCTGCTGGTGTCTCTGTACTTGAGACAGGAGGGCTGAAGGGCCCAGTCTCTCCTTTTGCTTCTGAGTAACTAGTCATCACCCAGCGGTGAGGACTAGTTATTCAGAAACAAAAGGAGAGACTGGGCCCTCCAGCCCTCCTCCTGTTTCAAGTACATCTACATCAGAGCAGCCCATCACTGCACGGTTACACCTGCTGCTTTCAGGTGTCAGTTCTTAGGTTTTAGAAAAAAGAAAAAGTGATCCCTATTCTTTGTTCTAAACCGAAGTGCCGACACATGCAGGCAGCTTGTGTAACCGTGCAACCTCAACACAGGCTGCTTGAGGTGCTGGCTGGCTGGGGTTATACAGAGGTGGGCCCCGGCAGGGACTCCGCTCGGGAGCCCTTTCTGGAAAGGCCAGGGTCCGGGCCAGGCTGGCCGCGGCCCACTTAAAGCCCAGCCCATAGCTCAGTACGGTGGCCAACTTTCTAAAATCATTTTGTGGGACACTTGCACACACGGCGGCGATTATGTCACATTTGGGCTGCCCTGGCCCCAATTGGTATGTAAGCAACACCAGGCTTAATTGAAATGCTAGTGGTTTGTCCTTGGGAGGTGATGCTCACTTTAATATGGCTGATATTAAGGTAAGTGCTCTTCAATCCGTGTACTCCTGATAGTGCCAATATAGCACCGGGGAAGTCTTAGGTTGTGTCAGAGCTTCGGCGCGCGAACGTGTTCACAATGCTGTGTCTGCAGAGAAATGGTGCAAGAGGTTTCGCTCGGGCTGGACTCGAGTCCCGTATTTCCCATGCTGCTGGAGGCCTCCCAGTCCAGTCCGGTTTCGATCCCTGTACCGTGCGGTGCCTGTTAATCCGTGCCTGTGTGAGCAGAGGTCACGCATCTTTCCAAATGGACGTTGCTTATAATGCTTCATATGATGCACCCGAGGCTTTGCAGGTCAGGCACCCGCTTGCTCTTTTCATGACTCGCGGTGTCCCCCCCCCCCCTCCCCCGGCTTCGAATCCCACCTACAGGCGCATTGAAGAACCGGATTTGGCCGCGTGCTACAATAAACAGCGGCATTCCCATAAACCCCTGGCCGCGTTTCCGCCAGACAGGAGGCCTTCCGTTACCAACACGGGACAAAGACACGGGCTTTCTGTGCTCACAGACCTGCGCTGTTCCAAGTCTCTGTCCTTGCACACAGTTGGCCCAGCTCGGTCCAAGGACGTGCTACACTTGTTTTTAGCGCAATAATTCGTGGTTTCCAGACACCGTGATAAAAGCATTCCATGCGTGCCGACTAAGAAAGGGAGAGGCAGTTATCAAGACATTGCGCTTCGAGGGCGACTGTTGATAGGTAGAGAGAGGGAAAGGGAAATGAACCAAGGCCATCAAGATGTGGACTGGACTACAGGGAGTTCAAGAAAGTCTCAATAGGGGGGAGCCGCCGAGCAAGGCACTCATCGCGAAAGCTCTCCAAGTAAACAATGGTGGCTGTACAACTGTTACAATGGTGGCGCAAAATGACCACTCCTAACTAGTGCAATCCAGCATGCTGTCTGCTCCACCTCCTCTCCCCGGGAATATTTTGGGGGGTACTGAGCATGCTGTCTGCTCCACCTCCTCTCCCCGGGAATATTTTGGGGTACTGGAGGCAGGTGTAGCTGGAGGCATAGCTAATCCGTATTACTGTAATGATGCTTATTGTCCATGTAACACCACACTATTATGTATGTTATGTATAACCAATTCTATGAATATCAACATTGTCTCAATATTTTCTAAGATGTCTGTAACCACGCGGTGATACCCCAGTGTCTGGGCGTGTAAATAAATAAATAAATAAATAAATACATAAATAAAATGGGTGACTGCTCTGCTTGACAGGAGAATGAGGAGAGCACTATGAGAAAAGTTCAGTTTTTTTTCTGGGTGGGGAGGCAGTGGCATCTGCTTATGAACCAAGAAATTATGATAAAGAAAACAAAAAACAGTTCCAGTGATAAAAATCGAACAATATAATAATATAATACGTTTGTCTAGTGCAATCATAGCCTCACCTGTTCTCTCCGCTAGAGGGAGCTGTTGCTTTAGGATATACAGAGACAATGCCATTTTGCATAGCTTCGCCTGTTGTCACCGCTAGAGGGAGCTGTTGCTTTAGGATATACAGAGACAATGCCATTTTGCATAGCTTCGCCTGTTGTCACCGCTAGAGGGAGCTGTTGGCTTAGGATATATAGTGGTCCTACTGTGGCAGTGAAAAACTGCTCTTTAACCACTGTACACGGGCTGTACACTAGTATAATATAATGAAACACTGTCGCCAGATACTGCCTGATTAAGAAAAGAGCCCAGACCACTAACAAAATAAACTATAAAAGGAAAGCTAACCAAAATACATGTGTTTTCAAAGCTTTCAACAAAGAAGGGAGCACCCGCATCTTATCTGGGAGGGAGTTACAGACACTGGGAGGCGCTGCTAAAATGGCCTAGTTTGAACATTTTACCTGTTTACACTGAACAATGTCTAACCTTCTTACAGCCACACTGCTGCTCAACCTACTGCCACCGAGCTATGAAGCTTCCCAGCCATACAGGGAGTACGCTGGACCAGTGTCTTCAAAGACAAGACTCACATTTACACCCTCCAACTACCAACCGTGGCTCAGGGTGGAGAACAGATTTCAGAGGTAGAAGAGAACCACCAGAAAGAGCCTAAAGGGGAGAGTGATAATCTTGATATGTTGGCACAGAAATGGAAAAAAGACAAATCCACGGTGAAACCTAAAGAGCAAACTGAAGAAACCAGGAAAGCGGCTTCCCTAAAAAAGGAGCGAGAAGCAAAAGAGGAAGAATGTAAGTCACTCAGTGTTTGGGGAGTGAACGTCAGGGGTGCCAACGCATCCAGTCTACCATGGCACCCCGGCAGTACCCTAGGCTGTGGACGTCTGCCAAGGAGGCCACCTGCAGATATGATCGGGTGGATAACGAAACCTGAGCCCCCAAGAGAGTCTCCTGGCAGCTCCAGGTAGATTTTGCAAGGCCTGCGACTAGTATCGACCCCCGAGACTCTGCATATGGAACCGGCATGAAGGGTCATCTGGAAGGCCACACTTTAATGAACCAGGATCAATCAGTCAAGAAAGAGACTTGCCGCTCCAGAGCATAAGGACCCTCCCTCTACCCCCACTCCCAACTGAAGATGTTCAAGAGTGCCCCACGGTCAACCATGTCAAGGGCCAGTAAACCGACAATACCTCCCCAACTAGCACACAGTGTATTGTCCACCATTTTAGTGGCTGCTGACTCAGTGCTACAGCCGAACTGGAAACCAGACTGAGAACTCCTAAGCAGGGAATATGAGTAAAGATGATCACCCAAGCGACAAGCTGCATGATGCTGAAAACATGTCCCCCGAAATGGCAGATCTATAGAAGGTCTAAACTTTTCTAGGTAAGAAAGTTAAGAGGGGCCGCACCTAGCCCAATTTCCAGGAAGAAGGAAACTTGCTTTCTCCCAAAGAGGACTTAAACAGTGAGCAAAGAAAAAGTGCAGCTGGGAATGCCAAGGATGGGAACATTTTCTCACTTCTTTAGATTCTGGAAAGGGGACTACTCAGCCACCTTCCGGGAGAGAATCCAAAAGTTTGACATGCACATTAGGACAAGACTGATAACAAGGGGTCAACAGTGAACAGAGAGAACAAAAGGTTCTTATTAAATCTTCCCCAGTCACATTAAAAGAAAGTTGCAAACCCATTGCTAAAAAGGCGTGGGTAAAACTGGGACAGCCGCTATCTGAACACCAAAGGACATTAAAAAGTTGTTGGACCAACTTAAAGGAATAGGGGCCCGTTAAGATAAGCAGTTAACAATCCAGTATAGCCACAGTAAAAAACGTTCTCATGCCATTTTCTACATTGCTCCAACGATTTATAATATTGTCTATATTAAAGCATATTTGCATGAGCAAAAGACCAGAAACTATTGCTTAGATTTCCAAAATGCTTCAAAGACTACATACGACTTATTATAGAGCTTTAGATTACCGAAAAAGCAAAGAATTTAAGTTAAATATTTAAAAACAAATGTTCAATACAGGATCATCAATACTGAAATTATTTAACATATAATATATATTAAGACTGGCGCCCACCATTAGAAGGCATAACGTTCTACACAATGAATTGAACATTCATAATTAATCATAAGGATAGCCACCCTTTAAATCAAAAAACGTGCTCCAGTTATACACATTTTCTGTAGGCACCTACTTCACAATAGTAGCTCGTCAGTTTCACAGCACAGCTAGAATATGTCATGCCAGTTTATACAATTGTATGCCGGTGCACCAGAACATGTTCATGCCATTAATGTGCCAGTCTTCCCCCAGTAAATGTAAATGCATTGCCAGTGTCAGCATTGCTATCTGTAGCAGTTTACACTATATCCAGAAAATATCCCTGTTACTTTCAATAGTGATATGCTAGTTCTGCTCCTGTAAATTAAACATATTGTCATTTATTTTACACAATGCATCCAGTAAATACCCATACGACTTTCAACAGTACCATCCCAAAGTTACCCCAGTTAAGTGCATTGCAATGTTAGTTTCCACGTTGCCCCCCTCCCAAAATGTCAATAGCAGTTATAAATTGCCACACATGGCTTTTCAATTGTTATACTGGTTCCAGGAAGTAATAAACTTTGATTAGCTACAGTGATTTCTTGTACCCTGCTTCGTTCAACCTGAACTTAAAAAAATAAATCACCACTCCAGTTTCTTGTAAAGTGCTTTCAGGTCCTTCCCTAGTCAAAATAGCCAACAGGCATTTTCACAAACCATGTCCAGTGGGCTTAATGGGTGGCTCGGGAGTTCCCTGCCCAAGTGAAAGGAGCCACTGGGAATAGTCGCAGGTTATGCACAGTTGGCCTGTCAGGTGCCTCGAGAATGCGTGTGGTGTGGCCAAAGGCATTAGCCAATTGGTGACCCCAAGCAGGATGGCTATGCCCAGCCTCGAGCCCCGAGCTTGCCATGCCTAGAGGCCCACGCTTCACCCCACTGACTATGCCCAATGAGGCTGAAGTATGTATGGAGATGCTTGTGTTCTCGTGCAGAAGGGATGTTGCCTGGCAGTTCAAAGCTGGACTGCCCCTTTTGGGGATAGTCCAGGACTGATTTGCATATGGTCTTCGCCTCCTGTAATGGCGCGGCAAACTGAAAAACGATGGGCCAGTGCGTTGCCCAGAGCAAATCCAGAGGTTATCAATCATGGAAAACTTGCCAGACATTACACTTTTGTTTTGCTTTGGATCTCTTGTGGATAGCGGACTGTCCCCTAAAAACTCAGGCACACATCCCCAGAGTATTATCTCAGCAGTTTCTGGGTGCCTCCGTGCTACTGTGCACGCCTCCATTTGTATTTTGTTATTAAGCGTCCACTGTGACAGGGTCGGGGACCTGAACCTCTCAACCTGGGAAGAGAGCCCTTCCAGAGTTTTGGCTAGTCTTGCCCCAGAGGCAGGAATTGGGAGTTGGTAGGGCCCTAGAACTTGTACCTTTGTATCCCAGTGCTCTATGCAATACCCACAGAGACAATTGCCTTACCTTCAATGTCTGCATGTCAATCTGGCATACCAAACACTATCAAGACGCAATGCCCACACCGACAATTGCCTTGCCTGCAATAGGGACGCAAAGCAGTCCCCATCGCTATACCCCTAACACAAACTGGGGTATTGACTGGTGACAGCGGACCACCATTTACAAATGCAGGTGGACCCACGTATGAGTAGGGGAAGAGATGCAAATCCCCTTTGTTTATTTGCTTTCCTGTAACACCTCCCATGGGGAAAGAGAAGACCGCCTTTGGCCTGGGAACCAGGTGTGGGAGAGAGCCAAAGGAGGGGGAAGCAGGAGTATAAAAAGGGGCACAGGAAACACATAGGGGTGGGTTGTGGTGAGGTCAAAGGAGGAGAAGGAGGACCAATAACCAAGCGGATGAAGGATGGTGCAGAGGAGAATAAAGAAGGATTGCTTAAGGAGTGTTCAAGGTGAGGTTTTGGTAGGTGAAAAAGGGCTGGTGGTGGGGGGTGTGGATGTGTGGGGTGTGGGGTGTGTGTGTTTTTTGCCGTGAAAACAGCAATGTAGGGAGTGAATGACAAGGTGACGGAGTGAAAGGAAAGTGACTGCGGGAGAGGTAAGGCTGAGGAGTGTAGAGTATTAGTAGTGAGTAGAGGTGACAGTAGTGTGGAGAGGATTGGGTAGTAGTGTGGAGAGGGTATTGTGGTGTGGGGGTAGCAGTGGTATAGAGGGGCAGGGAGTAGAGTGACAAAACAGTAGACCTATAGATGAAAAAAGGGATGAGAGTAAGACAAAGGATCGCAGGAGGAATAAGGAGAGAAGAGTAGAAGGAGGGGAAAGGAAAGATAGAACATCAGGGCAAGAGTACAAGGACTTGAAAGGGAAGGACCAATCGGGAAAGGCACCTTTCCTTATACTGAGTTACATTAGGGAAACTAGATTAGGAACCACCTAGGCTGTTCCCAGAGCAAGATAGTTAGAACGGGCGTTTGCCCTTAGGCCATCACCACCAGGGAGGTAGCATTTTAGACAGTTGGGGTTACCGATAGAGACCATCTTTGGGTTGAGGGAAGGCTTGGTTGGGAACCGCCTGCTCTAGACGAGAGAGGGAGAGGGAAGGATCTTAGTGAGACCCTTTTTGAGTTTTCTAATAATTAACTGAGAGCTTTCGTGTTCCAGATGCCCCCTGTTTCGCAATGTACGTGCGCACAAATAGAACAGCATTCTCGTAACACCAAACCCCCATTTCTTGTTTTGGCCTGCTACTTTTTAGTGGGCGCATTTCTCTCCATTTACATCATTATTACTCACATGATTGGGGCAGATTGTGCAGAGCTTTCATTCACTATCTATCAGTGTCATTAGACAAAAGTCCAGACTGCTACTTAGGTATTCAGTGGCTCTTTTGTTGGGCATTCACGCTGTTACCCAGGCTGCTGTGAAGACTACCCAATCTAATCTGTGCCAATCCAATTTTTAGTTATGCGATTGGCAAAGCATTAGGCTGATCACACTGCAAGCTCCCCCTAACTGCTCACAACAATGTAATTGCACATCCACCGCTCTTCTGCAACTATCCAAGCCCACAGTGGCATTCCTCAGTTTCCATGTACAACTTGAATCCTCTACTACATACACTACCTATGGATTATAGGCATAGAACCAAGATCCAGTCACATCACATAAAACTGCCCTCTGAGCTTATCACTGCTGCACATCTCCAGTACGTTGATGGGAGGATGCAATGAAAGCTGGACAGCTTTGCCAAAAAGTACCCCCACCATTAAGTCTGACTAAATGTCTTCCTGGTTTGCTGGCACCAATGAGATCCCACGTAGTGATAATGTTGATTCAGCTTTCAAAGAGGTTCCCCAACAGCTGCAGCAATCTGCCACTAGTATTGAACGAAGCTCAACACATTAACCTTCAGGGTTGAAATCTCACACCATAAAGCTGAGCAACTGTAGGGTTGCAGAATAGTGCCTGATCCCTAATTAGGATGCTATACGGCCTAAAGAAAACAGTCTCATGTCTTTGCAAGCATCAGTATACGTTGATGGCTAAAAACGACCTTGAAAATTGAGGTGGAACAATAACTGCATTTTGGGGGGAAAACTAATGGAACAGCAGAACTGGTAATGGAGAAACTGCTTCATGACCGTGAAGAAACCCAGTTCCTGGAAGTGGCAGTAAGTTGTCTGCCGTAACTTTGGAGTCAAGAGCAGAGTATTTTCTTTGTGGGTATTGTAGGGGCGACCGCAGCAGCAGGAGCAGCAACGCTTCTCCTTAAATTCATCAGTGCTGCACAGAGCAGGAGTGGCAGTGAGTGGTCTTCCATAACTTTGGAGCCAAGAGCTGAGACCAGAGTATTTTCTTTATGGCTATTGTGGAGATGGTTCCAGCAGCAAAGCTTCTCCTTAAATTCATCAGTGCGACACGGGGTGCTGTGCAGGAATGGCAGCGAAAGGTCTTCCATGGCGGACCCATCCTGGGTCCCGTAACCCCTCCCTCTCCCCAGAGGAGGAGAGGACAACATCAATTCCAAAGGAGGTTGAATACATTCGACACACGGAGGAGGAACTACCCCATTAACCATACCAATCTACAAACGTGCAAATATCTCTCTTACCAAAGCACAGTCCAACATCTTGTCCAAAGGCCTCCATTTTGTTCCCACTCGGACAGTGTCTCTGTTCCAAACGAAAATTAAGCGTAGATGCTGTTTCAGACTCATCCGTTTAAAGGCTTTCTTCCAGGGTCAGGATGGTATGGATGAACAGGCTACTACATGCCTCAGACCAAAGTCGACCATCACTCCTAGTGACTCTGAAATTCCATCAGAAATCACATTTGAAAGATTTCCCTACATTGTTTAGAGATCAAGGGAACCACAGCAAATACAAGATGTCAAAAAATGAACAAGCGCTAAGAGACTTGGCTAATAATAAGAACTTGGTGATAAAACCTGCCGACAAAGGGGGGTGGGGGTTGTTCTAATGGACACTGGCTTTTACACTGATATCATGAAGACATTGGTAGATAACGAGGAACATCATACCAAGAATAGACTAGACCCTTCGGCCAGGCTTAGGGTTGCCTTGCTCGACCTGTGTGCCAAAGGTTTGCAGGAAAGGATCCTGATGCGTAGGGAAGTGGAGTTCTCAACTCCAGATGAATGTAAAAGGTGCCAGTCATCTACGCCCTTCTGAAAATGCACAAATCAGTAGGCCCACCTGGTAGGCTAATTGATGCTCTAAGCAGTTTCATAATTGAACCAATAAATAGATGTGTTCGCCACCGACACCAGATGCTAGCTTAAGGACATGACATCAGCCACAAAAAGTTTTGAAGGCGCTCCATTTGACCCTAACTTCCAAATCTTGGTTACACTTGACATGACACAGCCCTGTATATCAATACACCGCAGGGTGATGCCCTTACCATGATTAGAAGGCGGCTTGATGCCAGGCCAGGGCCACAAGTGGTACCCACTGCCTTTATCGTGGCACTATATGATTTAGCCCTCTCTAACAATTGTTTTGCATTTGGAGAGGATCTATGTTCTCCGAAAAAGGGCACCGTTATTGGGGTAGCCTTTGCCTCGAGCTTGGGCAACATCTTCATGGCCGAGTTCGAAGACATTTTTGTATATAATAACAGCCAATATGACGATGTAGCAACACTATATTGAGGATATTATCTTCATCTGGATAGGTACTGAGGAATATCTAATGGAATTTGTGTCATGGCTAAACTCATGCAATGGCGCAGACGGGCTAAAAAAAGGTGGTGTGGAAGGTTGCCCAGAGCTTAGATTCATTTGAAACCTTCCACCCATCACTTTTGTGGTCAGTTTGTTTCTCCTTGTGAGAGAGGGTATGCCCAGACGTGGGTCCCTTGCTCGCTGCGCCACAGGGAACCAGGCTGCACCTCACTAAGGAGGTCCAACAAGGCCGAAACATGTCTGGGGTTGCTTGGTTTTCTGTGCAGAGGGGACCTGGCCTAGCAGTTCGGGCTGGGCTGCTACCTTCGGTGGCGGCAGCTGCTGACTGATTTGCACATGGCTGGTCCCCTTTTGCAATGGCGCAGACGGGCAAAAAAAAGGTGGTGTGGAAGGTTGCCCAGAGCAATTGCCAGTGGTTTAGATTGATTCGAAACCTTCCACCCATCACTTTTGTGGTCAAGATGGCTAAACTCATGCCACCTTGATTAGAAATTTACCAGCAATTGTCAGGAGTTGCACAGGACACCCAGGTAGGTTTGGGGTGGCTGTGCTGGTATGAGGGGCAGGCAAATGCATAAAGCAGGCAGTTAAACAAGAAGGAGGAATAGACAGGGTAGTTCTGAACAATGGAACAGGAAGAATGGGCAGACCTCGATGGTGAAAAAGAAGGAGTGGAACCATGCACAGGACAAACAATGAGGAATCCATTAGGTGTGTATACACAGGTTGGACTAGAGACTACTCACAGATATGAGCGAAGGTCAATGCCTCGGTGTAAGTTACCTTTACAGGCACCACACACCCTGCAAGCCCATGGAAGGTGGCAGCAAGAGTGACTGTCTGGAACCGAGGGCACAAACAAGGTGTACGTACACAAGACAAGTTGGTATGGGTCCAGCCGGAATCTATAGCGGTTGTCCTCTGTTGTAACAGAATGCAACACACTGTTACATTAAACTCACTGTAAACTACAAATAAAATGATTGAAAGAAAAGGGCAGAGATTGCCTACTGGCACGCTGAACAAAGGCCTAACAGAAGCACGCGTGGGGATAAGAACAGTAACGGAAATATCTTGGGAAGAATAGACAGTCAAAGAAAGCAAGGTTCAAGACAGAGACCAGGAACGAAAGACGAAAAAGCAAGTAGAAAAGACTCTACAGGAGACAGGAACTGCAGACTAGAATCGATGGACCGGAATCAAGGAACAGCAGACTGAACTGTAGATCAGAACAAAGAGAACTCAGGACTGAAACTCTGGACTAGGATAACAAGGACTGGAGGATTTAACAGTAATACAAGGGGCAGTAACTCTGGGCTAGAATAACAAGGACAAAACTCTAGTCAGGGATAAAAGAAACTCAGGACTGCAATCTAGGAAGCTAGAGCCAGTAAACACGGACTGTGTGCCCAGAGGAAGGAACTGCAGGCATGGAACTAGAGAATTGGTGCTAGGGAGCAGGGGCTGCAGACAGGGAACAGGAGACTGCAAGCAGCGGAGCAGGGCTGCTATGCAGGAAACACAGAGGTGCAGGGGAGAAGGCAGAGGCGAGAAGGCAGAGTAGCTGTGCTGCCAGGCAGGGAGCACAGGGAACTGGAACAGGAGCAGGTTCTGGCTGCAACAGGAAACAGTAGTATCTCGAGGATCAAGGCACAATGGGCCGGGAGCAAACTCAATGGAAGAGCTCTGGGCTCCTGCAGGCAGCTGCTTAAATACTGTCCTGCCCTGTGTTGAAGCACACCTGAATATAATATGCCTCCTCCCTCTCTAGTACTGGGAAAGTGAAAGCAGCACTGATCTAAGGCTTATGGGGATTGTAGTTCTAAGACTGCTGCATAGGGAGTAGCCAGGGAATGTGAACAGCCCCATAGAGATTTATGGGATATGTAGGTTGTGAAAGTAAGGAAGTTCCAAAGTCTTGCAAATGGAAAAGGTATTGACCGGGGAGGATTATTGTAATGAATGAGCCCCAAATAGTCCAAAATGGGTGCCAATTTGGTGTTCCAGTTGCACAGTATGAAAATACAGACCGCGACATTGCCTTTTCTAGATCTATGTATAGGTCATAAGAATGGGTTCCTTTAAGGAACCCAGAGACAATAGCACACTATTGGTCTATGATAGCCAACATCCCAAGGCCCTTAGGGATAAGCTACTCTATGGACAGTTCCTCAGGCTATGATGAAACTGTACGTTCATCGTTGACCTTGAGGAGCTAGCCCAAAATCTAGCAGAGGCGATGGGGCAAGGAGGATATCCACACAAATTTGTCAAACATGCCACAAAAAGGGACAAATACACAAATCGGGAGACTTTGTTGGCCCACAAAGATCCAACTGAAAAGGATAGTTTGTGTAACAACTTTTTCACCGCACACCAACCCAATCTGCCAGTTGACCAAAAAATACTGGCATTTAGTCACCTCGACTTGATGCACCTCACAGTTGCCACCCTTCTGACCTTAAACGTGGCTATAAGGGAGGGATAAACGTGTCCACTCACGTTTCTCCTTTAAAGACGGACCCTCTCAAGCTACTCTTGCCATAGATGGGCAGATTTTGAGAACGACCGTACTGGGTCATCATCTAATCATCCCCTATGTGGCAATTGTGGGGTTTGCCGTTACACACAAAATAACGTTGAGTTTGTGCATGGCAACTTCAAGTGGCATTTATGCAAATTCTCTAACTGTAATTCAACCAACTTGATTTACATTATCTGGTGCCCACGTGACTTGATCTATGTCGGATGACCACCCACAAGATCTCAGTGAGGATGGGCGAGCATTGAAGAAGAATTAGAAATGCTGTGGTTACTGCACCCTTGGTACAGCACTTTGTTCAACACAAACACTGTGCAGATAACATTAGATGGTGTGTCATCGTCCAACTGAAAATCGATCGATATGGTCTTGACATAAAATCACGTTTGTTCAAATTGGAACAAATCTGGATCCACAGATTGAGCAATGAAGGGCTGGTCGCAATGATGAAATACATTGGCCGACCCCGACACAATGATCCTCTCTCAGATCATCCATTCTGCACTTCTCCTTTGTGGTTGTTTTCAGTGCTTTATAGCTCCCAGACACCATTTCAGATCCAAAAACATTGAACTGCCGGTAATTTCCAGTTTCACCCCTGGTACATAGGATTTTGATTCTCCACTCTCCTACCCACGTTAATGAGGCCATATTTATGACATGTGGGGGGCCCCTGGAACCAATTGGTATTGGGTGCCCTTCTGAGGCCATGCCACTTACTTCCCTCAGCATAGATTCTAGCATGTGGATCCCTATATGTGGTTGTGCACACATCAGTGCGGAGTGTTGTTTCGAGCCATTGTAGCCCGGGCTACTGACAATTGTTCTAATGCCACAATGCTTTTATGTGCAACACTTGAACTACCCTTAATTTCATTATTCTATTGAGTGCCATTTTTGCACCACAGGAGAGCCTCTATACTGGACATGGAAGTCCAGTCCAAGATTGCCAACTGCACACAGTACAGTATGGCAGCATCCGTCTCCAGAAGCAGTAGAGAGACTAGTCTAATTTTTCGACCCATGCCTTCATCAAACCAGTGCCTTCAAATACGTGTTGGTGTTCCAACATGGTGTTCCATGGATTGCATATGAGGCGGACAGAGACCAGGCAGTAATTAGCGTGACCATCGCATTTATCCCTCTGGTGCTCAGCGATACGTTTTCGGGGGGTCAGTCGGGGGTGTTTCACACATTGGTGGTGCCTTGTGACACTGCCTCCTCCACTACGGATAGTGCTTGTGCACTTTGGGTTGTTAGTGGCGAACGACTCGGCTATCACATTGTTTCTTCCATTTCAAACACTAGTCCCTTTTTGGGATCTACTAGATCGGTTTCATCAATGGTCTTTCACTCTTAAACATTTGACACAGTGAGGATGGACCATCATATATCATATCACTATCCTTATTCTCTACTCTACACCATCACACAATTAGAATGCAGCTACACCTCTCCATCAATTCGCACTAGCTGCCCACATACGAACACTATCCCATAAACACCATCTTTCTAATAAAACGCAGCTATATCCCACGAAAACCCTCCCTAGCTGCACACATAAGCGTCCCACAGGCCTAACGCAGCCCAAATCCAATCTTGATGTTCACCGGCCAGACTGCACACATTGAACGGATACCACCTCCACTAAACCTAATGCTAGAATGCAGTTACCATCAAGCAACTACATCAACTGCACACTTAACAGGTGCACCCAAGCACTTTGACACTCTACTCTTTCAACTGACCTGGACTCCAGTCCCAGAGGGCGTTCAACCTACCAGCGTTTTGAGGTCATACCAATTATATATAGATCGCTATATAAATGCCAAATAACATAACAGTGGCTAGAGTATAAAATACAAATATCAAGAGTTGTGCCTCTCTAGATATTGACGCTTGGCTATAGCCTATGCTCCCCACAGGTTTCAGGGTCTATTCAAGACTTTGCTAGCACTCCTGTTTGCTCTGCCTTCTGGCCGCACAGGCTGCTCGAGAAGGACACCATCTTCTGGCTTTGTTTAACGACTTGGCTGTGCCACAATTCAAAGGCAATGTTTTGGGAGCCTGCCCTAGTGATAATCTCCCAGTGAGCTTCTATGGACTTGTAACATTGCTCATGTGTTGCGTCGGTTCAGGCTTGGTACATAGACAGGTGTATCCATTGCCCCTGGTATCCCGTGTGGGATGGGGAGAGTGTGGGTACTGGGTCTTGTTTTCGCACATGTCAGAATTTCAACGGATACTTTCCAGGTCAGTCCTCTGATAATGTTAACTATAATAGGCAATACATAGCCTCGATTTAGGATCAGTATGTAAATTAATGTGTTAGTAGAGTGGCCAAGATCAGTAATATAAATCTATGAATGGCACATCCACCAGCGATTGATTTTCGGGTATGTCCTGATGAAGGTCGGGTGTTTCAAGATTAATTGCTTGTACCGTTTGGCCGAAACTGGAGTTGGCAGCTATATATGAAGGATGAATGTGATTATGTTGCGATAAAACTGTGCTCCTAGCCGTCAATGCAAGAGAACGCCAGCCACGAAGTATTGGTGCAGAACTCTGAAATAAAAGTGGCACCTGCTGGGATAGATTCACCAGTCCTCGGATTTGTTTAATTCACATAATATGTTTTAGGATTATGTTGCATGGTTTTTGGAAATTAACTATTAGGATGTAGTATGCTGGAGGTACACATGACAATGAGTGGTTGAGGTTGAGACTCTGGTGGTTGTGTGAATATGTGCTTTCCTGCTGGAGATACATGCCCTGATGTTTAGAAACTCAGTTCATTCATAATTTGATTAACTGTTTCACATGTGTGCGGTCTATTGAAAATGTGCACTGTACTTGTTCAAAGTTTTCTGTACGTTGTATATTCGATTTCTTTGTGTGTTTACATGTATGAACTATGTGCTTTCTTTTTATATTAAAAAAAAATATATAGTCAATTACTTCTGTTTAAATTTGTAAGTCTTTAGTTAAAATGGTCTTTCCTAACCAATCATATCCTACACAAATTATTTCAATGTAAACATGTATAAACTGTGCCTTGGGTTCCCATTTTTGTTTTCTCATGCTGCGACAGTTGCTGAACTGTGGTCTAGAGATGCGTGCTCCTTTGGCATGTTACTGGCTGAACAAGTATCCGGCTATTACTTTATTTCTTTTTCGTTGTGTGACCAGCAGTGGGGACTGTTTCGGGAGGTACTGTGTATTATTGCTTTATATTTGCATTTACTATGCAATATTACCATATATCCTGCCGCATTTTCAATTGAACTTCTGGGTGGGGACGGGTAAAACCACACTGGTGTTCTTTTCTGATTATCACCTGCTGTTTTGGCTCTTGCTTAGGATGTGCAATTAGATTCTACCTGCCTCCTATTCTGCTGCGATGACCAAGTATGGCCTACGAGCATATCTGGGGGAGTGGGAATCGAAGCAGGAGCGGGTGTGAGTGCTAATGTGTGATTGGGTTTGGACTTGGCAATCTTGCCACTCCAAAGGAGATGACAGCGCCTGCTGCAGTCCCTTCACCTTGGGAAGCGGAGGTGCCTCCTGCTACAATTGCTCCAACGATATGTTCTACAAACAAGACTGTGCGTTTTCATGCTTCTTCACTGAAAGGCCTTGTGTCTTCATATCAGCCCCCTAAATCTACACCACCTGATATTTTGCTCGATCAAAAGACCACTAAGGTCTTATACTTTGGTGAAGGAGAAACAAACTCCACGAGACTCAGCCCGTGTTTAAGTCATTGTCTATACCAGGTCAAGAGAGCCCTGATGATTCTTTGCTGGCGTTACTTTCTGTGAGCTGAGGACTGCTTAAGGAGATTGGAAATCGTCTCCTATTGTGATCAAGTGAAGTCCTTGATTGTGGAGAAGGAAAACCCCACTTCAGAGGATGCTGTGTCTAAAGCACAAACGTTGAACTTATTAGGGTCTGTTGAGTCCTCAAAGCCCTTAGGGTCCTTTGTTCGCTATTCCAGGCCTTTTAAGCTCCAAGAGTCCCCCCGAATTAGCTTTCTGATGCCCTCCAGACAGTAACTTCAGCTGCATTACCAAGTGAGACAGGCTTGAATGGACTTGTGCCGGGAGTTCATTGTGTACCATGTAATCGGTCTGAGCCCAGGTGCGCACAGAAACACTGTGGGCTATGTTATGTTTCGACAACTGAGGTTGGGCAGCTTGTCGACCATCTAGTACCTCTTCCACCCAAACGCACAATGGAATTGCATTCTTTGAGCTGTTGACCCTAAGAGTTGTTGGGCATCTTCCCTGGAAATTTTAGGGCTATTTGTAACTCTGCTCAGGGATTCAATTTTGGGGAGGACTGCTCTTCTAATTTAAATATAGCCCTCCCTGCTTTATTTGGTTTTTAATGCTTTGATTGTTACATTTGCGCATTTGAAAGGATTATTAATGGTTCTAATTGTAAAAAAAACTTTATGATAGCTTCAGGATAGACAGATGAGGGCCTGACTAATATTAATTTGGAATTGCGGATGGAAGAAGTAGGTTCTTGAGTTCTCTTCTCCATGTAAATTTGATTTTTATCTGGGGTTGGGCTGTCTCCCCACACATGAGTGTGAGGCAGGCAGCAGAGGAGTTGATGGCTTAGAGTGCTGAGAGGAGTGTGGTAGTTGTGTAGAATGCTGTGGGTGATCAAACTAATTTCCAGATTTTTCAAGAGGAAAGATCAGTGAAGGGTAAGAAGGCCATGGCAATAACGGGGATACCAACAAACCTTAAAAAAACAAAACTAAAAAGGCGGAATGGAAGAGTACCTCAAAAAGACTTAAGAAAATGAATGTGCAACCTCCCAACTCCTAACCTTCCATGTGGTGTGCTAGGCGTCTCTGTAAAAAAAGCAGTGGCGCTACATATTAGTGAAACGACCCGTAACGATATCTACATTTGAGCCAGTATGTGGTCTGCATACAGGGGAGATAGGTATATCCTTGAAGAGGGGGTGATTTGTAGGGCTTCCATCCCCCCATCTAATTCTACTAGGAAAGCAATGTGTGCTACAACCGAGAAAGGTGTGCCTGGTCAAATAACAATGGCTGAGAGCAATGGGAGACTGTCTGGGGTTGTGGGTCAAAATGATTCTATAAGGGTCTGTGTTCATTTTAATTACCCGGATGGCCAAATGATTCAAACGCGGCAGTGTATCTCCCCCCCTCACCACCCACGGCTCCTGTATTTAGGACACTGGAGGAGAAGAACAAGTTACTTCTTACCTTGTAACGTTCTTTCGATGGGATGTTCCTCCGACGTATTCCTTATCTTAGAAATCTCTTTCCAGCTTTGCTGGCCTCGGAAATGTTTTCTCTCTAGAGGGCGCTGCGCGTCGACATCCGCCGAGTCGATGTCCCTCGACAGCCGCCGTATCGACATCGACGTCATCCTGCCTATAAAGGCCGCGCGCAGCGTCAGTTGCTCAGTTCCGTTTTGTAGCCCACAATAATTCTTTCTGGACTCGACTAATCACCCTGAAGGATCGTAAGCTGCAACAACAAGGGAAATAGTACTGCGGGGATGGATGGGAGGGTCGATAAGGAATACGTCGGAGGAACATCCCATCGAAAGAACGTTACAAGGTAAGAAGTAACTTGTTCTTCGAAGGGATTGTGTCCTCCGACGTATTCCTTATCTTAGATAGGCTCCCATAGCAGTATTCTGTTATTGGAGGTGGGAGTACTGACTTCATGCTTCCTCTTATTGATGAATAGAGTGCAATACTGCCCTTCCAAACCTAGTTTCCTGACTGGAGGAGGAATCCAAGTTGTAAAACCGTGTAAAGGTATGGACGGATGACCATGTGGCTGCCGCACATATGTCTCGAACCGGCACTCCTCTTTTGAGGGCCGATGAAGCTGCGATACCTCTGGTCGAATGAGCCCTAAGATTTTGAGGGGGCTCTTTTCCTGCCAGTTTATAACATTCCAAAATGGCTAAAATAATCCATCTGGAAATGGTCTGCTTAGTTATCGGTAGCCCGAGCTTGTGACCTGCGTAGCCTACAAACAGCTGGTCTGCTTGTCTTATCCTAGCCAGTCTACTAATGTAAAAACTTAAAGCCCTTCTTGGGTCCAGCCTGTGTAACCTCTCTTCCTCTTTCCCCGGATGGGGAGGAGGATAGAAAGATGGAAGGGTAATCTTCTGTGTGATATGAAATTCAGAAACCACCTTTGGGAGGAAATTAGGCTTCACTTGCAGAACAACTTTGTCTTTGTGAAAGATTGTATGAGGGGGTTTACAAGAAAGAACTTGTAACTCGCTCACCCTTCTAGCAGATGTAAGTGCTACTAATAAAACAGTCTTAAGGGTAAGAAACCTTAACGAACAAGAGTGGAGCGGTTCGAAAGGTGTGCCCATCAGGAAAGTTAGGACTAAATTTAAATCCCATAGGGGAACCTGGAATGGTCTTGGGGGATAAACGTTAGTTAACTCCTTTAGAAACTGTATTACCAAGGGTAACTTGAAATAGGATGGTTCTTCCGCAGTGCGCTTAAAGATGGACAGCGCTGCGAGATAGCCCTTGATAGTGCCAACTT
Source organism: Ambystoma mexicanum (assembly GCF_040938575.1). Lineage (NCBI taxonomy): Eukaryota > Metazoa > Chordata > Amphibia > Caudata > Ambystomatidae > Ambystoma > Ambystoma mexicanum. The sequence goes on along the minus strand of NC_090934.1, from coordinate 1,411,627,954 downwards.
GAAGGCCTGAATTTGCCAAGTAGAGTAGAAAGGATAACACTGTTGGTGTACCACATGAAAAGGGGTCGATATTCTCTTCTCTACACCAGCTGCAAAATCTGTTCCAACGGCAGCGGTATAAAGATTTTGTTGCTGGCCTTCTTGCCGAAAGCAACACCTCCATAACGTCATCAGGGAGGTCCCAATCCTTGTACCTCGGCCTTTCAGAAGCCAAGCGTGAAGGTTGAGGGTTTTGATGTCTGGATGGAGAACCTGACCTCCCTTCTGTGAGAGCAGATTCTCTCTGAGTGGAAGTCGAATTGGAGGGCAGATGGACAAGTCTAGAAGGTCCGGGTACCACATTCTCCTGGCCCAATCCGGGGCAATTAGGATCATGGTTTTCCGGAATCTTCTCAACCTCCTGATCATTTGAGGAATGACAGGGACTGGTGGAAACGCGTATAGGTGTGGAAACTCCCAGTCCACTATGAACGCGTCTCCCAGAGCTCCTCTCGGGGGAAATTCCCTTGAACAGAACAGATCGCACTTCCTGTTGACACTGGTGGCGAACAGATCCACCTGAGGGGTTCCCCAAAGGGCGAAGATCTCTTGAAGGACTTCCTGAGCTAGTTCCCACTCGTGGGAGACTGTGCTCTGCCTGCTCAGAGCGTCCGCTGTCCAGTTCTTCTCTCCGGCTAGGTGAACTGCCGATAGAGAGATTCCTTCTTGGATTGCCCAAAACCAGAGCTGCATCGCCTCTCTGCACAGTGGTAGTGATCCTATGCCTCCTCTTTTGTTGAGGTAATGCATGGCCACTGTGTTGTCCGTCATTATCAGGACATTCTTCCCTTGTACAGATGGCAGAAAAGCCTTCAGCGCAAGTCTGATGGCCCTCAGCTCTAACAGGTTGATATGTAGTCTGGACTCCGATGGAGACCAATGACCGCTGATCGTCAAGTCGTTGGCGTGGGCTCCCCACCCCGTAAGTGAGGCATCCGTGACTACTGTTATCTCCGGCCAAGGTTGCCAAAACTGCTCTCCTTTCAGAATGTTCTCCTGACAGACCCACTACTGAAGGTCTCGAGCCACCCTGTTGGGAACCTGAAGAAGATCTGTCATTCTCCCTGAGAATTGTGACCACTGAGTTCTCAGTGCCCACTGGAGAGATCTCATTCTCAGGCGAGCCTCTGGTACAAGGAAAATGCAGGATGCCATGAGGCCTAGCAACCTCAAAAAGTCGAAGGCTGGGAGACGTTGGGCATTTTGAAATTTGGTGACCATCTGTAGAATATCTTGAGCCCTCACCTCTGGTGGCGAGGCTTTTCCCAGGGAAGTGTCCAGGATCGCTCCGATGAACTGGAGTCTCTGCGATGGTATCATTTGTGACTTCTTTAAATTGAGGGAGAAGCCCAGTCTGTGAAGGGAGTGGCAAACGTAATCTAGCTGGATCTGAGCTTGTTCCGAAGATACAGCTCTGATCAACCAATCGTCCAGGTAGGGGTAGACGTGAATCCCTTCCCTCCTTAGACTTGCAGCCACTACCGACATTAACTTGGTGAAGACCCTCGGGGCGGGGGTCAGCCCAAATGGCACAACTCGAAATTGATAATGAGAGTTGCCAATTGCGAACCTCAGGTATTTCCTGTGTTTGAGATGGATTGGCACATGGAAATAAGCATCCTGAAGGTCCAGAGATACCAACCAGTCCTTGAACTGAAGGGCTGAAGGATCTGAGAGATAGTTACCATCTTGAATTTGTCTTTCCTGAGGAATTTGTTCAATTCCCGCAAGTCCAAGATGGGTCTCAGTCCTCCGTCTTTCTTTGGTATGAGAAAGTAAGGGGAGTACCAGCCCTTGTTCCTCTCCGCTACAGGTACTGGTTCTATGGCACCTTTCTCTAGCAGGTCTAAAATTTCCTGCAAGAGGAGCGGATCTGGAGCTTTTTGAGAGCTGATCCCCGGTGGATGACTCTGAGGTATGCGTAGGAGAGGCAGGCAGTAACCTTGTGGAACTGTCTCCAATGCCCAAGCATCTGACGTGATAGCCTGCCATTCCGCCAGATGTTGAGTTAACCTGCCTCCTACAGGTGTCTTGTGAGGGAAGTCCTCAGAGTGGTTTAGGGGAGGCTGATGCAGATGCCGATGGTAAAGAGGCACCTGCTGTTGCTGCGGCTTTTGAATATCTACCCCGTCCACCTCGGGTAGTTCTTCTTTGTCCCCTTTGAGCCGGTCGTCCTCTACCTCTTACGAATGCGGAGTAGAAGCTAAAAGACTTGCCTCTCGTAGAGGTTCCTGTGGGACGAAAAGGTGTCTGACGGATTGCAGCGCCTAGGGATTTTGCTGCTGCCTTTGATGTTTGCAGTTTTTCTAAACTGTCATCCGCCTTTTTCCCAAACAAAGAAGAGCCATCAAATGGCATATTCAAGAGCCTGGCTTGCACATCTGGGGCAAAACCAGACTTTCTCAACCAAGCAAATCTCCTGGTTGTTGTACTTGCCGCCATTGCTCTGCTGATACTGTTAGCCGAGTCAATGCCCGTCTGGAGGGCTTTGCACATAGCGTCTTTACCGTCCCTTATGATATTTAGGAATGCCTCCCTTTCTTCTCCCTCCGGGATGCAGTCAGCCGCTGTAGAAGCACACTCCCAAAGTGTATGGCTAAATCTAGCAAGGATGCAAGTAGCATAAATAGATTTTAACGCCATGCTACATGCCAAAAAGACTTTTTTAGCCATAGCATTGTATTTCTTATCGTCCCTGTCCTGTGGGACGGTAGGGTAAGCAGTCTTGATGTCAGTAGAAGATGCTGCCTGTACCACCAGACTTTCTGGGGATGGGTGTTTGGACAAGAACTCTGGGTCTGCAGAAGATACCCTGTATTTAGCAGACAGTTTTTTATTTACTGCCGGGACGACATCCGGGGTTTCCCAGTTCGTCATTATTTTTCTTTGAAGAGCTTTATGAAAAGGTACTACAGGATCCTCCTGTGGACCTTTATCAACAATATCCATGAGGTCATCCTGTTGAAAGCCGGTGAAGGTGTTGACCACCCCATAAATTCTGTAATCCTAGCCATTAAGGCTCTATAAGGGGTTTCAGCATGCTCCCCCGGGTCTGGCCTAGCGAACTCCACCTCTGGGGAAGTGTCTAAACCACTTGCCTCATGTAAGGAATCATGGAGTTCCTTTAATCTGCGTTCCTCTGAGGATAACTCCTCTTGAACTGGGGTTGCAGATCCCTGCAACTCAAATGGCTCTTAATGATCAGACAGTTCTCCCTCTTCCATAATTGAAGAGATTGTTCTGAATTGGTCTGAGCTCACAAAGGGTGTGAAACCCATCTCCAAGGCAGAGGGTGCCAAAGTTGTCGTAATCGGCCTCGAAAACGTCGATGTCGCCGACGCCGAAGGCTTCGAAAGTGGCGTTGAAAACAAAGGTGGAGGCCTCGAGGTCTTCGATAGAATCGGAATTCTGCTCGAGGATATCGACAATCTCGACGACATCAGCAGCGAAGACCTGGGAATAGCCACTGGGTGCGCCGCAACCGTGACTTTCCTTGGCGTCGACGCCGGTGTCGAGGATGGCGTCGAGTCGACAGACCCGTGTGTCGAAGGTCCCTTCGACAACGGCGTCGAAGACACCGACCTCGGCGTCGACGGAACCTTCGTCGACGGAACCTTCGAAGAAGGATTCGAGGTCTTTGCTTTACTCGAGGGTTCGTGACGCGCTCGAGAAGCTTCCTTCGCCGGGTGCTGCGACTCGCGGCGTTTTGGACCTTCGGGTCTTTCGACCCGAGCATCGCTCTCGGCAGTCTTCGAGGGGGTCGAGGCCGCTTTCTCGAAGACGCTCATCATATTTTTTCCGGATTCCTCACATTCAGCCCGGGAACTATGCTTCGTGGGGCAAGGGATTCTCTTAGGTGAAACAGAGGAAGAGGAGGACGAAGAAGGGGATCTTCGGCGTCTCCTTTTCGAGTGCTTCGATCTCGAAAAGACCTGGAGCGCGAATGGTGACGAGGAGACGAATGTCTCGACTTTGTCGAGGAAGAAGAAGCTTTAGAAGTCTTACCTTTTTCCAGCTTCCCCCTACGCTCCTTCAGAGCTTTAGCTGTCATGGACATACAGTCCTCACACTCTGAACAATGGTGTTCAGCTCCCAAACACCACAGACAGACCCTGTGAGGGTCCGTTATCGACATCTTTTTTCCACAGTCTCAGCATTTTTTAAAGCCGGACCGAGGGGTCGTCGGTTCCGACGAGGAAGCTATCGAGTATGGATCGAATATCTCGAGGAAAATGGAATAATATATCTACGAAACTGAGCAACGATATTCCGAGCACTGAGTAAGTGCGGAAAAACAGAACTGAGCAACGGACGCTGCGCACGGCCTTTATAGGCAGGATGACGTCGATGTCGATACGGCGGCTGTCGAGGGACATCGACTCGGCGGACGTCGACGCGCAGCGCCCTCTAGAGAGAAAAAATTTACGAGGCCAGCAAAGCTGGAAAGAGATATCTAAGATAAGGAATACGTCGGAGGACACAATCCCTTCGAAATAACAGTTATTGTACCACGTCCGAGTCTCTAAAAATTCTGGTGGGAAGTGTGGCGTGCGGCCAGTACCAGGTTCCTATAATGCCCTAATGCTTGAAAAACTTCCATTGGATTAGGAACATATTTATATAGGGGCAATGCTTTGCGTCTTTTAAAGATGGTATCAGTATTTTATCATATTAATTCCAAAGGTATTTCCCAGGTCGAATTTTGGAATTACCATCAGTACCAAAGTTATTATTCACTTGTACTCCCGATAAATCTTGGAACAAGTAGCTGCGGCATCTGATCACTTTAGGGTGTGGGGATTTGACGTTACAATTCTGGTTTCCGAAGCCTTAATGGTGATCAAGGCCACAGCTCAAATCAACAAGAGCAGGAGTTCCGTCCAGAATCAGTCTCCCCTTTTCAGATAAAATGTTTCAAAGAGAACAGTTTAAAAAAGGCAAAAACCGAATTCTGCGGAGGGTGCAAAGTCACCCAATGGTATTACAGATTGGAATTGGCTAGCGGCCGCTTTGGATTCTCATTCAGGTCAATAGCTGGTACCGAGTGTCCAGGGTAGTGAATTTCAAACAATCAACCTCATTTCTTGGAATTGCAGGGGCTTTGTGCATACATGTGTGGACTTAACTGCTGTTGAAGCCTTTTGTCTACAGGAGACCTGGCTTCAGGAAGTGCCTACTGTAGACGGCTTCATCTTTTTACTACATCTGGCACTTATGGACAGAAGTGGTTTTTGCATTGTAAACAAACACGTTGGGGTATGATCCCGTCATTACACTTGGGTTAGAGGATCCCAGAACACGTGTTGGACTACTTTTTTGTCTCAGGGGAAATCTTTTTTTAATTGCGTCCCTGATTGTGATTTATTTTATTTATTGTGCATTTGTAAGGCACTTATAATTTGTGTTTCAAAGTGCCCACAAGGGCAACCGGGAGGGAACATGGGAATGAAAATCATGAAGGATAAAGGGGACCTACTAGGCCTTGTGAGCACTGTGGCCTTGTGAGCATTCAGAACGTGCAAGTGCAGAGAGAGAAGGGATGGGGATAAGTGCAGGAGGGAAGTGCTAGGGAGTGAGCAGCTGTAAGTGCCTAGGTAAGTGGTCAGCTGCCTATAAATAAATAAGTGTAAGACTATGGTATCATAGGCCAGTGAGTGCCAATGCAAGTGCTGGGAGTGGGCGGAGGCTGATTGGGTATGCGAGGCCGGGGCACAAGCGGACACATCAAGGCCCTTATCACCAATCTCAGCAACCATGGGGTTTTAGCAACGGAGGGATGAAAGAGAATGAGGAGGTGAAAACGAAAGTCTTGAGGAGCTTCTGGAATTTGAGGAGATCCGGCTCAAGACGAAGCGGGAGTGGGAGGCTGTTGATGAAAGAGATCGGCAATCAACTCCCCATTTAGCAAAGCGTTCACCACGCAGCGAGTTGGTGCCGGACGAATGTAAAGATCTGGAGGGAGTGTATTTAGTTAGAACAAGTTTTAGATAGCGTGGTCCCTGGCCCCAGACAGCCTTATGGATGATGCAGAGGGATTTGAATTTGATCCTTGCAGGAACCAGGAGCCAGTGGAGAGTTTGTAGGGCTGGAGAGGTGCGGTCCCTGGGTTTGGGGCCCAAGGATGATGATGATGATAATAATAATAATAATAATAATAATTTCGCATTTATATAGCGCTACAAACCCTCAGGTATCTGAGCGCTGCTACCCACGGTGTGTGGTGCTCATTTATCGACCTCGGAAGGATGAAAGGATGAGTTTGGCCCTGCCGGGATTCGAACCTGCGTCAGCAGGCTCTGCACGGATGTCTAAGCGAGCGCTCTACTCGCTGTGCCACGTGACCGGCTATATAATAAGTCTTGCATCCTTATTCTGGATTATCTGGAGGGGTTGTAGAGACGAATCAGGTAGATTAAGGAAAATGATGTTGCAGTAGTCTAGTCTAGAGAGAACCAGAGCTCTAAAGACATTGAGTTTCTGGGTGAAAGCGATGAAAGGAAGAATTCCTTTGGGGAGGTAGATTTGAAAGTATGCCTTCTTGGCAAGGTCCGGAATGTGAGGAAGGAGGGAAAGAGGAGTTGAAGATGACTCCCAGGTTTCTGGCTTCAGATGAAGGAGAAGGGGGAGAGCCCATAGAAAATGGCCAGCGCGAGGGGAAGAAAGAGGAAGGATCTCAGTCTTGCTGGTTTTGAGTCAGAGATCATTGGAAGTGCACCAGGACTGAATGGCAGCTAGGCAGTCAGGAATGATGGAGGAAGTAAGGAGAGGGTCACCAGGAAGTTTTTAGGAGTTGTGAGTCATCTGTGTAACACTGGAAGTTAGGGGAGGTGAGGTGTGCGGGTAGGATAGGTGTTAAAGAGCCAAGGATAGAGGTTGGAACACTGGGGGAAAGCACAGGCGGAGATAGAGGTGGGGGAGGAGAAAGAGCCCAAAATAGCCTACGACGGACGGTCATTGCGGAAGGGGGTCAGCCAATCCAGTACCTGCTCCAAGATACCTAAGGTGTTGTGGAGCCCTTTTATGAGGATGGAGTGGTTGACTGTATCAAATGCTGAGGAGAGATCAAGTAGAATGAGAATAACTGGCGAGTTGGAGTCAAGAGATGCGAGCAGTTCCTCACAGATGTTCAGAAGAGCAGTTTCTGTGCCTCTGGATGCTCAGAATCCAGATTGATGGTCGTGGAGGCAGCCAACAAGTTCAGTGTGCTGGGTAAGTTGGGGGAAGACCAGCTTCTCCAAGAGTTTCCAAAGGAAGGGGGTGACGGAGATGGGACGGTAGTTAGCTGGACAAGAGGGGTCTGCAGAAGGTTTTTTCAGGAGGAGGTGCACAAGGGAGTGCTTGAAGGAGTAGGGAAAAGATCCAGTAGCAAAGGAGTGGTTGCAGAAATCAGCAAGTGCAGGGGCAAGAGAGCCAATTTTGTCCTTAATGGTTCTGGAAGAGCATGGGGAAACCTGCTTAGAGGAGACCTCCTTCATGGAGCGACAACACTGGTGACCTTATCAGGTGTGATAGGAGAGAAAGGCAGAGGGAGGATGGGAGGTCATAGGAGGCAGGTGGGCCGGGCAAGGGGAGGGGGAGAGGGATGCAGGAGCGCTCAGGATGTCCAGTGTTTTTGCAGTGAAGTGTGTGGCCAGTGCGCTGCAGAGGGCCTTGGAGGCAAGAGGTGAGGAGGAGACTGCGGAAGGGTTGGCTAGTTCCCTGCAGATTTTAAAGAGACAGTGGTGTTGGATGCGCCAGAGACGCAAGCCTGGATGTGGGCCCTTTTCTTGGTGCGGATGGAGAGTCTGCACTTCTTTGGAGAAAGTGACAGGCCAGTTTGTCAGAGTATGAGCCTGAGATCTGCTACTTCCGTTCCGAATCTCTGTGCTTGCGTTTCAAGGCTATAAATTCAGAGATGTACCAGGTGTTACGCTTGGAGGCATGTTTCAGGCGGATCCTCATGACTGGGGCAAGAATGTCAAGGGTATTGGTAATGGCAAGATGGAGGTTGCTGAGAGCAGAGTCAGAGGAAGAGTCTGTCGTGGGCAGAGAGGGAGGATGAAGGTAGATGCAAAGGCAGCAACTGACACTCGTTTCATCAGACGGATGTTCATTAACAAGGTTGGGGGGGCTAGGGAGGTGCTGTCAGAGGGCCAAGAGGACCCAGGTGAGAAGAGAGAAGGGAGTGGTCTAACCAGGAGAGAGGGGTGATTATTGGGGAGGAGAGTGAAAGATCGGTGTGGATGAAGGAGTCAAAAGTGTGTCCAGTCGAGTGAGTGGGACCAGAAGGGAGACTGGAGAGGGAAAGTTAGGAGCAGCGGTCACAGAAGAGAGTGGATGCTGTGGTTGAAGAGTCAAGGTGGGTGTTGAAATCCCCCACGAAAAGGAGTTTAGAGGTGGTTGTGAGGAGAGGAGGAAAAAAATCAACCGATTCAGAGGGGAATAGAATGGGAGAGCCGGGTGGCCTGTGGATAGTAGCAATGGTCAGAGAGGAGGTGGGAGAGACTCCCAGCTTGCAGACCAAGCTCTCGAAGGAAGAGTAAGGCTGGGTGGGTATGAGGGAAGAATGGACCCACTCAGGGAATTCAGAGCAACTCCACTGCCAGCACGGTTAAGGCAAGGCTTGGAGATTGTCTTATAGCCATCAGGGATAAGGGAGTCAAAAGCAGTGACTGAGCTAGTCTTGAACCACGTCTCGGTAAAAGCAAGGATATCGAGGTTAAGGTCTTCAAGAGGAGGCAGATGTCGGCAGAGTGTGTGATGGCAGAGTGAGTATTGTATTAAGCGTGGCGAGATGCAAGAGGTCTACACCTTTAAAAGGTTTTCCGAGGAGGGGTACAGGAGCGTGGTACACCAGTCGGAGGAGGGGTGGGACAGTGAGAGTAGAAGGAGTAGCATGTGTGGGAAGGAAGTTAATGAGGGACAGCAGGTGCCGGTCGAAGTGGAGGAGGTTGGGTTGAGGACCTCGAACCAAGATGGTGCCAGTGTGATAGACATTAACGATACATCTAGATGATGCAATGCGCACTGTGGCCAGTGACCAGCTCCCACTTTACTTGAAATGGAGGCTAGAGGCCAAGGGTGTTGACCCATTGATATACCCTGTGGAATTGGATGTAAACCAAGGGGAAACCATTTATGTTGGAACAGTTTCCAATATAAGGACTTTAATAATGTTTTGACTAATATGTATTCTGGCAAGTTTTATGCATTTTTGGGTGATGTTCCGTATACTATTTTATTGAAAAGGGTCTATGATCAAATGCTGTATCCCAAAAAGGAGCTTCTGTTATCTCATAAGCATGCACATGAGCCTGAAGTGCAACATTAAAAAAGGGAACTACAGCAGTCCCTGCGTAGGATTTCAGGCGATGATGTAGCCCATCAGAGGGAAATCAAAAATGCGTATAAAAACTGCTGCCGTGCTTATAGCTATAACCAGTAGGTTAGAGATGTTTGGAGACTAATCAATGAAGATTTGAAACAACAAAACTATTCACAAGTCCATCCAATCCCCGAGTCCAAATACGTTGAGCATTTTGGAATACATATGATGTTGGGAATAGAGATCTTTCCTAGGCTATTACGTGTATGGAAGAACCTTGGGCTCTTGAATGTGATTATGAGTCTATTCGGTCATTGATTGCTCATAGTAAAAACGTCAGGACAACAGGACCCGACGAATTGTCTAACATGGTCCTGAAGACAAACATTGACCTTTGGGCTAATATCCTGTTGGCAATCTTTCGGGGTGTTCTTGCAACCAAGAGGATCCCTGACCCATGGTCTGTCCTGATTTATCAAAAGGGTTCCCAGGCTATCCCGTCCAATTACAGACATATAGCCCTCCTGGATGTTTCCTCAAAGATCTTTATATCTTTGCTGGGTAGGGAGCTACAAGCATGGGCACGGAGGGCTAAGAGATTGGACCTCTATCAAAGTGTTTTTTAAAGGGTACAGGAACAAGTACTAATGGTTTCATTCTTGGGTTGCTTAAGAGAGAAGCCATGGAGATCTCTAAACCTGTTTATATTGCTTTTATTGACTTCCCGTGGCTTATGATAGCAATGGTAGTAAAAGGCTTTGGGTAAAACTGTAGGGGTGCCCTGCCAGGTTGTTAAAAATTATTATTGCCTACATTCTGTATCTCTATAAGTGTGAGATTGAATAGACAGGGTATACTTTCGACCCCAATCCAAACAAGCGTGGCCTTAAACAAGCTGTGTATTAGCCCCACTTTCGGCCTTTTCATTTCTGATACTGGTTGTGTATTTGATGGCGTCCAATGTTTTCCTACATGCTTGGCAGACAAACCCATGAAATATTTGCGATATGCTGATGACCTGGTTTTATTGGATTTCATGCCTATCGGCATACAGAGTCAACGTGCGGCTTTGGAAACATACACCAAGAGTAAAAACTTGATCATGAATGTAAACAAGACAAAGGTTTTTCTTTCAAACCTGGTAGGAAACTCTGCTTTAAGTGGTTTCTGTGTAGTCTAGAACTTGGACGCATTTCTAATTTTATGTATTTGGGATTTTACCTATTTGAGTCTTTTAATCACAATAAATGTTTGTATCCATCAAAAGTAAAAAATAACTGCTTTGGCTGCTCAAGCTGTATGTTTGAGTAGGAAATATGGTTATTTTTCTATGTCCCCGGTGATAGAGTTTTAGAACAAGGTGTTACTCGCGATTACCTATGGTGCAGACATTTTGCTCCCTTGTATATCAACTGGTCCAAACATGAGGGCTGCATCTGGAGGAAAGTTCTGAAACTCCCTATGGAGCTCTCTGCTACAAAATATGGCAACATATCATGTAAATATAGAGTTGATTCATGTATTCCCCCATAAAGCAAAACAAACTCTGGGAGCTTGACTGGATCCATACTATTCATGAAGTCCGTAAACATTGTGTGTATGCAGGAGCCTTGCTTGACCTGACACCACTTGGTGTTATTCCTGCCTACCTGATTAAATTCCTCAGTGTATAATGGCACTCCCAAATTCTGCAGTTAAGGTTAAACCTCCTCCCTTCTAGAGAAATCTTGGGGGCAAGAGAAAAGGTGCAGTGGGAACAACAGATTTGTAGATTTTGCCAAATGAAGAGGCACATTGGGTCATTTATTATTAGAATGTTGGGGCCCTAAATAAACGGCACTTTTTCTATTTTAAATATCTTTTGGAATATTTTAGAACACTATGAAGTGGAACAGTGTGACAACATATCATGAACTCCAATAGCTCCAATGGTTGGTGCTTTGCAGTACTTCTTTTTGTGAAAGATTTTACCTTCAGGCCCTTAAAGAATTTTTTATGATGCATTAATCGAGAAAAATAGTTACACATTTTTTACTGTTTTACTTAGTGTGAAATTGTCTGATTTTATGTATGCCAGGGTTTTAAATTTCTTTTTAACATTGTATGAATTCTGTATGTTTATCGAGATGTGCATTTCTATGTATTTGCCTTTTTATACAAGGTTGACAATTTTGCATACAAGTCCGATGTTGAATTTGATAAAGGTTTTCTTTTTAATCAATAACAATACAAAAAAAAGTTTTAAGTTACTTACCTTTAACTATTGTTCTCCAGCATGGGTCGGGCATGGATTCACATGCTCATGAATATTCCCCGTCAGGCTGGGAATCCTCGGTAAAGAAAAACTCAGTATCAGTTTCGTTTCTGATCTGTCTTAGTAGTAACCAATCACTGGTCTCTGGGTCATACTGCCCCCAGCCAATGACTGCCCTCTCCCTAAGCCCCGCCCCTGGCAACCATCCTCAGATTTTTACCGCACATTCAAGTGTTGGGAATCCTTGTGTTTTAGCTCTCGAGCTTTTACTGCGTTTTGCGATTTTTCAAAGAGTTTAATCTCATTTTGTTCGGTCAATCGAGCCTCAAGCTACTCCGTTTCTACTTCCGATTAATGGGGAACCGTTTTGGAATTTTCTACGCCCCTCATGGGTGAAGTTTCGTCGAGCTGCGCTTCTTGGAGGATTCCAGAAGATCTGAGGCCTACCTCGTGGGCAAGAAAAAACAGTTTCACTTTCACTTTAAAACTGTATTTCTCCTCTAAACAAATCACTGTCCTCTGGGTCATATTGCCCCCACCGAATTACAGTCTTCTTCCTACGCCCCGGCTCTGGCAGCCATCTTCAGATTTGGTAAGCACGTAAAGTGGCAGTATGATCAATAAGAGCCGCAGAGGGGTCGGAATGAGGGTTTTCATGTGAATCCATGCCACGCCCCTGCTGGAGAACAATAGTTACAGGTAAGTAACTTAAACCTTCTGCAGCATGGTGTCTGGCATGGATTCACATGCTCATGAATAACGAATACACAGCAGTACAACATTACACAACCACGAGAGGTGGCAAGGCTCAACAGAAGTAATTAACACTTAACCCTGGAACAGACTCACCTCAAGTGAACAGGTTGCGTAGCACTCCGTGGCAGACTTGGGAGTCCTCCCTGGAATCCCTGTTGAGGCAGTAGAACTTAGTGAAGGTATGTGTGGACCTCCACGTAGCAACCCTGCAGATGTCAAGTAGGGGCACACCAGAAAGGAATGCCATCGTTGCAACGATAGCTCTGGTGGAGTGGGCTCTCGGACGGCCCAGCAGATGCCGGTTCACCAGCCGATGACAGTGCATGATGCAGCCGGAGAGCCATCTTGAGATGGAAGCCTTGGACAAAGCCTTCCCATGATTCACAGGTCCAAAGTTCACAAACAATTGAGAAGTCTTCCGATAACTTTGTGCGTGCCACACAGAACTTCAAAGCACGAGCAACATCCAGCAAATGCAAGGTCCACTCCTTTGGCGACAAAGGATTCTGGAAGAAAAGAGGCAGCACCAAAGGCTTGTTGAGGTGGAATTCCGACTGAACCTTCACCATGGAAGTGGGGTGCATATGCAGTACCACCCTTGATTCATGGAAAGTTAGATACGGCTGCTTGCAGAATAGGGCCTGGAACTCACTAACTCGTCTGGCTGAGGTGATGGCCACAAGGAATGCCTTCTTCCACAAGAGAAACTAGAGTGGGGCTTTATTCATATGTACGAAAGGTGCCCCCATGAGTCTTGTCAGGACCACGTTGAGTTCCCATGCTGTGGCAGTAGCATTTGACGGAGGGAAAGATCGAGAAAGCCCCTTGAGAAACTCCTCGACAAGTCTGTGGGTCCAGAGTGAGGATCTTCCCTGGGATCTGGTGTAGCGTGAGATGTCCGCCAGGTGACCCTTGATGGGTGTGTGAGCCAGCCCAGCTTTTTCCAAGGAAAGCAAGAATGGAAGAATCTGTGGGCCTGTGACCCTCAGGGGCGCAATCTTCTGCGACCGGCACCATATAGCAAAATGCTTCCACTTATGGCCGTAGCACTTTATCAATGCTCTGGCTTTGGCGAGGACCTCCCTGCAATTCGCTGACGGCTCATAACCTCTAAACTCTAATGCTGCAAGAACCATGCCTTCAGGTTCTGAGATCCTGGGTCGTGATGAAGGATTGCGACTCCCTGCCTGGTGAGCAGATCCGGAAGTACAAGCAACTTAACTGGAGGCGACACTGACAGGCTCAGTAGGTCCAGATACCAAATCTGCTTCGGCCACGCCGGAGCGATGAGTATCATCTTGCATTGACACTGTCTGAGTGTGTCGATCACACGTAGCATGAGAGGAAATAGGGGAAAGGTGTACAGAAACAGACCTTCCCACAGGAAGGAGAACATGTCATCCATGCTCCACGGTTGGTGGGATCTGCTGGAAAACCTCTGGCATTTTGAGTTTGCCACCGTGGCAAAAAGATTGATTGGAGGTCTGCCCCATATGACGACGGTCCAACTGATCCTGACGAAGTCCCCACTCGTAGCAGGAGCGCAGCTCCCTGCTGAGGGAGTCAGCAATGGTGTTCTTGACGCCTGCCAGGTGGAACAGGACAAGGAACATCCCCTGTCCGATGACCCAATGCCACAAGTCCTGAGCTTCCATGGAGAGCGCTGAGGATCGAGTGCCCCCCCTACTTGCTAATGCAGAATAAGTGTAACGCTCACCTGATTCCCGCAGAGACGCCGGTCTTGACTGGGTGAATGCCGTATCTTCAAAGGTGATGTGTAACACACGGTTGGCTCTTTGGGCTGGACCTCTGTGCACTGTATGTCTGACTTGAAGAGTAAGATGTCTGCAGATAGAAAATATGGGATTAATGAACTGGGGTTATTGGGTGCCTCTCTCCTCTTCCCTTTCTCTTCTCCTGTAGAACCCCAAAGGTTAACGCCCTCACCTTAGGTAAGTGAACGCCGAGCTCTCCATCTGCCTCGGGCCAGGGTGCCGTAACCAGTTTCTTCACTGGATAAGGGTGCAGGCCTCTTGACCTCAGAGGACTGCTGTCCGTCGTTAACTGCACGAACGGTAAGTTCTGGGCACTTCAAATGTCTTAAAAGTCTTTTGTAATGATATCTCTTGTTTTGCAGGGTTCCGGCGATGGCGGATGGCGGGCTGATGAGAGTTGAGGATCGAACCCGCGTGAGGAATAGAAGCGCCTGGAAGCACGTAAGTAAGCGCTTGTAGCCTGCTTCACGATGCGCACTAACTGTCCCTTTTATCTTGCAGGTACAAGTTCGGAGCTTTAGAGAAGCTGAAGGGTGCTGGAATACCCACTGGATTCGGCGTGGGAAGGAGTAATGGCACGTGAGTAATAAAGTTGCCCAATGTCTTTAAACGCACCTTCTTTTGTCTTTCAGATGCGGGATGCAGCGCCGAAGGCCTCCGGAGCGTGCAAAGAGCTGGTAAGCTTTTGTCTTTCAGATGCCGGAATGCAGTGCGAAGACCTCCGGAGCATGCGAAGAGTAGGTAAGCCTTTGTCTTTCAGATGCCGGAATGCAGCGCGAGGCGTTGGTGACAGCCGATGGACCAGGTAAGAGATGCGCTGCCACTGAAGACCGTAGTGCTAACCTGTTCTTTCTTTGTCTTTACAGGTGCTGCTGAAGACTGGATTCCAGGATGGTAAGCCTTTGTTCCCTTAGGCCCAGGATCAGAAGCAGAAGACACGATGAGCGTTCTGCTGCAGAGAATGCAGAATAACACAAAGCAAGATTCATCCATCGGGTGTGGTTTAAATAGCCTCCTGTAGTGCTTAGGTGTCTCCTTCCACAGCCACGCCTAGGTAAGAAAAGAGTTCCTGCTTTCCAGAAGAGTTCCAGTGTTCTGAACCTAGGGAGTGGCTCCTGCCCCACCCAACAGGAAAAGTAGTACCAAACAGAAGAGGATCAGGGGTTCAACTGGCAGGTAAGTAAGCAGCATGGTCTGCTGCAGGTAAGTCCACCCAAGCATTATGAGCCCGGCGCTTCCAGCGCTGGGACTGGGCATCTTTATGAGCCTGGTGCCACTGGTGCCAGGACAGGGTCCAAAAGGTCCCAATTGGGACTGGCTGGCACTCGGAACCGGGGTTATGGGTCTGCTTCCAAGGGAGTCGGGCAAGTCCTGATCTTTTGGAAGCAGAGATCATGACAATAAGGTGGTGGTGTTGTCCGTGAAGATCCTTACCACATTGCCTCTTAGAGATGGTGGGAAAGACTTGAGGGCCCAGAGCACTGCCCATAATTGCAGAATATTGATGTGTAGATCCTTCTCCTCCGGAAGCCACAGACCTCTGGCATGTAGACGCCCGGTGTGAGCTCCCCAACCTTCCAGAGAGGCATCCATGGTGACGGTCTCCAGAGTATGGTGGTGATTGAAATACCGCCGAATGGCCCATGTGGGAGCGTACCTCCTACCACTCTATCGCCTGCCGGAACTCCATGTGGAGGGGGATCTTGTCTGCATAATTCCCAGGCACTTGTATTCAACGTGTATCCAAGAATTCCTGTAGATGCAGGATGACATGTCTAGCAAAGACTTCATGGCCGAATCATGGCCGTCTTTGCCGATGACAGCCGCTGTACCTTCCCTTCAATGGCTGCTAGTTTCCCCTCCAATGGGGATGCCAGGCAAGCCACTGTGTTGAATCTGGCGCCAAGGAACAGCGCAATAAGCAGGACTTCGGATAGTTCACGGAAAACGCCAGCTCTGTCAGTAGCCAGGCGGTCTTCGCGTGCTCGCCGGCCAGTTCCTGGGAGCAGGTTTGTATCAGCTAATCGTCCAGGTACAGGTATACGTGCACTCCCTGCAGACGCAGGTGGGGCGCCACCAGGGCCAGGCATTTTGTGAACATCCTTGGGGCTGACTTTAAGCCGAAAGGTAGGGCCTTTAACTGGTAGTGCTGGCCTTATACCACGAACCGCAAGAACGTCCAATGTTTCCTGTGGATGGGGACATGGAAGTACACATCCTCTAGGTCCAAGAAATCCCCCTCCTCCAGTTGGCCAAGCACATGTTGCAACGTGTCCATCCTGAAATTTTGGGATTTCAAGTACTTGTTTAGGCGGCGCATGTCCACAATGGGTCTCCAACCCCCCTGTCTTCTTTCTGACCATAAAGTATCTGTAATAGACCCCGGAGCCGCAGAGCATTTGGGGAACGAGCTCTATCGCCCCTTTCCGTAACATGGCTTGCACTTCTTCCAGGACCTGAGTGATGTGCTGCTCCTGATGGGGAACTAGTGGAATACAAGGGCAAAACTCCCAAGGCGTGTCCCTGGGCGAGAGCGTCTAGCACCCATCTAGCTGTGATCTTCCACTCGCTGACTAATCTCGTCAGCCAGTTTACCAGCAGGGTGCACGAATGGGGGGGGCCCCCCCACAACGTCTTGGCCGGTTCAGGGTTGCTTGGCTGCCGGCACCCTGGTCTGCAGGCGACAGAAACGCTGACCTCAGCTATCGTAGGCTTAGGAGCAACCCATGTAGGCTTCCAGTGTGAAGGATTGAGGAGGATGCCTGTAACACATTTTCCCCTGGAGGAGCGAAAAGATGATGAGCGATGCTGCTGCATAGTGCCATGGGAACATGCAGTCTCTGTCTGTCTTTATGGCTCAAATGGATTTGGCTAATGCCTTCCCAAACAGTTTCTAGTCATCGAAATGCATGACCTGCACCTATGCATGAACGTCCTGGCGGAGGTTTGTGGCCTTCAACCATGTCAGCCGACGAAGGTACACTCTGTTTCCCATCTGTCGAAAGCCTGTGTCGGCGATGTACACTGCCACCATAATGGCAAGGTTCGTCGCCACTTCCCCTTCCCGAAAGAGGGCGAGAGCCTCCATTTTTTATGTCAAGGAGGAATTCCAGGATCGATCCCAGCTTGTACCAAAGCTCCCAGTCATATCGGGAAAGGATAGCAAAAGCATTGGTCGCTTGATCATGGATGCCGCCGTGTAAATGACTCTTGCACATGGCATCCACCTTCTTCCCCTCGTTGTCTGGGGGGACTGATGATGCGGAGGCCGGATTGGACGAACGTTTCTTTGCAGCGGCCGACGCTTCTGATTCTGGCAACGGTTTTGACCTCAAACACTTGGGTGCAGCGTCTGGCACCCTGTATTTCTCTTCCAACCTGTCCCCTTTGGTTGGAGCTCTGCATGGGTTCATCATGAGGGCTAGCCCTTCCTCCCAAATGTCGTCCAAAAAGGGTACCGCCATGATAGTCTCCCTCTTGGACTCTCGTCGTTGATATAGGAAGCCCTTCTTGGTTTACTCGGGCACCAGCTGGAATAGCTCAGAGGCTCTGGAAATCAGCGAGTGGAATAATCCCACCTTATCTGGAGGAGAGCCTCTATGCAGGGCGTCCAGGTTTGGTGATTCGTCTGCCGGGACAAATTCCTCCTCTTCGTCGGTTTCCGTGTCCGTGGCCGTCTCTGGACCAATGTCCGTGTGTGTATCCGGGTCCATTGGTGGAGGAGGCTGATGCAGCAGCGGATGGCGCTTCCTCTTCTTACGTGGAGGCTAGTCAGGCGCCTGCGCAATTCTCCTCTGGACAAGTACTCAAAATCATAAAGGACCTTAAAGACACATCTTGTCCTGCTGACGACTGCCCCACAAGTACTCTTAAGGAGTCCTTAGAAACTCTGGTCCCATGGATTACCAAACTGGTCAATCTCTCTTTTGATGAGGGCCTGGTACCGGAACTGTTAAAATCAGCGTGGATTACTCCCTTATTGAAAAAGGAAAATCTTGACCCAGCGAACAACGACAATTACAGGCCCATCACCAACGTACCATATGTTCTCACGATAATTGACAAACTTGCCTACCTACAGTTACAAGCCCATGTCAAAAAATATAACATCTTGGGTACCCGTCAATCGGGCTACAGGGCTCGTCACGGGACCGAGACAGCAATGCTAGATCTTAAATCCACCTTAGCTAGCATAGCTGATAATAATCAAGCTGCTCTGCTCAAGTTATTAAACCTCTCCGCAGCCTTTGACCTAGTTAATCACAGCTTACTGGTGTCAGGGCTCGGAGAGGTCGCCAACTGCTCCGTAATTGCATCCAGATGGATTGCTTCCTTTCTGGGTCCCAGAATGGTGAGGGTCTGTGTTGGCGATAATCAATCTTCTCCAATATCTCAGACATGCGCAGTTCCTCAGGGATCCTGTCCATCGCCTCTGCTTTTCAATCTCTATATCAGCCCCTTCTTGACTTCTTAAACAAATTAGAAGTGCAATACACGAACTACGCTGATGATACTCAGGTGGTCATACAGCTGAGTGGCTCCTATAGCAGCGATTCAGTAACCATCAATAAAATATACGAAGCCATACAAGACTGGATGGCCTGCAATTCTCTTGCCCTGAACGACAAAAAAACTGAACTCCTCATCGTGGCATCCAAAAACACTCGGGCGAAACTCGACTCCAAATATGCTAGTTTCCATATTGCCAACAATACCATTCTTGTCCAGAGGAAAGTCAAGACCCTGGGCGTTGTTCTTGACGAAGGACTCTCTATGAAGTCCCATGTCTCCAGCATTAAATCTAGCTGCGGTCTCATAAATAAAAGAATAGGCTATATTCGACCATTCATTTCGGAAGAAAACTGTGCCCTTCTGTCCACTGCATTGATCAATTCAAGATTGGATTATTGTAACAGCCTTCTAGCGGGCACCACAGCCTCCAACATCCAATCATTACAAGTGGCTCAGAATAATGCTGTGCGTAATATTTTCAATCAGTCTCGTCGTACACACATCTCCACTTTCAGGAAAAAACTTCACTGGCTTCCCGTTAAACATCGGATAACGCACAAGATACTGACCACGACCCACAAATGCCTCAGCCTCTGTAGCCCTACTTACTTGTCAGCCCGTGTTAGCATTAAACCCAACACGAGGAACCTTCGTTCATCCTCTGCCACTATTCTCAAGCACCCAAAATACAGGACAGCCAAATTTGGAGGTACCACTCTTGATGATCAAGGTCCCCCTTCTATGGAACAAACTTCCAGCCCAGATGCGGCAGATACAGGACTACACTGTATTCAAAGGTGAAATAAAAACCCACTTCTTCAATCTGGAATAACTCTTTGACCCTTCTTCTTTGTTTGCCATGTGTGTCTGTTTGTTCGTCCAGTTTTATGTGCGCCCTGAGGCCTATGGGCATGTTGGTGCATTACAAGAATTAAAATGAATAAATAAATAAAGAGAACCAACAGCAACCCCATACACGTGTTTCAGCCTTGTAGGACATCATCATTGAAGTGAAGCTGCGCCTCTCTAATAACAGTGAGCAAGGGGTCCACGTCTGGATTGCCCTTTTAACTTAGGGTGAGAACCAAAGTTAACTTATGCAAAAAAAGAGGGGTCTGGGAATTTCTCTACCAGCACGAACACAGCCCAATTTCAGTGCTGGACTGCCCCAGGGCAGGACAAAGACTGATATGTGGGGATATTTCTTCTCTGTGAAAAGAACAGTGAGCTAAAGAATTGGTTGAGACTCTGCCAGGGGCCATACACCCAAGAACAAGTCAATGGGCTGTGTTCGTGCTGGTAGAGAGTTCCCCAGACCCCCCCCCCTGTTTTGCATACCAAGTAGCTTTGGGTCTCACCCTAAGTTACCAGGGGACTCCAGACGTGGACCCCTTGCTCACTGCTCTTACAAAGACACAGCTTCACCTCACTGATGAAGCCCAACTAGGCTGAAACACGTGTATGGGGTTGCTGTGGTACTCTTGTTCAGAGGAGAATTGCCTAGCATTTCGGTGCTGGACTGCCCCTGGGCAGGACAAAGATTGATATGTGGGGATATTTCTTCTCTGTGAAAAGAACAGTGAGCTAAAGACTTGGTATATATATGTATATATATATATATATATATATATATATATATATATATATATATATATATATATATATATATATAGATAGATATATATATATATATATATGATACATTACTCACCGTAATCGTATTTCTGATGCTTGTATCTGCTTAGATTCACATGCTGTGCATAGGCCGACATCTAGTGGAAGCTGCGGAGTATTACAGTTTGTTTTTCGAAATTCAAAAATGGGCGTCGACACAGGGCGTGCCAGTAATACTATCCCTAGTGTGACGTCCACTGTACCCAAGATCCCTCACGCGTCTAGGATCCTCAGATTGTATTTTTTCTGACATGAGGTAGCATGAGGAGTAGCGTGAGTACAGATAATCCAAGCACATAGACAGAAAGGTAGGACTACAAGCAATCATGCGCCTTCTCTCGGAGGGGGGGGAAGGGTGGGTCGCATGTGAATCTAAGCAGATACAAGCATCAGAAATACGATTACGGTGAGTAATGTATCCCTTCTGAGGCTTGTGGGATCTGCTTAGATCACATGCTGTGCATAGATTAGCGATCAGTCCCAGAAGAAGGAGGTGGGATGTGAGAAGGGTCATGAGCAAATAAGTGTCTTAGAACCGCTTGTCCCACTTGTGTATCTGCCTTGGAATGGGTGTCAATGCAGTAATGCTGAGTAAAAGTGTGAATAGAGCTCCAAGTAGCTGCTTTGTACCCCTTGGTGTCAAGGGGTACATTTGCAATGAAAGCCAGAGTGGCCCCAATGCCTCTGGTAGAGTGGGCCCTTGGCGTAAAAGGCAGAGACTTTTCAGAGAGTGAGTAACACAGCTGGATACAGTTAATAATCCACTTCGAGATGGCACCTTTAGAGACGCGATCCCCCTCTCTGCCTCTAGCTACGGAGACAAACAGTTGATCTGTTTTCCTTAGCTGTCTGGTTTTATTTACATAGTAGAGGACCGCCCTACGCACATCTAGGGTGTGTAGTTTCACCTCAGCCGAGCTTTGCGGGTTCTGGAAGAAAGCCGGAAGCTCGATGGACTGATTTACATGGAATTTTGATATAAATTTAGGTGAGAACCTAGGTTGTGTGCGTAAAACCAGTTTGTCTTTATGGATAGTAAAGAAGGGATCCTGCACTGACAGAGCCTGAATTTCACTGACCCTTCTTATAGAAGTAATAGCTACTAAGAAGGCCGTTTTATAAGTCAGGTGTTTGAGACTGCTTTTATTCATGGGTTCGAAAGGGGGGCCCATGAGCTTGGCTAGCACCACATTAAGGTCCCACCCTGGTGGTGGGTTTGAAATAGGAGGGTGAAGTCTCTTTACTCCTTCCATGAAGGCTTTAACTACTGGTACTTTCCACCACGAAACCTTGCTATGGGAAGTGGTGTAAGCCGAGAGGGCTGCCAGGTGTACTTTCAGTGAGTTAAAAACCAATCCTGCATCTAGCAGGTGGAGCATGTATGTAACAATAGTGGAAGGAGTTCAATCAACTGGGTTGATTTGTCTACTCTGGCACCAGATAACGAACCTCTTTCACTTGTCAAAGTAACAGTGCCTTGTGTTTGGTTTCCTAGATTCCTTTAGGATGTCCATACCCCTCTGTGGCAAATTGAGGTGTCCAAACTCTATGACCTCAGGAGCCATGCTGCCAGGTTCATTGAGTTGGGTTGCTGGTGCTCTGTTTGACCTTGGTGCTGGGACAGTAGGTTGTACCAGGCTGGAAGTTTGATGGGCTCGCACACCGCCATCCTGCGTAGGTGTGGGAACCACGGTTGTCTTGCCCACATGGGAGCAACTAGGACGAGCATCATCGACTCTCTGTGCATCTTGTTCACCAATTTCCTGATGAGAGGAGTTGGTGGAAAAGCGTACGCAAACATCCCTGACCAGTTCATCCACAGGGCATTCCCCTGGGAGTCCGGTTGGGGGAACCTGGATGCAAATCCTGGGCATTGTCTGTTTTCGCTTGTGGCGAATAAGTCTATAGTGGGGAAACCCCACTGAGAGAAGAGATCTTCTACAACCTCTCTGTGAAGAACCCATTCGTGTTCCTCTGGGAGGGAGTCTCTGCTCAGAGCATTCGCTAGGGAATTGAGCTCCCCTGGAACATGTTGTGATGACAGGAAGATGTTCCGTCTGAGTGCCCATATCCAGATTTTCTGGGCAAGCTTGGACAGATTTGGCGAGCGAGTCCCTCCTTGCTTGTTCAGGTAGAACATGGCTGTAGTGCTGTCCGTCCGGATTTGCACCGACAGGTTTAGTAGATGGGGCTCGAACGCCTGAAGCGCTCTGAATACTGCCAGAAGCTCTAGCAGGTTGATGTGGTTCTTGGCCACTGAGTGAGACCAGAGACCCTGAGCTGTGTGGTGGAGATGGTGAGCTCCCCACCCCGTCAGACATGCATCTGTAGTGACTACTGCCTGTACTTCGGGATCGTAAAAGGGTTTCCCCTGTGCGAGATTCTCTCTTGTCCACCAGTGAAGGCTTTGTACTAGTGTTGGCGAAACGACCACTAGATCGTCCCACTGACCACTTGCCTGAGACCACTGTTTCGCCAACCATTCTTGCATGGGACGAATTCGCAGGCGCGCGTGGGGGACCAGGTAAATGCATGACGCCATCATGCCCAGTAAACGCATTGCTTTGCGTACCGTTATTTGTTGACCGGACTGATAATGCGGAATTTGCAGTAGTATATTCCGAATTCTTTCTTCTGAAGGAAAGGTCAACCCCTCCTGGGTATCTAGGATAGCTCCTAGGAATTGTTTTGAGGTGCTTGGCACCAGGCTTGACTTCTTCTCGTTGATTGAGAAGCCTAACTCGTGGAGGAGGTCGATAGTCCTTTGAATGTTTGTCCTGCAAATTCCTGGGGTTTCCCTCGTTATGAGCAAGTCGTCCAGATAAGGGTACACTGGGATTGCCTCCCTGCGTAGGTGTGCAGCCGCCACCGCCAGTACCTTGGTGAATTCCCTTGGTGCTGAAGCTATCCCGAAGGGCAGTACCTTGAATTGGTAGTGGCGACTGTCCACCTTGAAGCGCAAGTACTTTCTGTGCGCTGGGAACATGGAAATATGAAAATAAGCATCTTTCATATCCAAGGTTGCCATGTAATCCCCCTTTTTTAGGAGGATTACCTCTTGTAGTGTGGTCATACGAAATTTTAGGGGCTTGACATACTTCTTGGCAGGCCGTAAGTCCAATACTGGGCGCATTGTCAAGTCTTTCTTTGCCACAAGGAAGTAAGTTGAATAAATACCCTTGTTTACCTGGTGTCCCGGGACGAGTTCTATCGCGTCCTTTTGTAGAAGAACGGCGATCTCCTCGAGGAGAATCTTCTGATGTTCTAAGGAGTGTACTCTTTGTCGTAGAGGATGGTTCCGGGGACGCTGCAGTAGCTCTGTCTGATGTGATCCCTTCCCAAGCCTGGGTGACGTTTGAAATGCGTCCCCCTACTGGGGTTGCGTGAGAAGGGACCCTGCGTCACTGCTTTGGTGGAGGCGTACCGCCTCCCTTGCTGGGGCTGCCTCTGCCTTTACCACGACCTCTCCTATTACCTCTGCCGTAACCCTGGGTAGGCTGTTGGTTGTTGTTCCACTGTGTACCCTGCCCCTGGGAATAGTTAGATCCTCTCTGGGAATTTTGGCCGCGTGGGCGACGAAAATTACTATTCCCTCTCTGGTTAGGGGGTTTATTGGTTAACTGGCCAAGGGATTTGAGTGTCTCGTATTCGTCCTTGGCATTTTTCAGTGTGTCTTCGACCGCCTTACCAAACAACAGATCGGCTTCCACCGGTTTGTCTAACAATGATGCCTGTGTTTCTGCCTTAAAACCAGACTGCCGTAACCATGCATGTCTCTTGATAACAGTACCTTCTGCTATCAATCTGCCTGCGTTGTCCACGGCGTCGAAGGTTGCTTTCAAAATGCAACCAGACACGGCTCTACCCTCTGCGGAAATTCGAGCTAATTGGCTTTTTAACGGTTCAGGAGCAGAGGCTTTGAGTGCCGCGACTTCTTCCCACTGATGGCAGTTGTAGCTGGCCAACAGGGTGGTGGAGTTAGCAATCCTTGCTTGATAGGCGGACGTTGAGGCTACCTTCCTGCCAAAACCGTATAGTTTTTTGCTCTCCTTGTCGGGAGGAGCTTCTGACGAATACAAGGGTGTCCCAGCCCTCTTACGAGTGTTGGTGACAACTAGGGAGTCTGGCTTCAGGTGTCCTCTTATATAGAGAGGGTCAGAGTGTGCTGCCCTGAAAAGTTTTTCAACCCTGGGATTGACAGCTCTGGTGAGGTTTGGGTTCACCAGGGACGGATCTATTCTCCGCTGAATGGATTTAAGGATAGGGATGGTCTGGGCAACAGGCCTCCTTTCTCCCACTAACTCTTCTGCGAAGTCCCTTTCCTCCTGTACACCGTGGGTGTCAATGTGGAAATGTTCTGCTGCGCGAGCGAGAACCTCATTTAGGAGGGGTTGGTTATCGACCGGGGAGTCGGTAACCGGGGCTTCGTTCTCTACCGGGGAATCTACTCTGTATGTTTCCGGGTCATCCTCTTCTTCTTCCTGGTCCTCATCATCCCCATAGTAGCCCGTCCCGTTTTGCTCTTCTATTATACCAAATTCTTGGTCTTCACAAAAGGAAGCCTCTCCTTGATACCATGAGTATGGTATTGCGTAAGGTTGTACCTCGAGGGGTTCAGACCTCATCGGAGTTTCAAACCGGGCCTTCTTACTCGAGGGGATAGGATCAGTAGAGGCTGAGGGTGTGGCCCCTTGTGGATCATACGAGAGGAAATGTTCTGGATTTTTATCATAAAAATCAGCCAAAGAAGACATTCTTGACATGACCCTATCTATATCTTCACTGGACCATTTTTTGGAACTGGGAATGACTCTCTCAGCAAGTCTATGGGATTTATCTTGAGTAGCTTTGCTGGTTGTGGACCTATCAGCAGACCTGGGCTTGTCTGTCTGTTTAGGGGGGTGGAGAGTTTCACAGGTGTGGAAGAATGTACAGGTAGTTTCTTCTGCTGTTCTCCCCCCTCCCCGTGCGTAGAAAAATGTTTTCCCTGTCCCTTAGTGGCTCCAGAGTTTTTCGACGCCTGGCGTCGAGGATCGGGAGAGGTGTCCCTGTCCTTCGAGCGTGGGGCCTCGCTGGCTTTAATTGCGGGCTCCGACTCCTGGAGCGCGGCCTGGGGGTGGAAGTCGTCTTCGTCTTCCGATGATCGAACTTCTGTTAGCCTAGGGAGCGAGGCACTCTTGGCAAGAGTGGATGATTGCCTGGAGTCATGCGGCAATCTTGATCGAGAGCGCCCAGAGGACACCGAATCGGACCGTTCTGTCTGTGCCTCTTTCCGAGAACTCGACGTCGTCGAGTCTCGGTTGGACTTAGTGTGTTTAGTGTGTGTAGTATGTGAAGCGCTTGTGTCGCCGGGGGTCTTCCCCATAGCCGCCCTGCCGGACGACCTTCCGAGGTCGGGGACCTGCGCTCGGCTGTCTTTCGACGCCGTAATGCCCTCGCCGTCCGAAAGTAAGGCGTCGCTGCCATCGCTGAAGGCGCCCTCCGCTGCCATGGCCGCCTGCCTGGCGTGGTGGGCCCAATGCTTTGTCGAACGGTCCTTAAGTGTCTTAGGTTTAAACCTACTACACGCTCTGCAGTTCGCTTCGGGGTGGTCCCTCGGCAAGCAGAGATTGCACGTGGCGTGCCTGTCGACCCAAGGGTATTTGCAATTGCACTTGGGGCAGAATTGAAAAGGGGTACCCTCCATACGCACCTTGAGGCAGCGGGCTGTTAAGTGTAGGAAATGTATAAGGTGTACCTATATACCAAGAGTGTAGAGTATGTACCACCCCCCACTCTCCCTACTTGCAGGGCCGAGGCCCGGGCCGAGGCCAGCGGCCTACCAGGCCCGGGCCGAGGCCAGCGGCCTTCCGAGGCCCAAATCCGTCGTGCAGCAGCCGACGGTCGATTTCTTCTCCAGTCGGCGTCGAGTGTCGAAGTTCGACGTTGGGGTGGAGAAGGATGTCAATAGATTATTATTTTAAATTCTAGCAAAAGTATGGCTAAGGCCAGGGGACTCCGCAAAATGCTTCCGACCAGTATGGCGGAAAAAAACAATCTGAGGATCCTAGACGCGTGAGGGATCTTGGGTACAGTGGACGTCACACTAGGGATAGTATTACTGGCACGCCCTGTGTCGACGCCCATTTTCGAATTTCGAAAAACAAACTGTAATACTCCGCAGCTTCCACTAGATGTCGGCCTATGCACAGCATGTGATCTAAGCAGATTCCACAAGCCTCAGAAATATATATATATTTTCCATGAAAAAACTTTGTTAATGGGACGTTATGGTTAAGTTGCACTAATATAAACCTATGAAATTTAATGAAAAAACTTTGTTAAAGGGACGTTATGTTAACAAGTAAAACTGAAAAACTTCATAAATTCACCAGTTATGGTAAGATAAGCAACCATAATTCGCGCCACCACCGTGCACTGCTAAGACTAACACCCAGGACATCAAAAATGACATCACAAATGTCATTGATTACATCACTGATGACATCACATATCTGGGCCACTTGTGTTTGTTCACTGACATATATAGGCAAGGTGGTTTAGTTCATTGACAGTCAGAATATTAAAATTGAAAAGGTGCTATATATCTAGACGTTAACCTTGTCATATGTTCTTAAAGTACTTTCCTTAGGGTAACATTCATTACTGAACTATCCAAAATTACAAGATTATAAATAGTCTACTTCTATGGTACATGCTGCAGTCATTGCCCATGTTTATATATGATTAGGTTTCTGTATTATCAACAGCACTCCAATACAATGATTGAAGAGGAGTATATTCTTTAATAGATTAAGTAGTTCATGATAGGTCTCCCGATCACCCCTGACATCTTGTTACCTACAATATAAACACAAGCCCTTGTAGGGACTTTTCATCAAAATATATTTCACATGTGATGTCATCAGTGATGTCATCAATGACATTTGTGATGTTATCTTTGATGTCCTGGTTGTTAGTCTTATCAGTGCACAGGGGTGGCGCGAGTTATGGTTGCTTTGCTTACCATAACTGGCGAATTTCTGGGGTTTTTCGGTTTTACTTGTAACCAACGTCCCTTTAACAAAGTATTTTCATTGCATTTCATAGGTTTTTATTAGTGCAATGTAACCATAATGTCCCTGTAAACAAAGTTTTTTTAGTGAATTTCATGGGTTTTTACTAGTGCATGTTATTTTCCTACAACTTACTAATATCATACTTATCCTATATAGCAATATTTGTGTCAAATTTACAAAGTGTCACCTTAAAACTCTGCCATTTCCCACCTTCTAGAATAATTTTTAACACTTCTATACACTTTATGCAACTATTTCAACTGGTTTTGCATCCGTAGACGTCTACGAACATCTGACTTCATTGTGGACCTTCCAGACAGTGCCACATGACAATACACTGGCGCACGGCATGATGACGTGTCAGAGAACCCGTCTGCACTTCCCGATAAGATCTGTGTTTCGCGGACAGTTCGGAACCCCATTTTCTACTGATCTAGGAACTTTCAACTTCAAAATGTCCCTTGTATAGCTCCTACACCTATTCCTACACATTATCCATTAATAATCTAGTACATACTTTTAGCAAAACTGCTATTTATCTTAAAATGGCATCAGCTAATGCCATCCCTTGTCCTCAAGAGCCACCACCACTGCCGTAATCAAGGAGCATGAGAAACACTGCCCACTGCCTTAGAAATAACACACGCGCAACATTTTCCCTTGTCCACCTGCCCCTCCATAATAGTGTTTTGTGCCTCTTCCCTTATTTCCCTCCCACCTTTCGTTCTAAGCTCTCCTGCCTAAATAAAAAATACATCCGAAAACAACAAAAGAAATATTCCTTTAGGAACCACCTTTCACAGTTAAAAAATAGAACTAAAAAAAGTATAGACTCCATCTACTTTACATTTCTCAGTAAAGTACATAGACAATAAGATTATCCAACATTTCCATTAGCATTTTGTGTTATGCTAATGGGAATATTGTGGCGTTCATCACCCGTTCCAGGGACTGGAACGGTGGATACTGGTCCGGCAGCCCAAATGATCAGCCCAAGCAAAGCGAGGGTCGATAACGAGATCTCCGGACAATTATCCCCCCATTCCAGCCCCTGTAATGGGGGATGAAGGCCTTTAGCATCCTAGGTTCCCAAAGAGGGAACCCAGGGTGCTAAAAAAAGGATTTGTCTTCCTACACTGGGACGCTGCAGGAAAATCCTTTTCTAAGATGGCCACTATGGACAGGGCCCCTCTTCGCTTTCCATGGCAGAATGCAGAAGGCGAAAAGAGAACCCTATGACCATATTACCACAAGCACATTTTTCTTCCCTTTAAAACCTATCCCAATTTCGAAGAACCTTACCATAAAGCCAGTCCTAGGTGGACATGGCCACTTTAACCCCATGTGTTGTCCCTGGTGGTCATGGCCAGTAGCCAGATTGTCCGGATGATGACCTTATTCCATGACCCGGACAATCTGGCCACTGCCCATGGCCACAGGCTACACCTCAGTCACAAAAGGTATATCAATATTTTTTGGACCTACATCATGACACTTGTCAAAAAATAAAACACGGGCACATTTGCAAAACCATGTTTCAGGTCCTTGCCAATGCTCCTTACACAAGTGTGCTGGAAAGCCACCCATGTTTTATTTTTTCAAAAGCGTCAAATGTATGCACATACAAACATCATATAACCTAGCCCTCGCTTGACAAAATCCATTCAGACTTTACAAAAACATTTATATCTAGATCTATGATCTTTTTGTTAACCTTTGTGTTGATTCGTCAAATGGCACATTTATAAGCCTTTACAATATTTTGGGCCCCCCCTCTAATTTTGCCCCCTCTTGACAAAATCCCACCAGACCTCGCAAAAACATGTATATCTTGATCTTTTATCAGTTTGCCAAATTAAGTTTAGATTTGTCACATGTCACCTCATTTATAAGCCTTTACATTATTTTGGAACCCCCCCTAATTTTGCTCCCTCTTGACAGAATCCCACCAAACTTTGCAAACTCATTCGGAATCAGGTCAGGAATATAATTGCAAGCAGTTTCATTAAGTGGCGCCAAAGTTATAAGCCATCCAAGAACTGCTTTTCACCAACCTTTTAATACAAAGGTGTCCACGAACATCCAGACTGTTTGCGAACTTTTACAGTGAAAAACGCCAGTTTTTTTGCTTATTGCAGCCATATGCCATCCCATCCTTATCACCCCTCACCTCCCCAGAGATTATTTGATAAGTTTCACCAGTGTAATGTTGTGTTTTTTAACATGTTTTTACTGAAATGTCCACGGACACCGGCCGCTGTCTGCGAATCCAAGATGGCGGGCGTTTACAAAAATTTGACACACTTCACGCTTTTCACCATCCAATCAGTGGGCGCGTCCGATGTCCGCTGACAGCACTTTGCCTTCTGAACCAATCAGAGTCCGGTCCTCGGAACGAACAGGGAAATGAATCTGCGAACCAGACCCAGATATCACTAATTTTTTTGGACCTACTTTTTGGTCATTTTAAAAATAAATACTGGACAGATGTCCACCGAATTAACAAAAGCACGCTTTCGGGACCAGGCTGCCACAAATTTGGTGAAAATCCATCCAGCGGTTTGGGCTGTAGGCGTGAGCAAAGTTTTTCTCCATTCAGTCTATGGGAAAAAAAGAAATTTGGGTTCCCCCCTATAACTTTGCCCCCCCCTGGACAAAACCTTGCCAAACTTTGGTAAAACATTCAGAGAGGGCCATATACTGTTTTTGCAATGATTGGTGAGGATTCGTCCACGGGGAGCGAAGTTATAAGCCGCCCAAAAAGTGGTCTTCCTATGGGTTTAGCAACTTAACCATAATTACACTCCTACTACCGCGGCTCGTGCAATATAGCCCGACTATAGCCCTGCTCTTCAATACTCAAGAAAATCATTTTACCAACGTTAGAAAATCAATCATGCAAAGGAAAACAACACCACATGTTTTCAGCCAAGTTGAAAATCCTGTCCAGCGGGGAAAGCGCATTTCTTCACCTCACCCGGTGAGGCATCCTCCTCCATTAATGCATGGTAAGAAGGCTCGTCCTGCACCCTAACATGCTGTTGCTGCCATTTCTTTAATCAAAATGTAGCATTATCACTGCTGTTCCTTTTGTAATGTATCTGCGACTACTCAAAATGCCACATTAATGTTGGTGTGCCCTATAACTTCTGTATTATAGTTAGGCTCACACTTCAATGCGTGGTGAGCCAAAGTTACAGGATCTTGGTCACTTACCTCAAAATGGAGGGAGCTCTGCAACCTGGTGGCTCTGCCTCTTTCTGAGGTGCTAGCACAACAAATATGTCCTCCCGAGCATTCAAGCAGAGCAAGAAGGTACTGTTTTACATGAGCAAGCAAACATGTTTCAGTGCAAGGTCACCCTTGCATTAACCGAGACACACCAACTCTGGTATTGGAACACAGTGGTTTGGGAACACCGGATATGAAAACATCCCATTTTGTGGCCCAAACGCAGCATGCTATACACTGGTACAACCCTCCTGTAGCCATATGACAGCTGCTAGCCTGGATAATCTTGAGACTGTGCTTTTGAATACACATAGAATTGAGGTGAATCCCATGGTTTTGGCAGTGTGAGCCAGAGGGCACCAAGTCCCACCAACCTCACTTGCACGGTCCTCACGTTTATCTCAATAGGACATGTGGCCTACATTAGACAGGAGACGGCTTTGGTCAAATAATTACATACGTTGGCACTGCTGACACTAGATGGTCTATTTGAAAATCGAGAGTGTCATTCCAAAAGAGATTTTAAGGAAATGCTGGATGTAATGGATACACATGCCATGCTTTATTTATGGCGTGAGCGTGTGACGGCATTGTGTTTCCCATACCCTTCCAAATCACTAGAAGACAGCACAATCATTGCATACATCACACCAGCATCCAACGCCATCTGGGTGTATAGATTGGTAATGCCCCAGAGGTCTGTGCAGCCTCAATTTTCCAAATGTGAACGGTACACAACTGTCTGGGGTTGGAAAACCAAAACTGCCTGGTCGCACATCTGTGTTGAATCATACTATCTCACCAAACAGTAAACACTGCGTTTTACATTTTCACATCAGATGTCCTTAGATGTTAGCAATATGATGTCCATTTTTTGTATGTCGTTTGGACGTGCCTACTAGTACAGGATTACTTGCCACAAGTGACAGTGGCGTTAAGTTCAATAACCAAGAAGGATATTACACTGGACACCTCTGTGGTTACTGGGATATGCACACACCATGCCTCACGCATTGCGCCAATTCGCCACCCTTGCAATGCAAGTGATGTGTAATATGGCATGTGATCTATCCCACCTATCTTAAATGCTTATTGCTAGGCTCATCACCGCATATATAATGTACTGCCAATATCCTTTTAAAGTGCATGTACATAAATACTGAACATTTAGATAAAAAGAATCTTAAAAAGGGACCCAGGAGAAAGGTTACCCATTAATGTGAGAATTAAGAGAATGAGGCAACGTGTGAGAGGAGTCTGAAGAAAGGTTGGTGGAAAGAGAGAAAATGAGAACCAGACATCAGAGGGTCAGCAAGTTGGGATAAAGGTGGGGGACACATGAAGATCAGTCGATAAGAATTGAAATATAAAGGAAAGTGTGAAGAGACAGCATATGTGTTGAGCAGGAATCGGCAGAGAACCAAAGGAAGTCAGACAATGTTTCGGAACTGCAAGGAGGGAGAATAAGGCTTATTGCGAAGGAGAGCAGAGCGGCAATAGAAGACGAGAAGAATGGAGAGACAGGGACACGGTACCATCGTTAACATATTAGCACTGGTTACAACTGTTGAAGGGGTTTGGCGGACCTATCAACAGCCAACATGTGTTGCATTAATGGACTTTAGTTCTGCCTTTCATACAGTGAGAAGGGAACTTTGGTGGCAGATATTGTATCGGTGGCCGATTTAGATGATCACGGATCCGAATCCTAAAAATAAGTGGGCCAGCTTGCACTTCACTGGGCCACCACGCCCCACACATCTGAGAGACTGCAGCGTCGCGCACACCAGTAGTGACCACTACAACTGGCTTACTATTTTCCTCTTTGTTATGTAATTGAGATGGATCTTTCGTAATTGCCTACACCAGCCTATTGATCTTTGCCGTCATTCAAGTTTATTTTCTTAGTGTAAATATTGCTCAGTATAAAATGTCATGTAATAGGCTACCACGGCTTGCACTGCATACTCCCGCCCGACCAATCTCCCCTTGCCCCGGGTTCTGTTAACATTCACCCGGCAGTCTTTTCTTTGCCTGGCCCCTGCTGGCCACTTGTACTATATTAATGGGACTCATCATAGAAGTCCCATTATTACTTCTCTGGTGCTTGTTTAGTCTGAGAAATTAAACGCATTCCGCATTCCACGACCACAAAAATACCCTGCGCTCTTCAAGAGGATTGAGCGCATCCAGTCCATCGCAGAACCACACACTACAACTGTAATACATCAATATCTTTCTTAAAACTGCCTTCAAGTAGATACTCCCTTCCCCTAGAGGCACCTTTCATTGTCCCAATTTTAATGTGTACGCACTCCGGATCCACAAGCCATGTTTTGCTGAACCAGCATGCGACCAAAGCACCCCAAACACCACCCCTTTCTTTTTAACCTGCCTCCCTTCTCTTTGGATCCCTGTTGGTTTATCTTTACCGCTCCCACTATCCAGGTTCCTCGGTAGACTATACTGGATACCCCTGGGCAGAGCCACAATACGCCAACTTCCAGTCAAGCCTCTGGGTTCTGAGTCCACTACAGTGGGGATTCGGCACAGTATGAATGCTTTGTGACAAAAACAGTTTTTAATAAATCGACGCAAATTGCAATGTTTGCATTGATAGGGCCGATTCCTGTGGAACTGCCAGCTATGGGGGAGAGGGGTATAGAAAGGGCAGCCTCTCTACAAAGAGTAGAAAACCCCTTTCTTAAGAGCCTGCTAACGCTTCAACCGTCAGCACAGAGTTTTGCAACCCATATTTAATTAAATCAAGCTTAATTAGTGAGGGACTCAAAATAGCGCCAATTAAAGTTTGGATTTCAATATGGAGCAAATCTAATCTAAAGCCACCTTATTTATAGATTATCGAACAATTATGTGCAAAAATCATCATGGAAAATACCATGCATACCTGCCCAACCTCCGGAAATTTCCAGAGACTCTGGAATATTAGGCATTTCTCCAGGTCTCTGGGAAAAACCCTGCAATCTCAGGAATTTTGTCGTTCTTTCTGGGTCCCGACATAATCTCCACCTGTTTTGCTGCCGCAGGTAGCCAATTGGGTGGAGAAGTGGGCAGGACCCAGAAACAGCGCGAAAAGTTTGTGCCAACTGCCTGCACCACTATATGAGGCCGCTGCCGGCGGCCAGCATTCACTGACTTTTCTTTCTCCCTTGCAGCAGGACCTCGCAGCGCCAAGGACTCCCGTCCCCAGTGTGACCTGGCTGAAGAAGTGGTTCCAGTCGCTCGTATTTCATTTTTTGTTTATTTTACTTTTTCTTTCCTTTGCCTCATTGCGACCAGCCATGGCCGGCCATAAGGGCAGCAGCGCCCTGGGCGAAATGGTGCCCCTCCCCCCTGTGCACCTGGTTAACAGGGGGCGGGGCAGAAGGGGGCGGGACCAGGTTGGACGAGGAGGTTAAATAGGGCGCATTAGGCCCCCTTTGTCATTGAATGAGCCCGCTGCACCAGGTGCATTCAATGACAATGAGGCACCTGCCACGCCTTCTGCCACTACGCCAGCTCAGGGGAGTCCTTGAAAGACTCCCCCGAGCTGGCGTGGAGATCACAAGATGTCTGGTTACTGTATATTATTAGCCATGCTAGATGCACCAGCTAAGGTATTTGACAGAATTGTTGGCTGAAATGTGACAGGTGGGCTGGGTGTGCGGGCGGAGCCATGTGCAAATGGGCAGAGTCTCGTGTGGCTTTGGGCGGGGCAAACATATCAGGAATTTTGATTTTCAAATGTAGGCAGGTATGATACCATGGATGATTTATATTAAAAATTAAACTGCGCAATGTGAACAGTGCTGTAATCTTCTTATCCTAGTTCAACTAAGATTAATATACAGTTTAAAGGTTAAAGTTAAGGATTGTACAGAAGATGTTTGGTTGTGGAAATCGATGAACAAAGAGCACTGTATGTTAAAATCTGTTGATCAATTAAAACTTAAAAGGTATCTTGTCTGGGTAATGGATCCAGAAGCAAGAAAATGGCTGACGCACTTCCGGTGGAAGCTTTTGCCATTTGGAATGACTCTGGTAGAGTGGTCTCAGGCCAGTGGCACAGTGCGCTCTTTTCCGTTCTCCTGTGTGCAGGAAGAAACGATGCACGTTTGTATTTTTTGGCCGCAGATTTATATCCATCCGATGTCACACCTTAGTACCGATTTTAAAATCTCATGGTTTCAGTCAGTATCGTTGACGCCTGACGCTTACGCGCTAATATGTTTAATGCCCTTCGCATGGAGCACAGGGACCATGCGGTATAGGTGCAGTTCTCGTCTCATAGGGCCATGTGCATTGGGCCGCAAATTAACTCCGTGCTTTTGTATGTCTTAATAGAATGTGGACTCCCTTGCATGCGTTTTTCTTACAGGCCGTCGATCGAATATATGGATGAGTCCCCACACTGTTTCACATCAAAATCTACTTTTAACAGTTTGTATGATCTTGTATTGGTTTTTAATATTGATACTTTTTAAGGTTCATTAACCGAAATGTACTGTGAGGTCACCACCACCCTTTCAAACAAATGATGGTTGTGACAATCAGAAACAGTAGAGGGCAGCAGAGGAACATGAACGCTGTGTTATGTGTATTCTCGCTAATATTTCCGTGTTATTTTAACTTAAGACCCGTGTTGCACCACAGCACAAACAACTTCTGTGCGGGCCCGAGTGTGGATGATGTTATGGGGAGTCTGCAGCAATAATTACCAGTTACGCCACGCCACAACACACGCACGTCCTTTTCGGAATGGGGCAACGCCTAGATTTTGTTTAATCTATTATTTATACATTGTCCTTAAAATTCAATTATATTAACTGAATGTATATATTCATTGGCGGTGTATACAGTTCTAGCTGCGAGACGTAAACAGCTTTGGAACAGTCAGCTCTGTTAAGTACGGGGTCAGAGAGGAGCTGTCGACAATAATAAAAAAATTAGGAACTCTGTTACGGGTACAGGGGCACTGTTCCCTTTTAGGGAAAGCGAAACCAGAGACTGGGGGGGAGGGAACACACCTGAAGAAGCAGTTGGTGATAGGAAAATAAAGTAGTAACACGCACCACCGATTCCGCGTCTACTGGCATGCGCGGGCCCAGTTTGAATACAACAACTGGCGACGAGCAGATTACCCACGCCTGTTGTCCCAGGGAGGAGAGGACACGACCGCTGAAGATCACCAGCCCGCCTACGTCCACACTGTGTTCCAGGTGATGGAGGAGGCCGGTGAGGGGAGCTCAGTTGCGGCCCGAGGAGGCGGCCATGTGCAACCACGCGACCTGAGGTGGAGGTCGGCGTCAACGTCAAATATAGACCCGAGCCCCTGGTGGTCACTGAAGTGAAAGGGCCGGTGATCATGCCTTAGGAGACCACGGAGAAATACTTCCGCAATCTGTTGCAAGAAGAAACAAAGGCGAGACGACCACAGCGGAAGAAGAAGCAGAGGAAGAAGAACCCCTGGAGGAACCACCTGAGGACCCTCCACCAAAGGCACCTGCTGAGGACGCAGATGACCCACAGTGGACCATACGCAAACCCCCTCGTCTCATCGAACAGATGTAGGCCACGGACTTCCGTGATAAGTAACCGGGGTGTTACAGGTAAAGGGGTGCTGTTCTGTTTAAGGGAAAGCGAAACCATAGACTGGGGGGGACGGGGGGGTAGGAGTGGGAAGGGAGAGGGAACACATGTGAAGAAGGCAGTTGGAGATAAGAAAATAAAGAAGTAACACGCACCACCGAGTCTGCGTCTACTTGCATGCACAGGCCCAGTTTGAATACAACAAACATGTACAAGTGATGCAGTCTGGACGTGTCCAAGGTCTCAATGTGACACACAAAATGACCAGAAAAGATACAAGATAAAACATAATGAGGTAAGAAGTCAAAAGAGATTTTGAAAATGAAGGAACGTTGTCTTCTGAAACGCAGGTGGTTTTATAACGTAGGCAGTCAGGTACTGTTCCCTTGCACACGGTAGCATAAATACCAGCCCGCTGTGGCTTACTTTGGCTAAATAACTGACGTCAGACCAGCTCTTCTTGTTTGCGGCACAACAAGGTCGCAGATTTATTCTTAAACATTTCACACGATCACTTCAAACCAAACTATAACATATTAAATAGTTTTACTGAACCTCTCAGAGCCTCCCGCTATGGCTGAAACACATTGCCAACCAACTGCTAATGGGCTGCAGGGAGTGCTGTTATGCTTTCCTTGGAGGCTTACTACCACAGGGCTGCCGCTCCTATTTTTACATTGCCCCCCTCCGCCATGCTAGGCTAGGCTAACGGGGCCCGTTTACTCTTGGTCCTCTATACCCTCGATCAGAAGGTTCGTTTTGGCACTGCTCAATCGCCTGAGTTCCAGCCAGAGCAAAAAAAGGTGTTTTCGCACCTTTGCCACCCCCACTAGTGAAAAACTGTCTTACTATTCGCAGCCTCGCCCTTTTAGGGCATCATCCAAGTTCAACAAAAAGAAGTACCAACCCATATCTGACAGGTGAACCCCGTCCTTCTCTTAATACCCAGGCACTCCTAAATTTATGAGCCCATACCCGATTGTTGAGAAGCCAGCCCCCTGCAAAAATTCACCATTGTCAAGTTCAGCTTTTTTCCTAGCCTCCCTCCACGTGAACCTAGGAATCATTTCTGACCACATCAACTCGTAAGCCCCCAAGTCCTTGCTCAATGCCCATATTGTGCAACACATTTCGTTCAGCTGTTGCCCTCCACATGGCCCAATTGGGCCAGGCAATTCCCACCTAGGTGGATTAAGAGCGGGGCTTCCTCTTTCATCAATACTGCCACTGTTTTCTCCAGTTCAACCCATCTCATTCCTTACTTACCAAACCAAAGAATGTTGATCTAACTCAAGCCCCTCTTCCTTACACTCCTCCTTACGTTCGCCCATTCCGCTGCTCTCACTATGAACGAGTGGCCAATCACCCATGCTAAATTTCTGTTACACATGACCTTCTCTAGCATGGGGGTGGTGGCGGGGAGACAAATATATACAACCATCAGTGGTGAGATCTACATCTTACAGGTCCTAATGTACTTTTTATAGGCCCCTGATTTCCATCGCCTGATCACCTTAATCCCCCGGGAGCTTGCCCCGGCTCCTGTTGCCGTGGTGGCTGGCTGCTCCTATTCTGAAAGAGCGGGTGCCGTACTGTTTAGAGTCCCTGCCCACTCTTCTCAACACCATGCCAAACACTGCCCTGAACTGAAACACTGTTGGAGGCAGCCCGTCAGTGTGGACCAACAGATTAATTGCGCCCCTGGGTCTAACTGCCAGGAAATTGCTTAGCTTAGCGGACTTACCGGGCAGCAGCTGCTTTCTCTTATGCTACACAGCCGGACCCACTGCCTTTTTCCTACCTGATCTGTCTTTGACCTCCTCAGGAAAATCCCACCTCCTACTCCTGCATCCTACGACAGACTCCCTGAGGCCTCCCCCTGGCCATCGCCTGCCTAGTTAGCCGCAGTCAGCTCGCCAACCCTAAAGACCCCAAAAAGGGCTAAGCTGAAAGCCACACTGAAGAGTTTGGTCTCATAACCACCTTTGCATGACTGCGGACTCGCTCATACCTGCCAGATCCTGGAAAGTGATGGGGCGCCTGTGATCTGGCTCCCTTCCTTCCATCTTCCCCCAGCTGCCCTTATAACCTCGCTTTTAGTGGGGTCCATTTCTCCTGTGGTCCTGCTGAAGAAAGCCACAGCTGCTAAGCAAGTTGATGCCCTGAAGGCCTCTTATGAACTTTTTAACGCACTACTCTCCAATTACTCCACTGGGCTTCCTTTATTGCCAGCAACTATTCCAATGCCCCATGTACCGCTGCAACATACCTGGGGCCACCAAATTGTTGACGAGTGTCCTTAGACGATCCTTGCTCTTTCCCCAGAGACATTGCAGCATTTTTTACATCTCTTCTGTCCCCAGTGCTAGCTGCCCGAATCTCTGCCACTGAAAATGAGACAAAGGTTCAGCTATGCTGTTCTGCACACCCGGAATATGCCTCGCCTCCATGTTCAGTCTTACCCAGGTAAGTGTCAAGACCTCAGCAGGGCAAGCACTAATGGGCAGTTTAATGCGCTGCTATTCACCACCTGCAATACTGCTTGGTTATCGCACAACAGTGTGCTTTTCTTATTGGCCAGCCTCTCCTAACATATATGGAAGCTGACTGCAATGGGAAGCAGCTCCAGGAATGTTATGTTCCCCATCAGCCTCTCCTCCTTCCATGCGCTCGCGCACAAGCTCCTTGCCAGAAACGCTCTGAATCCCACACCCCCTGAAGCATCTGTGAAGAGCTCTATCTCCTCGCTAGACTGCCATGGATACAGACACCTCATTGTAGGATCCCAGGAAGCTCTCCCATATTTGGAGGTCTCTCTTCACTCCTGTCCCCAAATAATAAGATTGCATCTTATGAATTCTGTATATAATCAGAACACAAAGCAAGCTTTACAACCACTCTAGTATGCAGAGAATAGACAGATACAAATACAAAGAAGAACATTAATTCAAATATGGAAACAAGCTAATCACATGCCTTGCTGTTGGATATGTGCCAAAAGTATCTATATAAGGATCTGCAAAAAAGAAAAAGTGATCAACGCAAGGTGAATTGGATAATTGAATTGAACTCGGTTATCCCAGGAGGCATGAATGCTGATTGCAATTTACTGTTTTATATAGTTTTTACCGAAGATTACATTAATGACTATCAAGTTGAACAAGTTGCAACTGAATTAATTTAGATACTTTTGTAAAAATTGTAAAAAATAATTGCACCTATTCAATTGCATTGCGTAGTACACGGTCATGGGTATTATCACACATGTTTAGGATTGAAACCTTCAATGCAAAATGTTGTTTCTGCTTTGGAATTTTGATTTTATGTCATTATTCCCAATTATGTATATTATGATAAAGGATTGATACCTCTCGCACTTCATTATATCTATGTCCATTCAGAATTGCTCACATTTTCGGGTGTTAATATGATGTCAAATTAACCCAACAGAAATTAGAATGTAACACTAGCTAGCCATACTTAGTTGGAAGATTGGTTTATGTTACACTATCAGTTTACATTGCACGGACACATTACTCGTCCTTTTTTTGGTGTAATTTCATTCTCCATTCCTTTATTTAAATTATAATCGGTATGTATTCCTTTTTTTATTTCAAACACAATGATTGCACTGCTTAGTGGCATGATGCCGTCATCATGGCTTTGCATGCACAATTTCATAGAGGCACCGCAATCGAATTCTTAATTAACATACTTTCCTAGTACCTTCCCATTATGTTACAAACATATTGCTCTCCACTACGTTTCAACTGGGCAGAGGAAGAGGGTCCCTCAATCCAACTACTTGATTTGGTAAGACTTTTTTTTAATGTTGTCCTTGCTCGGGAACCAGAGCTTTAACTAGAATCTTAGGATTTAACAGTCTCATTTTATATCTTTTTTAAAAAAACGTTTAGTGTTACATTTTTCTTATTATCCGTATTCCCTTTATTTTTGGCAATCAAACCATTGAATGAATGCTCAGGTATTGTTGATTAGACCTTTTTTTGAATCCCAGACAAAAACATACGTTTTTTCCAACGGATCACTTTGAAGTTAGATTATTTATACATCCTTTTGGCACACACCCAACAGCAAGCTACGTGATTGGCTTATTGCCATCATTGAATTATTCAAACTGTTTTCTGCTTTTTATCCATCCATCCATGCATGCTTGAGGGTTTGTAAGGCCTACTTTATGTTTTGCTTGTCTGCAGATCATGCCCTGATGATGGACCAGTGGGTCCAAAATATATCGGCCTTATTCCGTCGGCCTTCCATGCATTATGAATCAAGATGCCATCTTATTAAAGATACTTATCCCAACCAATTGAAGGACTGCAGATTACATATATAGCACATTTATCCAAGATGCTGAACATAGTCATTAACAGTACAATAAAAAGGTCTTGGGTCAAGAGACCTTTTATAAAAAAAAAAAAGATTTAGAAAGACCCTTCTGTGACCGCACAGAGCTGTCTTTCTAAATCGAACTGTCAGCCCCTGCGACACACACCAGTGCGCGCAGGGGCCGACAGGCACACCAGGCCCCGGAAGCGGCCCTGATGGAGAACGGCTAAGTGGATGTGCGTGTGTGTTTGTTTGTGTGTGCGTGCGTTTTGGTGGGGGGAGTGTTTGGATGGGAGGGAGGCAGCAGATACCGAGGGAGTGGGATTTGGATGGTGAACTTCCACCGCCCTTTTTGGAATAAATCCAGGAAGACTGGGTTAGGCGACCTATAAAAATCGAAATAATGACATAGAACCCAATAAAAAGGTTTACACAAATTGATTAAAGAATTTGAGACAGCGAAGAAACACAGCTTTAGTTATTAACAAATTTTAAATCCGAATGGTATTGTTCCAAGCATTTCTTAAACATGTGTAGGGTGATACAGGCATAGATATTAAAGGACATTTTTTTCTATGTCGCTGGGACCAGTAATTGAAAAGAATGAAACTGTAATGAAGCACATGCAGGGGCTGTGTATTTAACATAAAATGAGCTGAGGAGCGTAATTGTGAGTGTTTATATAACTTAAATAAATCAGCTATGTATACGGGAGATAGTCTGCACTCACATATGAACATACATTGCTAATGACATTTAAATCGTAGATGAATAGGCAGCCACTGTAGACACACTAAATAAGGAGTGAAATGGGCTGAGTAACTTAATGAAAACATTATCAAGAGTGTGGAATTCATTGTAAAGGAAGACTAAAACAGAGTTCAACTTAAAGAGTACAGTAGTTTAGATAAGACAATACCAAGGAATAAACAAATAACTTAGCGGATGAACATATAATTGTCAGATCTTGTGAATAATAAAAGCTGGAACCCTCAAGTATGGGTGACCGATAAGATGTGTTCCTGAAAAGAAAGAGCAGAATCAGATGAAAAGGCAGGATTTGAATAGAGTGGAGGATGGAATGCAAGGATGATACTGGTAAAAAAGAATGTCCGTTTTTGGGGGATTTAAAAGTAAGTAGTAGGATGTCATCCATGAGTCAATGGCATTTAAACATTTAGAAAGTTGTTGCTGTAAGGCATCTGAGATGTTAGAACAGGACAAAAAATGCTTTGTGTAAAAATGTGCTAGAAAAACAAAAGCAGCAAATGGGGTGTGTAAAGTGAGACTACAATATGACAATACAGAACCTGGGGAACGCTGGGAGCTTGATACAGAACATATAACGGGCCCAACCTTGGATACTAATACTCCCTCCTCGCCACCAACGGAGAGGCCAATCCCAGACAGACGCACTACCATTGCTCTGAAGAAAGCATGGCGAGTCAGTCAGTCCCATCGGAGTCAATCCGTTCCGCCAGGAGTCCAGGCTTACTGTTGTGGGACACAGGAGGCTGGGGACGCTCCTCGCTGAACGGCCAACAATGTGGCGACCCAGGGCATGAAGTGGAATTCTCACCGATGCCGCAAGGGCATGGCTGCGTGACTGCAGCAGACGTGGATGAAAGGGCGGCAGCCATGACAGATGGGGGCAGGGCTAACCAGCTTAAAGGGTCCAAGGACCAGTCATACAACAAGCGCCGGGATCGGATGATCGTGGGACAACCTCCTATAAAAGACAGGGGATTGGAACTAATGGCGTTCACTCGTTTGTCGTTACAGGGAGAGAAGAGACAGAAAAGAACCCACCCAGTGGTGGGCTTATTATGAGAATTCAGAGGGGAGAAGGAAGTCTCCCTTATCAAAAGGGAAAACTGCAAACTCGGGCTTCAGTGAAACAGACGAAGTAACCTGAAAAGTGATTAGCTTGATATTGACTGCCTTTCAATAAAAGATATAACCAATCCCAATTGAGTCTGGCTTCCTGTCAATCTCACAAGTGATGGGAGCGGTGGGAAAGGGGAACGCCATGAAGGGACTCAAAGG
Organism: Ambystoma mexicanum; assembly: GCF_040938575.1. Classification (NCBI taxonomy): domain Eukaryota; kingdom Metazoa; phylum Chordata; class Amphibia; order Caudata; family Ambystomatidae; genus Ambystoma; species Ambystoma mexicanum. The sequence goes on along the minus strand of NC_090934.1, from coordinate 1,411,585,366 downwards.
TATTAACAGATGGCCAACAGCAGATGCATCAGCTCATTCAAGTACAGTTACTACAGACTCTGGCTGATAGGCAGATGTTCCAGCAAGTCATACAAATACAAGAAACTCGACAAAGGGCAAGAACATCTAGAGGCCCACATAGAACTGCACTTTTATTATACCAGAAATAAAGAGAAAACCTACCTCTCCCTACATCTAAGAGGGGTTTCCCTACCTCAACTAAAATACTAAGGATTCGGTCAGGATGTTCATGTAAATCAGAGTCCACGGTACTTTTGCCCCTTACACTTATAACTAAACTAATAAAGTAGAGGATCATCTTGTAAACAGTGGATCACAGTCCCAAGTCCTTGAAGGGATCTTTAGCTGAGGGAATGACTCCCTTCCCCAGATCTCAATCCCTATCCAATGCACAAAACAAAGTTCCAGGTTGAAATGCTAAAATGCAGTAAAGTTCTCAGTTACTAAACAAAGAATGTAAAGTTCCAGTTAAAAAATAAACATTCCCTATTGCTCATTGTTATTTTGTCACTATTGGGTTCCTGGAGATTGTCTCCCTTCTCCGGGTATCTTGTTCCAAGCGTTTTCACAATGCCAAGGGAATAGCTACCTTTCCCTGGCCTTCTCTCAGGCTTGCTTCACAGTTACCACCACCAGGGGAATGCCTCCCTTCCCCAGGATCTTCTTCGATATTCAGCATGGAAGAGCTGGTTCACTCTCCTGCCAGGTACCGCCACGAAGATGCCTTATGTTATTCTCCCTTTGGAGTTGCGAGTCCCAGACCTGAGCTTTCCTCTGGTTTCTGTTTGGCAGACCTGGTTCACTCCCCTGCCAGGTACTGCCACAAAGAAGATGAAGGCCACTGACAGCAAGGACGCTCATTCGTGTTCCTACAAGTGCGCTGCAATTCCTCCTTGTCGCAGTACATTTGAAGGAAGTCCTTGTTATATCATCCCTACTCTTCCTCATCTCAGTGAATATTGGAAATTCACTCTTACAAACATACAGGTGGGTGTGTCATACTGTGTTCTCCCTTGATGCTCATCCTTGACCCCAGAGGCGGAGTCTATCCCCAGGAAATCTTCCTGCTGTGTACTACCCCCCAGGGGAATATCAGGTAGCTGCCTCACCACCCTGGCCTCATGGGAAGAGTCTCCCCCTTGGGGAGAAGTGACGTCATCTACGGATTTGTTAAATCTGCCAGGTCCCATTCAGTGCTGGATCTAGCAACACCATAGATCTAGTCTCACCGAAGCCAATAATTTAGCCCCAGCATAGAAGGACAGTTATAACAGATTCCCTATACCAGGGAATACGATAAGACTGAGCACACCTTTGTCCTCCCTACCAGCCATTAGATAACCAAGATCCCTACAGATACAATGGAAGCACTCAAAGGAATGGTACATACAAGGAGAACCCCAAGGTCCTCATCCTATGGTCAACTTCCGACAGCCTTGAATGTGGGGAATGGGGATACATTGCACACCTATCCCCTAAAAAGTGTACGCCGGAACCTACAGAAATAGGCACGATGCAAAACTAAAACCTCAGATTCTGCAGACACCCCTACACAATCGACGTACAAGTAGACAGCATTCCTACACATGACAAGGTAGTCAGAGGCACCCAACAAACAGCCATCAGCACACAAGTGCCCCTGATAAAGGTTCCCCCTCTACCATGCAAATACATGGTGTGCTTGGGGCATAAAGTCAATTTGAATCTAAGGAATATGGGGGAAGACATACGGGTCGCCATCCGACCATCCTTACCTGCACCCATTGTCATAGCTGCAGACTTGCCCCACTTCAAGGAACCAATAGCCGAGAATGAGCAGGAATGGTGGAAGGAAGCACCCTTTTCCCCAAGCAGACTTAAGCGTACCTTCCAGTACAAAACTCCAAAGAGTGTTAAAAGAAGAAACACTGGAGAAATTCTATTAATCGGACAAGTCAGAATGACTGGAACTGTGAAGAACAGAGCCCTTCCATAAGAGCAGAGTCTATAATAGATCCATCTCTCAGAATAGCCGACCAAGAGGAAGAATAAAGGCCAGATGGAAGCCCATTCTTCAGACAACGTAGTCGTCTTTACTATAGGGCGTATAAAGCCGATGATGGATCGGAAAAGGAGCAATTACTGATACCTAAGCGCACCAAGAGATGTTAATATGAATATCCCGAGATCATCCTTGTGGAGGTCATTTGGCGGCCCTGGAAACACAACAGATCCTCCCAAAAAAGTTCTACTGGCCCAACATCTACAGGGACATGAATATATTCTGAAAGGAACGTCCAACATGTTAACTGACCAGTAGTGTACTCCCTACCAGAGCACTTTTACAAAAGATGCCTCTCATCAAGGTTCCTTTGCAGAGTATCGGTACAGAAATCGTGGGACCCTTAAACTGCGCCTGTAAGGTGGGTCAAACACATAATGGAGGTCAATTACGCAACAAGATATCCCGACTCCCTCCTAATAAGAGGTATCTCTGTGAAACAGGTGTGCAATTTGCCACAGTCAGTTCTCTTGAAGAAATCCTCACCTACAAGGGAACCAATTTCAAGGCCACAGTCGTGAATCAAGTCCATCAACATCTTCAAATAAGGAGATTACATACATCTGTATATATATCACCCCTAAAGCGGCGGATTGGTCGAACGCTATAATAAAACAATAAAGCAGATTCCAAGACAGGCAATCGGACCAGAAGGAAAAAACTGGGAACAGGCTCCTCCATTAGTACTTGTGGTATTGAGAGAGGCCCCACAATCGTCCACAGGGTTCTCTCCTTTTGAGTTAGTGGTCGGGTGACAACCAAGAACATTGTTAGACCTGGTACGGGAAGAGTGGGAACAACAAGTGGAGAAAGCACACACAGAGTATGTCAAAGTCTTAAAGGAACATGTGGAAATACTAAGAGAAATGGCAAGAGCCCAGAATGACCAAGAAGTTCAGTATAACAAAAAGACGTCAGAGAACCTTCAGAACAGGTGATAAAGTGCTGATACATTTGCCCACCAGCGAAAACAAAATGCTGGCCGAATGAAGGAGTACCTGTGAGAAACCTGAAGGTGTCTCACCCGCTGGTCCCCAGGGATCGGTCATCCAGGTGGCCAGGACACGGTCATCGCTTTTGGATCCAGTTCCAGGGGGTGGACTAGTGCGGGAGGATCACCTGGATGAGGGGTCCTCGGGGAGTGGGAGTGGCACACCGGATTGTGAAATGCGGTATCCCCTTCCCTGTAACACCTTTTCTACATCATATCAGATAGGATATTTAGGAACTCAACCCCCCAACCCCCTTTTCCGACACAAACACTTTCACGGACAGTTCACAGTGAACGACAATGGATTAACACCAGACGTACACCTGGCATGTCCCAACACCATGGGTCAGGCAATTACAGATTACACACACCTGACTTCCATCACACTTCGCTCACATGTCCCTACACAGATAAAAGGTGGAGCACGAAAGCACACTCTGAGCGAGGCAAAACACACGAGGAAACAGCAGCTCCAAGATGGCAGTTTAATACAAGGAGAAAGACGGCAAGACCAGAGAGAGTCGAGAGGAGGGACGTACCCCAGACCTCTAAACACTGTTACTTTCATAAGCCTTGGAAAGTAAGAAACCGAAGACCAGGAACTAAGGCTGATCAAACCTGCACAGTGTGTTGGAGGTACCCGAGGGTCTCCTACGTCGATAACCAAAGTGGGGAGTAGCGATTGCCGCCGTGGTACTGTCCTTGGCTCCAACAAACCAGCGTCATAAAAGGCAGCACAGCCGGTGAGTCAGAGAGACCGATATCAAACCAGCTTGTGTTTTAAACCAATGTTGTAAGCGGCAACTTTGTATAAAGAGAACAGTGTGTGAGGCGTTGGCAATGAGCGACACAAGTATAAGTGGAAGCCAAATAAGTAATTGAACTTTGTTATTGAACTTTGGGAGAAAAGATACTGTGGACAGAGTGGTCCAGCGCCACATCAGTGCTCATTCGAAAGTCTCTGTTAGATAACCAACTGATGCTGAATGTGGTGAAAAGGAATAATGAGGTCCAAGTGGTCATGCAAAGGATCAAGCCAAACCATGTGCACATTCGAAAGTCTTCAATAGTTTATTGTACATCACAATTGGTCCGAGCCCAGCTAAGGGAGACTAATTGAGTGAAAGAAAGAGTTCTGAGCCCGGCTGAGGGGGATCCAGGGAAAATAATGTGTACGTGTTGTTTTGTGTACACAAGGCCGTCTGGTCAAGACACTTGCAAGAAGCAATGAGATTTGGACACAGGAGGTCCTGAACTGTGAAAATAGAACTGTAGCCTTGTGCCGCAGAAGTCAGAGTGTGTGCTTGGCTCGAGTGAACCACCTTGTGCCATGCTGAAAATGTGGGGAAGGGAGGCCAATGGCCCAATCCTCCCGACTTATAATTTTGTGAATACTTCTTTCTTTTTCATTAACTTCATGCCACATTATTTGTAAATTAGTAGTAAGGATCAGCAATAGTTTTTTTTAGTATAGGCCCTTTTTAATTTGATAAGACTCAACTAGGACTGAATTATTATTATTTGGTAGCTTGCTCCCATCTGTAGATTTAGATAGGTGTTTATTTCACCTTTGTGAAAGTTCAATAAACATCATTGAAATGTGGTAACTTGTGCCCGTCTTACTGTTCAAACCATGCCTTCCTTGCGTGCCTATGTCAAAACTATATGGTAGCCTACCCAGACAATAAATAACCTGAAAATGTCTACCATGTTAACCTATAAAAAAAAGGGTGGCATAAACCAGAAAGAATCATCAGGTTTATTACTACAGAGATAACTGAGGACCCCAACATGTTTCTATTCAAACTAAACCACGGCCCTAGAAGACGTCCAATGGGGACTGGTCTGTCTAAAGAGGAAAAAAAGAAACTCCTAGTCTCTCAAGGACTATGAGAATTTATTTTCCATCATTCCATTCATCATACCTTGCTAGATGAACATTCCCGCATGAACAGTACCGATTAAGGTAGTTCGGATAAATGTCTATCGGATTCAGGAAGCCAGGCACCAAGATGGTAAGGCAGGAAAGAGAAGAGATGCTAAGAATGGGCATAATCGAACTGTCTGTAAACCCTTGGTGGTTTCCAATAGTTTTGGTACCGAAACCTGATGGTTCAATGTGGTTTTGTATGGACTGCCAACAACCGAATACTATAATCGGTGTACAAAGCATAGCAGGTGCCAAGAGTGGATGAACGACTTGGATCAGCTTATTACCACCGCACCATTGACTACAAAACAAAGTAAAAACAGCCTTTGCAAGTCCACAGGAATTATTCCAATTGTTGTCATTTGGACTACACAGGGCTCCAGCTGCATTCCAGAGATGAATGGACAGGATACTACAACCCCATGAGTATTATGCTGCAGCTTATTTGAACAATATATTAATTTTCAGTGGGACATGGGAGGAACACTCGTCCGACTCAGTTCCATGTGGTGGCTGATTATCTGTCATTGGCTGTATTCTGCACAATGTCAGGAGCCTGTTGTGGGGATATGCGAGATTGATTTTGAACATATAATGCACCCACCCTTGGCTTCTCATACTTCCTTCCCACCACCAACCAAGAGGCCATTCCCCAACAGAAGTACTTACATTGCTCTGAAGAAAGCACAGTGCACAGACGCAAGTCGGTCAGTCCCATCGGAGTCGATCTTTCCCCTCCAGCAGTACCTGTTTACCAATGTGGGATGCACAAGACTGGACACGCTCCGTGCTGAACAACCACTGAAGGAGATAGTGGATTGAAAGGACAGGCACCCAGAGTGGTGCAGGGACCAATGCATGAAGGAGAACGCTCGCCAATACCACAAGGGCATGGCGGTATAATGGCAGCAGACGAGGAGGAAAGGATGACAGTCATGACAGGCGCGGGCTGGTGTTAGGTACAATTTCACCTCTATATCTGTGGACCCCCACCCCCAACTTTTAGCTTTTATTTCAGCCTCCTGTCCTGACTTTCTGCCAGTGAAGCACAGCCTTCAGCTGCACTCCACTGGGCTTTTGATCATTGTTTAGGGGAAACTGGCTTGTCCTTTAGGCAGTCAGTACTGAGAAAAGTTGTCTCTCTTAGTCTTATGAGTTTGTTGTCACTTTTGACATTACTGTACCGCGCACTGAGATCCTTGCAAGTTTGACTCATGACTGTGGCTAGTGTCCATCATGGCCGTGCCACAAGGTCTTTTGGGGAAATCCTAGTTTGCACTGCAAAGCATCTCCTTACCAAATTCTGTTGACTCAGCTGCTTTGGGCCGCGAGAGAGGAGCGCGCATCAGACCACGAGACTTGGGTGCCCCTGCGTGCCCCTGCGTCACTGTGCGACAGTGGCGGTTGCTGCTGGCGACTTTCCTGCATTTCTTCATGTGTCCTGAGACCAGCTGCATCAGTGCTTTCTTTGTCCTGCATTTGTGACGAGAGATGTAGCTCCAATTGTAAACCGGATCCGCATCTGCACCTGTGCACTTTGAAGATTAACCAAGGAGGGGATTTCGTACTCCAGGCGATCATCTCTAAGCCTGCCGATTTTGGACTCGGAGTGAGCTAAGGGAGGTGAGTAATCATACCACTTATCAGTGGCCCCTAGTTCATCCAACCAGTTTTCATGCACAAAGGATCCCTTCTGGTCCTTGCCTTGGCTTGGGTGGCTCTTGCTTCCTAGAGCCTTCTGAAAGTTGGGGACAGACCTGTTCTCCGCAGCAGATCCTCCTCTGACTCTCAGAACCAAATTTCCCCACTCCAGAATCCTCTTGCTAATTTTTCCTTCTCATTGATTACTGTCCTTTGTAAGATTTACGCATCACTGAGCTTTTTATCGCGCAACCTTCACACTGAGCACAAGGCTCCAATCATCATAGGGCTGGACTTTTTTAAGTTAGTGATATTCATCTCTGGAGTTGGCCAATGAATTAAAGTTTGTCTGCTTCCCTCCCAACAGGTTTTAGCACGAAACTTCACTTTACTGCATTGACCAAAAAGTGATTGTACATAGTGTGTGTTTAAGTAGTGACAATACTAAGTTTAATATGATATGATTGATATGATATGGCATTTATAACGCACCTATACACAAGTGTTTCAAATAATTCACTTGTGTTTGTACTGGGCCTAATAAACTATACATTTTTGATATACTACTCTAAGGGTAATTCTTGTCGTCCTACTGTGTGTGTGCTCATCCAAGACATCAGATCACCCCACTACTCCTGAGACTTAGCCTTGGCTGCTCTCCAAGCTACCTTGAATTGTCCTGGCAAACTTCACAGAAGTGTTCCCTGTTTCACTAACAAGGCTGGCCTCTGCAAGGAACTCATGGTGGCAACAGTAAAGACAGACAAGTGATCACAGTTCAAGGGTATTTATTAAACTGTATAAAGGGGTTGGAAAAGCACCTAATCTAAACCTAAATAAGAGGGGAGCAAGCTACAACCATCAAATAATAAGGCAGTCCTAGTGGCGTCTTGTCAAATAAAAGGGCCTATACAAAAAAAAAAACTATTGCCAATCCCTACAACTAAATACAGAAAAGTGTGAGATAAGGTTCTTGAAAAAGAAAGATGTGTTCACAAATGATAAGTCAGGATGTAGTAGCGGGGGTCTCCCTTCCCCACGTTTTCAGCACAGGACAAGGTGGGATTCTGGAGCACAGCACACACTAAAGCTTTTGTCAGCACAGGCTTACAGTTCCATTCTCAGGTACCAGGACCTCTGACGCTTAAGGCTCTTTCTTTTCTACAAAAAGTCTCTTGCCTCCAAGAACCCACTGCATACAAAACAAAAAACAAACGGGTCCTTTCTGTTTATATATTGGGTGATTATTTCTTCACCTCTGGTCCCCTTCTTCCAGGCTCAGGCCCCTCTTGAATATTAGCCTCCCTCCGCCGGGTTCAATGTGGCTTGTATTTCAAAACGCTTTTCAACAATCTTCTCTGTTGCGTTCATGATTCTTAATGTCTTTTTAAACAGTTCACGGTGAACCTCGCTTAATTGGGTTCTGTCTTGTCAGCACAAATGTTAAATGAGGCATCAGGCTTGGCCCCTTTTTTTTTCAGCTTCCCTCTTTCGGCTTCACTCTTGCCAATCTTTTCTCTCAATATGCGGGATGCGTTTCCCTTAGCTTTCCCTTACTTGCTGGTCAAAGACTTTTGACTGTACAGCGGATTTTGCTAGACCTTTGTATGACCACTTTGACACTCCTCTCACGGCCTTCTGGTATCCGTAGTTTCAACAAGAAAAAAATGGGGAACCGACTAGAGTCTCTCGCCGTACACCACCCGTGTGGTGTCAGACCGTTTTCAGCTGGCTTTCCCCTACGACCTTCACAGTTCTTTGAATTCAACTCGCAACTTTCTTGCAAATTTCATTCAACACAGTTCGGTTTCTTATCGGTTCTGCCTGCGACTCACCGGCTGTGATGAACCGCTTGACTTTACTTGCATCTGGAGTCAAGGACTGTACCACAGTAGCAAGCAACTTCTGTTTTTCTCCTGCTTATCAGCGGAAGTACGCTCCATGTACCATTGACATCTGCTGAAGCACATGGTAGATTTTGTTAGCAGTCTTATGATTTCTTCTTCAGAGGAAGGGTCGGAAAGGGCAAGGTTGCTTCTCTCCTTGTCACCCCTTCGGTTCTCACCGCCTTTCTCCTCCTCTTGAACTGCCGCCCTGGGATAGCTCTCTCGTCGTGCTGTCTGTCCTGCTTGTAGTGTGCTCTCCTGCTCCAACTTTTATCCCTGTGGGGAAGGGAAAAGGCTGTCAGATGGGAGTGATTCCGGTCAATTGCCTGACCCTTGTGTTGAGACATGTCAGGTAAAGGGCCCTAATGTTAGTCTTTTGTCTCCCGCGCTGTGCGAAAGTGTTTGTGTTAGAAAAGGGGGTGGGGGGTAGAGAGTTTGTGTATCCTATGCAGTAGGTTAGGGAAGAGGGGTTATGAGATGGGGAATACCGCGTCTCACCAGTCGGTGTTCCCGCTCCAGTCCCAGAGGACCCCCCCCATCCAGGTGATCCTCCCCCACTGGTCCACCCCAAAGAACTGGGTCCAATAGCGATGGCCGTACCCTGGCCACCTGGATGACAGATACCTGGGACCAGTTATGGAGACACCTTTGGGTTTCTCACACCTCCTAAACATCTGTTCATCAGAGCAGAGTTTAGAAATCCATTCTAACACAGGGCCAATGGGTTTAAAGGGACAAATGACTCCTCATACCATGAAGGCCGGGATAAGATGACAGTGGGAAGAACTCCTATGAAAGACTGGGGATTGAAACCAATGGTGTACACTTGTTTCTGTAGTTACAGGAAGAGGAGACCCTGCGAGAAAAAGACACCTACTGGTGGGCCTATTAGGAGAATTTATAGGGAAGCAAGAAGTCTCCCTTATCCAAAGGCAAAACCGCAAAGCCAGGCTAAGGAGAAACTAACAGTGAAGCAATCTAAAAATTGATTGGGATGATATTGACTGCCTGAAAGATTCAACCAACCCTAGTTGAATCTGGCATTTTGTCAATCTCACAAACGCAAAATTGAAAAGAACAAGAGTGTGACAGAGCCACATTATGTTTATTCTAAACAATTTCTTTATTTTGCTAATGTAATGTAGTCTATGTTACTATGCGGGTGCATCTGACATCAAGTAAAGGTGTTTTTAGTCTCTTTGTAACAACTATTCGGCCTCAATCCCAGAATATGTCCAGAAACCCTATTTTGGATAACCTAGATTTGGTTCCGTCAAGCTTCTGGAGAAACACAAGTAGGGGCTATTAAGCTAATCTAGCATGCAGAGGAACACAGCTCTCGTCACCTGCACATTGTGGGCCATCTTCAAGAAAGAGAGCCTTTGCCTGAGAGTGTGAAGTTTCCTAGCTGTCTGGACAAAAGAGGCAGTGGGCTCTTAGTAGTAGTAGGCCAGGTGAAGGGGAGAGGAGCAGGGATAGCGTTGCCCGCACTGATGATTTCTGTTTTGGCAGCCTTTAAGCAAAGGTTTTTGTTGAATAACCATCTCTGGTGTGAGTGAAGAAGGCAGTGATGAGGCTGGTGGCTGGCACTAAAAGTCCTAGCCTAAAGGCAAACTACAGGTCACCAGCGTAGGTTTGGAAGGTGACAGATAAGGGGATGATAACGAAACGGCAAGAGGCTGGACCCTTGGTGGGCTTCACAACTAAGGATTCTTGGCTTAGAGAAAATCAGACAAGTTTTTAATTTAATCTCTCTACCATGAAGGAATGAAAAGATCCACTTTGAAGCACTATTGTTAATGCTGAAGTATTTATTTTCTTTATGCATGCAGCATGTCCTGGTTGACTGTTTCAAATACGGTTGATGGGTCCAGGCAAATCAGGGAAGATATTGTCCAGGAATTAAAGGAGTTAATCTCACAAGAAGAGAAGGGCAGACTTTCCTTCTGGTGGTCCAGAACTTAGACTGGTGATCACGGAGCAGACTGTCTCACTATTGTCAAAAAGTTGCAAGTTTGTCCCTTATTCAAGGAATTTGCCTTAGGAGAACAAGTTACTTACCAACTGTAACGTTCTTTCGATTGGATGTTCCTCCCACATATTCCTGATCTTTAGATATGTTGTCTCCCAGCTTTGCTGCTTGGAAAAATTATTTCACCAGAGGGCACTGTGTTCGAGGCCGGGGAGTCGTAGTCACTCAAGGGCCGCTGTCGAGCATCGACATCATCTGCTGTATAAAGGGCTCGAGCCGCGCCCTTTACCTCAGTTCTGTTTTTACGGTGTTCACGGTCGCATCAGCTGTTCAGGCTTTAAGTCGTCAGGCTCTTAAGGAAGTTCGAGTGCAACTGGCGTAAACTGTACGGAGGGGTAGGTTGGGAGGGTCGATGAGGAATACGTGGGAGGAACGTCCAATCGAAACAACGTTACAGTTGGTAAGTAACTTGTTCTTCGAATGGATTGTGTGTCCCCACGTATTCCTCATCTTTAGATAGGCTCCCAAAGCAGTAAAAATTTTGAGGACCGAGTACCTGAAATTTCAATTATGAACTGAATGAAGGACAGCTTTTACAAATAGTCCTCCTTGATATGAAGTAGAGTCCAAGCAGTAATGCTTCACAAAGGTGTGCATTGACGACCAGGTGGCCGCCGCACAAATATCCTGCACGGGACACCCCTCTGAAGAGCCGTGGAAGTTGCCATGCCCCTGATTGAATGAGCCATTGATCCATCTGGAGGCTCTTTTCCAGCCAATTTATAACACTCAGAGATTGCTCGAATCATCCATCTGGCTAGAGTTTGTTTAGACACTCCAAGGCCCAATTTGTGTCCAGTATACCCAACAAATAGTTGTTCACATTGTCAAAGATTTGCCAATCTGGAAATGTAGAAACAGAGATCTTTTTGGGTCCAGTCTATGCAACCTTTCCTCTTCCTTACTAGCATGAGGAGGAGGATAAAAAGAAGGTAAGGTAATTTTCTGTGACAGATGAAAATCAGAGATTTTAGGCAAGAAAGATGGTTTGACTTTTAGAATAACTTTGTCTCTATGGAAAATGGTGTGAAGAGGCTTACAAGATAGTGCCTGCAACTCACATACCCTGCGGGCTAATGTTATAGCCACCAACAAAATTGTTTTAAGAGTGAGAAGTCTTAATCAGCAAGAATGTAAAGATTCGAAAGGGGCACACATGAGAAATGTTTAGACTTAATTAAAATCCCAGATGGGCACCTGAAAAGGTGTCTGATGATGCACATTTGTTAGCCCTTTCAAGAATTGAATTACTAAGGGCATTTTAAAATAGGACACCTCTTCTGAGGAATGCTTAAAGATAGATAGCACTGCCAGATATCCTTTTATAGTGCCAATTTGGAGCCCCAAATTATCCAAGTGTAAGAGGTAGAAAAGTACTGTTGGAGTATTACAAAGAAATGGATCCACATTCTTATCCCTGCACCACTTACTGAACTTATTCCAACGACACCAGTACAAGGATTTTGTTGCTGGCCTTCTGGCCAAAAGCAAAATCTCTATTATGTCATCCAGCAGGTCCCAATCCTTATATCTCAGCCTCTCAGAAACCATGCATGAAGACTGAGTGTCTTGAACTCTGGATGGAGAACCCGACCTTCCTCTTGTGAGAGAAGATTCTCTCTTTGTGGAAGACGTATTGGAGGGCAGATGGACATGTCCAGAAGGTCTGGGTACCACGTCCTCCTGGCCCAATCCGGGGCAATTAGGATCATGGTTTTCCTGAACTTTCTCAACCTCCTGATTACCTGAGGAATCACAGAGACTGAGGAAACGCGTAGGAGTGGAAATACCCAGTCCACCACGAACGCGTCCCCTAGAGCTCCTCCTGGAGGAAATTCCCTTGAGCAGTAAAGCCCGCACTTCCGGTTGGCACCGGTCACGAACAGATCCACTTGAGGGGTTCCCCAAAGGGCGAAGATCTCTTCAAGGACTTCCTGAGCTAGCTCCCATTCGTGGGAGACTATGCTCTGCCTGCTCAGAGCGTCCACTGCTGTGTTCAGCTCTCCGGCTAGGTGAACTGCCGATAGAGAGATTCCTACTTGTATTGCCCAGAACCAGAGCTGCATTGTCTCTCTGCACAGTGGGAGTGATCCTACGCCTCCTCTTTTGTTGATGTAGTACATGGCCACTGTGTTGTCGCTCATTATCAGGACATTCTTTCCCTGTACAGAGGGCAGAAAAGCCTTCAGCGCTAGTCTGATTGCCCTCAGCTCCAAAAGGTTGATGTGTAGTTTGGACTCTGATGGAGACCAACGATCGCTGATTGTCAGATCGTTGGTGTGGGCTCCTCACCGCGCGAGTGAGGCATCTGTCACTATCGTTATCTCTGGCCATGGTTGCCAAAAAGGTTCCCCCTTGAGGATATTCTCCTTGCAAGCCCACCATAGGAGATCTTGAGCAACTTTGGCTGGGACTTGCAGAAGATCTGACATCTCCCCCGAAAATTGGGACCATTGATTCATGAGGGCCCATTGACAGGATCTCATCCTCAATCTGGCTTCATGCACCAGAAAAATGCATGATTCCATGAGGCCTAGTAACCTTAGAAAGTTGAATGCCGGTAGATTTTGGGCATTTTGAAACTTTGTTACCATCTGCAGAATGTGGTGAGCTCACTCCTCGGGCGACGAGGCTTTCCCTGAGGAAGTATCCAGGACTGCTCCGATGAATTGGAGTCTTTGGTTTGGAATCATTTGTGACTTCTTGTAATTGAGGGAGAAGCCCAGTATGTGTAAGAAGTGGCAGGTCAAGGCCAGATGTTCCAGGGCTCGTTTGGGTGAACTTGCCCCGATTAGCCAATTGTCCAGATAAGGGTAGACGTGAATCCCCCTTCTCTTGATACACGCTGCCACCACCGCCATCAGTTTGGTGAAAACCCTCGGGGCGGAGGTCAGCACAAATGGTAGAACTCGAAACTGATAATGAGAACCACCAATTGCGAACCTCTGGTATTTTCTGTGCTTGAGATGGATTGGCACATGAAACTAAGCATCCTCAAGGCTCAATGAAACCAGCCAGTCCTGAAGCTGAAGAGCCTGAAGTATCCGAGAAAGGGTCACCATCTTGAACGTGTCCTTCCTGAGGAATTTGTTCAAATTTCTTAAGTCCAAGATGGGTCTCAATCCACTGTCCTTTTTGGGGATGAGAAAATAAGGGGAGTACCAACCCTTGTTCCTTTTCGCTACAGGTACATGTTCTATTTCACCTTTCTCTAGAAGGGTTAAAATCTCCTGCACAAGGAGCGGGCCTGGAATTTTTACAGAGTTGGCTTCCGGTAGATGATCTTGAGGTCTTTGATGAAAAGGAAGACAGTAACCATTGATCACTATCCCTAGTGCCCAGGCATCCGACGTAATGCCCCGCCATTCCTCCAGATACCGTGTGATTCCGTCTCCCACCGGGGTCTTGTGGGCGAAGACCTCAAAGTGGCTTTGCAGCGGCTGCAGCAGTGGCTGAGGAGGTAGTAGCCACTGATTGTGCTGATCTAGCACCTCTCCCTTTTCCACCGCAAAGGGGTTTTCTATGTTGGCCTCTTTGACTGGCCTGCCCCCTCCCTTTCCCAAAAGAGGAGAAGAAACGAAAGGGGTGACTCTTCCAGGAAGGTGAGCCTGCGTAAGAGTGTTGATGAGGCTGTCTTATAGCGGTGCTAAGTGATTTTGCTGCTGCTTTTGAGGTCTGCAGCTTCTCCAAGCTCTCGTCCGCCTTGCTGCCAAACAACCTCAAGCCGTCAAATGGCATATTAAGTAATCTAGACTGCACATCAGGTGCAAAGACAGATTTCCTTAGCCCTGCAAACCTGCGAAGGACCGTGCTAGATGCCATGGAAATGCTTACACTATCAGCAGTGTCCAGTCCTGACTGAAGGCATTCCTCCATAGCCTCTTTACCGCCTTTTACTATAGCCAGGAAACCATCCCGTTCCTCACCTTCCGGGATGCGTTCAGCCGCTGATGTCATGCAGTCCCACAGGGTATATGTAAATCCTGCTAAAGTACAAGTTACATTAGTCGATTTAAAGGCCATGCTGCCCGAAGAAAAAACTTTCCGGGCCCAAGCATCAACTTTTTTATCATCCTTGTCTGGTGCTATTGAGGGGTAAGCTGATTGCCTAGTGGAGGTTGCAGCTTGAACCACTAGACTTTCAGGGGAGGAATGTTTCAATAGATATTCCGGATCTGATAAAGATGGCTTGTATTTTGGTACAAATTCCTTGTTTACTGCTGAAATAGAATCAGTCGTATTCCAATTTACCATCACCCTCTTCTGAAGTGCTTTATGGAATGGAAGAACAGGATCTTTTAGAGGACCTTCACTCAGGATGTCCGTCATGTCACCCTGGTCGAAATTTGGGGAAGCTACCTTCCAACGCATAAAATCAATGACCCTTCCCATGAGATTTCTATAACTAGGATCAGCATGATCTGTAGGGTCTGGTCTCTCAAATTCCACTTCAGTGAAGTGTCTAGGCCACTGGCATTTTGAAGACAGTCATAAAGATCTGTTATCTTGGATTTCGGGTCCACTAGCTCTTCAGGGACCCCTCTGGCTCCAAATCTAACTCCAGCTGAAGTGACATCCTCTTGAGAGGAGTGTTCTTAAAAAATGGATGACATGGATCTGAAAAATTCCTGTCTAGGTTGAGGATGGAAAGATTTTTGAGGTAAAGAGGGTGGTATCAACTTAGGTATGGGCAATGGCGTCGACTTGGGTATCGGGATTAAAGAATGCCTCGATAAAGGCGTCAAAGGTGTCGATTAATGAAGACCCTGGCTTCAACGTTTTCGAAGGAGGCTTCGATACAGTCAAAGGTGTCGACGCCATTTTCGTTGGCGGTTTCGACACAGAAGTCATCGACTGTGTCGATTCCACTACCACCAATTTATGCACCGGAGGTTTTGTCTTAGTACGAGGCGTCGGGGAACTTTCCCTTGATGACACTCAACTCTTTTTTCGGCTCTCGCGTGTTTAGTCTTTGATCTCCCTCTGTCATTTTTAGAGTGGGTAGAGGCATGATCTCCACGCGGCATCTTCGTGGGGGGGTCTGGGCCGCTTTCTCAAATATTTTAAGCATCAAAGTCCTAAAGGCCTCCCATTTTTCAGGGGGCTCGTGCTTGGATGGATAAGTCACTCTTCTCTCAGAGGAGGAAGAAGACCTGTGACAACGCTTTTTTGACTTCTTAGTTGAAGACGAGGAGGATTTCCTCGAGCGACTCTTCGATCTCGACCTCCTCGACCCATGTCGAGATTTTCGATCGATTCATCCAAATCTTTTTGTCTTTTAGAAGACTTCTAAGTTTCCTCCCCCACTGCCAGTTTACCTCTACGTTCCCGAAGAGCCTTAATGGACATGGCCTGACAGGAACCGCACTCGTCAACCCGATGGTCTGGGCAGAGACACCAGAGGCAATTCGGATGGGGGTCGATTGACATTTTCCTACCACACTTCTGAAATTTTTTTAAACCTGTCTTGGGTGTGGTGCGAGTAGATGACAAGGACATCGTCAAGAAAAAACCTGATGTGTCGTTCGTGACACAAAGCAGTTGCTCGGAAATATGTAACTGAGGTAACGGGGGCTGCTGGAGCCCTTTATACAGCGAATGACGTCAACAGCGGCCCTCGAGGGACTATTACTCCGCGTTCTCGAACACAGCGCCCTCTGGTAAAAAAACTAATTCCTAATCAGCAAAGCTGGGAGACAACATATCTAAAGATGAGGAATACGTGGGAGGACACAATCCATTCGAAAGGAGTGCTTGGTATCCGGCGGTAGATGACAAGGATTGCAGGATGATCCATGGGTTTCATGAGTAAAGGGGAGATGCAAATCTTCTTGAGATCAAGAAGAAACTAGCCAGTGCTGAAAGAACTGTTGACGGGGGAGACAAATGAAGGTGCCAAGGTAGCAATGTTTGCTTTAATGGTGTCAAGGTTCGAGAAGCCCCAGCACCAAGAGGGGCAGGGGGCTCTAAAAGAAACCACAGTGACACGTTGCTGTCCCCGACTAATAGCCACCAGAGGTATTTTTCTGTGCCAGCAAACAATCAATTTTAACGTGGGAAGGTAGATGAGAAGTAGTCCTGTGCTCAAGTACAGCAATCCAAGCTGCAGACCCAAAAGTGCAGATAAGTTTCAGCGCGACTCATTGCCGCTAGACCTTTTGGCACAGCTCGTTCGGCACCGATCCCATGTCAGCACATCTTGCTGGTTGCGGCCAGGAAGGCACAGGACCAATCGGCGCAGGGACCTATCTGCCACAGCCAGCAGGGTGCTGTGAGCTCAGCATTTTTGCAAGTGCAGGAATATCTGCTAATCTGCAGCCCTCGGGTTAACACCATGAATTGAAGTAACATTTATGTCAACATTGTTGCACTAATTGAGTTATACAACATTTCCATAACTAATTGCCCGATCGCTAAAGTTTCACTTATTTGAAATCTACAAAATATCCAAATTTGAGCGTAAACCTTGCACTGCACAGAACATATGTGACTGTGGGTCAGTATCTGTACCACAGCATAACTAACTGTTCATGTTATAACTGCTACCAATTAATCGAGCCATCATTCACATAATATGTTCACTATCATGAACTAAATTAATAATGCAGGGCAAATGTATTTCACATTTCTAGGAGGGTAGTCGGATCAGGAAATTCTGCCTTCTCTCGGCATCTCCAAAGCAGCTATTTAAATCGCTGTCGCTCATTAGGTGCGAGGATAATTTAGAGACAGACTAGCTGCACCCAAATCATCCTCCCACCAAATGAGCGGTGCAGAGTTGGCTTTTGCACCACTGTAGCCACACCGGAAAGGGTTCTGCAGCCACATTGCTGCTGCCTAAATGGCGCATACGATGAGGGTCACTCCTAAAGAGGGTGTACCACCCACAAAGTGAAAGAGATTTTACTGTTAGGGTGAGTATTATGACAAATGAAGAGCACAAAGCACAGTGTGCATTTTTTTCTGAAAACAGTTGCATACTTTCAGTGGTCATGCTGGCATAGACTATAGCTGCAGTGTCATGAAAGTGATTTACAGTAATCACTGTCAGATTGTGGACAACACTTCATGAACGAATCCCAGTGCCCATACTGGCGTAGGTAGTGGTCGCAACTTCATGAAAGGGATTTTCAGTGACCCGGCCTGTATAGGTTTTGACCGCAAGATTCTTTATTCAAATAATAAAGAAGAATTGCCTAGTCTATGGGTTTCCCTATCTAACCAAACTAACATGCTAACCGTCCATTATAAAAGTCCAAAAAAACAGTATGCCCTCCGTCCACCTTTAAACTACTCTGTCCCTACCATTAATAGAAAACAAAAAAGGGCCAGGAGAATTACCCCCTTCTCCTGGATAAGCTTCCTCAGCTTTAGTATGCAATCTTAAGATATTGCTTGGCTATCTCATGAAGTCATTGGTTTAGTTCTGGTAGAGAACTTTTCCCAGTCTTGGTTTCCTTGCTTGTTCCCTTGGCAGGCCTTTCCTCTGCAGCCTGGGTAGCTTTGGAAATCCTGGATAAAGATCTCTCTGTAGTGTCTCTAAAAGTCTTTCTCTTCTTGATTCAACTAGGAGACTGATTCCATCTGTGTGTGGTTCTTATTTGTACTGTTAGAGTTCTTCAGCTCTTTGTGCATAAAACAGTTGATATCATGTTCCATCTCTTTTGATTCACTGTGTTCCGCCTTGCTATTTTTATTGTATCCCCAGCAGTAATTATATTGTACAGTTCCTATCTCACTGAGACAAGTAGGATGGGTTTCACAATGTTTTTCCTCTTTTGACCACTCACTGGAATGCGCAGACCGAGTCTCAGAGTATGTGTTTCTCTCCTTAACGTTGTGCCACTCAGTGCGATGAGTAGGCTGAGTCCTGGAGTGGACGTTGCTCTACTTAACTTCGAGCCACTCACTGCGACAAGTAGGCTGACAGTATTCTTTATTGCTGTTGCCTCTCGGGTTTCTGCTGTCCCAGTTATCCTTCTTTTTGAGGGTTACGTCAGCAGCCCTGTTCGCTGGGGCGTGACTTTGTGCATTGTCAGGATAGCTTGGTTTCTCGGTTCTGTCTGCTTAGGATTCTTCTCCACAGCTCTGTGGCATCCAGGCTCCAACTGTCTCGGCGTTGTCAGTCTAATCAACACTCCTCTCTACTTCTCGTTTGTGTTTTCTCATCTCTGCTCCTCGATGCCTCTGGCCGAAAACACCTTCTGTCTTCGGAGGATCTCACGCTCTCCTTCTCCAGTCACGACTTGACTGGTTTGAAGCTCTTGGGCTTTGTTCCTCTCTCTCCCTCCAATTTGCCTCAGTTTGTTCAACATTTTTCATTCTTGGTTCAATCATCTTTGTCACAGTATTATTGGTTCCAGACCAGGAAGTAATCATTTTTACTCTCATCATTCTTCTTCACAATGTTCACAATGTTTACAAAATATTGTGATTCAAAGGGACTCTTGTATTATAATAACACACAGCGGTATGGTTTGATGTGTCTCCATGGTATCAAAGGAAAGGGTTTTATAGCAAGTTCCTCTGCAGAATAGGAGTCCAATTTTCTCAGGGTTGCGGGGGGGGGTTGTCTCCCACTGTAAGGTCCAGCTTATTTGCACCCCTATGGGGATTATTGCATAGTGGGCTCACTTCCCTAGCCTCACAAGTAAATACTCCCCACTGGGGAGAAGTGACTGAATCCCACGATTTGTCACACATACCAACTGGCTATGAGGTTTCTTCCTTTTTTTGAAAGTGGATGGCAATACATGCAGAGGATTATTGAGCTCCCCAAGTAACTCAGTGAGCCAGGATATATGGAGTGTCTGTGAAGGGAGACTTTAATGTTTCAGCAAACGATGCAGTGGAAACAGGATTCATGGACCAGACCAGTATGAACTCTTCATCCAAATGAGGTGTAGTAACAAGGAGTTTTGTTTGATGAAGGTTGTACATTTTGACAGTAACCTTCAATGTGAGGTATTGATAAATTGGACTAGAAAATGCAACAGAGTTTGATGAGGGGCCTTCTTTCACTCCTACAACCCTGTAAAATGGATGCACTAGTTCTGGCAATGGTACGCATCCACCTGGACTACTGCAATGGCACCTATACAGGATTTCCCCAAAAAAAGTATTTTACATTTCCAATGAATATAGAACTATACCACCAGGTACAAACTTAGCATAAGGTGCCATGACCAGATCAATGGCATAGGAGACCCTACACGTGTGACCAAAAAAAACAGCAATCACATTCCACTGCATGGTGTCTAGTCCAAAAGACCCCTCACGGTCCCCTCATGATATGCGCGTGGGATCATGGTGTTGGGGGGACATTTGGTCTTGTGGTTCTGCATCCCACAACCTAGAGGCCTCTTCACTTGTGGGGGATACTTTGCAATTTGGGGACTCTCGAGAAGTGCTTGTTTTCTGGGGCAGTAAAAGCAAGTCCTGCCCAGCCAGCACAAAGGGCCAGAGAAGAAGCTTGCCAGAAGAGTTCAGAGGATCTACAGGCCCACCTCTCAGTGTTGCTGACCAGCGCTTCAAAACACAGATTCCCCTCGATTTCCCTGCTGGACTCCCTGCCGACGAATTGCAATGGTGACATGCTGAGAAGTAGAACCTTACTGTCGAGGCTGCTCTGGACCTAACACCCAGAGATGTCTCAGTCAGCACCAGAGCCACACCACAAACAGGAGATTGCCAGGTCTCTCATCTTCATTCTGTTTTTTATTATAAGAAATAAAGGCAATCCCAGAGATGAACAATTCCAAGGGGGAGATGCGGGTAAAGTCCTTTGGTGAAGATTTCTTGGACCGTGGGCTAGTTTATGCAGGAATATATTAATAAATACCTAGCCCATGAGAGAAAACGCAGGGCTGGACAGTGGGGGTTGTAATAAAGGATACATAAGGTCAAAAGAACAGGTATAAGTCGTCAATTAAAAAAAATAAAAAAAAAAAATTTCAACAAAGTGCACATGAACAAAACGGAGGGGTTGAACGAAAGTAGAACCCTTATAAACACCATACTGTCTCATTCTGTGTTTGAAAATCTCTCTCTAGGGTCTTCCAACATTGGAAGACTTCCATACACTGGGGATCATCAAGTTAGAGACTGTTCTAAATTTGCAAGACATGATAAAAATATCTTAACAGATCTCTTCAAGTGCAGCGCTTAAACCTCTGTAATACACTTCCTGACACACAAGATTTGCTTTGGCTTCAAGTAAAAGGCTCCAGCCTCAAAAACCCACCTAACCCCCTGGTCCAAACTCCTCCATCATTTCTGTTAAAAAACTATTGCTTCCGCATACTGCCATTGTTCCAATGCCTAAAACCATCCAGCCACCCCAGAGACTTCATTATGAGAAGGCAAATGGCAGAACGTGACCCAAGGCTGCCTGATGTTAAGTGGGTTCCCAATTGTTCACAAAACAAATAGCACATGTGTGAATATTTTATGGCACGCTGCTGATGTGTCTGTTGCTGCAAGTACATTCTGCCTGGACCAATTAATCCTGTAATACTCTGTGTTCACTGTGGTATACATAGTTTGGCGTTTACTACAGCACAACAGCTGTAGCATTCCCACCTTTCTGTGGGTATTATATTGATCATGTGCAATCGCCAAAGATCAAATGCATATTCAGGGTCCCGAATTTGCACTTGCCAGCAGCCATTATGATAGACATGTTATGATAAGTCCTTTATAACGTGCCTGTACACAAGTGTTTCTAGACGCGACAAGACAAGGTTGGGAAGACAGAAGGAGGACAAAACAATGTTCTGACTAGGCCTTGTGTCATTCAGATCACGCAAGTGCAGGGGTAGGGGGAGGGAGGTGGAGAGTGCAAGGGAACTCGTAAGTGCTGCTGGGAGGAGGCTCGTAAGTGCATAGAGTCAGGGGACCGTAGAGTTGTAGATACAGTCCCTAAGTAGTTGGGACACCCGAAGGCAGTGCAAAGGCAACTGGTCGTGCAGGAGCCTGGTCCTGTAAATTCAGTGGGTAGCCAGGTAACCAATATGCGCAGCAGACAGGGCCATCAGCAAGGGAGAGAGAAAGCGGATGCAAAAAGGAAGTTGCTTCCGGATTCTTATGTGGTCCTGCTCAAGTTTGAGAGCGGCAGGGAGGCTGTTCCAGAGGGAGGCCTCAG
Organism: Ambystoma mexicanum; assembly: GCF_040938575.1. Lineage (NCBI taxonomy): Eukaryota > Metazoa > Chordata > Amphibia > Caudata > Ambystomatidae > Ambystoma > Ambystoma mexicanum. The sequence goes on along the minus strand of NC_090934.1, from coordinate 1,411,563,681 downwards.
CCGAGGACAGAGATCTAACCCCCCACTCTCTGCCTGTCTGACCAGCAGAGAGTTCGAGGTGGATGAGCAGAGGGTTCGAGCAGGAAGACGCTTAGAAAGAGAACATTCGATGTAGTGTGGTCTCTGGCCCCAGAAAGCCTTGTGGACGATACAGAGGGTCTTGAACTTCATCCTTGCAGCCACAGGGAGCCAGTGGAGAGATTTCAGTGCTGGAGAGATATGATCCCTGGGCTTGAGGTCAAGGACAAGTCTTGCAGTCCTGTTCTGGATTAGTTGTAAAGGGTGAAAAGTAGAGGCAGGCAGATTTAGAAAGAGGCTGTGATATTTGCTGGTGATATTTGACTCTTGGCAAGTACGAAATGCTGTGCTGTGTGTATATATAGAATTGTTGTGGCAAGTGACTTTCTTATAGTTACCAAGTAGCTGGAAGCTTGAAAGTCTGCCCTCTGTGTATATTGATACATGGTAGCGATGTGTGCTCATAAGCCAGATTACAATGGCACAAATCCAGCAGGTCCAACTCCGTCTTCCCTATGTCTGTAGTTGATAAACATGTGTGCATATGTACTTTGTTGTGTAGCAACATAGGTGCTATCATCACCAATGTACCTGCACCAAAAAACGGTTGCTATAAAAATTAACATAGCATCAGTATAGTGAAGGTCTTGAAATCGGTTACTTTAGCAGGGGGCTTGTAAAACCTAGGCAGCCATCCCCAATGATGAGCATAGGGTGTTAGTCTGGAAAGGTGATTAGGTACCCAAATTCAAGGCTGTGGAACTTAAGTGTTGATGCTCACATCCTGGCTTTGCCGTAGACAATACAGTGATCCTGGACAAATAATCTTATATCACTGACAGTAAGTACTGTGCTGTCTTCAGTGGAAAGATTTGCCTTTTAACGTGCTGGTGGCATTCTTTTAGCACATTGCCTGATCTTTCTATCCATGTAGGCCATTGGAGTGGTAGTTTTTCTAGTCAGAAGAAAGGGGACCAGATATCACACGACCATGGTAAGCATATTTTACGAACTGCTTATTTGACTAAATAAAACGGTTTGCTTTTTTGTACAATTCCAAGGTTCTTTTGCACATCATCAATAGCAATCCATAAGACTGTTTTGGGCATATAAAACATATAAAACTTCACAATACAAGAGACCCCCACAGGAAATCTTAAGACCGCAAGGACATCCTTGCTAATATTGCCCTTTATAGGCTGCTGAATAAATATATAGGGAGGAAACTAAGAAGGGGTGGAGGCACCAGCACATTGCCGTACGTCGAGGCAGGCTGGAGAAGAGCGGATAAGCAGTGCAAGTGATTGCGATGAGCTGCCAAGAAGGAGGGCGAGCATAGGATGTTAAGAGCAGTGGCAGACACCTGAGCAGAGGGAGGTAGTGAGAGAATATCATTAAAACCCCTAGACCCAGCTACCAGATGCTTGGGGGAAGTTCTGGGGGTTTATTCACTACTGCCTTAACTCCTACTTATGCCCTTATCTGGTCGAACATGCAGGCACACATGGAAATGGGAGACCCTGCAATAGGGGATACCTAACAGAGGCGACAAGTATAAGAAAAGAGATGGCGTCAGTCAAGAAAAGCTTTATTTTGGTCATCTTTCCCATAAAGGTAATATTACCTATTAAAAACATGTGAATACTATTCTTCAATTCCAACTAAAAAACTGGAATGGCAAAACATTTTATAGATGTGAAGTTCAGCATGCAACACAGTACCTTAAAATGTCAAATATACAATAGGAAGGCAATCAGAACGCATACAGTTATACGATTTACAGTGAGGACGTATATGACCAAAAGGTCATAAAAATAAAAACAACTTTTCAGGGCATTAGGCAAAATCTTTCAATGATGTCAACCAGTCTGTTTCCGAAAAGGCAAAAAGGCGGCTTACATGCTAAAATCCATAACAAAAAAGGTACAGATGGTAGGAGCAAGGATTACATTACTGGAGCAGCACTGGCCAATTTAACAGCCATTGTCTTGCTTTTGCAGTATAATCCAAGCAGTTGGGACAAATCAGACACTAAAAGGCCAAAAAGCAGCAAAACTGTGGCCAGGGAAGAATATCCATTAAGGCTTTAATCCTTATGTAGCAGCACATCCATGTTATCTTTACATACGTCGCAAGCTGAAAAAAAACCCAGCCTAAAGGTTCTGGTGTACTTAGGGGATTTCCAGAATCAAGTATGATAAACAGGACCAGAGATGCAGATCCAAGGAGACAAGAAGATGCGAGGGAAGCTTTAAATCCCTCAGGGCTGTGAGTGTTTGGAAACTGACCGACTACAAAGGGAAGATAAACCAGACTAAGATTTGCAAGTGAAAAGACAGGCATTACAAGCACACAGAAGCTATTGTGCGGTTGCCACTGAATTTTACATTTCCATAGGCCTAAAAAGACCTTTGTTGAAAATATATTCTCACATCCGCCATGTGTGCTGATGCTACTCGCATCATGGCATCTGGAAACCAAATCCTTGTGTGTCGTATTGCTTTCTGGTTTTCAGAAGGTTTTATTAATTTTAAATGTCATAAATCAAAACAAACCAAAATGCAGATATATAAGAACTGTAACTTATAATAAATAAAACTATTACTACAATTGTTATAAGTTGAAAGGAGAACTAAGTCTCTGTCAGAATCAGATGCCTGAGAATATAAACTAACACCTTATCTATCCCTCTATATATATAGAGAGAGAGGGAGAGAGAGAGAGGGGAGAGAGAGAGAAAGGGAGAGAGAGAAAGGGAGAGAGAGAGGGGGAGAGAAAGGGAGAGAGAGAGAAAGGGAGAGAGAGAGAGAAAGGGAGAGAGAGAAAGGGAGAGAGAAAGAGGGAGAGAGAAAGGGAGAGAGAGAGAGAGAGAGAGAGGGGGAGGGGGAGAGGGAGAGAGAGAGGGAGAGAGAGAGGGGGGAGTGAGGGGGGGAGAGAGAGAGAGAGAGGGGGAGAGAGAGAGAGAGAGAGAGAGAGAGAGAGAGAGAGAGAGAGGGGAGAGGGGGAGAGAGGGAGAGAGAGAGAGGGAGAGAGAGAAAGGGAGAGAGAGAGAGAGAGAGAGAGATTCAGCATACTTCCCAGCATGCTGCAAACCTGAAATTTGGCATTTGGGTAGGTTTCATGGTGTAGACAATTTAAAAAGGTATACAAATAAGAATATACCTTTTTGTTTTGGGTAGGAATGACTGTGCAAAGCATGGTAACAACTGCTAGCCTGATACATTATGAACCACAATAATGAATCATGAAGAAAAAGCAAATCAATATAGGTTATATGTATAAACTATCTAACCGTTGTTTTAAATCGATAGAAAAGTGATAAATATTACGGGAATTTCAGTCGTTATTAAGGAGTGACATTGCAGCACTCCTTCTAGTAAAGCATTATCCTGGGCCACCAGATATGAACTGTTTATAATTGTTCATTTTTCTAGTGAGTGGCAATATATTTGATAGCCACTGATATAAGGAAAACGAATTATTTTATTTTATTTGAAGATAAGGGAACGCCAAAGACTTGGGAATAATTACATTTCTTCTAAGTGGAAGAACCTTGCCAATAATTGTACATACCTCTTCCTAAAAGGGTTCAACCTGAGCAGATTCAAATATTACAGGTTTTAAAATAACAATAGAAATCTTAGAAGCCATCATTTCTCAATGCTACAAAGTTTAGCCTTAAACAACATGCCGGGAAGACTTTTGCAAAAGGAACATATTTGACTTCTACAGAAGCACTATAAGAAAAGCTATTTTATTAACATGCAAAACATTTTCTCAACCGTTTTTTAAAGGCATATTTATAATTCATTTTCCCAGTCCTGATGAATATTTAGTATATGCTTCTTTGAATGAAGATTTCGTATTTTGATATAAAGATGATGCAATATGACAAATCAAACTGAAAATCCTGAGTGAAAGTTCCACATCAGGGAAGTGTGATGAGGGTGTTCCATTACTAAAAGCGTTGTCATAACCACGGTCTTAATTGATCCAGTGGAATAATAACTTTATGATGTAATTAAAGAAAAACATTACCTAACCAAATATTCTTTAAGTAAAAGACACACATAATCTAAACATCCAAAAAGAGACAAACTAAAATGAAAGTCCTCTAATACATTTAATAGTTGTCATATTCAAGAAGATCAACTTTAGTGACTTGTATAATGGAGGATCTACTACTATGAGTTTTTTTCCAATTAAGATGGTGGGCAAAGAAATGGGAGTTCACATAGCTGTTTCAATTTGTAACCACGTTGTTTGAATAAAAATAATGTTTTCTATTGTAAGAGGCACAGGAAGAGTCTGCGAGGAATCCCTTCCCAACACACCTGCGAAACCCTACAAGGTACGTAGGCTTCCCCAAGTAAGACAAAAAGGCGTGAGGAAAATGAACACCAACGATGACTACCCCTAGGCTGTGGAAACAAAGAAGAACGTTTTTGAGTCTACTCCTTGTTGAGTAAAACTAAGTATAATAAGGATTTACACCCACTTAGAGCGAAGATGACAACAACGAAGAACCTAGTTGGAGTCAGAAATCCTCCCTGAGCACTGAGTCCATAGGTCAGAATGCTGCACGACGACACAAGGCGAAACAAAAATCAGACTGAAGGCTAAAGCACCCAACATGCCGGCACAGCAACAATATTAAGGGGCTGGACTAGAGCACCAAAGTTCCACAATCCAACAAAAACTGGGAGTAATGCAGTGGTCCAGAAGGAAAAGCAAACAGTAAAAAGGAAAAGGAAAAAAGAAGGAGCTTCAAAAGAGGGTGTGAGCCAAAATCCAACAGAACAAGGAAGAACAGTTTTTTACATAGCACATACTTGAAGTCGCAGAGAGTTATCCAATATTGGTAGCTAGGCAGGTTAGGAGTCAGTACACAGCATAAGACAGAAGTACAGAGGAGTGTCCAGTATCAAGTCGTTCAGCAGGCTAGTAGCCTGTACACAGCGTGAAGACGAGAAGGAATAAGGGACAACTGATAGGAAGGGAAGCAGGACGCGAGAGGGGACAACTACCCACGCGCAGCCAAAGGGAGAACACAAGGGCGAAGGAGGAGTCAGGAGCAGAGCCAACTAACAGACAGAAAACAGAACACAGAGTAACCAGGCTAAAAACTCACAATCGTAGGGATCTGTCATAAATGTGCTGGCACTTCATATAGGTTCAGCATTTCTCCATTCTCTATGGTGTACCCCGGCATCCCCTCATGTCACACGAGGATTAAGTCTCGCGACGTAAGCATTGCATGGTCCGATGCAGCTGCACTGGCATAACGGGACTTGACGTCCCACCATGCCCGGTGAGAAACCTGAAGGTGCCTCACCCGCTAGTCCCCGGGGATCTCGGTCATCCAGGTGGCCATGAGACAGCCATCACTTATTGATCCAGTTCCTGGGGGTGGACCAGTGTGGGAGGATCACCTGGATGAGGGGTCCTCGGGGAGTGGAAGTAGGACATCGGAGGGTGAGACGTGGTATCCTCTTCACAATAACGCCTTTTCCCCCATCCTACCAGCAAGGATGCCTAGGAACTCAACCCCCCCTCCTTTTCCGACACAACCACTTTCTCAGACAGATCACAGTGAGTGACAATGGACTAACACCCGAGCCGTATACCTGACATGTCCCAACACAAGGGTCAGGCAGAGTCAGGCAATTACTGATAATTACACACACCTGACTTCCATCATACGTCCCCACACAAATAAAAGGCAGAGCACGAAAGCACAATCTGAGAAAGGCAAAACACATGAGGAAGCAGCAGTTCCGAGATGGCAGTTTAATACGAGGAGAAAGACGGCAAGACCAGAAAGGGTTGCAAGGAGGGAAAAGTGTTAAGACATGGACTCCAGAGTGGACTAAATACCTCCGTCCCCAAGCACCAGTCATGGAAGTCAAAGCAACTCGGTAACCAGTTATTGGGGCCACAGGTGGACTGGAACTGCAGCAATGGATTCCCAGGCAGCAGGAAAGGAAGGACAATATTAGGACACAACACTATGAAGAACAACAGAGTACGAAAACATGCAAGTAATCTACCTAACCGCGTACCAGTAGTGGGTCAAAGGGAGGGAAGAAAAAGAAATAAAAACCAGGAGCAGGAAAAACCTCCCCTCAGGGGATGAAATGCAGAGGGCGGACAAGTACAGAGAAATGTTACAAGAGCAAGTTCAGGGGAAGTAATCCGGATAGAAAAATCCAAAATACAAAGTTCCTTTTGCAGACAGTAGTGAGTCCAGGTCGCCAGAGCACAAGGGAAGTCCAGTAAGAATCCAAGAGGACAAATCCAGAGTCAAAAACCAGAAGAAAAGCAAACACAGGCAGCCACAAACCGGGGAATAATCCAAAATGCAATCCAGTATGCAGAGCCAAGGTCAAAAAGCCACAAAAATCCGAATCAAGAAAACAAACACCAAAAAGCCACTCACAGGAACAGCTGAGAAGCAATGAGTAACTGATGTTTGGGCCCTTTATAGCTACATCCCGGATGTGCAGTTACGTGACATTGTGCTGGTCACATGAGCGGGAGGACGAGTTTGCCGGGCGTCCAGGAGGCGCCACTGGCTACCTCCAATTATGTTGCACCAGGTGCCATGGCTGTGCAACCCCAGGCGAGCTGCCGGAAATCCCACGGCACCAGGGGAGAGGCGTGCGGGGAAAACCGCGGTGCACTAAGGACCCCCGTGGGCATGGCAACGAGGTTACAAGATGGCCCCGGAGGCACCGCAGAAGCAGGAGCATGGGAGGAGCCAGACTCCAGGACCACAAATGAGGTAAGTTCCTGTCAAATTGCCCTTGACATTTTCAGAGGAAGAAAACCGCTACTTTTCCAAGCCTATGAAAATAAGAGAAATAAGACCGGGAATTAAAGCTGAAGAAAGGTGCATTGTGTGCCAAAGTTACCCAAGGCTCTCCCACATCGATAGCTGAGGCGGGGAGCAGCAATTGCCACCGTGGTTCTGTCCTTGGCTCCGACAACAAAGCCGCTAAGCCGCTCCAGTAAAGTCAGCAAAGCTGGTGAGTCGGGGAGACTGATAGACTGGTCTGAGTCAGAACCAAGGTTGCAAGCAGCAACATTGTATGAAGAAATCTGCAAAGACAGAGCATAAGGCATATGTCATGAGCGACTTGAGTATAATTCAATATCCAAGGAGTGACTGAACTTTTGAAACCAAGGTAGATGCCATATACAGAGTGGTCCGGCCCCACATGGGCACTCATTCGAAGGTCTGCCAAAGACTTCATTTTTTCTGGGGAGTGAATCGGCTTGGTAACGTTGGTTAGGCTACAATGGTTTAATTTTAGCATTTGCAGCAGGCATATTAAGGAAGCATATATATTGTAATGCGACTTAGTAACGTATCGTTCAATGGCAGTTAAAGCACTATGTAATGTAATGACTCTAGTAAAGTTCTGTTCAAAATTGTGTCTTTGCTATTGGCATCCTTCCTTTTTTAATAGATGGACGGAACAAGTGTGCATGAGCCGTATAGAGCCCGGGACAAGCTTCCAAAGACCAACACTAGATGTACTGTTCCTTCTACAAGGAAAGTGCAACACATGTATGCACATTTTCACAGATGTTGCTCATTTCCTGCACTGATGGGAATGTCAGTGGGTGTAAGTAGACCTCCGATAGCCGTACTGTGACGAGATGAAGAAAGCCACTGCCGTCCAAGTCTCAAGAGATTAGACCCATATTTCAGCTAGTATGTTAATCATGCATACTTCACACGAACATAATCTTACATTTTCACCCATAACATTTCATTCCTTTTATCACAGAGGTTGCAGAGCACAGTAAAAGTCACCCATCTTGAGCCACATGCTTCCAAGTTCCCCCATCAGAAGTTCTAAACGGAATCCTGATTTTCACTGCTCCTGTCGCAAATAACCACGATGTTCAGCAGAAATCTTGACACCCAATGTGGTATGCAGTTATGCAAAAGTTTTAGCAAATGTAGGAACTTTCTGACTTGGCTCACAAAGGGCTTTCCAAGTACCAAAACAAACAGAGCAGAAAATATGTTCAGACGCAGTCACGATCCCAGTCATTATATTATACTTCAAAAGGTGTGTGCCGGCGCCTTGGACACATGTTCAGGAAAAATAGAAGACAGCCGTTGGCTCTGTAAACATTCCCTCCAGCACTAGGATGTACACAGCGGCTCTCACGTTTCAGGAGGCAGGACAGGGAACTGTTCCTAGGAATAATCTTGCTGTTTAACAGGTATTTTTAGGGAATTTGCCAGAATGGTTCACTTCCTCTTGAAGAATGACAGACTTCGCTAGCTGCGGATATGAAAGCTCCAAAGACTGGACACAATAAGGTCGATATGACTCAAGGACCCATCTATGGACTTGGGAATTCCACTGCCTCACTTTGAGCACAAGGGCGCGACACGCGGTCTCCCGAGGACATGCTCAGCTGAGTCTTGCCTAGGCTTTATGCAGAACAAGCATAACCCAGACGGATGCAATTAGCTCAGCCTCATTCATAAACATCAGACACAGAATTAGAAATCCACTACTCTATCGCAAGGTCACTGGTGGGCTGGCACTGAGCTTTCCCACTGACATAGGATTTCAAGACCTTTCAACGCGAACTCACCCGCTGGGGGCAAGGAAAACGGGAAGAGCCACAACCTGTGTGGTCAGATACATACCCATCAACTCAGGACTACAACTACCAGAACTACCACCAGCCCACTGAACTTTCCTCGTCCCACTTTATACCACCTACATGGATCCCTAAAAACACCACTCCTATCAGCAGCATAACCATTTTACAAACCACAGTGCAGCTATGAAGAGCTTTCTTTGCAAGGCCCTGCAACGCTTCTACCCCTAGCGCACTTAGTCTCATCTCAAAGACCAGCAGCTCTCCCAGTATACCAAGACCAAATCGAGAAGGTCACAGTCACCTGGGAATCACCTCTTGTTACACGGATATCTCAAAATATCACCAAAAAGAACTACTTCTAAACATACTGGCACACAAAGATTGGGCATTTAAGCTCAGCACACAACTATGGATACGCACCTTCCTCTCCACTCTCCCCTCTCTTCCTGAACCATGCACCAAGAGGCCACTAAAATGTCAGACATTGCACTATAGAACACCGCTTTACAATACATTTATTAAATTGGGACCCAGACTCTCAATGCTTGCCCTCCTGGATACCAATAATAAGGATATCTAGGAGATGGTGGTTAGCCAACATTTGGTATTTTTAGGTGGCCTCGACGATCTTACTATAGAAGGGAAACCATGGGTTTCTGTGTCTTCCCTTGTGGATAGCAGGCAGCGCCTTGAGCATGAGAACACCAGAAGCTGGTGTAAAGAATGGTAAGCAGATCAAACAGATTTCTGTTTTTCCTAAAGTCGCAAACAGCTGGACAGCTGCATTCTGAATGTAAGGCTGATTGACATTGCAGGAAGTAATGAGTAAATGCATTGACCCAGTCTAATCAGAAACTGATCATAGCTCGCGTTATTGTAGCTTTCTCACCCTCCATGGTTCCATTGTGGTAAAGAAGACATTGAAAGGAAATATCTAGCTTGTAAGAGCGGCCACCGTACTAATTACATTATCGCAGACTGATGAAAGGCTGACTAGACCCTCTGGGATTCAAACTTGTGACCTCCAGGTTGCACACAGTTCTCCGAAGGAGGCCCTTATCCACTCATCTACCTTTATGACCTAGCCAAATATATTGAGGAATGTCTAACTGTGCTGCACTTAAGACTTACGTGGCCCTGGTTATGGTACAACATCCTTTCATCGCCTGCAAGTGCAACGCCAGGCATTTCAAAGTGTATATTATAACGAAAACGTTCATCAAATATTTTAGTGGGGGGTCGTGGAAAAGGGCTGATAAGGGGTTGAGGGTAGGGAATAGGTAAAGACTGCTGGGTGAGGCAGGGTTGGGGGGTAAACTTTTTTTTATGACCGTTTTCGTTAGAATGTACACGTTCTAATGCCTGGCGTTGTAATTGCAGGCGATGAAAGAACATGGAACCCTGGTTACTACTTGCACTTAAGGAGTTCAGACCTGTGAGTTCAAAGAACAATACAATGCAAGTACTTAGGGAGTTGTTGTAAAAGCAGAAGGCCTAACTGAGCTCAACTGCATCTTGAGCTGGTCTACGTTAAAGCAAGAGAAAAATAAATACGCATTTATGCTCTGCCGTATTTGCACAATTAGAATATAGACTGCTTCAAGCCATGAGTCTAAGCAGGATGCATAATTTATAGTGTCTCTTCATTTTGTAAGTTTGCAAGGACCGTCTATAAACACATTGATAGACTTCACTTTCCACCTTTATCTATATAGTAACTGGGAATTTGGCCATCAGTACCTGGGTCTGAAAGGCGCACAAAGCACTTTTTAAATTGATGAGTTTCCCTTTGATGAGAGCTTAGAAACTTCTGCTGTCTGTGTATAAGAATCTATACCACCATAAAATATATAAACGCTTGTTGAATACTGGGGGAGGAGGCTGAATCGTTTCTGTATAAGGGTCTCCCTGTTTTGAGTTATCTTCTCCAGCTCTGTGGAATATTTATTCTTGAGCTGATCTTGCCCAAACTAATCTGTCCTGGATTTACATATCCAACTTCAAGTCAAGACTAACCCAAAACGTCTAATTATAACAGACAATAGAGTTTCTATTCATTGGTGTTGAGAGAGCATTTCTATCAGATGTAATCTGTACAATTGATAAGGGGTGGGTGAAATGTCCACCAGCAGCGTAGAACTGATGGAACCTGCCCACAATTCCACTTTGCCCGCAGAGTAGAATTCCCACCGATTCAGGCAGGGCAAAGCATTCTGCACTTTTTTTCTAGTGTACAAAAAGGTCTTAAGTGGGCAAAATGTTTGCGTACATAAAGCAAAAATCACAATAGTGAAATTTTGCATTCCAAGATCATCGGAAACCACAATTTTTTCTCACCAGAGACAGAATGGGTACGGGGACATTTTTTTCCCCATTTGTCAATTTTCTCTGCAGTGCTAAAATGAGCCTTTTCTGCCACCCCTAAAAACATGGCAAAAACACACCAATTTGGAAAGGAAACAGAGAGTAAGGAACGTTTGTTGTACACTTCTATGAGACCACCTAAACTAAAAGGTCCAGTGGCTCGGGACGCATGATAATGCAGACAGTAATGTAAGAAGATCAACTCTTACCTGATCACCATCTGAAGTGGAGAAGAACTCTTGGCAAGAAGTACCTTGCTCGATCAGAGACGAGTAATGTGTGTCAGTTAAATCACTTTTTGCTAAGAAGTCCACTGGAAAGATGCTCTCTAAAAGATAGAAGAATAGGGAAACCATTTGGCTTTTGGAAAAAACATAGTAGAGAACCTGTCAGGTGTGAGAAGCTCATCAGTCATGCGTTTTTTCCTTCGAGTTCGGATACTAGTGTTTAAATAATACACTGCATGAGATGAATGGTAATTGGACATAGCAGTAGGTATCATTGTTAGACAGTGGGTGTGTCGCACATCTGGGAGGATTGCTGTACCACCTTGGGGATCAAGGATAGTAAAGATGTGTGTGCAGTGTCACAGTTTAGGAGAACCAAAGGAAGACTGGAGACTAGATAAATGGCATGTAATTCTGTTTTACTGTCACAAACATAATGGCTGTAACACAAAAGAGATATCGAAATATAAAAGTGATATGGTCCTGGGGAAAAACAAAACCAGTAAGAGCTATACAGAACAAAATAGTCTCACATACGACCGTAGTCCAAATTCTCTAATCTGAAGCACAGTTTGATATTGTGTGGAATTGCACCGGGTTGTTCAAAAAATGCACTCCCAGTTCCTAAAGGGTTGATGGCTGCTGAACACTACGCTTGTAATCTTGATAAATGTTGGTCTTCCTGGACGTGAAGAAAGTAAGCAATCCTGCACACTGCTGCTCTTGGTGCCATAGGATTCTGCCACTGGCAGGCAATTTCTGTCCTCAGTCATTGTCGTCAAGTGCCTAGCCCACCTAGTTCCCCCTCATGGCTGGTTTCCATCTCTCTTGTTTTCAGGCTCAGTAGTCCCGGCCCTAATGAAAGTCATACCCTATTCAAATACCCTATTCAAATACACAGAATTCATGTTTAAAACCGTTGCAAAAATTAGGGCTTTCCCTTCAGAAAGGTAAAGGTTAAAAGTGATGCATCATTTTACAATATTAAATGCATGCCTGTGCTTATGTCGAGCACAGAGTTCCCACATGCGGAACTAAAATGATGTTCAGAAGCAAGCACTAATTTGCCTCACTGGCACCACATTTCAGAGGTCTGTGGGCGCCCAAAATGTGCAAGCATGAAATTGATCATAGAGAAGGAGTAAATCAGATGTGCAAGTGCATCAATAAACCTTTGAGGAGATACCAAAAGCCATAGACTGGTGAGAACAAAAACTGTGTGCCAAAGGCACACACCGTTTCACAGCTGTAAAAGTGTCCTGTAAAGATATCCATCCAGCCATCTTTACAGAAGCTGCTCAGTGTAAGAAGGCAAATGACATCCCTGCTGGGTTCATCATGCGTCTTTGATGACATTCTACTGCACGCTCAGTACTACCAGGATAACCAACTGCAAAGTATGTCACTCAATGCATAACTGATGTTTATAAGTAATCTTCACATTAATTATATTTTAAATACAAGGTAAGACCTTTACTTTGAAACAGGACTTCAAACGATAGCAGGGCATCTATATCTGTACCCACACAACTCAAAATGTCCCTATGTATTGTACAGTCCAACCAACTCTACAGAGTGAAGCATTTTAAATTACCTTAAACGCAAGGTGGCAAGACTCAAACCACGGCCAATTTTACTCTTGGAGAGTTGGGTATTTTAAACAATCGCACAAACAGCAATAATGTAAATAGTATGTACCACTTCATTTTTATAAAAGGTGCCAGCGTTGTGCAGCTACGAGGGATGCTGTTGCTTCCCACACATGAATGTTCAGGGTCGCCCTCATCCATTACTGCACCGTGTGAATGTGCACAGCCAAAGATTCCAAGAACCTTCTCCAACTGTCTTTACTCTACTGGGGTGTCTATATCCAGGCAGAGATTACAAACTTCACTTGTGATTTTGCCATATTTTAATGGCGTTCCATCCCAAGGGATTAAATGGATCGGCTACAGCAGGTAACTTGCATTATTTCTATTCTGCTCCCCACTAACACCAGAGCTGTAACCATGAGAAGGGGGTTGAGTTATTTTTGTTCAACATTTCTATAAGATGCGCCGGTACTCCTTGCATATATTTCATATTCTCAGAGTGACATCAGGCAATTTGTGAGAGAAACCAGATTGGCATTGAAACCAAAATACCTCGTTCCAACCTTCTCTCACTTGTGCCCAGTTGGCAGACAGCTTATGCAATTATCTCCTCCTCCAGAAGATTATTTTCGGACCTAACCAAAAGTAGACCACTAGCTATAACAATTAACTCTAGTGCACTCAACTGTAGAACACAAAGCCTTCTCCAAATCTTGGGCAGCAGAGATCTGAAAACATTCTTTTAACTATCATAACATGGAAGACAATAGGCTTTAATTAATATATAGGAAGCAATAACTTTCTAATCTCAGCAACCTCAAAAACGTCCTTCTAATGTTATGGAGACAAAACGGGGGACAAAATGGAGGCGAAGGGGCATAGTTTCGACAAGGAAAGATTTTTTTCAAGGGGTGGAATCTGGTGAAGTTACAGAATCTGGCAGAGGTGGAGTAAAGTTGGGGGTGCATGCACTTATTTGGGCCTAAGGCAAAAAGCTTAACTACGCCACTGACTACATGTGCAGCATTTGCTCTGCAGGTGGGTGCGTAAATAAATATCCAAGTACATGCGGAAGGCTGGACTGAGGCTAGCTTCTATTTTGGGCTTGTATCTGATATTGCTATACTAATCAAATGTGGGACCAGCTAACACTAAAGAGAGCAGGGAAATCCTTAGTCAAGTAAAACTACTAATCTGACTAAATGGTTCGAAAGCTGGGTACCTAACTGGCAAAGCCATTGCTTATTATTTATTACTCAAGTTATCAAATTGCATCCTTTCCCATGCATCATTTTTTAAATTATGCATCTGAATGCCCACCATTTGAACCTTACTTTATGTTGTTTCCGTACTTTTTTGTTTGTAAGGTTATATTGTGACTTGTTGGATTATTTTGCCTTCTGAAGAGAACTCAATGCAATTTGTAGGTCTACTGTTTAGATGTCAGCTCTAAACCGGAGCTGCTATCCTTTCATCGCTACAAGAATGTTAAATGGGTACCAAGGGGTGGACTAACGATGGTCAGTGCTATCTAAATGACAAACGAAAAATTTGTGAGATGTGAACATAATGCATGGCTTACTTGCTACTTTTTTTAATCTCCCGCCCACCACATCTCTTTGAAAAAAATACCAATCTCTAGGTGTAATCGGGTCTCTGATTTGCAATACTTTCCTGCAAATATTTTTCTTCTAAATTATAAGTACTAGCCTGTGTACCTGATACACTGCCTTCCATCAAGCAGAACAGATATCCAATCATTTATTTTCCTGTACATGTCCATAGGTCACTTACACGATAGTGCTCATAGACTTCACATACGCCTGGTAAATTCCCTGCTGGGATTCCAAAGCAAGCACATGCAAACGCAGAATAAGACAAAACACTCACTGTTTCTAGATGCTTGCATCGTGAAAGCGTCACCTCTTGCAGTGTGCCCTGGAAAGAATACAAATAAGTTACTTTTAATAAAATGAAGGAGTTCGAAAACGCAATGTCCCCAAGTTCATTTCCCATACGTTTAGAAAAGATATTGATTGCATTTTCAAGTGTTTGCCAGCACTGGGGTTAATAGACTTAAGCAGCAGAGACAGCTTGAGGGAAGTGTGTTTTAAAATATGTTTTTTAATTCTGTATTGGTTAAACGTGTTCAACCTTACGCATTTTAAACATAACAAAATAGAATTCTGAAACCACATTAAAATTACTTTTAAGCAATTGTTAGAGGATTCCTTACTTGCAAAAAATATATCCAAAGCTAAAATAAAAATAGAACAAAAATAAACCAAAAAATAATGTATTAACACTTCACAACTGAAAGATTCTAGACAATATCCCCAGGATCAAACGGTTTAGAAAACCAGTGACCGTTATAACTATGGAAGAGGTTACCCTTGCCAAGCACTTCCACCAGATTTGTTCAGGATTAGAAATGGAGGATATGTAGTTCCAAACACATCTAAAGGAAGACCTAGGGGACCTTTGTAATTCAGGGCACTAGATTATCAGGTGCATTGGAATCTCAGTACTATTCGAGCAATATCTACAAACCTTGCCCTCCTTAGAACCAATCTTTCTACAAGACAATATTTCTTTGGTCCGATGCAAGTTCCACCTAAACCTCTTGAAATCTTGCATAATTGAAGAACTAGGGCACAGCTTAGATAGGAGGCAGGAACTCCCTGTTTTTTGTGTTCCTTTGGTGGTGATGAAGCCTGTAACCGTGAAATGTATCAAGTGTGCAACACTAATCACTCCTAAACAATCGTTATTTAACTCAACTTGGATAATTTCTAAGGTCTTCAACTTCGATGTCCGAGGCCACCAATATTTCCTGACAACAATGTACAGCTGAGCTCTGACCTGAGTTAACCAGCATTCCCAAGTCCTCGCACAAGGAATTCCCCATAGGAGTCAGAAACTTAAATATAACTGGTTAAGCGTTCACTTGACTCTAGAACCTAAGGAGATCTTCCCCAATTCGAAGCGGATTGCGGGGGTTGGAACCACATAGGACCTAACACCATATCAATCCTTTCAAATGGTCCAAAAAATGAGAAAAAAATAATAATCGATAACCCATATCGGTAATGCCTCCAGGCCATACGTCAGTTTTGGAATGACTTTCCCCTCATAGTATCACAAGAGCGGGGTAATGGAGAACTTGCAATATTAGGACTTAATTTTACACATCTGTATCATTAAGACCCGCTGCCTACCAAAAAAGATATTCCTTTATAGTTTGTTTATTCAGATAGGCAAGCACGGGGAACCCCAAATATATCATGTCAACAACCTCAAGTTTATCTTGGCCCAGCTTCCAAACATAGGGGGTATGCCTGTAAGTTTTCCGATTTGGAGAATTTTTGTTTTAGAATGAATTCTTCTCAGCGTATAATTCAAATCCCTGGATCAATCGGCAAAGACCAATTGAAGACTGATCAAAACACCAGAAAGTCATCTGCATAAGCCAACCATATGAAGCTTATATGAGATAGTTTGGGGGGAGCAAACGGAAGCAGTTCCAGACATTCATTTATGTCCGATAGATATAGATTAAAGAGGCAGGGGGAAAAAATGCACCCCTGCCTCAACCCCCTATTGGTGTAGAACTCTCTGCAGAGTGTACTTTCCCTATCAAGCCTTACCCATATTCTGGATTGAACATACAGGCTACAGACCAAGCGCAACAACCTTGCCGGAATCCCCCATTTTGAAAGTTTATGCTAGAAGAGGCCCCTGCCAACTAGGTCAAAGGCTGCCTTCAAATTGAACGATGCAAGGAAGATGTGGCATTTACCCACTTGCCAAATGGTAGCTTGTAAACACTTCAGTATAATACCATTCAAATAGTTCCACCATGGCCCGTACAGAAGCCCACTTATGGTTTATTAACTCTACCTACTTTCTCGCCCAATCCTCCAGATGCGACAGCAAGACAGATACAAAAATCTTGCTGACTGCATCCAAAATGGAGATTGGGCGATAATAGGATCAAATTTAAGTCCCCTTTTATAGATTGGGATCACGTACGCCAGTCTCCAAGAAGAAGGAAAGCGTACGGTGTCCACAATTTGTTTAAATAAAAAGGAGATTGTAGTGGCCAATTACTCGGGATCCCACTTCAATACTCGTTTACTCAGTTTGTTAGGACCCGAAGCTCGTGAATTACTACAGCAAATGATACGTTCCCGGATAGAGTCCTGTTCAAGATTTAATTCAAATGCTTGTACCAAGGCAGGTGGGTCTAATAAAGGCGGCACTTCTGGAAGTGCTACTGCAATACAACATTTTGTAAAGTGGAGATCCCAGTCCTGTTATGAAACAGCATTTGACGTCCATTGAAATTCCCATTAATCAAATTCATTAAGGACCAGGAAATACTACAGTCAGTGCTTTTCAAGCAATTTAGCAGAAGTTCTGCGTCCATTTGTACCAGTCGGGCCCGATGACGAATACTCCAGTTTTAGAACTGCTTTCTGATCTTTACAATAGCAGATGTTCGGGCCAGATCTTTCAAGACCCTCCGGGCCAACCAAATTATTTTGTCCTTTATACCTTCCTGCATGGATGGTGAGAGGAGGGGAGGTGTGTTATGTACGGTGTCCTTTCCTGTATGGTTGGTGCTCTGTGAGTGCATGGAATGTTTGTGGTTGAGTGAGTGATCCAACTCAGGCTGGGTGGTGAAAGCCAGTGGGCTCTGTTCTCCAGCTCCTAATGACCCAATGTCCTGATGTTGCCCGAAGCTCCTCTAACTAAGCTTCTGAACATACCTTCTGCCTCCAGGACCCTACATTATTACAGATACTACTGGGCCAGACAGAGGAAGAGACAAGCGTGTCCATGACAAACTTGGGGGAAAAAACAGAGAAAAAGAGGCTACGTTTGAGAAAGATGGACAATTTATTTATTTTTTTTATTTTTATTTGTGGTGAAAATCCTTAGGGGAGAGAGATGTAATTTGTATTCATACTTTTGATTCGATAAGAGATTATCCCAGTTATTTGCACAGCAATATAAAATATCGTAATGTAGAAAACCAACACAGAATAAAACACATTAATACCATGATAAAAGATCAAATGTGACCAATTCATGTCTGCCAGTAGAAATCACAAAGCCTTCCTCCTCAGAAGAGGGGAGATCAACACATTAGTTGAATTACAATAACATTGCAGACTCCAATATAAAGCAGTCACTTCATACACTAGCTGTTAGTTTGAAACCTATTTCCATCCTAATTCATGGTCGATTTCGACTGAGCTCGTATTCTATGTTGCCAATAAAAAAGTTAATACAATTTTTGTCCACTGTACATTAAAATTGAAACACCATAGCTTTGTTTACTGTCCGAATTCCTTCTAATCTCAGAATCGGGCTTATGCCATTTTGTAGTTTCTTGCACAAATTAAACAGCATAGTCGATTTTCATTCCTTTTTCAGTAACACCTACATAAATCAGTGTTGCTCATTTACCACTCTTTATTAATTTGTTTTAAGCAGTAACTTGTTACACCTGGCAAGTTCAAATAATCATCTTTGTTGCAGCCATTAGATTAGCTGGAATCTTGATAGAAGGCTGGCTAAAAGCTTCACTACTACGCGGCCTGAAAATGTTAGTTGTCAAGAAAGTGAGGCCATTTAAATCCAAGTTTCAAAATCAACAGTAACGCTTGAATTTAAAAACTGGGAAAAAGTCACTTTAGAAAGCGATGATGGTCCAACAGGTGCAAGACGATGCCGAGCTCTGTCTGGTTATGGACTGGCGCGATGGTGATGTATTGATGCACACGAAACAATGAGGGCGGCGTCTGCAACATTGAGTCGCTGGTGACCATTAAGATTAGTTCCGGGCACACCGGCAACACCAGGAAGAATTGGTGCACACTTGGTGAATTCTCCATGACACATACAGAGTTGTGCAGCCCCTGAAGAATGTCCAGCAGATATACGCCTTAAGGACACTAACTTGTACATGTAGGGCTTCTACATGAGTGTAGGGAAAGTTTGATCATTTGGTCTCCACTAATGTTCCAAGATTGAAAATGGTAGAGAAAAGTGAAATCTTGGAAACAAAGATACATGTATGATACAACAAATGTACAATAGGTATTTAAGAGCCTATGAGTGTGTACTGTATTGATGTTTTTAACATATCACCAAAAAATGTTTTATGTGTGTGGTGATGGATATAGTAAAATTGATATTTCTAATATTCAGTATGACAGGACCAGAGTGAAGGTCCATCATTTCAGGACTATTCTCCAATTCTTCTGAACTGTGGTAGATGAGAGTGTACTGAACACCGCCTTCCTTTTGCTATGAAATGAATGTGGCTAAAAGCTTCACCAGAAAATATGCCATTTGACTCGGCCCTACAGATAAGGGGTGTAATCGGCCACTTTTACTCCTTAAAAATAGGCAAATACTCCAAAAAAGTAAAAATACTCACAATATAATGTGCCCCTCCTTTCACCCACAGTTCCGTGCTTATGTTTGGACTAGTAGTGAACGTAGTAACACAGGGAGAAACTGTGTGTTACTTACCTATTTGGAAGAAGTAAACATGTGTCTTCTTTTAATGTGAATAAATATCTAGGGGAAAATAAATAATTATACCAAAACATTTCAGTTTTTCTAGTTAAAACCCATTTTTACTAACTTCTAAAATGCTTCCATTGGGAATTAGACTTACATTTTTACTCTCCAAAAATCATTTTACACCCAACTTTAAACAAATGGGGAGTAAAAGACTCCCACTTCAAAATCACTTTATTCTAATATGTCAGAAAAGCTGAAAACATCTGAAAGAGAGGTTTGAGGAGCAGTGAAGTGCCAAGGTTGGAAGTGCCCAAATTTAAAAAGGACAAGTAACCTAAATCGATCAAATCCAAGGAGCGGCAGCAAAGCACTGGAATTAACTTCGGAAGGAACTACAATCGATATCCGATTACTTGAACTTTCCTAAATTCGTGAAATCCTGGCATGGCTAGTTTTGTCAGTCATGGGCTTGGTGTTTGAATTCTGACACCTTTGATTTTCATTAGCAATCCCAGAAGGCAATGAAACACAGGGATGCATGATTATCCCAAAAATGACATGTGGCATCTATGATCGGGGCTCGATATCTGTAGTTTGAAATATTCGGCGTGGCACATACATTAACCCACTGAGCTGCCTCACCGATTGAAAACGAATAAACCCGATTTACGCCCAAGCATAGCACCAAGGCCACTCGTAATTTTATTGGCAATGAACACGGTCATCAGTTGGCTCCGAAAAGGGTAGCAGGCGTGTTAACCGGCTGAGCCATCTTGTCCTCTCAAGTAAGCAGGGCGTCATGTACAAAAGCAGACCAGTGGGCCTCCTGCTGCCGCTCAAGGGTCGAGGAAGCAGGGGGCCTGTAAATTTAGACAGGGAGGCCTGAAACATGCTCGAGATTCCGGGCGTGCCGGGGCGCAGTATTACCGAAGGGGCCGCCGTCTTAAACTGGTAAACAAGGCCTTACATAACACAGACGGACCCTGGAAATGCCAGCCGCCTCGGCAGGGACCTTTGATACTTCTGCGAGCTTTCTTCTGCACATTGCGAGGTATTTCGCTGATCGTTTATTTAGGTGTAAAAGGAGAATTGCCTTTAGCAACCTTTGCTGGGGGGCGAGGGGGGAGGGGCAAGGGCGCGTCTGAAAGGGACGGTGTTGCAATCTGTCAAATTGCTGCTTCCAGGCAAGCATACAGAGAGCGGGTGCAGGGCATGTATTTTTGATTTTAGTCTGAACGGCTAAGTCAGACAATTTTTATAGCACATGCTACACACCAAACACACAAATGCCCAGTGACTCCCATGGCTGATGTGACGCATGTAACCAGCCGCAACAGCGTGTCCATTCTGGTGGTATAGTTTGGTTTGTCCCCTAGAAGTGTTGGCCTAAATGTCCTAATATACTATGCTAGGTCTTGCTAAAGATGTCACACATTACCGCTCCTTTCATTGGGATAAGTAAGGCGCATACAAAAAGCACAATGGTATCCTCAGTGAGACAGAAATAATGCTCCCTACTTATGCTGGTTATCTGCATAATTGTGTCACAATAATCAGAAAAAAATACACAATCTGTGTAGGTATGTTCGCAGCTTTGTTTTAATCAGGGCAACACTTCCACCAAATCTGAAATAATGAAGCAATAATTAAAACAAACATCAAACTGCTGTGACATTACAGTGCTCCACAAGGAATGCAGATATGACATAAAAGTAAACACGTAGCCTACTTTCCTTCCTAGCCCTTCCCTTCCCGCCCTGGAGTTAGTGCCCATGTTACTAGTGTACGATTCGCTTGGTTTACTCGAAGCCCTGGATTTCCCCAGTATAATTCCTGGACTATAAATCCTGGAATGCAATGAAAAAACCAGCACTGGCCTACCATCTCCGGAATGAAATGGAAAGGAGCGGAGCATGGTGACATGAATGAAATAGTGACTGAATGGTCTTAAAACATTTCGTTTGGGGAGTGGCCAGGGAAAAGGAGTAAATAAGGTGCATTCATAAGAGGCAAGTTCAATATAAGCAAAAGACTGTGGTCGAGAATCAACTGCACAGACACGGAATTGTGTCATTGATTGACCAGGGAGAAGTAAAACCTTGGAAACGTACTCCTCCAATGACCTGCTAGAAATCGATTTGGTAATACAACTTTCAAAGATTCTGATGAGCAAATTGAGATTTCCAACCCTTGGGTTCCCACCCAGGCAATCAGCAACTACAGACGCCAATGTCAGAGGGTACACTCAAATTAGCAAAAAGGGTTAAAAGGTGCAGAGTTGAAAATATGTACCAATTTGTGAATATACTGTTTGAATACAAATACGTAATGCATTTCCATGCTAAGCGAGATGAGGCAACGGCTCGCAAATGGTGCTGTGAAAGACAATTAAGTTTGTCATAATAGGTACACGGAACAGATCAGCATATGTCCACCCTTTGAAAGCAGGTGCTAGTAACACACTGAATCCTGTTTGTGACGAGAATTGGGACTAGAAATGTTTACCCATGAACACGGCTGGCCACAAGCGTAGAGAATGAATGTCTTATCCTCTTCACTTTCTATATAATAGGACCTGTAGCAGTGCAACTCTCTAGTGGAGTAAGGCCTACTGTTCTGGATCTCGGTCCTCAATTGGGGACACGTTCTGCCGTCTAATGTATCCCCAAATATTGTTAAAAAATAACTATTCCCCATCTAATTTTGTTTTGCAAAGACACCTGCATGTAGAGGCTATGGTTTGAGTCTGCGCTTTATACATGTCCACACTCATTCACATATCACAACGTCGCGGTAAAAGTCCTAAAAATCTAAGATCAATTATGTGGTGGACTTGTGCCGCCCCAAAGAGGCCCCTTGGGTCTTTTACAGCAACAGAATGAAGGCCTCTCCCAGATCTTCTAAAAAGACACCCTTCATACAGAAGGAGTTAAACTCTCTTCTACTCAGATACTGCAGCTACAACATGAGTGCAAATCTCTGTTCAGTCAGTTTGTCCCTCTTCACCCACGGACACAAGGCTTGACCCCCTGGGATCTACATGTCATTGGCACTGGCGATAGAGTCCCTGTATTTGTATTTATTAGGTTTATATAACGCTTTACACCAAAGCACTGCACATTTAATAACAGGATACATTTAACATGACAAAATAACAGTAACAGTAGAAGCAATTACAATTTTGAATCAGCCAACAAAACAGTATGTAGAGCAATTAGACAGAAGGGAAGGGGGAAAGAAGTGGAGTAGAACTAGGAGGAAGTGGGAGGATGGGGAGGAGGGAAACGGAAGGGGTGAAGGGTGAGGATGGGGTGGGGGGAAATGGAGGGAGAGGCTTAAGGGGAAGAGGGAAAGGATGGGAGAGGGGGAGCGAGAAGGGGAGGGGTTTCATGGCGGGGAACGGAGAAGGAGAGATTTAAGTAACGTGCGGAATGAGGAAAAGGTAGGAATAGAGCGGATTGAGAGAGGTAAGGAGTTCCAGTGGAGGGGGACTAGGAGTTGGAAGGAGCGGAAATGGGAGTAGACACAGGAGGAGGGAGGAATAGTGAGGAGGAAGTGGTCAGCGGAACGAAGGGAGCGAGAGGGAGTGTAGAAAGAGAGAAGGGAAGAGAGATAAGGGGGAGCAAGATCATGGAGAGATTTGAAGACTAGGCAGAGAACATGAAATTTAAGTTGGGAGTGAAAGGGAAGCCAGCCAATGGAGGATAGGGAAGCAGAGATGGAGTCTCGGGGGGAGAGGAGACAGAGGGTACGATGGCAGAGTGGTAGATAGATTTGAGGGAGGCGAGATGTGAAGTAGGTAGACCAAAGAGTAAGGAGGAGCAGTAGAAGAGGCGAGAGAAGATAAGGGAGGAGATTAAAAGTTTAGTAGCATGGAAAGTAAGGAAGGGCGGACTTTGCAAATATTATAGAGGTGGTAGCGACAGGCACGAGAGTTGCGTGAGATATGGTGGGAAAAAGTGAGAGAGAGTCGAAGTGAATGCCTAACTTGTGAGCGTGGGGGGGGAGAAAGTAAGATTAGAGGGAGGAAAATGGATGAAAGGAGGAGGAGAGGGAGTGGGAAGGGAGTTGGAAGAAAAGAAAACTACTTCCGTTTTGTCAGAGTTAAGGGAAAGAAAGCGAGAAGACATCCAGTTTTTAATGGCAGTAAGACAGGAGGAAAGTTTAAGGTGGAGATCAGGAGAGAAGGAAGAGAAGGAAAGAAAGAGCTGCGTGTCGTTGGCATAGAAATGGTGAGAGATGCCAAATGAGGAGATAACAGGGGCAAGGAGGGAGGTGTAGAGTGAGAATAGGAAAGGACCTAGCACTGAGCCTTGGGGTACTCCGTATTCGAGAGGCTGGGTGGTAGAGGAGCAGCCTCCCCAGGAAACAGTAAAAGAGCGGGAGGAGAGGTAGGAGGATACCAGTTGAGTACAGAACCTTTGAATCCAAAGGAAGAGAGATTGTTGAGAAGAAGGGGGTGATCGACAGTGTCGAAGGCAGCAGAGAGATCAAGAAGAATAAGGGCAGAGGATTGCTTAGTGTCGGGCAGAGAGGAGGGAGTTAAGGATGTAAGTGAGCGCTGTTTCAGGAGAGTGTTTGGGGCGAAATCCAGATTGAGAAGGGAGAAAGAGAGAGAGATTAGTGACAAAGTTTGAGAGCTGCGAGTAGGCGAGGCGCTCAAGAAGTTTAGAGTGGAATGGGAGAAGTGAGATAGGACGGAAGTTAGAGGTGAGCAGGGGATCAGCCAAAGGTTTCTTCAGAATCGGAATGATAGTGGCATGCTTGAAAGCAGAGGGGAAGGTGGCCGAGGAAAGGCAGGTGTTGAAGAAGGAAGTTAGGTAGGGAATAAGAAGAGGGTAGATTTTAGGAATAAGAAGGGAGGAGACAGGGTCGGTTGGAGCAGACGAGGGGTGGGCTTTGGAGAGGAGGATAGATACGTCAGAAGGGGAGACTGGGGAGAATACAGTAATGCAGGTAGAGGGTGAGAAGGGAGCAGGGGGATGGGGGGAAAGAATGAATAGGAATTGATTTTTTGCCGAAGGGCAAGAATCTTGGAGGAGAAGAAGTTTGCGAAGTCAGAGGGAGAAAGGGTGGAGGAGGTTGAGGGATCAGGGGTTGGGGGAGAGAGAAGACGAGAGAGAGTTTGGAAGATGCAGCGGGGGTGTGAGGCTTGGGAATGAAGAAGGTTAGAGTAGTAGGAGCGTTGTGCCGAGGAGAGGCAGGAGTCATAAAGGGAGTGATTAGAGAAGTAGGAGGTTTGGTTGGATAGTGAAGGAGATTTGAGCCAGTCTCTCAAGACGTCAGAGGAGACGTCGCATGGAGAGGAGTTGAGGAGAGAGCCATGGTTGAGAGGGTTTCCGGTTTGGACAGAAGAAGTAAAGGGGGTGGAGTAGATTGAGAGAGGAGGAGATAGAAAGGAGAGAGTAGAAAGTGCGTCATTGGCCGATAGTGAAGAGAAGTCATGGAGAGAGGAGAGAGAAGAAGAGCAAGTTTCAAGAAAAAGGGAGGGATCAAAGTTACAAAGGTCACAACGTGAGAAAATAGATGGAAAAGGCTTAGGAGAAGAAGGAAGGGAAAAGGGAGTAAGGGAGAAGGAGAGTAAAGCATGATAGGAGAGATAGAGAGGAAGTGTAGAGACAGTTGAAGAGGGGTAGGAAGAGTTGAAGATAAGGTCAAGAGTGGAGCAAGAGGAGTGAGTAGGAGAGGAAGGAAGAGGGGAAAGAAGGTAGGAGTCGAGGATGGATGAAAGGGGAGAGGAGTGAGGGGGAGAAGGGAAGTGAAGATTAAAGTCACCGAGAACAGTAAAAGGAGAGGGAGAGGGAGAGATGAGAGAAAGGAGGTGATCGAGTTCATCATAGAAGGTAGAGAGGGGGCCAGGTGGGCGATATATGATTAGAAAGGAGATGGGGCGAGGAGAGGAGAAGGATTTGTAAAGAAACTCAAAAGAGGGGAAAGAAGGAAGGGATGGAGAGGAGGGAGAGTAAAGTAATTTGGGGTTAAAGAGGAGGCCAATACCTGCGCCACGACCAGTAGCACGAGAGATATGAGAGAAGGAGGATGAAAAGGTGGTTAAGGAAGCAGGGACTGTAGTGTTGTGAGGAGCGATCCAGGTTTCACTAAGGCAAAGGAAATGAAGGTTGAGACGAAGGAACATGTCAAGAACTGCTGTGGTCTTATTGCAGAGGGATCTAGCGTTCCAGAGAGCAATGTTGATGAGGAGGGTTGGACAGTGAGGGGCTAGAGAAGGTTAGGGCGGTGAGAGAGGGTAGGCGTAGTAAAGGAAGTGTGAGGGAATGGACATGAGGAGGAGGGAGGAGGAGGAGGAGGGGAGTAGGAGGGGAGTAGGAGGGGAGTAGGAGGGGACAGGGGAGGCGGAGAGGGGGAGGAGAGTGGGGGGAAGGTTATAGAGGACGGTGGGGAGGAGATATGGCCAAACGCATAACCGAGGAGGGGAGAGAGGAAGGAGAGGGATAAAGAGGTGGTTAGGAGAGCAGGAAGCAAAGGAGGGTTGGTAGATAGATGGAGCAGGGGACAGGAAGACAGGCAGAACAGTGAGGACCAGAGAGCTGGCAGATGAGAGCTGGTAGGTCAGAGGTCTGGAGGCCGCACTGGGAGGTCGAGTTGGGTTAGCTGAAGTGGTGCACTCAGAGGTGGCGGCTGAGGTCGGGCACTCTGCAGAATGGACTTTTGTGTGGGCAGTTCTGTGAGGACCAGAGAGCTGGCAGATGAGGGGCTGGTAGGTAAAAGGTCCGGAGGCTTTACAGGGGGGTCGAGTTGGGTTCAGCTGAGGAGGAGCACTCAGAGCTGGCAGATGAGTTGGGCAGCTGAGGTGGGGCACTAAACTGGTAGATGAGGGGCCGGTAGGTAGAGGTCTGCGGGCCACACTGGGGCTAAGTTGGGATCAGCTGAGGTGGGGAACACTGTGGAGTTGACTTGTCTGTAGAGGAGGCGGGCAAAGACCTTGTGGTTCAGGGAGTCGGTTGCAGAGAGGGCCTCAGTAGCAAGGACGCCATGGTGTGTAGAGGAAGGTGGGCAGAGACACAGAAGTTTGGAGAGCTGGTTGTAGAGGAAGGCTGGAGGGGTCAGCAGGTGAGGGGCTACCTAGGGCTCGTAGTGGAAAGGACCCCGCGGCCCGAGGAGGGGGGGCAGGCAGTGAGTCTGAGGGTCGGGGCACAGTAGATAAAGAGAGTTGGTGGGCATTAAAGACCAGAGTGCCAGCGCAGGAACTGTGCAGGAAAAAGCTCTGATGGGCACTGGAGGTCAGGGTGCCAGCACTGGAACAGCGCAGGGAGAGGCTCCGTTGGGCACTGAAGTCCAGAGTGCCAGCGCAGGTACAGCGCAGGAAGAGGCTCTGTTGGGCACTGAAGTCAGGACTGCAGCTCAGGAACTGCTTAGGAAGAGACTGTGATAGGGGCTGAGCTGGGATTCCGCCAATGAGGGGCCCACAGGAGGAAGGACCGCACAGTCATGAAGAAGGGCGGACAGTGATGCCAAAGTCTGGGAAGTCAGACGTTGAGGAGGACAGGAGGCTCTGAGGACCGGGGTGCCCGCGTCGGAGCTGAGCAGGGAGAGGCCACGCAGGGGTCCAGCTGGGATTGTCCGATAGGGACCTTTGTGGAGAAATTTGGTGGTGGCTCACCGCAGAAATCCGACTGGGCTGTGAGGAAGAGGCGGCAAAACCCACCGCAGCAAGCAGGAGCCTGTTTTGCTCTCCAAGAGTGCATGGACAATTATTCATCACCAGTACATTTGTAGAGCAAGAAAATTATTTGAACGCAGGTAGGCGAAGCAATAACTCACAACCAGATACCCAGTCAGCGAAATAATGAGCACTTATATGGCTATTTATTCATAGCTTGGAAGCAACAAGTGATAAAACAGAAATAAATCACAGAAAGGACAGAGAATTCAAAAGAAAATACATCACCGTGGGCGTAACTGAATCCCTCATCTCGCCAGAAGCGACTGGAAGACCCCGGTAACAGCCAGGCAGAGAGCACAAAAGCCCACAGGAAGGTCGGAACAAGGCGTCCCCCCTCCGACTGAGGTCTTTGTGGTTTCCCCTGACCTTCCCGAATGCTCCGCATATATGCCCTCCTCAAAAAGGGGTGGCAATTTCTCGAACCTTCTGACATTGGCGTTTGCGCATTGCTGAGTGACTGTCGATTGCCGGCCGGTCAACCGACAGTAACCCCAAGGAGCAAAGTCTTCCTCTTCTTCTAAAACACCACGGAAAACAATTCCATAACTCATAGCAAGACATAACAAAACCAGCTTTCCCAGCAGAA
Source organism: Ambystoma mexicanum (assembly GCF_040938575.1). NCBI lineage: Eukaryota > Metazoa > Chordata > Amphibia > Caudata > Ambystomatidae > Ambystoma > Ambystoma mexicanum. The sequence goes on along the minus strand of NC_090934.1, from coordinate 1,411,536,036 downwards.
TGTCCTTGACTGGCTGCATACCAGGTTTAGAAAGCATGTCTTTCAGCAAAGCAAGTACAGCTTTTCACTGAGGCATGGAATAAATATCCATTATGGCTCTGAGTGCCCCCAGAATGCACTGCGCCATGTTTTAGCTCAAGCATAAACATTCCACCCTTGGATATTTATCTTCCATAGCCCAGTGGCAGAGGAGCCGGTCTCTGGAACTGACGAAACATTAGAACCAAGTTAGGACTACATTGAATACAACAACAACCAAGTATTATAATAGTTAAAATAATGCAAATGCAGGCCAAGGCGTAACACAAATTCCCCCCACCCCGCATGTCAGGAATCCATGAAAATAACCAATCCCACCAATTCCAGGCATAACTTTGAGATACTTGGGAAATTAGGTCCCTCAAACCTCTAATATGACTTTCAATGGATCGTGAATGGTCACTTAGATTGAAACAACACATACCTTCCACTGTGTTACAGCCCAAATTATGTTTCAGCAAGAGATAATCAACGGCAGCCCTGTTTTGCAATGTTGCTTTTCTAATAACTTTGCTATCAAGGAGCAACTCTTAATGCTTGAGAAGTATGATTCAGACTTTTTACCACTAAACATGCTAGTTTAATCAAAGATTTGTAACCCCCAGCAGCTAAACCCCAGACTCCCACTAATGAAAGGGCTAACGCTAGAACGTCAGTCTCTGATAATAAATGCACATGTGAATCACAATCTGGGGATAACCCTACAGATTCAAAAGTTGACTTTTTGCTTCGAGACATGACTGGGTGTAAAGGGAAACATCATTAGCCCTAATCGAGTTAAGGCACAAGGACCTCCGGAAATGTTAGCTGGAATGTAAGTGTATGTGATGTTGCCACATGAGAAGAGCCATCCTGTTGGAAGGTTTACGTGATACATATGACTGGCAGCTAACACTGTATGATTGCAAGACATAGAATTATTCACACTGGTACATGTGCGTGGAACTTGAGAACACAACCTTTTCTCAAACGTATTTTGAGTTTTCTGTTTGGTTAAATTCAACTGTTGGCATTTGCCAATTTTATTTACATCACAGGTCATAATGTAACACACATAGCCTTGAGTTATATTGTATGTTATAATATGTGTCAAGTTCCTCCACTTGCGATCTGTTTCTTGACAAAACCTGCAGTACTCAGACTGAAAAGGATTGTCTAATATCGGAATCCTGAACCAAAGGATCATTGTGCGTGACGCCAAAGATGTGTTTTAGAACCGGAACTGGTGTCGGTACCGCTACTAGAATGTAGTCAACAAAGCTTCTGCATGTTGCATGTCAGTAAGGCAAAAGTGCGTAATGTTGAGTACTTGCTGTGCCAAGTATATCCACATATTCTCAGTTTGTGTAATCATCAGGAAATATTTTCGTCGTCCTAAAGATATCTGTTGTATAGCTGGCATCAACGTTGTTTGAGTCTGCACCTGATGTCATTTTCGCATTCCACAAATCCATTCCTTCGGTCTGGTTGGCTTTTCGGCATCAGCATAGGGCTGCTTTTGGACATCATTGCTCATTATCATCGGTTTCCCCTGGATCGCTGGCACAGATGCGGCATGTTTCGTGGGAAGCAGCATGCCATTTGACTCTCCCAAAAGGAGGCCATTTAGTCCCACAATTACACCAGCCAGACACAGGATCTACAAGGCAAACCCAGAAAAGAGATATCAGTGTTGAAAATCACTCTCTTAGGTAACAGTTGTCTGCGGGCACATACTGCCATTTCTTACTACTGGGCTCCATCACTAAGACTACCTAGTCCTTGCCTGATGCAATAACATCTGTGGGCACTGGTGGGCCACCTGGCCTTTCGACCCACACCTTCGCACCCGATACCATATTGTCTGAAGAGCCAAAACCACGATCCCCACGGGTAGTTAACACTCTAGGAGGCTCCCCCTTTTTAATCATGGACAACTTAACAGGAATAATAATCAACTGGGCCACCCAATCGCCCTTGTCGATCGGTAGCAATTGGTCCCCACTATTCATCAGGATGACTTTGATCTCGCCTTGGTAATCGGCATCAATGACCCCTCCCAGCACTTGAACTCCCTTCAATGCTAGGCCAGATCTAGGGGCAATCCATCCCATATGCTCTGGAGGAATTTGTACCCCAATCCCTGTTCCAATCACAACATTCCCTCTTGAGTCTAATCTGATTTCCTCATGAGAATGAAAGTCTACCCCTGCTGACTCTGGAGTCGCCCGATAGGGAGCTAAAGAACCCCGAGTGATTTCCCAGTACAATAGAGTTACTCTGACTGAGTTGGGTTGAATCTATAAAGCAGGAGTCATTAGCTGCATCAAAGGAGTTTAACGATTATTCACAGGCCTATTGTTTAACACTTGCACCGCATCAAACACATGATCACGCCAGCCTGTTAAACTGCCATCTGCGGATTTGCGCAGCTGCTCTTTCAACAAACCATTCATCCATTCAATTAATCCTGAAGCTGCAGGGTAATAGGGCACGTGATAGAGCCATTCAATACTCTTTTCATGACAGTACTCTTGAATTAAGTTGCCTTTGAAGTGTGACCCATTGTCACTTTGAATCTGCAAAGGTACCCCATAATGCAACGTGATCTGATCCAACAACTTAATGGTGTTGAGTTGTGTGGCACGCTTGCACGGTAAAACCATCATGTATCCCGAGTATGTATCCACAATAGTGCATGCATACTGACAACCTCTACTGATTGGCAGGGGTCTGATATAATCAATCTGCCAAATTTGACCTGGTAATTTTCCTCTTCGCAACGTACCCTGGACAATCTGAGGGATAGGCCTGTGCTGTTGGTGTTGGCACACTGGACATTGCAAAATTACTGTTTTCACTACCTCTAAAGGAATACTGATTCCTCGAGCTTGTGCCCACCTGGTAGTAGCCTTTTCTCCAAGGTGCCCACATTTCTGGTGAGCCCACTTGGCCAAACCCTCCAAATCGTCTTCCTGAGCCTCCGCATCCACAGATGAAATCTTGGTGTGTTCATCTGGAACAGAATTAAACCAACGCTCTAATTAATCTGCGGCACAATGCGCATCCACATGATACACAGTGACTTCACTTTGTGATAACATCTCAGCAATATCTTGCTACAGTTCTTTTCCCCACAACTCTTTTGAATGAATCATCCACCCATTATTTTGCCAGGTTGGCAGCCACACCGCCAATCCATTTGTCACTGACCATGAATCTGTGTACAAATGACATCCACCAGGGGTCTCTTGTTTCAATGCTTGGTAACTGCGTAAAGTTCTGCAAACTGACTGCTCTTCCCTTTCCCGGATGTGGTCAAAATCTTTTTTGTCTTGGGATTGTAAAACACCGCTTTCCAGTATTGCTCGGTTCCCACATATCGGGCCGAGCCATCTGTAAACCAGGCATGTTCTGTCTACTCTACGGTCAGATCGCCATAAGGTACTCCCCATTCCACAGGAGATTTGCGTTTTTCAGACACTTCCGGCGGTATGTAATCTGATGGTGGTATGTTGGCCACTTGCTCATGTAATTTGGCAATCCCACCCTGCTCTGATTTAGCTCTATCTTGAATGTACCATTTCCATTTTATTATGCTTGGCTTCTTGAGCGTGTCCTATTCTGTGTGTTTTAGGAGAGCTCAGCACCCATTGCATAATTGGGATTTCAGGCCTCATCAACACATCATGCCCCACTGTCATTTGCTCAGTATCGACTGGGCTCAATAACATGCCAGCAACTGCTTCTCGAACGGAGTGTATGAGTTACCAGCATCGGGCAATTTACGGCTCCAAAACCCCAATGGCACACATTTCCTGTCTTGTTTCTGCCACACACTCCAGTTAGCGTAATTGTCTTGCACAGACACATTCAACTCCACTTCGCCTTCCTTCAATGGCCATAGATCAAGCACCTGCTGCACAGTATCTTTTGCCAAATCAAATGCTTTTTTCTGCTCTTCCCCCCACTGAAACTCATATTTCTTTCCTGTCACTTTCTAGAGGGGGGCCAGTATCTGCCCTAAATGGGGAATGTGCTGTCTCCAAAACCCAAACAGCCCTATGAACTGCTGAGCTTGCTTTTTGTTCATTGGAGTGGTAAACTCAAGAATTTTCTGTCAGGCTTTCGGCACCATCTCTCGATGCCCATTATGCCACTGAATCCCTAGGAATATCACTGTCTCAGCTGGCCCTTGAATTTTGTTCGGGTTAATCTCCCACCCTTCCTTCTTCAATCCTTCCATAATGACTTCTAACTGGTGTTGCACATTGTGCTCATCCTTACCCTGAATCAAAATATCATCAATGTAGTGAGAGATTTGTATGTCAGGTTTACACGGTATCTTGGTAAGTGCTCTGCCACCAGCCGGAGACAGATAGTCGGGCTATGTATGTACCCCATAGGTAACCTCGTTAAGTGTTTACTGACGCCTGCTCCATGAAAATGCAAACTGCTCTTGGCACTCTTCAGCAATTGGTACAGAGAAAAAGGCAATGGCTAAATCTATCACTGCATACCAAGTCCCTTCAAACTTTTGGACATTCTCAATCAAGGTAATGGCATCTGGGACTGCGGGCGTTCGGGAGGAGTGTGTTTATTTAATTCGCGGTAATCCAACGTTATCCTCCAAGACCCGTCCCCTTTTTTGACAGGCCAGAGTGAGTTGTTCCACGTGGTAGTAATAGGGCGTAACACACCCGCCTCTACGTACTCTTTGATGGTGTCTGAAATGACCTTGTGCCCCCCCGGGAATGCAGTATTGCTTCATTGCTACCCGCATGGTCGCCAGAGGCACCTGCACTGGGGGCATCTTCAATTTGCCTACGGTAATGGGTGTGCAGGTCAATGCACTCACCCCAAACTGATACGTTTTACCTCCTAGTCCCAAAGTCAATCCTTCTAGAATGTCAAAGCCAATTATGTACTCGGGTATCGGGACAATCAACACTTGGTATTTCTTCCTAGTCAAATTGCCTATTTTCATATCCACTTCTATTTGTACTGTGGGGGTCTCCTTCCCCCCTAGCCCAGTAATGGTAAAGCGTCTGCCTTTGAATCGTGTTGGATTTCCATGAATCAGAGAGGCCGCCGCCCCGGTGCCTATCAATGCTCGCACCCCTTGTGCATTTCCCGGCCCCCAAAAAATCTTAACATTAACATGGGGCCGCCTATCAACTTTTATGTGAGCGGATGCCATCGGGGCTTGGCCATAACCCTTGTCAGATTTTGAATGAGTGTAACCTGACTCTGCTTCTAACATTGCACTCACCACCTTTCTCAAATCAGCATATGTTGGCTGGTATGGGGAAGGTGTCCCCATAGGCCCTTCTTGTTGTTCTTCAGGAGGAGCGGAAAGTGAGGTGTCCCCCTGTGGCTTAGTCACTACCTGTTTCTTAACCTGTTTAAAGCGCTCTTTGGCTGCAAGCCCTCTCTTTTTGTATAGTTCATACATTACTCTAGTTTCAATGCCATCAATTTCTTCTCGTGGCACACCATCTTTTAACAAAGCCAAAAACATGTCCTTTCTGGACACTTGGGAGTCTCTACTATCTTGCCTTCTGCCTTCAGTTCTCCACTCACTACACCCCTCTCTCTCTCTCTCGGGGCTTGTCATCACTCTTATCCCACTCCCCTAAGTCTGCCAATTGCCGGATGGCATCCACTACTTCATCAGTGGGTTTGCCCGTCATACCTACGAGCAAAGTCATAATGACACTTTTGAATGCGGGCGGGTGGTAATGTGATACTGATCACCATATTCCTGGTTGAAACTGAGAGTGGCACGGCCCCCATGTGTCCTGGAGCATCTACATTAATTGCCTCTTTCATAGCATGCTCTCTGACCTTTTGAATCGCCTCTTTCAAAGTGTACCACTTTGTTTCCTCGCTAGGCCAATCTGCGGTAATGTGATACTTACGGTTACATGCTTGAGCTGCTAGGTGCAACAAAGACACCTGTGAATCTTGCCCATTATCATCAGGGGGCGGCCTTGCCCTTAAGACCTCCTGTACATTGGTGTCAGTTGACAAAGGCAAAAAGCGCGGTGAGTCTGTGGAATCTATCAACAACCCTGCGGCGCCCTCATCTAGCAATCTCACCATCCATGTCAGTAAAGGATCCCCTGATTTTTTCCGCTTTAGGATCTGACTCATTTGCCGAGCTTCTCTCTGGGCTTGTTGAGTCAAAAATGTCTCCATCCCATTTATCAGGGTCCCAATTCACACCTGCGGTAGCGATTACAGCTGCCACTTTTCTTTGGTTGACCCCTCTCCGTCTTTTCCTCTACTTATACCGGGCTACTCTGACTGCTGCCCTCTCTGCCACAGCCTGATATTTATCAGCGTCATCTTTACAAAGTTTCATCTGAATCTGCTGCATCAACGCAATTTGCTTTTCTGCAGCCAACTCTTTTTCTAATCGCGAAATATTCTCTTTCATTTCCACATTTTTCTGATGCATTTTCCTATAGGCATGCAGGAGGACCCAACCCCGCCTGCTGAGCGCGGCACATTGCTTTCCTCGCTCTACTGAAATCTGTTGTAAACAAAACATTACTTCTGACGGAGCAACTTCCCCCAAACCATCATCCCATGTTTCACACGGACCCGCTCCGCACACCCACACCTGGGCTAATTTATCATATGGGCCTTTAGCCCAACCTGTAATGATAACATCCGGACATTCGCCGCCAGCGGGAATGCCCTTTTTCCTGAACAAACTATTCATCATTACAGTAATTTGCAAAACCTCTTTTTTATTTCTCCTTTCAACACTGCAGTCACTCGCGCAGGCACGCACATACAAAAAAAAGATTAACACAGCCCAACACTCACTGCCAAATGAAAACAAACTTTTGCCTGCAATGAAAGCAAAGCCGACCTGCGTTTAAACAGATTCTTTAATATTTGAAAACAATTCATCACAAATACCCTGCTCACAGCGCCAAAATGTGTTGCTCTCCAAGAGTGCACAGACAATTATTCATCACCAGTACATTTGTAGAGCAAGAAAATTATTTGAATGCAGGTAGGCGAAGCAATAACTCACAACCAGATACGCAGTTAGCGAAATAATGAGCACTTATACGGCTATTTATTCATAGCTTGGAAGCAACAAGTGATAACACAAATAAATCACAGAAAGGACAGAGAATTCAAAAGAAAATACATCGCAGTGGGCGTAACTGAATCCCTCATCTCGCCAGAAGCGGCTGGAAGACCCCGGTACCAGCCAGGCAGAGAGCACAACAGCCCACAGGAAGGTCAGAACAAGGCATCCCCCCTCCGACTAAGGTCTTTGTGGTTTCCCCTGACCTTCCCGATAGCTCCGCATATATGCCCTCCTCAAAAAGGGGTGGCAATTTCTCAAACCTTCTGACATTAGCGTTTGCGCATTGCTGAGTGACTATTGATTGCCGGCCGGTCAACCGACAGTAACCCCAAGGAGCAAAGCTTTCCTCTTCTTCTAAAATACCACGGAAAACAATTCCATAACTCATAGCAAGACATAACAATACCAGCTTTCCCAGCAGAATGTCCTTGACTGGCTGCATACCAGGTTTAGAAAGCATGTCTTTCAGCAAAGCAAGTACAGCTTTTCACTGAGGCATGGAATAAATATCCATTATGGCTCTGAGTGCCCCCAGAATGCACTGCGCACCAGCGCCATGTTTTAGCTCAAGCATAACAGATCCACAGTCTGGGCAAGATGTACGGCACTCACCGCAATACGCCGGGAGCACCAAGCTCCAGTCCAAGGTGGAGGGCAGGCTAGCGACGCGTTGGTCACGGGGGACTGAGGCTGAGGAGGCCGCAGTGGGTGCCTGAGCGGGAACCGCTGAGGACCAGGCAATTAGGCTGGCAGTGGCTCGACAGCGGATCCCAATCAGGATAGTTGCAGAACGTTGGGATTCCGGCCCGGACAAGACAACAGCACCCGCCGTAGTACGGAGGGAGTCCCTGTCCAAGGTGAAGGGCGTGCCGGCACCGCGGCAGACAGGAGGACTAAGGGTGAAGAGGCTGGACTGCGCGCCCAAGCCAGGAACTGCCGATGAGGAGCCCGCAATTGAATGGAGACGGGTGACAGTACAACACAGGGGGTCCGGGGCAAGATGCAGTGCTTCACGCCATAGCCCACTGGAGGCGAAGGCGCGCAAATGGCTGGCGGGTTGTCCTCCCGGCTGGTACTGCGGAGGCCGCACTGAGGAGCAGAGCCCGGACTGGGCGAAACGGAGTCCGATTCTGGATGAAATCACCACCGGAGGAGCCCCCGGGCTCAAGGACCAGGAACAGAGGTAAGATGGATGATTAATTGCTGTAAATATTGTTTTATTTGAACTGATTCAGCCTGGTTTGAGGAGGCGCCGGAACAGGCGACCGAGCTTCAGAGTCAAAAAGTAAAAAAGCAGAGTCTACAGAATGTCAGAATATGTGAGGAATCACATCAAGGAAGGAGGTCAATAAAATGCTTGACCGTGGAGTTATTGAACACTCCACCCGTCCATGGGCTAGTCCAGTTGTACTAGTACCAAAAGCAGGAACCAAATAACTAGTTCTGCATGGACTATAGGGCCTTGAATTAAAGTACATAAATTGATGCCCATCCTTTACCAAGGTCTGATAAACTGGTGGATAAGTTGGGTTCGGCTAAATTCCTTTGTCAAGTTGGTCAGAGTAAAGTGGTCTACTTTGGGCTTGAGGTAGGAGGTGGTGAAAAAGTCCTTACCTAGCAAAGTACAAGCTGTATTACTGGACCACCCCAAACAAAAGTAAGGACCTCTCTAGGACTCCCGGGATGCTATAAAAATATCCTAGAGAACTATGAGACCATAGCTTCTCCTTTGAATACAGTGTCTTATCCAAAATACCCCAAAAGGTGGAATGAAGACTGTGAGAAAGCATTTCAGGGGCTGAAAGACACCACATATAAAGCTCCAGTGCTGAGAGCTCCAGATTACACGCAGGCCTTCTTAGTGCAGACCAATGCATGCAATGCAGGAACTGGAGCCGTCTTGAGCCAAATGCATAGCAAAGGCAAACTTAAAAGACAGAGAAGCAAGGTGGGCAACCATTGAACGAAAATGTTTTGCCATTGTGTGTGCTTTGAAGAAGTTTAGACCATACCTGTATGGATCTACTTTTGGAATTCAAACAGACCACCAACCCTTAAGATGGTTATTGCAGAAGGAGGGGGAAATCCAAAGTTCCTCTGGTGATCCATCAGCCCTCAGGGCTTTGATTTCACCATTGTTCGAAAAGATTAGGACCTTAGATTTGGTACCATTGGCTACAAGGTTGTTCCTCAAAGCATAAGAATAAAAGATGTTCTATTTTATTTGGAGGGCCCACAGAATTCTATCAAATTTGATTATGTTGCTCATGAAGGTCAACCAATGGATCCTCAAAGGACCTAATTTTACCGGGACCACCTGATGCGCCTGCAATAACTCAAGATCACTGAGATAGAGGTTGAAGAGTGTGGGAGCCAGAGTACATCCCTGTCTCAATCCCAGATTAACAGGAATCACAGAAGATATTGCCCCCTCCTGATATAGACAGATTTGTATCCTTGAATTGTGATGTAGCAAAGCGATCAACTGGACCAGATTAAGGGGTATGTCATAATTTTATAATTTGGCCCACAACAGCTCTCAAATGACACAATCGAAGGCAGAAGACATGTCTAAAGATGCCAGATAGACATTCCCCAACTGAGCATGTTTGACTTGCTGTTGCACATTAGTTACGACAGTAGCATTTTAGGAGGCACCCATCTGTTTCCGGAACCCCACCTGAAAGCGGGAAAGAACCCCATTTTGATTCAAGAAATAGTTCAAATCTCGAGTAGGAGAATGGAAAAAACCTTGCTCATAGAATCTGTTAAAGCAATGGGCCTATAATTATCCAGAAAAACAGAAGGATTGCCCTTCCTATAGATCGGGATAACTATGGACTGGGACCAAGACCGGGGAAGAGACTGGGTTTCATAAATTCGATTAAAAAAAGGCTTACAAAATACTGTCCAAGACTCGGGATCCTTTGTTAGAAGGTAAGGTGGAAGCCCATCCAGACAAGTGGCCCTAAATGACTTCATCTTATTTATAGCCCAAACAATGTCCTCCTGTCCCAAGGACAAGAGCCGGACAAAAGCCGACCTCCAAAGGAGTCAGGGGAGTGGAGGGGTGGCAAAGAGCATAGGCGTGGAAAACTTCTGAGTATAGAAGCTCATCCAAGAAGATTCTTGGATAGGGGGACCCATCTCTAGGACAGACAAAACACTAAAGTTGTTAACTCTATCCCAAAACTGTCTGTTGTCAGATTTCTCTAAAGTCTCAGCATAGTCTGATAGTCCTTCAGAGAGAGATTGAATTTAAGAGATTTCGTGAGATTTCTGTGCTGCTGGCACATATGTTTTTTCTCAAAAAGATACTCCGGAGAAGGTAAAGCTCTACACTTCAGGAACCTTAGATTTCTACGTTTGTCACGCTTGGATGCCATAATTCCAGCATCAACATATGACAATGGACTTGCTGAGAAGAGGACGCATGATCAATAGAAACCTTCTTAATACAGTCAATAATACAAACATTCAAAGGACCTTGACTAGACCCCTGAGCCCCTCCTCTTGCAAATGGATCATCCTGGTCAAAAGACAATGCGCCCGCCTTAAACAAAAGATTCACACATTTTGTGTATAGACCGTTATACCAATGACATGTCAATCTTCTCACATCAGATACTACAGGAAGCAAAAAGGGGCCGACTGAATGGGGAAACTGTCTCCCATAGAAGAGTGAAATAGATAATGGAGTGATCCTCAAAACCAGTATCAGAAAAAACAACTTTCCACATAGGGATTTCAGATGGGGGGGGTACAAAAAAAGTGATATTTTAGCCCATACGCCAAGTGGAAATTTGACCTGCATTCGACCACGAAGCTTTGAGTTGTTGAAAATCAAAATCAATTATAAATGAATCCCAAGTGATTCCCCCACCTCAAGTTGTTGGATGGGGCAAGAGGAACACACAATGCGTCATTGTAACTTGCACCTTCAGCACATTTGGCATTGAGGTGCCTGCCAACTATTATAATGTGAGAATGGCCTTCCTTCAACCATAGCTCAAACAACTGTGCCAAGATAGAAAGGTAGAAATGAATGGAGGATTGAGCCGGATTCCAGTAGATATTAACCAGAAGGAGTTCAAACCCAGTATCAGCAAAACAAGAACGCACTGCCAACACCGCATCCTTGACAAATCACATCTTAGATGTAGCATTCAAGCTTGTGTCAATAGCAATAAGGAGACCCCCACTAGGGCGAGCAAACCACACATGTTGCTGGCAAATTGTAGCAAGAATAACCCTTCAAATCAAGATTAAGAATAGACATTGTTTCCTGAAGAATAGAATATTGAAGTTTTGCTGTAACAGCGAACGCTCCCACAGTTTGTAGAGATTAGCATTCCAGGAAGAAGGCACATCTGGCTAGGGTTGTTGCATGCCCTGGGGTTGGTGTTTCAATGGTTTTAAATGCCGACTCAGGCCAGGACCAATCTTGAACCTCTTTGAATAAAGAGATCAATGGAGCGTTCACTCACCGTAGGAAGCACAGAAGAGAACACCAGAAAAGATTTGCCTGGATCCTGGGCTGTAATTTCAAAAAGGCGGCCCTCTGACCCCAAACCAAATTGGCCACGATCGGCAAAAAAAAAAGAAGAGGCCATACGATAGATTTCAACTCCTTTCCTGTAGTGAAAAACAATGTCCTCAGAATGCAAAGATCTTAAAGTAGGAATCAACTTAAATATCTTTAATGAATTAGATCAAGTTATCAGACCCGACAGATAGACAAAGGCCTCTCCCTAGATCCCCATAGACTAATACTATCCCTATACGCCGATGACGTAGCCCTTTTCATCCGCAATCCTGCAAAGAATCTAAAGCCGGTCATGCAGGATGTTGTCAAATTAGGTACCCTCTCAGGTCTGAAAATCAAGCACACTAAATCAGTTATATTTCTCCTAACCCCTGAAACCAGACAATTTACAGACGACTGTGGGTTTAGATCGGAACACTCGAGAGTTAGATATTTGGGAATTTTGATGGCAGGAACCACCAGGACCTCTTCCCGCGACAACTATAGGAAGGCAGTGGAAACAAAGCGGGATAAAATAGCCAGATGGAAACACCTTACGCTTACATTGTGGAGCCACATCTCCATAGTGAAAATGGTGATTCTACCCAAACTCCTTTACCTATTTGTAAATATTCCCCTTTTACGGCCACAAAGGTTCCTCCTACTGCTGGGTAACTTGATTCTCAAGCTCATCTGGGCAGCAAGCCTGTGAGGGTGGTGTACAAAACACTCTTTCAGCCGATAGCAAAAGGGGGGCTTAGCGCTCCCTGACCTGGAGCGCTACTATTAGGCTGCTCAGGCCCAATTTCTGGGCCACTGGTACACCACTCATTTTATCAGACCCCTCGTCCAGATTGAAAGAGCCCTGATAACCCCTAACTTACTGCAAGCGGCCATCATAGGCACCATTCAGGTTCCGCCCACAACTCTAAACGTGGTACACTCCACCTATGCAATATGGAAAAAAACCCGCCAAAATGTAATGTCCCAGCCAGGTTCTCTACTCTTATACCAGCGAGATTCATCCCAGGAATCCCGCTAATGGCAGAAAAGGTGTACCTCCAATGGGCCAGCAAATTGCATATTGACACACTGAGCGACCTATTCGTAGATAGGACCTTCTTAACACCACACATACACAAGATCCGGGGGGGGGGGGGGGGGCAACTCTGCTGTAGATACATTCATATATTTCTGGCTCCGCCATGCATTCCAAGCACTTTTTCCCACATTCCTGTCGCAACCACCCATATGGCAACTACTACACGGAGTGATTCAACCCCAAGGGGAGGGAAGGCTGGTATCCACAATCTACAAAAACCTCCTGTCAGACACTACCACCCAATCAACAGCCCCAAGAACAAGATGGGAAAAATCACTAGGAACCACGATCCCAGACCAAGACTGGTTTTACATCTTGGGATAGACCAGAAGGTATCCTTAAATTCACGCTATAAGCTGATACACTTCAATTACCTGCACCTGGTGTACCATACCCCAGCTAAGCTCCACAAACAACAATCAACGATATCAGCATCATGTGAACGATGCAGTGCTCCTACAGCTGACTTCATACACCTTGCCTGGGAATGCCCATCAATAAACCACTTTTGGAGCAAGGTATTGGAGCAGATCTCTACAATAGTAGGTGAACCGATCGAACATAACCCCATGATTGCAATGCTAGGCTTCACCAAGAACATACCGATCTCAGTGAGGAAGTTGACCGGACTACTTTTGGCTCTGGCTCGAAGGAGGGTTGCCATGACCTGGGGGCGAGGCCGTTCCCCCTCCCCGCAACTGTGGCTAAAAGTCATAGCCTTCTGCCAAGATACTGAATCAAACTTTATTAAGACTCTGCCCCTCCACGTAAGGCCCCCAGACATATGGAGACCCTACATTAGCTATTTACTGTCCGCTCCGGAATGTGACTCTCCGCACAGCCCACCAAAATAAGCAACGTCTTACTGCTCCCTGAGCCTCCTCGGTTGGGGTCCTGCAGCGAACCTTGTGCATACTTATACAACTGTGCTATATCCTTTTATTGTACCATTGGGGGGAGAAGGGGAACGAGAAACATGTGGCGCACTGTTGGTATTAGTTTGTTTTGATTTTTTCGAAAAACCCAAAAAAAGTTTAACCTTTTTTTAAAAAGAAACTTAGATCAATTTAGCCTTGAAGACCCATGAATGTCCTGTTTAGTCTCCCAGCCAATAATCTTAGAGGTACAGATATCAGTAGACACTGGAGTGGGAGTACCAGTAATTCTCAAAAGGATTGAGTGTCGAAGAAGTAACCATAGAGGGCCTGGCACTAATAGAAGGGTTAAGGGAATCAGCCAAAGAAATCGAGTTAGTCATTTGGGAAGGTGCCACACGTCTAACAGTAGTAGCCCCAGCCAATGGAATATTGGTGGTAATAGAAGTGCCCTTACCACAAGCCGGCAGAAAAAGGACGTCATTTTTGACTACTGGACCCTTAAAAGTGCCTCTGTGGATTTAGATGTCAAGCTAGGCGGGGCTTGGGCAGAAATCGATATTGGATTAGAATGGACATTCTCAGAACAGACAATAGGTACCAGATGCCTTGTCCTAACTTCCAACCTCTGAATCAGACTAGTGGATTGATAAATCATTGTGTGGAGGGGTCCCCCCACCCCCAAGATCACAGGAACACTCAATTTTCTGAGAAGGACCAGCCCCCCTCTCCACAGCCAGCTAAGAATTGACCAAGGATATACTACCAGATCCAGGCTGTGAAGAATTAAGATCTATAACAGTAGCCACCTGGGGCATGTCCCTAAGATGTTTTAAAACAGAGTTAGAAGATTTCCGTTTAGGGGCAGGCTGATTATTTGTCTTCTTTTGTTTGATCTTTTTCTTCTTTTGCTTTCCTGAAAAGAAAATATTATTCAAAGGCTCCTCAACAACTGTGCTAATGTCCTCCACTCTTATCAAAGAATGGAGAATCTAACAGCATGATACACTAAGGCGTGAAATACACTCCATCAAAGGAGTTCCTACTCAACACTGTAGAATTATTGAAACCCTGAGCAGAATCCACCTGGACCTAACACATACTCTCACAAGAATCTGCCCCTGGCCCCTCCATATTATTGATAACCTGTGATCTTAACCCTGGAACAGGGGGAATACATTGCGTCTGAAGAGAACGCTCTGTATTGAACCCGAGCTCCAGTGACTGTACACTTTTATCCAATGAGACGTGCTTAACTGCATTGCCTGAAACAATGTCCTTTACATTATCGTAAAGCCTCAGAGACTCAAAAATTAAGTGCAAACCAGATATGGAGGCTGAAGCAAGTAAATCTGAATGGTGGAGAGCTTCGTGGAGGTGCAGTCTGGCAGTAATCTCTGTTTCCTTGCTGTAAGAAGCAAGTCTTTTTTCCCCGCTAGAAAAGACAAAGCCAAACACACACAAGATTGAAGTTCCCGGACCTCCTTGTGAACAATGCAATACGATCAGCAGACTTGCCGAAAGTCTCACACCCCCCCAATGCCCCCACTGAGGTCCCCCACAAACATTCCTTACCCCTGGACCAAGGCCCGGCTTGTGATCTGCTCGGCCCCTCCGAGCGTCGGACCCTGGCTGGCTCTGGCAGCGTTCCGCTCTCGAGGCGGGGCTCTTCCTCTTCGCCCCCAGTGTAGTGCGATTGTCTGGAGGCTTGGGGGACCGAGGGGGTGGGGTGGTGGACGAGGGCTTCACCTGCGACCCGCCTAGCTCCTCTGGGCGATGGCCCTCGGCATGTCTTGGCGGCGGCGTGAGCCTGGGAGTCAGGATCTGCCTCTCCAGCACGGCCTGAGTGCCTGGAGGATCGGGGGCCTGAGGGAGGGGAACCCAGGGGGGGCGAGGAGGCGAGTTGGAGCAGCCCACTGGGTCCACAATGGCGCCATCGGTTCCGGCGGTGCCAGGGTGTGTGGGTGGGAGCACCCCGGAGGACGATGAATTTGCCCGGGCTCCCCATGTCCTGCTAGCTCTGCCCACAGGAGGAGGCTTGTCTGTTGTTGGTAAGGCAGACGTATGCACAGAAGAGTCCCCTCGGCCACACATGGAGGAGAAACTGACAGAGAGCCAGTGGGAAAGCATGAGAAAGACCCCAAATGTTCAAACCCACTGAAACCCTCTGCAAGTGGGAACACCAAATTCATTGAAAAAACTCACCAGAAACAACATGTGTTCCCATCTAAAATCACCAAGGCAATAATGCCTAAACTACTCCTAAATATCAACAAGGAAAAAGAGTAACTCGAAATGGATCATTTGCCACACGCCTATATCCAATCACAGACTCTGAGATTCACCCAGTAATAGCAAGGGCGGAACTACCGAGCCCACATCAAAATTTATCAGACCCAAGACCAAACAACTTACTTAATACAACAATAATTAACTCAGGAGACTCAGATGACTTGGACACATGCAATCTCAATATACTGAGAGACCATAATTGGGCAAAAGAACGTATTGACTCTGCATCGGACAAGCACTTAGAAGAGTCCAACTTGAGTGAGTTGAACAGTGAGTCGACCACAACTCAAAACCACCTGCCTTGTGGGTCAAACACAGAAATGAACACCCCTGCTCCGAAACTGAATAAACCCTTTGAAACTCAATGTTCCTTAAGTAATAGACAGAAAAAAAACACTTCATCGACGTCATCAACACCTAACCATCGAACTTCAACGAAACCCCAACACAGAAAACTTGGCTTAACTCAGCCTAGCACAAACAACCCAATAGGCAAGTTCTTCAACAAACTGGCGAGAACTCAATCTATAAGCCAATTTGAACTATCAGATGCTGAAATACTAGAGTGGATTCCATCATCACCCTGTGAGAAACTCTCCAAAAAATCAGAAACAGAACTGACTCCTATAAACGTTCCATCTGCTGGCCATTCCGGTCTACTCCATGCAAAGGAAAAAGCGATAGAGAATCCTCCAAACCTTCAGAAAAAAATTCTCCTGGCAAAAAAATTAGACATCATTGCCATAATGTCTACGGTGACCTTAGCCCTGGCGCCTTTCGGAAAGCTATATGAATCCCTCAACAAAACTTTTAAAAGACCACACATTATTGCTAGCATCTGTAAGCTCAAAACTAAGCCACTTAGAAGGCTACTTAATGGCTGCAGTAGCCTGGAAGGAGAATACAAGAGATCAAATAACAATGACAGACAAACAACAGACTCCTAGCATTCTGCAGGACTATCAAAGACAAGCGGTTTTTCATTTTTAAAAAAAGTCCTCAACCACAGGCACCCAAACCTCCCGACAGAGCACTCCTGAAACAATCATAGAAACAAACCCATCAAAGACGCCTAAGGATGGCTACCTGAGAGATGCCTTAACAAGCAGTTCTCAAAAGAACGCGGAGAAAACTC